>NC_083369.1:11390631-12607506 GCF_030254825.1 Meriones unguiculatus | reverse complement strand
GATTCTATGCACTGTGCCCAAGGTTTGGTTATGAGTCTCACCATCTGCTTTGATACACTGCTAGGTAGAGTCTTTCAGATGCCCTCTGTAGTAGGCACCAGTCCTGTTACTTGTTTTCTCCTACTTCCAATGTCTGTCCCATTTGTCTTTCTAAGTGAGGATTGATCATCTTACCCTGGGACCTCTTTCTTATTTATCTTCTTTAGGTGTACAGATTTTAGTATGTTTATCCTATCTTACAGGTCTAGTATCCACGTATAATTGAGTAAGTATATACCGTGTGTGTCTTTCTGCTTCTGGGATAATTCACTCAGAATGATCTTTTCTAGATTCCCACCAATTGCCTGCAAATTTCATGATTTCCTTGTTTTTAATTGCTATGTAGTATTCCATTGAGTAAAAGTACCACAATTTCTGTATCCATTTCTCAACTGAGGGACATCTGGGTTATTTCCAGGTTCTGGATATTACAAATAAAGCTGCTACGAACATGGTTGAACTGTCCTTGTTGTGTACTTGAGAAAGTACCTTGGTGTCACACTAACCAAGCAAGTGAAAGATCTGTTTGAAACAAACTTCAAGTCTTTGAAAAGAGAAATTGAAAAAGATATCACAAGATGGAAAGATCTCCCATGCTCATGGATTGGTAGGATTAACATAGTGAAAATGGCCATCCTGCCAAAAGCAATGTGCAGATTCAATGCAATTCCCATCAAAACACCAACACAATTCTTTACAGAACTTGAAAGAAAAATTCTCAACTTCATATGGAAAACCAAAAAACCCAGAATTTCCAAAACAATTCTGGACAACAACAGATGGTCTGGAAGTATCAGCATTCCTGATCTCAAGGTGTAATACAGAGCAATAGTAATAAAAATGGCATGGTTTTGGTATAGAAACAGAATGGTGAATCAATGGAATTGAATAGAAGACCCTGAAATAAACCCACACACCTATGGATACTTGATTTTTGACAAAGAAGCCAAAACCATTCAATGGAAAAAAGACAGCATCTTCAACAAATGGTGTTGGTCAAACTGGATGTCTACATGCAGAAAAAAAAAAAAATAGATCTATATCTATCATCCTGCACAAAACTAAAGTCCAAGTGGATCAAAGACCTCAATATAAAACCAGATACACTAAATCGGTTAGAAGAAAAAGTGGAGAAGAGCCTAGAACTCATTGGCACAGGAGACAACTTCCTGAACAGAACACCAACAACACAGGCTCTAAGATCAACAATCAATAAATGGGACCTCATGAAACTGAAAAGCTTCTGTAAAGCAAAGGACATAGTCATCAAAACAAAAAGACAGCCTATAGACTGGGAAAGGATCTTCACCAACCCTATATCTGACAGAAGGCTGATATCCAGAATATATAAAGAACTGAGGAAGTTAAAAAGCAATAAATCAAGTAATCCAATTAAAAAAATGGGGTATAGAGCTAAATAAAGTATTATCTGTAGAGGAATATAGAATGGCAGAGAAACACTTAAAGAAATGCTTAATGTCTTTAGCTGTCAGGGAGACGCAAATCAAATGACCCTGAGATTTCACCTTACACCCATCAGAATGGCTAATATCAAAGACTCAAGTGACAACACCTGCTGGAGAGGTTGTGGAGAAAGGGGAACCCTCCTTCATTGCTGTTGGGAATGTAAACTTTTAAGATGACTTTGGAAATAAGACAATTAGGAATAGCACTTCCTCGAGATCCAGCTACACCACTCCTAGGCATGTATTCTCTTTTACTTCTAACTTTTTTTTCCCTCCCTCTAATTTCCATTCCCTGGGCGCAGTATTCTCCTGTATTCCCTCAGACTACCCACTATGTTTGCATACCTGTTCTTCCTTCTTTATTCTATTTGCTGTCCTTTCTTCTCCCTCTGATATTTTCATTTTTCAACCTTTTCTACTCCTTCCTGCCTTTTTCTTTCCCCCATTCCAAAGGACATCTCCTCCTTCTGCCCTCTTTCCTCAGCACTCCTTACTCTCCCAGAGTTCTACCCTCTGTCCTCAGAGTGCCTCTATCCCCTACTCCCTCTAATCTTATGTCTCCTCCCTCTTCTTTCTGCCCTCTGCACCCCTCTTTTCTCCTCCCTCTGATCATCTATAGTCTTTATCCTCTTTCCTCCCTGCGCCACCATTCTCTTCCCTTTGTACTCCTACCCTCAGTCCTCCTTTGTCCTCTTCTCCTGACTTTGCTCTCTTGACTTCTCCTCCCTGTTCTCTTCTCTCTTGCACCACCCTACCTATTCACTCAGATCTTCTTTCTCTCCTCACTCTGATATTTTCCTTCTTCCCTCTTGATATTCTCCCTCACCTCTTTTCCCTCTCTTCCTTACCCTCATCATCCCACTACCATCTGTTCTCTCTTCTCTTATCTTAGCCCCCCTCCATCTCCTGATTCCCCTACATAGCCCTGTTCATCTATTCACTTTGCCCTTTGCCCTCCTCTCTCCCCTCTTACTACTATTGTTCTTCTGTCTTTTCCCCTCTTCCCTTTACCCACTCATCTCTACATTAGTCTTCCCTCTGCCTTCTCCTGTCTTCTCTCTGACCTCCATGACTTCCCATTCCCTCTTTCCTGTTTGTTCTGTGCTCTTCCCTTCATCCTCTACCATTCTCTTCTTGTGCTTTCTTCTTCCCTCAACACTTTTTCATATGCTCTTTTCTCTCAGTCATCTTCTTTTCTCTACTCCCTTTGTTCTTTCTCTAACTCAGTGCTCTTCCCTCTGCCCTCTATTCTGCACTCTTCCTCCCCCTTCACTCTCAGCTCTCTGCCTTCATCACTCTTCTGTCTTCCCTCCTCTATTCTCTACCCTGCCATTGCCCTCCTCCTTATTTCTCTCTCACATTCTCAACCTGGGAATAATGTTGACAAATAAATGGAGGTCAGGAATTAAGTAGGATATGTGAGCCATTTGTCCCAGTTCCATATTGCCCATCTCATACTACCTTCTTTCAGGTTATAGAAGGGATTGACAACTTGAGCAATACAGGAATCCAAGGAGCATATACATTTTATTAGTATTGTCTGCTGTAAAATTTTTCAATGATGGTTATAAGTTTTGCCCAAGCAGATATTTTTGGCCATGTCAGGCCTTTGAAGCATTCATGGATTGATCTCCCATTGCTACAACATTCTGATATTCAGAGGTTAGCCTCATCTGAGTAACAAGGCAACATCTGGAGCAACTGCTGCAGGACAGAGATAAGACTGTGTAGATAATCTTGGAGAAAATACTCTGAAAGCTCGTTACTGTCTGTGCCAGGTGAATGTGAACATATGGAATTCAGCTGGTAAAGAATATTTTTGTATTAGGAAGATCCAAAAGAATATGAAGAAAAAATCACATTACTTTCATCAGTCAGGAGGTAATGGTAGTTCCGGTGCATAGATAGGGGCATTATTTATCATTGTAACTTACTGTCATTTTCTATGAACTGTCTTGTTTCTTTACTGGCTATATCAGACTGGTAAAAGAAACTTTAGACTGAAAAAAACAATTCACCTTTTAAAATTCCTTACTAGTGTCCATGATCACTTCACACACTCATTCCACTCTATATAGTTTGATATTAATTATCTTGTTTGTGGAAAGCATTTCATTAGCTACCACTTTGCCCAGCTATGAGACACTGTCTTTATTGTGCTCTGACTGTGGTGTGCAAAATGTACTATTTATGATTGTTTTACATTTATTTATTTAGTGTACATGGGCAGGAGAGATTGTTTACTAACCAGTAAACTCACATAGATTGGGAGACAGTGAGCAACCCTCAGGACAGACTTCTCGTTCACTTGCACTGTCTTATCTGAGCATCCATCTACAGCTGTTCATTGCTAACTATATTTTGGAAAGCTGCCGTTATTTCGGATTCACTGTGCCTTGGTGCCCACCAGGAATCATTTGATTTCGGTATTGGTAGGGGGCAAATATGTTGGCAGTTCAGTAGGAAGTAAGTAACTGCCTTATATGGTCTTCACTAGGAAGGAATCTAAGCCATACTTCAGAAGAGAACTTGGAAGACTTTCACCCCCATGAGATGCTCTTGCTTCAGTGTGAGAGAAGCACTATAAGCATACCTTGGACTCTGTGCCTTCCTCTGCATTGGTTAACAGTGGTTCCAGGCTCAGAGACTGCCATGGGTATATCAGCTATATATCACACTGTGTTCACATGGTGCAAATCCTGAAATACTACTTTTGTAACACACCCTTAAATTTTTGGTTTTCTTCTAAACATATCAAACTTTTATATACATACATGCACACATATATATTTGAACCATAGAGCAATACAATAAAGTTACCAACGTCTCAATAGATGATTCAATCAAACTATACTGTGACAGAATGAAACCAACTAAGACCACCTGTCCACATATTGCTAAAGTACAAAATTTTGGATTTCAAGATGTTCTGTCATACAGTTTTCCCCTTATTTTCACATGAGTCTAAAAGGTACAGGATGCTATAGTCCAGAGAGAGGTGGCTGTTTTAACAAAACTTTATTTTTCATTTTTTTCTTTAAATGTATTTATTACAATTCATTCACTTTGTATACTGGCTCTAGCCCCCTCTTTCATCTCCTCCCAGTCCCAACCTCCCCTACCCTTTCTATTCCTATACCACTTCCCTAGTCCACTGACCTCTCCTTCTATCTGACCCTAAATTATCAGGTTTCACCAGGACTGGTTGCATTGTCTTTCTCTGTGGCCTGGCAAGGCTGCATCCTCTCCCCTTTAGGAAGAGGTGATCAAAGAGCCAGTCACTGACTCCATATCAGAGACAGCACCTGCTCCCCTTACTAGGGCATGCATATTGAGACTGAGCTGCCTATGGGCTACATCTGAGCAGGGTATCTACGTCCTCTTCATGAATGGTCCTTGGTTGGGACATTAGTCTCTGCAGGTCCCCCTGGGCCCAGATTTTTTGACTCTGTTGGTCTCCTTGTGGAGTTCTTGTCTCCTCCAGTTTTTTTACATAATGGAATACTACTCAGCAATTAAAAACAAGGAAATCACAAAATCTGCAGGCAAATGGTGGGAACCAGAAAAGATCCTGAGTGAGGTAACCCTGAAGCAGAAAGACAAATATGCTATATACTCACTTGTAAATGGATATTAGCCATATAATATAGGATAAATATACTAAAATCTATAGTCTTAAGGAAGCTAAAAAACAAGGAGGACCCTAGGGAAGAGGCTTAATCCTCATTCAGAAGGGCAAACAGGATAGACAAGGAAACTAAGAGAAGAAAGGTAACAGGACAGGAGCCTTCCACAGGGGTCCTCTGAAAGACTCTGGCCAGCAGTGTATAGAAGCACATGCTGAGAATCATAGCCAAATCTTGGGCAGAATATAGGGAATTTTATGGAAGGGGGAGATAACAAACAAAACTTCTAAATGTCCTCGAACAGTGAGCAGTGAAGATGCACAAAGGGACAACATTGTTATATGTAAACCCTGCCTTAAAACTGCAGTTTAGGATAAAAAGTCATGTGATCCTCTAAAAAGCTAGATCACAAATTTCTACTTTTTCCTGTAAGATCAAGGAAGAAAGTAAGACTTTAGTATGGACTGCACAAGAAAGTCAACATTGTGTCCAAGGATGGCTGGCCATACTCTGTACACTTCTCCTACCCAGAGTGCTGCTTTTGTAATTCTTTGTGAGAGTTTCGCCTAGAATACCACCCACATACCTCTTTTAGAGGTACAATATCCCTAAAACTCATACTTTCCTAATAAGATCACTGTTGATATCATCATCACCATGAGGAATCATGGGATTTTCTTTTTCTCTGCACTAGATGTGAGGCTTGGGAATGTTGTCTTTGATCTTCATTTCACTATGCTCTTCCCTCTGCTTTTCTCATGAACCCCAAGTATTCAAGTGCCACATGGAAGCTCTCAGCGCAGAATGGACTGTACTTTCCTTTTGCTAACTCTTGGGTACATGAACTTAGAAGAGTTGACCTACTTCTTGTCCTCACATTTATATAATTTTTTTTCTGCCAGGTCAGAGGCTTGCACAAAGGATTCAACTTACAAATCTTTTTCTAAGTTTAGCTTCTTCTTTAAGTGAGCAAAGCTCAGTTTTGTTGCATGCCTCACTTCACAGAGCAGCCCATGGCAATCTATGACCTAACCTTCCTGCCATTCCACCATAGAAAGACTTCTTTAAAGGATTATAGAATTTTTTATTGTCCACTAAGCATTTTTGAACCATTTCCATGTTTAGATGGAAGAGCACATTCATCTGTGATGTGTTTCATCTTTGAAATGTGCCACTCCATACCATATGGAAGATGACAGCCACCCAGAATTTCCTCCATGGATCCTACCTCTGACTCATGTTTGGTTTTCTTGCTTTTGAGCACCTTGATACTAGAATCATTACCAGCTTCTTTGGTTAGCTTGTTATGTAATTTTTTTGAAGAGATGTAAAATTAATATATGTCCCTAAACTGGAACCACATCATCCTGCCAAACAATAACTCATACAAGTTCATCTTGATGAATACAACTAGTTTATTAGGGGTTCTACTAGAGGACCACAGGCTACATTTTATCAAAGTTGTCAAATACCACATTCTAGGCATTTTTTAAATTATACTTCAAAAATTTTCATTTTACAGTTTTTAATAATTCTTTCAAGCTTCTAATTTACACAATTCTAAGACCATAACAGGATTTTGCAATCCTAAATTCAGAGCACTACATAGTGTTACAGCAGCATACAAAGCCCAGGCTGGGATAGCATTAAGACACAGAGAACATCAGATCCTGGGAAAATTTCTTATTTATGTGCACTCTGTTCTTTCTCTTATCAGGAATTCTGCTGGTCTCAGCAAACATTGGCCTACTGTGGAAAGAATAGCTTATTTTGTTGAAATTTTGTATGAAGAACAACTAAACAGTTGTTTGCTATATGAAGAAGGTACTCTGACTAAGACTCAGGGATCTGTTTCCATTATAGCACGAATATGTTCATTTTTATAAAAGTATGTATCAATAAAAATAAGCTTTATTTTAAAATAAGATGGAGTCATGGAAACTGTTTACAGGGTGATTGCAATCACAGCCAGAAATGATTATAATGACTGGATGTGGGTGGCAGTAGTTAGGGTGGTAAGAAACAAGTTTATCAAAATTACATTTTGATGAGTAACATTAAGCTGAGTTACAAGGAATGCAAAAAAAAAATAAAAAATAAAAAATAAAAAAAAACATAAGATAAGTCCTAGGAACATCCAGGAGTTCTGATGTTTGGGGTAAGAAATAAAAATTACTTAATTATTTGTATGTAGGTGGTATTTAAAGTCATGGGACTGGCTGACAAAACGGAAAAAGACAGTTTAGTTAATAAAAGTGATATCCTTCAAGTTAAACGAGACAACATAAAATACATATTCAAAATCAGTGAAAATATGCAAGAAAACCACAAAAATAAAAAAATAACAATACAAGATTGCCCAAATATAAGCTGAATAAAGATGACACTAATGAAACTGGATAGAGGAAAGCGCAAATGCCTCAACCCTACACAAAGAACTGCAGGCAACTAAGTAAAGCTGGGAGCAGGAGAGGTGTTCTTTTCCAGGGAAGACTGGTTGTCCAGTGCCTAATGATTAGTCCTGAAAACATACACATATAAGTAACTTAATACAGATTCAAAGTGCTATTTTTAGGAATATATGTATCCATACATGCGTATAATAAAAATTATTGAATAAAAAAGAGACCATGAATTTAAAGGAAAGCAGGAGGGTTGAGAGGGGGGGAAGGAAAGGGAGAAATGTTGAAATTACAGTATAAACTGAAAAATAAAATAAAAGTACATGATCAAACAAGGCTATGCTTTTTATCAATAAATTTACACAGTGTGAAATCATTAATACATTGTGTACAGCAAATCATCTTGTAAATATTTATGTTTAGGACTGTCCATATTGGTGGAGAAATGTCTTTTATCCAGTGGGAAGTGGTTACTGAAGAGACTCAAGTCTGGCCAGAGCACTGAGAATAAGTGATTAGCCCCAAATCTATTATCAGCCCATTCAAGGATCAGCAAATGCTGTGTAAGAGGAAAAGACAGGGTAAAGTGTTGGGGAATTCTGTCTTTAATGAATGGCCTGACACTTGCACTCATGGATTTACAGCAGCCTTGATTATCTCCACAAAGACTTGCATAAGATTAGGCCTACCAAAATTCTACAACATAGTCCGGGTTTATGAAGTTGCCACAAGTAGCTGATGAATTATTGGCAGTTAATGGCAGTTAGGAGAGAGAGAGTAATTTTTTTTAATTTTCATTATTATTATTATTATTATTATTTAAATTTTATTAACTCTGTATTCCAGTTGTAGCCCGCTCCTTTATTCCCTCCTAATCCCACCCTCCCTCCCTCATCTCCTCCCTGCCCCTTTCCAAGTCCACTTATAGGGGAGCACCTCCTCCCCTTTCATCTCACCCTGTTTTATCAGGTATCTTCAGGACTGGCTGCAAAGTCCTCCTCTGTGGCCTAGCAGGACTGTTCCTCCCTTGGGGGGGGGGGAGGTGATCAAAGAGCCAGCCATTGAGTTCCTGTCAGAAATAGTCCCTGTTCCCTTTACTATGGGAAACCAATTGGTTACTGAGTTACCAAGAGCTACATCCGAGCAGAGGTTCTAGGTTATATCCATACATAGTCCTTGGTTGGATAAACAGTTACTTAGCAGTGTTTCAAAACAGATACTAAGAGTCGTACCAAACCTTCTGCAGAAGGGGAGTTAGTATGACGTGGGAAGGATAGGAGCCCCATAAGGACCAAATATATCTGGGCACAGGGAGAGTAATTTTTTAAGCAGTGTAGCCATTGATATGTTGTTGTTACTGTAAATAACCCTCACACACCCATGCTCCTATAAGCAATCCTGATTGAACTCATTGGGTAAACAAACAAAAATACCCAACTACAACAAAAACCAGCAAGAAAGTAGGAGACTAGTTGAGATGATTAAGGAGATCAGCGTGAGTAGAAGAGAGACAAGAAAGCATAATAGACAGGTGTCAAATATGAGCAAAATATATCCATGCATAAAAGATAATGAAATAAACATGTACATATTATATTTAATTAATATGTGGCTGTACAGTGAGACAAATATAATAAAACACTGTAGAAACAATGTTGAAAATATATATTATAATATTTTCTTTTCATGTGCTAGGAAAATATAAAAAATATGTAACAGAAAAAGAAAAATTGGCAAAGTGTTTGGAAACCTCAAAGATGAAAGAGAACACATGAATTAATCATCTTTTTTCATGTGGCTTACACTTTACTAAAGGAGATGAAAACAACCACACAAATATTTAATGTAATTTGAGAAGAGTGACAGAAAGGCGACAACTATAAAACTAGACGGATGACCATAAGAGGTTGAAAATATGCAACTCAAGGAAAGATTTATTTTCTCTCATGGTACCAGAGGATGCAGTTAAGGACGTTGGAAGAGACAAGAAAGTAGACACATTTGACATGAAAGTAGAATAGAGGCCAATAAGTAACTAAAGAAAAAAGAAATTGAATCAGCTGTATGGATGAGTAGCTGTCAAGGAAAACCTCTCTGAAAAAGTAAAATATATTTTTTTCTAATTTGTTTTAACAGATAAAACATAAACATTAATATCAAGTATAATGTGGTGCTTGAATACATATAAATTATATAATGTTGAAATCATGGCCAATGTGTCTCTTAATTTGCAGTGAAAGACATTTAATATGAATCCTAGAAAGAAATTGGAGAGGGGAATAAATAGGATTTGATCAAAACTCATTATATGCATATATGAAATGCTAAATATATGAAGATTTATGCACACATATTTGCACACAATCTTGTTAAATAAACTCTGAGAGATATACTTTATCTAAAGAAACATTCATGAATCTGGGTAGAGCATAATACATAAAAAATAAAACAGTACATAAAATAAAATTTGGGGATTGTATAGGTAATCAGTAGTTAAAAGACATCTTGTCTCAATTTATGAGAGGGGTTGTATAATTTATTTCTTACATTATGAGGTTTTAACTATGATTAGAATCATAGGTTTTGAGAACAATGTTCTTTTTTTTTAAAGATTTATTTATTTTACATATATATGAATGCTTTATCTGCATGTGTACCTACATGGCAGAAGAGGTGGCTGTGAGCCACCATGTGGTTGACTGGGAATTGAACTCAAGACCGCTGGAAGGGCAGACTTAACCACTGAACCATCTCTCCAGCCCAATATTCTTATATTAAAGTATATAAGCACACCTTTTAATCAAATCTAGGATTTGTTTTTAATTTTCGTCAGTCCCAAAATTGTAAAGTTGAATAATAATCATGTTTTCTCTTATACATTTTATTATAACTAAGGAACGTCACACAGAGAAAACACTGAAGAAGGATCATAAGATATATAGTATTTTATTTAAGGTTGCCAAATACAAATGAGATAACAATTTTTAATATAACTTTTACATGTGGTTTTCCTGATTGTTTCATAACTGTTCTTACTCTACATAGTTTATTATAAAGAAATAAACATTTGGAAAAATTCATTTGGAAAAAATAAACTCCTACTTAATGTTAGATGCCATAACTTTTATTAACACTGTGATAGTTTTAAGTATGTCTCTTGAGGACAGAATGAAATGGTGATTTTTTTTTTTTACCCAGTCCCATATAATTCTCATAAGTAACAAGTTTATAATATTGTGTATATTTGTAATTAAGTGGTTGATCTGTGCTTGCTTATTGGATATTTTCTCTTCCTGTATTCTTTAAATTAACTCTTATTTTCCTTTTATTTAACTCTTATTTTCCTTTTATTTTACTCTGGAGGCCATCTTTAGTAATACTTACAGACCATACTTTTTTAAAGATGAATTTTTCTTATTCCCCACATCTAGTCGAGAAGTTGATTGCTGCTGGAGAAGTGTCACTTTTTCTTTAGGAGGTGGTCATTGTTAGTTTGGCCAAGCCCAGTAGGTGACCCCCACACCCATAAACATATGGGAGACACTAAGTGGACACAATGAGTTATAAAAAGGACATAAAGTTGGGAGGCAGATACGTTTTGGGGGAATTGGAGGAAGAGAGTGGGGACAGACATGATCAAGATACATAGTATACTTGTATGAAATTTTCAAAGAATTAATAAAAAGAAGTAATTATAGTAAAAATGACTGTTAGGTTTTATGAAATGCTTTCTGGGTATTAAATTGCTTACCCACCATTAAAAGTTCTAAGATGTCTTATGTATTTCCTTCATTTTTGAAGAAAAATTCTTGTAAATTCTTGGATCACATTTTCTTTTTGATTCTTTATATGTCAGGTGGCTTCACTTTTTTAATGGAAATAAGCTCTTAACTTTATTCAATATTACTTCCATGTGATAAGTCATGTATTTCTTTTTTCTTTTGTTTTCTTTTTTGTTTTTAAATGTTTTATTATCATTTATTACAATTTATTCAATTTGTATCCCTGTTATGGCCCCCTCCCTCATCTCCTACCAAACCCACCCTCCTTCCCTCTTCTTCCCTTATGCCCCTCCCCTAGTTCACTGATAGGGGAGATCCTCCTCCCCTCCTATTTGACCTTAGCCTTCAGGTCTCATCAGGACTAGCTGCATTGTCTTCCTCTGTGGACTGACAAAGCTGCACCCCCCCAGAGTGAGGTGATCAGAGATCCTGCCCCTGAATTCATGCCAGAGAAAGTCTCTGCTCCCCTTCCTGGGCACTCTGCTTGGAATGAGTTTATGGGCTACATTTGAGTTGGGGTTTTAGATCCTCTTCATGCATGGTCCTTGGTTGTGGTATCATTCTCTTCAGGGACCCCAGGGATCAGGTATTATGGCTCAGTTGGTCTCCTTTTGGAGCTCCTGTCCCCTCCAGGACTGTCTATCACTCCCTTCATTCATAAGATTCCATGCACTGTGCACAAAGTTTGGTTATGAGTCTCAACCTCTGCTTCAATACCTTGACGAGTAGAGTCTTTCAGAGGCCCTCTGTGGTAGGCTCCTGTCCTGTTCCTTGTCTTCTCCTGCTTCTGATGTCTATTGTAATTGTCCTACTGAGGACTAAGCATCTTCCCTTGTTGTTTAGCTTTTTTAGGAGTATAGGTTTTAATATGTTTATCCTATATTATGTAGCTAATATCCACTTATGTGTGAATATATAGCATATGTGTCTTTCTGCTTCTGGGGTATCTCAAGAGGGACCTTTCTAGTTTCCACCATTTGCCTGAAAATTTCCTAATTTCCTTGTTTTTAATTGCTGAGTAGTATTCCATTGTGTAAATGTACCACAATTTGTGTAGCCATTCTTCCACTGAAGGATCTAGGCTGTTTTAAGATTCAGGTTATTAGGAATAAAGCTGCTACCAACATGGTTGAGCAAATGTCCTTGTTTTATAGTTGAGCATATGTTGGATATAGGCCTAGGAGTGGTAAAGCTGTATCTTGAAGTAGCAGTATTCCTAATTGTCTGAGAAAGCACCAGATTGATTTCCAAAGTGGTTGTACAAGTTTACACTCCCACCAGCAATGGAGGAGGGTTCTCCTTTCTCCAGCATGTGTTATCACTCAATTTTTTTTTAAATTTTATTATTTGTTACATTTTTTATTAACTCTGTAACCCAACTGTATCCTGCTCTCTCATTCACTCCCAATCCCACCCTCCCTCCCGCATCTCCTCCTTGCCCCTTTCCAAGTCCATTGATTGGGGAGGACTTCTTCCCCTTTCATCTTATCCTGTTTAATCAGGTATCTTCAGGACTGGCTGCAAAGTCCTCCTCTGTGGCCTAGCAGAACTGCTTCTCTCTTGTGGGGGTGGGGAGGTCAAAGAGCCTGCCATTGAGATCCTGTAAGAAATAGTCCCTGTTTCCCTAACTATGGGAAACCAATTGGTTACTGAGCTACCAGGGGCTACATCTGAGCAGAGGTTCTAGGTTATAGCAATACATGGTCCTTGGTGGAGTGTCAGACTCAGAAAAGACCCCTATGCCTGGATATATTTGGTCCCTATGGAGCTCCTATCCTTTCCACATCATACCAACTCGCCCTTCTTTCATATGATTCTCTGCACTCTGCTGAAGGTTTGTTTATGATTCTTAGTCTCTGCTTTGATACATTGCTAGGTAGAGTCTTTCAGAGGCCCTCTGTGGTAGGCTCCTGTCCTGTTACTTGTTTTCTCCTATGTCCAATACACATCACATTTGTCTTTCTAAGTGAGGATTGATCATCTTACCCCAGGTCCTCTTTCTGAAACTGAAAAGCTTCTATAAAGCAAAAGACACTGTCGTCAGAACAAAGCGACAGCCTAAAGACTGGGAAAGGATCTTCACCAACCCTATATCTGAAAGAGGGCTGATATCCAGAATATATAAAGAACTAAAGAAGTTAAAAAGCAATAAATGAAGTAATCCAATTAAAAAATGGGGTACGAAGCTAAGCAGAGAATTTTCTGTAGAGGAATATAGAATGGCAGAGAAACACTTAAAGAGATGCTCAACATCCTTAGCCATCAGGGAGATGCAAATCAAAACGACCCTGAGATTTCACCTTACACCCATCAAAATGGCTAAAATCAAAAACTCAAATGACAACACATGCTGGAGAGATTGTGGAGAAAAGGGAACCCTCCTCCATTGCTGGTGGGAATGTAAACTGGTACAACCACTTTGGAAGTCAATCTGGCGCTTTCTCAGACAATTAGGAATAGTGCTTCCTGAAGACCCAGCTATACCACTCCTAGGCATATATCCAAAATTTGCTCAAGTACACAACAAGGACATTTGTTCAACCATGTTTGTAGCAGCTTTATTTGTAATAGCCAGAACCTGGAAACAACCCAGATGTCCATCAACGGAGGAATGGATACAGAAATTGTGGTATTTTTACACAATGGAATACTACTCAGCATTAAAAACGAGGAAATCATGAAATTTGCAGGCAAATGGTGGGATCTAGAAAAGATCATTCTGAGTGTGGTATCCCAGAAGGAGAAAGACACACATGGTATATACTCACTTATATATATCTATAAGATATGATAAACATAATGAAATCTATTCACTCAAACTTTTGGTCTTAGCCATTCTGATGGGTGTAAGATGAAATCTCAGGGTTGTTTTGATTTGCATTTCCCTGATGACTGAGGCTGTTGAGCATTTCTTTGGATGTTTCTCTGCCATTTGATATTCCTCTATTGAGAATTCTCTGTTTAACTCTGTATCCCATTTTTTTAATTGGATTACTTGGTTTGTCGCTGTTTAACTTCTTGAGTTCTTTATATATTGTGGATATTAGTCCTCTGTCAGATATTGATGACGATCCTTTCCCGGTCTGTAGGTTGTCACTTTGTTCTGACGACAGTGTCCTTTGCTTTAGAGAAGGTTTTCAGTTTCTTGAGGCCCCATTTGTTGATTATATTTTCCTTACTTCAGTGTGCATATAATGTGCCTATGTAAATGTGTATTTCTTTGTTCTATTTGTGCTTGCCTAGATAGACCTCTTGAATTAAATAAGGAGTTTCTATTATTTCAAAATATCTTATTTTGGTAGTACCTTTAGGGTTTCTCATATATATGGAATCAATCTTCTGCAAAAAGGACAGTTTGTGTTTGCTTTATTACTTGCTATATGTGTTTTTCCTATTCTCACTTCTCTGACTAAAAAGCCTAGTACTACACTGAGTAAGATTAGTTAAAGTAAAAAACTTGCATTGTTTCTTATCTTAGAAGAAATATTTTCAACTGTTAGCTAGTTATTATGGTTTTGGCCATAGCTTTGTGATATATAATCATTATTATATTTTATATGATTATACTATTATTATCATATTTGGGTACAATTCTTCTATATCTAATTTTGGTTACATTTTATCATAAGGGAATGTGAGTTTTATAAAGTACTTCTTATGTATCTTTTGAGATGATCTTATGGTTTTATCATACATTGTGTTTGAGATGTTCTTTGAACTATGTTTTCATTTGTAGCACAGAACTATCTTGATACAGTTGTATGTATTTTGAAGTACTGCTGAATTTTATTTGTTAATATTTTATTACCAGTTTAAAACTTATGCTCATCATAGATGTTGATAGGTTTTGTTGCTGTTGCTTTTGAGTTATCATCTGATTTTTGCTAACAGGATAATGCTGGTTCCCAAGAAACAGTTCAGTTTCTTTCCATTTAGTTCTTAGAACAGTTTGAGATAATATGACATAGGTTCTTTAAATGTTCAGTAACATGAAACTCTGAAACCAAACAATATTAGCTTTTTCTTGGTTGGGAGTTATTTTATTACCTATTACTTCTTAACTTATTGGTCTCTTAATTTATTGGTGTTTTTTTGTTTTCATAATTTAATAATTTTTTAATTCCTGTAATATCAGTTGTGATGTTTTATTTTCATATGTAATTTTATTTACTTTGGTCTTCTCTCTTCTTACATTAGTTGGTATACATGGCCAATTATTTTTTAAAAAAAAACAAACCCATGCTTGATTGGTGCTCTGTATAATTTTTGAATCTCTATTTTATTTATTTGTGCTCTGATTTTATTATTTGTCCCTGATTATTATTTTTTGTTTCTCTCATGATTATTTTTCAAGTCCTTGTGAAACTAGAAATCATTATCAAGACAAACTACACAAAGTATCAAAACACACAAGATTGAATAATGTATATTTGAACACACAGTGAGTCATTTTAAAATTCAGGGAAGCTTGACCCTCTTTGTCCTGCCACTTAGACTTGTTCCTTTCTATCCCATAAGCTGACTGGGCTCCTCTGGGATAAGCAGAAGTAATTTTTTAAACATAGTCTTGTTACTGAAAATAAATCTATAAATAACTATTTATATATAAATAATGTGTACATACATTATTATATATTTATCTAAATAAAATTAATATTAATGGCATTATTTACAAGTCAAGAAACTCCTAAAATTTATATGGAGTTAGAAACTACTCTGAATAACCAAAACACCATGAATAACCAATGTAATCCTGAGGAAAATTACCAACTTTGGAGGCATAACAAAGAACAATTTGAAGCAATACAGACTCAAGACAGCATTGTCATGGTTGAACAAGCTACCTTCTAAATACTAATCTTTACACCTGTAGATTACTGTAGCTTTGAAGTCTTATTTATTTCATTGGATGATAGCAATTAACACAGAGACTCACAAGTTCAAGTGCAGTGAATGAATGGTTGTGGAGTGTTCAGCCTTAAATGAGACATCTCCACAAAGCTCAGGGAATATAAGAGAAAGTAGTAGAGAGATTATAAGGTTCAGATTTTGGTGAAGACTACTTTCAAAAAGAGTGCTGAAACTGTTTTCTGGATATGACAGTTAGGCCATTGGACTCATGAAGTAAAGCAGCTGTAGTTACTTGCACAATACCTGAACAATATCAAGCCAAAGAACATTACGACATGGATGAGGAGGAGGTTCACAAAGTCCCATCCCTACCTGAGAGACATTTGGCAGCTGATGGTTATTGGAGGAGGAAGTGTCAGGTTTTTTTTTTGTTTGTTTGTTTTGTTTTGTTTTGTTTTCCCAGTGGTGTGGTCTCCTGTACATTGTCCATAATCCAGTAGATGACCTTGCAGCCATGAGCATGGGAGCATGTTTGATTGGAATTAGTGAGTTATAAATGAAAGAGATTAGGATATCAAGTTGGAAGGGGTTTCTGGGAATATTTAGTAGATGTTGGAGGAGGAAAACTGGGAAAGGTATGCCAACATATAGGAGATCGAGACTAGAACCTGGTTTTCTGCTCAAATAAAAATGGAACAAAAACGTTAATATCATGATGTAAAATTTTAAAGCTACTGGAGCAAAAATTCAAGATTATAGATGTGCATACTAAAGTTCCGAAATCTAATAGAAATAAAAGGAAGAACTAAAAAATAAAATTGCATCAAATTAAAATGTTCCTGTACATCAAAGCAAGAATCAGCAATATAAAGAGTTCATCTAAGAGAGAGTAGAAAATGATTGCTATTTGTCTGGCTGAGGATTAATGTCTAGAATATATATAATAGATAGATATACATATAGATAAATAGAGATATGTAGGTAGATAGATATAGATATAGACATAGATATAAATATAGATATAGATATAGATATAGATATAGATATAGATATAGATATAGATATAGATATAATATATAGATAGATAGATAGATAGATGACCTGAAAATAGAAGAGGAACCATTAAGAAAAGAAATGAATTTGAATAGAGGTAGGATGGAAGCAAAGGCATAATATTGCTGTGTGTGTGTAGAATCAATCAAAGCATAATATGTACATGAATGGAAGTGATACAATGAAATAACTTTCTACAGTCAATTAACTTTATGATAAAACTTGCATTTTGTTTTTAAGCATTTGTGTCATTTCTAATTTTTGTTGAATTTCTGCTTTTACTGGATTGTAATCATAAAAGGTGCAGGGTATGATTTGATTTTTTAATTTGTCAAGAATGTTTCACTCATTGATAAGACTTTTTTCTATAGATATTATTTCTAATAGTCTATTTGATCTAAACTATATTTCAAATCTGATGTTTCTTTTGTAAATTTTGGTATGGATAATCTATACATTTACAGACGTAGAATACTGAAATTCCTCACTATTATTGAATTGAAACTTATCTTTATCTTTGCGTCTCCTAACATTTTATAAAATTGGGTTTTTTAATATAAGGTGTATATAAACTCATAATTTCCGTATCATCTTGTTGAATCAATCCTTCAATTATTATGTTGGAATATTTTTGTTTCTGTTTTTTTTATTGCTTTGAAGTATACTTTGTCAGACATAAGCAAAACTATATGCCCATTTTAAAAATTCCATTGTCCTTGAAAAAATATTTTATTTTTTATTTTTCTGTTTGAGGATTTAACACATGTATACAATGAAATGTCATATTTACTGACAATTTCCTCACTTTAATATCCTTCATATTCTCCTGACACATCACTCCCTTAATATGGTATTTTTTTCATAATCCATTAAGTCCAGTTATATGTGCATGTATGTGGAGCCAATTCCTTCAGCATGGAAAACCTACCATTGACTACATCCTCAAAACTAATACATACTTTGAAGACAATTTGATAACAGGACTATTTAACAAAATAAAAGTAGAGCCAGTGACAGAGTTCATATCAGAGACAGTCCCTGTTCCCATTACTAGGGAACCCACTTGGACACTGAACTGCCATGGGTTACATCTGTGCAGAGGTTCTAGGTTATCTCCATGCATGGTTCTTGGTTGGAGTATCAGTCTCAGAAAAGACCCCTGTGCCAGATCTTTTGGTTATGCTGCTCTCCTTGTGGATCACCTTTACCTGAGGAGGGAGTAGCCTTACTAGGCCACAGAGGAAGACAATGCAACCAGTCCTGATGAGACCTGATAGGCTAGGGTCAGAGGGAAGGGGAGAAGGACCTCCCCTGTCAGTGAACTTGGAGAGGAACATCGGAGTAAAAGAGGGAAGGAGGGTAGGATTGGGAGGAGATGCGGTAGCTACAGATGAGATACAAGGTAAATAAAAAAAAAAATAGAAAAAAACCTTCCTAAATTAAAAAAAAAAAAGTAAAAGATTCTCCACTAATGCCTATAGCCAATCTAGCCATGGAATTTTGATATTTGAAAGAAAATGGTGGGAACTAGAAAAGATCGTCCTGAATGAGGTATTCCAGAAGCAGAAAGACAAACATGGTATGTACTCACTTATAAGTGGATATTCGGCATAAAGTACGGGATAACCATGCTACAACCCACAGACCCAAAGAAGCCAAGGAGGGCCCAAGGAAGGTTGCTTGAATCTCACTCAGAAGGGGAAATAAAATAGACAGCTCAAGTAGATGGAAAGAGGCATTTTGGTGTCTGTCTTTATATCCCCCTTTTCATTTCTGATTTTGCTGATTTAGATAGTTTCTCTCTGTCTTTTAATTAGTTTTGCTAAGGGTTTGTCTATCTTGTTGATTTTCTCAAAGAACCAAATCTTGGTCTCATTCATTCTTTGAATTGTTTTCTTTGTTTCTAGTTCATTGATTTCAACTCTGGTTTTGATTATTTCCAAACGTCTACTCCCCTCAGTGTGTCTGTTTCCCCCCCCCAGGGTTTTTAGGTGTATGATTAAATTGCTTGTATAAAATGTCTTCTGGAGACACTTACTGCTATGAACTTTCCCGTTACCACTGCTATCATTGTGTCCCATAGGTCTGGGTAAGTTGTGCCTTCATTTTCATTGAATTTTAGGAAGTCTCTAATTTCTTTTTTATTTCTTCCCTGATCAAGGTGTCATTGAGTAGAGACTAGTTTAGTTTCCATGTATATGTAGGCTCTTTGTTGTTTCTGTTGTTGTTGGGGTCTAGTTTGGGGGCATGTTGGTTTGATTATTTCTATCTTCTTGTATCTGTTGAGGCTTGCTTTGTGCTTTGAGTTTGGGTGAAAATTTCTGTATATATCTATTAAGTCTAATTGATTTAGGACATCTGTAGTGTCATTATTCCCCCAGTTAGCTCCTGTCTAGATGATCTATCCCTTGGCGAGAGTGGTGTGTTGAAGTCTCCCACTATTAAGGAACTAAGATAGATATGTGATTTAAGCTTTAAAAATGTTTCATTTACAAATGCAGGTGCTCTTGTATTTGGGGCATAGATGATGAGGATTGTGATGTCCTCCTGGTGTATTTTTCCTTCGATGAGAATGAAGTCTCCCTCTTCATCTTTTTTGATTAATATTGGTTGAGAGTCTATTTTATTAGATATTAGGATAGCTACCCCAGCTAGTTTTCGGGTTCCGTTTGGTTGAAAAACATTTTTCCAGCCCTTTACTCTGAGGTAGTGTTTATCTTTGTTGCAGAGGCGTGTTTCTTGGATGCAGCAAAATGTTGGATCCTGTTTCCGCAACCATTCTGTTTGTCTGTGTCTTTTTATAGGAGAGTGGAGTCTGTTGATGTTGATAGATAATAGTGACCAATGAATATTAGTTCTTTTTTTTGTGTAGATTTAATGGTGCTACTGTGTTTCAATGCATAATTTCTTTTAATTCCTTGGTGTAAAGTATCCTATATCCTAAATTTTCTTGGGTATAGTTGTTTTCATTGGATTGGAGTTTTCCTTCTAGTATCTTCTGTATGTCTGGGTTGCTGTGTAAATATTAAGTTTAGTTTTGTCATGGAATATTTTGTTTTCTCCATCTCTGTTCTTTGAAAGATTTGCTGGAGACAGTAGTCTGGGTTGGCATATATGGTCTCTTAGAGTCTGTGAGACATTTGCCCAGGCCCTTCTTTCTTTCATAGTTTTTGTTGAGAAGTCTGGTGTGATTCTGATAGGTCCACCTTTATGTGGTACTTGGCCTTTTTCCAGTGCTCACACATATATATATATATATTGCTGTTGTTCTGTAGATTTTTTGTTTTGACTATTATGTGATGTGAGGAGTTTCTTTTCTTGTTTAGTCTATTTGGTGTTCGGTAGGCCTCTTGTATGTTTATGGACATCTCTTTCTTTACGTTGGAAAAATTTTCTTCTATGATTTTCTTGAAAATATTTTCTGGACTTTGGCGATTAAAATCTTTTTTTTTATTCTATTCCTATTCATCTTAGATTTCATCTTTTCATGGCATCCTAGATTTCTTGGATGTTTTGTGTTTTGAACTTTTCTGATTTTACTTTTTCTTTGAGAGATGTATCAATTTCTGCAATTGTATCTTCAACCCCTGAGATTCTCTCTTCTATCTCTTGTATTCTGTTTGTGATGCTTACCTTTGTGGTTCCTGATCTGTTCTCTAAGTTCTCCAGCTCCAGAGTTTTCTTTGTTTGTGGTTTCTTTGTTGATTCTAATTCTGTTTTCATGTCTTGCACCATTTCTTTCATCTGTTTGAGTGTGGATTCCTGTCTTTCCATGATGTCTTCTACTTTCTTTGTTCATTTCCTCTCTATGTGCATCTACCTGTGCCTTTATTTGGTTGCATTTGCCTGTATTTCTTTGAGAGCTTTGTTTGTTTCCTCTTTATGTGCTTCTAATAACTGGATGAGCATAGCTTTAAAATCAGTTTCTTGTATTTCTGATGAATTAAAATATCCATTGATTTTAGGGGTTGCTGGTGAATCTATAATATCCTGATTTTTGTTGGATGTTTTCTTACGCCAACCTCTAGACATCTGCTTATCTGTAACATTCTCTGTTTGTTGCTGGAGTTTGTACTTCAGACTGGGTCCCTCTGTCTCTGGTGTCTGGAGTATTCTTTCGGAAGATAAGAGAGGTCCACTAGTTTGAGTGTGGATGTTGGTGTTTCAGTTGTAGCTAAGGGAGGAAGGTCGAAGGTGCATATGCGCAAGCATGGTGTGTGTGTGTGACAGTGTGCCTGGTGGGAGAGAGTGCTAGATCATGTAGATGCCTGGAAGGGTGGTGCTTAAGCACAATTGGAAAGTGCAGGAGTTTCTCCTGTTCTCTACTCTTAGATTTGAGCTCGCAGGGGCAAATGAGGGTGTAGGAGATTCATCATCTCAGTGGTGTCCACTGTTTGGTGTCTGGGCAGGGTGGCCTGTACTTCGAGTAGCTGCCTCTGCAGCCTCAGTCATGAAGTGTGGAGTCTTATGCTTTGAGTAGCCGCCCTGCAGGCAGCTCTGGGAGGCCCATCTGTGCTGTTTAAGTCATGAGAATGGAGGCTTGTTCTTGGACTAGCTGCTGCCCAGCCTGCCCAACTGTAGCCACAGTCTCAGGAGGCCTGCTTGTGCAGTTTCAGACACGTAGGGCAGAGGCTTGTGCTTCAGGCAATCACTGGGTCTTAGCCAAGCAGGGATACCTGTACTTGAGGTAAAAAGAAGTGCACAGGCTTGAATATTTGCCACTCTCAGTCCCCAGCTACCCTACATGTGAGCTGGATCCAAACTATCCCAGCTAATGTCTTGTCCCCTCCTGGCCAGGAAGCCTTAATGTGGATGTTCAGGCTTCAGCTGCCCCAGTCCCACTCTCCAATTTTGGAGTTTTGTATCCTGTGCCCCTCATATATGGTGTGCGCTGGTTGCCACCATCTTGAACCCCCAAATTTTATCTTTTTCACAAGCAGCTATTCATTCGTTACTATTTCTTCTGTTCCTTTTGAGTTCTTATGCAATTTATTTGTTCAATATACATTATTATTTTCTTATTCCATTCATCTGTTTTTGGTCTAATTGTCCTATTCCTAGTTCTTTGTGGGGTAGCATTAATTTACTCATTTACGATATTCGGTTATAGGGTCTCATCATGATAAACTTCTCTATTAGGCCTGCTTTTGCTGAATCCTGTAAATTTTGGTATGTTGTACATCCATTTTTATTTATGCCAAGATACTTTGTTTCCTTTTTAATTCTTTCTTTGACTCATCAATTACTCAGGAACAGTATATGTAATATATACATAGTGAAGTTTTCAAAATTCTTCATTATTGTTTTATAGTTTCACAACATTGTCATCAAAGTAGATACTTGATCTAATTTCAATTTATTTATTTATTTATGCAAAACACACGAGGATCTTTTTATTACAAATTACAAGTTGCATCTTGGGCTCACACCCCACAAGGTGAAGAGCTGAAAGCCCCATGCTCAGGTTAGTTGGGTGATTTAAAGATTCTGGTCCCTCCCAGCCTGCCCAAAGCCGGGGGGATTCCTGCCTAGCAAGCATCTATTGGTCGAAAAGCTGCATTTTGAATTGATCGACTGACTATAAGAAGGTCTCCAAACCATTAATGACCTGGTGACCCTCCCTAGGGGGATGAGCCAGTTTCCTAGCAACTGTATCTCTAGTGGGTGAGGAAAGAATGCAGTAAGGCGAGTTCTTCCCCTCAAGGCATTACTCTCCAATTTGTTAAGACTTGTTTTGCTGATTAACTTATGATCTATGTTGGGGAATATTCTGTATAAACTTCAAAAGAAAGTGTGATATTTTCCATATTTCTACTGGAAAAGAGTAGGAAAAGTCAGTATTTAGTATAGTTCATTACCAGTGTTTCCCTTTTATTTTACATTTCATTGGTTTGCCTGTGTTAGAGATTCAGTACCATACAACTAGTATAATGTACTCTACTGCGCACATAAAACTTTCTATTATTTTCTTCTTAAATTTAGGTGTTTAACCAGATTAGATTTTTTTTATTAATTCTTTTTGATACTGTAGTTCAGACAAAAGCCTCAGTTTAATACAATGAGGTTGCAATATGCTTCCTTTTTCCTCAGAATAAGAGATTTGATCTTCTTCTGGAATGTTTTTCTATGGCTTGCTACCTATTTAATTCACTATTTAGTTAAGTAAAATACCATGGTCCTGCAACGAACACTTCTGATTAACGACCCAACATTCTTATGATGCTCAAAGATTGTCTTTTTGTAAGAATGACTACACTTGTTAATACATTGAAAAGGTTGGAGACAAATGAGTATGGCAACTTCTAATTTATTTCTAATATCAGAGATCAGACCTCTACTCTTGCCTGATGCATCTAAAACAAAAAGGGGTAACTGTGTAGAGCTGCGGAATGCTATGCCTTAAAGATGGAGCTGGTTTCCGCCTTCCACCTTCCCGATGGTGAGTGCTCTCTGTCACGAACAATTCCACATTTGGCTAAGGCTGAGGATCTGGCTTGCTTCCATGTATGTGGACCTATCTGCATTGCCCACGTGGCACGCTGGGGTTGGCTACCCAGAGGCTATTTAAGCTGTGGGCTGGCTTTCCCCAGGGTCAGATGATTGTTCAAGGTTCCTGAATAAACTGCATTGAAAAAAAAAAAAGAAACTAGAAAGAAGGTTAAGCCAAGCACACAGTAGTCGAAAGAAATGAAAGATAAAACTGCAAGTATTAAATTGCAGAACTAATGATCCCTCTGAAGAAAAAAGATTTTATAGGGTGATTGTGCATATAAAGTGAAATACTATTATGTCCTTTCATATGTATAGTACATATAGACTTTGTGATGATTTTATCTCACATTTACCATTTTATTATCTGAACAATATTTGGGGTAGAACTTCTTAACTTTATTAATTTTGTCTTACATTAGACTATTGCTTTTGATTCCTACCTGAGCATGTATTCCAATTCCAATCACTGGACTACTGAATAGTATCTATATGTAAAACTGATGGTTATGTGCTTGTCTTGATATCTTACTAAAATTCTGTTATAACTTTGCATTTGATTTCCAATGCATGTACCCTTAGAAAAACATAGATTTATAAATGTGACCAAAACCTAAAGAATGTAATCTGAAGTGTTTGAATAATAAAGGAATATTGTTATCTGCCTAAGAACATTACCAGATGTCCAGATGATTTGTGAATGTAGGTTACTTCTGAAGCTAATAAAGGAAAATCTATACAACTAATTTGAAGTGATGAAACTCCTTTTGTATTTACCAATTTTATATAAATAAAATAAAGCTTACATTCAAAGTAAAATCATGTTTGTGTGATAAACAACTCGATGTCTTTTAAAATAATTATTCTTTTTTGGACATAAGTGAGAACTCAGGTATAATTTAATGAATAAACAACAGTATGCTTAGTTAAGTAGAAAATACTATCTGGTTCTAATTTCATTGTTCTTCAATGGCATTATTTATATTGGCTGTCCATTAAAGTTTTCTAGGTAACTCTGCTATGCCTTAGTTACGTTAGAAATCATTGATAAGACTGAAGAGATATCCCAAAAGTTAAGAACATTTGTTGCTCTTGCAGAAGACACAGGTTTGTATCGCAGGTCCCACATAGTAGATTGCAACTATCTGTAATTCCAGCTCCAAGGAATTTGATACCCTCTCCTGACCTCCATGGGCACCAGGCATGCCCATGGTATGACATGCAGACAAAAAACTCATACACAGAAAAAATTAATCCTAAAAAGAAGAAAATAATCACTGATAAAGGAAAAATGGTATGAGGATTTTAAGGAAGATGCTATATTCATGTTACAAGCGGAGTTAGTTACTAGAGTTTGCGTACCAAGTCCAACCCTTTGTAGTTTCTGCATGAAACAGCTATGTTTTCTTTGTAGTGGTAGAAATATATTTCATTTTATCATCAGGCCATCAACACTTGGCCTAATGACCTTCTTTTCTGCCTGTTCTAACATCTCCTACTTCTAAAACTTGCAGTCATTTTCATGTTCACATTTTCATAAATATGATATTTACATTGTTTACATTTCAGCTTTGCTTGAAATGGTCTTATGATCCTTTATGCTACTATATATTATCATTTCCTTTACCATATCATTACCATAATAAAATAATATACACTTGATAAATACTTAACTAAATAAACACCTCACTATGCATACTTTCAGAAACTAAACTCTTTTTCCTAATAAGTTTAAAGAATATGATTAGCCTATTCATTACCTGAGATAGCATGCTACTGATTTATAATTTTTACTTAAAACACACAAAAATTAAAATAAGGTCACACAAAGGAATATCATAAAGATTTCATAGAATATTTACATTGTGTTTAGTCGTGTTGCATAGGATATAAGTTAAAATATATTGGCAAATATTGTTTAGTTCTCTCCATTTACTTACAGTTCATCTTTTTTTCCAATATTTCTTAAAACCTTTCCTGAGAGCATTATAAAATAATCAGTCTTGACTCATCTTTTATATGGCAGGAGGCCCCATTTTCATATGTGTTTTCATGGTAATGCATTGTTGAAGCTAGGCATAATTTTTATCCAAAAACATATAACTATTGAATCTACTCATTCTTTTAAGCTAGTGATTATTTATTATCTATGTAATTATGCATCAAGCTATCCCCTGAGTAACTCATGTACTGTGATTTTTGTTCACAATTATGTAAATAAAAATTATTTTATCTACTTTGTGGATTAGGAAACTGAATTTCAAAAGGGCTAAGTAGTATTCACAGTAGCTCAGTTATGGAATACATGATTTACTTGAAAAATTGAAGCTAAATAATGATTTGTGGACTCAATTTATAATGAAGTGATTAAATAATAGCTTAATGGAACTTGAATAGACCCTGTGCTTAAATGCAGATATTTAAATATTTTATGATAATCATATCTATTAAAATTCAAATTATTTTATTTCCCTCTTAAGTTAAACCAAATGCAGAGTCAAATAATGTTAATATTTAGCATAAAGTCTGAGGTTAGTGATCTTATTGCTTAGAAAAACAAACTTCTATGATATTTCATTCACGAACAGTATACTGAAACTCAAGGATTCTAGAGTTGTAACTATGTGTTTCTACATAAAGAGCAATATGATATACTATGACTGCTTCAGCTTTATGATCTTTAGTTGTGTTCAACAAACTGTTATAAAAGTGTACATGGAATATGTGACAGAGAAAGCAGCTTCTTAAATAATCTCAAAAATGTGGGATATTAAAAAGATTTTAATTGGACCTAATAAGGAAGAAAAAGCTACATTATTTCAGATTTTGTGTTACTGTTAGCCTGCCAGTGTATGGGCAGCATATTCATTATTAGTTAGACACTATGCTAGGCACCATTGGAGAGCATTCCAAAACTAAAATGTAAATAATACTAGAGGGCAGATGATGGTAGTTATACTACAAATGATGGGCACACATGCATCCAGAATGACATATTATTGCAATCCCAGGGAGAAAGCTAATAAATGTAGCACTTTCTATACAAAGAGCCTAGCATGATGAATCTCACTCCTAATAGTCATCACAAAAATCACAAATCTGAACTGATTATTTACTGGTTATTTACAGTGCATATTTTGCCACACAGTTATTTCTGATAACTAGGTTGAGTTCACCTTAGTTGGGCATACTGAATTGTTCCTACGAGGGAGCCTTAACAGAGAACTGCTGTTGAATCCCTCAGGCAAATAGTCCATTTGAAAGATGTTAGAGAGACTATTCCCTTTACCCAAATGCTGCATGCTTCTTTGTCAGAACACAGTCCACAAATAAAGCTCTTCCAGGACATTTCTGAGAACTTGTGAGAAAGCTCAAATAAACAAGACATGAATCTAGTAATCTCTGTTCCTTTATAACATGGATACAAACCAGTTTATAGGCTGTGCAGTGTTAAAGAATATAGCAAGAAAGAAGTAATAAGGAATCATGTCAGACCTTCTAATTTTGATATATATAGTGATTACTTCTAAAAAAATCAAGTCCATTGAATGCATTTTTATCAAATTATGATTTATAATTTTGTAGTCTATTTTGCATAGTCTCTTACCTATAATATTAAGATTACATTTTTCTTCTTATCATTTTTTCTTAAGTTGGTAGCTAAATTCTCAGTGACTACAAATCTCCAATATCAGTGCCTTCCTAGCTTTTTCAAGATAACCATTTTTTAAAACTAATCCTAAATGGGGATTAATTAAAAGTTAAAAGTTTTTCTTAGAGTTTTTCATCTTGGGTAATTAATATTTAATGGAGATTATACTTTTGTGATAAAAATGAAGATCTGAGAGTTGCATCCAGAGATCAAGAACAGAAAATTTTAGGTATACTGGATTTGTCTTTCCACTGGTAGTAATTACCTCCTGCACACAATAATTGCTATTAGCTGAATTCTTCTTTTGCTCCCCAAACTCATACGTTAACACTCAAATACTAAGTGAAATTGTTTTTGAAAAAAAATTTCAAAATTCAAGCGAAATAAGAAGAATAAGGCTAACAATAATTTGACCAGATTATTATAGGAAAGAGACACCGAGTAATGTATTTATAAAGAAAAAGTCACATGAGGCGACAGCAAGAATGTTGTAACCTACAAGCCACGATATAAACCTCACAACAAACTAACCTTGTTAGCATTTTTTCTTGATTTCTAACTTCTAAATCATAGGAAATATTTGTGTTGTTTAAGACATCTAGTCCTTGGTATTTGGATATAGTAATCTGATCAAACTAAAATTATCACAACCTATTAAGAGCACTGGACATTCTACCTGATTAAATATTACACAAGGATATGGAAACAGATGATTAAATTTTATTAGTTCTAAGAAAGATCTCCTTTGGGAGGGATCAGGTATAGAAGTTAGAGATATGGAAACTATCTTGTAAGTTCCAGGTCACATCTATCCTATAAGGACACTTGAAAGTTATACTTCAGGGTACATAAAACTCAGCTAAAAGGAATAGTCCATTTTACTATTGAAGTATCTGAAGAAAATGAAAGCAAACAGCAGTGTATTTTGGTGTGTATAGAATCAAAGTACATAGAACAATGTGTGCAGGTAGTGTGTGCATGTGTAAGTATTAGCATACAATAGAGATGCATGCATATATGTTTTGTATTTTTTGTGAGTTATATCTTCAGACACGCACACATATTGACAAACCTACACATACACAGAAAGAGAAAGAGAGACCTAAATATGTGCACAAATACCCCCATTAGGAATACAATGAATATAAATTTAAAATATAGAGATAACTGTGACATGACCCTCACTTTATGATCCCTATGGATATCTAGAGAGAAAAGAGCACATACAATATGATGTGCTATGAAATATGCTATGATAACTTGCAGCATTCAGGAAAGAAAACCATGTAATCATCCTCTTGAGAAAAGGCCACCTCTTTCCAGAAGAACTGAAGTCTAACATTGATAATAATGTATGTGATACAATGGCTGGACATTGTAGTGCACATTTGTAATCCCAGCACATTGATGTAAAGGCAGAAAGATGATAATTTTGAGCTCAGTTGGGGCTATTTGGCTATATAGCCAAATCATTTCTAAAATAAAAGAAAAAAAAGAAGGAAAATTTATTGTGAAGTGAAGAGGTGATAGGGAGGAAGATATGGGAAGAATATTGAGTAGAAAAGTACTCAGCATAGTCAACAGGCAATGAGGTTTAAAATTTGAGACATTAATGGAGCAAAATACTCTAAGGCTCTAAAGGCATAAAACACAGTACACGTAATGAAACAAAAGGTAACCAGAGAACTGTTTGTAGTTGGCCCTGTAAGCTCTGTGAAAGAGTTGCTTGTGAGGGCCCTCAGAGACCATCAAGTAATCTTATTAATAGGAATGATAATCAAATTTATATCTAAAAGATCAACAGGTACATGATATATAGCTTATGAGAGACATGATAAAAGGGAAGGAGGTTAGTTAACTTATAAGATACAATCAAGACTTAAACAGTGACCATGACCATGAGAGTGGATTTTTAGGAGTTAATTGTGAGGTTATGCTGTAACTTATTGGATTACTCAACATAAGCATACAACAAAAAATGGTATTTAAGGATGAATTCTGGATGGATGAGAACATGTTGATTTTCCCCAATTATCAGGTTTCCCATTTCAAATTTCATTCTCTTTTAATCCAAAATAGCAATGATATAAACACCCAAACCCACACAACTAATAGAAAAAATAGAAAACACAGAAAGACTTCATGTATTTAAAAACAGTCAGTTTTAGACAATTTTTATGAACACATGTCATGGAAAAGAACACTTTTAGGAAATCATTCTATAGAATTTTATATCCATCTGCAAAGGAATGAAACCAGGTTCCCTCTTTCCGCAGTTATAAACCTCAACTCAAAATGATTGAAAACTTAAATATATAACCAAAACTATGGAAATGTTGATGAAAAAAGGAGGAAAAATACTTCAGGCACTGGAAAAGGCAAAGATTATTTTTGACATGTCTCTAAAAGCACAAGAAATGAATGAACAAAGACACAAACACAGATAAGATTTTATCACCCTAGAAAGATTATTGGAAGAAAATAAAAAGGCAGCTTACAGAGGGCAAAAACAATTTATAAATTATTAATCTTTAAAGGAACTGATATTCAAAATAATTTAAGAGTACAAATATCTCAACAACAAAAAAATAAACAAACTAATTTAAATAGGCAATAGAAGTAAATGAATGTTTCTTAAAGGAATCTCAGTACTTGCAAGCTGAGGCAACAGGTTTTCGTTACTTAGGGATCATCCTGGGTTATATATTGTTGTGCCAGATTCACAAGACCCCCCAAAAGACCACAAGGAGTGGAGTCCATTGCAAAATACATGAGGATCTTCTAAATTACAAGCTATAGCTCAGGCTCATACCCTCATCTCCAGAGTGGTTGAGAGCAAAAACCCCATGCTCAGGTTAGATGGTTAATTTAAAGAGTCTGGGTCCCTCCCAAAGCAGGGACATTCCTGACTGGCATCTATTGTTTGAAACACAAAAAGGAATGTTGCATTTTGAATTGATTGGCTATAAGAAGGCCCTCAAACCATTAATGGTCTGGCTTCTCTTGTTTAGCTATCCTAGGGGACAGGGCAGTCTGGGCCGGTTTCCTAGCAACTGTATTTCTAGTGAGCAGGAAAAGAATGCAGTAAGGCTGGTTCCTCCTTATAAGTGGCTGGACATGTCTCCATCTGTCTGGCCTTTGTTCAGGCTTGTGCTTTAAACTTTGAACCAGTACTCAAAAAAAAAAAAAAAAAAAAAAAAACCAACTAATTTTTAATTCTTTGGTCTCTTAATATAACAGTGGTAGAATCATATTGGTGTCTTTGCAGAAAGAAAACTAGCTAGACCTCACAGTTATGGCTCAGGTCTTGATTTTATAAAGATGTCTTTCACTTGAAGAATGCTGTCTTTATCATCAGTGAATTAAGACACCTATTAATTGTATCTATCTGTCCTTTTTAGAATCTCTTATGGATGGATATTCATAAAATGTTGCTTAGTATGGCATGGAAGACTTTGCCTACTTCTTGTGAACAATCTTTAAAAAAAATTACGTACAGTGTATTTTAATTGTGTTTTTTCCTCTCCTGCATCTCCTACCACACTCCCACATCCATACCCAATTTCACTCCTCCTTTTCTTTCTTTCTTTCTTTCTTTCTTTCTTTCTTTCTTTCTTTCTTTCTTTCTTTCTTTCTTTCTTCTTTCTTTCCCTTTCTTCCTTCCTTCTTTCCTTCCCTTCCTTCCTTCCTTCCTTCCTTCCTTCCTTCCTTCCTTCCTTCCTTCCTTCCTTCCTCCCTTCCCCATCTCACTCTCAACCTTATGAAAGTTCTGTTGAGAGACCAAAAGATAAGCAGCGATTGTTAACACTATGTAGAGTAGGCGCGGTATAGCAGTAAGTCCCCTGAGGGGAGAGCTACCTCGCTGCATTCTTTCCCACCTTCCCGGTTCCGGGTATGTGACTTGGCTCACAATCTGCCTTCCCGCCTTCCCTGTTCTGGGTACGTGACTTAACTACGGCTTTGTTCAAACCACCCAATCAGACCCCTGTAACTATGCTTCTCGCTTCTGTAACCGCGTCTCCTGCTCCCAAGCCCTATAAAAACCCGTCACCCCAACCGAGAGGCGCGCAGGGACCACCGACCCAGCGTCGGGAGGTAAGACTGCCGGCTTCTTGTTCTGTGAGTCTTGTGTATCGTTATGTTAAACAACGGTCTGTCTTTGTGTGAGTTCGTTTCCAGGGGGTTCGAGTCCCCCTGTGGTCTGGACTTGGCCAGGTCATCTGTATCAGACAGAAACTAGAAGGAGCCGACAGGCTCGTACTTCTTTTCTGTGCCTCCTGGGAGACGTCTCAGGAGTGCCTGGTAGGGGAATCATTTGCTTCCCCGTCTGAAAGGTAACCCTTCTTGGGTTCCCTCCTGTCTGGAAACACGAGCCGAATGGGACTCTTTGGGGCGACGCCCCTGAGAGAAGGCTACGTGCTTCATCTGGGAGACAGAGGAACCGGACCTCCGACACGGTCTCCATCTGAATTTTTGTTTTTGCTTTGGCGCCGATCTCGTACCACGCGGTTTGTGTTGTCTTCTGTCTGCCTGATTTTTGTCATAAGTGTAGTGAGTGTTGTTTGCCTGTCTACCTTTTGTTTTCTGTTCTGAAAGGTCTCCCGAAACTTGTTTAAAATGTGTGCCTATGTGCTTTATTAGATCCATAAGCGCATATTGTATAGGCTGCCACGTGGTCTAAAGTGTCTCAGTGTCTCGCCGCCATCTTGACTTCACCATGTGATTTTATAATGTAACCGCCATCTTGGTATGGGTAAAAAAAAAAAAAAACCTTGGTCAAATCTCATTTCCTTCTAGGTTAAAAGGATAGCTTATTTTAAATTGGTATTGGTTTTAAAAATTAAATTGCTTGCACTGGTAAATTCTGGTTTTAAAATCTGGTTTTAATTTTAAAGATTATGTTTATGCCTTGTGACTTCTACAAAAGGGGTACTTTGTTTTAATATTGCAAAAACGGGTTTTAAAAAATTGTTTAAAGTTTATCAGACATTTGGGTATGACAATGACTGGGAAAATTGCAGTTTTTAAAATGTATCTTATGGAGAGCTGTTTGTTTGATAAGCTGCTTTGTTTATAAAAAACATGTTTACACCCTGTTCTTTATCTTGAGACAAAGAAAAGGGGAAGTTTCATCAAGTTCCTTAAAGCTTGTTCTAAGTTCCTTAGAGTTTGGTTGTTACCTTTATGTTATCAGATGCAGGAAAGTTATTTTAAAAAAATTTGGCAGTTTCAGAACTCCTCTTTATAGTAATGTAACTTGCTTTTGCTTTGCCTATAAAAAGCGAATCGTACATAGACTCTGGGCTTCAGCAGGATCATGTCAGAATGGAAAAAATTTTAGTGAGAGATTTTATGTTGTCTGAAAAGCAAGAAAGAGAGCAAAAAAGTAAGCATGTCTGGTTAAGCCAGAAAAGAAAAGCTAGAAATCTGCAGAAGGTTAGTGGATGTGTTATAAAAAGCCAGAGAGTTAATATAATTTAAAGAAAAACTGTATTTTAAAATGTTATACTTCATTTAAAAGGCTGGTAATTCCTCATTACAAAATGTTTTTTATGCTCTTTTAAGGAAAAAATTCTAGCTGATAGGTTTGGTATGGCTAAAATAATTACAGTTTAAAATTGTTCCATTATGCAGTTGGTTCTAAAGCTTGTTCGATTACTGGGAACTTTTGGTTGTGGGGGATTATGGAAGCTCCGAAGTGTTTGCTGTATCATCAGCACCTAATGGCCATGTTTGGTATTGTCAGTCACAGCCTGTGCTAATGCTAGCACATGGCCAGCCGCCATGATGGTTCAGTAATGGAGAGCTCGTAAAGCTGTAGTTTGGCTGCCATATTTGTTTAAGACTTCCAGCTGAGTTCAGTTACACGTGGCCAGCCGCCATGATGGTTCAGCAATAGAGAGCACGTGAAGCTGTAGTTTGGCTGCCATGTTTGTTTAGGGATTCCAGCTCAGTTCGGTTACACATGGCCAGCCGCCATGCTGGTCCAGAGATATGTTTAGTCATTAGTGCTAAATGCAAAGCTTTTTAATGTTCAATTTTAATGCAAGTGGTAGGAGCAGCAAGATTAGCTAGCCTCTCTATAAACTGTATCCGATTAAAAGGTTTGCTTTGATTTTAGTTCAGAAAGAACAGATTTAAAGTCATGCTAAATACTGCAGTTGAGCCTTACCTAGTTTCTTGTCTATTTGTCTTAAAATATATACTTCTAGGACATGCATCTCGAAAATATGCTAGAATCAGAGATCATAGCATTCTGTTTTATAGGACACAGTTTAGAGCAGATGATAAAAACAGAGTAACTTGGATATGCTGGCCCTCAAGCTTGTCAGAAATCTGAATTAGGCATTTTAACATGTGTAAGCTTATTGTGACAGGAAGTCCCGCAATCCTGGCAGTAGGTCCCCCAAGGTCTCCGAGAAGATTTGGGCACAACGATAGATGAATGCTACTCTGGATTGTGGTATGCTAACCACTGGGCAATACTGCCTCAACTGGCCCACTGTTAGGGCCCAGCCAAAACTGTGGACACCTGGAGTCAATGTTTCACATTGCTAAGGGCGAGGTGAGGCCATTCTCTCGTTTCTTTCTCCACAGAAACAGTCTCTCATCTTATGTGCCTGGCAGAACTGTGTCTGTTCAGGATGCTGAAACACAGGAGCCAGGGACACTGCCCAGGTAATGGGCTAACTAGTCATCCCTGTCATTTTGATTGGCACATGGATTGGTATTTATTTAGCTTATAATTTATCCTTCTCAGGTCTCTGAACACCTTGACGGCTATGCTAAGCTTACGGTAGCTTTGCAGCTAGAGAAAAGACAATTAGATCGACTGTTAGCTCATTGATCAGCTCATTAGCTAGAACCACAGAGTACTAGATACCTTATTTAGAAAAAAAGACAGGTTTGCCTTGCTCACAGGACTCATGTCTTAAGATAAATAAGTGAAACTTATATAGGGTCTGAAAATATAGGAGTTTAGGTTGTAAAAATCTAGAGTGTTATTATTTAGTTTAAAAAAATGTTTCAGGGTTGATAAATTCAAAAGATTGGAGAGTCTAAGTAGTTTTTTTAAGATATAATTATAAGTTATAAAGAGATAAATATTTTAAAGCAGATTAAAAATGGGAAATATTTTAAATTTCTCCCCCCTCTTTGCTACTGTTGTGCTTATGTTATAAAATTTTAAAAGTTCAGAGTTTTGGCATTGATCAATAGAGTTCTGATAAGTTGATGGAGCAATAACTGCTTATTATTCAGTCACCAGGTTAAGATTTTAATTTCCTTTGTTGGCTTCTAAAGATAGACTAAAGGTGCTTCTCGTTATTTTAAAAACATCTGTTTAATGTGTGTATCTGACCCAAAAGTCATAGCTTTTAGTATGGTATTCTTAATATCTGCCATTTCTGGGGTAGATTTTGACACAGAAATATCCTAAACCTATTCCTTCTAGTTGCTTTGTTAAGGAAAGTCCAAGCATCCAGGGTTTAGCACTAAAAGCCAGTAATGTCTTTCTGCCTAACTTTCCAGTGTAAACATAAAAGTAAAAGTAAAAACTAAAAGTATATGCTGAGTGTATAAAAATGGCCAAGCTTCATTCGTGACTAATTACAAACAGCTATGCCCACAGGAAAAAAAAAATGTTACTGTGAACACACTTAGGTTGTGTATAAAGGTTATAAAACAAACAGCTAACTGATACTCATTCAGTGGGATGCAGTTTTACCTGTTACTCTCAAAATGTTTGATTTGCTGATATGTTACTTTTCTGAGTATTTAAAATTATGTATATTTCCTTTTGTGTACTAAAATTTCATATGAGTTTCAGGATGTGACCTGGATCTGGCATAGCTCAAAAGGATCGCAGATGAGATTTTCCCTGATCTTTCCCATTTAATAGACAAATTTTAACTTCTGTCTCCAGTCTGAATTTGTCTCAGCAGATCTTCACCTGTGTAACTCTGTCCGGGATCAGCTGTGGACTGCAAGCTGAGATCTGGACTTCCTGGAAACTGACATGATTGCTCCCTGCCTCTTCGGGTGGATCAACGAACCAGATGCTTGGGACTTCCCCATTGCCCAGCCTTTGACTGGCATTTCAGCCTTCCTAGCCCCTGATGCCTACGGTCCAACTGTCAGCTCGAAGAAGCTCCAGAAGATGGATCTATGCCCAAATCCCCCCTAGCAGGATGAAATGCTAAGTCAAAAGGGGCTCCCTGGCATTAGCTATTGTCTTGGACATCTGCTTAGCTGAAATAGACACTAATATTGCAGCAACTGGGCTAAAAGCCTAGAGAGATCCTGTAATAGTTCTCCTTGGCTTACTACCCCTATATTCACCCTGAAGGGACCCCAGATCCCATTATAAAAAAAAATAAATCTATAAGATACAAGGGGTCATATCTGGAAGACCCAAGATTGGGTCTTCAAATGATCATAGGAAAGGGGGAAATGAGAGACCAAAAGATAAGCAGCAATTGTTAACACTATGTAGAGTAGGCGCGGTATAGCAGTAAGTTCCCTGAGGGGAGAGCTACCTCGCTGCATTCTTTCCCGCCTTCCCGGTTCCGGGTGGGTACGTGACTCGGCTCACAATCTGCCTTCCCGCCTTCCCGGTTCCGGGTACGTGACTCGGCTCACAATCTGCCTTCCCGCCTTCCCTGTTCTGGGTACATGACTTAACTACGGCTTTGTTCAAACCACCCAATCAGACCCCTGTAACTATGCTTCTCGCTTCTGTAACCGCGCCTCCTGCTCCCGAGCCCTATAAAAACCCGTCACCCCAACCGAGAGGCGCGCAAGTCCTCCGATAGGCTTTGTCGCCCCGGGTACCCGTGTATCAAAATAAACCTCTTGCGGCTTGCATCCGAAGGCTGGTCTCGCTGTTCCTTGGGAAGCGGGGTCTCCCCGTCTAGATAGGCTCTTGGGAGTCTTTCACTGTTAGATGGGTAAATTTTGTTTTAAAGAAACCATTTTTCAACCATGGTAAGATTTGAAAACCTACTTTATTCTACACTGTGAATTCTTGAAGCTATAAAGAAAACTGAAATAGAAAGCTCTCTAAAGAGAATCTGCCACACAGTCAGAATTTCTCAGTTTGGATAAGAAGAAGGATTGTGAACAATAGGAACACCGTGTTCAGGTGGCTCAGGACTGAAAGTTCCAACAAAAGGGAAGGATCCAGACCCCTTTGAGTCTTTTTTATCAGTAAAACATGGTAGTGTTCCTAAGTCACCCAAAAGGCTTACAGAACAATGAAATGATCTTGACAATAGGGATTAGGACAATCTTTTAAGAACAAAATGCAAGACTGAAAATCCAAATGACTCCTCTTTGAGAAACATAGGGAAGTATATCAGAAGTCAGAGTGATATTACAAGTATCACCAAAATCCTAGCCTTTAGACATTGTCTGCAAAAGGAAGTCAAAAGGACCATGACATGTAAGGTTGATGAAAATGGACTATGCAACAAAAGGGACAACTACAGAAACTCAAACGTCAAACCCAAGTGATTTTCATCCTAGTACCCATCTGTCGTACCTCTTTACACCATGAAAAAGACCCCTGTGTCACGTCCATTTCAGTATGTACATTCTGCTTGTAGATTGCAGAATCAAATTACAAATAGAAATCAGAATCCCTTTCTTATACACTGTAACAGTAGTGGATAGGATCTGAAATTTTGTTATGAGTTAATAACAAATATAAAGGCCTTTAGATGGTACTCTATCAAAGACTAGGCATATGCAGAATCAAAGGACAAACTGCAGATAATATGCTTTTTTTGTGGTTCCTATGTTAGAGATTTGTATAAGGAATGTCATGATCCACCATTTTTCAGAATTACAAAAAGGTTGAGCACTTGCCAAGTTTATGGACCAAAGAAAACTACCTTATGATAAAGATGTACAATTTTAAAAAAAGCAATATACGAAACCCATTAAATAACTGAAAAAAAAATTAATTAAGCCTAGAGTGTTTTCAACCTCTGAGACTTACTGTGAAATAATCTCACCCTTTCTATTTCTTTCTGAACTCTGACTGGCTGGTTAAACTCAACTCTTCCAACTCAAAACTTCTCTTCAAGCTGACTGATTCAAACTGGGTTCTCTCAGACTCTCACTGAATTGCTCTGCTTGGAAAAAAATATCTCTAAACTCCATGAAATGAACTTCAGTGTACCGAACTGACAAACTGCAATGAACTGTACTGTACTGACTACGTGAAGTTAAACTCAACTCCACTCAACTGAACTGCCACCCTCTCTCTCTCTGCACTGCTCTTAAGCAGCTTCTCTTTTCTGTCTTTTCCCATGAGTGTTGGGTCTATCCTGTCTCTGACTCATTTTGACAAATATTTCCCTGATTCATCACTTTGTCTGCCCCTTAATTTGACATCATTATTTGGGATTAAAGCAGTGTACTTAAGGTATTCCAGCCAAAGGGATTAAAGTTGTGTATTAATGGTGTCTGTATTGCAGCCAGATCACAAAAATCTAGAAGGATGGTTAGTGTGATTTCTTGCTAGAGAAGCCATGTTACTGAACTAAACTCCTTTACATCTTCCCCCTTTCTGTTTTGTCATACATAGTTTAACTATTACAACAGAAACTATCAATCCATAAACTTAACAATCCAAATGTCCTTAAAAAGATCTGTTGATGTAATGATCCTTCATAACTGCAGTCCTGATCATCTGTCTTTTAGCAAATGTCCATTTCAGCACCAAGGATTTCCACTCTGCTAGTCTGATGAATGATGTGTCCTTCAAGTCATTTGTTGAGCTGTACCTTTGCAGGGAGAATCGTGTCTTTATGTCTTCTTCATTGCTATCTTTCTGCTTATCTTCCTTCCTTGATCCATGCCTTTCATGTGGAAGCTTCTCTAATTTAGATCATATTTTTATCAGTTTTGATGGTACCCATAGTCTTTCATCATCTGTGGAAATATAGACAAAAGCTCTTATCCAGTGTAACACATAGCCTGATTTTCATTCTGATGTTAAAACAGCTTTGAAGTATATAGGTTGATCTAATTCAGTAGTTTTTTTTTTATACATTCTGTTGTCTTTCAGATAATCTTATTTCCCCATTATGTTTATTAAGAAACAATTTCTATCTTTATGAATCCACACATAGCAAGAACTTGCATTTCTTAACTATTAAATTAGACCCTTATGTACTCATATTTAAACACAGAAACAATCAACCCATATTACATAAGGTGTAAATATACAGGGTCAGTTAAAGTAGGTATCTGTTGTCTGAGATTGAAATAATATTAATCTGAGCTCCCCATTGTTGTAGTAGTAGATCTTTTCCGGACAGAATTATGGTTATGCCTGCCACATAAGACATTAATCTATTTGACCTTCTAGTCCCACACATTTAATTTGTCTTACACTTTGCTTTTCTTGGGATTATGTTTCACTCCTTACAAACTGTGTAGCAACTATGAATCAGATCTCAAATATTTAATTTGGTTTTCTCTATCTGTTCTGTGGATTGCTGACTGGAGATACCTGACTCCTGTTCTTTGTTGCCAGAGTACAAGTGAACCCTTTTTCAGGATTATCTCATAGAGAATTTACTGTAATTAAAGGATTACCTTTAATATCCCTTGCAAACACTACCCTTACCACACTTTCTACAAATCCCAGAAGGCAGAGTTCTTCTACAGAAGTCTCTAGAAAAACCTTGTTTGCAATCCCTTTTCAAATGACATCATCTCCCATAGTCAAAACAATGGACATTTTGATATCTAAGGTTATTGGCTATTGTTTATCATTATGGTCAGTCAATATCAGTAGTACTTCTAATCCACTCATTTATGGGTGTCAATAGGCTTTTAAAGGTCTAAGAGGATTTTTACTCCCTGTATTTGCATTTTTAAAAGTTAAGTTACTCACATCTAGATCTGTTATTGCCCTGTCCATAGTGGATGTTGATCTATGTACAAAGTCAGTGAAAGTCTCTCTGGGGATTTGCAAAATCTTTGTTTATAACATAGACCTTCTTCCTTGTTCTTCTAACTTTTCTCAAGCCCTTATAACTACTAAAAGTACATTATAATAATAGAGTCATCAATTACATCTGCGGTCTCAAACCAGCAAGTTGACATTTATCTAGTAATTGATCTTTCATAATAGTAACACCTTTAGACCCATTATGATTTTCATAATTGCAGCTTCTTCTCACCATCATGTCAATCATTGTAATTGAGAACCAGCTTCCAGTATACCTGCTGCTAAAATCTTTCCTGTCTTGGGGATAATCCTGTTTTGGGTAGCCCAGGTATTTTTAAAATCTGTCTCACATAGGGTAAGTGAATTCCATCAGTTACCATTAATTCTTTAAAATGTTTAAGATCTTGTATTTTAACAAGATTCCAGGATAGTTCTTCATTTTATGAATTTTCACCAATTTCTGGCATTTGCTCCCAGGTAACTGGGAAATCTAGTGGGGGTGGTCAACTTTCCTCAATTTCATTAAGAGGTGGTACCATAAGGTCAATGGCTATCTGTCTTGATTCTTAATTTCGTTAGGAGTCATAGGCTCACAATTAAACTCTCCCAGTTCTCTTACTTCCTTTGTCTCTTGTCTGTCAAGCCTCCATATTATTATAGGTAATTTTTCTTGTTGTACAACGATTTTTCTGTTGTACAGTTATTTTTCACCTTTTTTTGATAGGAAATATATAAAGATTGTAATTGAAAGTCAGGAAGTAGATAAAAGCAGTCTGCAGCCCTGTCTAAGTTGGGGGGGGGTGGAGGGCTGGTTTTTTGAAACAAGGTTTCTCTGTTTAACCTTAGCTATCTTGGAGCTTACTCTGGGGACCAGGCTGGCCTCAGACTCACAGCCATCTCTCTGCCTCTGCCTCCCTAACTTCCGTAATTAAAGGCATGTGCTACCACGCTTGGTTTCTATTTTCTCTCAGGGTGGGGGGTGGGGAGTGGGGAGGATTAAACAAAAACAAATGTCAAACCAAACACACAAAAAAACTATCAAACAAAAAGTGTAGTATTGTGTTTATATTAATTATCATTTGTATTTGCTTTTTAATACTTTTGTCTGTCATAGACAAGAAAACATTTCATACAAATTTCAGGGAGAATAACAGTAAGTTCAACAAATAAAATAAATGGAAAAAGGGGAAAAAATGTCAGGAAGGATTGACTCCAGTGCTCACAATTGCAATAGGTACTGTGATGGCTTTTTCAAGTAATGTTTTTTATCTTCTCAATTCCTATCCTTGCTCTCAAGGATCTGGAATGGAGTTTTCCAATTTTAATTCAAGAAAAGTCTTTATAATTGAAATTCTCTTTTGGGGTGTCTTACTGTGATTTTTTGTCTTAGATACTCCTAACACTCATGTTGTTCTTTGCTCTGAACTCGAGGCTTCTGTCACTTTGGAGTCTCCTGAGTCTCTTTTGGCATCCAGCCAAACTCAAGATAACAATACTTCCTTTATAGATGATCCCATATGAATTTCTTCTCTGCAGCTTTCTGTCAGATGTCTCCAGTTCTCTGCGACATTTCATTCATATGTCCTCTGTGTTCTGCAATGTTGGTGGGCTTTCTTCTTCTCCAGTCATGTTGGATTTGCCTTTACCATATTGAGTACTAGAAGTATATGTTGTTTTTATTTCCTCAAATGAAGGGATGAGATAAGAACTGTACAGCTTTAATAATACATGGCTTTGGTTGAACCCAAAATGAGTCTATATGAATATCTCTAGTCTTATTCCTGGAAGCATCTACCCTCCATACAATTTAATCTCTGCAAGCCTAGACCTTATGGCTTCAGCTTCCAGTCTCTCTCTGCTAACTTAAGCTTAGAATGTTTTCAGCATCTCTCTCAACTCTGCTGGCTGGTTCAAATCACCTGTTCTGGATTAAAACTCTCTAATCTTAGTGAACCAAATTGATTTCTCTCAGCTTCTTACTGAATTGCTATGTTAAAAAAATGCCTGTGTTTATATCCACCGCTGGTGGAGCCTCTTAGAGGACACCTATGCTAAGCTCTCTTCTGCAAGCATAGCAGAATATCATTAATAGTGCCAGGGCTTGACTTTCTCCCATGGGGTGGGTCTCAGGTTGGGCCAGGCATTGGCTAGACATTCCCTCAATCTCTCCTCTATTTTTATCTATGCATATCTTGTAAGCTGTGTAAATTTGTTGTCAAAGATTTTGTGAGTAGGTTAGTGTTTTTCCTCTTTCCATTTAGAGTCATGTCTAGTTGCAGGGTAGTCTCTTTACTCTCCATGACCCCTGATACTAGGAGTCTCAGCTAGAATCAACAGAATCTTACCCTGTCTTAGGTCTCCAGCTTCTCACAGAGATGCCCACCTCCATGGTTTCTCTTTTCCTTGCAAGCCCTCTGTCATGAGACTTACAGTTAAACACTGGACACAACACAGGTAGTTTTATGGAAGAGTAGGGGGAAGGATCATATCTCCAGAAGGAATTGGAGCTCTGTAAGAAGACCAGGAAAGCCAACTAGTAAGGGTATGGTGTGTGTGGGAGGGTTGTGGAGACTGAAGCACAAACCAAGGACCATGACTGCACTAAACCTAAGAAATGTGCACAGATGTATCCAATGGGCAGCTGAATCTTCACATGGGGGGTCTAGTAAGGGGAGTAAGGCTGTCTCTGACATGGACTCTGTTGCCTGCTTTTCAATCACTTCCTTTCAACAGGCCACAGGGGAGGAGGATGTGCTCAATCCTGATGCAACTTGATGTGCTGAGGTGGGTTGATAGGAGGCAGCTCCCCTTTTCTGAGTAGTAGGAAAGGAAGGATAGAGAGAAGAGAGAGGGAAGGAGCATGCGACCAGGAGGAAAGGAGGGAGGGTAGGACCAGGAGGAGAGGAGGGAAGGTCAAGTGGAAGATTCAGGTTTCTTTGAAGAAACAGCACAGTTATATGATGTTTTGCTAGAAGTTGTCTTATGAGAGGGCATGTGATGTTTTTTGGGGGGCTGGCTTGTGAGAGGGCACATGATATTTTACTGTGTTCTGTCTTGTGTGAGAGGCATGACTTCCATTGGCTGAGAACATCCATGGGTAGATCCTGAGGAGAGGAGGTATATAGAAGCCCACAGACAGTGAGACATCAGTTTTTGGATTGACATTGCTGCATCTCTTTCATACTTTGACACTTGACTTCACAGAGAGAAACATTCCAGAGAACTTCTCAGGGAAATCCAAGTGAGTCTTGGAGCTTTTACTGACTTATCCCAAACTTCTGAATCCTGCTGATTCTTGTTGCTGTTTGGTGTTGGCCTTTTCTCTGGACTGCTGGTATCCAGACAATGAATAGTGGACCCATCCCAAGGAATTACTTCTAAAAATGTCTACAACCCCCTTTACCTAAAAACCTTCTTTCTCCCCTCCCTTTGGTCAGTGGGTGGAAGGGAGCTGTAAGTATTTATGAACCCTAAATAATGTAGGTTAGATGAAAAAACTCCAAGCATACAGGAGGGGGTTATGATCAGGATGTAAAGTGAATTAAAAAAAAAAAAAACTGCCTCTGGATGCTATGAACTGAACTGGACAAACTCAACTGAACTGCACTGAACTGTATTGTACTTCTGAACTGTACTGTTTCCAGGAACACAACTACTGTCTTTCTGAACTGCTCTTAAGTAACCTTTCTTTCCTGTCTGTTTGTGAGAGTTGGGTGTATTCTATCTTTTGCTCATTCTGTCAAAACTTTTCCTGATTCATCAGTTTGCCTGCCCCTCAATTAGACATCATTGTTTGGGATTAAAAATAGTTATTAAAGGTAGATTTGTATTCAAGCTAGAGGAATTAAAGGTGTGTACTATAGGCATGTATGTATTCCAGGTGGATCACACAGACCTAGGTCTTTATATGTGATCCCTTGCTAGAGTAACTATGTTGTTGAGTTAAAATTTCTCTACATTTCTTCCTTTCTATTTTAAGATTAGGTTTTATGGTATGCATCTGAGAGTACAAAGGCTATAACATAGTTATTATACATCTGTTTTAAGTCAGCCCACTTAAGTAACTTTTGAACTTTGCACATAACAATGCTACATGCATATAAAAATATTTGAATTCATTACATTATGACTGATATTTTAATAACACAAGGATAACTTATTGACATTAGATTGTCACACAAATATAGTATAGAAAAGTTATATTTAATACTAAAATAGTAAAAAAACAGTATGTCTTAAAGAAAAAAAAGACAGCAGGTGAAGGAAAAAGGTAGTCTGATTTAGATTATGAGAGTTTACTATAAGAGCCTCCAAAGCAGCTTAACTAAGATAGTGGTTGGGATGAGGGACTTAGAAGGACCTCACAGGAATCCAAGACAACAGCCCTTGGAGGACACTGCATCTGAGGAGCAGGATAGCAATGACTGACAGAGACCAACAGACCAAACTCTGGGTCTTAAAACACCAGTGATTATGTTTCTCAGGTGAAAGGAAACCCCACTGTGTGGGAAGCAATCAGGTCCATTCTCAGGTTACCCAGCGATACCCCAGGAGAGTTCCTGAGGCACTGTAGGCTCTTGGTCAGCAGCCCAGAGACAAATGCCCGCCTGCTCTGATAACCATCTGAGACTGAACTGTGGGCACCACAACACTAGAGACTGAGATTTCTGGTAGATAGAAAACCCCAGGATGAAGAAAGCAACTGGGACCGACCTCACCCAGACAATTCCTGGAAAAGGTCCTGGGGTTCAGCAGGTACTCAGCCTCCAGCCTAGAGACCTGCCTCCACACCAGACTCACCATCCAAGACAGAACTGTGGATCCCAGAGCACCAGAGACTGGGTTTCCCTGTGGGGAGGAAACTCCATGGTGAGGAAAATCAGGGCACTCTGTCTAACCACCCACCCCGAAAAATTCTCTGGAAATGTTCCCAGGTTCCTACAGGTGCCCAGCCATGAGCATGGAGCCATTCACCTGTGTGCTATATTCACCATGCCAGACTGAACTGTGTACCCCCAAACACAGAGACTGGGACTCCCTTTTGGGAGGAAACCCCACGGTTTCATCCTGGGGTTTTCTCTCTAATGGAGGTAGAGAGTCAGGAAAACACAAGAAATAAATGACTCACTACAGCAAAACTAAAAGTAGTGAAGCACATTAACACACTACAACAACCAACATTAAAATCAAAGGACCTAATAGCCACTGGTCATTAATCTCTCTCAACACCAATGGACTTTACTCTCCATTAAAAATACCCACACTAACATAATGGATTCGTAAACAAGATTCAACAATCTGTTGCATACAAGAAACACACCTAAGACACAAAGATAAACATTATCTGAGGTTAAAGGACTGGAAGATGATTGTCCAGGCAAAAGAGAAGCAAGCAGGAGTAGCCATTCTAATATGTAATAAACTAGACTTTCAACCAAAATTAATCAAAAGAGATGGGGAAGGATACTTCATACTCATCAAAGGAAACTCCCACCAAGAAGACATCACAATTCTGAACATCTATGTCTCAAATACAAGGGCACCCACACTTGTGAAAAAAACATTAACAAAACTTAAATGACATATAGATCACCACACATTAATAGTGGGAGACTTCAACACCCCCTCTCATTGGTTCAGAAGACAACTTCCTGAGCAGAACACCAACAGCACAGGCTCTATGATCAACAATCAATAAATGGGACCTCATGAAACTGAAAAGCTTCTGTAAAGCAAAGGACATAGTCATCAAAACAAAATGACTGCCTACAGACTGGGAAAGGATCTTCACCAACCCTATATCTGACAGAGGGCTGATATCCAGAATATATAAAGAACTAAAGAAGTTCAACAGTAACAAATAAGTTAATCCAATTAAAAAATGGGGTACAGAGCTAAACATAAACAGAGAATTCTCAGTAGAGGAATATAGAATGACAGAGAAACACTTAAAGAAATGCTCAATGTCCTTAATCATCAGGGAATTGCAAATCAAAACAACTCTGAGATTTCACCTTACACCAATCAGAATGGCTAAGATCAGAAACTCAAATGACAACACATGCTGGAGAGGATGTGGAAAAAGGGAAACCTCCTTCATTGCTGGTGGGAATGTAAACTTGTACAACCACTCTGGAAATCAATCTGGCACTTTCTCAGACAAACAGAAATAATGCTAACTAATTCAGCTATACCACTCCTAGGCATATATTCAAATGATGGTTAACTGTACAACAAGGACATTTGCTCAGTCATGTTTGTAAAAGTTTATTTGTAATTTCCAGAACCTAGAAACAGCCCAGATGCCCCCCAATTGAGGAATGGATACAGAAATTGTGGTACATCTACACAATGGTATTCCAGAAATGGTATTACTCAGAAATAATAATAATAAAACAACAAAAAAAAACCACAAGGAAATCATGAAATTTGCAGGCAAATGGTAGGAACTGGAAAAGATCATCCTAAGTGAGTTATCCCAGAAACAGAGAGACCCAAAGGGTGTATACTCACTCATAAGTGGATATCAGACATATAATATAGGATAAACATACTAAAATCTGTACACCTAATGAAACTAATCAAGAAGGAGGACTCTGGCTAAATTGCTCAATCTTCATTTAGAAAGGCAAAGAGGATGGACATCTGAAGAAGGTAAAAACAAGGTATAAGACAGGAGCCTATCACAGAGGGCCTCTGAAAAACTTTACCCTGCAGGGTATCAAAGAAGATGCTGAGACTTTTAGCCAAACTTTGGGCAGTATAAAGGGAATCTTGCTGGTGGGAATGTAAACTGGTACAATCACTTTGGAAGTCAATCTGGTGCTTACTCAGACAATTAGGAATAGTGCTTCCTGAAGACCCATCTATACCACTGCTAGGTATATACCCAAAATTTGCTCAAGTACACAACAAGGACATTTGCTCAACCATAACGAAGTCTATACACCTGAAGGAGATAAACAAGAAATCAGGCACGAGGTAAGATGATCAATCCTCACTTAGAAAGACAAATGAGATGTGCATTGGACATATGACAGGAGTCTACCGCACCAGGCATCTGAAAGACCCTAACAAGCAGCATTTCAAAACAGATACTAAGTCTCATAACCAAACCTTCGGCAGAAGGGAAGTTAGTATGACAGAAAAAGGATAGGAGTCCCACAAGGACCAAATATATCTGGGCACAGGGTTTTTTTCTGAAACTGTTTCTCCAACCAAGGACCATGTATGGATATAACCTAGAACCTTTACTCGGACGAAGCTCGTGGTAGCTCAATAACCAATTAGTTTACCATAGTAAGGGGAACAGGGACTATCTTTGAGAGGAACTCAATGGCAGGCTCTTTGACTCCCCACCCCCCAAGGGAGGAGCAGTTCTGCTAGGCCACAGAGGAGGACTGATAAAACAGATTCCTGATAAAATAGGGCCAGACGAAAGGGGAGGAGGTCCTCCCAATTCCGTGGACTTGGAAAGGGGCAGGGAGAAGCTGAGGGAGGGAGGGTGGGATTGGGAGGGAATAAGGGAGCAGGGTACAGCTGGATACACAGTTAATAAAATGTAACTAATAATAACAAACAATAAAAAATTATATAAAGAATGCTAAAAAAATATTCCATAAGATATGTGGCTACCATTAAGGTTATGCTTGATTTTAAGGTGTGTGAATGTATATAATGTGAATGTTTTATATGTGTGTGTATAAATATCTTAAGGTGATTCAACTTTTTATAACTTTATATACCATTCCTTTCCAGCTTATTTTTAATAATTGATTTTTATATGTGTTGATGTTTTGCCTGCATTTATTTCTGTGTGAGGGTGTCAGATCTTGGAGGTACAGATGGTTGTAAGCTGCCACATGGGTGCTGGGCATTGAATCCAGGTCCTCTGGTAGAACAGTCATCTTTTAACCACTGAGGCATCTCTCCAGCCCCCTTTCTAAGATATTTAAAATGATCATCATTCTAGACTGTACTTGAACATTTAGGAAGCAATTAATATGTTTTCTCTGTTCAAATAAGATTTTGTAAGTCTTAATTATATAATATAATTGGTTTTTATATACAGGGATATTCTATTAAAGTTAATATATATAAAATACAAAGTATATAGTTATTTTTAAATGCTTTTACATAAAATACCTTTTATATAAAAATTACAAAGGATGGTTATAAGATAGTTCTAAATTAATTAATTTTATCACTTAAAGGTCAAAATTATGTTATATCCTTATAAAACCAATATCAGATACTTTATTTACATAAACCAAATTTTCTTTTCTTTTAAAAAATTGTACATGAATTTTCTGGCCCCCCACTTCTCTCATATATTACCTCATAACTGCAATTTCCCCTTCCTCCCTTCCCAGAGTAGGCCTCCCAGGGATACCAACCAAACACTGCATAACAAACTATAAGACCAGGAATATAACATTACCTTTAGGCTGGATGAAGCAACCCAGTAGAAGGGAAATGTAGACAAGTAGACAAAACTTGGTCTGCTCTTACTAACTTTTACTGAAACTTGGTAATGTTTACAAAAAATGTTTTACAAAAACAAAGATTTTGTTTTCTATTTTTATTAATGCAATATTTAAAATGTGTGATTATATTATTTCAAATGCTTTATTTTTTCCATTGAGTAAATTACATAGGGATCATAAGTCTTATTTTATTAATCAAAAACTTAATTGTAACTGAAAATTTGGTTGGTTTTGCAATGTCCACTGTGCCTATGGCCTTCACTCATCTAGATTCATAAATAAACAATTGCCGCTAATAACTTGTGACTCCTTCCTACTTAAAAGGAAAGAACTGTACTTTTATCTTTCTTAAATCCTGCTATTTTTAAAAGATATTTAAAATTTTACTAAATTATTTCTCAGTGATAAGAATTATTGATGTTAATTTTGTAGGTGAACACAATGTTAGGTTCTTCTTTTTTTAATATACTTTTTTATTTATTACAATTTATTCACTTTGTATCCCAGCTGTAGCCCACCCTCATCCCCTCCTCATACCACACTCTCTCCCTCCCTCACTCTTCTTCTCCCATGCCCCTTCCGCAGTCCACTGACAGTGGAGGTCCTCCTCCCCTTCCATCTGACCTTATCCTATCATGTCTCATCAGGACTGTCTTTCATAGTCTTCCTCTGTGGCCAGGTAAGGCTGCTCTCCTCTCAGGGGGAGGTGATCAAAGCGCCAGCAAATGAGACACCTCTTTTTCCCCTTTCTAGGGAGCTGATTTGGAGACTGAGCTGCCAAGGACTACCTCTGTGCAGGAATTCTAGGTTATCTTCATGAATGGTGCTTGATTAGAGGATCAGTCTCAGAAAAGAAACTTAGGCCCAGATTTTTTAGTTTTGTTGTTCTTGTTGTGGAGCTGCAGAACCTTCCAGGTCTTTCTATCACCCCCTTCTTTCATAAGATTCTCTGAACTCTGCCCAAAGTTTGGCTATGAGTCTCAGCATCAGCTTTAATACCCTGCTGGGTAGAGGCCCTCTGTGGTAGGCTCCTCTCTTATACCTTGTTTTCTCCTTCTTCAGATGTCCATCCTCTTTGCATTTCTGAATGGAAATTGAGCATCTTAGCCAGAGTCCTTCCTGATTAGCTTCCTTAGGTGTACAGATTTTAGGATGTTTATCCTATATTTCAAGTCTAATATCCACTTATGAGTGAGTATATACCATGTGAATTTTTCTGCCTCTGGGATACCTCACTCAGGATAATCTTTTCCAGTTCCCACCATTTGCCTGAAAATTTCATGATTTCCTTGTTTCTTTTTTTTTTTCTGAGTATTTTATTTCTGAGATTATTTCTCCCATCATGAGGTTTCCTCCCAACAGGGAGGCCCAGTCTGTGGTGTTTGTTGTGGCGCATAGAGTGCACAGGCACTGGCAGGTAGTGGTTCCAAGCTGATGACTAAGCAGGAACCTGGGAACTTTTCCAGGGTCTGCGGAGTGCTCTAAGCTCAGCCCTGCTGTTTCCTTCCTGTCAGGTTTTCTGCTCACTGGGAAACCCAGTCTCTGGTGCCCTGCGGTTCACAGTTCTGTCTGTGAGGAAGAGTGCAGAATGCAGCAGGTCTCTGCTCTCAGCTGGAGCTCCACTCTGGGATGGTGGCTGTGTGCCCAATGGTCCCCGGGACCTTTTCCAAGGAAAGACTGGGTGACCTGTGGTCAGTTCCGTTTGCTTCCTTCCCTGTGGGGTTTTCTTTCAACTGGGACTCCCAGTCTCTGGTGTTTTGGTGCACACAGTTCAGCCTGGGAAAGGGATCAGGACATATAGGCGTGTGGCTCTGATCTGGGTACCTAGTGCCTGTGGAACCTGGGATCTCTTCTAGGTTTTAGCTGTGTGTTCTGAGAATGGACCCAATTGATTCCCACACTGTGGGGTTTCCTCTCACCTGGGAAACATGATCTCTGGTGTTTTAGGGCCCAAAGTTCAGTCTTTTGGTAGCTGTACCGACACTGCTGTCCTGCTCCTGAGACACAGTGTCCTCCCGGCGCCACCATCTTGGATTCTCCCAGATAAATTCTTTTTAAAGCTGTTTTTTTCTCTTCTTTTTGCCTCTAGTTAGACCTTGCTTTCTTCCTTTTGACCATTCTAATTTACACTTTAGTTAGTTTTGAATTGTCTCTGCTACCTTTATATAAATTATTTACATTATCATCCATATTATTTTATATGAGTCAGTATTTTGGATGAAATTATTCTTCATATCACCTCTTCTGTCATTTCTTCCGATTCTGATGTTGTGATGCTTTTCCCAGAATGTGATTGTTATCATCTTCTTCAACTTTTATCTCACAGAGAGGCCCCAGCTATGGCTTTGACCTTTTTCCTTTATCTGAGTGGTCAAAAGGTTCCTTTATTACATCCATCTTTTCAAAAAATGTACTGGTCATTATGCTGCTGTTAATCCTCCTTCATTTACCATTATTATTATTATTTTTAGTAGTGGTGGTGGTAGTGGTACTGTAATTGAACCTGGGGCCTTGTAGGTAAACACTGAAGAAGTGCCTTACCATTGAGCTGTATCCTCAGCCTTGTTTTTGCTCCACTGTCACTGGCCAGGTTTTGCATAATGCAAATGTATATTTTCTATAGTATTTTTTCAGGTGAGTGTCTTCTATTAGCTCTATATGACAAAGTTTCTTGCCCCCTTATTTCTCGGCAATTAGTTTGCTATGTTATCGTCTCAGAATCTTTTTCAGTTTCTCACTTTTCTTCAGAAACTAGAGAATTTGAAATGAAATTGAAGTCTACTTCCGACTCTCTGGATAAAGGTCTTACTCAGAAAAAGGTTTTCAACATTTTCAGTGGCTCAGTATCAATTCTCTCTCTCTCTCTCTCTTTCACTCTCAGCAGTGTTTCTCTGTGTGTAGCCTTAGCTGTACTGGAACTCACTTTATAGACCAAGCTGGACTGGAATTCACAGAGATCCACATGCCTCTGCCACCCAAGGGCTGGGATTAAAGGCATGAGCCACCACTGCCCAGCTTGTTTTGTTTTTGTTTTCTAAGATTTATTTATTTATTATGTATACAATGTTCTGTCTGCATGTATACCTGATCACCAGAAGAGAGCTCCAGATCTCATTATTGATGGTTGTAAGCCCCCTTATGGCTGTTGGGAATTGAATTCCGAAAGAGTAGCCAGTGCTCTTAACCTCTGAGCCATCTCTCCAGACCATCAATTCTTACTTCCCGATGGTGATAGACTTGTCATCCTTCTTGTCAGAGATATATTCCAGCAACATGGCTACTACGGCAAGGGATCACATTGAAAGATCAAGATCTGTATGATCTGGTTGGAATACAGATTGTGAGAGATTAGTCTAGAAGCTTCCAGGCCTAGGCCTAATGATAGATAAACACTCTCTGGGCTTGTCCATGTATTTGTAAAGCTTGGGTACAGCTTTCATCTCATCCCCTTATTTGAGGAAATAAAAACCTTTACTAGAAAGAAAGAAAAAAAAAGGAAGGTAGAAAGGAAGGAAGGAAGGAAGGATAGATCAACCTCAAATCATATAGGTACTCCCTCCTCTGGTGTCCATTCTGTCAATGACTCTTCTATTTACCCTCTCCATGCTCACAGATGCTCAGATCATCTACAGATTTGCCACTCCCCAGCCCTCATGTTCTCTCTTTCTCAGTAAACTATCATACTTTTGGTCTTCAAGGGCTCCTGTGGCTTTTCCCTACTGTTGGGCTTCTGGTGGCCCTTCTGGGACTTTGCCCTACTGCAAAAATTCTGAAGGTCCTTTTTCTTTATTGTTCTCTTTACTCTACTTTGAGGGCTCTGGCCTGTCTTCTGAGCTTCTGCAGTCATCAGAACTTCTGTTCCTTCTTTACTTTTCACATATACATCATATTGGTAAATTGTCATGTGTTATTTAAGCTGACTGAGAAGCTGGCTCAGTGGGGAGGATTTGACAGTTTCACTTCAGACTCAATTGTATTTAGCTCAAAATATCATCCATCCTGGGTCAGCTTGGCTCTTAATTCCATAACAGGAAGAAAAGAAAACAACAAAACAGCTCAGAGTAAAAGCACTGTTCCTTTGAGAACAACTAAAATTTAAACTATTTGCAAAAGAGGCTACTGCTGTTTGTTCCATACTACAAAATTCCTTTAAAAAGAATGGCTGACAGGAAGCTTATCCATGCAGAGAGGGCTTTATGTATAAAATCGTCAATCAATAACTCCAATATCACAGTTTTAACAGGGCTTCCTTAGCCAATTTCTGCTGAGTGTTGCAGACATCAATTTAATGATGTTTTACTATTTACCTGCTACTTGTCTCTGCTACCTGCACTCATTCAAATTCAAAAGCACAGTGATATCAGATCATTCTATTGACTCTATAGAACATAGAAAATAATTCAAATTTCTTATGTTTTCTGTTGGTTTTACTCGGTTTCATAAACTCTCATAGCTTAAAAATATGTAGAGAGGCATCAATTTATCACTTTTATGTTACATATGTAGTTAGGTTTCAATTTTCATTTTTTTTTTAATTTTTAGTTTATGTTTATGGATGTTTTGCTTCTGTGTTTGTCTTTGCAACATGTTTGTGCCTTGTGTCTCTTCTGCAGAGGCCAGAAGAGGATATGGGATGCCTTACAACTAGATTTAGGGTTGGTGGTGAGCTATCATATCGGTGCTGAAAACCTGACCTAAATCCTTTGTAAGAGGAGTAAGTGCTTTTAATTGTTGAGCCATGATTCCAACTCTGAGAATGCAATTGCTTTTATAAAGAAAGATTTGTTTGAAATTAAGATCCTTGGAAAGATTTTCCAGCACAAGAAAGAAAACAGGAAAGCAATTCCTAAAATCTTTGAGTAAGTTATAAAAGATGAGGTATAGATAAACTAAATATTAAAATTTCTAGTTCAGTCAAGCTTCTGTTTAAATTAATAGCTATCTTAAGTTATTGTTCTGCCTCTTGGTGACAAACCATAAGTATATGTCTAAATGAGATTTATTCATGTGTTTGATTTATTGATGAAAGTTTATCTAAATATTATACAGTAATTTAAGATACCAGATTAGTAGAACTCACTTTTTGAAAGTTCCATAACCATAGTAATACAGACAGAGAGATTAAAAGGGACAGTATTTTGCACTTTGCTCTCCAAGGTCATCTAGATACTAGAGTAACTCTGATGAATCCCCTTTCCTTTTGTTCAGGAAGGCCATGAAGACTTGGCATAGTGTTGAATATCCAGTGGGAATGCATAAGCAAAGTTAAAAATAATTGATAATAATATAAAACAAACAATGGGCTAGGTTACTGAAATGTCAGGTAAAAATAATCCCAGTCACTATAGCTGTAATCAAAAGGCTTACATGCTTTTCCTAGCCATGAACATACATCTGCTATTGATAGAGTTCTGATAACTGTGCTCATGTATTTTTGGTTTTACAAGGTGTAGTGGTTTGAATCAGAATGCCCCTGATAGGAGTTTTTATATTTTTAAGGTTTAGTTCCTAGTTGTTGAACTGTTTAGGAACAATTAGGAGGTATGCTCTTGTTTGAGTAGGTGTGGCCTTGTTGGAGGAGGTGTGTCACTTTGGTCCCTGTTTCTCTCTGTTGAGTGATGTGGATAAGGATGTCAGCTCTCAGCTACTGCTCTACCACTATGCCTGCCTGCCTGCTGCCACACTCCCTGCCATGATGATCATCAACTAACCCTCTAAAACTGTAAATAATCCCCCAAATAATATTTTTCTTTACATGTCACCTTGGCCAGAGTGTCTCTTCATAGCCATAGAATATTAATTAAGACAAAAGATCTACAAAATCAGAATAAGACAACACCAAATATCATCATCCCAACACTGAGCAACTTTAAAATAATAATAGGGTCTTCATAGTAATAATAGGTTAAATCTATTATAATATTAGTGGTGATGTTATTAATCTCTGGAATTTGAGTACTCAGCTATTCTCTTAGTTTTATTTATTCTCATTTACAATTGCTACACACTCATATGGACCCATGACAATTTAAGCCCTCTTGATCATGCTCTAATGCTAGAATGTCAGAAAGAGTGGAGAACTCAAATTCCACTACACCCCCAATGTCAGATACAAGCAGTCAGATTGACTTGATGGACATCTCCTAAATGATTTTAAGGCTTCATTCTTGAATAGAAAATATTAAGTAGCTAGATATATATTAACAAGTTTAGAGGCTGTTGAGAAAGGACCATTCTCTCATAACATCCTTCTTTCCCAAAATTTCCAGTACCAAACAGAAGCTGTTCCAAGATTTTCTCATGAAGGTATTTCACTTGTCTATCAGGAAATAGCTCTGAAATTGACAACTGCACCTCTCTTTCATTCATGTAATGATACAAAAGTCAGGAATGTTAGCCAGAGTCATGCGATTTTTGTATAGTTCTTTCATTTGCGTTCAACTGTCATAATTCTAATAACATTAGCAATTTGGTTTCTAAAAGTAAATTAATTTGATTCTCTAGATTCTTGACTTTCCTGCCAAGTGTACTCCAAGAAATCACAAGCCAGCAAATATATTAATTGAACTCTCAACATTTGTAACCGACTACTCACTAATTGCCCCTAATAATGGCCAAATCAGTGATGATTTTTTGTTTGAAAAACCATAATAAAACAATATCGTTCATGCTAATTAATAAATAATAGTTAACTTCAGTGACTCTTCTTGCTACAGTGCTTAATCACACTATGTATAGAATCCTATTTTAAATATATTTATCAACCTTTATATATTCCTGTCCCCTGCCATTTCCAAGCTTTGATCAGTATTTTACTGTCAAATTTTATGAGATCAACTTTTGACATTTATGTGTGATGAGAACATCTTTTTTACGACTACTTTACTTAAAATTTTATTTTCCAGGTTCACCCATACTATCAACTATATTGTATTCATTTAAAAAAAAATCTATGTATTTTACTTGCCATGTTAATTTTACCACTTGAGAATTGATGTGCAAAATTTTGCTTGAAATCTTAACAACTTCCCTGGGGTTTTGTTTCTTTTTCTTCATTTATTAAATTTTTTGACTCAAAACATCAACCAAAAATTATGAATTAATGATTGAAATTTGAATATATAAGAAACTTCTGGGGGGGGGCTTCTGGTCAACAAGTATGTAGAGAATTAATGGTGTAAGAATTAGGATAACACAAGAGAGCTAGTGCAGAGAATGAAAGTATCTTTATTATTTTAGAATGCAGCATGGTGAAGTCAATAAGTATTAAGCTCTTCTCCAAATCTTACACATGAAAAGTGAATTTTCTTGACGATTCAGCCAAAAGCAATCTACAGATTCAATGCAGTTCCCATCAAAATACCAACACAATTTTTTACAGACCATGAAAGAAAATTTCTCAACTTCATATGGAAAAACAAAAAACCCAGAACTTCCAAAATGATCCTGTACAACAACAGATCTTCTGGAGGTAGCTACATTCCTGATGTCAAGCTGTACTACAGAGCAATAATAATAAAAGTGGCATGGTATTGGCATAGAAACAGAATGGTGGATCAATAGAATTGAATAGAAGACCTAGAAATAAACCCACACACCTACAGATACTTAATTTTTGACAAAGAAGCCAAAACCATACAATGGAAAAAAGACAGCATCTTCAACAAATGGTGCTGGTCCAACTGGATGTCTACATGTAGAGAAATGCAAATAGATCAATCCATATTTATCACCCTGCACAAAACTAAAGTCCAAGTGGATCAAAGACCTCAACACAGAAACAGACACATTAAATTGATTAGAAGAAAAAGTAGGGAAGAGCCTAGAACTCATTGGCACAGGTGACAACTTCTTGAACAGAACACCAACAGCACAGGCTCTAAGATCAACAATCAATAAATGGGACCTAATGAAACTGAAAAGCTTCTGTAAAACAAAGGACAGTGTTAGAACAAATCAACAGCCTACAGACTGGGAAAGGATATTCACCAACCCTATATCTGACAGAGGGTTGATATCCAGAATATATAAAGAACTAAAGAAGTGAAAAGGCAACAAATCAGATAATCCAATTAAAAAATGGGGTACAGAGCTAAACAGAGAATTCTCTGAAGAGGAATATAGAATGGCAGAGAAACACTTAAAGAAATGTTCAACGTCCTTAGCCGTAGGGAGATGCAAATCAAAACGACACTGAGATTTCACCTTACACCCATCAGAATGGCTAAAATTAAAAAAACTCAAGTGACAACACCTGGTGGAGAGGTTGTGGAGAAAGGGGAATCCTCCTCCATTGTTGGTGGGAAAGTAAAGTTGTAAAACCATTTTGGAAATCAATCTGGTGCTTTCTCAGACAATTAGGAATAGTGCCTCCTCAAGATCCAGCTATACCACTCCTAGGCATATATCCAAAAGATGCTCAAGTACACAACAAGGACATTTGTTCAACCATGTTTTTAGCAGTTTTATTCATAATAGCCAGAGCCTGGAAGCAACCCAGATATCCCTCAAGGGAGGAATGGATTCAGAAATTATGGTACATTGTGTAAACAATGGAATACTACTCAGCAGGGAAAAAAAAAAGGAAATCATGAAATTTGCAGGCAGATAGTAGGATCTAGAAAAGATCATCCTGAGTGAGGTATCCCAGAAGCAGAAAGACACACATGGTATATACTCACTTATAAGTGGATACTAGACCTATAAGATAGGATAAACATACTAAAATTTGTACACCTAAATAAGCCAAACAAGAAGGAGGTCCCGGGGTAAGATGATCAACCCTTACTTAGAAAGACAAATGCGATGGACGTTGAAAGTAGAAGAAAACAAGAAACAAGAGTGGAACCTACCATAGAGGACCTCTGGAAGATTCTACCTAGCAGTGTATCAAAGCAGATGCTGAGACTCCAACAAACCTTGGGCAGAGGGCAGGGAGTCATATGAATGAAGGGGGAGTTAGTAAGACCTGGAGAGGACAGGAGCTCCACAAGGACCAAATATATCTGGGCACAGGGGTCTTTTCTGAGACTGGTTCTCCAACGAAGGACCATGCATGGATATAACCAAGAACCCCTGCTCAGACGTAGCCCATGGCAGCTTAGCATCCAAGCGGGTTTCCCTAGTAAGAACAGGGACTGTATTGGACATGAACTCAGTGGCAGCCCCTTTGACCTTCTCCCACCCCTTGCTGAGGGAGGAGAAGCCTTGCTAGGCAACAGAGAAGGACATTTCAGCCAGTCCTGATGAGACCTGATAAGCTAGGGTCAGATGGAAGGGGAGGAGGACCTCCCCTATCAGTGGACTTGAGAGAGGCAGGGAGGAGATGAGGGAGGAAAGGTGGGATTGGGAGGGAATGAGGGAGGGGGCTACAGCTTAGATACAAAGTAAATAACCTGTAATTAATGTAAAAAATAAAGATTTATGAAAATTTAAAAAAAGAAAAGTGAATTTTCTGATTAACACAGAGATTTGCATACATATTTACTGCATTACATTTAGGTAAGGATGAACTCTTTTCTTCCTTTAGCCCAACACATTCATATGAGGGGTTGCAAGAATGATGATTTAGGACAGTAACTAGCTCTATGGTTCTTCCTTTCCTTGAAACTTAACCCTGTGATCTGGTAGATAATTGTATAAACCAGGCAACCCAATCTTTGCATCTGATGTTTTGTGGATCAAATCAAATATGAAAAATTTGATTGTATTTTATGATAAATTCAATAATAATTATTGGTGTTTATTATGCAATTTTCATGAATGGAATAACTAGTATGAAATAACTATGTTCTTATTTTCTATCGGTGAATGTTGAGGTTCAGAATGGTTCCCCAAACTTGGTAATGGATAACTGAAAATGGTGTAAAGTTCTGTATGATTCCAGATGCAAATGAGTTCTACACAACAGAATTTTTGTGTTGTGTGTGTTTCAATATTCAAATGGCATTGATAAAGTGTACATTTAATTAAATTTAACATTTAATTTAAAATTATATTAAGATAGAGTTGAATCCAATCTGAAATACAGATATCTAGTACTTTTCAGTTTGTAAATTAAATCCACTAGGAAAGGAGGAATGTAACAAATATGTAATTTAACGAATGATTGTAATCTGTCTTGTTTCAAGATGGATTAAAAGATTCAAATTTCAGAATATTTTTCAGAATTGTGCATTGCAATATTTGAGTCATTAAATTTAGGTACCTGTGTCATCTATGTTTGTAAATTTGCTTTCATAGCAATTCTACATTCAGGTGTAATATCTGATATCTTAATTGTGACTTCTTATGTAATCCTTTCCAGGCATTTTCTCATTAGATTGGAAGGAATTTTATCATAATTTACCATTGTAACATTCTCCTTTTACATTATTTCTGTGCCATTATGTTGATTGCATTTTAGTACTCGCTGAACCAGAATGCACTATGTATACCAGGCTGTCCTATAACTCACAGAGCTTCCAGGAGTTTCTGGCTCCTGAGTGCTAGGATTAAAGTCCTGCTCCACCACATCTGGAATGTGTAGATATGTTTTTGAATACAATATGGATAGTTAGACTATTATATCCCAATTACATTTAAAGATAATAAAGCAGGTATTAAAGCATATACATTTGTTTCAATAAAAATTGAAAAATGCAGCATGTGGGAATGTATATTATTTATAAAAACAGTGGTTTAAAGAATTAAGAAATTATTTGTAACCAAAAATATAAGGTTAGGGAGGAGGGGCAAAATGGCAGCAGCGGGAGGACTCTCATTCTGAGCAGCAGCAGCAGGATCAGCACAGTGACCAGTAATCAGAACTCACGGTCATAAAACACAGTCATTGTGTTTCCCAGGTGAGAGGATACCCCACGGTGGGGGATTCAATCAGCTTTTAACAAACCGGCTAAACCGCAGAAGAGATCCCGGTTCCGCCAGACGATTTGGCTGCCGGTCGCCAGCCCCAGCCCCAGCCCAGAGCCACAAGCCAATGTCTCTGGTCATGGTCCCAGACTGAACCTTGGGCACCACACTATCAGAGACTGGAATTTTCAGTCGAGAGATAACCCCAGGGTACAGGAAACGACTGGGACCGGCCTTAGGTCACCCAGACATCCCCTGGAAAAGACTCGGGGTCCACGGGCACCCCAGAAGCCAGTCCGGAGCCAGAGCCGGGGACCCAGGCTCCAGCACCACAGAGCCCTGCCTGCACGCCTGACTCGCCGCCTGAGATAGAACTGTGGGCACCAGGGCACCAGCGAATGAGTTTCACTGTCGGGTGCAAACACACAGGGAGGGAAACGGCTGGTCTGATCTCAGAGCACTCAGCCGACACCCCCAACCTGAAAAGGTCCCCGGAAAATTACCCAGCTTAGGGGGGCATCCAGGCTCCCAAAGGCCGCAAAAGCAGACACAGGCAGTTTCTGCGCACCAGACAGCTGGCAGAGACTGAGCCGCCATCACACAGCTGTGCTCCAGGCACAGGCAGTTTCTGCGGCCAGCCAGCTGGCGGACACTGAGCAGTGTGCACCAGGGCAAAAAAAGACACTGGGAGTCTGTGTCTCCAGAGAATCCACAGGGAAGGAAGGAAACTGTACTGACCTAAATCACCCAATCCTTCCCTAGAAAAAGTCTAGCAGACTAGTGGGGCTGAGGTGCCAGCACTCAGCTGTGCTCCAGACACAGGCACAAACAGTTGTTGTGCGCCTGATGTCCAACTGGGTCATAGCAGCTGATCATTAAATTTACAAGAAACCCAGAAACAGGGCAGCTGCCCTCAGGACTTCCCTGGGTGAGAGGAGAACCCTCTCGACTAACAAAGACCACAGTTACCACTCAGGTCCATATCCCTGAGGTGAGCAACTCCTAAAAAAACACCAGCCATCCAGGGACTATACCCAAAAAGCTGAGAAGACATCCTTCAGGAAAAACCAGCTTTCTGCAAAGGGGATTCTCTCCACCACAGGATCCCCAGGAACCACCAGAAAATAACCCCAAACACCTAACATAGCACAATGGGTAGAGGCCAGCGTAAAAGCTCAAGCAACAAAAGACAGAGCAATATGGCATCTCCAGAACCCAGTTACCCAGGGGCAAGTAGCCCTGGACACCCCACCATAACTGAAATCCAAGAAGATGACCTAACAAGTATGCTCATGAAGATGATAACAGAGGAAACAAATAAGATTCGTAAAGACATAGAGGAAGATAAACTCAAACAGAATATTGCCATCCGTAAAGAAATAGAGGAAGCTGCAGCCAAATAGTTTATGGCCTTTAGAAAGGAAATGCTTGAAACACTGAATGAAATAAAAGAAACAGAGTTGAAGGAACTAAAAGAAAAACAGGAAAGTACAATCAGACAGGTGAAGGGAGTAAACAAAACAACTCAAGACCTGAAGATAGAATTGGAAAAATTAAAGAAAACACAAATGGAAGAAATAATGGAAAGGAAGAATCTAGGGAAGAAAACAGGAACTACAGAGGTAAGCATAACCAACAGACTACAAGAGATGGAAGACAGAATCTCAGGTGTAGAAGATACAATGGAAGAAATGATGTATCTGTCAAAGAAAATGTTAAATCCGAAAAATTCCTGACACAGACCGTCCAAGAAATGCAAGACAATATGAAAAGACAAAACCTAAGAATAATAGGAATAGAGGAAAAAGAAGACTCCCTTCTCCAAGGCCCAGAAAATATTTTCAACAAAATCATTGAAGAAAATTTCCCCAAGCTAAAGGAGAGGCCAATTAGAATACATGAGGCCTACAGAACACCCAACAAATTTGACCAGAAAAGAAAATCCTCCCGCCACATAATAATCAAAACAGTAAGTATACAGAACAAAGAAAAAATACTAAAAGCTGCAAGGGAAAAAGGCCAAGTAACATATAATGGCAAACCCATTAGAATCACACCTGACTTTTCAACAGAGACTATGAAAGCCAGAAGGGCCTGGACAGATATCATGCAGACCCTAAGAGAACACAGATGTCAGCCCAGGCTACTATACCCCGCAAAACTCTCAGTCCTCATAGACGGAGAAAACAAGATATTCAATGACAAAAACAAATTTCAACAATACCTACAAACAAATCCAGCATTACAGAAGACACTGGAAGGGAAAATAAAACCCAAGAAAGCTAGCTACATTCAAGAAAACACAGGAAATAAATAACCTCACTTCAGTAAAACAAAAAGCAACCAAGCACACAACCTGATGACCACAGCCAACATCAAAATCAAGAGATCTAACAGCCACTGGTCATTAATCTCTCTCAACATCAATGGACTCAACTCTCCAATAAAAAGACACAGATTAACAGAATGGATACGTAAATAAAACCCAGCAATCTGTTGCATACAAGAAACACACCTAAGACACAAAGATAGACATTACCTGAGGGTAAAGGGTTGGAAGACAACTTTCCAAGCAAACGGACCCATGAAGCAAGCAGGAGTAGCCATTCTAATACCTGATAAAATAGACTTTCAACCAAAATTATTAAAAAGAGAAGGAGAAGGACACTTCATACTCATCAAGAGAAAATTCCACCAGGAAGACATCACAATCCTGAACATCTATGCCCCAAATACAAGGGCACCCACATTTGTGAAAGAAACATTGATAAAATTTAAAGCACATATAGATCCCCACACATTAATACTGGGAGACTTCAACACCCCACTCTCAACAAAGGACAGGTCAACAAAAGAGAAATTAAACAAAGAAATAATGTCTCTGACAGAGGTCATGAATCAAATGGAACTAACAGACATTTACAGAACTTTATACCCAAACACAAAAGAATTTACCTTCTTCTCAGCACCTCATGGAACCTTCTCCAAAATAGACCATATAGTGGGTCACAAAGCAAGCCTCAACAGATACAAGAAGATTGAAATAATCCCATGTATCTTGTCTGATCACCATGGAATAAAGCTGGACTTCAACAATAACAGAAATAACAAAAAGCCTACACACACATGGAAACTGAACAACTTGTTACTAAATGACAGCTGGGTCAGGGAAGAAAGAAAGAAAGAAAGAAATTAAAGTCTTCCTAGAACTCAATGAAAATGAAGATACAACATACCCAAACTTGTGGGACACAATGAAAGCAGTGCTAAGAGGAAAGTTCATAGCACTAAGTACCTTCAAGAAGAAATTCGAGACAGCTCATTCAAGCACCCTAATGGCTCACTTAAAAACCCTAAAAAAAGAAGAAGCAGACACACCAAGAAGGAGTAGACGGCTGGAAATAATCAAACTCAGGGCTGAAATCAATCAAATGGAAACAAATAAAACAATTCAAAGAATCAACGAAACCAAGAGCTGGTTCTTTGAGAAAATCAACCAAATCGACAAACCCTTAGCCAGGCTAACTAAAAGGCAGAGGGACACCACCCAAATCAACAAAATCAGAAATGAAAAGGGGGATATAACTACAGACACTGAGGAAATCCAAACAATCATTAGGACTTACTTCAAAAGTCTATATGGCACAAAATTTGAAAATCTAAATGAAATGGACAATTTTCTTGATCGATTTGACTTACCAAAGCTGAATCAGGACCAGGTAAATCAATTAAATAGTCCCATATCCCCCAAAGAAATAGAAGCGGTCATCAAAAGTCTCTCATCCAAAAAAAGCCCAGGACCAGATGGCTTCAGCGCAGAATTCTACCAGACCTTCAAAGAAGAGCTAACACCAATTCTCTTCAAACTATTCCACAAAATAGAAACAGAAGGAATATTACCAAATTCATTCTATGAAGCCACAGTCACCTTGGTACCTAAACCTCACAAAGACTCAACAAAGAAAGAGAATTTCCGGCCAATCTCCCTTATGAACATTGATGCAAAAATACTTAATAAAATACTTGCAAACCGAATCCAAGAACACATCAAAGATATTATCCACTATGACCAAGTAGGCTTCATCCCAGGTATGCAGGGGTGGTTCAATATACGGAAATCCATCAATGTGATCCACCATATTAACAAACTGAAAGGAAAAAAACACATGATAATCTCCCTAGATGCTGAAAAAGCATTTGACAAAATCCAACATCCATTCATGTTCAAAGTATTGGAGAGATCAGTGATACAAGTCACATATCTAAGCATAGTAAAGGCAATATACAGCAAGCCTATAGCCAACATCAAACTGAACGGAGAGAAACTTAAAGCAATCCCACTGAAATCAGGGACAAGACAAGGCTGCCCACTCTCTCCATATCTCTTCAACATAGTTCTGGAAGTCCTTGCTAGAGCAATAAGACAGTTGAAGGAGAACAAGGGGATACAAATTGGAAAGGAAGAAGTCAAATTATCACTATTTGCAGATGATATGATAGTATATGTGAGTGACCCCAAAAACTCTACCAGGGAACTCCTACAGCTGATAAACACCTTCAGCAAAGTGGCCGGATACAAAATTAACTCAAAAAAATCAGTAGCCCTCCTGTATACAAAAGACAAAAGGGATGAGAAAGAAATTAGGGAACCAACACCCTTGACAATAGCCACAAATGACATAAGGTACCTCGGAGTAACCCTAACCAAGGAAGTCAAAGACTTGTATGAAAAAAATTTCAAATCTCTGAAGAAAGAATTAGAAGAAGATATGAGAAGATGGAAAGATCTCCCATGTTCATGGCTTGGCAAGATTAACATAGTAAAAATGGCCATCTTACCAAAAGCAATCTACAGATTCAATGCAATGCCCATAAAATTACCAAAAAATTTTTTACAGACCTGGAAAGAAAAATTCTCAACTTCATATGGAATAACAAGAAACCCAGAATTGCTAAAACAATCCTCTACAATAAAAGATCTTCCGGCGGTATCTCCATCCCTGATCTTCAGTGGTACTATAGAGCAACAGTTTTAAAAACTGCATGGTACTGGCATAGAAACAGAATGGTGGATCAATGGAACCGAACAGAGGACCCAGAAATAACCCCACACACTTATGGACACCTGATCTTTGACAAAGATGCCAAAACCATACAATGGAAAAAAGATAGCATCTTCAACAAATGGTGCTGGTCTAACTGGATGTCTACATGTAGAAAAATGAAAATAGATCCAAACTTGTCACCCTGCACAAAACTGAAGTCTAAGTGGATCAAAGACCTCAACATAAAACCAGACACATTAAATCGGCTTGAAAAAAAAAGTGGGAAATACCCTAGAACTCATTGGTACAGGGGAAAACTTCCTGAACAGAACACCAACAGCACTAACACCAACAGGCTCTAAGAGCAACAATCAATAAATGGGACCTCATGATACTGAAAAGCTTCTGTAAAGCAAAGAACACCGTCATCAAAACAAAGCGACCTCCTACAGATTGGGAAAGAATATTCACCAACCCTTTATCTGACAGAGGACTCATATCCAGTATATATAAAGAACTAAAGAAGCTGGAAAGCAGCAAACCAAGTAATCCACTTAAAAAATGGGGAACAGAGCTAAACAGAGAATTCTCTGTAGAGGAATACCGAATGGCAGAGAAGCACGTAAAGAAATGCTCAACCTCACTAGCCATTAGGGAAATGCAAATCAAAACAACACTGAGATTTCACCTTACACCCATGAGAATGGCCAAGATCATAAACTCAAGTGACAAGACATACTGGAGAGGTTGTGGAGAAAGGGGAACCCTTCTGCACTGCTGGTGGGAATGTAAACTTGTACAACTACTCTGGAAATCAATCTGGCGCTTTCTCAGACAACTAGGAATAGCGCTTCCTCAAGATCCAGCCATACCACTACTGGGCATATATCCAAAAGAGGCTCAAGTACACAAAAAGGACATTTGCTCAACCATGTTTGTAGCAGCTTTATTTGTAATAGCCAGAAGCTGGAAACAACCCAGATGCCCCTCAACTGAAGAATGGATGCAGAAATTGTGGTACATCTACACAATGGAATATTACTCAGCAATGAAAAATAAGGAAATCATGAAATTCACAGGTAAATGGTGGGATCTGGAAAGGATCATCCTGAGTGAGTTGTCCCAGAAGCAAAAAGACACACATGGTATATACTCACTCATATAGACATACAACATAGGACAAACCTACTAAAACCAGTGCATCTAAAGAAACTAAGCAAGAGAGAGGACCCTAACAAAAATGTCCAATCCCCATCCGGAAAGGCAAAGAGGATGAACATCAGAAGAAGAAGAAGAAAACAGGAAACAACCTAGGAACCTACCACAGAGGGCCTTTGAAAGCCTCTGCCCTTCAGACTATCAAAGCAGATGCTGAGCCTGATGGGCAACTGTTGGGCAGAGTGAATGGAATTTTAGGTAAGAACTGGGATATAGTAAGAGCTGGAGAGGACAGGAACTCCACAAGGAGAGCAACAGAACAAGAAAATTTGAACACAGGGAACTTCCCAGAGACTCATACTCCAAACAAGGACTATTCATGGAGATAACCCTGAACCTCTGCACAGATGTAGCCCAGGGCAGTTCAGAGTCCAATTGGGTTACATAGTAATGGGAAGAGGGACTGCCTCTGACATAATCTGATTGGCCTGCTCTTTGATCACCTCCCCCTGGGGGGGAGCAGCCTTACCAGGCCAGAGTAGAGGAAAATGCAGCCACTTTTGATGTGAACTGATAGACTAAGATCAGAAAGGACAGGAGAACCTCCCCTATCAGTGGACTTGGGGAGTGGCATGCAAGCAGAGGGAGGAGGGAGGGTGGGATTGGGAGGGTAGGAGGGAAGGGCTTATGGGTGGATGCATAATGAATAAAGTGTAATTGAAGAAAAATTTAAAAAAAGGAAAAAAATAATTTAAGAACCTTAAATGACTTTCAAAACTGGAGGAAAACATGGAGTTAGTCAATTGGCATGGAGCACGTCTCGCCCCTGGGGGCAATGGTCTCCTGATCCTACTCAGACCTTGGACACCACCACTGCTAGTTCTAGAACTGATGCAGGATGTTCCAACGAGGGGGTTAAGGCTTCTCATAATATTTCCTATAAGCCCACACCTGTTTGTTTATATCCCCCATTTTTATTTATTATTAGCCAGATAGAGCCAAGTAATTGTGGTAATGATACTTACTTTTTTGCCCAATGCTGGAATGCTAGTAAATTTAGGTATGCCCTGGTTACTCACATGCCTTGCTGGGTGCCTGTGCCCGTTGATGCCCCTCACGCTATGACTCTCTTCAGACAGAAAAGGGATCTTGGAATTACAGCCACCATTGTTACTGCCATCTCATTGGCGGCTGTTGGAGCTACCACCGGGGCATTAGCCATGAGTCATACTGGGCAGACTGCTCAGACCCTGAATAATCATTTAGCCAATGTAGCTCATGCCTTAGATGTACAAAAAGGAATTAATGCTCAACTAAAAGGAAGCTTGATGGTGTTCAATCAGAGGATTGACCTCGTGCAGGAGCAAATTGATATCCTATGGCAAATCGCTCAACTTGGCTGTCAATGAAAATATGCTGGACTTTGAGTCACTAGCATATAACATGAGAATTTTTCCTGTGCTGCAAATCTGTCTAAACAATTGTCGAGCTATATTTTAGGTAATTGGACTGGAGAATTCGATACTACGATGGAGCAGCTGAGAGTGGCCATTGTCACAGTAAATTCTACCAGAGTGGACGCAGGACTAGCCACAGGATTATCATCATGGATTGCTGCAGCCATGAATCATTTGAAGGAATGGGCGGGCATGGGAGCGTTAGCAGGCCTTCTGGTGTTGGTCTCCTTGGTTTGCCTGTGGTATATATGCAAGATTAGAGTCTCACAACAGCGTAATGCAGCCATGATCATTCAGGCCTTTACAGCCATTGAAGCAGGACAGTCTCCCCAAGCATGGTTGGCTACCATAAAAATCTAAAATGTTATGCTCAGGATGCGAGGCTAAGCACTGCACTCAGGGTCAGCCGCTTTCGACCCAGAGCATGTCTGATTGCATGCGGGTTGATGCCCCAGGTCCCGCCTCTGAGAAAAAGGTATCAGACGGGTCTGATGTTCTTTGGGTGGATGACACTTAAATGAACATCGGTACAAAGTCCCAATTTATTTCTAATATCAGAGATCTGACCTCTACTCTTGCCTGATGCTTCTAAAACAAAAAGGGGGAACTGTAGAGAGCTGCGTAATGCCGCGCCTTAAAGATGGAGCTGGTTTCCTCCTTCCACCTTCCTGATGGTGAGTGCTCTCTGTCAGGAACAATTCCACATTTGGCTAAGGCTGAGGATCTGGCTTGCTTCCATGTATGTGGACCTATCTGCATTGCCCACGTGGCATGCTGGGGTTGGCTACCCAGAGGCTATTTAAGCTGTGGGCTGGCTTTCCCCAGGGTCAGATGATTGTTCAAGGTTCCTGAATAAACTGCATTGAAAAAAATATATATATATAAGGTTCTGCTTTGTGTTGTTGAACTACATTGTTTCAAATCAGTGGGTTGATTACATTATTGAATTTTGCAAAAACAATTAGGCAAGCTTTGCTTAGCAATAGCTTAAAGCAAATTAAAGGAAACAGGAATTAAAAATAAACTCATAACCCAGAAAATTTATTCCAATTGTTCTTTTAAGGAAATAAAATTTGAAAATCTACCTCAACTGTGAATTTATACAACTTGAAACTTCAAAACGGTAGAACCGCAATAGTATCTAAGGTTTTTTTTTTTTTTTTAATTTTATTCTTTTCTTATCAGTTACACTTTATTAACTCTGTATCCCAGCTGTATCCCACTCCCTCATTCCCTCCTAGTCCCACCCTCCCTCCCTCATCTCCACCCTGCCCCTTTCTAAGTCCACTGATGGGGGGGGGTGCTCCTCCCCATTCATCTGATCCTGTTTTATCAGGTATCTTCAGGACTGTAAGTTTTACAAAATGTGAATAAGCATATCCATATATGAATGACACTACTATTAATAATGTGTTTTTATCTGCTTAAGGTCTTTTTTTAGTAATAGTAATCACAATTCTCTAGTGAAATGTATTCCCCTGATTCTCACTTCACAATAGAAGCTGGGAACAAAGAAACAGACAGTTCTTGAATTAATAAATTCACGGTGGCTGATGCTTTATTTTCTGATGACTATAAATGAATGGGTTATTTCAGTAATGGTTATGTGCTCAGTAAGCAGGGAAGCTCATTGTCTTTTAATTGTATGTATTTGGTAAATTAGTTTTAAAGGTCACACTGGTATTCATTAACAGCAGCTTCAATGCAGCTCTTCCAAGTTATACTTTTAAAATTTTTTAATTATTTTTATTTTTATTAATTACGGTTTATTCACTTTGTATTCCCCCTGTACCTCCCTCTCTCCTCCCCTCTCAATCCCACCGTGCCTCTTCCCCACCCATGTTCTTCTCCCAGTCCACTGATAAGGGAGGTTCTCCTCCCCTTTCCTCTGATCCTAGTCTATCAGGTCTCATCATGAGTGGCTGCATCGTCTTCTTCTGTGACCTGGTAAGACTGCTCCTCCTCAGGGGGAGGTGATCAAAGAGCAGGCCAATCAGTTCCTGTAAGAGACAGTCTCTGTCCCCATTATTACGGAGGCCACTTGGACACTGAATTGCCATAGGCTACCTCAGTACAGGGGTTCCAGGCCATCTCCATGAGTGGTCCTTGGCTGGAGTATCAGGTTCAGAAAAGACCCCTGTGCCCAGGCTTTTAGCATCTGTGTCTGTCCTTGTGGAGCTCCTGTTCTCTCCAACTCTTACTGTCTCCCACTTCTTTCATAAGATTCCATGAACTCTGCCCAAAGTTTGGCTATGAGTCTCAGCATCTGCCTCTATACCCTGCAGGGTAGAGCCTTTCAGAGGCCCTCTGTGGTAGGCTCCTGTCCTGTTCTCTGTTTTCTCCCTCTCCGATGTCCATCCTCTTTGCTTTTCTGAATGGGAATTGAGCATCTGAGCCAGAGTCCTCCTTCCTGATTAGCTTCCTTAGGTATACAGATTTTGGTATGTTTATCCTATATTATAGGTCTAATATACCTTGTGTGTCTTTCTGCTTCTGGGATACCTCACTCAGGATGATCTTTTCCATTTCTCACCATTTACCTGCAAATTTCATGATTTCCTTGTTTTTGTTTTTGTTTTTGTTTTTTTTTTAATCGCTGAGTAGTATTCCATTGTGCATATGTACCTCAATTTCTGTATCCATTCCTCAACTGAGAGGCATCTGGGTTGTTTCCAGCTTCTGGTTATTACAAATAAAGCTGCTACAAACATGGTTGAGCAAATGTCCTTCTTGTATACTTGAGCGTCTCTTGGGTATATGCCTAGGAGTGGTATAGGTGGATCTTGAGGAAGCGCTATTCCTAATTGTCTGAGATAGCGCCAGATATTGTTATTAATAAAATCCAGTGATCTAACTTTGATCAAAGGAAGAGCAAGCTACAATTTTCTGCTTAGTTTCATAGAATTAGAAGCTACTTTGTGAAAACATTTTGGAAAATCTGTTTGTATAGTGTATTATTAGAATCCAAGCCTCACTGCATAAATTAAAATTGGTGGGTTCTTTTTATTATTTTCATTTTGCCTAATACATGTATTTTTGGAAGTTTGTTGTTTTACAACTAAAAGAGCACTTGAATATGTGCTTTGAATATATGTGGCTGTCATAATGAATAGCTACAGACTTGGTAACTTCAAACAACAGAAGATTATTCTCTAGCTTCTGGGGCTAGATTGAAGTCCTTAGTTCTAAATATAGTCATTCTGAGATTTCTAGTGAATGTAGACTAGAGGAGAATGTCATTTAACCCACTACAATGTGCATTTGTTTTTCTTTTCTTTATTTTATAGGGGCTATTTGTTATTTTATTATTATTATTAATAATATTATATTTACAATTTATTTCATTTGTTTTTCTAAATTTGTTGCAGTTCTATGCTACAATTGAAGAGTTAGAAACCCAGAAAACTGAAGTTTTGTAAGTATGCATCCAAGTTACATTTCAATGTCGAACACTGATATCAGTCTGATGAAAAGTCCTTTACACAATCCCTTATAGAAAATTGCCTACCCTGTGGGTTTTGGACAGAAGATTGCTGTGTGGAAAATACGTCCTGAAAGTCCTCTCTACTAATGTATCTCTTCCTTATTGCTCCAGAGATGGCGTTCTTCACCTATCCTAATCTGCCCAATCCCATTTTGAAAAATAAAATAAAACAAGAAGATGTTCTGAGATCTCCTACTGCCTAGGTAGACCAGGTTTATATATTGACAATCTTGCCCCCCAATACTTGCCTCATCCTTGGTTGGTCACATATGATATAATAGAGTGATGGCCATTAGACTGGTAGATTTTAAAAATCCTACAGCTTGTGCACAATGATGAATTTTAAAAATGATAAAATTTTCCTTCTAAAACTGGAAACTCTGGCAAACCATGTGCATTGTCACCCTGCTTAGGTAATCCATGCATTGGATATCTTTGTGTAATATTTGAATCAATAACTAATTGATGACTCCTGAAAATAATTATGAAACTCTGGACCTCATTTGGACTTGGGAAATACAAAGGCCCCTTGAATTAAAAAAATTGTTCTTACAATGAAGTTTGTTCTGAGTTCTCAACTCTACAAAAAGACTAAAGGCAAAACAGAAATGATTTATGATGTATTGCCACAGAATTATAAAATATTACTATAGCAATCTTTGAAACAACTTTGGAATGAAACAAATTACTTTCTTTTTCAGACACTTCAAACAAAGGCAAAAATGAGACTCCTATTGTGGTTTTATTTTTTTCCTAAATATAACGTCACACAGATCCATGCACACAGTCGGTACCAAGTAAATCATTTGTTGATTCATTAAAATCATTGGATATTTTAAAATCTTTCTAACAGAAAGATCTCCTTTGCTCATGGATTGGTAGGACTAACATAGTGAAAATATCCATCTGGCCAAAAGCAATCTACAGATTCAATGCAATCTCCATCAGAATACCAACAAAATTCTTTACAGAACTTGAAAGAAAGTTTCTCAGCTTCATATGGAGAAACAAAACCAAAAAAAAAAATCAAACCAAAAAACAAACAAACAAACAAAAAAACAACAGAGTTTCCAAAATGATCCTGTACAACAACAGATCATCTGGAGGTATCTCCATCCCTGATCTCAAGCTGTACTGCAGAGCAATAGTAATAAAAACCGCATGGTATTGGCATAGAAACAGAAAGGAGGATCAATGGAACCGAACTCTGCAAAAATTTTGGCTATGATTCTGAGCATCTACTTTGCTATCTTGCAGGGTACAGTCTTTCAAAGGCCCTCTGTAGTAGGCTCCTCTCCTGTACCCTGTATTCTTCCTCTTCCAATGTCCATCTGGTTTGCCTTTCTGAGTGAGGATTAATTATTTTACAGTGTCTTCCTTCTTGCTTAGCTTCTTTAGGTGTACAGATTTTAGTATGTTTATCCTATATTATATGTCTAGTATCCACTTATAAGTGTGTATATACCTTGTGTGTCTTTCTGTTTCTGGGATAACTCATGCAGGATGATCGTTTCTACACCCTACGATTTGCCTGCAAATTTCATGATTTCCTTGTTTTTAACTGCTGAGTAGTGTTCCATTTTGTAATTGTAGAACAATTTCTGTATCCATTCCTCAAATGAGGGACATCTGCTTGTTTCAATATTCAGGCTATTATTAATAAAACTGCTAAAAACATGGTTGAGCAAATGTCCTTGTTGTATACTTGAGCATATTTTGGATATATGCCTAGGAATGGTATAGCTGGATCTTGAGGTAGCATTATTTCTACTTGTCTGAAAAAGCACCAGATTTATTTCTAAAGTGGTTGTACAAGTTCACATTCCCACCAGCAATGGAGGAGGGTTCCCTTTTCTCCACATCCCTCTCCAGTGCGTGTTGTCACTTGAGTTTTTTATCTTAGCAATTCTGATGGGTGTAAGGTGAATTCTCAGAGTTGTTTTGATTTGCATTTCCCTGGTGACTAAGGATGGTAAGCATTTCTTAAATTGTTTCTCTGTCATTCGATATTCCTCTATTGAGAATTCTTTGTTTAGCTCTGTACCCCTTTTAAAAATTGGATTGCTTGATTTGTTGCTCTTTAACTTCTTGAGTTCTTTATGTATTCTGGATATTAGCCTTCTGTCAGATATAGGGTTGGTAAAGATCCTTTCCCAATCTGTAAGCTGTAATTTTGTTCTGAGGACAATGTCCTTTGCTACACAGAAGATTTTCAGTTTCATTAGGTCCCATTTATTGATTGTTGATCTTAGAGCCTGTGCTGTTGGTGTTCTACTCAGGAAGTTGACTCCTGTTCCAATGAGTTCTAGGCTCTTCCCCACTTTTTCTTCTAACTGATTTAGTGTGTCTGTTTTTATATTGAAGTCTTTGATCCACTTGGACTTTGGTTTTGTGCAGGGTGATAAATATAGATCTATTTGCATTTCTCTACATGTAGACATCCAGTTAGACCAGCACCATTTGTTGAAGATGCTGTCTTTTTTCCATTGTATGGTTTTGGCTTCTTTGTCAAAAATCAAGTATCTGTAGGTGTGTGGGCTTATTTCTGGGTCTTCTATTAGATTCCATTGGTGTACCATGCTGTTCCTATGGTAGTAACATGCAGTTTTTATTACTATTGCTCTGTAGTACACCTTGAGATCAGGGATGGAGGTACCTCCAGACAATCTGTTGTTGTACAGGATTGTTTTAGCAATTCTGGTTTTTTTTTTTTGTTTTTCCATTTTAAATTAAGAATGGTTCCTCCAAGGTCTGTAAGGAATTGCATTGGTATTTTGATGGGAATTGCATTGAATCTGTGGATTGCTTTTGTCAGGATGGCCATTTTCACTATGTTAATCTCACTGATCTGTGAGCATGGGAGATCTTTACATCTTCTGATATATTCTTCAATTTCTTTCTTTTTTCAAACAGGTCTTTTACTTCCTCGATTAGAGTCACCCCAAGGTACTTTATGTTATTAGTGGATATTGTGAAAGATGTTTCTCTAATTTCTTTTTCAGCCCTTTTTTCTTTCGTATTTAGGAGGGCTACTGATTGTTTTTTGTTTTGTTTTGGTTTGTGTTTTGTTTTTTTGTTGTTTTTTTTTTTTTTTAGTTTATTTTGTATCCAATCATTTTTTTCTTAAGGTGTTTATCAGCTGAAGGAGTTCTCTGATTGAACTTTTGGACTCACTCATATATACAATCATATCATCTGCAAAGACTGATACTTTGACTTCTTCCTTTTCGAAATGAATCCACTTGATCTCTTTTAGTTGTCTTATTGCTCTAGTTAGGACTTCAAGTACTATATTGAAGAGATATGGAGAGAGTGAGCAGCCTTGCCTTGTCCCTGATATCACTGGGATTGATTTAAGTTTCTTTCTGTTTAGTTTGATGTTGTCTATAGGCTTGCTGTATATTGTCTTTACTATGTTTAGGTATGTGCCTTGTATCCTTGATCTCTCCAAGACTTTAAACATGAATCGGTATTGGATTTTGTCAAATGATTTTTCAGCATCCAAGGAGATGATCCTGTGTTTTTTCTCCTTCAGTTTTTTTTTTTTTTTTTGATATGGTGGATTACATTGATGAACTTCTGTATATTGAACCACCCCTGTATACCTGGGATGACGCTTACTTGGTCATGGTGGATGATATCTTTTATATGTTCTTGGATTCGGTTTGCAAGGGTTTTATTGAGTAATTTTGCATTAATGTTCATTAGAGAGATAGGTCTAAAGTTTTCCTTTTTTATTGGATCTTTGCATGTTTTAGGTATCAAGGTGATTTTGGCTTCATAGAGTCAGTTTGGTAATGTTTCTTCTGTTTATATTTTGTGGAATAATTTGAAGAGAATTGGAATCAGTTCTTCTTGAAAATCTGGTAGAGTTCTACACTGAAACCTTCAGGTCCTTGTTTTGTTTTTGTTTTGTCAGGGAGAATTTTGATGATTGGGTGATATAGGACTGCTTAATCTATTTATCTGATCTTAGTTTAGCTTCGGTAATGGAATCTATCAAGAAAATTGTCCGTTTCAGGCTTTTGTTGTAAGACCTAATGGTTATTTGGATTTCCTCAGTGTCTGCCATTATGTCCCCCTCTCTGTTTCTGGTTTTGCAGATTTGAATAGTTTCTCTCTGTCTTTTAGTTAGTTTGTCTAAGGTTTTGTTTATCTTGTTGATTTTCTCAAAGAACCAGCTCTAGGTCCCAGTGATTCTTTGAATTGCTTTGTTGTTGGTGGTTCTAATTCATTGATTTCAGCTCCGAGTTTGACTATTTCCACTCATCTACTCCTCCCTAGACCTTTTCTTTGTGCCCTTAAGTTGCTTGTATTAGATGTCTCAAACTTCTTTCTGGAGGCATTTAGTGCTATGAACTTTTTCTTAGCACTGTTCTCATTGTGTCCCATAAGGTTGGGTACGTTGTACTTTCATTTTCATTGAAGTTTAGGAAGTCTCTTATTTGTTTTTTTTTTTTTTCATTTTTTCCTTGACCAAGCTCTTGTTTAGTAGAGAGTTGTTTAGTTTCCATGTGTATGTACGCTTTTTGTTTTTTCTGCTGTTGTTGAGGTCTAGTTTTAAGTGATGGTGGTCTGATAGGATACAAGGGATTATTTCAATCTTCTTATAGCTGAGGCTTGCTTTGTGCCCGACTATATGGTCACTTTTTAAGAAGGTTCCATGAGGTGCTGAAAAGAAGGTATACTCTTTTGAGTTTGTGTGAAAAGTTCTGTAGACATCTATTAGATCCATTTGATTTAGGACCTCTGTATCATTATTTCCCTAGTTAGTTTCTGTCTAAATGATCTGTCCCTTTTTGAGAGTAGAATGTTGAAGTCTCCCACTATTAATGTGTTGGGATCTATGTGTGATTTCAGCTTTAATAATGTTTCATTTATGAATGCAGGTGCTCTTGTGTTTGGGGCATAGATGTTCAGGACTGTGATGTCCCCCTGGTGCAGTTTTCCTTTGATGAGAATGAAGTGCCCCTTCTCATCTTCTTTGATTAATTTTAGTTGAAAGTCTGTTTTATTAGACATTATGATAGCTACCCCAGCTTGTTTTCTCGGTCCGTTTGCTAGAAAAATATTTCTCTAGCCCTTTACTCTGAGGTTATGTTTATCTTTGTTGCAAAGGTGTGTTTCTTGGGTGCAGTAGAAAGTTTGATCCTGTTTCTGCAAACATTCTCTTTGACTGTGTCTTCTTTTTGGAGAGTTGAGTCTGTTGATGTTGATAGATAAAAGTATCCAATGAGTGTTAGTTCTTTTTATTGTGGAGTTGGTGGTGTTATTGTGTTTCAGTGCTTGTTTTCTTTTAATTCTTTGTTGTGATGTAAAAATATGAAATGCTTCATGAATTTGCATGCCATCCTTGTGCAGGGGCCATGTTAATCTTCTCTTTACTGTTCAAATTTTAGTATATGCGCTGCCTAAGTAAGCACTGTTTTTCTTTTCTTTCTCTTTAATTTTGGTTTAGTAATACAGAGGACTAAAATGTACACTTATTTTTATATTAATTACAGTTTATTCATTTTGTATACCAGCTGTAGTCCCGTCCCTCATTCCCTTCCAATCCCACCCTTCCTCCCTCACTTCCTCCTATGCCCCTCTCCAAGTCCACTGATAAGGGAGGTCCTCTTCCCCTTTCATCTTATGTACCCTAGTTTATCAGTTCTCACCAGGACTGGCTTCATTGTCCTCCCCTGGCTTGGCAAGGCTGCTCCCCCCTCAGGGAAGGGTGATCATAGAGCCAGCCACTAAGTACTTATTTTAAAAAATTTGCTACTTAACATTCAGGAAGTTTTGCTTTAAATGTTACTCTGTGAAATCCATCACCATATTTGTATCAAATCATCTTTCCTTGGGGTGACTCATAGTCACTAACTTAGTTTAACAAAGAAATAAAGATAATCCCAGTCTTAGAGATATAGAATAACCTTAACAGGCAGCTTTATTTCAAGGGATGGTGACCTTTTCCTAACCACAAATATATCCATGTAGAAAATTCAATCCTACTTCCTTCTCCTGTACACAGACCTTCACAATTGTTGGAGTAATGACAACCTTTCAGTCTCTTCTGCTTGTCCTGCTCTTCATGGTTCTTCCAAAGTCTGTTGCATGCTTCATCTTACTTTTCAGAAAACTAGAACTAGTATGCAAGTTATTTATTGTCAACATCTCATTTGTGAAATAAGAATGTGCCCTGGCATATGTGAAAAACATGATTTTAAAGATTAACAAACATCAGTTTACTAAATAATCATAATAAAACTGCAAGATTATAGGATTATAATTTATATCTTTTTCATTCCATTTACATTTAAAAAATGGAAGCATGTAAAATTCAGAGAGAAGAACAAAGTTTGGTCTTGCTGTGTTTACAACTGTAACAGAGAAAAGAGAGACTGAGGCGTCTGGCTGGAAATGTGTTTCCTAAGCTAATGTCTGGTTCTCCTGTATCCACCACAGAATCTCATATTTGACTTTCTAGCAGTGGGAATTTTCTCATGAAAGACCTGTATAGCCACAACAACTATATACAAAGAAATGCACTCTATCATGTAAATGGGGTAAACGTATCAGGAACTGATTGACTTGGACAACATTTTGGCAAGAATGGGGAATATACAAAATAAGTAAAATTAAAAATCATTTTCATCTTTTCCCTCTGGGCTATAATGTAACCTTGAAAGATAACCTTTTAATACACACAGTCAATCAGAGTGTGGCTTCTCTGAAAGATCTGAAATGCCATGCCCAATGACAGTTTTGTTGACTCTTAATATTTATAGTGCTGTTAACATTTCTACCCACATATGCAGCCCCAGCAAAGAAAACAATGAAATCCTAGCTATGAAAGGCACTTTATGAACCTGTGATATATTATGTTCCTAGGAAGCAGCTGAAGGGACTAAATGTCCTTTTGGGACACAGTCCAGTTAGGAAATATCATTCTTCATTTTTCAAATCTGCCTATTAGGCTTCAGTAAAATAAAATATTGTAGTGTCTGTCGTGATACTCACTTATACTAGCTTCCTCAGATCCATTTGCAAAACATCAACATATTTTCTGTATGTCCTTGAACACAAAAACGTCTCTGCAAAGAAAAGAAATTACTAATTTGCTTATAATTAGAAGAATGACAATATTCATTACTAATGAAATGTTAGCTAAAACATAGTAATTCTTTAGAAATGAAAATACTTTGCAATGGATTCTTCCTTCTTTTAGTCCTCGCATCAATTACTGATAACCTAGGTCATCAGTGTTGCTTGTAAGAAGATGAAGTTTAAAGCTTGGTAGAGTTTGGGTAAAGAGTCTCATGGACAGGGAATGTTGGTTGACTGTAGAATATATTCATGAGTCTATGTTTTAAGGAAGGAAGACAAAGATGGATAGGAATAAAGATAAGCGTACAGCTAAGTTTGAATATACTACAAATAAAAATTTATAAATTTCTATGATATTTGGTACTATGTGTTATGGATATCTTTTACAATGAATTGGTATACTTTGTAGAATATTAACAAACATTGTCTTTGTTTAATATCTAATAAAGGGAACACACTCCTATCAATTGGAAATGGCTGAACATCTAAACTGCATGGTAGTTATATTTTTAAATTTTTGATGAGCCTCTGAACTGTTGTTATTTTTTTAATGGTTGCATCAACTTACTTTCCCACCAGTGGTGTGCCAAGTTTCCCTTTACTCCAGATTCTTATCACTATTTCTTATCATAATCATTTTTCTTAAACGCTATTCATAGGAGATCCAAGATGGTGGCGCCAGGAGGACACTGTGTCTAAGGAGAAGGACAGCAGTGTCGGCACAGTGACCAAGAGATTGAATTTTGGGCCCTAAAACACCAGTGATTGCAATTTCCAGGTGAGAGGAAAGCCCACGGTGCTGGAAGCAATTGGGCCCAGGTCAACCAGCTAAAACCGGGAAGAGTTCCCCGTTCCCCAGACAAGAGCCACAAGCCTACATGTTCTGATCACATTCCCAGGCTGAACCGTGGGCACCAAAAACACCAGAGACTGGGATTCCCAGTTGTGAGAAAACCCCACAGGGAAGGAAGAATAATGGGACTGACCTCAGGTCACCCAGCCTTTCCCTGGAAAAGGTCCTGGGGACCGGCAGAAGCATAGCCGCAAGCCCAGAGCAGGAAACCCACCTCCAGCCCAGAAACCTGCTGCGTGTCCAACTCTGACACGGACAGAACTGTGCTCCCCAGGGCACCAGATACTAGGTTTCACCGTCAGGAGAAAAACCCACAGCAAGAGAAATAGCAGGTCCCAGCTTAGAACATTCAGCCAACCCCCACTCTACACACGGAAAACTTCTAAGGAAAAATTACCAGGTCCGTGCAGGCACACAGTCGTCTGCTTAAAGCCACCAAACGCCGGTGCCTGTGCTCTTTACGCACCACCCCAGATGGAATTGTGGACCTCAATACACCAAAGACTGGGTCTCCCTGTTGGGAGGGAACCCTACGGTGTATGTGGGTTATATCTGGCACTACCTCAGGACACCCAGCTCCAAAAAAGTTTCAGGGTCCTGGCAGGTTTCAGGCTCTAAACTCCTGCTGCATGAATGAGACCTGTGCTCACCTGCCACTGATTACCACTTGGGTAACTGGGGAATAGAGTTCCAACCTCAGACCTACAGAACCATGGGATCCCTGAGATCAGCACCCAGATACTGCTCCGAGGGACAACCACTCATCCCTAACTAAACTGACCAAACCACAGGGCCCCAAGTTACAGTAGTAACTCATTAAATTTAGAGCAAGAAACCCAGAAGCAGGGGAGCTGTCTCCAGGACTTCTCCAGGTGAGAGGAGAGCCACCTTGACTAACAAGGACCACAATTAACTCTCAGGTCTCTATGCCTGAGGTGAGCTGTAGCAATTGTTGGAAAACACCGGCCATTCAGTGACTGTACTAAAAAAAGATGAGGAGGCCTCCTTCAGGAAAAAACCATCTTCCTGCCAAGGGGATTCTCCCCACCCCAGGATTCCAGGAAGCACCAGAAACTAACACTCAACGCATAAGATAGCCAAATGGGTAGAGGCCAGCATAAAGCTCAACCAACAAAAGACAGAGCAATATGGCATCTCCAAAACCAGTTATCCAGGGCCAAGCAACCCTGGACACCCCAGCATAAAATAAATTCAAGAAGATGACCTTACATCTATGTTCATGAAAAGGATAATAGAGGAAACAAAATTCATAAAGAATTAGAGGAAGATAAAGTCAAACGGTTCATGACCATCCGTAAAGAAATAGAGGAAGATAAAGACAAACAGATTATGGCCATCCAAAAATAAATACAGGAAGATTAAGCCAAAGAGTTTGTGTCCTTTACAGAGGAAATACTTAAATCACTGAAAGAAATAAAAGAAAGAGAGGAATGCTCAAAAAAAAAAAAAAAAAAAAAAAAAAAAAAAAAAAAAAACAGCTGAAGGAATTGAAGGAAAATATAGTCAGACAGGTGAAGGAAATCAACAAAACAGCTCAAGATGTGAAGATAGAGTTGAAAAAAAAATCAATGAAACCACAAATGGAGGAAATCATGGAGAGGAAGAACTTAGTCAAGAAATTAGGAACTACAGAGGTAGGCATAACCTATAGACTACAAGAGATGGAAGAAAGGATCTCAGGTATGGAAGATACAATAGAAGAAATCAATGTATCCGTCAAAGAAAATGTTAAATCTAAAAAATTCCTGACACAGACTATCCAAGAAATCCAAGACAACATAAAAAGACAAAACCAAAGAATAATAAGAATAGAGGATTTATTTCTGGGTTTCTATTCAGTTCCATTGATCCTCCTTTCTGTTTTTATGTCAATAACATGCAGTTTTTATTACTATTGCTCTGTAGTACAACTTGAGATCAGGGATGGAGATACCTCCAGATGATCTGTTGTTGTATAGGATTGTTTTGGAGATTCTGGGTTTTTTGTTTCTCCATATGAAGCTGAGAATCTTTTTTTCAAGGTCTGTAAAGAATTGAGTTGGTATTTTGATGGGAATTGCATTGAATCTGTAGATTGCTTTTGGCAGGATGGCCATTTTCACAATGTTAATCCTACCAATCCATGAGCACGGGAGATCTTTCCATCTTCTGATATCATCTTCAATTTCTTTCTTCAGAGACTTGAAGTTTTTCTCAAACAGGTCTTTCACTTGCTTGGTTAGTGTCACTCCAAGGTACTTTATGTTATTAGTGGCTATTGTGAAGGGTGTTGTTTCCCTAATTTCTTTCTCGGCCCTTTTGTCTTTGGTATACAGGAAGGCTTCTGATTTTTTTTTGAGTTGATTTTGTATACTACCACTTTGCTGAAGGTGTTTATCAGCTGGAGGAGTTCTCTGGTTGAATTTTTGGGGTCGCGCATATATACTATCATATCATCTGCACCTATGAATACTCAATTTTTGACAAAGAAGCCAAAACCATTCAATGGAAAAAAGACAGCATCTTCAACAAATGGTGCTGGTCCAACTGGATGTCCACATGCAGAAAAATGAAAATAGATCTATATTTATCACCCTGCACAAAACTAAAGTCCAAGTGGATCAGAGACCTCAGCATAAAACCAGATACTCTAAATCTGTTAGAAGAAAAAGTGGGGAACAGCCTAGAACTCATTGGCACAGGAGACAACTTCCTGAACAGAACACCAACAGCACAGGCTCTGAGAGCAACAATCAATAAATGGGACCTCATGAAACTGAAAAGCTTCTGTAAAGCGAAGGACACCTTCATCAAAACAAAACGACTGCCTACAGATTGGGAAAGAATCTTCATTAACCCTTTATCTGACAGAGGACTAATATCCAGTATATACAAAAAAATAAAGAAATAAAGCAAACCAAGTAATCCAATTAAAAAAATGCGGAACAGAGCTAAACAGAGAATTCTCGACAGAGGAATATCGAATGGCAGAGAAACACTTAAAGAAATGCTCAACCTCATTAGCCATCAGGGAAATGCAAATCAAAACGACCCTGAGATATCACCGTACACCCATCAGAATGGCCAAGATGAAAAACTCAAGTGACAACACATGCTGGAGAGGTTGTGGAGAAAGGGGAACCCTCCTCCACTGCTGGTGGGAATTTAAACTGGTACAACCACTCTGGAAATCTATCTGGCGCTTTCTAAGACAATTAGGAATAGTGGTTCCTCAAGACCCAGCTATACCACTGCTAGTTATATACCCAAAGTTTGCTCAAGTACACAAAAGGGATACTTGCTCAACCATGTTTATAGCAGCTTTATTTGTAATAGCCAGAACTTTGAAACAACCCAGATGTCCATCAACGGAGGAATGGGTACAGAAATTGTGGTATTTTTACACAATGGAATACTACTCAGCAATCAAAAAGGAGGAAATCATGAAATTTGCAGGCAAATGGTGGGATCTAGAAAAGATCATTCTGAGTGAAATATCCCAGAAGGAGAAAGACAAACATGGTATATACTCACTTATACAGACCTATAAGATATGATAAACATAATGAAATCTATACACCTAAAAAAGACAATCAAGAGAGCAGACATGGGGTAAGATGATCAATCCTCGTTTAGAAAGACAGATGGGATGTGCATTGAACGTATGACAGGAATCTACTGAGTGCATCTGAAAGATTCTAACTAGCAGTGTTTTCAAAGCAAAGACTCATGACCAAACCTTTGGCAGAGTACAGGGAATCATAAGAAAGAAGGGGAGTTAGTCTGATGGGGAAAGGATAGGAGCTCCACAAGGACCAAATATATCTGGGCACAGGGTCTTTTCTGAGACTGACATTCAACCAAGGACCATCTATGGATATAACCTAGAACCTCTGCTCAGATGTAGCCTGTGGTAGTTCAGTAACCAATTGTTTTCCCAAAGTGAGGGGAACAAGGACTATTTCTAACAGGAACTCAATGACTGGCTCTTTGGCCTCCCCACTCCCCAAGGGAGGAGCAGTCCTGTTAGGCCACAGAGGAGGGCTTTGCAGCCAGTTCTGAAGATACCTGATAAAACAGGATCAGATGAATGGGGAGGAGGTCCTCCCCTATCAGTGGACTTGGAAAGGGGCAGGGTGGAGATGAGGGAGGGAGGGAGAGACTGGGAGGGAATGAGGGAGAGAGCGGGAGATGGCTGGGATACAGAGTTAATAAAATGTAACTGATAAGAAAAAAAAAGTAAAATTCAAAAAAAAAAAGGGAAAAAAGAATAGAGGAAAAAGAAGATTCCCTCCTCCAAATGCAGAAAATATTTTCAACAAAATCATAGAAGAAAATTTCCCTAACGGAGAGGTGTATAAGAATACAAGAGGCCTACAGAACACCTAATAAATTAGACCAGAAAAGAAAATCCTCCTGCCACATAATAATCAAAACAGATGGATGTTGGATTTTATCGAATGTTTTTTCTGCATCTAAAGAGATTTTCATGTGTTTTTTTTTTTCTTTCAGTTTATTTATATGGTGGATTACATTGATGGATTTTGATATATTTGAACTACCTCAACATACCTGGGATGAAGCCTACTTTGTAATAGTGGATGATATATTTGATGTGCTCTTGGATTTGGTTTGCAAGTATTTTGTTGAGTATTTTTGCATCAATGACAGAGATTGGCCTTTCTCATTCTCTGTTGAGTCTTTGTGAGGTTTAGGTATACTGTGGCTTCATAGAATGAGTTAAGTAATGCTCCTTCTGTTTCTATTTTGTGGAATAGTTTGAAGAGTATTGGTTTTAGCTCTTCTTTGAAGGTATGGTAGAATTCTCTGCTGAGACCATCAGGCCCTGGGCTTTTTATGGATGGGCAACTTTTGATGACCACTTCAATTTTCATGGGGGTGGGGAGGAATATAAGACTTTTTAATCTATTTACCTGTTCTTGGTTTTGCTTTGCTAAATTGAATCGATCAAAAAACTCCATTTCATTTAGATTTTCAAATTCTGTGGCATATTAAGCTTTTGAAGTAAAACCTAATGATTGTGAGGATTTCCTCATTGTGCGTTGTTTTTTTCCCCTTTTTTGTTTCTGATTTTGCTGATTTGGATAGTTTCTCTTGCCTTTTAGTTAGTTTGGCTAAGGGTTTTTCTATCTTGTTGATTTTCTTAAAGAACCAGCTCTTGGTTTCATTGATTCTTTGAATTATTTTATTTCTAATTTATTGATTTCAGCCCTGAGTTTGATTAGTTCCAGCTGGCTACTCCTCCTGGGTGTGTCTGCATTTTTTTCTAGGGCTTTGAGCTGAGCTGTCATGTTGCTAGTATGAGATGTTTCGAATTTCTTCTTAAGGTACTTAGTGCTATGAACTTTCCTCTTAGCACTGACTTCATTGTGTCCCACAAGTTTGGGTATGTTGTGCCTTCATTTTCATTGAATTCTAGGAAGACTTTAATTTCTTTCTTTATTTCTTCCCTGACCCAGCTGTCATTGAGTAGGCAAGTTGTTCAGTTTCCATATGAGTATAGGCCTTTCACTATTTCTGCTGTTGTTGAGGTCACAAGGAATTATTTCAATCTTCTTGTACCTGTTGAGGCTTGCTTTGTGACCAACTATATGGTCTATTTTGGAGAAGGTTCCATGAGGTGCTGAGAAGAAGTTAATTTTTATTTTGTGTTTGGGTGAAAGGTTCTGTAGATGTCTGTTAAGTTCTTTTTATTCATGAACTCTGTTAGAGTCAATGTTTCTTTGTTTAATTTTTATTTTTTTTTGACCTGTCCTTTGTTGAGAATGAGATGTTGAGGTCTCCCACTATTAATGTGTGGGGATCTGTGTTTTGTTTAAGTTTTACTAATGTTTCTTTTACCAGTGTTGTTGCCTTTGTATATGGGGCATAGATGTTCAGAATTGTGATGTCCTCTTGGTGGAATTTTCCTTGGATGAGTATGAAGTGACCTTCCCCATCTCTTTTGATTAATTTTGGTTGAAAGTCTATTTTATCAGATATTAGAATAGCTACTCCTGCTTGCTTCTTGCATCCATTTGTTTGGAAAACTGTCTTCCACCCCTTTATTCTCAGGTAATGTCTATCTTTGTGACTTAGATGTGTTTCTACTTTTTAAAGCATCCATTCTGTTAGTCTGTGTCTTTTTATTGGAGAGTTGAGCCCAGCGATCTTAAGAGAGATTAGTGACCAGTGGGTATTATATTCTTTGATTTCGATATTGGTTGTGGTAATGTGTTGGTGTGCTTGGCTACTTTTAGTTTTTTTTTTGTTTTGTTTTGTTTTTTTTTTTTTTTTTTTTTTTTTTTTTTGTAGTGAGGTTATATATTTCCTGTATTTTCCTGAATTTAGTTAGCTTTCTTGGGTTGTGTTTTTCTTCTAATATCTCCTGTGAGGCTGCATGTGTGTGTGTGTGTAGGTATTGTTTAAATTTGTGTTTGTTGTTGAATATCTTGTTTTCTCCATCTATGATGACTGAGAGTTTTGCTGGGTATAGTAGCCTGGGCTGACATCTGTGTTTTCTTAGGGTCTGCATGATATCCATTTAGGCCCTTCTGGCTTTCATGGTCTCTGTTGAGAAATCAGGTGTGATTCTCCTGCTTTTGCTGTTATATGTTACTTGGCCTTTTTCCCTTGTAGCTTTTATTATTTATTTCTTTGTTCTGTATACTTACTGTTTTGATTATTATGTGGCAGGAGGATTTTCTTTTCTGGTCTAATTTATTAGATGTTCTGTAGGCCTCTTGTATGCTTAAAGGACTCTCCTTTAATTTGGGGAAATTTTCTTTTATGAATTTTTTGAAAATATTTTCTGGGCCTTGGAGATGGGAATCTTCTTTTTCCTCTATTCCTATTATTCTTAGCTTTTGTTTTTTCATGTTGTCTTAGATTTCTTGGATGGTTTGTGTAAGGAATTTTTTAGATTTAACGTTTTCTTTGATGGCTAACTGATTTCTTCTATTGTATCTTCCTCACCCAAGATTCTTTCTTCCATCTATTGTAGTCTGTTGTTTATGCTTACCTCTGTAGTTCCTAATTTCTTGACTAACTTCTTCCTCTCCATGATTTCCTCCATTTGTGTTTTCTTTAATTTTTCCAATTCTATCTTCAGATCTTGAGCCATTTCATTGATTTCCCTGACCTGTCTGACTGTATTTTCTGTTTTTCCTTCAATTCCTTCATCTGTTTGTTTGAACAGTCCTCTTTTTCTTCTATTTCCTTTAGCGACTTAATTATTTCCTCTGTGAATGCCACAAACTCTTTTGCTGCATCTTCCTGTATTTATTAATTGTCATAATCTGTTTGACTTTATCATCTTATATTTCTTTACTGATGGCTGATATCTGTTTGACTTTATCTTCCTTTATTTCTTTATGCATTTTATTTGTTTCCTCCATTATCCTTTTCAGAAGCATAGATTCAAGGTCATCTTCTTGGATTTCACTTAAGATAGGGTGTCAAGGGATGTTTGCCTCTTATAACTGGGTTCTGGAGACACCATATTGCTTTTGCTTTTGTTGGTTGTTCTTTTATTCTGGCCTCTACCCATCTGGCTGTCTCAGGTGTTGGTTGTTAGTTTTGTTACCTCCTGGAATCCTGGGATAGGGAGAATTCCCTGGACAGGAAGATGGTTGTTCCTGAAGGAAGCCTGTTCAGCTCTTCTGGTATGGTCACTGAATGGCTGATGCTTCTCAGGAATTGCCATAGCTCACCTCAGGCATATGGACCTGTGTGGCAATGGTGGTTGTTGGTAGTCAAGGGGGCTCTTCTCTTACCAAGAGAATTCCTGGAGACAGCTGCCCTGCCACTGGGTTACTTGCTCTGAGTTTAGTGGGCTACTGCAGCTGCTCTTACACTGTGTTTGCTGGGCACAGTCCTCTTGAAGAAGCAGGGAGCTCTGCAATTTGGTCAGTTTATCTAAGGAGACAGGTTGAGCCTTGGTGCAGTGTCTGGAACTGATCCTGTGGATCTCAGGCTTTGTTAGCTCTATGCCCCAGTTCCCAAGCAGTAATCAGTGGCAGGTGAGTGCAGCACTCATGCCAGGGGCAGGAGGCTAAAGCCTGGAGCCTGAGGGAACCCAGAAACTTTTCCAGAGCTGGGTATCCTGAGGTTAGACCTGATGTTTCCCCCAATGTTGGGTTTCCTCCCGACAGAGAGAACCAGTCTGTGGTGTTTTGGAGTCCACAGTTCAGTCTTGGATGGTGAGTAGAGCATGCAGGCATAGGCATGTGACTGCTCAGTGGCGACTAGGTACCTGCAGGAACATTTCCCAAGAACTTTTTAGGGGGAGAAGTGTTGGCTGAGGGCCCTGAGGTTGGACCTGATGTTTCCCTCACCATGGGGATTCCTCCTGACAGGGAAACCCTGTCTCTGGGGCCCTCAGGTCTGTCTTGGATGATGAGTCTGGTGTGCAGGCAGGTCTCTGGACTGGCAGCTGAGTACCTGCTAGACCCTGGGACCTTTTCCTGGCATTGTCTGGGTGACCTGAGGTCAGTCCTGATTGCTTCCTACACTGTGGGATTTTCTCTTGACTGGAAGCTTCAGCTTTTGGTGTTGTGGGGCACACAGTTCAATCTGGGATGGTGATCATGCACACAAGCATGTGGCTCTGGGCTGGTGAATGAGTACCTGTTGGGATCCAGAAACTCTTCCAGGCTTTAGATGGGTGACCTGAGAATGGATCTGATTGCTTCCCACACCTTGGGGTTTCCTCTCCCCCGGGAAAGACTATAGCTAGTGTTTTAGTTTCCAAAGTTTGGTCTGTTGGTGCAGTGCAGTTACTACTGTCCTGCTCATCAGACACTGTGTCCTCTCAGCACCACCATCTTGGATTCCCAGCACTGAACTGTTTCTCTGCCATTTGATAATCTTCTATTGAGAATTCTCTGTTTAGCTCTGTATTCTACTTTTTCCTTATTTATTTTTTGTATTAATTACCTTTTATTTACTTTTTATCCCAGCTGTACCTCTATCCCGCATTCCCTTCCAATCCTACCCTCCCTCTCTTAACTCCTCCCAACCCCCCCTCCAATTCTACTGATAGAATAAGTTCTCCTCCCCTTCCATCTGACCCTAGCCAATCAGGTCTCATCAGAACTGGCTGTATTGTCTTCCTCTGTGGCCTGGTAAAGCTATTCCCCAATCAGGGGGAGATGATGAAAGAGCCAGCCACTGAGTTCATGTCAGAGCCAGTCCCTATTCCCCTTAGTAGGGAACCCACTTTGTATCCCATTTTTTAATTGCATTACTTGGTTGTTTGTGTTTAACTTTTTTACTTCTTTATATATTCTGGATATTAGCCTCATGTGGATGTAGGGTTCATAAAGATTCTCAAATCTGTAGGCTGGCATTTTGTTCAAATGACATTGTTCTTTGCTTTACAGAAACTTTTCAGTTTCATTAGGTCCCATTTATTGATTGTTGATATTAGAACCCGTGCTGTTGGTGTTCTGTTCAGGAAGTTGTCTCCTGTGCCAGTGAGTACGAAGCTCTTCCCCAGTTTTTGTTCTAACAGGTTTAGTGTGTCTGATTTTATGTTGAGGTCTTTGATCTACTTTGGACTTTACTTTTTTCAATGTGATAAATATGGATCTATTTGCATTCTTCTACATGTAGACATCCAGTTAGATCAGCACCATATGTTGAAGATGCTGTCTTTTTTCAAATATATGGTTTTGGCTTCTTTGTAAAAAATCAAGTATCTGTAGGAGTGTGGGTTTATTTCTGGGTCTTTTATTCAATTAAGTTGATCCTACAACCTGTTTCTCTGCCAGCACCATGCTTATTTTATTACTGTTGCTCTATAGTACAGCTAGAGATCAGGGATGGATATACTTCCAGAAGATCTGTTATTGTACAGGATTTTTTCAGCTATTCTGGGTATTTTGTTTTTCCGTATGAAGTTGAGAATAGTTCTTTCAAGTTCTGTAAATGACCATGTTGGTATTTTGATGGGATATTAGGAGAGCTGTTCCAGCTTGTTTTCTGCGTCTGTTTGCTTGAAAAAATAGTTTTCCAGTCCTTTACTCTGAGGTACTGTTTGTCTTTGTTGCAGAGGTATGTTTCTTGGATTCAGCAGAAGATTGGATATTGTTTCCACAACCTTTCTGTTAGTCTGTGTCTGTTTTTTGGAGAGTTGAGGCCATTGATGTTGACAGATAATATTGACCAATTTATGTTAGTTCTTTTCATTATGGAGTTGGTGATGACAGTGTGTTTGTGTGCTTGTTTTCTTTTGATTTTGTTGTTGTTGTTGTTGTGAAGTTATCTATGTCCTGTGTTTTTTTGAGTGTACTTCATTTTATTGGATTGGAGTTTTCCTTCTAGTATCTTTTGTAAGGCTGGAATGCTGTGTAGATATAGTTTAAATTTAGTTTTGTCTTGGAATATTTTGTTTTCTTAATCTATTTTGATTGAAAGCTTTGCTAGGTCTAGTAGTCCTTTTTGACATCTGTGTCAGACCTTTTCAGGTCTGCGTGACATCTGACTAAGCTTTCAGCTTTTATAGTTTCTGTTGAGAAATCTGATATGATTCTGATAGATCTATCTTTGTATGTCACTTGGCACTTTTAATATAGTATTTTTTTTTCTTTGTTCTGTTGATTGAGTGTCTTGACTATTATGTGACGTGAGGAGTTTCTTTTCTGGTCTAGTCTATTTGGTGTTCTGTAGTCCTCTTATGTTTATGGACATCTCTTTCTTTAAGTTGGAAAAATTTTCTTCTGTGATTATCTTGAAAATATTTTCTGGACCATGGAGCATGAAATATTTTTTCATCTCTTCCTATTATTCTTAGTTTTCATCTTTTCATGGTGTCCTTTATTTCTTGGATGTTTTGTATTTGGAACTTTTCTGATTTTATTTTTTTCTTTGAGAAATGTATCAATTTCTACAATTGTATCTTTAACGCCTGAGATTCTCTCTTCCATCTCTACTATTTCGTTGGTGATGCTTACTTTTGTGGTTCCTGATCTCTTCTCTAAGTTCTCCTGGTCCTTGATTTTCTCTTTTTGTGTTTTCTTTATTGATTCTATTTATGTTTTCATGACTTGCACCATTTCCTTCATCTATTTGAATGTGGACTCCTGTGTTTCCATGATTCCATGATGGCATCTTTTTTTTTTTTTTATTCATTTCCTCTTTTTGTGCCTTTATTTGTGTGGCTATATTTGCCTATATTTCTTTGAGAGCTTTGTTCATTTCCTCTTTCTGTGCCTCTAATAAGTAGATAAGCAAAGACTTAAAATCATTTTCCTCTGTTTCTGATGAATTAAAACATCTACTGATTTGGGGTGTGTTGGTGTATCCATGATGTCCTGATTTTTGTTGAATGTGTTCTTACACTGGCCTTTAGCCATCTGTTAGTCCATAGCCTTTGCTGTTTGTTCCTGGAGCCTGTACTGCAGACTAGGTCTATCTGTTTCTGGAGTCTGGAGTACTCTTCAGGAAGATGAGAGACATCCACAAGTTTGAGAGTAGGTTTGGGTCTCTCAGATGCAGCTAAAGGAGGAAGGTTGCAGGCTCATGTGCACAAGTGCAGGAGTGTTCATGGGAGTGTGTCTGTCTGCAAGGGTGGATGTTAGGGAGCAGCTTAAACACGGGTTGTGGTGCAGATGCAGTTTGCAAGCACAGTGTGCATGCGCAGGAGCCCTGAATGGCTCAGTGACCTACGGGCCTTTCTTGTTATTGTCCTCCAGGCTCTCTGATCTTTCTGGCTGCACCATCTTCGCTCCAGGAATTGTTTCCAGGAATTGTTTGGATACTCTACTGGAATCCCACAGAACAGGGGCTTCAAAGTTTCAAAGTTGGGAAGTCTGTTCCAGGGACCCCTACTTTCCCACAGAAGAGGTGTGGGTGGGAATGTTCTGATGTCTGGTGGCTAGTGTAGAGGGACCATGGATCTGGGGCTCTGTAAGCACTCTCTTGCAGATGCAGTCACTTGAAAACAGGTGTATGCTGTAAGCTCAGAGGGCCAACAGTTTTCTACTCTCATGTTTGGGCCCCCTGTTTGGTTGTTAGTGTAAGGAGGCCCCATACCTGTTGTTATGTACTCCCCACCACTGCTACAGCCACTGCCAGAGTGCTGGAGGAGGGGAAGGTATAACCGAAAGTGCAGGGGGTCGATATTTCACCACTCTCAGACCCCCAGAGATGTCCACAGAGGGATCGAATCCAATCTGTCTCAGATAGAGGGTTGTCCCCTATAGCCTAGGAAGACTCAAAAGTTGATGCTCTGGTTTTAGCTGCTCCATCCACTCAAAAGTTTTGGATTTTCAGATCCTCTGCCTTTCAGAAACAATGCACACTGGTGATTTCCCTCTTGGAGTCCAGAATTTTTTATTCCTCACTAACTCCAGGTATCGTTTAACAAAATTTTCTCCATGTCCCCAATATCTTTGATCTCTAACAAGAACCATTTTACTCTCCAATTATATGAGATAGAGCTTTTAGATATGACATATCAGTAAGATGATAAGGCACTTGTCTTTCTTTTGCTGGCTTGTTGGGTTCAAATGATGATCTCTGGTTACATCTATGTCATTGGCAAGTGATCTTTTACCATGATTTTTTTAAATATTTCTTTTATTTTTTAGATTATAATGACATCATTTTTCCTTTCCCTTTCCTTCCTCTAAGCCCTCCCATATATCCCTCCTTGCTATCTTTCAGATGCAGAAACAGTATTCCCCAGAAAAGAGCATACTAATTGGTTATCCCATACCAAATGGTCAGCCAGACCTACATATAAGTAATATTATAAGACTGGCAGGTAATATACACATGTGTGTGTACGTGTGTGTATAACATATGTGTGTGCATGTATCAACAATTAGTAAAAAGAAGGGCCATGAATATGAAATATTATAAGGTTAAACAGTGTTTCTTTATGGATATATATATCACATTTTTGCCTTTTTCATTAGTGGATATATAGAGTTTTCTCTCTAGTTTTCCACTATTATGATAGTATGCCAATAAACTTTAGAGTACAAATGTCTCTTTAACATGTTGACTCAATTTCATTTGGATATATGCTGGAGCATACAAAAGATATACTTCAAATTTTTGAAAGAATTTCTATACTATATTGGTTTAACAATATGTATTCCTACCAATAAGTAGCATGTAAGTTTGTAATTTGTACAGATTCTTGCTAATACTTGTAAGAACCACCCCAAAATATATGAATGAATTATCACATAAGATATTATAGTACATCAAAAATATCAGGCAAAGAAGACAAAAATAGTAAGTTACCAAAATAATTAAATTCACAGATACAGGAACTGGAATGATAATTTCCATGGTTTAGAATGAAGATGAACCCGAGCATCATGGTGCATGCCTTCGATCTCAGAACCCAGAAGGCAGAGGCAGGAAGATCTCTGTGAGTTTGAGGTCAGGCTGGTCTACAAAGCAAGTTCTAGGACAGCATTGCAACATAGAGAACCGTGTCTCAAAAAAGAAAAGGAAAGAAGGAAAGAAAGAAATGGGGAAATTTTTAAATGATATATTTTCTGATTTATGAGATTAAAAATAATCAATAGATTTGCTTCACAAGATAAAATTTATAATTAACAATTTAATACCATGCACTTCAAAATAGGTTGATAAATATTTTTTTGTGAAAACAAACTAAAATTATACAAGAAAAATCAGTGGTTATAAAAACATTCAGTTAATTTGTTAAGGTGATACTATAAAGACTGTATAGATCTGTCCAAAGTTAAGAAGATATGTGCTTTAGCTGAATGAGGTAGGGGCATATAGATCTCTGTGAGTTCAGGGCCAGCTTCATCTACATATCAAGCTTCAGGTCAGCAGAGCTACATAATAAGACCCTGTCTCAAAATAGTCAATCACACCACCAAAGTATGTATACTTTAAGCATATATAAATTTGTTCATCATTTTATATTTCAATAAGCCTAAAATGCCTTCAGATCTTTTTAGTCACTGATACATCATTAAGACTTCAGTTTCCACTACAAACTCTGTACTCTAGTCACATAAAACCACTTGAAGCTAGATAAAGTGTTTTGATACCTGTACACCATCATATATCTATACCTGCATCATCTATCTATATCTAGATAGATGAGATTTTCTTTGCCAGTATTATCATGTAAAAGCTTGAAATTCATGTAGCTTAAGATATATACAATATAGAAAGTACATAAATCAATGTTTAAAGAGCTGCTTATGTCAGCGATGAGAGTAATGCCAGTTAAAACTGAGGTTAAAATGTATTCCTATTAGAATAATATAATAATATAAGCTCTCTTTATCTGTCTTTATCCAAGCCACCTGATATCTACATAGCTGATATCTACATAGCTTCAGGCCTCCTTTATCAAGAAGGCCATTTAGATGTAACCTTTCCATCTTTGGACTACCCAAACAAATATTTTTCACTAATTGTAAATATATCTGGTCTATATTATTCTGTTATTAGTAAGAGAATGTGGACTAATTCATACATAAAATATATCAAAGTCAGTGTCTATAATAGTGATTGAATAAAGTTAACATTTGACACTAGTTGAAGGAGATAGTCAAATGCAATAATGTTTATGGTATATTACTATATTCCTGAAATTATGACCTTCTTTGATTGCTTCCATAGCTCTTTTCTATTCATATCTGTAATTTCTTATAATACGGGTTCATTGATTCGTATTATAGAAGTCAATACTCATCATCAAGTATATAGTATCAATTTCATAAGGCACATCACTGATAATCTTGAGACAAAGTCTTCAGTGATAAGAGAAAAGCATAGCTGAGTGAAAGGGAAACAACTGTTTATAATGTCAAATTTTACTTTCAAGTTTCTCTAGTAACAAAGTACTACTCTGTATTCCAAAGGAAGTGTTTTATAAAGAGAAGTACCAGGAAGAAAACAACTGGCAGGCTACAGTAGGACAGCATTTATTCAATTGTTTCTACTAAAGATGTGTTCTTGCAAATAACATGAATGAATAATTTGGTCTTAGAAGCTTAATTTTTGGATGTTTAAGTATTGTGCTTACTGTTTTTATTAAGAACTTTAATTTCCAACCATTGTAACAGTGGAGAAAGTGTAAAAAAAATGTCCTAGTTGTCTGAGAAAGCACCAGATTGATTTCCAGAGTGGTTGTACAAGTTTACATTCCCACCAGCAGTGAAGAAGGGTTCCCCTTTCTCCACAACCTCTCCAGCATGTGTTGTCACTTGAGTTTTTGATCTTGGCCATTCTCATGGGTGTAAGGTGAAATCTCAGGGTTGTTTTGATTTGCATTTCCCTAATGGCTAGTGAGGTTGAGCATTTCTTTAAGTGCTTCTCTGCCATTCAATATTCCTCTACAGAGAATTCTCTGTTTAGCTCTGTTCCCCATTTTTTAAGTGGATTACTTGGTTTGCTGCTCTTCAGCTTCTTTAGTTCTTTATATATACTGGATATGAGTCCTCTGTCAGATAAAGGGTTGGTGAAGATTCTTTCCCAATCTGTAGGTGGTCGCTTTGATTTGATGACGGTGTCCTTTACTTTACAGAAGCTTTTCAGTTTCATGAGGTCCCATTTATTGGTTGTTGCTCTTAGAGCCTGTGCTGTTGGTGTTCTGTTCAGGAAGTTTTCCTCTGTACCAATGAGTTCTAGGGTATTTCCCACTTAGCGCTTCCTCAAGATCCAGCCATACCACTACTGGGCATATACCCAAAAGAGGCTCAAGTACACAAAAAGGACATTTGCTCAACCATGTTTGTAGCAGCTTTATTTGTAATAGCCAGAAGCTGGAAACAACCCAGATGCCCCTCAACTGAAGAATGGATGCAGAAATTGTGGTACATCTACACAATGGAATATTACTCAGCAATGAAAAATAAGGAAATCATGAAATTTGCAGGTAAATGGTGGGATCTGGAAAGGATCATCCTGAGTGAGTTGTCCCAGAAGCAAAAAGACACACATGGTATATACTCACTCATATAGACATACAACATAGGACAAACCCACTAAAACCTGTGCATCTAAAGAAACTAAGCAAGAGAGAGGACCCTAACTAAAATGTCCAATCCCCATCCGGAAAGGCAAAGAGGATGGACATCAGAAGAAGAAGAAAACAGGAAACAACCTAGGAACCTACCACAGAGGGCCTCTGAAAGCCTCTGCCCTTCAGACTATCAAAGCAGATGCTGAGCCGGATGGGCAACTGTTGGGCAGGTGAACGGAATTTTAGGTAAGAACTGGGAAATAGTAAGAGCTGGAGAGGACAGGGTCTCCACAAGGAGAGCAACAGAACAAGAAAATTTGAACACAGGGAACTTCCCAGAGACTCATACTCCAACCAAGGACTATTCATGGAGATAACCCTGAACCCCTGCACAGATGTAGCCCAGGGCAGTTCACAGTCCAATTGGGTTACATAGTAACGTGAAGAGGGACTGCCTCTGACATAATCTGATTGGCCTGCTCTTTGATCACCTCCCTCTGGGGGGGAGCAGCCTTACCAGGCCATAGTAGAGGACAATACAGCCACTTTTGATGTGAACTGAAAGACTAAGATCAGAAAGGAGAGGAGAACCTCACCTATTAGTGGACTTGGGGAGTGGCATGCAAGCAGAGGGAGGAGGGAGGGTGGGATTGGGAGGGGAGGAGGGAGGGGCTTATGGGGGGATGCAGAATGAATAAAGTGTAATTGATGAAAAAAAATTAAACTAGAAAGCCCAAAAAAAATGTCTTTTAAATGATTTCGAGTCTGTATCTTACCAAGATATAACTAGGAAAAAAAAAGAAAATATAAAAAGAAAACATTACATCTAAACGTAATTCAGATTAAAGAGGTAAAATATATCGGACTGTTATCTTCCATTATACCTTTAACATGTCCAAGTCACCTCAGCTACACTGACTGAAAATAAGTAGTAACGAATAAAACATTTTTGTTCTCTAAACATCTCCATCCAGAGCCAGGAATTTTCAAAAGCTGTAGTTACTGTTCAGCTGAAAAACAGTTTTATAAAGTGAGATAATTGTAGTATGTAGAAAATAGGAAGGTTTGTAACTCAAGTATGTGTGATGAATGCACTATTGCACACTTATGTCAATACTTATAAATCACATTGCTACCTGATTCAAAAAGGTCCACCTCTGTGGTATGTCTGGAAATGAAACTTCTTATTGAAACTATAGTTCTATTATCCTCCTCCTGATTAGATCAATTGCTTGCCGTGTTTTTAAAAAGCAGAGATTCCAGGCTTGTTTACTTGACAGAACAGATTTATATTATGCTTTGTGTGGTTCTTTCCCCATCATTCTTATAAAGTGTCATTTTAGGAGGATAGGTAAGAGCATATGTGGAGACTACAGCTTACTCTGTCTGGTGAGAGTGAGTTGCAAATATGTGCCCTAAGACAAAATGGTGATAAGAATCCTTGGGGAAAAGAAGGAGAGGAGGACCTCCCCTATCACTGGACTTGGGGAGGGGCATGCATGCAGAAAGGGGGGGGGAGGGTGGGACCGGGAGGGGAGGAGGGAGGGGCTTATTGGGGGATACAAAATGAATGAAGTATAATTAATAAAAGTTAAATAGAAATTTTAAAAAAAGAATCTTTGCAGAAATAATAAAGGAAAGTGGACATATCAGTACACTACTTTGATCCAAGCACTTTGGAGGCTATGGTGGAATGTTTATAATTGGAGGACAGCCTGTGCTACACAGAGAGACCCATATGAAAACAAATCAAACAGACAAAATAGAAAAAAGGAGAAGAGTGTTCTTATTTTGAAAATAAGAAGTGTTTTAAAAATTGAACAAATAATAGTACAGAGTCTGGGGCTCTAGGACCATGTGAGGACGAGAGCCTGAGTTAGAGATTCCCTGACCCAGTCCTATCCTCCATCTACCTATCTATCAGCCACTGTGCTGATGTGCGACCACAAGGAGTCTGAACACAGAGTTCAAATCTGAACTCTAAGTAGGGAATCCCAGAGCCAGTCCACCAGCCTGCTAGACTCTCAGCCTCTGAACGCACTGCTGGGCCCTGAGTCCATATGGAGATAGACACAGAACAAAATAATAATAAAAAAAAAACCCACTGGGAATAAGCTCCCTGTTCCCTCCAAAAAAGAAGCTGTTCCATCAGCCACCTCATCCTTCATAGCCACCAGGGTTAGGCAAAGTTAGGATCTCAGATCCTAGTGTTTTAGTTTGGTTTCTACTGCTATGATGAAGACCATAACCAAAAACAACTTGTGGGGGAAAAGATTTATTTGGTGTATGCATCCCAATCACAGTCTATCATGATGGAAAGCTTTAAATATATATATATATATATATATATATATATATATATATATATATATATATGTACACACACACACATGAAATATAGACATGAAATAGTTTCAATCTGATGTCAGCCCATTTATTTACCGGGGCTAAGATCAAAAGTTAAAGTAGTATTAGTTCTCTTTTTTGTTTCATGGCTAAGGATACTGAATTTTTTGTTTGGTTGGTTTGTTTTGTTATTCAAGACAGGGTTTTGCTATGTAGCCTTACCTGCCCTGGACTTGAACCCACAGAGATCTGCCTGCCTCTGCCATCCCAAGTGCTAGAATTACAGGCATGTGCCATCATGCCTGGCTGATACTGACCATTTTTAAATGTTTCTCAGCCATTAGTGTTTAATCTTTTGAGAACTGTTTGTTCATTTCTATATCCCCTTTTTAAATTTGGTCATTTGTTTTCTTGACATTCAGTTTTGTAGTTCTTTGTATACTTTAGAGATTAACCATTCATTAAGTATATAATCAAGAGGATTTTTCCCATTCTGTATGCTGAAACTGCTGGAATTAGTGTGTCCTTTGCTTTTAGCTTCGTGAAGTCCTATTTATTCATTGTTGGTTAGCATAATGCCTGTGCTATTGGTGCCCTTCTATCAAATTTAGGGTATCTTGTTTAGATAATCGTATTGTTTAAATAACTTTATTGTTAAGATTTCATGGGTGCATCTTTCCTGTCATATACAGAAAACACTAGGCACTATAACGTATTTGACATATCCTAGCCCTTTGGCTCTTCTTTTCTTTCTGCTCCCCTTTTTACAATTTTCACAACCAAACCTTAGTTGTTGGGGTAATGCTGTAGATGTATCAATTGGGCTTGAGAATCCTCCAGTCAGCTGTTCTCTATATTTTGACCAGTTGTAGATTTCTACAGAAAAAAAAAAAGATTCTTCTTTGAGAAGGGGTGATGGCTACACTTATCTGTTCTTATATATAAATGTATACATTTAGAATGTATTTAGAAATTATTTTGGTTTAGAAATATATTGGCGATAGGCTCCTTTCTAGAGTCTTTTCTTGGTAGTTTCTCTTCATGGCTTCACCAGCCATGGATAGTGACTGAGATTTTTAGTATCAGGAATGAAGTCCCTCCTATTAAATGGACCTTAAGTCCAATTAAGTCACTGTTGATTACACTTACAATATAACTGCCACTATTGCTCCTTTCAGTATGCATTGCCATTTGGTCATTATTGTTTTTAGGGATGACTAGATGAATCCTAGAGAAACATATTTCTATTTCTCTCTAACTACAATTGTAAGGATAACAACTATGATATTCTTACAATATGCTATACATTCCTTTTTGATTATTTGACATTTTTCCTCAAATACTCTGAATGTCAATATTTCTTGGAATTCTTGAATCTGTCTTGTAATCTTCAAAGATAATCTTTAAAATTCTGTGAAAGAGAATACTAAGCAGTGCTACTAACATTTCTTCCTTCATTTATGGAGTTTAGTAAACTGTTTGGCAGAACAATTCTTATAGAGCCGGATTCCAAGCCTAACTCATGTGTTGCCTAGCAATCACAAATTTCTTAGTACAAGTGCCTAAATTCATGAGCAGAAATTTACAACACACGGTTACTCATATCAACCCAATTAAAACGCCAAAGTGTTGCAAGTTAAATTCTTCCAACTGAATTACAGAAAAGCTTTATTTAATAGTATGGATAATTCCCACTAATCCTTAAAGTAGCTATCATTCAGGAACTGAACATTAATGTGAGAGGGTGGTGAGATCAATAGGTAAGAACAGCAGGGGAAATGATTGGTATGTAAATTAATTGTGACTTTTGAATTTCTTGTAATCATAATTAAAGGCTTTTGTCTTTGTAAACCTGACAATAATATTCCTTTTAGTATATAAAACCAGGGTTTGCTGAGCTAAATTCATTACATAATTATAGCACCTTTGTGTCTCATAATGATACCTAAAAACTGTTTTAATAACAAGGAAAGGGAGACTGCATTAATTCTATGAAGCATTAGGTAAGTGCATGAGTCACAGATAAGCCTGAGACCTTTTGAAAATATTTATGCTTAATCTATTTACCCATGTTAGAGCAAATTATCAAAGTATACAAAATGACCTCAGAAAAAGTTTTCAGCTTTTAATACATAGAAATGTCAACATAAACTCAGGTCAGCTAGTCTTGTTATGTTATGTTATGTTATGTTATGTTATGTTATGTTATGTTATGTTATGTTATGTTATGTTTTTTTTTTTTTTACCTGAGAAGGATAAATAATGTCTTTTCTAGGGCTTTGGAATTGTTAATTTCCTTTAAGTACTTTAATTTTGTTTTGCTGTGCAGTTTTAAAGAGGGAACATTAATAGTAGGGAGAACAAAATAATATAAAATATGAGGCTTTGGAATGGGATGAATTAGTTTCCTTTCATTTGTCCCAATGTCTTAACTGTTTTTCCGTCTCCTCACATAGTGCTATAAACCAACACTTGTTAGCTGTACATTTTAAGAGGATTTTAGTGATAAAGAATCACTAATTTAGAGTTAATTTGCAAAATAACAATCTCATCCAGGACGTTTTCTTCTAGTGACTTATTTTTCAACACTGAAAATCATATATTCATTATCTTGCTTCCTTACTTCTTGTAGACCTTCCACTGACCTATCTAGTTGATTAAGTTGTACAGTTTCTGCATTTAACTTTCCTTGTAATATTCAATGTAACTTGGTTGGGCTTATGAGTTGCGTTAGTTGCAAGGCCACCAAATATCTCAGAATTGCCAGATCATGTAATATTTATGGATATAATGATTAGACCAGATATAAACTTATAATCTAAGTAAGGCCACCATTGAATCTATTACTATATGTTGCAATTATGAAGGGTTTATGTAAATGCCCTGTAAAACTAATCCATTGAGGCCTGACAAAGGGAAAGGATAATCATTAATATTTGGTCAGATGATTTTAGTTTAGTTTAGCTTTTGTTTCTTTTTAAAATTTATTTATTTTTTTTAATTTATTTACTTTGTATCCCAGCTGTAGCCTCTCCCTCTTCGCCCCCCCCCCCCATCACACCTTTCCTCCCTCTCCTCTTCCCATGCCCCTCTCCAAGTCCACTGATAGGGCAGGTCCTCCTCCCCTTCCATGTTCAGATGATTTTAAAATATTGAGGTCATCTGTTAGGGTGGCACAGAACATTACACATGAAAGGGTGCTTTATTTATTTCCCATGTCAAAATACCCTCTGAGTCCTTCCTTGACCATGATACAAAAATTCTACATAGAAAATATCTGAAGAGGAGGTAATATTTCTATTCTTGTCTGAATCCCTTAAAATCTAGTTGATGAAACATGATTTGCATGCAGTCACTAAATACTGATGGCTGAAAGTGATATGATGACAATATTAATACCAAAGACTTTAAATAACACAGAGTCCAGAGAAAGAATAACTGTGCAGGCTGAACTAAGGCATAGAGATTTATCAAATTCCCAGTGTTTTAAAATGCCATTGGTCATAGAGGTCTAGGAGTATTTAGACTTGGAACAGAGAGAACAAAGCCTATGTGTTTGTATGTGTGCATGCACACACATTCTCCTCTCAGTCTCTCTCTCTCACACATACACATACACACAGGGAGAGAGAAAGAGAGAGAGAGAGAGAGAGAGAGAGAGAGAGAACATGAGGAAAGTGAATCAAGAGATTTATAGAAGAGAGGGCTTGTTGCTCAGCAAACAGAGTAGATGGTGACTGCTGAAATGAGGAGCTGGTGTGAAGCAGCTTGAACTTCTTGAATGTAGTTGTAATTAAGTACATAGAAAGAAGGTCTACAAACATTGAAAACAATATGCTGACAAAGTTTTATTTTTTCCATAACCAGAATGTTGGTATTTTCAATATTGCATGGTTCATAAGTTATTGAAAGGTTAACAACAATGAATGAGTTTTCTGATAACTTATAATCAAGTTTACTCCCCTACCTAGAAATAACTTTGGAGTTAATATGTGATATGAATTTATTTTGAAAATATGACTACCAAACAGAATACAACAGAATACCAGAATAGAAACTCCCCAAGATACATCATAATTAAAACAATAAAGGAAGAGTATTGTAAAGTGTCAGAGAAAAACCACAATAATAAAGACAAACCCATCAGAAATGATTTTTATTTTAATTTTAATTTATTTTTCTACAATTATTCATTATACGTCCCGATTGAAGTCCCCCAACTCCTGAACTAAGGCATAGAGATTTATCAAATTCCCAGTGTTTTAAAATGCCATTGGTCATAGAGGTCCCAGGAGCTCCACAAGGAGAGAAACAGAACCAAAAAATCTGGGCACAGGGGTCTTTTCTGAGACTGATACTCCAACCAAGGATGTTGCGTGGAGATAACCTAGAACCCCTGCACAGATGTAGCCCATGGCAGATGAGTGTCCAAGTAGGTTCCATAGTAATGGGAACAGGGACTGTCTCTGACATGAACTGATTGGCCTGCTGTTTGGTCACCTACCCCTGAGGGGGGAGCAGCCTTACTAGGCCACAGAGGAAGACAATGCAGCCACTCCTGATAAGACCTGATAGACTAGGATCAGAAGGAAGGAGAGGAAGTCCTTCTGTATCAGTAGACTTGGGGAAGGGCATGCATAGAGAAGGGGGAGGGAAGGCTGAATTGGGAGAGGAGGAGGGAGAGAGCTACAGGGGAGACATAAGTGAATAAAGTATAATTAATAAAAATTAAAAAATATTAAAAATGATGGAATCTCAGAGTTGTTTTGATTTGCATTTCCCAGATGAATGAGGATGTTGAGCATATCTTTAAATGTTTATCTGCCATTCCATATTCCTCTATTTGGACTTCTCTACTTAGGTCTGTACCCTGCTTTTTAAGTGGATTATTTAGTTTGTTCGTGTCTAATTTCTTTAGTATTTTATACATGCTTTATATACTCCAATAGCCTTCTATTCAATATAGGGTTGGTGAAGATCTTTTCCCAGTCTGCAGGCTATCATTTTGTTCTGTTGATATTTTCATTTGCTGTACAGAAGCTTTTCAATTTCACAAGGTCCTTTTTATTAATTGTTGATCTTATAGAACTTGAGCTGTTGGTGTTCTGTTCAAGAAGTTGTCCCCTGTGCCAAAAAGTTTTCTTCCAGCCAATTTAGTGTTTCTGGTTTTATGTTGAGATCTTTGATCTACTTGGACTTTAGTTTTGTGCAGGGTGACCGATGTGGGTCTATTTTCATTTTTCTACATGTGGACATCCAGTTAAATGAGCACTATTTGTTGAAGATGCTATCTTTTTCCATTGTATGTTTTTTTTTTTTTTTTTTTTTGTCTCCTTTGTCCAATATCAAGTACCTGTAAGAGTATGGGTTTATTTCTGGGTCTTCTATTCGATTCCATTGATCCACCATTCTGTTTCTATTCCAGTACCATGCCATTTTTGTTAGTGTTGCTCTATAGTACAGCTCAAGATCAGGGATGGAGATATCTTCAGAAGATCTTTTATTGTAGAGGATTATTTTAGCTATTCTGGGTATTTTGTTATTCCATATGAATTTGTGAATTTTTCTTTCCAGGTCTGTAAAGAATTGTGTTGGTAATTTGATTGGAATTGCATTAAATCTGTAGATTGCTTTAGGTAGGATGGCCATTTTCACTATGTTAATCCACCGGAGCAATGAGAAATCTTTCTAATTCCTGATTTGTTCTTCAAGTTCTTTCTTCAGAGACTTGAAGTTTTTCTCATATAGGACATTCACTTGCTTGGTTAGAGTTCCATCAAGGCACTTTTTGTTATTTGTGGCTATTGTGAAGAATATTGTTTTCTTAATTTCTTTTTCAGCCTGTTTGTCTTTTTTATAGAGGAGAGCTTCAGGTTTTGTTTTTCTTTTGAGGTAATTTTGTCTCCAGCCCCTTTGTTGAAGGTGTTTAACAGCTAAAGGCGTTCTCTGATAGAATTTTTGGGGTCATTTATGTTACTGTCATAACTTCTGCAAATAGTGATACTTTGTGTCTGCCTTTCTGATTTTATCCCCTTGATCTCCTTTAGTTGTCTTATTGCTCTAGCTAGGACTTCAAGTATTATGTTGAAGAAATTGGAAGAGCCTTGACCTGTCCCTGATTTCAATGGGATTGATTTAAGTGTTTTCTCCATTTAGTTTGATGTTGGCTATAGACTTGCTGTATATTGCCTTTATTATATTTAGGAATGTGCCTTGTATCCCCGATCTCTCCAAAAGTTTAAACATAAGCTGTTGGATTTTTGTCAAATGCTTTTTCAGCATCTAAGGAGATGATCATGTGTTTTTTTTTTGTTTTTTGTTTTTTTCCTTTTTTTTCTTTCAGTTTGTTTATATGGTGGGTTACATTGTTGGATTTTTGAATGTGGGACTAACCCTACATGCTTGGGATGAAGCTTACTTGGTTGTGGTGGATGATTTCTTTAATGTGTTCTTGGAATCAGTTTGTGAAGATTTTATTGAGTATTTTTGCATTAATGTTCATAAGCAAGATTGGTGAAGTTCTCTCTCTTTGTGTGGGGTCTTTGTGTGGTTTGGATATTAAGGTAACTGTGGCCTCATACAATGAGCTTAGTAATATTCCTTCTGTTTCTATTTTGTGGAAAAGTTCAAAGAGTATTGGTGTGAGCTCTTTTTTGAAGGCCTGGTAGAATCTTCCACTGAAACCATCTGGCCCTAGGATTTTTCTGGTGGGGAGAATTTTAATGATAGCTTCTATTTCCTTAGGAGTTATAGGACTATTTAGCTTATTTACATGATCTTGATTCACATGATGTAAATGGAATCTATCAAGAAAATTGATTGATTTCTTTTACATTTACATTTTAATTGGATTTACATTTTTAAATTTTGTTGCATATAGTCTTTTAAAGTAAGACCTAATGATTCTTTGGATATCCTCAGTGTCTCTTGTTATACACCCCTTTTCATTTCTGATTTTCTTGATGTGGGTAGTGTCCCTCTACGTTTTATTTAGTTGGGCTAAGAGACTGTTTATCTTGTTGATATTCTCAAAGAACTAGCTCTTGGTTTTGTTGATTCTTTGAATTGTTTTCTTTCTTTCTAATTCATTGATTTCAGCCTCAAGTTTGATTATTTCCAATGGACTACCCCTCTTGGGTGTGCCTGCTTTTTTTTTCTAGTGTTTTCAGGTGTGCCATTAAGTTGCTTTCTAAGAGATCCTTCAAATTTCTTTATTAAGACCCTTAGTGCTATGAACTTTCTTCTTAGCAATGCTTTCGTTGTTAGGGTAAGTCGTAAGTTATCCCAGAAGTCTGAGTAAGTTGTTCTTTCATTTGCACTGAATTCTAGGCAGACATTGATTTCTTTCTTTATTTCCTCCCTAATTCAGTTGTCGTTGAGTAGAGAGTTGTTCAGATTCCATGTGTGTATAGGCTTTTTACTATTTCTGTTATTGTTGAGGTCTACTTTTAAGACCATGGTGGTCTAATATGACACAAGGTATTATTTCAATCTTCTTGTATCTTGTTGTATCTGTTGTGCCTGACTATATGGTCAGTTTTGGAGAAGGTTCCATGAGATGCTGAGATGAAGTTATACTCTTTTGCATTTAGGTGAAAAGTTCTGTAGACATCTATTAATTCCATTTGATTTAAGACCTCTGTAAATGTCATTATTTCTCTGTTTAGATTCTGTCTCAATGATCTGTCCCTTGGTTTTGAGTGGGATGTGGAAGTCTCCTATTAAGGTGTTAGGAGCAATGTGTAATTTAAGCTTTAATAATGTTTCTTTGACAAAGGCATGAGACATTGTGTATGTATGGTAGATGTTCAGGATTGTGATGTTGTCATGGTGGATTTTCCTTTGATGAGAATGAAGTGTCCCTCTCCACCTCTTTTGATTACTTTTGCTTGAAAGTCTATTTTATTAAATATTATGAAGGCTACTCCAGCTTCTTCTTGGGTCTCTTTGCTTGGAAAATAACCATTTTGTTTGTTAGATATGGGAATGGAAACTCCAACCCAGCAAGATCAACTACACCCAATAAAACACAGGGTAAAGACAACATCTCAACAAAAACACAAAAGAAAAAAGTACCCAAAGACACAATCATCACCAATTGCACAATATAAGGAACTAACATCTAGTGACCTAAAAAAAATAAGATAACTAATATCTATCAATGGTCTCAACTCTCCAATAAAAAGAAACAGACTAACAAAATGGTTGTGGAAACAGGATACAAGATTCTGCTGCATTTAATAAACATGCCTCTGCAAAAAAGATAGACACTACCTCAGAGTAAAAGGCTAAAAAAATATTTTCCATCCATAAACAGCTTGGGTCCAGAGTGTTCCCCAAAGGCTCATAGCAGAGAAGGTCATTTGCTTCATGTCCAGAGATTAAAAGAAGCTAGCCCTCTATTATGCAGTTCAAGAGAACACCTTCAGTGTGCTGAAAAATTACCTTTCAGTTATGTTGTTAGGGTAGAGCCAACCCTATGAGCCAACCTATGAGCCTTTGGGGAACACTCTGGACCCAAGCTGTAACAAAGTGATGATGGTTTATAGTATCCCAAAGCTTTCACATATGCTATCCTTCCTGCTTGGAATATAGTTTTCTTTCTGGCTACCAAGTTAACATATACTTATTTAATATCAGGTTTAAGATTATTTTCACAAGGTTTCTCTCCCAGACTTTAGAATCTGTGTTAGTTGATGGCGAATCTCATTTGTTAACTTGATAGGATGTAGAATCACTATGAAAATGGATCTCCGGGTTTGCTTGTGAAGAAGTTTCCAGATTAAGTTAACTGAGTTGAGTAGACACACCTAAACAAATTATTAAATCACCCCATGGGCTTGAGTCTTAGGCCAACTAGAGACAAGAAAGTGATCAAAGTAATATTCCATTGTATAGATGTACCACAGTTTCTACTTCATATTCCTATTGCCATTCCTTTCCCACCATGATGAACTATTATGTAGAATTGTAAATGAACCAATACCAAAATACAAAACAAAACACAAGCCCTTTTCATATTTAAATTTCTTTTAACAGATATTTGTCAAACAAAAGGGAAAAGAAATTCAGGCAGCAGCCTTGATGAATCTTCGAAGGGAACCATGTTTTGGATAACTATAATCAGCACTTAAAAATCATAAACCCATTTGTTTGACCCTTCTAATAGTTTTTTTCCTTACTGTGCTATCAGGTCCATGAAGATAGAAACCACAGCAGTTTCACTCATCATGTATTCTCAGAAATTAGCCTGTGCATATATGAGGCACTTAGTACTTATTAATGATTACAAAGCTTTATTATTTTTTAACTTTTATTAATTACACTTTATTCCTTTTGTATCCACCCATAAGTCCCTCCCTCCTCCCCTCCCGGTCCCACCCTCCCCCCCTTTCTGCATACATGCCCCTCCCCATGTCCAGTGATTGGAGAGGTCCTCCTCTCCTTCTTTCTGATCTTAGTCTATCAGTTCTCATCAGAAGTGGCTGCATTGTCAGGGTTCTAGGTTATCTCCATGAATAGTCCTTGGTTGGAGTATGAGTCTCTGGGAAGTTCCCTGTGTTCAAATTTTCTTGTTCTGTTGCTCACCTTGTAGAGGTCCTGTCCTCTCCAGCTCTTACTATTTCCCACTTCTTATATAAAATTCCATTCACTCTGCCCATCAGTTGGCCTCAGGCTCAGCATCTGCTTTCACAGTCTGCATGGCAGAGGCTTTCAGAGGCCCTCTGTGGCAGGTTCTGAGGTTGTTTCTTGTTTTCTTCTTCTGGCTTTCAGAGGCCCTCTGTAGCAGGTGCCTAGATTGTTTCCTGTTTTCTTTTTGTTCTGATGTCCATCCTCTTTGCCTTTCAGGATGGGGATTGAGCGTTTTAGTTAGGATCCTCTCTTTTGCTTAGCATGTTTAGATGTACAGATTTTAGTGGGCTTATTCTATGTTGTATGTTTATATGAGTGAGTATATACCATGTGTGTCTTTTTGCTTCTGGGACAAATCACTCAGGATGATCCTTTCCAGGTCCCACCATTTACCTGCAAATTTCATGATTTCCTTATTTTTCATTGCTGAGTAATATTCCATTGTATAGATGTACCACAGTTTCTGCATCCATTCTTCAGTTGAGAGGCATTTGGGCTGTTTCCAGCTTCTGGCTATTACAAATAAAGCTGCTACAAACATGGTTGAGCGAATGTCCTTTTTGTGTACTTGAGCCTCTTTTGGGTATATGCCTAGGAGTGGTATGGCTGGATCTTGAGGAAGTGCTATTCCTAGTTGTCTGAGAAAGTGCCAGATTGATTTCCAGAGCACTCCCACCAGCATTGGAGGAGGGTTCCCCTTTCTCCACAACCTCTCCAGCATGTGTGGTCACTTGAGTTTTTCATCTTGGCCATTCTGATGGGTGTAAGGTGAAATCTCAGGGTTGTTTTGATTTGCATTTCCCTAATGGCTAATGAGGTTGAGCATTTCTTTAAATGCTTCTCTGCCATTCAATATTCCTCTACAGAGAATTCTCTGTTTAGCTCTGTTCCCCATTTTTTAAGTGGATTACTTGGTTTGCTGCTTCTCAGCTTCTTTAGTTCTTTATATATACTGGATATGAGTCCTCTGTCAGATAAAGGGTTGGTGATGATTCTTTCCCAATCTGTAGGCAGTCGCTTTGTTTTGATGACTGTGTCCTTTGCTTTACAGAAGGTTTTCAATTTCATGAGGTCCCATTTATTGATTGTTGCTCTTAGAGCCTGTGCAGTTGGTGTTCTGTTCAGGAAGTTTTTTCCTGTACCAATGAGTTCTAGGGTATTCCCCACTTTTTTTTTCTAGCCGATTTAATGTGTCTGGTTTTATGTTAAGGTCTTTGATCCACTTGGACTTCAGTTTTGTGCAGGGTGATAAGTATGGATCTATTTTCATTTTTCTACATGTAGACATCCAGTTGGACCAGCACCATTTGTTGAAGATGCTACCTTTTTTCCATTGTATGGTTTTGACATCTTTGTCAAAAATCAGGTGTCCATAAGTGTGTGGGTTTATTTCTGTGTCTTCTGTTCGGTTCCATTGATCCACCATTCTGTTCCTATGCCAGTACCAAGCAGTTTTTATAACTGTTGCTCCATAGTACAGCTTGAGATCAGGGATGGAGATACCTCCAGAAGATCTTTTATTGTAGAGGATTGTTTTAGCAATTCTGGGTTTCTTGTTATTCCATATGAAGTTGAGAATTTTTCTTTCCAGTTCTGTAAATGATTGTGTTGGCAATTTGATGGGAGTTGCATTAAATCTGTAGATTGCTTTTGGTAAGATGGTCATTTTTACTATGTTAATCCTGCCAAGCCATGAGCATGGGAGATCTTTCCATCTTCTGATATCTTCTTCTAATTCTTTCTTCAGAGACTTGAAATTTTTTTCATACAAGTCTTTGACTTGCTTGGGTAGGGTTACACCAAGACACTTTATGCCATTTGTGGCTATTGTGAAGGGTGTTGTTTCTCTAATTTCTTTCTCAGCCCATTTGTCTTTTGTATACAGGAGTGCTACTGATTTTTTTGAGTTAATTTTGTATCCAGCCACTTTGCTGAAGGTGTTTATCAGCTGTAGGAGTTCCCTGGTAGAGTTTTTGGGGTCACTCATGTATACTATCATATCATCTGCAAATAGTGATAATTTGGCTTCTTCCTTTACCATCTGTATCCCCTTGATCTCCTTCAACTCTCTTATTGCTCTAGCAAGGACTTGCAGCACTATGCTGAAGAGATATGGGGAGAGTGGGCAGCCTTGTCTTGTCCCTGATTTCAGTGGGATTGCTTTAGGTTTCTCTATGTTCAGTTTGATGTTGGCTATAGGCTTGCTGTATATCGCCTTTACTATGTTTAGATATGTGCCTTGTATCACTGATTTCTCCAATACTTTAAACATGAATGGATGTTGGATTTTGTCAAATGCTTTTTCAGCATCTAGGAAGATTATTATGTGGTTTTTCCTTTCAGTTTGTTAATATGGTCAATTACATTGATGGATTTCCGTATATTGAACCACCCCTGCATACCTGGGATGAAGCTTACTTGGTCATAGTGGATGTTATCTTTGATGTGCTCTTGTATTCGGTTTGCGAGTATTTTGTTAAGTATTTTTGCATCAATGTTCCTAAGGGAGATTGGCCTGAAATTCTCTTTCTTTGTTGAGTCTTTGTGAGGTTTAGGTACCAAGGTGACTGTGGCTTCATAGAATGAATTTGGTAATATTCCTTCTGTTTCTATTTTGTGGAATAGTTTGAAGAGAATTGGTGTTAGCTCTTCTTTGAAGGTCTGGTAGAATTCTGCGCTGAAGCCATCTGGTCCTGGGCTTTTTTTGGATGGGAGACTTTTGATGACCGCTTCTATTTCTTTGGGGGATATAGGACTATTTAATTGATTTACCTGGTCCTGATTCAGCTTTGGTAAGTCAAATCGATCAAGAAAATTGTCCATTTCATTTAATTTTCAAATTTTGTGCCATATAGACTTTTGAAGTAAGTCCTAATGATTGTTTGGATTTCCTCAGTGTCTGTAGTCATGTCCCCCTTTTCATTTCTGATTTTGTTGATTTGGGTGGTGTCTCTCTGCCTTTTAGTTAGCTTGGCTAAGGGTTTGTTGATCTTGTTAATTTTCTCAAAAAACCGGCTCTTGGTTTCATTGATTCTTTGAATTGTTTTATTTGTTTCAAATTGATTTCAGCCCTGAGTTTGATTATTTCCAGCCATCTACTCCTTTTTGGTGTGTCTGCTTCTTCTTTTTCTAGGGTTTTTAAATGGGCCATTAAGTTGCTTGAATGAGCTATCTCGAATTTCTTCTTGAAGGCACTTAGTGCTATGAACTTTCCTCTTAGCACTGCTTTCATTGTGTCCCACAGTTTGGGTATGTTGTGTCTTCATTTTCATTGAGTTCTAGGAAGACTTTAATTTCTTTCTTTATTTCTTCCCTGACCCAGCTGTCATTTAGTAACAAGTTGTTCAGTTTCCATGTGTGTGTAGGCTTTTTGCTATTTCTGTTGTTGTTGAAGTCCAACTTTATTCCATGGTGATCAGACTAGATACAAGGGTTTATTTTAATCGTCTTGTATCTGTTGAGGCTTGCTTTGTGACCAACTATATGGTCTATTTTGGAGAAGTTTCCATGAGGTGCTGAGAAGAAGGTAAATTCTTTTGTTTTTGGGTGTAAGGTTCTGTAAATGTCTCTTAGTTCCATTTGATTCATGACCTCTGTCAGAGACATTGTTTCTTTGTTTAATTTCTGTTTTGTTGACTTATCCTTTGTTAAGAGTGGGGTGTTGAAGTCTCCCACTATCAATGTGTGGGGATCTGTATGTCGTTTAAATTTTATCAATATTTCTTTTACAAATGTGGGTGCTCTTGTATTTGGGGCATAGATGTTCAGGATTGTGATGTCTTCCTGGTGGAATTTTCCCTTGATGAGTATGAAGTGTCCTTCCCCTTCTCTTTTTATTAATTTTGGTTGAAAGTCTACTTTATCAGCTATTAGAATGGCTACTCCTGCTTGGTTCTTGGGTCCATTTGCTTGGAAAGTCGTCTTCCAACCTTTTACCCTCAGGTAATGTCTATCTTTGTGCCTTAGATGTGTTTCTTGTATGCAACAGATTGCTGGGTTTTATTTATGTATCCATTCTGTTAATCTGTGTCTTTTTACTGGAGAGTTGAGTCCATTGATGTTGAGAGACATTAATGACCAGCGGCTGTTAGATCCTTTGATTTTGATGTTGGCTGTGGTCATAAGGTTGTGTGCTTGGTTGCTTTTAGTTTTACTGTAGTAAGGTTAATTATTTCCTGTGTTTTCTTGACAGAAGCTAATTTTCTTGGGTTGTATTTTCCCTTCCAGTGTCTTCTGTAATGCTGGATTTGTATGTAGGTATTGTTGAAATTTGTTTTTGTCATTGAATATCTTGTTTTCTCCATCTATGAGGACTGAGAGTTTTGAAGGGTATAGTAGCCTGGACTGACATCTGTGTTCTCTTAGGGTCTGCATGATATCCGTCCAGGCCCTTCTGGCTTTCATAGTCTCTGTTGAAAAGTCAGGTGTGATTCTAATGGGTTTGCCATTATATGTTACTTGGCCTTTTTCCCTTGCAGCTTTTAGTATTTTTTCTTTGTTCTGTATACTTACTGTTTTGATTATTATGTGGCAGGAGGATTTTCTTTTCTGGTCAAATTTGTTCGGTGTTCTGTAGGCCTCATGTATTCTTATTGGCTTCTCCTTTAACTTGGGGAAATTTTCTTCAATGATTTTGTTGAAAATATTTTCTGGGCTTGGAGATGGGAGTCTTCTTTTTCCTCTATTCCTATTATTCTTAGGTTTTGTCTTTTCATATTGTCTTGGATTTCTTGGACGGTCTGTCAGGAATTTTTTGGATTTAACATTTTCTTTGACGGATACATCGATTTCTTCCATTGTATCTTCTACACCTGAGATTCTTTCTTCCATCTCTTGTAGTCTGTTGGTTATGCTTACCTCTGTAGTTCCTGTTTTCTGCCCTAAATTCTTCCTCTCCATTATTTCCTCCATTTGTGTTTTCTTTAATTCTTTTAGTTCTATCTTCAGGTCTTGATTTGTTTTGTTTACTTCCTTCACCTGTCTGATTGTATTTTTCTCTTTTTCTTTTAGTTCCTTCAACTCTGTTTCTTTTACTTCTTTCAGTGATTTAATTATTTCTTCTCTGAAGGCCACAAACTGTTTGGCTGAATCTTCATGTATTTCTTCACGGATGGCCATAATCTGCTTGTCTTTAACTTCCTCAATTTCTTTACGAATAGCCATGATCTGTTTGGTTTTATCTTCCTCTAATTTTTTACATATTTTATTGGTTTCCTCTATTATCGTCTTCATCAGCATAGATGTAGGGTCATCTTCTTGATTTTCTATTGTGCTGCTTTGTCCATGGCTGTTCGCTCCTGGATGGCTGGGTTCTAGAGATGCCATATTGCTCTGTCTTTTGTTGGTTGAGCTTTTACACTGACCTCTACCCATTGGGCTGTTTTAGGTGTTGGCTATTTATTTCTGTGCTTCCTGGAGTCCTGAGGTAGGGAGAATCCCCTTGGCCAGAAGATGATTTTTCCTGAACGAGGCCTCCTCTGCTTTTTGGTTATGGTCACTGTATGGCCAGTGTTTCTCGGGAATTGCCACTGCTCACCTCGGGTGTTTAGCCCTGAGTAGTAGCTGTAGTCTTTGTTAGGCGGGGGGGGGGGGCTCTCCTCTTACCCATAGAAGTTCTCAAGACAGCTGCCCCACTGTTGGGTTTCTCGTTATAAATTTAGTGAGCTGCTGCTGTTGTTACAGTTTTCCAGGTACAGTCCTCTTGAAGAACCTGCTGATTCCCTAGCTGTGGGGTTTTCTCCCAACAGGGAAACTCAGTCTGTTATCCTGGGGCACACAGTTCTGTCCGGGAAAGTGAGAGGAGCACCCAGCAAGTCTCTGGGCCAGAGGCTGAGTTCTCTGCTCTGGGCCTAGAGAATGTGCACCTAGGTTGAGTTGGCACCTGGGGGCGCTGCTCTGGTCTGGAGGCTGGGTGCCTCAGTCTGGACCGAAAGCTGTGTGTCCCTGTCTGGGATGTCGGCTGCAGGCACTGCTCTGGTCCAGATGCTGTGGGTGCAGCCCTCTTGAAGGACCAGGGATTCCCACAGTTTTGTCAGTCTAGCTAGGGGTAACTGGTTGATCTTTGGCACAGTATCTGAGGGCTGCTGTAATGGCTCTCTGGCTTTTGTATGTCTGAGGATGCAGCTGTATGCCCCAGTGCCCTAGGGGTACTCAATAATGGCAGCTGAGCACAGTGCTCCTGCATGCAGTAGAAGGCTAGAACCTAGAGTCTGCGTGAATCCAGAGAGTCTTTTGGTGCTGGGTGTCCTGAGCCTTAGACCTGATGATCCCCCCCGCTGGGGGTTTCCTCCTGCCAGGGACACCCAGTCTTTGCTTTGGGGACCTCTGTTCTGTCTGGGGTGGCGGGGAGTAGAACCCACAGGCACAGACGCGTGCCTGTGTGGCTCCGCCTTTCTGGCTGTTGGGAGCCTGGACGTCTGCCTAAACTGGGTAATTTTCTCGAGACCTTTTCGGGGTGGTGGTATCAGCTGAGTGCTCTGAGATCAGAACAGCCGTTTCCCTCCTTATGGGTTTGCACCCAACGGTGAAACTGAATCTCTGGTGCCCTGGGACCCACAGTTCTATCTGAGGTGGCGAATCAGGCACGCAAGCAGGGCTCTGTGCTGGAGCCTGGGTCCCCGGCTCTGGCTCCGGGCTGGCTCCTGGGGCACCCGGGGAACCTGATTCTTTTCCAGGGAATGTCTGGGTGACCTAAGGTCGGTCCCAATCGTTTTCTGCTCCGTGGGGTTATCTCTCGACTGGAAAATCCAGTCTGTGATGTTGTGGGCCCACAGTTCAGTCTGATACAGTGACCAGATCGCACGCTAGCATGTAGCTCTGGGCTGGCGACCAAGCGCCTGGCAGAACCAGGGTCTCTTCCTCGGTTTAGCCGGGTGAGTTAAAGCTGATACACCGTGGGGTATCCTCTCACCTGAGAAACACAATCACTTGTGTTTTATGGCCTTGAGTTCTGCTTGCTGGTCACTGTGCCAATCCTGCTGTTCAGAATGACAGTCCTCCCGGTGCCGCCATCTTGCCCCGCCTCCCTACAAAGCTTTATTATGAAAACAAATGGAGTAGGCTCCATTTGATTTGACACTGAACATCAGTGTGATACATATTGATGTAAACTTTAAATTTAATCACTGTACATAAGTGTTCATAAATTTTCTGATGACTGTGATCAAGTAGGATCATATTTTCATGTTTCATATTGCTCACAGGCTTTTATAAACCAGTCCCTTTCTACCTCCTCTGCTTTATCTTTCCATGATCCTAAACTCCTTTGGGGTTCTGCCCATATCTCTCTTTCTTTGCTTCAAATTCCATGTCTTCTTCACTTTAATGATTTCTTGCATACTGATTCAGTCTATATATCACCTCTTTCACAAAACATTCCCTAGTAATTCACTGTGACATCTGAAATCCTGACACTACTCAGATACTTTCTCTTCTTTCTAAGCCATTTCTGTAATAAATCCAGCTTTGGTGCTCTAATCCCATCTTTCACACAGTTCTCTTTTAGTATTTCTACGTTCTCAGCTGCGATTCTATAGTATATAGACTGATAGGACTAAAAAGTAACAGCTTTCTCTAAGACTAGTGTTGACTCCCCATTCTGAGACTTAGAAGCATATTAGCTTACTTTTCTCACCTATAAAATAGTATAAATGAGGTGAATAAAGAAACTAACTTTTATCAAGTCTGTCAAAATAAATCTTCAGTAATTAACAGTAAATCAAAGGCCTGATTTATATAGTATGTGTGTTAACAGGTGTGTGAATACTTCCACCATCATCAAATTGAAATTACAAGCAAATTGATACCAAATTTGAAGTTATGAAAAAAAAATAAACAGTAAGCATTAACAACCTGGAGCATTCACTCTAGCATATCTCTGTGTTCAATGAATATATATATAAAGGAGTTATTTTTATATAAATATATTTATTTTTATATAAATATATTTTATATAAATTATATATATATTATATAAGTTTATTTTTATATAAAGTAGTTATTTTATATAAATATATTTTACATATAAATATATTTATATAAAGGAGTTATTTTAATGAAGGAAGTGTTCTTTGTTTCCAAGGTTATCTATCTACCAGTATTCCACTGCTGGTTTCAAAACGTATTGCTTCTAAGTATTTCTTCTTATGCTATTAGCTTTTTCCTTTCTGTTGGTTTCTTTTATCTCTGACTACAAATACATCTGTGTTACTCCTGTGCACTGAGATTTCATTCTTCTCCAGCATGGATCTTCACTTCATACCACCTTTCTTAGTTGTACATCAGATAAGTGTATTTTAGCCTCCCACAGTGAGTCAAGTGCTATGCTGTGTTAAACAGGTCCCGTCCACTGTATCTTGCCACACTAAACTTATTTCAATTACAGATTCATGCCAGTTCCTTTCTCTTCTCAAGGACTTTGTACATGATGTTCCTTTTGTTTGGAAATATCTTTTAAAATTTATTACATTTTATCTTTAATGGTTCAGCTTCAATGTCACCTCTTTAAAGAAGTATGTTTTCCTTGCTTTCTCAGTTACAAAGTCTCACAGAACTCTGTTCTTTCAGTTCACAGTAGCAGCATTTGTGAGAAAATAATTATGAGCATAAGTTTGTTGACATTGTCTTTTATTAGAGTGTGAGTTCCACAATAAAAGTAACCCTGGAAGTTTTATCCTTCAATATAGTATTTAATGATAATGAATGAATAAGTGAGCAGTGCATTATATTACATGATGCTACAAAAATCTTCTTGTTATTTTGTAGGAATTATAAACTTTGTTGTTCTCACCTGTAATATGGAGATAGTGCAAGTTGATTGTCTCACACCTGTCATAGAACATCCATTCCTTGTGCCTTAGAAAAGAGTCATATTATATAAAAGAAAAGATGATCAGTTGTGATCCTAATTTAAACCTTTTTAATGATTTGTTATTGCTGCTGTGGTTTAGCTTGAATCCTCACACAAGCCAAAAATTATGGAATGTAGTTGATTCCATCAAACTTTCCATTCCTATCTCCTCTTATGTCTAATCTTCCTGTTTATATTTCTTCTAGAAGACATCTTTTTAACTCCCTGGATTTATTATTATACCTTTTCTCATGTAGGGCCTACTTGCTTCTTTTTAATCATGTTTGGTTGCAGATTCTATGGAGAAATCTATAACAAGTGTTTTGCCAGATAAGCATTGTAATTAAATAGCCTTTAAATATGTGTTTTAATTTCTATTATATTTTCTGGTTTATCAACTTATTTATCTTTTTTTTCTCCCTACCTTTCTCCGTGTGTGTGTGTGTGTGTGTGTCTGTCTGTGTCTGTGTCTGTGTCTGTGTCTGTGTCTGTGTCTGTGTCTGTGTCTGTGTCTGTGTCTGTGTCTGTGTCTGTGTCTGTGCCTGCCTCACCACCTGAGAGAAGATCATTGAGCAACTGAGGTTGTTACTCTTCTTTTTTTGTGTGTGTGTTTTTTTTTGTTTTTGTTTTTTGGTTTTTTTTTTTTTGTTTTTTTTTAGAAAGGGTTTCTCTGTGTAGCCTTGGCTTTCCTCGAATATGCTCTGTAAACCAGGCTGGCCTTCAACTCACAGAGATTTGACTGTCTCTGCCTCTGCTGAGATTAATGGTGTGTGCCTCCACTCCCCAGCTTGGTGCTCTTCTTCAACCATGTGCTTGGGTTTGTTTTTAATTGTTTTGTATTGTTTTATTTTGTTTGGCATTTACCTCATATCATCTGGCTTGACATCAAGTGCCTTTACTGGATAAGCTAACTCAATAAGCCTTAAACAGTCTGAGGATTTAGGATGAACCACAGAAGCAATAAAAAAGGTTTAAATCAGGATCATCTTTTCTATTTTTTAATGTTTTTTTAAATTTATTACAATTTTTTCACTTTGTATCCCAGCTGTAGCCCCACCATCATCCCCTCCCAATCCTTCCCTCCATCATCTCCTCCCCTGCTCCTTTCCCAGTCCACTGATAGTGGAGAATCTCCTTTACTTCCATCAGCCAAATGGGATAGCTATTGGAAGAAGGTGAAAGTAAGGAGCAAAACAGGAGCCTACCACAGAGGGCCTCTGAAAGGCTTTACCCAGCAGAGTATTAAAGCTGATGCTGAGGTCCATAGCCCAACTTTAGGCAGTGTTCAGGGAATCTTATGAAAGAAGGGAGAGATAGAAAGCCCTGGACGGGTCTGGAGCTCCACAAGGATAGCAACAGCACCAAAAATATCTGGACCTAGAGGTCTTTTCTGAGACTGATTCTCCAACCAAGATCTATTAATCTTTTCTTTTCTAAAATATCATCCTCTTCTAAGGCACAAGAAGTGCATGTTCTACAACATATTTGAGATGATCTTGAAATAACTTCTGCAAGTTGCCCTATGATCTTCACTCTGGTGCGAGACATACAAAACACACATACATACAGAGAGAGAGAGAGAGAGAGAGAGAGAGAGAGAGAGAGAGAGAGAAAACGGAATATAGAGAACATAAATATTTATTTTTATATGCATAGACAGGTGTAATGGTCACCCTGAATCACAGAAGCTTCATATCAGCAAATGATCAAATTGAGGACTGATAACTGATCTCATTTTGAGGATCAGTAACAACTAATGAGTTGTCCCTAAACAGGAGATCTATGTCACTCCTAAAGTCCAAAGTCAAAAAGAAGGTGAAAAGAATATGGAAATGAAAGACAAGGGAGGAGGGAAGTGCTGAATTCCAGATATGACACACTGTAACTGAGACCACCTGCATATACACAAGAGAAAGGAGGAGGAGGGAAAGAGGTACATGAATATGGGATGGGGACTATTTAAGAGAGTTGGCAGAGTTAGGAGGAGCTGGAAAAAGGTACTAAGGAGTGACTGTGATCATAGTATGTCTATTTCCTACTATGGAATTATCAAGAGTAAATTACTACCTCAATTCAGTAATTGAGATATATTTAAAACGCTGGCCCTTAGCATCCTCTGATGTTTAGAAGATATGTAATCTTTGCCTTATCAACATTTCTGAGAAATGTTGGAGTGGATTATCATTGAGTCTATGAGTTTCATTTCTCTAAAAATAGCCATATTCCATTCCTCAGCTTTGAAACATTTGATAAAACCTATAAAGGTACTTTGTTCAGAGTTAATATTGGTGAGTCCACAGAAAGATGGATATTTCCTAAGTACTCCCTAGCCCTATTCTCTCCTTCCTCATGCTGAGGCTGAAAAGACTGAAGGTAAAAATTATTTAGAAGTTTTGTTTCTCAGTGTTTTCATTATGACCGCAGCAGAAGTAATGATTGTTATATCCAACCATCAAAAAATATGTTGCCTGTGAATTTTCTACCATTATTTATCCATATGTATAATCAAGATATGCAGGAAAAGAAAGAAGGCTGATTTTGTGTTAAAAAAAATCATGAGAGAGCAAATGATAGTCAATCCAATTAAAGAGACTAAACATAGACCTTAAATATTTTATTAGCTACAACATGGTATGTACACTATCTTCATAAGATAACATCATATCTAGTGACCTGTTAACCTCACTTCACATATTTCTCATACTGTGTTCAACTATACTCTCTCAATTGTTTACTCAAGTCAAAATGTCTTACACATTGCAAGAGATTTTTCAACCAGAATAATTCCTAACTTCCCAAATTCCCTTCTCATCAACTTACCATTCTTTCCATCTCATTTTCTAGGTATGTCTGAATTCTGTGAGCGTTACATTGGTTCACCCCTCGAGTGTTCAATTTATTTCACACCTTGTTTATTATATCACACTTTTGAATGACCTTGTGATCTCACACCTTGTTCATGCTATCTCCTTTATGTGGACTGTCCTCTCTTATACTTGTCTTCCTGAGAAACTCTTATCTTGCCTATGAAGCACAGCTTACAATGTCACATACATTTTTTTCCTATTACCATTCCCTTTTAGTATCACTCAGCCCTAGTTCATGCACATAGTAGAAGTGACTAATTGTCCTCTTTTATATAGCCTCCTGGTATCTAATATATTTTAAAATGCATTTGAGAGAAAAGTAAATTTTTTACCTGTGTATAGATCATAATGACAGATTTAATTCATAAATAAACATAAATAAGGTTTAATGATAAATTGTGCCTGGCTGATATTATGAAATTTTATGAGTCCATCTTATGAGCAACACATCATTCATAAAAAAAAAAAACAACTGAATTTGCATAAGACATAGTGCTTGCCTTCAAATAGCTAAGAATCACAGGATTAGGTATATAAGATGGATTTTAAATTTATTATTATGTAAATGACTGAAATTGTCTTAGGTTTTTATGATTTGACTTGAATGTTTAACAAACACAAGTAAGTTCCTGAATCTTTTCAAATGACACTTTTAATCTTCAGAAGTTCATCATGATCATTGTTTTCTATGCATGACACTGAAACACTAGTAGAAATCTCATCTGCAACACTTCAGTTAACTAGAGTCATGAGTAAAATGGATGTTTTTATGTTTAAATAATGGAGAGATAAATCACTACTTCCATTATTCACTTCTGCTTCCTAGCTTACTCAATTCTTATTCTACACCAGAGAAACTGCTCTTTATTACATCCAAGGATGAATACATGGCTCCCCCAGTCTACTAAAATTGTAGCATTACCTAAAATTTCTTCTTCAATGTTTTATTTAGGGTTTCTAGTGCTGTGACAAAATACCATAACCAAAAGCAAGTTGGCAAGGAAAGAGTTTATTTGTCTAATACTTCTGTGTTTCTGTTCATTATCAAAGGAAGTCAAGAAAGGAACTCAAACAGTTCAGGAACTTAGAGTCAGGAGCTGAGAAAAAGACCATGAGGGAGTGTTGCTTACTGCCTTGCTCAGCCTGCTTTCTTTCTTTCTTTTTTTTTTTTGTATGTAGATGTATGAATTTATTTATATGATAAAGGGTTAAATTTTCAGAGAGGATAAATATATCATCATCATGGATTTTATATAAATTTACAGTCTCTTTCCAACCATACAGGGATTAAATTAAAGAATCATGTGTAAAAAAATCATAAGCCCACGGCACTTATTTGTTGGCAGGTTGAAACTTAATCATAATACTCTAGCATTCTTTCCTTCTTCCCCAACTCCACCGGAGACTTATCTATTGTAGTTCATCTTACATGATACACCCTTTAAGATGTTTCAGTATTTTTCTTTTTGCAGGCTTGAACATAATACCTCAGCCTGCTTTCTTATAGAACTCAAGACCACCAACCCAGGGTCAGAACCACTCACAATGTACTAGGCCCTCCCCCAACAATAAATAATTAAGGACATGCCTTACAGATGGAATTTACGAAGGCATTTTCTCAGTTGAGTTTCATTTGTTTCAGATAACTGTAGTTTGTGTGTCAAATTGACATAAGACAAGCCAGCACACCTGGTAATTACCTATTTAGTTCTTCAGCTTTTTTGATCCTCTTTTCTTGGATTTAAATTTATTATTTTAGTTTGGATACATGGAAATGTGATTCATTTGCCATTTCACAATATATATCATTATATGCTGTTTCTACTCCCTTTTCAGTGCCCTCTCTTGTTCTCCCTGACTTTTCATGTCGATCCTTTTCCTTCTCCCAAATAGCTCACACCTTCTGATTTCATGTAACATATAATATATTCTCTTTCCCTTTAGACCCCCCTCCCATTGTCTCATCTACTTTCAAATACTATGTGCCCACATTTGCACACACACATACATACATACATACACACATACACACACACACACACAAATCAAGAGACAGTTAATATATAAACTGAAATGTAGCCATTTTACCAATGTTTCTACATGACACCAAAATGAACTCTAATTACAAAAGTTAATTACAACATGGTGTCACATTTTTTGTCTTCTATTTGCCTATACTTTATTCCCAGTCTTTTTTCGTTTGCCTAAAAATGCTACCTTATTCTTCAGATTTCAACTTAAATGAAATTTCACTGTGTGAATTGTTACCAGGCTCATTTGAGGAGTCACATGGCTTTTATTTGTGATCTCATATTGATGTAATTATTTGCTTTCTCTTTATGATATTCAGTACTTAGGATCCTGTATTTTCATATTTCACTTAAACTGAAATGGAAAAAGACCAGGGTGTGTTATAATAATTGACTCTCTGCTTCTAATTTATCATCATCTAAAGCAACAGTTATCAACCTGTTGGTTGCAACACTTTTGAGGGCTGAATGACCCTATAATGGAAGTTTTGGTTTCTTTGTAAACTCGGTTATGTTATGTAAATATGTTCTTCCTTTAATCCCAAATGTGGAATTTTAGTTGGGCTTTAGTATTTCCACACCTGTTAATTATCTCATGTGGGTTGTGGGTTTTGCCAGCTGGTCTTTAGGTCTTCCACATGCCGCATGGAGAGGGGTGTGGTCTAGAACTCTGAGGATATAAACTTGACTGTCCAGAAAAAGAAGGCATGGCATGCTCTGTTGGTGTGTGGAGTGTAGCAGTTTGGAGAGACCAGAGTGATGGACAGTGTCGAGGTTTGGAGTAGACAAAGGTAGAGAAATGCTTCAGGGCACAGCAGCTTAAGACATCTGTGTCTACAGCTGAAGGAAATGTGTGTAGTCAAAAAAAAAAAAAAAAAAAAAAAAACACATACACAAAAAACAAAACTTGGCCCTAAACAGCCAGGAGAAGTAAAAGCATCCGAGTCCTCTCCCCAATTAACCTTTCCTGTCTATGTTTAGGTGAGAGTTTGGAAAGGAGTATGAAGTCTAAACACCCCAAATAAAGTAGAGTTAAAAAGGGAACACTACATGAGCTTTCACAGGAATCGCATATCAGATATTCTGTCTTTCAGATACTTACATTATGATTCATAAAAGTGCAAACTTACAGATATAAAATAGCAATAAAAATTTTTATGTTTGGGGTCACCACAATATGAGGAACTGTATTAAAAGGAAAGTTGAGGAAAGTTGAGAAACAATGATCTAAAGAGCTTAGAACAGATTAGGGAGAGAGGGGGAAAAATCAGAGAAGCTTTGCAGTCTCAAGAGGTCCCATTTATTAATTGTTAATTTTGTAACTTGTGCTGTTGGTGTTCTGTTCAGGAAGTTGTCTCCTGTGCCAAAGAGTTTCAGGCTCTTTATCACTTTTCCTTCCAACAGATTTAGTGTGTTTGGTTTTATGTTGAGGTCTTTGATCCACTTGGACTCTAATTTTGTGCAGGGTGATCGATATGGGTCTATTTGCATTTTTCTACATATGGACTGCCAGTTAGACCAGTATCATTTGTTGAAGATGCTATCTTTTTTCTATTGTATGGTTTAGGCTTCTTTGTCAAAAATCAAGTGCCCACAAGAGTATCAGTTTATTTCTGGGTCTTCTATTCAATTCCATTGATCCATTAGTCTGTTTCTATGCCAGTACTATTCAGTTTTCACTACTCCTGCTCTATAGTACAACTTGAGTTCAGGGATGGAGATACCTCCAGAAGATCTTTTATTGTAGAGGAGTGTTTTACCTATCTTGGGTCTTTTGTTATTCCATATGAAGGTGAGAATTTTTCTTTCATGGTCTGTAAGAATTCTGTTGGTATTTTGATGAGAACTGTATTGAATCTGTAGATTGTTTTCAGTAAGAGGGCCATTTTTCCTATGTTAATTTGTTATGCCCAGTTCATGAGACCACCAAAGACCACCAGGAATCAACTCCGCTGCAAATATATGGGGGTTTATTGTATACATGCTCGAGCCATGGGTCACAAAAACTTCCTGTGGAAGCAGGAAAAGAATGCATCCCCAAGGTCAAGGGGAACAAGGTTTTTAAGGGGAAAATGTAAGCAGGGAGTTTACATGCTTTGGTGTTACATGATTGAGTAAGGGAAAATGACTTTTGAATGATTGATTTACTTTAGGCGTCAAGACCACAAACAATTCTGGCCCAGCCATCTGGGCCAGTTTTCTAGCAACTGTATCTCTAGTGGGCAAGAAAAGAACATGGTGAAGCTAGTACCTTTCCTCAGGTGGCTAGATGTATCTACAGTGTCTACACTTAACTAGCCTTCCTTCAGGCTTGTGCTTTAAACTTTAAACCAAATACTCAAAATTCTTTGGTCTCTCAAACTCTACTGATCCATGAACATGGGAGATTTTTCCATCTTCTGACATCTTCAGTTTCTTCCTTCAGAGACTTGAAATTTTTTTCATACAATTCTTTGACTTGCTTGGTTAGAGTTATGCCAACATATTTTATGTTATTTGTGGCTATTGCTGTGGAGAGCTGCTTGTTTGTTAGGCTGCTTTGTTATTGATTTCTCAGCAAAAAACATGTCTCCACCTTGGCCTTCACCTAGAGACAGGGATAGGCAGGATGTTTTGTCAAATTCACTTCCTTTGTTTGTGTGAGGATTATGCAGGCAGTAACTGGTCAAGGTAAACAAGTTTGACTTCTCCATGAATCCCTTCATTTTATTGAGGTTCTTTGCTCTGACTATAAAAAGAAATTGTAGAATAAACCGGGCAGGACAATTTCTACTGGCAGCCCTCTCAAACTGATCCATGTGAAGTGTGGTGTGTGTGTGTGTGTGTGTGTGTGTGTGTACATGTGTGTGTTTCAGTCCTCACTCCCCACTTACGAACTGTTTGATTCTGCTGGAGGGCTGCATCAAATTTTGAAAGGTGTTGTTTCTCTAATTTCTTTCTTATCACATTTGTTTTTTGTGTATAGGAGGACTACTGATTTTTTTTTAGTTAAATTTGTATCCAGCCACTTTGCTCAAGGTATTTCTCAGCTATATGATCTCATTGGTAGAATCTTTTGGATCATTCAGGTATAATATCATATCATATGCAAATAATGATATTTTGAACTATTCTGTTCTGATTTGAATTTCTTTGATCTACTTTAATTGTCTTATTTCACTAAGAAGGACTTCAAGTACTGGGTTGAAGACATGAAAATAGTGGGCAGCCTTGTCTGTTCCTGATCTCAGTGAAGTTGATTTATATTTCCCTCTGTTTAGTTCGATGTTGGCTATAGGCTTGTTGTATATGTTTAGGTATGTGCCTTGTATCCCTGATCTCTCCAGGACTTCAATGATGAACTAGTGTTGGAATTTATCAAATGCCTTTTCACCATCTAAGAAGATGATCATGTGTATGCTTTTTTCTTTCAGTCTGTTTATATGGTGGATTACACTGATGGATTTCTGTATTTTGAATCAGCTCTGCATACCTGGGTTGAAGCCTACTTGGTCATAGTGGGTGATATATTTGATGTTTTTTTGGATTCGGTTTGTGAGTATTTTGTTGAGTATTTTTGCATCAATGTTAATAAGGGAGATTGGTCTGAAATTCTCTTTCTTTATTGGGTCTTTGTGAGATTTAGGTGTCAAGGTGACTCTGGCTTCATAGATTGAGTTTTGTAATGTTCCTTCTGTTTTTATTTTCCAGCAGAGTTTGAAGAATATTGGTGTTAGCTCTTCTTTAAGGTTTGATAGCATTCTGCACTGAAACAATCTAGGCCTGGGCTTTTTTGGATGAGGGACTTTTGATGAATGCTTGTATTTCCTTAGGGGTTATAAGAGTTTTTATTTATTTACCTGATCTTGATTCAGCTTTGGTAAGTGGAATTAATTAAGAAAATTGTCCATTGTCCTAATGATCGTTTGGGATTTCTCAGTGTCTGTTGTTATGTCCCCCTTTTCATTTCTGATTTTCTTGATTTGGATAGTGTCTCTCTGCTCTTTAGTTAGTTTAGCTAAGGATTTGTCCATCTTGTTGATTTTCTCAAAGAACTAGTTCTTGGTTTCATTGATTCTTTGAATTATTCTCTTTGATAGATTTCGGCCCTGAGTTTTATTATTTCCAGCTGTCTACTCCTCTTGGGTGTGTCTGCTTCTTTTTTTCCGCTAGGGCTTTCAGGTGAGCCATTAAGTTACTTATATGAGATGCCTTGAATTTCTTTATGAAGGCACTTAGTGATATGACCATTTCTCTTAGCACTACTTTCATTGTGTCCCATAAGTTTTGGTATGTTTTGCCTCCATTTTCATTGATTTCTAGGAAGCCTTTAATTTCTTTCTCTATTTCTTCTCTGACCCAGCTGTCATTGAGTAGTGAGTTGTTCAGTTTCCATGTGTGTGTAGGCTTTTTGCTATTTCTGTTTTTGTTGAGGTCCAGCTTTATTCCATAGTGATCTGATAGGATACAGGGATTATTTTAATCTTCTTGTATCTTCTGTATCTTGTATCTTGCTTTGTGACCAAGTATATGTACTTTAGATGTTGAAAAGTTCTGTAGATATTTTTTAGGTCCATTTGACTCAAGACATCTGTTAGTGTCATTGTTTCTTGTTTAATTTCTGTTTTGTTAACCTGTCCTTTGATGATAGAGGGTGTTGAAGCTTCCCAGTATTGATATGTGGGGATCTATGTGTGTTTAAGTTTTGATATTTCTTTTACAAATGTGGGTGTCCTTGTATTGGGGGCATAGATGTTCAGAACTAAGAGATTTCTTAGTAGAATTTTCCTTTGATGAATATGAAGTGACCTTCCCTATCTCTTTTGATTAATTTTGGTTCACAGTATACTTAGATATTAAAATTAGATAGCCATAATGACTACTCCTGCTTGCTTCTTGGTTTCATTTGCTTGAAAAACTATCTTCCAGCCCTATACTCTTAGGTAATGTCCACCTTTTTTACTGACATGTGTTTCTTTATATAGCAGGATGTTGGGTCTTGTTCATACATCATTCTGTTAGTCTGTGTCTTATTATTGAAGAGTTAAGTCCATTGATGTTGAGAGAGATAATGACCAGTGGCTGTTTGATCCCTTGATTTTGATGTTGGTTGTGGTGGTGTGTTTGTGTGATTGGCTCCTTTCAGTTTTGCTATAGTGAGGTTCTTTATTTTCTGTGTTTTCCTGGATGTAGTTAGCTTTCTTGGGTTCTATTTTTACTTCTAGCATCTTCTGTGAGGCTGGATATGTGGGTAAGTAAGACAAATTTTTTTTGTCTTTTAATATCTTGGTTTCTCCATTTATGATGATTGAGAGTTTTGCTGGGTATAGTAATCTGGGCTGACATCTATGTTCTGTTAGGGTCTGCATGTTATCTGTCCAAGCCCATTTGGCTTTTATAGTCTCTTTTGAGAAGTCAGGTGTGATTGTGATGGATTTGCCATTATATTTTACTTGGCCTTTATTCTTTTCTGTATATTTATTGTTTTGATTATCATTTGGCTAGAGGATTTTTTTTCTGGTGTATTCTAATAGGTGTTCTCTAGGCCTTTTGTATGCTTATAGGCCTTTCCTGTAAATCCAGGAAATTTCTTCAATGATTTTGTTGAAAATGTTTTCTGGGTCTTGGAGACAGGAATCTTCTTTTTCCTTTATTCCTATCATTCTTAGGTTTTATCTTTTCATGTTTTCTTTGATTTTCTGGATGGTTTGTGTCAGGAATTTTTTAGATTTAACATTTCCTTTGATAGGTACATCGTTTTCTTCCATTGTATCTTCAACACCTGAGATTCTTCCATCTCTTATAATCTGTTGGAAATGCTTACCTCTGTACTTCCTGTTTTCTTTCCTAAGTTCTCCCTCTCCATGATTTCCTCAGTTTGTTTTTTTTTTAATTTTTCTGTTTCAATCTTCAGATCTTGAACTGTTTTGTTGATATCCTTCCCCTGTCTGTTTGCATTTTCCTACTTTTCCTTTACCTAATTGTTTGAACTTTCCTCTATTTATTTCAGTGATTTAATTATTTCCTCTGAAAAGTCACAAACTGTTTGGCTGTATCTTCCTGTATTTCTTTACAGGTGGCTGTAATATGTTTGACCTTTTAGTCCTCTATTTCTTTACACATTTTTTCTTCCATTATCCTGCTTATAAGCATAGATTTAAGGTCACTTTCTTCAATTTCATTTATGTTAGTGTACCCAGGGCTACTTGCCCTTGGATAACTGTGTTCTGGAGATGCCATATTGCTTTGGCTTTTGTTGATTGTGCTTTTACCCTGACCTCTACCCATCTGGCTGTCTCAGGTGTTGGCTGTTAGTTTCTGATGTCTCCTAGAATCCTGGGGGCGGGGGGGGATCACCTTGGCAGAAAGATGGTTGTATCTGAAGAATGCCTCCTCAGCTTTTCGGTAGTGGTCACAAAATGCCCAGTGTCTCTCAGGGAATTACCACAGCTCTCCTCAGGTGTATGGTCCTGTGAGCTAACTGGACTCTTTGGGATCCCAGGGTCTCTCCTCTCACCAGGAGAAGTCCTGGGTTTCTTGTTATGAATTTAGTAAGGTGTTGCTGCTCATACACTATTTTTGCTGGGCCCAGTCATCTTGAAGAACTAGGAAGACCCAAGGTTTGGTCATTTTAGCTATGGAGACAGGTTGAGGTTTGGAGCAGCATCTGGGGGTTGATCCTGTGGGTCCTAGGTACTTGTGGATCTGAGGTTGGAGCTCTGTGCTCCAGTAACCAAGAGGTAGTCATTGGCTGGTGAGTGCAGTACATAGGCTTGTGGCTGGAGGCAAGAGTCCCAAAGCCTACAGGTAACCAGGGAATTTTCTGGGGATGAACTGGTGCTCTGTGGTGGGACCAGATGTTTCCCTCAATGTGGGGTTTCCTCCAGAAAGGGTGACCCAATCTGTGGTGTCCATAGTTCAGTCTGGGATAGTAAGTAGAGCATGCAGGCACAAGTGTGTGGCTCTGCTGTGGAGACTAAGGGCTTGTAGGAACCCAGGATCTTTTTGGGGGTCTGGCATTGGCTGTGTGCCCTGGGTTTGGGCCTGATGTCTCCCTCACTGCATTGTTTCCTCCTAACAGGGAAACCCAGTCTCTGGTGTTTTGGTGCCCACAGTTCTGTCTGGGATGGTGAGTAGCACACACAGGTGTATAGTTCTGGTCTGGCAAATGAACACCTGCTGGAGCCCATGACCTTTTTCAGGGTGTTGACAGGGTGACCTAAAGTTGGTCGGACCTGATTGCTTCCTTCAATGTTTGTTTTTGTTCTCAACTAGAAAACCCAGTCTCTGGTGTTGTGGGGCCCACAGTTCAGTCCAGAATGGTGATTAGCGCATGCAGGCAAGTGGCTCTGGGCTGGTGATGGAGCAACTGCTGGGTCCCAGGAACTCTTCTGGGGTTTATCTGAGTGATCTGTGATTGGACCCAATTGCTTCACATACCGTGGGGTTTCCTCTCTCTCAGAGAACACAGTTGCTGGTGTTTTAGGGCCCACAGTTCTGTCTGTTTTTCGCTGTACAGTCACTGATCTCCTGCTTGTCAGAGACAGTGAACTCTCAGCTCCACAAATGATATAATTCTACAAGGTAGTTTTCATCTCTCAATATTTTCACCATCTCCCAAAAAAAAATGACATCAACTGTCATTATGTCACATGAGCATTTTGTGTGGAATTTTATATTCAAACAATTATATGTTAAATTTTATAGGTTATATTTGAGCATATAAAATATTGTTCACAGAATATTTTAAAATGTACTTGATTGCCATGATTCTTGATGTACAACATATGTACATATTAGATGTGATCTATATTTATTCCTGCTGTAATTCAAAATGTTTTATAACTTAGAACTGAAATCTTCTTTTGAAATGAACACCCACAAATCATTAACCATGCCTATTTTTCAGTCTTTGTCATTCAAAGATAGTTGTGGGTTATTCTCAGAAAATGCTTACAGTGAATATACTATAGTCAATAGTATAATATTTTTAATACCAATGAGCTAGTTAAAATATAAATAGATATGTCTATTAGTAAAGGACTCTCACATGTAGGTGTCTAATAGCATTAGTTTAATTATTTTGATAGTATAGCATTTAAATAAGAAGTTTTGTAACTCTGGTGAAGAATATGACACATTCATAAAATGTGTCACCTCAAGATTAGTCAGAGCAAGAATTAATTACCAGGAACTAAATGCATAATTTTATGACTCTAAATATCATTTACTAATATAATTAATAATGTTTCCTTACTTTTGAGCTTTCTGTAACTTATAACAATATAATAGTTTATTCTTCTGTAAATAGGACCCTTACTGATTTCTCTAGATTTTGAAAACTATTGAAAATTCCCATTTTCAAGGCAATATAATTGTTTGCATAATTTCTGCAAGACAATACCCTCTTTGGAATAGAACAAATTGGAATTGTTTGATTGGCATTAGTGATGTGAGCAAGAGTTTTAATCAAATGCTTTTCTTGAGAATAAGTTACATACTATCAGATATAACCCAGGTTTTCTGAATCTAAAATATGCTTAATAGCACCAATATATGTAAAGCCCTCTTGGCAGAAAAATAATCTGGTACCTTGTTTGCTTCTTTGTCATTCTTATTGCTGAATACATGTGGGAGGACTGGTCTCATGGGCCTGACATGATGACTGACCAGAATCCTGTCCGAGGCAAGACAAAAACATAAGCATAAATATAAATCAAAGTGGAGGAATAATAAATATTAGAATTTGTAACATTTTCTGTAAGAACAGGAGCATCTTTACTCTTAAAGAAACAAATACACAAATAAAAACAAAAACCTACTTTTTCTGAGGGACTAATTTCCACTCCATCCCTATTAGCATTATCACTCCCTCCAGGTGTGTACCTAAGATTCCTCATATAAAATGCATATAAAAAGAAACCATAATCAAGTGTTGTTAAAAGCTCTGCAGAGCCTCCACTAGTCTAAGTAATCCTGAATACAATGAATTTCCGAGTAATCTTTTAGGCAATCAGCTCCATCCCAATTCAAAAAGAAATTACTGCTTTTTCTTCATGGGAAGTTCACACATCAATAAGGAAAGTCCCTTCCTGAAATGGACACTTTAAATATAATAGAAACCTCAAGAACAGAAGAATTTTGGCCAAGTAGTACAAATGAAGTCTACTGGGAACTACTTGCTTTACCTCTATTTTCACAAGGCCTTAAATGACTTAGTTGTTTGTGAAAACATCTAAGGATGAAAGGTTTAAAAGGCCTTTGTAGTTGATTACCAATTTTGTTATACATGTCTAAGCAATTATGCCAAAAGTGATGAAACCAGACATATTTAAAATGAGAATCAAAAATAGTGACTCTAAGGGATGGATTTTATTTCAATGGTAAAACTTAACTTTATGAAATAATGTCCTTATGAATATTAGATGATAGCTATTTCCACTGCTTGTTAAGCCCATTTTAATATCCATTTTCTTTTACTCACAAATTTGTGCCTCAGCCTCTCAGGCCATATCTGTTGGGATTTAGAAGCTGTCACATAATCTTTAACCTCTCTCCAGCTTCATACTAAAATCTAGGCTGAAGCTTTCAACACTGTATCACTCTCAAATTTACAGGTATGAAAACGAAACACTCCATCAGTATGATCAAGGTGTTCTACCAACTTGAAAAGCCACTCCAGCCCTCATCCCAACTCATTTTACCACAGTCTTGCTTGTCTGTATTATTGAATGGGGAACATACTTCTCTGGGTGCTCCAGTATTTGCAGGTTGCATGGGAGATCTTTGCTCAAGGCAGGATCTTTTAAAGGAGTTGAAAACTTTCTACCATTGATCATGGATAGGTAGGATTTGATAAACTTCTGATGGCTCTCAAAGTGTCTTTGTTGCTCAAAAGCCTGCTTCCATGTCTGGAATTTTAAATATGTTCTATGGGAACTGGGATTACAGAAGGGGATGAAGGAGTCATGAACTCAGGATACAGATTCTTTAGAGCAGCATTGAGGTGCAGATCTATATTTATTGTGCATCTGCAAGCATTTTTATATGGCCTTTGGACCAATGATGAGCTGACAGGAAGTATATGTAGCTAGCCATCCCACTGTCACTATGGAGAGGTACCAGGCCTGGCAGCACCCAATGGGGAAGCAGCCAATGTCCTGTTCCAGGCCAATCTAAAGTTTGACTAGTTTGATAGGATCTTTTTGTATCATGTGGTATGCCAGTAGACATGAGCATTCTACTGTAGAGTGGTATGGAAGCCTCCCTCACTGTCCACTGAACCCTACACAGGTGCCACAGCATCTACAATGTTCCTTTTCTGTGAAAACTGTTTTCAAAATATTTTTTTTCTTTTTCCACCAATTGTTACTTCCAAATTATCTGTGTATAAGCAGCCAGCAATTTCCATGACATAGCACGAATGGTAGGGCAACTTGAAACTTCCTTGGCCAAAGCTATCAGCACATCACATTTGTATTTAGTCTCATTAATAGTCTTAGGAGACCGCTTCCCCCTGATGGGGAAGCAGCCTTGCCAGGCCACAGAGTGCTGGGAGCCACCTACAGCCAGTTCGATGAGACCTGATTGGCTAGGGTCAGATGGAAGGGGAGGAGGACCTCCCTTATCAGTGGACTTAGAGAGGGGCATGGGAGAAGATGAGAGAGAGAAGGTGGAGTTAGAAAGGCTGAGAGAAGGGGTTACAGCTGGTATACAAAGTGGATAAAGAGTAATTAATATAAAAATAAAAATAATTAATTAAATAATAGTCTTAGGAACTGGACAAGAGTCTATTCTCTTAGGATGTAGAATACAAGTCTCTGTTCTAATTCCCCATACAATACTTGTTCCATTAGATGCCTCATGGTTGTAACCTTCACTTTCCACATTCCTGTTGACATCCTAGTCTTGAGAATGATACTAAACCCCAAAAATAAAATTTTCAGGGTTTTTTTTTACTCTTACTTTCCCACATTTTAGCTCTAAAAACTTTGAAACATAGTGTCAGGTTGTATCTGTCTTCTGATAATAATTTTGTGTATTGGTTAATTTTTATAACTATTATACAATGCCAAAGAAAACAAAATTCTCAACTTTCTTTTTTGTATTTTGAGTTGAACCTAATAATTATCCTCTACTGTATCAGCTTTCAGACCTATTGGAAAAAAATCTGAAATAAAGTCTTCCTACACTAACAAATGTTAGATTGTTTTCTTTAACCTTTCTTCCTTCCTTCAATAACTAATAAGTTAAAGAAAATATGTTAATTATGGTTTTGGTTTCTTGAGACAAGGTTTTTCTGTGTAGAACTGACTGTCCTAGAGAATCACTCCACAGAGCAGGATGGCCTTGAATTCAAAGAACTGCCTCTACCTCCCTAGAGCTGGGATTAAAGGCATGTACCACCACTGCCCAGAAATTTATTTTATATATGGTAGTATATGACAATCTATATATGTATTTTTCATAACAATTAAAAAACACAATAAGATGACTTAGTTGTCTTAGAGAAATGTCTCTGTTGTTAAAGGCTAAGGGTCACAACCAAGGCACACAAAATAAATAAATAAAATGTAATAAAATATATTTTCAAAAAGAAAAATTGGCATATCAAAAACAAAGGAAATGAAATAAATTCTTCTACTGGTTAGGAAAAAGACAGTGTATAAGTCATTTATTTCCACATACCTGATTTCCAAGGCAGCAATTCTTTTTTTAATCTGAGGTTTCATTTTCAACACTCCTTCTTCATACATAGACCAATTCATACATATACACATATAAATATATCCATCTTAAGGAAAAGCTAAGTGTATGCTATATATACTATTCTTCACTATCCTATTTTAACTTCACTTATTCTAAACAACGTATCAGTACATATTGGTCTACCTTATTCTCTAAAATTATTAATATATATAGGTATTTCTGTACATGTATATGAAGTGTTTGTTATAATCTTCATTCCCTTTGTTTTTCCAAATATTCATTAATCTCATTTTCCTTCATTCTTTTTAATATTTTTCTTATATTATATATGCAAAATAAAACATGTGTTTATTGTCTTTGGTAGCAGTGAATTGTTTTTATAACATGATGATATCCACTTTCATCAATTCTCCATGAAACAGGGTAATTTCATTCTTCTTTACAGCTGAGTTGAATGTTCTTCATACTCACAATTTTCTTATCCATTAATCTACTGATGAGCACCAAAGATTAATTTATAATTTGGCTATTGTGGATACTGCTACATAAAATAGGAAAATATGGGAATACAGGTTCATTGGCAGTGGAACTTAACAAGCACTTGGAAAATTAAGATGAAGTACAAATGATTAAAAATTTGCATGAAATCAAAATGATAAAGTCAAATTTAAACAATATTTATCCACAAATACAGCACTACAGAAGGTACTAGAAGGAGAAGCCCAACTAAAGTAGGTTAACTACACCCATGAGAACAGGAAATAAATTCATACATACAAACACCAAAAAAGAGCATCATACAATACCACCACCGCCAACAACAATAACAACAACAGCAACATAACAGAAATTAACAATCATTTGTCATTAATATCTCTCAATACCAATAAACTCACTTTCCAATAAAAAGACACAAGCTAACAGACTGAATCTAAAAACAGGATCTGCCCTTCTGCTGCATACAATCAACATACCTCAGCATCAAGGACATACCTCAGCATCAAGGATAGACATTACTTCAGGATAAATGATTGGGAAAAGACATTCTAAGCAAATGGAACTATGAAGCAAGCTGATATATCCATTTTAATATCTAACAAAATAGACTTCAAACCAAAATTAATCAAGAGAGATGGAGAGAGACACTAAATACTCATCAAAGGAAAAATCCACAAAGATGACATTTCAATTCTTAATATCTATGCCTCATACACTGGTAGAATAGAGAAACTTCAGTTCCCTGTTCTCAGAACTGAACAGATCATACAGACAAAAACTAAACAGAGGGATGCTAGAGCCACTAGATGTTATAAACCAAATGAGCCTAAAAGATGTTTATAGAATATTTCAACAAAATAAAAAAGAACATACCTTCTTCTCAGCACCTCACAGAAATTTCTCCAAAATTTATTACATACTTGGACAAAAAAAGTCTCAATAGGTATAAAAAATAAAAACAACCCCCTACATTCTATCAGACAAAGATGGATTAAAGCACAACAGAAACAACTATAAATTCATGGAAACTGAAAAACTTGCTACTGAATGAAAACTGGGTCAATACTGAAATAAAGAAATTACTAGAATTCAGTGAAAATGGATGCGCAACATACGAAAACTTATGAGAAACAAGGAAAGTGGAACTAAGTTGGAATGTCATAGCACTGAGTGCCTTCATAAAGAAATTAGAGGGATCTCATACTAGCAATCTAAAAGCACACCAGAAGCCTCTAGAACAAAAAGAAGAACAGGAAAGAGAAGAATATGGCAGGAAATAGTCAAATAGAGGGCTGACATCAATAAAATAAAAACAAAGAGAACAATACAAGGAATTAATTAACAAAAAGTTGGTTCTTTGAGAAAAATCAATATGATAGACAAACCCTTCTCTAATTTAACTAAAAGATAGAAAGAAAATATGAAAATTATTAAAATCAGAAATGAAAAGGATGACATAACAACAGACACTGAGGAAATCCAGAGAATCATATTGTAAAATCCTGTATTCCACCAAATTGGAAAATCTAAAAGAAATGGATACATTTTAGCAATACATACCACTTACCAAAGTTACAATATCAGTCAGTTTACCTGTAACCTCTAGTGAAATATAAGCAGCTACTAAAAGAACCTCCCCGAAAAAATGCCCAGGGCCAGACAGTTTTAGTTTAGATGCCTTTCAAAGAGGAGTTAATGCCAATACTCCTCAAATTATTCCATAGAATAGAATCAGAAAGAACATTGTCAAATTCATTTTATGGGGTTGTAGTCATCCTGATACCTAAGCCACACAAAGATTCAACAAAGGAAGATAATTACAATTTCCCTATGGACATACATGCAAAAATATTCAATAAAATACTTGCAAACCAAATGCAACAACACAACAAAAAATCAACCACCATGATCAAGTAGGCTTCATTCCACACATGGAGGAATGGGTCAGCATATGAAAATAAGTAAATGTAATCCACCATACAAATAAACTGAAAAAAAAAAAACATTATCATCTCATTAGATGCCAAAAAAGCCATTGACAAAATTCAACATGAATTCATCATAAAATTCCTGGAGATATTAGGTAAGATGAACAATTAATAAATGGTATTGCAAGCAACTTAAAATCTTCTATAAGGCAAAGAAAACCTCCAATCACACAAAGTAGTAGCCTATAAAACATGAAAACATTTTACCAACCTCATATCCAAAAGAGATCTAATACACAAAATATATAAAAAATAAAAATCTACATATCAAGAAACCAAACGATCAAATTTAAGAATGTGTACAGATATAAACTGACAATTCTCAATAACAGAATCTGAAATAGCCAAGAATCACTTAAAGAAATGTTTAATATCCTTAGCCATCAGGGAAATGCATTGTGATTGCATCTTACACTTGTCAGAATGGCTAAGATCAATTACACAATTGACATCCCAGGCTGGCAAGGATATGGAGCAAGGGGAACTCTCACCTATTGCTGGTGGGAGTGCAAACTTGTATAGCCACTTAAGGAAATCAATATGGCTGTTCCTCAGAAAATTGTGATTCAGTCCACCTCAGAATCCAGCTATACCATTCTTGACCATGTACCCAAAGGACACTCCCTCCTACCATAAGGGCACTTGCTCAACTATGCTTATTGTGATTTTATTCATAATAGTCAGAAACTGAAAACAACCTGCATGTCTTTCAACTTAAAAATGGATTAAAAAATTACAATTTACATGATGGAGTATTACTGAGAAGTTAAAGAAAATGACACCATGAAATTTGCTGGCAAAGTGATGCAAAGAGGAAAAATCATCCTGAGTAAAGTAAACCAAACTCAGAAAGACAAATGTGGTATGTATTCACTCATAAGCGGCTATTAGCTGTTAAGAACATGAAAATCAAGCTGCAAACTACAGACCCAGAGAGGTTAGGTAAAGTGGGCTCTAGGATGGAAGCATGGAGCTACCTAGGAAGGAGAAATAGAACAGATTTTGCAGGTGGGCTGGGGACATATGGGGATAGAAGTAGGAGGGATCAAGTCAGGGAAAGGATGGTGGGAGAGAGTGTGGGGATAACTAGCTGGAACTGAGAATATTTTGAGGGACTCTATGGAAAGCTAGTGCAGTGGAAACTTCTTAGAATCTATGACAGTGACACTAGTGAGGACTACCAGTAATGGAGGACATGCAGTCTGAACTGGCCATCTTTTGAAGCCAGGAAAGGCTTTCAGTAGTGTGTCTGGGTAGCAGTCACTTGAGTGGCATTCACTTTAGCCACTGAGGTGGCTCCATGAAAATCCCTAAATATCCACAGCTGATGCTAGGACAGAGGGTCATTTCCCAAAAACTGACATTGGGCTCCATTGTTGAGGACAACATCTACACAGCTCAATGAAATTAGGTCAAGCTCTTGTCTACATGGAGCCTTTACTCCTATGTTATAGTTTCTCTGGCACAGGAGGGTGCTCTACAAGCTACCAAAAGAAAAATGTGGACACTAACCCAGCCACAAAACCCTCAACTTAGAATTTGTCTGCCTGTAAGATGTGCAAGGGCAATGGTGTCAAAGAACTTGTGGGAGTAGCCAAGTGTTGCCTGCCATGAAAGACAGCCCATGCTTAACACTGCCTGAATGGCAGCAATAGAAGACTGTATAACCCAGAGATTGAGGATCAAACCAAAAACAACTGGCTAAAAAATCAAAAGCTAATAATAACCAATGAAATGATTCCTAATGATATTCTGCTATATTCATAGACTGATAGCTTGTCCAGTCATCATCAGAGAGGCTTCCTTTATTAGCAGATGGGAGTGGATGCAGAGACCTACAATCTTATGCTCAGGCTCCACCCACTGTGGATGTTAGTCTCCTCCTGACTGCCTTCAGATCAAGTTGAAAAAGTCCTCCTTCTTGCTTAGCTTCTTTAGTTGTACAGATTTTAGTATGTTTATCCTATATTTCTAATATCCACTTATAAGTGAGTATATACCATGAGTGTCTTTCTGCTTCTGGGATACATCACTGAGGATGATCTTTTCTAGGTCCCACCATTTGCCTTCAAATCTCATGATTTCCTTGTTTTTAACTGCTGAGTAGTATTCCATTGTGTAAACGTACCACAGTCCCTGGGTAAGATGATCAATCATCATTCAGAAAGTCAAATGGGATGGACATCAGAAGAGGGAGAAAATAAGGAACAGGAGAGGCGCCTACCACAGAGGGCCTCTGAAAGATTCTGCCCAGCAGGGTATTAAAGCAGGTGCTGAGACTCATAGCCAAACTTTGGGCAGAGTGCAGGGAATCTTATGAAAGGGGGAGATGAAAGTTCTGGAGGACAGAACCAAAAAATCTTGGCACAGGGGTCATTTCTGAAACTGGTAACTCCAACCAAGGACCATGCAGGGAGATAACTAGGAACACTGCATAGATGTAGCCCATGGCATCTCAGTCTCCAAGTAGGCTCCTTAGTAAAAGGAACAGGAGTTGTCTCTGACATGAACTCAGTGGCTGGCTCTTTGATCACCTTCCTCCTGAGTGGGGAGCAGCCTTACCAGGACACAGAGGAAGAAAATGTAGCCAGTCCTGATAAGACCTGATAAGCTAGGGTCAGATGGAAGGGGAGGAGAACCTCCCCTATCAGTGGACTTGGAGAGGGGCATGGGAGGAAATAAGGGAGGGAGGGTGGGATTGGTAGGGAGCTACAGCTGGTATACAAAATGAATAAATTGTAATTATTAAAAAAATTAATTAATTTGAAAAAAGGTGTAGAAACCTCAGCTCCTACTCTAGCACGATGTCTGTCTGCATGCAACCATGCTTCTCACCATGGCGATTATGAACTAAATGTCTGAAAATGTAAGCCAGCCCAATTAAATATTTTCCTTTATAAGAGTTATAAAGTAAAAGTGTTATGAGTTTAAAAAGTTGTAGAAGTGCAATGATTTTGCCACAAAGTCATGAAAACATGAGTTCAGATATCCAGAAACTGTTTAAAAAATAGAAAGGAATGATGGCCTACCTGTAATCACAGGGCACAGGAGCCCAGAAACAGGGAATCTCTGGAAGAATTTGACTAAATATGCTGGGATAAACAGTGAGCTATGGATTCAGTGAGAAGCCCTACCTCAATATGCAATGTGGAAGGTAATGGAGGGAAAATACCTGTTGACAACTCCAGGCCTCTTTGTATAATGTACTTCTCCACACATAAGCATGTGTATACACACCTGTACACCACACACAAATACATACACATAAAAAAGCTGGAAATTTTTTATCATTGTATGGAAGACTCAAAATTTTGCAGCTCATTGTTATACACAACTATGGAATATTACACTTTTACATATACTTCTATGCATTATGAAAGGAATGGATTTGTGAAATTTTAGGTATATTATACATAAGGCTTCATGAATAATATTATGTCTGCATCGTGGTAACATGCACATATTTCTGTTTTTTTTAGCCCTTGTAATGTGACTATTGAATCATAATGAGTTTAAACACCTTTCAATGAATTTGTTAACTATTCCTATTCTCATAAGCATTTAAGTTTTTACCCAATTTCCCAAAGTTGTCTACTTTTGTTTTATTTCTAGTATTTCTTTCTGTGGTATCAAAGAAGTAATTTGCAGTTACATATGTTGTGTTTCCCATCTTACAACTTAAATTTTTCTCTATTAAGGGTATCTTTGATCAATTTTTAATCTGTACTTTTCATTACAGTTGTTGATTTGTGTCTAATCTAAGAAATACTTTCTTGCAGTCATTGTGATAAAAAAATCATAATATTTTTTTACATTACCACCCAAATTTTTACAGCCTTCTTTACATTAAAATGTTTAATTCACTTTTTTATTTTGTAAGTTACGGCATAATCTTACTAAAATTTTTCATAAAAATACTAAATTCCCTTGGATTCATTTATAGATAAAATTGTCTTTTTTCAACTATACTGGAGTGACATCTCTAGTACTGTGTGCACTATTATATTCCATTGGCCTGTCTGAATAGCATTCAGCAATGACATGGAACATAATTACATAGTCACAGTACATATTGCTCTGTGTATATGAGGAAGTCTTTCCAAATTTAACTTTGTTTTCAATGCTGCATTTTGAATCAAGTGTCTCCCATATGCATTTGTTTTAAGAATCAAATTACCTCAAGATCCAGCCATATCACTCTTGAGCACATATTCTCAAAGGATTTGACACGTTATTGCAGAGATACTTGCTCATCACGTCTACTGCTAGTCTATTTATAACCTCTGGAAAATGAGAACAAAATAGATATCTATCAGCTGATGAATGGGCAATGAAAATGCAGTTCATTTGCTCAGTGAAATATTATTTAGAAAAACTAAAATCATAAAACTCACAAGGAAATCAGTGTACCTGGAAACAATTATTCTGAATTTAGTAACCAGATCCACAGAGATAAATATAGTGTTTTCTCCCATTTGTGGACGTTAGCCTTGAATACTAACATATGTGAGTTACATTAAGAAAGAATATCCATAGATGCCAGAAAATCAGTAAGAAGGCATGGAGAGGAGGAATACATATCAAAGCAGTGGAGACAGATTGTAGATATAAAGTGCTAAAACAGAATAATGGTAAAGTGAGGGTATGATGACAAGTGGGAGAAGAGGTCTGAGTAGGGAGGGGATATGAGAAAGGATAAATAACACAAGGACATTTCAAAAAGTCTAGTGGAAGCCTACTACTGAGGAGTTATTACTATATTAGTAGTAAAGTTTCCAGCTTTTATATACAAAGAATTTAAATGGAGTTATCCTATAATGCGGTCTGCCCCTCCTCAGTTCTGATCTAAGCCTTGGGTATAGGGCTTGCATTGTAGATGTAGCAGTTGGGTTTGGGCACCCTACAATCCCTTCCTGTCTGCATATTGACCAATTGTGTATCTCTGTAATAGTCTGTGTCTATTGCAGAAAGAAACATTTTTTTTTCTTAGAGCTACATTTACCTTTGAATATAAAGATAAGTATTTAAGCTATAGTTAGCAATTATATTGGTTTGGGAAACAGACAACTATGTTCTCTTCACTCCATGAACTCGTCAGTGTGCAGTATTTTGAGGTACATTTCTTCTTAATTTCTTTGTAATTTTACCTGTCATGTTTTAAATATAGTTGTCATGTTTGATACTATCAAACATGGCCATATGGTCATTATTTTATTAAACATAATAAGAAGAGTTGCTCTTAAGAAGCCACATGTGTGTAGATTCCCACAGAGGTCAAAGGACATAAGATGTCCTGAAGTGCGGGCCTTTTGTCAGCTGTTTAAAGTGGAAGCTGGGGATGTAATCTGTGTTCTCCGCAAAATGATCAGCATTTTTAATCACTGGGCAATCTCTCCAGTCTTTAATTCATAAAATTTTGGTAAGAAAAGTGTTTTCTGAGAACAAAATATCAGGCTTGTAAAAATATATGCTGGAAAATGATTCAATAAGTGACTGCTAAAAAAAAAATGAGTTGCTTTAATTACAGAAGCAAAGATGACAGGGTTTGAACTGTTACCACATTAAGTTCATGATTGTTTCTAATGCCATAACAACTTGATTCTTTTGGTTCTTTACTAGGGTTGAAGTAACTAATTCCAAAATTAATTACAGGGATAATAATAGGGTTAAAATAATTTGCTTTTGCAACCAGATATTATAAGTTTGAGTTATATTACAACTCATTCATTGTTCAGTGTATTTAACTCTTACCCTCCGAGAATGGCTCTTTGTGCCTCAGTTTATTCTATAGATTATCCCCAGTCAATTCTTGACCAGACTCTAGCTTTTGAGTCTCTCTTTATTGGCCTGGGTGGCCATAAAAGTATAAGGCAACATCTTTATGAAGGAAATGCTATCAGAATCAGAATGTTTTCAGTGATTCTCATCAATTTATACTGTTATTTCCTTTATCCTTTTTTTACATTACCCACACTTTTGTTATCTCTTCATTAATGTTAATGATTTTAAATATATTCACATATCAACTTGTTTCCTGATGTCTTTGATATATAAAGTTGTTCACATACCTAGCAGTCTTCACTGAAGAATGTTATTAATAATTTTAAAACCTCTTTTGTTGATAAACTAAAATATTATCCTTAACTGTCATCCAAAATAAAATCCTTCTCAAATACTTCTTCAAAATCAGTGTTTTTAATCACTGGGTATTATTAATTTTTACTTAAAGTGAAACTAGAATAATTTTATTATCCTATCTGCCAAGTAAACCTTATAATGGGAGATTCCAAGATGGTGGAGACGAGCACGCACCATATTTGAGGGGTACAGGATCCCAAACTCTGAAATTGGTGAATGAAGCAGCAGCTGAAGAAAGAATGTCAACATTGAGGCTTCCTGGGAGAGAGAGGACAACCCATGTGTGGCGATTGCTTGGATCCAGTTCACCTGTGGACATGTCCTGGGATTGAGAATGGTGAATATTCAAACTCCCTGCACTTTTCCTTGCCCCAAGCATGATCCTTGCTGCTCGGTGGAGGCTGCAATGATTGAACAAAGCACAATCCTCCATGCTCAGTGAGAGACAGCAGAGGTAAATGTCCAAGGGCTGCAGTGGAGGAGGGTCGCTCTAGTCTGCAGCAGCAGCAAACAGCTGTAAAGGCCTTCAAGCAGGCAGCTTTACCAGCCTCCCAGCAGAGGAGGGTGGCTGTGGTGTGGTGGCTAGCTCAAGCAGGAACCTCCTTGCTCAGTAACTGAGATAAGAGCTGTGGTTACCCTATGTAAGAGTCTCCCTGCCCAGCAGCTAAACAGTGGATACCGCTGAGCTGACAGATTTCCTACACTCTCATTTACCCCTGTAGGCCCAAATCTGAGACTAGAGAACAGGGGTAACGCCTGTGCTTTCCGATTAGGTCTGTAAGTAAGTGAGTGTGCCTTCAAGTGAGTGCTTGCAGAACCCCAGATCCAGGGTCTCTCTATACTAGCAGCCAGACATCAGATCTCTCCCACCCACACCCCCACTGTGGGTAACATAGGGATCCTTGGGACAGCATTCTCAACATGGAAGCCCCTGTTCTGTGGGGTATACCAGTGGAGTCCAGGCAAACAATTCTTAGATCCCAGACAGGTCAGAATACCAGAAAGACAGTACGACATGCCTGTAGGCCACTGAGGTATTCAGGGCACCTGTACATGGGCATTGTGCACACTAACAAAACTAGCATCCATACACCCTCCTGTGCTTAAGATACACATTCCAAACATCTACAAGCTCTAGTACCCTGTCCTTCAAGGCACACTTCCATGCATATGCCAGCACTTGCACACATGAGTCTGCAACATTATTCCTCCCTTATCTACAGCTGAAATACCAACATCCACTCTCAAACTGGTGGACCTCTCTCATCTTCCTGAAGAATACTACAGACACCAGAGACTGACAGACCCAGTCTGAAGTGCAGAGTCCAGTAACAAATAGCAAATGTTACAAATAAGCAGATGGCTAGAGGTCAGCATGAGAACACATCAAACAAAAATCAGGGCAATATGGCTTCACCAACAAACCCCCAAAATCAATGGATATGGTAATTCATAGGCAACAGAGGAAAATGACCTCAAATCTATCTATGCTTATCCAATTATTACAGGCACACAAAGAGGAAACAAACAAAGCTCTCAAAGAACTGTAGACAAATACAGCCAAAACTTGTAGAGGCACAAGTAGTGGCATATAGAGAGGAAATGAACAACAACAACAACAACAACAAAATAGAGGTCATCATGGAAACACAGGAACCCACATTCAAACAGATGAAGGAAATGGTATAAGACATGAAAACAAAATTAGAATCAATAAAGAAAACACAAATTGATAAAACCCTGGAGCTGGAGAACTTAAAGAAAAGATCAAGAAACACAAAGGTAAGCATAACAAACAGAATACAAGACATGGAAGAGAGAATCTCAGGTACTGAAGATATACTTGCAGAAATTGATAAATCTCTCAAAGAAAAAGTAAAATCAGAAAAGGTCTAAATGTAAAACATCCAAGAAATCAAGGACTCTATGAAAAGATGAAATGTAAGAACAGAAACAGATGAAAAAGAAGATTCCAGGCTCAAAGGTCCAGAAAATATTTTCAAGATAATCATAAAAGAAAATTTTCCCATCTTAAAGACAGAGAAGTCCATAAACATACAAGAGGTCTACAGAACACCAAATAGACTAGACCATCTTACCCCATGTCCGCTCAATTGATTATCTTTTTTAGGTGTATAGATTTCATTATGTTTATCATATCTTATAGGTCTATATAAGTGAGTATATCCCATGTTTGTCTTTCTCCTTCTGGGATATTTCACTCAGAATGATCTTTTCTAGATCCCACCATTTGCCTGCAAATTTCATGATTTCCTCCTTTTTGATTGCTGAGTAGTATTCCATTGTATAAAAATACCACAATTTCTGTACCCATTCCACCGTTGATGGGAGGAGCAGTCCTGTTAGGCCACAGAGGAGGGCTTTGCAGCCAGTCCTGAAGATACCTGATAAAACAGGATCAGATGAATGGGGAGGAGGTCCCCCCTATCAGTGGACTTGGAAAGGGGCACGGTGGAGATGAGGGAGGGAGGGAGGGACTGGGAGGGAATGAGGGATCGGGACACGGCTGGGATACAGAGTTAATAAAATGTAACTGATAAAAAAATAAAATAAAATAAATAAAAAAAATAGACTAGACCAGAAAAGAAACTCCCCACATCACATAATAGTCAAAACGCTACATCTACACAACAAAGAAAAAAATATTAAAAGCAGTAAGGGAAAAAGGCCAAGTAACATATAAAGGTAAACCTATCAGAATCACACCAGATATCTCAACAGAACTATGAAAGCCAAAAGGGCCTGGGCAGATGTCATGCAGACACTAAGAAACCATATATGCCAACTGAAACTACTATTCCTAGAAAACCTTTCAACAAACATAGATAGAGAAAACAAAATATTCACGACAAAACTACATTTAAGCAATATCTACACAGCAACCCAGACTTATAGGCCTACAGAGGAAAACTCTAATCCAACGAAATCAACTACACCAAAGAAAACACAGGATATAAATAAATTCACCACAAAAAAATTAAAAGAAAACAAGCATTGAAACACATCACCAACTCCACAATAAAAGGAACAAACATTCATTGATTCACTGTTATCTATCAACATCAACAAACTAAGTACTCCAATAAAAAGACACAGACTAACAGAATAGGTGCGGAAACAGGATCCAACATTCTGCTGCATCTAAGAAACACATGTCTGCCACAAAGATAAACACTATCTCAGAGTAAAGGGCTGGAAAAACGGTTTTCAAGCAAATGTACTCAGAAAGGAATCTGGAGTATCCATCCTAATACCTAGAAAAATAGACTTTCAACCAAAAATTAATCAAAAAACATGAGGAGGAGCACTTCACTCTCATCAAAAGAAAAACTCTACCAGGAGGACATCACAATCCTGAAGATCTATGCCCCAAATACAAGAGCACCTGCATTTGTAAATGAAACATTATTAAAGTTAAAATCATACATGGATCCCCACACCTTAATACTCCACTCTCACCAAGGGACAGCTCATCTAGACAGAAGCTAAATAGAGAAATAACAACACTTACAGAGGTCCTAAATCAAACAGATCTAATAGATGTCTACAAAACTTTTCACCAAAACTCAAAAGAGTATAATTTCTTTTCAGCACCTCATGGAACCTTCTCAAAAAGTGACCATATAGTCGGGCACAAAGCAAGCCTCAACAGATACAGGAAAACTGAAATAATCCTTTGTATCCTATCAGACCACCATGCCCTAAAACTAGACCTCAACAGCAACAGAAATTAAAAAAAAAAAAGCCTACATACACGTAGAAACTAAACAACTTTTTACTCAATGACAGTTTGTTCAGGGAAGAGATGAAAAAAGAAATTAGAGAATTCTGAAAATTCAATGAACATGAAGGTATAATTTACCCAAATTTATGAGACACAATGAAAGCAGTGCTAAGAGGAAAGTTCATAACACTAAGTGCCTCCAGAAAGAAGTTTGAAACATCTAATAAAAGCAACTTAAGGGCACACCGAAAAGCACCAGAAAAAAAAGGGGACACACCCAAAAGGAGTAGATGATTGAAAATTATCAAATTCAGAGCTGAAATCAATGAATTAGAATTTAAAGAATGAGACCAGGAATTGGTTCTTTCAGAAAATCAACAAGATAGACAAACCCTTAGCCAAAGTAACAAAAAGGCAGAAAGAAACTATCCAAATCAGCAAAATCAGAAACAAAAATGGTGACATAACAGGCTCTGAGGCATTCCAAATAATCTTTAAGGCTTACTACAAAAATCTATATGCCACAAAGTTTGAAAATCTAAATGAAATGGACAATTTTTTCATAGATTCCATTTACCAATATTAAATCAAGATCTGGTAAACAGATCAAATAATCCTATATCCACCAAGGAAATAGAGGCAGTCATCAAAATTCTCCTTTCTAAATAAAGCCCAGGGCCAGATGATTTCAGGGAAGAATTCTACCAGACCTTCAAAGAAGAGATAACTCCAATGCTCTTCAACTATTCCACAAAATAGAAATGGAAGGAATATTACCAAACTCATTCTATGAAGCCGCATTCACTTTGATACCTAAACTACACAAAGACCCAACAAAAAAAGAGCGCTTCAGACCTATCTCTCTTATGAACATTGATGCAAAAATATTCAATAAAGTACTTGCAAACTGAATTCAAGAACACATAAAAGATAATTTTGTGAGACTGATACTCCAAACAAGGACCATCCATGGAGATAACCTAAAACCCCTGCACAGATATAGCCCATGGCAGCTCAGTGTTCAAGATGGTTCCCCAGTAATAGGAACAGGGACCTTCTCTGACATGAACTCATGGGTTGGCTCTTTGATCACCTCCACCTTAGGGGGGAGCAGCCTTACCAGCTCACAGAAGAAGAAAGTGAACCCAGTCCTGATGAGACCTGATAGACTTGGGTCAGATGAAGAGGAAGAGGACATTCCCTATCATTGGACTGGTAGAGGGGAATAGGAGAAGAAGAGGGAGGGAGAGTGGGGTTTGGAGGGTATGGGATAAGGGGCCACAGCTGTGATTCAAAGTGAATAAACTGTAATTAATAAAAATAAAAATAATCTAAAGCCTTAAAGAAATAAATGCCTGACTCTGTGTCTTAGCTTTTGCAGAGAACAGAAAAAGAAAAAAGATATCATCCACAATGACCAAGTAAGCATCATCTCAGACATGGAGGAGTGGTTCAATATAAGGAAATCCATCAATGTAATCCACCATATAAACAAACAGAAGGAGAAAAACCACATGATCATCTCCTTAGATGCTGAAAAAAAAAAAAGCATTTGACAAAATCCAACACCATTCATGTTTAAAGTCTCAGAGAGATCAGGGATACAAGGCACATACATAAACATAGTAAAGACAATATACAGCAAGCCTCTAGCCAACATCAAAACTAAACAGAGAGAAACTTAAAGCAATCCCACTGAAATCAGGGACAAGACAATCATCTGCCCACTATCTTTGTATGTCTTCAACATAGTACTTGAAATCCTAGCTAGAGCAATAAGACAACTAAAATAGATCAAGGGGATACAGATAGGAAAGGAAGAAGTCAAAGTATCACTATTTGCATATGATGATATTATACATGTGTGACCCCAAAAAATCAATCAGAGAACTCCTTCAGCTGATAAACACCTTCAGCAAAGTGGCTGGATACAAAATTAACTCAAAAATTCAGTAGCCCTCCTGCATACAAAAGACCAAACACTGAGAAAGAAGTTAGGAAAACTGAGAGACCAAAAGATTAAAAATTAGCAGCTATTATTAATTAAGGCCTGAACTAGGTGAGTAGAGAAGTTCAGTAATGCCCTGAGGGGAAGGACAGCCTTACTGCATTCTTTCCCCACCCACTAGAGATACAGTTGCTAGGAAACTGGCCCATCCCCCTAGGGAGGGGCACCAGATCATTAATGGTCTAGGGACCTTCATATAGCCAATCAATTCAAAATGTAGCATTTTGACCAATAGATGCTTGCCAGGCAGGAATTGCCTCTGTCTTGGGCATGCTGGGAGGGACCAGAATCTTTAAATCACCCAACTAATCTGAGCATGAGGCACTAGGCTCCCACCGGAGTGTGTGGGCCTAAGCTGCAGCTTGTAATTTACAATAAAAAGAACCTCATGTATTTACAGCTGAGTCTGTTTATTCCTGGTCTTTTGGGGTTCGTGAACTAGCAGAACAAAACTACACCCATCACAATGGCCACAAACATAAAGTTCAGTACCTTGGTGTAACTCTAACCAATCAAGTGAAAGATCTGTTTGAAAAAAAAACTTCAAGTCTCTGAAGAAAGAAATTGAAGAAGATATCAGAAGATGGAAAGATCTCCCATGCTCATGGATCAGGAGGATTAACATAGTGAAAATGGTCATCCTGCCAAAAGATATCTATAGATTCAATGCAATTCCCATCAAAATACCAACACAATTCTTTAAAGAGCTTGAAAGAGCAATTTTCATCTTTCCATGGAAAATCAAAAAACACAGAATTGCACAAACTATCCTGTACAACAACAGATCGTCTGGAGGTATCTCCATCCCTGAACTCAAGGTGTACTATAGGGCTATAGTAATAAAAATTGCATGGTACTGGCATAGAAACAGAATGATGAATCAAACAGAAGACCCAGAAATAAACCTACACCTGATTTTTGACAAAGAATCGAAAACCATACAATAGAAAAAAGACAGCATCTTCAACAAATATTACTGGTCTAATTGGATGTCTACATGTAGAAAATGCAACTAGATCCAGACTTATCACCCTGCACAAAACTAAAGTCCAAGTGGATCAAATACCTCAACATAAAACCAGACACACCAAACCTCTTAGAAGAAAAAATGAGGAAGAGCCTAGAACTTTTTGGCACAGGTGACAACTTCCTGAACAGAGCACCAACAGCACAGGCTGTAAGATTAATGATCAATAAATGGGACCTCATGAAACTGAAAATCCTCTGTAAAGCAAAGATCACTGTCATCAGAACAAAATGACAGCCTACAGACTGGGAAAGGATCTTCACCAACCCTGTATCTGACATAAAGCTAATATCCACAATATATAAAGAACTTAAAAAGTTAAACAACAAATCAAGCAATCCAATTAAAAAATGGGGTACAGAGCTAAACAGAGTATTTTCAAGAAGTGAATATCAAAAAGCAGAGAAACAGTTAAAGAAAGGCTCAAGATCCTTAGTAATTTGCAAATGCAAATCAAAATGACTCTGAGGTTCCACCTCACACCCATCAGAATGGCTAAGGTCAAAACCTCAATGGATGAGGCATGGTGGAGAGGATATATAAAAAGGGGAACCCTCCTCTTTTGCTGGTGGGAATGTAAACTTATACAATCACTTTGGAAATCAATATGGTCCTTTCTCAAAAAATTAGGAATAGTGCTTCCTCAAGATCCAGCTCTACCACTACTGGGTATATACTCGAAATATGCCCCACCATTCAATAAGGACATTTGTTCATCTATGTTCATAGAAGCTTTATTTGTAATATCCAAACTCTGAAAACAACCTAAATAAATACAATAAACCTAAATAAAAACAACAATATATAAATAAATAAATAAATAAATAAATAAATAAATAAATTCACAGGCTTCTGGGAAAGAATTATCATTCATACTATTCAGGGATGAACTTCACATATTAACGCTATCAGAATTCCAGGCATGATGATAGTACCATAATTGTTGTAAGTATATTCAACTACTCTGTTATTGGGATTATGGGACTTACCACAGGACAAAACCCTATTTTTTTTTTTTTTGTAATTAAGGGCAAACATTTGTGGTTAAGAACACAGTCTCCAGCACATACTAATGCTATTGTTTTGTAAAATGGATTTGATATGTCTGTAAAATTGCTTTTAAATACCAGTGCTGTGTCCCGACATTTTTGTGCTATACCCATAGATTGCTATGCTTTCAGCCTTAGTAAAGAGAATATTTTGCTATGTTAAAATTTTAGTATGTAGACTCATACTTGATCCGGTTGTTGTGAACAAGTGATGTTCTTGGTCTGTAGCATAGTAGCCCAATTTTTAAAGAATCATCCAAATCAGTCACCCCCTCCAAGGCTAAGAAACTATCCATAGCAGAGGGGTCAGAAAGACTATAAGACCTGAAGGAAGTGAAAAGATTTTAAGATATAGATATTCTGCCTGGAAGTAACATGATCATTGATTGCCATTATAGAACAAATGTCACTTTTATGAACTCCAGAATACATTGGGCCCAGGAGTCAATTGGTCCAGACATTGAAATATGTAAAACAACATATTTCAATGGCAGCTAAGTCTACAATAATGGTAATGGGGTAATTAACATTCCCTTGTAAGTGAGTTTAAAATGTCACTAGGACCTCTCCTGAAATTCTATCACTGATCCTGCCCACCTCTACCTCAGCTAAATGTGGACTTAAAAAATTTGTTAAAGACTATATACGAGGTAGAAGGCTGACTATGAGTAAGAATACAATGCTGAAGCTTTTGTAAGTCATCACCCCTGCTGGGGCAGACTTCTTGTTGATTCAGTTAATTTTAAGTGAATGAGATTACTGTAAGTACCCTCACACTCATACTCCTGCAAGCATTCCTAACAAATTCATCATTTTACAAAATTTAACTTATGTCACCGGCCTGCAATAACAATACCACCTGAGTGAAGGCTGGGGGGAAAGAGACAGGGCGATACAAAGAAGGACACCAAGTCTAGGTTCTGATTAAGGTGTCCTTTACTGAATGTCAGGTTTGTTATTATTTACTAAAAACATGAGGCTGGAGTCAACCGATATTCTCTGCAAGAGGTTTATTAGGAAGGTATGGAGGGAGGTGGGAGCAGGACATGGAGAGAGAGAGAGAGAGAAAGGGAAGGGGTGCCCCGAGAGAGAGAGAAAGAGAGGAGCGTAAGAGAGAGAGTGTGTAAGGGAGAGACCACATGTTGGGGTTAGCCCTTTAAGGGGCAAGGTAACCACGCCTTCCAGGTGTGGCCACCCGGCTGGTGACACATGATGACATCATAGGTTGCTGGGTAACCCAGGAGCAGGTTGTGTTCCAAAATACTAACAAGGTTAACACTTAAATAGCAGGAAAGTACAAGCAGTTTCTCATGGAGGCAACTTTATTTGGCCAAAACATATAAGGGCTCACTCAAGGTTACACAGAACCTGTTGTCTGGTTACCATGGTTGCCTGGAATTTATTGTCTAGTTCTCAGGATCAGAGCCCTCTGCTGTAGAACTGTCTCTGAGACACTGAAATTTAGATTAGAGCCAGGGCCTAGAGGCTGAATTCCACTGCTCAGATGCTCACTCTAATTTTGCCATAAACTCCAAATAGGCTGCCACAAACTTAGAATAATTTAATGGTAAATAAGCATTCTTTACATATTCCAGGAAATATCATTTCTATTCTCATGTTCTTTATTCACCTCCAAAACAAGCAATATAAATGATTTTGAAAGTTTTTTTATAATTTATATTGATTTAGTTAATAACAAAATAATCATGTATATTTATGAGGTACAATGTGAATTTTCAATATATTTATTTAATGTTTAATACGTAGTGATTAAATCAGAGTATTGGAGAATTTCCATTTCTGTCTGTTGTATTTGAAACTATCAAGATCTTCAATTTCAGCTCTTTATAAAATACATCATAAATACTGAAGCTTATAATAACTCTATTATACTTTTAGAGGGAGGGGCCTTGTAAGATATTTGGGATGGACTACTCCATCCTGGTCTACTTTGAATTCCACCACCCATTTCCTTGGTAACAGGAGAAAGAGAAGTCTCTTCCTTGGGGTTCAAATCACCATATGAAAAGGAAGGTTTTTTTGGGTTTTGTGGCAGTTCATTAAAAAACAAAAACAAACAAAAAAAAAAAACTGTTTTCTTTTGCTCTGACCAGTAGAATCTAAGTCCTAACCTCTGGCCCTGGATAGAGACTTGACATTGTAAACTACCCCAAAATATCACATAATATATTATGTCTTTTAAGCATGAATCCAGGTGTTTCCGTCAATTACTTTGACAGGATCCCACACCTCTGAAAAACTGATTCTTCTGATGACAGATAAGAAGAAAGGATGCATACTTCTCTTAATGATGTAGTATATTTATTCTTTCTGGAATCCCTTCCCTTGGTGCAGTTGCTTGCAGAGCTTCCATCATGTAGTACTGCAGATTGTTTGCTTTTCAGAGAACTATAAGTGTTCCTTTTTATTTCTCTTTCTATTTTGTTTGGTCCTGGCCAAAACCTTAGGATTGCTTTCCACATCACTCTTAGTTTTCTTTTTTTTCTTTTCCTTCCTTCCTTCCTTCCTTCCTTCCTTCCTTCCTTCCTTCCTTCCTTCCTTCCTTCCTTCCTTCCTTCCTTCCTTCCTGTCTTTACACCCAAGTCTCTCAGACCCAAGAGACCACCAAAGAGCTGATTCTAGAACAGAGTCCAGAGTAGCAGCAGAGGCGCCAGGCCTGGGGCTCAGCAGACTGTAGCCATCTCTTGGGGCCTCCTTGCCAATGACACCATTGGAGCCTGTGGAGCATGGCTTGAGCCTCCCTGAAACGGGCAAGAATTAAGTCTAGGGGGTTGAAGGAGTCTGTACCATGTTGTCAATCTCAGTCACAAAAAAAGGCAGCAACAGATAAGACAGTCAAGCAGAAAGACACACACACACACAGCCAGACAACAGATTCCTCTGTTCCTGCAGCAGAAAATAACAAAAGTAGGACAGCAGCGAATTGCTGCACTATGGGAGCTATCCACCTTGTCCTTATCCAGAAATCACAGAAAACTGGGGATGCTCTGTCACCCCCTTATAGATAGGGGTGCCTCTGTCACCTCTGAAGAGTCTGAAATATCTTCCAGGTCCCCTGTGGCCCATGGTTGTCCAGCGGGTTTGCTCTAACAGTTCCTGACCACACAGATTACATATTTTGCCTCAAGGCACAAAACAGAAACTAGAGGAACACAGAGATAGGCACAGACAAGATGCTTACTAGTCCTTTACCCTTTGGTTTGGGAGTCCTGGGTGTCTTGGGGATCACAGATGATCCCCAAAGACCACCAAGGAGCTGATTCCAATGCAAATGCAGCAGGGTCTTTTATTACAAGCTCGAGTCTGTAATACTGACACCAATGTTTCTCGAATGTAGAGCCCCGAGATCAAGGGGAGAAAGGTTTTTATAGGGTTACAGCAAGCTTTGGGAAATTCCAGTTTAGCAGTTTAATGATTGACTGACATTTAGAAAGCATCAGGTTCCTAAGGAAATTGTCTGCCTTGGAGGGCCAAACATAGTTGTTTGTCTGGAGGGCCAAACCATAACTGTTTTACTCATCCTATTGTAAAGAACACCTGGGTAAACTTCATGTATTCACTGATAGCCGTTGCTAGGGGTGATGGTTAAATATTACCAGAGGTGAGTGGTCGAAGCACATGTTTTGTGGGTTTTTCTCTGTTTTGAAACTGGAGTTTATGCCTAGGTCATTTACTCTTAAGAGTTTCTTTTTCAGAAATGAGGTTACATAGACCTCACTCTTTTGTTTTCTTTCTTTCTTTCTTTCTTTCTTTCTTTCTTTCTTTCTTTCTTTCTTTCTTTCTTTCTTTCTTTCTTTCTTTCTTCCTTCCTTCCTTCCTTCCTTCCTTCCTTCCTTCCTTTCTTCCTTTATTTTTTTTCTTTCTTGCAAAGCCCCATGCCTCCTGTCATGCTAACCTCCATTACTGAACCTGCCTGTGAAGCCATGGCTTTCTTCTTGTCCATTTTCTGTCAGCTGCCAACATTTACAAATTACCAGTCCTGCTGCTTTCCCCTCAAAATCTAGTAAAACTGCCTTTGATAATTTATAACACCATCTTAAAGATTTCTTTTTTATTAAGGAGACTATGAGCCCCCTCCCTCAAAAGAATTCCAGCTGTCTTCAGTAACAGTGCTTCAGAACACAGGAACTGAATCTTACTATATAATTGCAATTTTAGATTTATCATTGACTCTTACCACGTTACCCTTTTTAGCATGTACAAACTATCATTCTGTTTTCTTTGATGTTAAGAATAATTTTATTTTTCCGCAACTGAGAAAGAATATACAGTATATCTCTGTGTCTGCTTTATTTTATTCAATACAACCTCCTCCACTTCCATCCATTTTGTCATAGTGATAAGATATCGTTCCTTATATGGCTGAGCAATATTTGATTATATGCCTCTAAAACATTTTAATTATCCATCTATCCAGTGATGAACACTTTGAGTCCATATCTTGACTACTGTTGATAGTGAAACAATAAATATAGAAGTCTAGGTATCCCTCTTGATACTATATCTTTCAACACTTGAAGATAGTTCAATACTATAAAAAACCTATTATTACTTTGATGAGGAACCACTATATTGTTTTCCATAATAGGTGTACTAATTTACATTCCAATCTACTGTATATAAGAAGTCCTCTTTTCCCTTCATTTTCATTAACATTTGTTATTAGCTTCTTTAATATACATTCTTATTTTGGCAAGATAGCTTACTTTTATTTTCATTAGCATTCTCATTATCCTTAGTGATGCTTAATATATTATGTATCTTTTTTGAGAAATGTCTATTCACTCAATTTACCATTTTTGAATTGAATTTACCAATTTTTCATTGGATTTTTGTTGTGGAATTTTTTGTTCTTTAAATATTCTATTAGTTATGTCTCACAAATAGTTTACAAATATTTCCCCCTTTCAGCATGCTATTTTGTTTAGAAATAATGTACTTTCTCGGTGAGAAATGGTTCCCAATAATTACAGATAAGGAAAATCTCTTTACTTGATCTTTTTCTTTCTTTTTTAATAATCATTACCAGTATAATCTTGGATCCCTTAGTGTAATTACAATTTTCCTGACAGGTGCACAGAAGACTCAGTGGCAGACAAGAATCTAATGTTGGTTGTCAGTCTATGCTGTCCTAATGCTTTGAACTGCCCTTGTATCTTAGGGTGAGAATCAGGACATAATGGCTGCTTTTAAGATAGCACTGTCTCCTTTGTCATGGAATGGAGCCTAATAGCTGATCAGTCTTTGTGAATAAACCTTACATCCTTGAGTCTTCTTGTTTTTACACACAGTAAAGTCTATCTATACACAAAATCAATCTTTCTATTTTTATGTTCTATAATTCCCTAAAATGGTGTTAAAATTAATTCATTTTTAATTTATTCTTAGAAAGCTTTTATCTATAGCTATTATGAGGTTTACTTTATAACTTAATGATTTAGAAGGTATATATTTAATAAAACATTATTATCCTAAGTACACATAGGAACCTCAAATACCAACAATGTAGAAGCAAACTGTTTGAAAAAATTTGATAAAGTATCTAAATAAGTCCATCCATAAATAACATATAAAAATAAAAATGTACATGAAGAGATGTTCAACATCATATAACATTAGGGAACTGAAAATTTAAGTAAATACATACACCCTATGTACTGTCACAAGTTCATTTCAAAAAAATTATTTTGCCACAATTTCACAATTACTCACAACTTCCATTTTACAAATGTTTCTAGTTCTTTTCAAGTGAGAGGTTACATTTATATATTTATATATAAATATACATTAATATGTATATTTAACTATTCAATATGTATAACACTTTGTAACTTTTTATTAAGATCCTATGTTTTATTGTGTTATCAATGAAGGCTTGATTTTTGTGCTTATTATGATTTAAGTACACAAATTTTCTAAAAAGACTATATATTAAAGAATTGCTCCAAAATTTCTATTAACTGAAGAATGATAAGGTTGTGAACATGCTAATGTGAGAAATGGTTCAATAGTTCATAAGTGCATGAGCCATTGAAGGAGCATTGGAGGAGGTATGTTACCAGGAGCATGGCTTCTCTTTCTCGTTTTGTTTCCTGTGCGTTGTGAGCTGAGTGGCTTTGTTTCAACACTTAGTCACCACCATCATATTTCTTCTTACTACAGGCACTGAGTGCTGGACCAATCTTACTTGGCTGATATATCACATGAGGTATATTTTGTGAAAAAGACACAAAGGTTTTTCATTTAAATTGTTTCTTAACTATCTTTTATAGGGATAAAAAGTTCAACTAATAGCAACAAATATCCTATCTGTTAGTTTTGTGGGATTTTGGGCTGAAATTTTTAATAAAACATACAACATACAACAGCAAATCTAAATGCATTGTCCAGGAGGATATTTGTCCATCTCCTCAAAATTACAGTGGCATTTTGGAAATAACAGAAAAGTAAAGTAAGACCCCTAGTATATATTACATTAATATAATATGTTATGTTAATATATATGAGATATACATACAAGGTATCAGAAAAGGAATATGTTTGTTTTTAAGTAGCTTGTTAAAAGTAAAATCATACTAACATATTAACATGGATCTAACTAATTCACATGAGATGATATATTAGTATTATAACATTTGCTGTAACATGCAGAAGGCTATACTGAAGGTCACTTGTGAAATTAAGTGGAAACTTAAATTGGAATATTATGTAGATAGCTCCATAATCCACAAATAACATTTTCTAAAGATGAATATGCAGAATCATCCTATTGATATGGAGTGAAGACTTAACTTATTCAACCTTGATTTTACATCTCTGCCTTGGGAGAGTGAGTGGGATTCTAATACATACAGGTACATCTAGTGCAACAACAACCGATATCACTGGGATATGATTTGTATTCCTTAAGGAACGATTGCAATCAAAGCCTTTAAAGCCACAGGGTAGTGCTACTGTTTGGCAATGGAATATTTAAAAGACAGACAGATTAAAGCTATGTTCCAATCCTTATTTCCCCATATATTAACATAATTTACTTTTATATGCAAATATTTTACTGAATGTTTCTTAATGAAAATAGTTTTAAGTAATAAAAGGGCATCATAATATACAACTGCTTTATAAGTAACTGTAATTAATTTTTTGTTTGGTGATTCTTTTTGTAAAAATCACACACACACAAACACACACACTTATAATTGTCACTAGGGTAGTTGACATCTGGCGGTAGATTTTCAGGAACTTTTCAAGTTCTTTGCCAAGAACTGGGAACTAAAATACCTACAAAAAAAGAGGAAGTGCAGTGTATCCATCTGATAGAAAGAATAATGATCTTGTTAGAGAATAGATAATTTACATAAGAAGAGAGACTACAGACTCATATATAGGACTACATAAAACCATCTTTTAATTCATAATCATAGGTTATCCTATTTGGAAAATTCATAATAATAATCATTCTTTATTTCCTGTGTGGTAAGATAATGTCCTCTGAAAAGCTCTACCCTGCAGGGTATAGAGGAAGATGCTGAGACTCAGCCAAATTTCTGGCAGAGTACATGGAATCTTACGAAAGAAGGGGGAGATAGAAAGACCTGGAGAGGACAGGAACTCCACAAAAAAATTCTGGGCCCAGGGGCTCCTGCAGAGACTGATGCACCAACCAAGAACCATGCATGGAGAGGACCTAGACCTCCTGCTCAGATGTAGCCCATAGGCAGCTCAGTCTCCATGTGGGTTTCTGAGTAAGGGGAAAAGGTGCTGCCTCTGTCAGGAACTCTGTTGCCTGCTCTTTGATCACTTCCCCCTGAATATCCAGCCTTGTCAGGTCACAAAGGAAAAGGACCCAGGCAGTCCTGATGAGACTTGATAAGCTAGAGTCAGATGGCAGAGAAGGAGAACTTCCTTATCTGTGGACTTGGGGAAAGGGATGGGGGGGGAGAAGGGATATGACCAGGAGGAGATGAGGAAGGGGGGCTACACTCAGGATATAAAATAAATAAATTTAAGGAATAAAAAATTAAAAATAAAAAGAAAGTTTATTAAAGATTAAATGATAATTCATTTCAGAAAAATAACATTAACTCTTTGTAGTAAAACCATACTATTTTAAGTGGTGTTCAGTTCTGGGAATATGTTTCATAAGCATACAGTGTTAAGATTGTGTTTTGGAATATGTGGGCACTAGTCCCAGTAGATACAGATATATTTTGAAGAAATGGTCCAAATAGTGAAAAAGGCAGGCAGGGATGGTTTCATTTTGTGGTTTTTGTTTTTTTTAAAATAAGAGATGCTGAGAGTGGATAACTATACTGTGTCTCCATTTTAACACAAGAGCAGCATATTTCAATGATTATTTTTTTAATAATAAAAAAACAGACTTATTAAATATGGGAGTGTCATTCTTCATTTGTCCAAAGTCAGTGACATACCTGTTGGCTTCTGGATAAAGAACAGAGTAAGCCTGGGATCAGGGTTCCCTTTCTCTCAGGAACATTCTAGGGTGATTTAGGGAGAGGCTCATGTGCTAAGCAAGGCTTGTGATCTCTGGGATAGGTGGAAGTGACTTTTCCACCAGCTGTTATAGTAAGTTAACTCTTAAGATGAGATGAGATTGCTGGTGACTGTGGAAACTCTGGTATTCCAAAGCCTATAATGATACCAAAGTGTTACAGCTCCTTCTTTAAGCTGCTGTGATAAGCATGGCAGAGGATGCAAGCAGATGCCTGAAACCAAACTAGCCAAAAGGCAGGTGAGTCACAGGCCTTGCAGACCATCAGGCAGGTCCAGGCCTGGTGGGTGTTTCTCTGGAGTTCAGCAAACTTGTGGAGGTCAGGCAGACTCCAACAAGCTTGGCTGGCAGCCAAACCCTGGGATTTCAGTGGAGAATTTCTGGAGAGGAGAGGAACCCTCCTTCCCACAGAAGAAAAGATGAATCCCAGGTGGCCATAGTGGAAAGCTGATGGTATCATGTAGCACATAGCACACAGCACCTTTCATGTGAAATCAGGAATTTATAAAACTTGGGCTGTGGGAGAGGTTTTAAGGGTGAAAGTGTTTTATTTGCTGGGGCCAGAGGTGTTAGGGACACTTGATTTACATTTAGTGATACAGAACTTTTATGTGCAGTACCCTGGTCCTATCACAAGAAGGAGAGCTTAGTACTTAATTATCCTGTGGGCCTTGGGGAATCTCCAGTACAGTTAAAGGTCACTGGTTGAAAGCTGAAACACCAAGACATCTTATTAGCATTGGGTGGGTATCTTCAGGAATCCCCACATGCTTGCTAAACAGGTTTTCTTATCAGGAAAGGGTCTGGCCAGTGATCTTTCTCTGAGGGCTATGTGATGCTCCTTACAAAATCTGGGGTTCCCAGATCAGGTGGAGAAAAAGGAGTTCATCATTACAGACTGAGAACAGAGGCTATCCGGCAATGTGAGACTTCAACCTTATCCAGCAGAGTCGCACATGGGAAATTTAGTATTTAGAGTAGCTTAAACCTTGAGATTTGGATTCAAATTTTTGCTCATCCATTTGCTAGCAATGTACATATAGCAAAATACTTCTTCATTATGGAAACTGTCTCTGCATTTATAAACATTAAATAATTTACATTTTATTCATGGTATGTGTCTGTGTGTTTTGTATGTACTTGAATACATGTGCCACAGCATGAGTGGTTAGATGAGCAGAGAAATTGAGCCAATTCTCTTTCCATCATGTGGATTCCGGGCACTAAAATCAGATTGTCAGGCTTGGCAGCAGGGACCTTAACTCTCTAAGCCATCTCACAGGCCCATGTTGAATAATTTATTGTGGAGTTTTTGTGATTATTTAATGACACAGTAAATTTAAAGTATTTAGCTTATAGTGATATAGGTCTCTGTTTTGAGGCTAATTAAATGTTGCAAGCTATCATAATATAAGATTATTCTTATTATAGATATACACATTTGTACAGTGAAGTATCTTTGAAGCTTCATCATGTTTGTATGGCAGAGCTTAAACATTTTAAAATAGTGACAGAAATACTTGCTGGAAATTACAACTTAATCATCTAAACAAATTTGCCTAGGTGTATTGTATTTGCACTTTTAAGTAATAACTATCTGAGGAAAGCAATCAGTTTTTCCTATCATGTTAGAGACAGATTCAAAATTTATCTGTTCTGTGCTTGGTTTCTTAATTTAGAGTGGAAGTTTGTTCAGTCACAAGTCTCTTCTGTTGATCTTTCAGGTTCAAACAATCTATTATTAACAAGAATAAAATCTGGAGTTTAGGGATGAGTAGGAAAACATCAAGAAGTTTTGATAAAAGAGGCTTCTTTAAAGAAGTCTAATTTATTTGGGCATTCATTTAGCTCATTACTTTCTTAACTAAAATATGTGCCACTAGATTCTCCAAAGGGCAAAAAAATTGGAACCATCATATACAGTTTTCTCTACAACGAGGTACAAAAATAATGCCATAGAAAGTAAAACATGTCGTATATGCCCTAATTTATCCTTCATTCTTCTTTGGTAACTGAATGAAACATTACTCTTATAAGAAACAAGAGTACACAAAATTCAAATGTTTCCATGGGACAGGAAGATACTGTTAATGACTCAAGTGGGCATTGGAATCTATGGTAAACTTTGAGTATTCATAGCCCACTTGAAGTAGCACAGGACTGTTCAGTCTCAGCTAAGTGTTAGAATATGAACTCAAGAATATGATATTTTCTGGTTTTTTTTCCAGAGAAACTAGAAAGTCATTTTATTTAAATGCTTCTGACTTTTAAATTATAGCAGCTACTAAAAGATGTTATCACATTATATAGATTTAATTTCTGTGCTCTAAAATGATCTCTTTATTATTTGTTTTTTTCCACTAAGCAGAAAACTTATCCTTGTATCTTATTTACTATGTTTTTGTGTCTGCAAAAAAAAGAGTACTGTGCCTGGCATACAGTACGGTTTAGTAAATGTTTGATACATGAATACACAAACAACTATATATTTCAGGACAATCCAGATATCCTAACATTTACGCAAAAATATAATATCCTATTTGGATACTTTGCAAGCTTGCCTGTGTCTGTCTCTTCTGAAATGAAGCTCTTTCAGTAAATCACTTGCTCTATGCTTATCCTAGCATTGTATCAAAGTAAATGAATATAATGAATAATTGCTATCATTTGTTTTTAACAAGGTAAGAGCAGAAGGCAAAATCCTTCATTACAGTTTCAGTTCCCCAGGGTTGCCCGGTTTCCTTTGTGTATGGGTACCAGATAATGAAATACCTAACAAGTTTCTCATCAGTCACCTTATCAACCTAACTGTTTGGATGACAAAGGAATTCTGTCAGTGGCTGGTGGGTAGTAAGTCCACATGACTTCTTGTCATTATTATCAAGCAGAGAATGACAGAAAACAGAGAAGAGGCTCTGTCCATATTAAGTCTTGAAGTGCTAATGAATGTTAACAGCTTACAGAGTGTCCTTCCTGTGGTGTTTTCTATATATAACATATCTGCCTAATTCATCTTGAACAAGAAGTGTACTTAGAACAGTACATTTAAAATGGCTATGAGTAGAAAAGAATATAGAAGATAAACCAAACAAAAATTACACCATTCTCATTGGGAAACAATAGCCATTATAAAGATGGTTAAAACAAACTTAAAAATAAGGTACAAAACGGCACATCACTAATAACAAATAGTGACAAGGTTTCAACTATGCCTACAAATACATTCCTCACCTACATGACCATCTACAAAAACTGCATTGGAGACAAGGCAGGAGATTGGGGTCTTTCTTTGCTCAAGCGTTTGTGGCTTTAAAGATTCCACTGGATATAATTTATAGAACATTTTCTTCAAACAGCCAGATAATCAAGGATTTTGTTTTGTATATATATGTGTAATCAGAAAGAAAACTCAGAGGTTAAGGGATCAAGTCTGGAAATGACACATCAGGAGAGTATAAGTAAATTACCTACCTGAAATTGTAGCAAATGTTTATCTCAGCAAGAATCTGTCAACAATTCAACATAATAAAGTAAATGTATATTCCGATGTGTGATATCTGTTGCTACTGAGTATAGAATTAAGAGGTAAACAAAATGTGGTCTCAGCCATCAGGAAATGTGAATATACTTGGGGAAATGAATATTATAAAAGTGGCTCAAAAATTATATTGAATGAACAAGGAACTACAATAATATATAATAGACAGTGAAGGAAATTTATATGGATTTTAAGGGTGCATTAAATTAAAGAAATTAGTTTTACCCACTGGAGAAATGGCTTAGTTGTTAAAAATACTAGCTGCTCTTGCAGAGAAGACCTGAGTCTAGTTACCAATATCTGTGTCAGGCAGTTACACCTCCTGTAACTCCAGCACCAAGGTGTGTGATGCTCTCTTCTGGTCTACAGGGGTAACTACACATAAGTCACACAGGCACGCAAACAGAACACACACACACACACAAACACACACACAAATGAAAGTTTTAACATGTTTTTTTCAAAATAGAAAAGGAATTAGTTTTTAAAATTAGGAAATGGGAAAAAATGTAAAGTTTTGATTAGCCTGGTCTGGAAAAATAAGTTCAAATGACATATAAGTTTAAATAAGTTTAAATATTATAAATTATTATAATGTACATGTGAGTACAATTAGTAATAAATGTATGTGGTGGAAAGCTTCTGATCATGGCTGTTAGAGATCTTCTACATTGGGTTAACTGAAATGAGCAGAGTCACCTTAATTTTAAGTGGTACCATTCCATGAGCAGTATTCATGAACTGAGTAAAGAGGAAAAAGAAAAGTGATAATAGCTCACTTCTCTGCTTTGTGAATGTGTGTACAGTACCTCAATCTCCTGCCACCAAAAGTTTCCTAACGTAAGAGATTGTAACCTGGAACTGTGAGGAAAAAAAACTTTTTAAAGTTGCATTTGTTAAGTATTTTGTCCCAATAGCCTATAGATTATACATATTTCAAATTGCAAAAATAGATTTTAATAATCTAACCATAAAAAATAAATAAACAACAAAAAGATACTTAGAGGGAAGGAATCTCTAGATTTTCAATTTATGTCCTCTCCAAATCTAGTCCTCTACACTCCTACTCACAGTCTGAGTCACCATCCATGTCCTGCAGCCCCCCTTTCCTATATGGCTCCACCCCAGGTCTCCAGCAAATCACAAATATCTTGTCCTATGGAATCCCTCACCACACCATCCTTTTGCTCAGCCTGAACTTCCGCAAGCATTCCCTGGGAACTACTACAGGCCATTCTGGCCAGTAAAGCCAATCTGGCAGGGATGCAGGGAGGTGATATTCAGATCTTTACTATTTCTCCTCTTCTCCGAATCCAACACCTTAATTTAATGCCCAGCTCTACAGTAGATTGCATGCTATGGCTTCCCCTTCCTCTCTGGTCCCATTACCAATGGACTAAGCAGATACTGGTGACACACCCTTCTTCCCTACTTCTTATGGAAACCCTCATCCTGCTTCTAGCCCATCTCTATCCCTAAGTATCATCTCCCAATACCAAGAAACACATTTTAACTGGACTCCCCAGTGGCCACACCTGACAGGATCTCAGAAGCATTTATGAGGTAACCCACAGCACACATTCTCCTAAAGAGCAGAAAGAATAGAATCCAAAGAACAAAATAACCAGCCAACAAAAGAAAGACCACATATTAATATATTAACACATGCTGAGACTCAGTATAAAATATAACCAAATAGAAGCCAGAACAAAATGTTTCCACTAAAGCCCATTAACCGTAGGTCTATAGAAATGGAACATAGCTGAATCACAAGACAAGAATTTCAAAACAACCTTTATGAATTTTAGAGGTCCTTCAAAGGAAATGGAAAAATCCCTTAAAGAAATCTATGAAAACACAAATACTGTGTAACAGAACCCCAGAACTTAGTGGGGTCTCAGATCTAGGCACAACTGACTCCATAATGGAAGTGCCATTCAGACCATAAAACTCAGCTCATAGACAGCATCATCCACTAAAGCAAACAAACAAAAATAACACCCAATACATTAAAGTTCAAGCTTTCTGGGCAAGTCTTTACATGTACTAACTTTTGTTTTTGTTTGTTTGTTTTTGTTTTGGCTTCTGTAGTCCCTCTTATAGATAACTGTTCTTTATAATTGAAGTTTGTCAACCTAGAACGTGTTCTCAAGCAGTATAAAACATCTTGCAGTATCTCTAAACAAGCAAGTGAAAGAATTTTATGATAAAAATTTTAAGACACAAAAAAACTAACTGAAGATATCAGAAGATGGAATAATCTCCAATGTTTATGGATCAGTAAGATTAATATGGTAAAAATGACTATCCTACTAAAAGCAATCTACAGATTCAAAATTCCAACGTAATTCTTCACATATCTTGAAAAGATAATTTTCAGTTTAATATGGAAACACAACTAACTAAAATACTCCTGAGTGATGAAAGAGCTGTTAGATGTATCATCATTTCCAATCTAAAATTGTACTACCGAGGTATAGTAATAAAAACTGAACAAAAACAGACATGTTGATCAGAAGAATAAAATTGAAGACACAAAAATAAGTCACCATACTTGGAATCTTGGATTTTTTTTAAATAAAAAAAAGCCATAAATATACACTGGAAAAAGACAGCATCTTCAAGAAATGGTGCTGGTCAAAATGGACTTATTCAACTATGTTCATAGCAGTTTTATTCATAATAGCAGTAATCTTCAAACAACCTAGATGTCCATTAACAAAACAATGAATAAAGAAATTGTGGCACATTTACCCAATGGAATATTATTCAGATATTAAAAACAAGGAAATCCTGAAATTTGCAGGCAAATAGATGGAACTAGAAAAAAAAAATCATCCTGAGGTAACCCAGACCTAGAAAGACACACAAGACAGAAGTCTAGCATAGCTGTCCTCTGAGAGGCTCCACCCAGCACTAGATTGAAACAGATGCTGAGATTAAGAGCCAAACATTGGGTGAAGCATAGGAAGTCTTGTGGAAAAGTGCTGGAAAAGATAGAAGGACCTGGAAGTGACAGGTGTTCCACAAGAATCAACACAGTCAAATAACCAGAGCCCAGAGGGGCTTGTGGAGACTGAAGCATCAATCAAGAACCATGCATAGAATGGACCTATGTCCAGTACACAGATATAGCAGATGAGCAGCTCAGGCTTCATGTGGGTTCCCTGGTAAGGGGACCAGGGGCTGTGTCTGACAATGGAACCAGATGCCTGCTTTTTGATCACTCAAAAGCCCCAGAGGGGCTGCCACACCAGACCTCAGGGTAAGAGGATACACTCAGTCCTGATGAGACTTAATGAGCTGGGGTGGATTAGCGTGGGGGCTCCCTTCTCTGAAAAATAAGGGATGGGGAGGGGAACAAGAATGGAGGGTGGGACTGGGAGAAGAGGAGGGAGAGAGGGAGAGGGTTATGGTCATCTCCTGTCTTTGGAGGGGTGACCCCGTGGCGATTGGAATAAACCTCTTGATTTTGCATCGAGTTGTAGTCTGTGCGTGTTCCTGGGAAGGGCACCATCCTGAGCTCCTGAGCTGTGAGACTCCAGGTCTTACAGGACCCTGACATTTCACCTTACACCTATCAGAATGGCTAGGATCAAAAACTCAAGTGACAACACATGCTGGAGAGGTTGTGGAGAAAGGGGAACCCTCCTCCACTGCTGGTGGGAATGTAAACTTGTACAACCACTTTGGAAATCAATCTGGTGCTTTCTCAGATAATTAGGAATAGTGCTTCCCCATGATCCAGCTATACCACTCCTAGGCATATACCCAAAAGAGGCTCAAGTATATAACAAGGGCATTTGCTCAACCATGTTTGTAACAGCTTTATTTGTAATAACCAGAAGCTGGAAACAACCCAGATGCCCCTCAGTTGAGGAATGGATACAGAAATTGTGATACATCTACACAATGGAATATTACTCAGGTATAAAACAAAACAAAACAACAACAACAACAACAAGGAAATCATGAAATTTTGCAGGCAAATAGTGGGAACTGGAATAGATCATCCTGAGTGAGGTATCCCAGAAGCAGGAATACACACAGGGTATATACTTACTCATAAGTTGAGATTAGACATATAAGATAAACATACCAAAATTTGTACACCTAAAGAAACTAATCAAGAAGGAGGACTCTCACTAAGATGCTCAATCCCCATTCAGAAAGGCAAAGAGGATGGACAATCAGAAGAGGGAGAAAACAGGAAACGGGACAGGAGCCTTCCACAGAGGACCTCTGAAAGGCTCTACCATGCAGGGGATCAAGGCAGATGTTTAGACGTATATCCAAACTTTGGGCAGAGTGCAGGGAATCTTATGAAAGAAGAGGGAGATAGTAAGACCTGGAGAGGACAGGAGCTCCACAAGAACAGCAACAGAACCAAATAATCTGGACACAGGGGTCTTTTCTCAGACTGATACTCCATCCAAAGATCATTCTTGGAGACAACCTAGAACCTCTGCACAGATGTAGCCCATGGCAATTCAGTGTCCAAGTAAGTTCCATGGTAATGGGAACTGGGACTGTCTCTGACGTTAGCTGATTGGCCTGCTCTTTGATCACCTCCCTCTGAGTGGGGAGCAGCCTTACCAGGCCACAGAAGATGACAATGCAGCCAGTCCTGATGAGACCTGAGAGACTAGGATCAGAAAGGAGAGGAAGAACTCCCCATCAGTGGACTGGGGGAGGGGCATGGGTGGAGAAGGAGGAAGGAGGGTGGGATTGTGAGGTGAGGAGGGAGGGAACTAGAGGGGGGATACAAAGTGAATAAACTGTAATTAATAAAAAAAAGAAAAAATTGTTTAAGATCCTTAGCCATCAGGAAAATAAAAATCAAAACTACTTTGAGATTCTATCTTACACATGTCAGAATGGCTAAAATCTGTAACACAAGTAATCACAAGTAACCACACATGCTGGTGGGGATGTGGAGAAAGGGGAACACTCCTCCCTTGCTTGTGGGAGTGCATATTTCTACAGCCACTATGGGAATTAATGTGGCAGTTCCTCAGAAACCTGGCAATCAGTCTTCTTTAAGACCCAGCTATACCACTCCGGGGCATATACCCAAAAGATGTTTCTACCCCAAGGATACTTGCTCAGCTGTTCTTATTGTGGCGTTATTTATAATAGTCAAAAAACTCAATGGGAAAACAAAACAAAACACTAGATCGTCCCCAACAAAAGAAATGGATAAATAAAATTTGTTACATTTACACAATTGAGGATTAATTATCTGATAAAAAAAGATATTTACTGGCAAATGATAGAATTAGAAAAATTCATCCTGAATGAGGTAACTGATACACAGAAAGACAAATATGATATGAATTCTTTTTTAAGTGGATAATCAAACTGCAATCAACACACAGATCCAGAGAGTTTAGGTAAACAGGACAACTCTAGCAAGGATGCATGGATCTCCCTGGGAAGATGAAACAGAATAAATTTTCTGGGTGGAATGTTGGTGGGTGGGGATGAGAGGAGGAGGAATTTGATGGGAGGAATGTTATGGAGGGAGACAGTGTGGAGAGAGATGGCTGGAACTGGGTACCTTTTATGGGACAGTGTGGAAACCCAATGCAGTGGAAACTTCTGTAATTTATTTGGCTGATTCTATTGAAGACTCCTAGTAATTTAAGATAAGAAGTCTCAACTGGCATACTCTTGTAGCCAAGAAATGATTACAGTGGAAGAACTAGGTTGAATTCAATTGGGTTACTGGCTGAGGAGTTCCCAGTGGAGAGCCCCAAACAACCCATGCTCTCTGTAAACTGAGAACAAAGGCCCACTGCTAAAAACATCAACACATCTCACTAAACGTAAAAAGCTGCATGGTGCCTTCATGCAGCTTTCACCTCTATGTTCCAGTCTCTGGTGGAAGAAGGTACTCTGCAGCCTATGGAAAGAGAAACCTGGATCCCACCTTAGCCATAAAACCTTAGAGCAACACTATTGTCTGCCCCCAATATATTCTGAGACAATGATTGCAAACCAAGTATGATTTGGTTTGAGGCTCCCACCCCACAGGAGGGAGCCCATGCTGAACACTGCTTTAATAGCCAGGATATCCCAGAGACCTAAGTTAGAACCAAACACGACTAGCAAAACAAATAAATAAACAAATAAGGTTAATTAAATGATTACTAATGGTATTCTGCTGTACACTATATTTGTCCAGTTGTCATCGGAGAGGTTTCTTCTGGCAGCAGATGGAAGTAGGTGCAGAGACTCAGAGTCAGACATTATATAGAGTCTAAATTGGAGCTATGTATCAGGCCCCTCACCTTGTCGCTCAGGAAACCCCACAGAAAAGGAGGATGAGAGATTGTAAGAATCAGAGTGGATGGAGTATACCAGGAGAACATGACCCACTGAATCAACTAAGAAGAGATTAAATGGGCTCATGGAGACAGAAGTGGCACACACAGGGTCTCCATGGTCTGCACAGGTCCTCTACATATATGTTATGGCAGTTAACTTGGTGTTTTTATGGGACTCCTAGCTGTGGGAATGGGTATGTGTTTGACTCTTTCACCAGCAGTTGGCACTCTTTTCCTCCTATTGGACTGCCTTGTCCAACTCTGATATGAGGCTTTTTGATATGTCTTATTTTATCTTGTTTTGTCATGTTTGGTTGATTTCTCTTAGAAACTTTAACTTTATCTTAAGGGAAACTAAGGGAGAGTTAATCTGAGGGAGTGAGGAAGTAAGGTGGAGCTGGGAAGAATGGAGTTGTAGAAGAATTTATTTTTGGAATCAAAGATGGAGACCACAGGAAGCGCCATATCTGAGGGGCAGAGGATCTGAAACTCTGATATTGATAAGTGGAGGGGCAGCTGAAGCCAGAACATCAAAATTGAGGCTTCCTGGGCCAGAGGAGACAACCCACAAGCTGAGACCATTTGGATCCAGGTCACCCGTGGATGTCTCCAGGGACTGAGAGTGACAAATATTCACATATCCCCGTACTTCCCCTTAACCTAAGCACTGACTTCCCTCCCCAGAAGAGGCAGCCCACAGTACCAGCTGCTCCAAGGACAGATCTCCCTGGTCGGTAACTGAAACAGCAGAGGCGGATTTCCCAGTTCTGCTGCAGCATGCCGCTATATAAGCCTCCAGGCAGGCAGCTGTATGGGCCTCCCAGGTCTACAGGTGGCTGTACAGGCCCCCTAGGGTCTCCCAGTGGGAGACTGTACCAACCTCCCAGGTATGCAGAAGAGGCAGCAGGTGGCAGCTAGCCCTCAAGGAGCCTCCAAGAGTAAGACAATAGGAGTGGTTATCCCAAGTAAGGGTCTCCCTGCACAGCAGACAAACAGTGGACACCACTGAGCTGAGGGATCTCTTACACCCTCATTTGCCCCTGCAGGCCCAAATCTGAGAGTAGAGAACAGGGGGAACCCCTGTGCTTTCTGATTAGGCTTGCTAGGGAGTGAGTGTGCCTTCAAGTGAGTGCATGCAGAATCCCAGATCCAGGGTCCCTCTATGCTAGTAGCCAGATATCAGATCCCTTTCACCCACAGCCCCACTGTGGACAACATAGAGATCCTTGGGACAGTGTTCTCAACATTGAAGACCCTATTCTATGGGTCTACAAGTGGAGTCCAGGCAAACAATTCCTGGAGCTGAGACAGATCTGAATACCGGGAAGACAGAATGACAGGACTGTATGCCACTGAGGTATTCAGGGAACCTGCATGCACTTTGCACCCACAAATGGAGCCAGCACCCTCAATCCCTCCTGTGAATAAACCCCATACTCCATCTATGTTCTAGCACATTGTCCTTCAAGGCACACTTCCACGCACATGTCCACACTTGTGAGCCTGCAACCTTCCTCCCATAGCTACAGCTTAAACACCAACACCCACTCTCATACCAGTGAACTTCTCTCACCTTCCTGAAGAATACTCCAGACACCAGAGAAAGATGGACCCAGTCTGAAGTACAGAGTCCAGGAACAAACAGCAAAGGTTAAGGATAAGCAGATGGCTAAAGGTCAGCATAAGAACATATCCAGCAAAAATAAAGGCACCATGGCTTCATCAGCAACCCCAAAATCAATGCACATGCTAATTCATTGGAAACACAGGAAAATAATCTCAATTCTAGGCTTATCCAGATATTAGAGGCACATAGAGAGGAAACAAACAAAGCTCTCAAAGAAATACAGGCAAATACAGCCAAACAAACAGAGGCACAAACACAAATAGAGGCACAAGCACAAACAAATAGAGGCACAATTAGTCACATATAGAGAGGAAGCAAACAAAAAAATAGAGGCCATCATGGAAAGACAGGAATCCACATATAAACAAATGAGGGAAATAGTGCAAGACATGAAAACAGAATTAGAATCAATAAAGAAAATAAAAACAGAAAACCTTGCAGCCGGAGAACTTAGAGAAAAGATCAGGAACCACAAAGATAATCATCACCAATAGAATATAAGAGATAAAAGAGAGAATCTCAGGCACTGAAGATACACTTGCAGAAATTGATACATCTCTGAAATAAAAAATAAATTGGAAAAGTTCCAAATACAAAATATCCAAGAAATCATAGATATCATGAAAAGGCAAAATCTAAGAATAATAGGAATAGACCAAAAAAAGAAAAAAAAAGAATATTCCAGGCTCCAAGGTCCATAAAATATTTTCAAGAAAATTATCCCAACTTAAAGAAAGAGATGTCCATAAACATACAAGAGGCCTACAGAACACCAATAGATTAGACCAGAAAAGAAATTCCTCACTTCACATAATAGTCAAAACACTAAATCTACACAAGAAAAAAAAAATACTAAAAGCAGCAAGAAAAAAGGACCAAGCAACATATAAAGGTATACCTATTAGAATAACACAACACTTCTCAACAGAAGCCAGAAAATGAAAGCAGGAAAGACCTGAGCTGATGTTATGCAGATTCTAAGGGACCACAGATGCCAAACCAGACTACTATACCCAGCAAAGCTTTCAATCAACATAGATGGAAAAAACAAAATATTCCATGACAAAACTAAACTTAAATAATATCTACACAGTAACCCAGCCCCACAGAAGATGCTAGAAGGAAAACTCCAATCCAATGAAATCAACTACACCCAAAAAAACACAGGATATCACCACAAAAAATAAATAAATAAAAGAAAACAAGCATTGAAATGCAGTAACAACACCAACTCCACAATCAAAGAAATTAACATTCATTGGTCACTATCATCTATCAACGTCAGTGGACTCAAATCACCAATAAAAATGCACAGACTCACAGAATGGTTGCATAAACAGGATCCAACATTCTGCTGTATCTAAGAAACACACCTCTGCAACAAAGATAAACACTACCTCAGAGTAAAGGGCTAGAAAAATGATTTTCAAGAAAACAGACACACACACACACACACACAGGCTGGGGTAGCTACCCCAATTTCTAATGAAATAGACTTTCAACCAAAATTAATCAAAAAAGATGAGCAGGGATACTTGATTCTCACTAAAGAAAAAAATCCACCAAGAGGACATCACAATCCTGAACATTAGGCCCCAAATACAAGAGCACCTGCATTTGTAAACTGAACATTATTAAAGCTTAAATCACACATCAATCCCAATACCTTAATAGTGGGAGACTTCAACACTACACTCTCACCAAGGGACAGGTCATCTAGATAGAAGGTAAATAGCTAAATAATGACACTTACAGAGGTCCTTAATCAAATGGACCTAATAAATGTCTACAGAACTTTTCAATACAATGTAAAAAAGTATACCTTCTTTTCAGCATCTGGAACTTCCTCAAAAATTGACCATATAGTCAGGCACAAAGCAAGCCTCAACAGACACAAGATCAAAATAATCCCTTGTATCATATCAGACAACCATGGCTGAAAACTAGACACCACAACAACAGAAATAACCAAAAGTCTACATGCACATTCAAACTAAACAACTCTCTACACAATGATAGCTTGGTCAGGGAAGAAATGAAAAAAGAAATTAGAGCCTTACTGAAATGAAAACTCAACTTACCAAAACTTACTGGACACAATGAAAGCAGTGCTAAGAGGAAAGTTTATAGCACTAAGTTCCTCCATAAAGAATTTGGAGACATCTCATAAAAGCAACTTAATGGCATACCTAAAGGCCCAAGGGGGAAAAAAAAAGAAGCAGACACACCCAAGAGGAGTAGATGATTGGAAAACATCAAGGTCATAGCTGAAATCTATGAATTAGAAACAAAGAAAACTATTCAAAAAAATCAATGAGACCAACAGCTAGTTCTTTGAGAAAATCAACAAGATAGACAAGCCCTTAGGGAAACTACCTAAAAGGCAGAGAGAAATTATCCAATTGAGCAAAATCAGAAATGAAAAGGGGAACATAACAACAGACACTGAGAAAATCCAAACAATCATTAAGACTTACTACAAAAGCCTATATGCCACAAAATCTAAATGAAATGGACTATTTTTGTGATAGATTCCATTTCCCAAAATTTAATCAAGATCAGGTAAATTGATTGAATTATCTTATATCCCCCAAGGAAATAGAGGGAGTCATAAAAAATCTCCCTTCCAAAAACAGCATCAGGCCATATGATTTCAGCCCAGAATTCTACCAGTCCTTCAAAGAAGAGCTAATTCCAATGCTCTTCAAACTATTCCACAAAATAGAAAGAGAAGGAATATTACCAAACTCATTCTATGTAGCCACAGTCACCTTGATACCTAAACCACACAAAGACCCCCCCCAAAAAAAAGAGAACTTCAGACCTATCTCTCTTATGAACTGTGATGCAAAAACACTCAATAAAATTCTTGCAAGCAGAATCCAAGAACACATAAAAGATATCATCCACCATCACCAAATATGTTTCATCCCAGGCATGCAGGGATGGTTCAGTATACAGAAATGCATCAATGTAATCCACCATGTAACAAACGGAAGGAGAAAAACCACATGATCATCTCCTTAGATGCTGAAAAAGCACTTGACAAAATCCAACACCCATTAATGTTTAAAGTCTGGGAGAGATCAGGGATACAAGGCACATACCTAAACTGAGTAAAGACAATATACAGCAGCCTATTGCCAACATCAAACTAAATGGAGAGAAACTTAAGTCAATCCCACTGAAATCAGGGACAAGGCAAGGCTGCCCACTCTCCCCATATCTCTTCAAGTTAGTATTTGAAGTCCTAGCTAGAGCAATAAGACAACTAAGGAGATCAAAGGGATACAAATCGCAAAGAAATATGTCAAGTTATCACTGTCTTCACATGATATGATAGTGTACATGAACGATCCCAAAAATTCCACCAGACAACTCCTTACACACACACACACACACACACACACACATGGGGGCGGGGAGAGAAACAGAGACCTACAGAGACAAAGTGAAAGATTATAAAGTTACATTATTTTCCATAAAAAATTATTATTCACCAACTAAAATAAATAAACAATGAAAATTAATTTGTGATGTAAGATCAGAATTCAAAACATATAATGAATTCCTATATATTTGTAAAATTGACTAAGCCATCTAGCATCCAACACAGAGAAGGAAATTAATTTAAAAGATTATTAGTAAGCTTGGGCTGAACATGAAGAATGAAATCCTGTTATATGAAAAAAAAAATAGAAATGGGAGGTATCATTTTTGTGGTTTGAATGAGAAATGCCTCCCATAGTCTCAGGCATATGAATACTTGGTCCTCACTTCATGTTGTTGTTTGTAGAAGTTTAGGCTTGCTGCAATCTTTCTTGAGAAAAAATGTAATTGAGTGAAAGTGGCAGAATTTGAGAGTAAAAAATTCTCACCTACTTCTAGTTTGCTGTCTCTGCTCTGTGCATGTGTTTGAAGATGTGAACTCAAAATTTCCTACTCCTGCTGCCATCACTGCTGCTTGCTGTCATGCCTTCACTATGCCGGTATAGAGGCTTATCATTTGGAATCATAAGCCAAAATAAACCGTCTCTTCTTTAGGTTGCCTGTGGTCATGGTGATTTATCACAGGAAAAGAAAAAAAAATATTAATACAGTCACGTTAAGTTACAAATAAATCCTGTATTTTCTTTCATATATATGAAAAAAACAAAAATAAAAATTTGATCCCAATGTAGAATAGTTACTATTAGAGACTGGAAAAGGTGTTAAGGTGAAGTAAGGGGAGAATAGACTGCTAGGCATATATGATCCATGCATGTGTATTCATGAATGAAAATGTTACAATGAATCCTACTTATACAACTGTGTTAATTATATTTAATAAGTATGAAATATGGAGGAGAATCCAGGGGTTTTTTTGTTTTGTTTTGTTTTGTTTTTGATTGGTAGACTTTTGATGAGAGCTTCTATTTCCTTAGGGGATATAGGACTATTTAATTGGTTTACCTGGTCTTGTTTCAGCTTTGGCATGTATAATCGGTCAAGAAAATTGTCCATTTCATTTAGATTTTCAAATTTTGTGGCATATAAACTTTGGAAGTAAGACTTAATTATTGTTTGGATTTCTTCAGTGTCTGTGGTTTTGTCCCCCATTTTGTTTCTCATTTTGTTGATTTGGGTGGTGTCTCTCTGCCTTTTAGTTAGTTTGGCTAAGGGCTTGTCTATCTTGTTGATTTTCTCAAAGAACCAGCCCTTGGTTTCATTGATTCTTTGAACTGTTTTATTTGTTTCTAATTTATTGATTTCAGCCCTGAGTTTGATTATTTCCAGCCATCTACTCCTCTTTGGTGTGTCTGCTTCTTTTTTTTCTAGGGTTTTTAAGTGAGCCATTAAGTTGCTTGCATGAGATGTTTTGAATTTCTTCTTGAAGGCACTTAGTGCTATGAACTTTCCTCTTATCACTGCTTTCATTTTGTCCCATATGTATGGGTATGTTGTGCCTTCATTTTCATTGAATTCTAGGAAGCCTTTAATTTCTTTCTTTCTTTCTTCTCTGACCCAGCTGTCATTTAGTAACAAGTTGTTCAGTTTCCATGTGTGTGTAGGCCTTTTGCTATTTTTGTCATTGAGGTCCAGCTTTATTCCATGGTGATCAGACAAGATACAAGGGATTATTTCAATCTTCTTCTATCTGTTGAGTCTTGCTTTGTGACCAACTATATGGTCTATTTTGGAGAAGGTTCCATGAGGTGCTCAGAAGAAGATAAATTCTTTTGTGTTTGGGTGAAAGTTTCTGTAGAAGTCTTTGGGGTCCATTTGATTCAGACCTCTGTTAGAGACATTATTTCTTTGTTTAATTTCTGTTTTGTTGACTGGTCCTTTGTTGAGAGTGGGGTGTTGAAGTCTCCCATTATTAATGTGTAGGGGTCTATGTGTGGTTTAAGTTTTATTAAAGTTTCTTTTACAAATGTGGTGCCCTTGTATTTGGGGCATAGATGTTCAGGATTGTGATATCTTCCTGGAGGATTTTTCCCTTGATAAGTATGAAATGTCCTTCTCTATCTCTTTTGATTAATTTTGGTTGAAAATCTATTTTATTTAATATTAGAATGGCTACTCCTGCTTGCTTCTTGGGTCCATTAGCTTGGAAAGCCGTCTTCCAGGCCTTTACTCTCAGGTAATGTCTATCTTTGTGCCTTAGGTCTGTTTCTTGTATGCAACAGATTGCTGGGTCTTGTTTATGCATCCATTCTGTTAATCTGTGTCTTTTTATTGGAGAATTGAGTACATTGATGTTGAGAGAGATTAATGACCAGTGGCTGTTAGATCCTTTGATACCAATGTTGGCTATTGTAGTGTGTTTGGCTACTTTTTGTTTTGCTGTAGTGAGGTTATTTGTTTCCTGTGTTTTCTTGAAAGTAGTTAGTTTTCTTGGGTTGTATTTTCCCTTCCAGTGTCTTCTGTAATGCTGGATTTGTTTGTAGGTATTGTTGAAATTTGTTTTTGTCATTGAATATCTTGTTTTCTCCGTCTATGAGGACTGAGAGTTTTGCAGGGTATAGTAGCCTGGGCTGACATCTGTGTTCTCTTAGGGTCTGCATGATATCCGTCCAGGCCCTTCTGGCTTTCATAGTCTCTGTTGAAAAGTCAGGTGTGATTCTAATGGGTTTGCCATTATATGTTACTTGGCCTTTTTCCCTTGCAGCTTTTAGTATTTTTTCTTTGTTCTGTATACTTACTGTTTTGATTATTATGTGGCAGGAGGATTTTCTTTTCTGGTCTAATTTATTAGGTGTTCTGTAGGCCTCTTGTATTCTTATAGGCCTCCCTCTAAGTTGGGGAAATTTTCTTCAATTATTTTGTTGAAAATATTTTCTGGGCCTTGGAGCAGGGAATCTCCTTTTTCCTCTATTCCTATTATTCTTAAGTTTTGTCTTTTCATATTATCTTGGATTTCTTGGATGGTTTGTGTCAGGAATTTTTTAGATTTATTATTTTCTTTGATGAATACATCGATTTCTTCCATTGTATCTTCCACACCTGAGATTCTTTCTTACATCTCTTGTAGTCTGTTGGTTATGCTTACCTCTGTAGTTCCTGTTTTCTTTCCTAGGTTCTCCCTCTCCATGATTTCCTCCATTTGTGTTTTCTTTAATTTTCCCAATTCTATCTTCAGATCTTGAACCGTTTTGTTGATTTCCTTCACCTGTCTGACTGTATTTTCCTGTTTTTCCTTCAATTCCTTCAGCTGTTTGTTTGAACAAATCCTTTCTGAATGCCACAAACTGTTTGGTTGCATCTTCCTGTATTTCTTTACGAATTACCATAATTTGTTTTATTATATCTTCCCCCAATTCTTTACACATTTTACTTGCTTCCTCCATTAACTTCTTCATAAGCATAGATGTAAGATCATCTTTTTGAATTTCACTTATGTTAAGGTGTTCAGGGCTATTTGCCCCTGGATAACTGGGTTCTGGGGATGCCATATTGCTTTGCCTTTTGTTGGTTGTGCTTTTTTGCTGGCCTCTACCCATCTGTCTGTCTCAGGTATTGTTTGTTAATTTCTGGTGCCTGCTGCGTCCTGGGGTGGGGAGAATCCACTTGTGGGATTCTGAAGTTCTCCTCTGCTTTTTGGGTATGGTCAACTGAATGGTGGTTCCTCTCAGGAACTGTTGCAGTTCACTTCAGGTGTATGGACCTGTGTGGTAACTGTGGTGTTCAGTAAGGTCTCCTCTCATCAGGAGAGGTCCTGGTGATGGTTGCCCTGCTGCTGGATTTCTTGCTCTGAGTTCATTGAGCTGCAGCTGTTGCTCTTAAGGTGTAATTGTTGGGTGCAGCCCTCTTGAAGAGCCAGGGATTCCCACAGTTTTGTCAGTTTAACTAAGGATACGTGGTTGATCCTTGGAGCAGTATCTGAGGGCTGCTGTATTGGCACTCTGGCTTTTGTAGGTCTGAGGATGCAGCTGTGTGCCCCAGTGCCCTAGTGGTACTCAATAATGGCGGGTGAGCACAGTGCTCATGCCTGCAGTAGAAGGCTAGAGCCTAGAGTCTGCGTGAATCCAGAAAGTCTTTTGGAGCTGGGTGTCCTGAGCCTTAGACCTGATGATCCCCCCTGCTGTTGGGTTTCCTTCTGACAGGGACACCCAGTCTTTGCTTTGGAGACAGTCGTTCTGTCTGTGATGGTGAGTACAACCCGAAAGCACAGACTTACATGGCTCTGCCATTCTGCCTTTCTGGGGATTGGGTGCCTGGGCGTCTGCTGAAACTGGGTAATTTCTCCCAAGACCTTTTCAGGGTGGTGGTATCGGCTGAGTGCTCTGAGATCAGACCAGCCGTTCCCCTCGCTGTGGGTTTGCACCCGACTGAGAAACTCAGTCTCTGGTGCCCTGGGGCCCGCTGTTCTATCTGAGGTGGTGAATTAGGTGCTCAGGCAGGACTCTGTGCAGGCACCTGGGTCCCAGCCTCTGGCTCTGGGCTGGCTCCTGGGCACCCGCGGAACCTGAGTCTTTTCCAGGGAATGTCTGGGTGATGACCTAAGGTCAGTCCCAATAGTTTCCTGCACCGTGGGGTTATCTCTAGACTGGAAATCCTAGTCTCTGATTTTGTGGTGCCTACAGTTCAGACTGGGACAGTGATCAGAGCACACTGGCGTGTGGCTCTGGGCTGGCAATCAAGAACCTGTTGGAACTGGGATCTCTTCCGAGGTTTAGCTGGGTGAGTCAAAGCTGATTGAATCCCCCACCGTGGGCTATCCTCTCACCTGGGAAACACAATCACTTGTGTTTTAGGGTTACGAGTTCTGACTGCTGGTCACTGTGCTGATCCTGCTGTGCTGTTGGTCAGAATGAGAGTTGTCCAGGTGCCGCCATCTTGCCGAATCCCCTTGTTCATGTATTTTAATGTAACACTTATCTCGTTAATTCATTGAGTTATTCTTTTGATGAATATTTTTATCATTTATTTTTTAAATATTTACACATGAATTCAACCTGTCTGATATCAATTTTCTTATTTAATTTTTATTAATTATAATGTATTCACTTTGTACGCCAGCTGTAGCCCCCTTCTTCATCCTCTTCTAGTGACACCCTCCCTTCCTCTCCTCCTCTCTTGTTTCTCCCCCCAGTCCACTGGTAGGGGAGGTCCTCCTCCCCTTCCATCTGATCCTAGTCTATTAGGTTTCATCAGAACTGTCTGCATTGTCTTCCTCTGTGGCCTGGTAAGGCTGCTCCCCCCTCAGGAGGAGGTGATCAAAGAGCAAGCCACTGAGTTCAAGTCAGAGACAGTCCCTGTTCCCCTTACTAGGGAACCCACTTGGACATTGAGCTACCATGGGCTACATCTGAGCAGGGATTCTAGGTTATCTCCATGCATGGTCTTTGTTATCTACGTGTTAACTTTCATCTATATGATTAACTTACTTTTAGATATCTCTGACTTTGAATATAAGATTGACTTCAAATATATCCTGCATACAACTATTTTCCTTGACAGATAACATATCCCCTTGAAATATCTAACCCGTTTATCAGCTCTAATTTTTATTCATGGCACTTTGTACCATTTCTAATTATAGATTGATTTATTTAATTGTTTTAGTCATCTCGCAGAGTAGAATCTGAGTCCCATGTAACTAACTGCCTTAGTTAGCATATCACTGTTGTTTAAATACATCTCCTTGGATTTTTAAATAATGATTTTAACTCATTAAAAAGTACGTAATACAATACATCTTTGTTATTTTAAGATATTTACTACTTTTAAATTTGATTTTTTTTTGTTTTGCTATGTAATTATCAATTATTTGCAAGTATACATTATTTTTTTCTTATAGGTTGAAAGATGCTTGTTATCTGTTCTCTTTTCTTAGAATTTCCCATCCAGCCCCAGCTTATATCAACTATACATTAATATTACAAATTTATCATAACTATGCCTAAGTAGTCTTCAGAATTCCATTCCCTGCCTATAACTGCTTTTCCTCCACATTCTTTCATCCAAACCTACCCTTCTGCTGAAAATATATTTTAAATCAAACCACTCCCTGCCTCCTCTACCAGTATTACTACCTCAGCACAAAAATTATCACCTTTTCTGAATTATGTTCACAATCTTCTAACAGGTCTCCCTAACTCATGCTTAACATTGCTGTCACATGAATATGATTTATCCCCAGAGTTTCCATGTATTAAGCATTTGGTCCCAAGTGAGATGATGTTAAAAAATTCTAAAATCTTTAAGAGATAGAACCTACTACCCTTAAAAGCAAAAAATACTGGTCTTGAAAAGTGAGTTAATTTTTCTTTAATGTGGATTATTATAAAAAGAACTAGACTAGTCTCTACCCATGGTGGCTCTGGCTTCCTGTCTTGCCATTAATATCTCTCCACCTTGCATTTGCTATTGTCATGATGAAAACTGCAAACAAAAAAAAAGTGCTACAGCTAGAAGAAAGGCTCATCAGAACCCATGTTGTGCTGTTTGAACTTTCAGTCTCCAAAACTGTGAAGTTTTTTTGTTTTTTTTTTCTGTTTTTTTTTTTTTTTTTTTTCTGGGCAAAGGGGTTAGCAATATGATTAAGTAAAAGTACCCACATTTTCCACAAAAGAAACAGAGCAAACATAAATACCTCCATTTCTAAGAAAGTGACACTATAATCTAACAAGCATAAGAAAGGAATGTTTCTGACATTGACTCTGTTGTATGCTTTTGGATCATTTCTGTCTAGTGAGAGCTTCCTGGCGTGGCCTCAGTGGAAAAGGATGGGCTGTGGTGGACTGATGTAGGGGTGGGGAGATCCCCTTTTCTGAGAATAAGAGAAGGAGGAAGGGGGAAGAGGGTGGTAGGGGTGGGACCAGAAGGAGAAGATGTAGGAGGCTTTGGTTGGGATGTAAAGCAAACAAATAAACTTAATTAAAAAAAGAAACAGAAAAATAAAGTAACATTCAGAAACACAGGACACTATCTTTGAAAGTGGATTAAAACAGACTGTAAACTTTCTTGATCCTCCTCCAGGAGATCTCTTTACTACATGGAAAATGGTGAGTGGAAGAATTTCAGTGGCATCATCATTGAAGACGTTGGCAACTTTTCTGAGAACAAAAGCAGTCATTGAAATGGGAAGTATTAATACTTATGATAGGCTTATAACCAATTAAAGAAACAACCTGAAGGCAGACCTATAGCTTAGTTTAAAAAAGCAAAGCATGGTTCTGAGGTAATAGCTCAACAGATAAAAGCTTGTGATTCTCTTCCAGAAGACCTGAGTTCAATTCCTAGTATCCATGGTTGCTTACAACCATTGATTAATTCCTTTTGCAAGGGATCTGATTCCCTCTTGGTGCTTCCATGAGTACTAGATACACACATGGTGCACAGACATACGTGCAAGCAAAATACCTATAAACACAAAATTTTAAATATTACTGTTGTGCTGCATGAAATCAGTGGTTCCTTTGGTGTCAGTGTTTTTACAAATCAAAGAACTCTGAGACTTCGTGTTTAATAGTATTTGTATTTTCTGTTAGAATACTGTGAGAAAAAAGAAAACTGTTTGTATTTGTTTTATCTTATTAATTTTACTATTTTCTGTAGAAGTCTGTTTGTTTTCTAATGAGAGACAAAAAAGGGGTAAATCCGGAGAAGAAGGAAATGGGAGGAAGAGAAGGGGAAACTGTGAAAACGACATATTATGTGAAAAAAGAATTAAAAAAAAAGTTTCCAAAACTGATATGAGAAAATCAGAAATAAAGCAAAATATCAAATCTTTCTAATCACAGGTATACTAAACTTTTTATCACTCTTTCTATACTCATATTCCAGTACTAAGAAACTGTGAAACATAAAAGAAAAATATGGATCAATCATTTTCCCTTTCTTTTTTTACTTTAAATTTATTTTTATACTTTATTCACTTTACATCCCTACTGTAGCCCCTCCCTTGTTTTCTCAAGGTTCCACCCTCCCTCCCTTGTCCCTATTATTCTCCTAACCTATTTCTCAGAAAGGGGGAGCCCTCCTCCCCTACTATCTGACCCCAACCTATCAAATGTTATCAGGATTGCCTACATCTTCTTCCTCTGTGGCCTGGCAATGACCACTCCCCACTAGGGGGAAGTGTTCAAATAGGAGGCAACTGAGTTCGTGTCAAAGACAGCTAATACTCCCCTATCTGGGGAACCCACATGGAGACTGACCTGGCCATGAGCTACATCTGAACAGGGGGTCTAGGTCCTCTCCTTGGTTGGTCCATCAGTCTCTGCAGGGCCCCATGGGCCCCAATTTGTTGACTCTGTTGCTCTCCTTGTGGAGTTCTTGTCCCCTCTAGGTCTTAATATCTCCCCCCTCTTTCATAAGATTCCATGCACTCTGACCAAAGTTTGGCTATGAATCTCAGCATCTGCTTCAATACCCTGCTGGGTAGAGTCTTTCAGAAGCCCTTTGTGGAAGGCTCCTATCCTGGTCCCTGTCTTCCATTTTGCTTTTATTCTTCTCTCATATTCATCCTTACCACAGTTTCTCCTCTCTCCACTTCTCCCTGTTCCTCCCCTGCTGATCTCTGTTAACTCCCTTACCCTCAGGATAATCACACCAGACAGGGCTGGAGGGGACAAAGCTTAGCCAAGGAGGGTGGGTGAAATGCAGGGCCTTGGTCAGCAGTAAATGCCCAAGCATAAGTAGGCACACACCCGGGAACAGCTTTGGGGAACTAGTTCTTTATTGGTGGAGGACAGGGTCTTGATACTCCTGCAGAGGTAGGCAGGGTCTCTGGGACAAGGTTTGTGTGGCCATGCACCATTGGCCAGAACAGGCCCAATAAAGTAAGTAAAAATAAAAACAGAAAAAGGAAAGAAAATCAAATTTTCTCTTCCTTGGTACCCAAATTCTGCAGCATGGTATGTATATTGGGTGCAAGTCTGCATTTCTGCCACCTGCACACCATGTACTGTCATTTGACATGAGGTTAGGGAGTCAGCCTGACTCAATACTGTAATTGGATCAAGCTACAAAGTTAGTGGAGCTTCTGCCTTAATAATGAAAGGCTGTGAATGAAGTTGGCCTATATTGCCATTGTGCCTGAGGATGTGTATTACTGCAACAGTGTATTACTGAACTATTGCCATGCCTGATGACCTGTCCTCATTACAGTAACTATTTAAGCACACGTGTATGCTGATGCTGAAGAAATACCTACAGTTTAAGACGTCCACAGTGCCACCATTCACATTGTGTTATGGTGGCTGTATAATTGGTGCTGCATTTACTATTATGTGTATTATATTTGTACAGGCCACTGGATTACACTCTCCTTAATGTACCCCTGAAAACAAAGGGGCTCTTGAACTCTACTGACAAATGCAACATGACCCAAAGCTTTAATTAAAAACAAATATAAATAAATAGCTATGAAGTTCCACACTAAAACTACAAGGAATGTTGTTTACCAAAGCAATAACTAAAGACACACTTTCAGGAGAAATTCACTTTGTATAAAGCCACCTCATAATAATGTGTGCAAATAAACATGCGCTAAATACAAAGTTCACTGTAGAATCAAAGAAACATTATAAAACAATAGAAAATGATGTCATCAACCAAAAATAGTAACTATCAATAGACTTGAAAATTTAAAAAGTGTTATTAATGAAAGGCCTGAGAAAGAAACGCAAGAACAAATCAAATGCAAAAGTAATAACATGAAAGACATGAAAAAACATGTATCAAAGCAGAAATAAGTGAAATAGAGAATAAAATTGCAAAATATCAATGAAACATACAGTATATGCTTTTAAACTATTAAAAAAACAACAACAAAAATAATCTGGATAAACCAAGAAAAAAGCAAGATAAGTTAAAAATTACAAATAAAGGCCCAGGATCAGATGGTTGCACTGCAGAATTATAACAAACATTTAAAGCAGTAAAAACGTCAGTAAAAATACGTTTAAAACTGTTCTAGTGATCTTAAAGGAAAGAAACTTCCAGTTCTATTCTGAAAGCCAGCAATACCAAGATACTCAAATCAGACAAAAGCAAAGTATAAATAAATATCCTTGGTAAACATATTTCAGCATAACAAGGGAAAACAAATGCAATGGGCAACCAAAAAGATTATCCACCATGGTTGAGTTGAGTTTGTTGTAGTGATTAAAGGACATTTCAACATAGGCATAGTCAGTAAATGTAACATATCATGACAACAAAAATAAAAATTAAACTATTATATTTCAACATATGTTTAAACAGTAATGAAATTAAATCTTTTATTATAACAACAACTGATGAAATTAAGCATTCAAGAATAATACCTCAGAATAATAAAATTTATATGAGACAAACATCCAATATCATATGGAATGGGGAGAAACTGTAATATTTAAGATTGGGATTAAACAAGTATAACTGTAGCCTATCACGTCTCAATAGGATTGGGAACAGACAAGGGAGGGGAGCACAGCAGGGATACAAAGTAAATAAATTGTAATAAATAATAATTATTAATAAAAAGAAAAAAACAAGTATGTTCACTCATTGCACTTATTCAATAAATTACTGAAATTTTTAGAGCAATTTAGGAAAAATGAAAAAAAATGGAAGAAGTCAACTTATCTCTGATTTATACATAACAACATGTTTATGTATATATCTTCAAGCTCTAGAGAATCTTAGAAACTACTGAAATTTATAAACAAAGTTATAGGACACAATAATGTCATATAAAAATAAACTAGCATTTTAATACAACTATGTCTTAGTTATATATTTCTATGATAAAATATCACGACCAAGGCAACATATAAAAGAAAGGATTTAATTTGGGGCTTATAGTTTAAGAAGGTTAGAACACATGGCAGCAGGGATCATGGCAGCAGGCAGGCCAGTATGGTGTTGGAACAGCTGAAAGCTCACATCTTCAGACACAAGCACAAAACAGACAGAGGCAGGTACATGGCAGGTGGCAGGGGAAATATGAATTTTTTGAAACCTCAAAGCCTGCCTCCAATGACAAACCTCCTCCAACAAAATCATAACCTCCTTATCCTTTCCAAATACCAAATCATTTCATCAACTGGAGACTAAGTTTTAAAACGGATGAGCCTATGAAAGCCCGTTCTTATTCAAAACATTACACTCAGGCATAAATTTACTGAGAAAGAAATTATGAAATTATTCTCATTAGTTATAGCTATAAAATATTCAGATAAGTAGGTTCTTAGGAGGTGGAGGAAGGAGGATATGGATTTAAGGTAGCCTTAGTTACATAGTGAATATGAGTAACTGAGGCTATATGAAACCCTGTCTTTAAAATAATAATAATAATAATAATAATAATAATAATAATAAATAAGGAAAAGGAATAAATGTAATTTATTAAACTCAGGGAGATTTTTGCAAGGACAGTGGCAAGAAATCCTTTCTAATTCACTCTAAAAATGCCCCACAGACACCATAAGACACCATAATTGTAGGACCAGAAGAGGTGGTGGAGGAGTTCCGAGTTTCAATTACCAGGAAAGACTTAACAACTTCTCCTTCCTCAGAAGCTCCAGTAACATTCACTCAGCAGAGACCAAAGGCTCCCACCTCTCTGCTCCACAAATAGAGCCTGCTAGAACCAGTCATATCAGACAACTCCAACTGTCAATTTAGGGCATCAGTTTCACTCAGTAAGTTGATATTGCTCCCAACCTTACTTAGAGAAGCTTCCTTTTGCAGTGGACAGTAGTAAATTCAGACTGGTCAAAGTGCTAGAATAAGTGACTGAGAGTGATCAGCCAAATAAAGGACATCTATATCAATCTATCAACTCTCATCCCATCAAGGGTCAATGAATAACATTGAGGAAGCAAAAAGGGGAGGATCAGAAGGTGTGCTGTGAAATGTCATCTGGACATAAAGTAGCTGTTTCCACTCATGAACTCACAGCAGCCATGGTTAACAGCAATAGACCTGGCCATGAACTAGCTAATCAAAATCCAAACATAGGTAAGTGAGGGGGCTCATAGGATCCCTACACATAGTTAAGGAGATATTTGCAGTTGACAGATGCTGGGAAAAGAAGAGTAATTTTTGTTCGGGCATGAGGCTACTGGTATATATTCATGCTCTAGTGGATGGCCCCACAGCTGTGCATGTATGAGCAGTGCTAATTTGATTCAGTGCATTATAAAAAGAAAAGAAGAAGATATAATGAATAATATTTTGGGGGTACTGAGGGAGTTGGATTGTTGAACAGAGAGTGAATGTGATTAAAATACATTATCAAAGCAGATGCTGAGCCTGATGGGCAACTGTTGGGCAGAGTGAATGGAATTTTATGTAAGAAGTGGGAAATAGTAAGAGCTGGAGAGGACAGGGTCTCCACAAGGAGAGCAACAGAACAAGAAAATTTGAACACAGGGAACCTCCCAGAGACTCATACTCCAACCAAGGACTATTCATAGAGTTAACCCAGAACCCCTGCACAGATGTAGCCCAGGGCAGTTCAGAGTCCAATTGGGTTACATAGTAATGGGAAGAGGGACTGCCTCTGACATAATCTGACTGGCCTGCTCTTTGATCACCTCCCCCTGGGGGGGAGCAGGCCATAGTAGAGGACAATGCAGCCACTTTTGATGTGAACTGACAGACTAAGATCAGAAAGGAGAGGAGAAGCTCCCCTATCAGTGGACTTGGGGAGTGGCATGCATGCAGAGGGAGGAGAGAGGGTGGGATTGAGAGGGGAGGAGGGAGGGGCTTATGGGGCGATGCAGAATGAATAAAGTGTAATTGATGAAAATTTTAAAAAAAAAGAAAGGAAGATTTCAAAGAATACATAATGTATTATAAAATATTCAAAAAGAAATTTAACTAAGAAAGTGAAAGAACTTCACTATGAAAACTATAAAACATTTATGGAAGAAACTGAAAAAGATAAAATGAGGAACAAACGTCTATGTTCATGATCTCGAAGAATTAAAATTAGTAAGATATCCATACTCTCCAAAGCAAATTGCAGATTTAATTATCTGCAATTATCAACTAATTATCTATGAACATTATTACAAATTTACTGGGGAAAGAAACAAAATGCATACAGAAACAAAGATCACCCTACACTGCCAAGGTAATCTGAATAAGATATACAGAGCTTAAAGCATACCAAAGAATCAGAGGAACCAAAACAGTACTGCCTTGATATAAAAACAAGCAGATAAATGGACCATATTTGAGTTCCCAGTAATAGCATGCATCCTTATGTTATTGATGCTTAATGAAGTACTAAGAACTGAATAATGCTTGATCAAGTGGATAGTGTTCTATAGATAACTAAAACTCCAACTCTACCATTTATTCTATACAAAATCAACCCTTGGGGTGGAGAGATAGCCGTTGATAAAGCACTTTTCATACAAGTATGAGGATTTGAATTTTGATCCCAGAACTTACACAAAAGCCTGATGTAGTGACACATATCTGCAACTCCAGCCCAGGGAGAAGGTAGATATAAGTAAATTTCTGGAGTAAGCTGTGCAGCCAGCCTAGCAACTGGTGAGTTTTGGGTCCTGTGACAGGCTTTGTCTCAAAATATGATGTGAAATGTGGCTGAGGAAGATATCCGACTACAACCTCAGGCCTCCAATCTCCATACATATGAGCACACACAGAGGAACATGTACAAATATATACACTGAACACACAGACACACACATAAAGTCAATTCATATTTACCAAATGTCACGACCGCCTCGACCAGCAAAGAAGACGCAACACTGGACTCTTCTCAATGCAGTTTTTTCAGGAACCTTGAACAATCTTCTGACTCTCGGGAAGCCCAGCCCGCCAATTAAATAGCCTATGGCCAGCCAATCCTGACAAGCTACATGGCGCCTGCAGATTAGTTCACAGCTGTGGAAGCGAGCCCGATGCACATACACAACCAATTAAGGAGTTGATTACCGAGAGCTTTTACCTACCAGAGGCAGAAGCCAGCGCCATCTTTAGGGAGCGGCAGAGCTTGGCTCTCCACAACCAAATACCTAAATGTAAGTCATAAGACTATGATACTACAAGAAGAAAATGGGAAAAGAGTTTAAAACACTTGACACTGATAATAAGCAATGATTTTTTTTTTTTCACAAGATCCCAAAGCACAGGCAAAAAAAGCAAAGTTGACAAACAGGATAACAAGAATCTTATTAACCAAAGTCAAAAATTTGAATGCAGAACAACTTAAGGAATGGGTGATTGAGAGAAAATTTCTTCCAACTATATATGTAACAACTCAAAGAATGGGAGAATGGGAGAAAATGTCTGTATGTAACAAAGAGTTAAATGTGAAGACTATAGAAGGAAACTACAAGTAAGTTAATCACTCAATTAATTAATTAATTAAAAAGCTAAAGTCCAATTATCAAAACCAAATAATAGTTTTAAAAGTGAAAATAATCTAAGTAGGCATTTATCAAGAAGTACAAGTGGCTAGAACACTTATGAAATCCTGTCCAAGATAAGTAATAATCAGAAAAATGCAAATTAAAACTAGTATAATATAAACCCACTTGAATGAGGATAGCTGTTATCAAAAGAGAAGTGAAAAGCACTACCAAAGATGGAGAAAAAAGAATTTCTTATACAGTGCTGATGGAAGTGTAAATTAGTATTGCTGCTATGGAGAAGAGCATAAAGGTTCTTTCCAGAAGTAAACATAGACATAAATAAGATCAAATAATTTCACTTCTTGGTGTATATTCACATACAATGAAATCAGCTTGTAAAAGAGATACTACTATTTGTCATAGCCCTATTAAAAATATCCAAGACATAGAAAACAACTTCAGTGACTGACAATGATAAATGAACAAAATATGATATATATATATATATATACAATTATTTAGATTATTTAGCCATAAATTAGAAATGAAATCCTATAAATCACATAAAAGTGGGTGGAACTGAAGGATGGGCATTATGGTAAGTGAAATAAGCCAAAATAATACAAATTTTAGGAGCTTTCTTTCATTTCTGGAAGATAAAATATCAATATAATGCATCATAGTAATGACACGAAAATAGAAAAGGTATGGGTGGTAAGGAGGATACAGGTTTGATAAGGCATACCAAAACCTAGTTATAAAGTAAGAATAGTCTAGTGCTCTGCAATACAATGAGGTGACTACACCTCTTTAGTATATTATATATTTTGTGAAAACCTAGAATTGAAGAACTCAAAGACTCCAAACGTAAGCACATGATAATACAAAGAAGTAATTTTAATTACTCTGATTTGTTCAGGGTATGGCTGTGTTGAAATGCCATACTATATTTTGATGGTATATATTACATTGATGAAGACAAATTTAGAAAACCATGCAAATCAAGAGGTTCAGATCTTCATGTTCACTTTAAGAACACCTGGGAAACTGCTCAGGCCATCAAGCGTATATATAAATGAAAAGCCACCAAGTATCTGTATACCTTTGGTCCCAGCACATAAAGCTTTCAATGTGAAAAGGAAAGGAAAGATATTATTCCAAAACTCTTCAATTTAGCCTCCAGCAGACTTTTAAGAGCTGGACAGAAATCAGCCATATTCTTTGCCAAAATATTATAACAATCTTTAAGCCAATACCTATTGTTCTCACCTAAAAACCTCTTGAGCTGGATCGTCATAGTCCAAATTGCTCTCAGCAATACACCCTTCTAATATCTTACTATTATGGTTCATGAAGTCTCACTTACAGTGTTTAACTACTTTTTAAACCTAATGTCCTAAAGTCTAAAAGAAGTAGCATGCTCAGGGCTGTCACATCAAAGACTGGTATTATCTTTTGTCTTAGTTACTATTCTATTGTTACGAAGAGACACTGTGAATAATGCAACTTATATGTGAAACCATTTAATTTGTGGTTTGTTTACAGTTTCAGGGAGTTAGTCCATTACCACCAAAGCAAGGTGCATAAGAATACACAGACAAGCATGGTGTTTGGGAAGGAGCTGAGAGCTCAAACCATACACACAAGTCTTGGGTAATTGCAGAAAGCAAGTGAGACTTGGCCTAATGTGACACACCTTCTCCTATGAGACCACACTCCTAATCCTTACTAAATAGCCAACCAACTAGGAACCGAACATTCAAATATAGGTCCATTTTCATTCAAATAGCCATAGAAGCATTTTCTCAATTGAGATTTTTGTTCCCAAATGACTATAGCTTGTGTCAAATTGACAGAAAACTATCCAGTACAATCTATTAAACATTAAAGAATGAAAAGTTGTTTCTTAATGAGAAGTAAAGAATGTTGATCCTTCTGTAGAGTCTACTTCTGGTGAAGACTTTACAAACATACATTGCTGAAATGAGAAAGCATTTAGAACAGTGTTTCTAGACCTTCCTAATGGTGAAGGTGAACCCCAACCATAAAATTATTTCATTGCTACTTCATAAATCTAATTTTGCTACTCTAATAAATTATAATATAAATATCTGATAACCAGGATATCTGATATGTGACCTCTTTGGGGGTTGCAACCCACATGTTGAGAACCACTGATTTAGAATATGCCACATATGTAATAGACAAAGCCTTAGCAAAATTTGCAAGGACTGGTCACTGTTTCCACTGGTGTTATGCTATGGGTATTATAGTATCAAATAACACAGTGAAAACGAATCATTCTGGAAAGGTGAATCAATCAATGAAGCAAATTTGATTGTCTTATTTTAATAAATAGCTACAATTACCCCAGAATTGTAATCTCCTGACAATTTCAATATCCTGACCAAAGAGTATATGACTTCCTAAGATATCAGATATTAGCAACAATGCATTAAAGTATGAAGATATATACCATTTTAATTATAATGTTATTATATACTTGTTGGCTATATTATATTATAGAGCCAATTTTATATACATGGAGAAATCAAAAAAGTAACTGTTTTTGATACTTGCTTTTTTGCAGTGATCTGAAATTGAAATCACTGTGAGTCTGTAACTGTATCTTAAGTGCCTGAGAGTGTCTTCCATCTCTTGTAGTCTGTTGGTAATGCTTACCTTTTTGGTTCCTCATGTCTTCTCTAAGTTCTCCAACTCCAACGTTTTCTCTGTTTTTGTTATCGTTATTGATTCTAATTCTGTTCTCATGTTTTGACAAATTTTACTCATTTCCTTCACCTGCTTGAATGTGGATTTCTGTCTGTCCATGATGGTCTCTATTGTTTGTTGTTCATTTCCTTTTGAGGTGCTTTGAATAACTGCATAATTATAGATTTAAGATCATTTTACTGTCAATTGATATTTGGAGATTTTGGTGAAGCTATGTTGTCCTGGTTTTTGTTGCCTGTATTCTTATGTCAGCCTCTAGTCATCTGGTTGTCTGTAGCCTAGACTGATTGTTCCTGGAGTCTGTACTGCAGACTAGGTCCATCTGTCTCTGAGACTGAAGTAGTCTCGGCTGGATTCACTATTTCTTCTTACTGGCTCGCTGTTTCTGATTCAAGTATGTCAGGTATCTAGGGTGCAAACTGAAAGATCTCTGAGCCTAAAGCTGCTCCAGTGTCCCCAAGGCTTCCTTGAGATGGCACACTATGGGATTGGGGTCCCTGGCTCAATTGTGCTGGGTTCACTGGTTGTGCGGTGCTGGTTGTTTCTGACCCAGGTGTGCCAGGCTGCTGGTGAGCATGTAGAAAGATCCAAAAGCCTAGATCTTTTCTGTATGGAAGAGGAACATGAGAAAAATTTACAGACTCTGATTCCATGCTGCTTTAGAAGTGTTTTAACATCTTTGGACAACACTGATCAGATAGAATATAACACTCAAATGGACTATAAAATACTCCTTAATTTCCTTAATTCAGGGGTGTCATCTGAGTTCCAGTGCACCACAGGCCTCCTAAAGGAGGTGGACAATGGAACTTGAGTCCTGTGCCTAGCTCAGATCTTCTGTATTCATTGTCTGTGCTGTGCTGCCTGATTCTGACCTAGGTGAGTCAGGCATGTGGGAAGTAGGTAGAATGGAGCTACACCTCCCTCCATGGTGCTACCTGAACCACAGATACAGAAGCTGCGATGTAGATGTATTCTTTGGGGCTGAGAACCCCACAGTCTGTTGATCTCCACATTGTTCACAGTTATAGTTTTTCTGTGATGATGCCCATCTGCTGTAAAGAGATGAAAGAGATGATGAGCTATAGTAGCTACCCTTATCTGTGTGTATAAGGGTAATATTTAGGATCCTTAAATCCAGCAGGTTTTTTTAAATTTTTTTTTTAGTCTCTCCTCTTCTTTGTACACTGCGGCCTTTGGTTAGCCATTTGTAGTTTGTGGGTCATGTAGGTGGTCCTACCCTCTTCCAGGACTCCTTAAATAGTGAACTCTAGGATAACTTATGCTTTAGCTATGGAAATCTTCCATGTCTATTGGGAAAGAAAGAAATAAAGACAGCACTGAGACAGTTATAAATGGGCTTGTCTCCACACTTTCAAACTCCAAACTAAACATTAAACATCTAACTAAAGAGATGTAGCTTAATAAATATAATCTAGATAATCCCTCACAGCCATGCCCAGAGGCTTATTTCCCATGGTAATTCTGAATCTCATAAAGTTAAAGTCAATATTAATCATCACATCATGTTTAGTTCTCATTTGGGAGCTTTCGCAGATTGAATTGAGGCTCTCTTGCTGTGATGGTTATCTGACCATGAGTGATTATACTTCTCACACTTCTTTTCTGAGACAGATGTAAGAATTCATGGAAATGTTAGAAGGCAGTGGTGCAGTCCATGAAACAGTCTGATCTTAATACCAATAAAGACATTCTAGAGATCTTGTCTGTAGGGAAGGAAAAACATGAGAAAAATTTAGAGACTCTGATTCAATGTTGCTTTAGAAGTGTTTAAACATCTTTGGACAATACTGATCAGATGGAATATAATACTCAAATGGACTTAATTCAATGCACTTAATTCAAGGGTGTCATCTGAGTTCCAATAAATGACAAAACTCAACTGATCATAGCAATGGTACGTTTTAGTAGGGACTCAGAAGGAACTAGAAGTTACATAAGGTAATAATCCATAGCAATTTAAAGAACATAACTTCCTGTAGTCTGAGTTGTAAGGAGAAAAGAAACTGGCATTTGGATAGATGAATAAATTTACTAACAGAATAGAAGCATAAAAATTATGTGTTCTGTACTATTGTATCAGTTCATAAATGTGGTACAAGGAGAAATAGGAGAGAGGCTCAGAGAATAAAGAAAATTTCCCATGCTTATAAGCTTGTAGATAAATAGATATAGATGGCAATGAATTCTATGCAAAATAAAATGTATAAGAGCAATCAAAAGACAGAAGACAGGAGCAAGAAGAAGGTTTAGACTACTGTCTTTATTGGATTTCATTATGAAAGAAAGACAGAGGCACTGAAAGCACTTAAGTGTTGACTAGCTTGAATAATTTTGAGGCCTTTGAGCTATAGTAGTAGACTATTGTTTCCTGCCCTCTAGGGATAAAAGTATTGTTTTCAGGGTGTATGGACCAGACACATGAGGTACGGTTCTGTGCCTATTAGTTAGTTTGCATCAAAGGCATGAACTATTTTGACCTTTAGGCATAGTAATTGGGTACCTAAGGGTAAGGCAGTCATTGTAATCAGCATTTTTTTTTGAGATAACAAACTATAAACATACAGAAAAAAATTCAAATATTTACAATAGAGTATATGAATATAGTAATGTTGAGAATGGAAAGAATGAAACAAAATTCATATACATCAAGATTAAATGTCAACAGAGTGTCAAAACTAAAACAATAAAAAAGCAATGAAAATATTACATAGGCACATGGAAACAATTATCAGAATGATGAATTTAAAATGACCTAGACCACCTGCTCAGATGTAACCCGTGGGCAGTTCAGTCTCCAAGGGAGCTCCCTAGTAAGGTGAATAGGGGCAGTTGCCAATATGAACTTGGTTGCCTGCTCTTTCTTCAACACCCCATGCCCAGGTGGACTTACTAGGCCATAGAGAAAGAGGATACAGACCGTCCTGATGGCTAGGAACTGATAGTAGGGAAGGAGGACCTCCCTTATTAGTGGGTTACGAGAGGAACATAGGCGGAGAAGAGAGACGGTGGGTAGGACTGGGAGGAGATGAAGGAGAGGGCCACGGCTGGGATACAAAGTGAATATATTGTCAATAATAATAATAATAATAATAATAATATGAAAAAAGAAAGAAAAAATTGTCAGAAAGCCATATGTTTAAAAGGCATTATTTTGTTTTTATAGAATCAATTAAGGTGTTCTAAAAGTCAAAACTGTTTAAAAATAATAAAGAAATATTGTGAAAATAAGAAAGACAGATGTTAGTGCATCAGAGGAAAAGGGAATTTAGAAGCTATGGAACTAACTGTTTTGGTATGATATTTGTAGAATCGTTTGTCTTATTATAATGAAGAAATAAAAATAAAAATTTCAGAAAGAGGCAAAGTTATATAACATTGAATAAATATTAATAAAGAATGAAAGATAACGTCTTATTGTTCACTAAAATTTTTGCTAAAATTTAGTACTCTAAAACATGTTAAAGTAATTAATCAAACAGAATTAAGGTGGAAAACTGAATCATGTATATAACAGAACTAATTACATCAAATTATCATTTATTATGAATAATGTATAAGGGAGAAAAACAGATTTCCACCTACCCATCTTAGGTTTAATGTCTGGGGCCCCTGTAAAAATAGATTGACAAAAGTAAATGAAGCCTCTGTTTGCATGGAAATTTTGCATACACAAGGGAGATACCCAGGAATGAGTAATTCTCTAAGTTGTGGCTTAAGGGAAGGGAAGTTGGTAGATTAGAGGCACTCAGCACTCCATTGCATTTTCATAAGTCTAAAATAAAACATTACAGCCATGGCTACAGGGAAAGTTAGCTGATGATGAAAGTCAGAAGACAACTATAAGCAGTAGACTCCTATAGGCCAGATGAAATCCAGAAATATTGCACTTTAGATTTGGAAAATAAATAGTGAACCATCACACAAAGTACTAGACTAAAGTGATGAGGAATAAAAGAATCCCACCTCAGACCCCTTTAGTAGTGCTGTAAGAAAAAATACAAGTGTCAGAAAGCTCCACAAGCACACATTGTGGCATTCAGCAAAAATACCATTCATGATTGAAGGTTTGCAAACTGAACAGCAAACAGACACTAGAGAGGACCCACTACCCTTTCTGTATTGCTCACTGGTGTCCCTGTGGGCAGCCATTTTAAGGAGAGGGCTTAAAGTAAAATATTTGTGCAGCTAGAAGACCTTAGGGCTTTTCTTTTTTTCATTTTTATTAGTTCCTTGAGAATGTCGTTCATTGTATTTTGTTTTTATTTTTTTAATTAGTTCTTTGAGATTTTTTTTTTTACAATGAGTATCGGTCATATTTACCCCTCATCCCCCAAGAGTTTCCAGATCCACCCCCTTTCCATCTCATCCAATTTGTGTCTTCCCCAACACACATATAGAAGTCAGTTTGTGCTGCCCAAATATTTTTAGATATGTGGTCTTCCACTGGAGCATGTTTGACTGATCAGGGACTAAAACTATTTTGGAGAACTGACACTCCCTTTTCTAACAACTAACAATGGCAAAAACTCCTTGGCTAGGGATAGAATCCCATACCCAACTTCCATTTCTGTGCTGGGATTGAATCTGGCTGAGAATTCTACAGTGTTTTGTTCTCTACACCTTGGCCAGTTGTGGGTTACTCTGTTATTCACCATCCAGTGAGAATAGAAGCTTCTCCGATGACTGAGACATGCCTCAACATATAGGTATGACACTAAGTCATTAAGAGTCAGTTTAATACTATATTTATTTAGCAGCATAATAGGAGAGATTTCTTCTAGGGCATAAGATCTATCTGGCCTAAATAAACTGAAAAAAAAAAAAGACCTGTCTGACAATAGGTTCTTTGTCCAATAAAGGTGCCATGTATGGATGTCATCTTGTATAGTTGGACTTCAATCCATAAAGTAGATGCATACTCCCAAGATGTTTGCGCCACTATTGTATCAGTGGGTATTTCTTCCCAGGCCAATCATTATTATAGTTTGCACTTCTAAAAGCTGAGTATGATTAATGATTGCTTTTCTCCTACAGTAGCATGCATAGTACCTTTCAGCACTGCAAAATCTAGGCAGTAGGGAAGAAGTTTCCAGGCCAGTACCAGCTTGATCTTTTCATGTTCAGTGACTCAAATATGTGGTGTCTTCACCAATAGGCTCTCACTTTCTCATAGTGAAAATCTCGAGGTTAATCAGGAACACTGTAATAACCTATAATGTTTAGGAGATTTTTTCAATCTCACTGGCCAACAAATCCAAAAGACATAGACCATTTCTGGGACTAAGCATTTATTTTGTTAGCCTCTTATATCTAGTAAAGGTACTGTTATATCATTATAGGATAATTCTACTTTAAGTCTTTTAATATATGTGTATAGATTTAGTTTATGAAGATTCTACTGTAGTAGTTTTATTTATGTATTACTCTTTGAAAATTCTTCAGTGTTATTTTACCTCCCAGTTTCCTTAATCTACTCTGTCCTCTCCTCCCCAACGCAATTTATCCCATTCTGTTTCATAACTTTTTTTAACCCTTTATCCCAATGTTTTCTATGTCTCCATCACCCAAATGATTTTCTCTGTGACTCCTCAGTAATATCCTGACCTATGTATGTATTAGAAATGAAGCAAGTATATCTAAAGATTGAAAACATCAACATGTGAGATAAGACATATAATATTTTTCTTTCTGTGCTCACTAAGAATTATTCAAATTAACTCAAATGGTACAGAATACTTTGATCATATTCATACCCTGCTCAAGCTCCTCCAGGTCAGCCCAGTTTCCTAACACATCCAACTTATTGTCCTCTTAAAATAAATTTTAAATCTATCAAGTACACTTTGTAACGTCCATATATGTTTAGATATGTGGCCTTCCACTAGACCATAGTTGACTTACCTGAGGTCACACCCTTAAAGAAAACTGACTTTCTTTTCCACAAGCTATCAATTATTAATCACTCCTTAGATAAGAGTGAAACTTAATGTCTACCTCCCGCCTCCATTTGGGTTCTGGCTGGATATAGCACACGTTTTGTGCATGCCATCAAAATTACTGTGAGTTCATGTTGCAGGATATTTGATCCCATTGTGAAACCAGAGACTATGAACTGTTAAAACCTTCTTCTGATTTGGTTTGGCTCAGACCTAGCACACACCTTTTAAACCAAGGACTTTCTGTACAAAGGATTTAATAAAGTTAACACCAGGTCAAGAGGTAGAGAAAGAAAACAGCTAACAGGGAGGGGGCATTGAGTTGAAAAATATTTAACACAGCATAGAGAAGAAGTTGTTATTTAGCTCTTTGGATTTTTTTTGAAAAGTTAAAAAAGCCACATATACTTTTTTATTCTTGGTACCACGACCACAATTTACAGGGCAATATACCTGATGTCAAGAAAAGAAAAAGAAAAGAAAAAGCTACAACAGATAAAAGACTTCAGCAATGTATATCTAATTGACACTACATTGCATTAATCAATAGCTGTACTTTATATAAAATTTGGTTATGACTGTCCTGAGCAATAAGGGTTTCCTGCTTAAGCTACAGTAACTTTTTTGACTAAGGGATCATTCTTCCTCCTGTGGCAGAATTTATAGTTCTTCTAATGCATTTGGGACAACTGTCTCAATGTAACCTGCAGATTATTTGACAACTCCTTGCTCTCTCTCCTGATAAGAACTGTAGTCTTTTCTACTTTTTTTTTAACCTTCTGCTACCGTATTCACCGCTCCCACAACCAGATTCATAGCAACCTCCATAGGGACTGTCTTAGCTTCTTCCACCAAAACTGCCTCCCTTTGTGGGTCCATAATTTGAATGCTGTTGTCTACTATAATTTCTAAAGTCACTATAATTCTCACCACCAACATAGTGTCCTCCACCAAAATTTACTCCTTCGTTTTAACCATTATATCCTCTGCTACAATAACCACTATCTTGGTTTTCATGTCCTGCTCCACCACCACCATAGCTTACTCTACTACTGTAACCAGGACCACCATCATAGTTGCTACAGTCACCTCCAAATACATTATATCCACAATTACCACGTTCATACCTACCTCTGCTGCCACCTCCTATACCACCATAGCCTCCTCTTCCACCAAAGTTTCCATCACGAACAAAGTTACCTCTACTACCTCCAAAGTTTCCACCACAACTCATTAAATTGCCAGATCCACCTCCACTACCTCTCAGTGATCCAGCAGACTGCATCTTTTGTTCAGAAAGGGCCATTTTCACTTCACAATTCCTCCCATTAATAGTGTGGTGTAACTGAACAACAATTTATCAACTTTGTCATGATCATCAAAAAGCTACAAGTGCAAATACTCTTTTTTTTCTACTCTGCCTGTCTTCCATATCTTCTATAGTTTCAATCTTGCTATATTTTTCAAGGTAGTCTCTAAGATTATATTCTTCTGTATCTTTAATACCACTAACAAAATTTTTCTTCACTGTTAAAAGGGCACCAGGCATCACAGAATCCTCTATAGAAATGGCTCTCTTTGGTTCCACCACACGCCCATCCACCTTGTGTGGCCAGGCACACATTGCAGCATCCACCCCTTCCACACAAGAGAAAGTCACAAAACCAAAGCCTCTGGAACATTTTGTTTGGGATCTCTCATCACCACACAGTCTGTAAGTGTACCCCATTTCTCAAAATTTTCTTTATTGGTGGTCTGAGCTTTAAAACCACAGATGATAGCTTAAGAGCTCTTTGGCTTTTTCCTCCTGAGAAGTCAGGTTAGCTAGTAGGCCTTATCTTATTTGGCCATCAGCTGAGCTAGCAAGATTTTGGGTTTTGGTTTTGGCTTTTTCCATCTGGGATGTAAATACAGTAAGAAATGTTTTGTTTTTTTTTTCCTAAGCTGTTGCTTGAGTAGGAAGATCAGCTGGGTGCTCTCTCTGCCTCTCTGAGCTAGTAGGATATCCCCCCAACATCTGACTCTTGAGTTTTCATTAGTAAAATTGAGTGTTTTGTATCTTCATTTTTAAAAACAAGTTCATATGGATATACACCCTGTTGTGCCCAGAAAACTCCACTATCTTGTAGTCATCTGTTGTCTCTAGTTTGTACACACTTTCTACAAAGATCGCTAAGCCTTGGAGGGAGAGAGTATGATATAGATATTTTATATTTAAGACTGATAATTCATCAGTCTCTCAGTGCCTTCACAATGTCAAGTTGTGATGATTGTGGATTTTTAGATATTTAAACTCCAAAGGCCTCTAAGCTAGTGGTCATGCCAAGAATCAACTTGGAAACACACACACACACACACACACACACACAGTGATTTTACTCAGATTCAGAGACATGGGTATTCCTGAGTGCTAACTACCTCCTATGCAGCAAATATGTGTGAATTCTGCATGTGATTAGAAGAGAAAAAAGGTTGGACAACTGTGTATGCATATAATGATGTTAGAATGGAAAACTGCACACTCAAGACACACAAGACCTTGTCTCCTAAGTAGTTTGCATAATTTTGTATCTGAATAGAGTTTAAAACAGTGACTCACTTTCTTGAGGTAGTAAATCTTATTATACTAATTGTGTTTTCTGATATTGCCCATTTGGAGTGAAGCACCAAGGCCACTAGGAGAGAGGATTTAATTGTTCATATAATGCTTCACAAATCACTTATATGTAAAACTGGATGATGCTTCAAGCCACTAGGATCTTACTTCTATAAAGTAGGGGATTTTTCTTTTTTGTCTATTTTCTCTACTTCTATTGGCCGTTACTTAATAGAAATTTGAATTCACCAATGCAATTCTGGACCTATAGAAGAATGTGACTGGAAACCAGGTAAGGAAGGTGAAATTTCAGAATGCTGAAAAAAAAAATACCAAGGTTGATGAGGAGAAAACACCAAGATGAAGAAAGAGAAAAAAATCTCAAGGAATTATTGAGTTTTGCCTGACCTTTTAAAAAGATTAATTACTTGCTCAGTGACATGGCTCAGGAACATGGTGAACATATTCTGAAGCACTTGAAAGATATTAAAACTCTGAGATGCTCAGCAGCCTGTGAGTTTTTACCTTAGATTTTTCACTTTGAATTCAATGACTATTTCACAAATGAAATGTAAAAAAGAAAAAGGATAAGGACATATCCATATGATTCTTATCTTTTTCTTTTGATGGGCCTGAAATTATGGGTTGCGCAAGGTGCTAGGTATATTAGAAAAAAAAAAAGGAAGAAAAGAATGTCACTGAAACCATTACAAAGAGTCAGAAACTAAGAATGTGGAGATTTCATATGAGAATAAGATTTTCCAATGACAATTTTTTGTTCTTCCTGACACTTCTGAGCTCTGGACATGTTGTTGCTCAAGCAATCCTTGTTGCAGACTATGAAACTGGACTTGTTTTGGATGAGTTAATAATCTCAGGATCAAAGTCAAACTTTACAAAAGCAGTTACTTAGGCTGATGACATTATTATTAAGAAGATAAAAAAAGCAGATTCAGGTTATCATATATTTAAAGAATTCAAAGGCTGCAGTAAGTTTTTTTTAATGCTGGCTGCAATAAATCTTTTCAGGATATCTGCGTATAGAAGAATGCAAATAGATCGATATCACCTTGTACAAGTCCAAGTAGATCAAAGACTTCGTAAAACTATATACACTGAACTGATAGAAGAGAAAGTATGGAATAAAATGCAAGGCATTGGCACAGTAAAAGACTTTCTGAACAGAACACTGAAAGTGGAGACACTAAAATCAACAATAGTAATAAAAAATGGGACCTCATGAAACTGAAAAGTGTCTGTAAAATGAAGGATACTGTCAATAGAACAAAACAGCAGCCTACAGAATGAGAAAAGATTTTCATCAACTCCACATCTGACAGAGAATCAATATACAAGTTATATGAAGAACTCAAGAAGCTAGGTAATAAAAAAAACACACCAAATAGTCCTATTAAAAACAGGGTACAAAGATAAACAGAGAATTCTCAGTAGAGGCATCTCAAATTGTTGACAAACAAATGTTCAACATCTTTGCTATCAGGAGAACACAAATTAAAACTACTTTGAGATTTCATCATATGGTTTTCAAAATAGCTAAGATCAGTAACTCAAGTGAGAGCACACGCTAATGAAGATGTGGAATAAGGGGAACACTCCTCCAGTGCCAGTGGGAATGCAAACTTGAACAGCCACTATGGATATCAATATGGTTATTCTTCAGAAAATTGGGAATCAATTTATATCAGGACTCAGGTATTCCAGGCAAGGCTTCCAGTGGTAAGACTGGGTTGTACTCAATTGAGTTGTTGGCCAAAGCATTCCAATGGAAATCTCCAAACACGACAAAGGAATGATCTCCCCAAACTGACTGTGGGGTCTTATTGCTGAGGAAAATATGAACACAACTTACTGTACGTGAAAAAGTCAAGCTGGTGCCTATATGAGCCTTCATACCTACATTCTAGTGGTTTTTTTTGTTTGTTGCTTGTTTTTGTATAAGAAGGTACTCTTCAGGTGATCAAAAGAAAAACATAAACACCCAACCTTTGACCTACAGTCTGTCCTATATGCAAGATATACTAGAGCAATGATAGCATAGAACTTGTGGGAATAGCCAATCAATGTCTGGTTTGAGTTAACGTGCACTCCATGAGAGGGAACTCATACCCAACACTGCTTTGGTAGCCAAGAACCAGAAACTAGAAAGCCCAGAAAATAGTGAAGCTCTTATATACCTTGCTCAGTTGATTCAGAGAGCCTTGCTCTCCTTGTGTTCTCTATCTTCTCTTGTTCTGAAGGAAGAAATCTTTTTTTTTTTACATTGTTTTTAGCTTTATTAGTTTCTTAGTTTCCCTTAGCTACAGACCCCCAAAACTAATGAGACCTGCTTAAAATGAATAATGATGGGTATTTGGAGAGTCTTCCCTCCCTTTATAAAGAGGTTTTGAAAAATCTTATGGAGACTTCCCGTTTAGATTTTCTGTCTGAGTAATGGCTGGCTGTGAGACTCTGTGTCTGTTTCCATCTACTGCTGGAGGAAATCTCTTTGAAGATGACTGAATAAAGCACTGATGAATGAGTATAGTAGAATGTCATTGGGAGTCATATTATAGATACTATCTTTGTAAGACCAGTAGAGTCTTGTTTTACCTCAGTTCTCTGGTGAAGCAGAAAGTACGGGGCCTAAATGGGTCTGTACCAGGTCTTCTGCATATATATTAGCATTTTTACAGGACTCCTGACTGTGAGAATTAATGGATCTCTGACTCTTGTGCTTGTTCTTGGGACTCTTTCCCTCCTGTTTGGTTGCTGTGTTCAACCTCAATATAATATTTTTGCTTCATCTTATTACATTTTATTTTTACATATTTGGTTGTTATCTCTCAGAATCTTGTTCTTTTCTAGTGGGATACATAAAGAGAGTGTATCCTGAGGGAAGGAGAGGTGGGGAGGAACTGGGGGAAGTAGAATTAGAATAGAGTTAGAATAAAATCAAAATATATTGTTTGAGAAAGAGGATCTATTTTCAATAAAGTGGGAAAGTTTTAATGTCTGCAAGCCTCCATTTGTGTTGGTTATTTTTCATGTTAGAGACTTGTGAAATAAATTGTATTATCAATAAATGTAAATGTAGTTTTTATTTCCTCAGATGAGGGCATGAGCACCATACCCAAGTTTCACAAATACATGTCTTGGGATGATAGAAACAGAAAGTTTCTATCTAACTGTACCTAGGCCTAGGTCTAGAAGCTTCTATCTCTGTACAATCTAATCTCCTACAAGTCTGGACCTTGAAGGCTTCAGCTTCAAACCTCCATCTGCTAATGTAGGCCCTAGAATGTTTTCAACCTCTTGAGACTTACTGCTTAATAAACTCATCTTTTCCTTTTCTTTCTGAACTCTAGCTGGCTGGTTCAACTCAACTGTTCTGGTTTTAAACTCCTCTCCAAGCTAGCTAATTCAAACAGGCTTCTAATTCAAACTCCACTTCTCACTGAATTGCTTTTCTTGGAAAAACTGCCTCTGCAGTCAGCAAAACTGAACTGCACAAACTCAACTGCACTCAACTGAACTGCACGGAACTGCATCGAACTGTACTGTAGTCCTGAACTGTACTGTATTTCAGAACTCTGTGGTATTGTTTCCACAAACCTTCCTTCCTTCTCTCTCTCTCTCTCTCTCTCTCTCTCTCTCTCTGTGTGTGTGTGTGTGTGTGTGTGTGTGTGTGTGTCTATCACTATCTCTGTACAATCTGAAGTAGCTTCTCTTTCCTGAATGTTCCTGTGACAGTTGGGTATATCCTACAGCTGACACATTCTGTCAAACTTTCTCTAATTCATCACTTTTCTGCCTCTCAATGAGATGCCATTGTTTGGGAATATAGGTCTATACTAAATTCTAGCCAGAAGTATTAAAGGTATGTCATGTCTATATTCCATCTAGAGGGATTAAGGCTGTGTATCCATCCAGAGGGATTAAAGGTGTGTACTAAGAGCATGTCTATATTCCAGCCAGATCACACAGACCTAGGCCTTTGGATGTGATCCCTTGCCAAGGCAACTATGTTGCTGGGATAAAATTCCTCTACAAATAAACTCTGTAAACTCTGTAAACATAAAATATGTTGTCCCATAGGATAATTTCTATTAAATTGTCTGCACATTGTGAGCCAATATTTCCATCTGTGTGTTTACTTCATGGCTGCATTTCAAACCTTAGTGTAGAGATAGTAGGAACCATAGTCTATATCATTTCCTTATCTCCTCCTTCCTCATCATATAATAAAGTTTAAAATTCATTAATTGGGAGCAGATACTGAGACTTACAGCCAAACTTTGGAAAAAACTCAGAGAGTTTTCTGGAAGAGTGGTGGGATAGAAGAACCCAGAGGGGACAGGAGCTCCACAAGAAGACCAATAGAGCCAACAAACCTGGGCCCAGGGAGGGCCTGTGGAGACTGATGGTACCAACCAAGGAACATTTGTAGAGAGGACCTAGGGCCCCTGATCATAAATACTCAACAGGAAGCTCAGTCTCCAAGTGGGTTCCCTAGTTTGGAGAGCAGGGGTAGTTGCTGACATGTACTATATTGTCTGATCACTTCCCCCTGGCCAGATGCAGGCCATACTGATGATGAAACTTGATAGGCTGGGGTCAGTTGGTAGTGGAGGAGGGCTGCCTCTTTCTGAGGACTAGGAGAAGAGGGAGGGAGGCTGAAACTGGGAGAGAGGGCCATATGATCAAGTTGTAAAGTGAATAAATTTTTAAAAATAAATTTAATAAAAATCAAATAAAATGCATCCATGAAGTAAATAAAAATTGACAACCATTAAACATACACAGACAATCTAGAATGACACAATGTTCAACATATATTAGAATGGCTATTTTCAATATTAAAAATAAGTAATGAATGTGGTAAGTGTGTAGAGCAAATGAAACACTTGTGTACTGTTAGCAGGAATATATGCTAATTCGGGCATTCTGCAAAAAAATACAAGATTTTGTCAAAAGTGTCATATATTACAGCAATCACGTTTATGAATACAAAATGAAATTTCTTTACTCTATGTCCATTGAAGCATACTCATGTGGTAACATATACAACACTTGCGAATATTTTTTTTTTCAATGCAGTTTATTCAAGAACCTTGAACAATCATCTGACCCTGGGGAAAGCCAGCCCACAGCTTAAATAGCCTCTGGGTAGCCAACCCCAGCGTGCCACGTGGGCAATGCAGATAGGTCCACATACATGGAAGCAAGCCAGATCCTCAGCCTTAGCCAAATGTGGAATTGTTCTTGACAGAGAGCACTCACCATCGGGAAGGTGGAAGGCGGAAACCAGCTCCATCTTTAAGGCATAGCATTCCGCAGCTCTCTATAGTTCCCCTTTTTGTTTTAGATGCATCAGGCAAGAGTAGAGGTCTGATCTCCGATATTAGAAATAAATTGGGACTTTGTACTGATGTTCATTTAGGTGTCATCCACCCAAAGAGTATCAGACCCGTCCGATACCTTTTTCTCAGAGCCGGGACCTGGGGCATCAACCCGCATGCAATCAGACATGCTCTTCTCTGGGTCCAAAGCGGCTGACCCTGAGTGCAGTGCTTAGCCTCGCATCCTGAGCGTAACATTTTAGCTCCCATGCTTGGGGAGACTGTCCTGCTTCAATGACTGTGAATGTAAACTTGTACAACCACTCTGGAAATCAATCTGGCGCTTTCTCAGACAACTAGGAATAGCGCTTCCTCAAGATTCAGCCATACCACTCCTGGGCATATATCCAAAAGAGGCTCAAGTACACAAAAAGGACATTTGCTCAACCATGTTTGTAGCAGCTTTATTTGTAATAGCCAGAAGCTGGAAACAACCCAGATGTCCCTCAACTGAAGAATGGATGCAGAAATTGTGGTACATCTACACAATGGTATATTACTCAGCAATGAAAAATAACGAAATCATGAAATTTGCAGGTAAATGGTGGGATCTGGAAAGGATCATCCTGAGTGAGTTGTCCCAGAAGCAAAAAGACACACATGGTATATACTCACTCATATAGACATACAACATAGGACAAACCCACTAAAACCTGTGCATCTAAAGAAACTAAGCAAGAGAGAGGACCCTAACTAAAATGTCCAATCCCCATCCGGAAAGGCAAAGAGGATGGACATCAGAAGAAGAAGAAAACAGGAAACAACTTAGGAACCTACCACAGAGGGCCTCTGAAAGCCTCTGCCCTTCAAACTATCAAAGCAGAAACACTTGCGAATATTGTGCTGAGGAAAATAAACCAGACACGGAAAGAGAAACATCACGTATCTCAATAGTATAAGCTAAGGGGCTGGAGAGGTGGCTCAGAGGTTAAGAACACTGGCAGTTCTCTCTAAGGTCCTGAGTTCAATTCCCAGCAACCGCATGGTGGCTCATAACCACCTATTGAAGAGTTTAAGATAGCCTGAATATAACTCCATTTTGAAATAAAGACTGGGAACAGAATTCAGGTACCAGGAAATATCACAGAATGTACACCTAGCAGAAACAAAGTTAACTCTCCTAGCAACAGCCTCCAGGAAATATAACAGAATAAATGTTTCATAGAAAATAGAGACAAATTCCCTGGCAATCAATGGGAATCAGTTGAGAATCGGGTGGGAAAATTTTCCCCAATGTTTCAGATATGGTTTAGAAAAATAGCCATTGTGATTATATGCCTTAGCCATTGTGATTGTGTACCTCAGAAAAGGTCACCCCACCCTGCTAAACTTCACCCAATTCTGTAACGCCAAGACTTGTGGCCCCCTGCTTGATGCCATGGAAACCCCCTGCTCACAGACTTTACCTTTAAAAATCCTGCTCACTCAGAGCTCGGGGTCCCACTTCTCTACTGCTGTGTCAGTGAGACAAGGGTCCTGAGTTCGATTGCTCTTGTAATAAAGCTTTCTTACTATTGCATCCAGTCGTCTCCTGATGGTCTCTGAGGGTCCCGTGAACCTGGCATAACACTATAATAAGATTTGGTGCCCTCTTCTGGTGTGTAGGCATGCAGACAGGCAGAATACTGTATAAATAATAAATAAAAATAAATCTTTAAAAAATAGTATAAGCTAAAATGTGCAAATAAAATAGACTATATGGAAATAGAAAGTAGAAATGTGGTTTCAATATCAGAGTCATGAGTAAAATGAAGGTTTGAAGGCCAACAGGAGAATGAATATAAATATATCCCATTCAAGCACATCAAGTCACAACAGGACTGAGCACATCCTCACATCCTTGAGAGGTGGCCTCGCAAGGCACTCCGCCAGGGGGAAGTGATCAAAAAGCCATGCAACAGAGTCCTTGTCAGAAACAACCCCTTTTCCTCTTACTAAGGAACCCATATGAAGAACAAGCTGTCCATCAGTTACATATGTATAAGGGGGATAGGTCCAATCCATGCATGGTCCTTGGCTGGTGATTTAGTCTCCGCAAGCCCTCCCCCATACTGGGCCCAGTTTACTTGGCTCTGTTGGTCTTCTTGTGGAGTTCCTATCCTCTCCGGGTCCTTCTATCTCCTCCCCACACTCTTCCACTAGGCTCCCTGAACTTTGTCCAGGGAGCTCTGTGAGTCTCAGCAACTATTTCAATCCACTTGTGGGTGAACCCTTCAGAGGACAGGTATGCTAGGGTCCCATCAGTAAGCATAGCACATTGTTTTTAATACTTTTAGATGTGGGCTTTCTTCCTTGGTGTGGGTTCAGGTTGGGCCAGGCATTGGTTAGATATTCCCTCAATCTCTGCATTATCTTGTTGAGATTATACATTTTTAGTTAAAGTTTTTATGAGTGATTTGGTGTTCCCTTCCCTCCATTAGGTGTCCTCTTGGGTTAGAGGGTACCCTCTTTAGTCTCCATGACCACCTCTACTCGGAATTTCAGCTGAAGTTACCTCCGTATCCTCCCAGAAGCCTACCCTGTATTAGGTCTAAAGCTTGTCTCAGAGATGTCCCTACCCATGGTTTCTCTTCTCTCTGCAAGAACTCTTTCCTCCCATCCATCCGGCTCTTCCCACCTCTGATCCCCACCCTCATTTCCCTCAGCACTCCCTCTCCTATTCTGTTCCCTCTTTTCAAGCACTTCTGTCTATTAGATTGACTAAGTTTATAATCACCTACCAGAGATTTCTCTGGAGATGTCTTGGTGAATATCCAGAGAAATTTAACTGAGGAAAAAAGAAACACACTGAATAATGCCCATAATGTAGCACCTTCACATGTGCTCAGATCTTGTGCTGAATTTTAAAAAAGTAATAAAATAATAAATAATGTTTTAAAATGGAGAATGAGGGGCAAAAATTAGTATCTCTCTCTCCTTCCTGACAATAGGTAAAATGTGAAGACCTAACTCATACTCCTACCACCATACCATCTCTATCAGTGATAGACTGGATTCCCCTCAAACCTTCAATCAAAATAAATCCTTTCTTATATTGCTGTTGTCAGCCATTTCATCATAGCAAGGAGAAAAGCAATTAATAAATCTTACATAAACTCTAATTAGATAAAAAATGAAATTTAATGGTAAAAATTATAGCTGTAAGAAAAATTAGTAGAAAACAGCCTGCATGATTTCTTTATAGCAAAAAACATCCACAAAAGGAAAAATCAACAAATTAAACTTTTTCAAAATTAACTACATTTTTATCACAGAATACTGATCTAAAAATTGAAGAAATATTATCATGTCACCTATATGGCAATGAATTAAAATGCATTTTGTGTAAAACCTAACAAAATAATCAGATTTTAAAATATGTATATATGTGGCAATGCAATATTATAGAAATGTCCCTTATATTCTAACAGACTGGAACTTTTACTGAACCTCACAGCCAGTGTTAATAATACAACTTGAGATCAATTAAGACTTAAAATTGCCAGTCTACTGTATACACAGCCTATTCCATTAATGAGCATATAAGAAAAGAATATGAGAGACAACCTCACTTGCCCTTTATTTCCCATGAAATTAAGTTTTACAATCTAACCTAATGTATAGCTGTAATCTTAAGTTATACACTCTTCCATGCCCATGACATAAAAAAAAGTTTGAAAACAATCTTCTAAATGGATATCCACCATAATTGTTGAAAACATTTGCATATTAGTTGATAAGCAATGTTGTTTGCAGTGTCCTGTTAAAGATTTCTTTAAACTATCCCATTCTTTCACTATGTGATACTTTCTGTTCTTTTTAATAAAGACAGACAAAAGCCATTTGTTAGACATAGACCCACACAGTAACAAACACAGTCACATGGAGACACAGACACAATCACATATAAGATAAGGACAGATTCACAAGACAGCGTTCAGGCACATTCAGACTCATGAAAGAAATAAACAAAAGACAGGGGACATGAAGTAAAATCTTCAAATCTGGGCTCACTTAACTAAATGACATCAAAGGAAAGAGATGTAATGTGATACTAATGTATTATTGGTTATTCAGAATTAATCACTAATAAGTCTAATTGACTCACGTAGGAGTATAATAAACATCATCAAATGGGAAAACATAAAAGAAATGGAACACAAACACATATATAAATGACATACAAAAGATAAATCAAGATTAAATGAACAGCTAAAAAAGATGCATAACCCCTAGTGAAATAGAGAAAGTATTTTAAAACTTCCAACCAAAAAACTCAGGGCCAGATGGAATCAGTAAAGAATTTTGTTAGATCTTCAAAAAAGAGCTAAAACCAATATTTCCCAAATTATTCAACAAAACAGAATCTGGGAGAACATTTTTTAATATTTTCTATAAAACTACTATTGCTCTAATATCAAAACCATACAAGACCCAGCAAAAACAAAAATGTCACCAATATTCCCTAAGAACATTATGAAAATATTCTCAATAATAATAAGCTTTCTAGGGCTTTTAGATGAGCCATTAAGTTGCTTGAATGAGATGTTTTGAATTTCTTCTTGAAAACATTTAGTGCTATGAACTTTCCTCTTAGCACTGCTTTTATTGTGTCCCATAAGTTTGGGTATATTGGGTATATTCATTTCACTGAATTCTAGAAAGACTTTAATTTCTTTCTTTATTTCTTCCCTGACCCAGCTGTCATTTAGGAGCGAGTTGTTCAGTTTCCACGTGTGTGTAACTTTTTGTTATTTCTGTTGTTGTTGAGGTCCAGCTTTAGTCCATGATGATCAGCTATGAGACAAGGGATTATTTCAATCTTCTTGTATCTGTTGAGGCTTGCTTTGTGACCAACTATATAATCTGTTTTGGAGAAGGTTCCATGAGGTGCTGATAAGAAGGTAAATTCTTTTGTGTTTGGGTGTAAGGTTCTGTAAATGTCTGTTAGATACATTTGATTTGTGACCTCTGTTAGAGTCATTGTTTCTTTGTTTAATTTCTGTTTTATTGACCTGTCTTTTGTTGAGAGTGGGGTGTTGAAGTCTCCCACTATTAATGTGTGGGGATCTATATGTGGTTTAAATTTTATCAATGTTTCTTTTACAAATGTGGGTGCCCTTGTATTTGGGGTATAGATTTTCAGGATTGTGATATCTTCCTGGTGGAATTTTCCCTTGATGAGTATGAAGTGTCCTTCCCCATCTATTCTTTATTAATTTTGGTTGAAAGTCTATTTTATCAGATATTAGAATGCCTACTCCTGCTTGCTTCTTGGGTCCATTTGTTTGGAAAACCATCTTTGAGCCCTTTACCCTCAGGTAATGTCTATCTTTGTGACTTAGGTGTGTTTCTTGTATGCAACAGATTGTTGGGTCTCATTTATGCATCCATTCTGTTAGTCTGTGTCTTTTTATTGGAGAATTGAGTCCATTGATGTTGAGAGAGATTAATGACCAGTGGCTGTATTGACCTGCTCTTTGATCACCTCCCCCTGCAGCTGAACAGCCTTAGTAGGCCACAGAAGACAATGCAGCCACTCCTGAGGAGACCTAATAGACTAGGATCAGAGGGAAGGGGTGGAGGAACTCCCTTATCATTGGACTGGGAGAGGGACACGGTTTGGGAAGAGAGAGGGTGGGATTGGAAGGGGATGAGGGAGGGAAGTACAGGGGGGATACAAAGTGAATAAACTGTAATTAATAAATATAATTAAAGACAAAAAGAATACTTTCAAAAAAGAAAGAAAAATCCTTACAAACTAAATTCCAGAATATACCAAAAATATTATCTAGCATGGTAAAGTTGTATTCATTGCTGAAATGCAGAGATGGTTCAACATGTGTAAATGTGTAAATGTAATCCACTGCATAACCAGACTGAAAGACAAAAATGTGTCATCATCTAATGCTCATTTCATCAGATGCAGAAAAAGTCTTAAAAATACCGAGCATTCTTTCAGGATAGAAGTCCTGTAGAGACTAGGAATATAAGTATTAGTCCTCAACATAATAAACGCAATTACAGTAAGCCCAGAGTCAATATCATCCTAAATGTAGACAAACTCAAGACATCTCCACTAAAATCAAGAACAAAACTAGGGTGTTGACTCTATTCTACCCAGAGATATTAGTACAGTACTTGAATTCTTAGCTAAGGCAATAAAATAACTGTGGGAGATCAAGGAGATTAAAACAAGAAAGGAGGATGTCAATGTATCTTTTATTAGTTTTTTTTTTATTTATTCACATTACATCCTGATTGTAGCCCACTCCCTCTTCTCCTCCTGATCCCACCCTCACTCCCACTCCCCCCCCATTCTGCTACCCTAGTCCTCAAAAAGGAGGAGCCCTGCTCCCCTATGAACTGACCCAAGCCTATCAAGCCTCATGAGGACTGCATGCTTCAATCCCCTGCTGGGCAGAGTCAGTCAGAGGACATCTATGGTAGACTCCTGTCCTCTCTTCTGCCAATTCAGGTGTCTATTCTATTTGCCCTTCTGAATAATAGCTGAACACACTCTGTTGTTTAACTTCTTTAAGTCTGTGGCTTGTAGTATGGTTGTCCTATATTCTATGGCTAATATCCACTTATATTTGAGTATACACCATGAATGTCTTTCTGGTATCAGATTACCTCAATCTACTTGCCTTCAAATTTTCATGATTTTCTTTTTTTAATAGCTGAGTAATATTCCATTGTGTAAATGTACTTCCCCAGTTAAATCTCAACAATTATAGTTGCCTAAACAAAATTTGTACAATGATAACAGCAGTTATCATGGCAGTGTGATGAGAGAAGTTTCACAAAGTTCTACCATATAGGTCAGTGGGTCTCAACCTTCCTAATGCTACAACCCTCAGTGCAAATCCTCATGTTGTGGTGACCCTAACCATAAATTTTTTGCGACTGTTATTAATCATATTGTAAATATCTGATATGCAGAGTATCTGATATGTGATCTCACTAAAGGGTCCTATCCCATAGGTCAAGAAGCCCTGACTTAGATGAAGAGTAGAAGGCAATCAATTGCTACTGAAAGAGGAAGAATCAGTTTTGTCCAGGGATAAGCTCCTTGATAGGTTATCTAATCACAAGTGTTCATCTCTAAACACATGTGCATACTGGCAACAATAAATGGATTAAACAGGTTCTACTTATATAAACACACACACATGTAATACTTAAAGAGGTCATGAATTCGAGATGGAGTGGGGTAAATGAAGGAGGAGTAAGTGAAAATATAGTACTTGTATGATATTACATAAAGCTAAATTAAAAATATAGCAGTTGCATGTTGCTGAGGGAGAGAATTCATTATTGCTACTGATATAGACACTGGAAAGTTACTCATGTGCTAAGAAGTAGTGGCACACACTTTAATCCCAGCACTCAAAAGGCAGAGGCAGGCGGATATCTTTGAGTTTGAGGTCATCCTGCTCTATAAATAAGTCCCATCACAGTCAGAGTTATACACAGAAACCATTTCTCAAAAAAGCAAAAGTTACTCATGCCCCAGTGGATAGATCCCAACCCATGGCCATGAGGGAACCACTGGCTGCTTTCTGATAAAATGGAATGAATTTGTGTGCTTTGTTTCCTTCTTTACAATGATATCATGTGTCTCTGTGTTTTAGGATGTCTCTGTAAAACTCACACTTAATAAAAAAAATGAATTTTCCAAAAAGTGTAAGCCAGTACAATATTACAATAATGTTAGATATAGTAATAATAGCTAACATTTACTGAAGGATTATGATGTTCAATGACTTGATCTAGTAATTTACATTCATTATAATTTCTACCTTGGGCCTGCCAACACCTCTGAAAGCACACCCAACAATAGTAAACTGCACACCAAACCCTGTGCCCCATTTCCTGCCCCACAACCCTGACTGTTTTTCTGAAGGCCTGCCAGTACCAGAAACACTAGGTAAGCACCCCCAAGACCCTGCCCACCAAATCACGTTAAAGTATACCCAACAGCTGTAAACTGCATCCCATACTCTGCAATCCATTTCTAGCCCCACAACTTTGCCTGATTTCCCAGAGGCGTAACTGCACCAGGAGCACCAGTTAACCAAGCAAAAGCAGTTGTCTGCTAACTCCTCAGAAAGCACAACCAAACATGCAGCTTTAAATTGCATCCCACACCCTGTACTCCATTTCCTACCAGACAACTCTGCCTGTTTTCTTGGAGGCCTGCTGTCACCAGTGAAAATTAGGTAAGACCTTGCCCCAAGCCCTTGCCTGCCATATCCCCTTAAAACATACCCAACAGACTTAAATTATACCACATCCTCTCAACTTCATTTTTCAGTCAACAATTCCACCTGCTTTCTCAGAGGTCTCCCAGCACCAGGGACCCAGAACCAAGATGGTACTAAGGATCACAGAGAAAAGTTTAACGCCCAAACCCCAGAGTCCACAAAGGCAACAAAACCCAAGAAGACATCCCTTTTGGACTTGAATACTTGCTATCCAAGAGAACCCCAGGTAACTCAGGCCAGGAGACACAGAAGAAACAGAAACCAAGGGAAAAGCATCAACAAAGCATCACAAAGATAAACTCAGAAATCAGCATCTAAATCTATAATAGCAGCAAAAACCAGATGGCTAAAGGACAGCATAAGAATATAACCAACAGTCAGAGCAATATGGCATCACCAGAGGGCAACAATAAGCTTATTAAGATAAGCTCTGGATATCCTAACACAACTAAAACACAAGAAAATGACCTTAAATCCAATCTTTTGACGATTATAGAAGGCTTTACAGAGTAAAATACAATCAAACAGGTGAAAGAAATGAGTAAAAATGATCAAGACCAGAAACTAAAAGTAAAAGAATAAAGAAAACACAATCTGAGTAAATCATTGAGATGAAAACCCTAAGAGAACTGGAACTACAAACATTAGTATCAACAATAGAATACAACAGATAGAAGAGAGAATCTCAGTCATAGATTCTATGATAGAAGAAGTCGATACATCACTCAAAGAAAATGTTAAATCTAAAAAGTTTCTGACACAAAATATCAAGGAAATCTGAAACACTATGAAAAGACCAAACCTAAGAAAACTAGCAAGAGAAGGAGAAGATTCTCTGCTCAAAGGTACAGAAAATATTTTCAACAAAATTTCCCTAACCTAAAGAAAGAGATGAAGATAAACATACAGAACTTATAGAACACCAAATAGATTGGACGATAAAAGAAAATCCTCCCACTACATAATAATGAAAACACTAAATGTACAGAAGGAAGAAAAATATTAAAAGTGGCAAAAGCAGACCTATCAGACCCAACTTCTCAACAGACAATATAAAAACCAGAAGAATATGGGCAGATGTCTTGCAGACCCAAAGAGACCACAGAAGCCAGCCCAGAATACCAAACCCAGCAAAACATTCAATTACCGTGGAGGGAGAGAACAAGATATTCCATGACAAAACTAATTTTAAACAATATATATCCCAAATCCAGCCTTAGAGGAGATACTAGAAGGAAAACTCCAACACAAGGTTAACTACACCCACGAAAATACAAGAAATAAGTAATTCCAAACCACCAAACCAATAAAAGGGAATCTCTCTCTCTCTTTCTTTCTTTCTTTCTTTCTTTCTTTCTTTCTTTCTTTCTTTCTTTCTCTCTCTCTCTCTCTCTCTCTTTCTCTCTCTCTCTCTCTCTCTCTCTCTCTCTCTCTCTCTCTCTCTCACACACACACACACACACACACACATAAACAAAACCACTCCCAAACATCAAAATGACAGGAATTAACAATCACTGGTCATTAATAGCTCTCAACCTCAGTGGACTCAGTTCCTGATAAAAAGACACAGGCTAACAGAATAGATGTGAAAACAGGATCCATCATTCTGTTGCATACAGGAAACAACTCAGCAACAAAACATACTTTATCTTAGAGTAAAGGGTTGGAAAAAGATTTTCCAAGCAAACAGACACAAGAAACAAGCTGGAGTAGCCATTCTAATATCTAATAAAGCAGGATTTCACCAAAATGTATCAAACACATGGAGAAGGGCAATTTATACTCATGAAAGGAAAATATCCACCATATCTATGCCCCAAATGCAAGGGCATCCACATTCATTAAAAAGAAAAAACAACACATTACTAATGATTAAATCACACACCAAACCGCACACATTAATAGTAGAAGACTTCAATACCCTGCTATCACCAATGGACAAGTCACTGAGACAGAAACTTAACAGAGAAATAATGAACTTAGCCAGTGTTATGAATCAAATAGACCTACTATATCTATAGAACATTTCACCCAAACACAAAAGAATACATTTTCTTTTGAGCACCTCAGGGAACCTTCTCCAAATTTGATCATATCCTCAGTCAAAATGAAAGACTCAACAGATACAAGAAAATTGAAATAACCCCCTGTATTGTATCAGACTACCATGAATTAAAGCTGAACTTCAACAACAACAGAAACAGCGTACAAATCCTTGAAAACTGGACCACTCTATATTTCATGACAACTGGGTCAGGAAGGAAATTAAAGTCTTAACAGAATCCAAAGAAAATGAAGGCACAACATATTCAAACTTATGGGACACAGGAAAGCAGTGCAAAGAGGAAAGTTCTTAGCGCTAAGTGCCTTCATATAGAAATTGGTGTGATACCATGCTAGCAACATAACAGAACACCTGAAAGTCTACATAAAAAAAAAAAAAACCCAAGAGGAGTGGTGATGATGGGAAATAATCAGCCTCAGGGCTGGAATCAATGAACTGGAAACAAAGAGAATAAAAAAAAAACATCAAAACAAAGACTTTCTGGTTCTTTGAAAAAAAAAATCAACAAGATATGCAAACTCTTAGCCATACTAACTAAAAGGCAGAGAACAAATTTCCAAATTAACAAAATCAGAAATGAAAAACAGGGATATAACAGATACAAAAGAAATCCAAAGAATCATTAGGTCTTACTTCAAAAACATGCACTCTGCAAAATGGGAAGATTTAAACGAAATGGGTGATGTTCTTGATGGATGCCAATTATCAAAGTTAAATCAAGATAAGGTAAACAATTTAAACTGATCCATAAACCCTAAGGAAATATAAATAATCATTAAATGTCTCACAACCAAAAATAAATGAATAAATAAACAAAAGAACAGAAAAAGTCTGGGCCAGATAGATATAACAAAGAATTCTACCAGACTTTCCTTTTATTTAAAAAAAATGTTTATTTATTTACTTTACATCCAATTGTAGCCTACTCCATCCTCTCCTCCTGATCCCATCCTCCCTTTCTCTTCCTCCACTTCCTTCCCTATTCCTCAGAAAAGGGGATGCACCCCTACCTACCCACCCTAGCTCATCAAGAAGTATCAAGATTTAACATATCCTCTTCCCTATGGCCTGGCAAAACTTTCAAGAAAGAGCTTATACCAATATTCTTCACATTCCCACAAACTAAAAACAGAAGCAAAACCACCAAATTCATTTTATGAGACCACAGTTACTCAAAGACTCAATAAAGAAAGAGAATTTCAGACCAATCACCTTTTTGAAAATTGATGCAAAATTACTCAATCCAAGAATAATCAACCAAATCCAAGAACACATCAAAAGCATCATCCCACCATGATCAAGTAGGCTTCATCCCAGAAATGCAGAGACAGTTCAACATACAAAAATTCATCAATGTAATCCACCTTATAAACAAACCAAAAAGAAAGAAAAAAAAAAAACACATGTTCATCTCATTAGACGCTGAAAAATCCTTTAGACAAAATTCAACACCCCTTCATGATAAAAGTTTTGGAGAGATCAGTGATACAAGGAGACTATGTAAGCACAATAAAGGCAATATACAGCAAGCCAATAGCCAACATCAATTAAATGGAGAGAAACTTAAAACAATCTCATTAAAATCAGGGACAAGAAAAGCTTATCCACTCTCTCCATATCTATTCAATAGGGTACATAAAGTTTTAGTTGGAGCAATACATCAACTAAAGATCAAGAGGATATAAATTAGAAAAAAAGAAACCAAAGTATCACTGTTTGCGGATGATGTGGTTGTATACATATGTGAGCCCAAAAATTCTACCACGGACTCTTGAAGTTGATGAACACCTTCAGCAAAATAGCTAGATAGGAAATTAACTCAAACAAAATTAGTAACCCCCCTCTATACAAACAATAAATTGGCTAAGAAAGAAATGAAGGAAACAACACCCTTCACAATAGCCACAAACATTATAAAATATCTTGGTGTAATTCTAACCAAGCAATTGAAACAGCAGTGTGACAAGAATTTCAAGTCACTGAAGAAAGAAATTGAAGAATAAACCAGAAGCTAGAAAGATCTCCCGTGCTCGTGGATTAATAGAATTAACATAATGAAAATGACTATCCTAGCTAAAACAATCTACCAGAGTCAATGCAGTTCTCATCAAAATACCAACACAATACTATACAGACTGTGAAAGAACAATTCTCAAGTTGATATAGAAAACAAAACAAAACATACAAAAAAATCTCAAAATTGCTAAAACAACCCTGTACAATAAGGGATCTTCTGGAGGTATCACCATCCCTGATCTCAAGCTGTACTATGGAGCAACACTAATAAAAAATGCATGGTACTGGCATAGAAACAGACTGTTAGATCAACAGAATCGAAGACCCAGAAATAAACCAACACACCTATGGACACTTGATATTTGTCAAAGAAACCAAAACCATACAATGGGAAAAAAAGATAGCATCTTCAACAAATAGTGCTGGTCTAACTGGATGTCTACCTGTAGAAAAATGCAAATAGATCCATATTTATCACACTTCACAAAACTAAAATCCAAGTGGATCAAAGACCTCAACATAAAACCAGACACACTTATCTGTTGGAAGAAAAAGTGGGGAAGAGTTTTGAACTCTTTGGCATAGGAGACAACTCCCTGAATAGAACACCAGCATCACAGGCTCTAAGATCAACAATCAATAAATGGGACCTCATGAAACTGAAAAGTTTCTGGAAAGCAAAGGACACTGTCATCAGAACAAAATGACCACCTACAGACTGGGAAAACATCTTCACCAACCCTACATCTGACAGAAGGATAATATCTAAAATATGTAAAGAACTTAAGAAGTTAACACCAACAAATCAAGTAATCCAATTAAAAATGGTGTACAAAACTAAACAGAGAATTCTCAACAGAGGAATATCTAATGGCAAAGAAATAAAGAAATGCTCAATTTCCTTAGTCATCAGGGAGATGCAAATCAAAAGAACTCTGAGATTTTACATCAAATCCATCAGAATGGCCAAGAAGAAAAACTAAAGTGACAACACATGCTGGAGATGTTGTGGAGAAAGGGCACCCCTCCGCTGTTGCTGGTGGGAATGTAGACTTGTAAGACTACTTTGGAAATCAATCTGGTGCATTCTCAGACAATTAAGAAGAGTACTTCCTCAAGATCCAATTATACCACTCCTAGGCATATATCCAAAAGATGCTCAACCATATAACAAGGACATTGGCTAAACTATGTTCATAGCAGCTTTATTTGTAATAGCCAGAATCTGGAAACAACCCAGATATCCCTCAGTTGAGGAATGGATACAGAAATTTTACATTTACACAATGGAATACTACTCAGCAATTAAAAACAAGCAAATCAGGAAATTTGCAGGCAAATGGTGGGAACTAGAAAAAGATCATCCTGAGTGAGGTAACCCAAAAGCAGAAAGACACACACAGTTTATACTCACTTATAAGTGGATATTAGCCATATAATATAAGATAAACATACTAAAATCTATAGTCTTAAAGAAGCTAAACAACAAAGAGGGCCCTGGGGAAGATGCTTAATCTTCATTCTGAAAGTCAAACATGATAAACATTGGAAGTGGGAGAAAACAGGGAACAATACAGGAGCCTTCCACAGGGGGTCTCTGAAAAACATAGCCAAACTTTAGGTACAGTGTAAGGAATCTTATGGAAGGAGGAGGAGTTAGAAAGATCTAGAGGGGACAGGAGCTCCACAAATAGACCAACAGAACTAAAATATCTGGGTTAAGGGGGGCCTGAAGAGAGCTATGTTCCAACCAAGGACCATGCATGGAGAAGACATAGATCCCTTGCTCAGATGAAGCCCATAGGCAGCTCAGTCTCCAAATGTGTTTTCTAGTAAGGGGAGCATAGGCTCTCTCTGACATGGACTCAGTAACAAGCCCTTTGATCAACTCCTGCTGGATGGTGCAAGCCACAAAGAAAGATGATGCAGTCAGTCCTGATAAGATTGGATAGGCTAGGGTCAGATATTAGGGGAGGAGGACATCCCTTATCAGTGGACTAGGGAAGAGATTTAGGCTAAAAAGAAGAAGGGAGATGGGGACTGGGAAGAGAGGAAGAAGAGGGCTACAGCCTGGATACAAAGTTGAAGGAAAGAAAGAAAGAAAGAAAGAAAGAAAGGAAGGAAGGAAGGAAGGAAGGAAGGAAGGGGAGAAGAAGAAGAAGGGAAGGAAGGAAGGAAGGAAGGAAGGAAGGAAGGAAGGAAGGAAGGAAGGAAGGAAGGAAGGAAGGAAGGAAGGAAGGAAGGAAGGAAGGAAGGAAGGAAGGAAGGGAAAGAAACAAAGAAAGAAACAAACAAAGTCACAAAGAAAGAAAGAAAGAAAAAGAAAGAAAGAAAAGAGAAAAAAAAGAGAATCCATCTTACACCCATCAGAATGGCTAACATCAAAAACTCAAGTGCCAACACATGCTAGAGAGGGTGTGGAGAAAGGGGAACCCTCCTACATTGCTGGTGGAAATGTAAACTTGTACAACAACTCTGGAAATCAATCTGGAGCTTTCTTTGACAATTAGGAATACTGCAAATGGATATGGGCACAGGGGTCTTTTTTGAGACTGTTTCTCCAATCAAGGACCATGTATGGATATACCCTAGAACTCCTGATCGGATACTGTAGTATCCGTACTAGCTTAGTATCCAAGTGGGTTCCTACCCTAGTAAGGGGAACAGGGACTATTTCTGACATAAACTCAATGGCTGGTACTTTGACCTCCCCCTGCTCCCGAGGGAGGAGCAGCCTCGCTAGGCCACAAAACAGGACATTGTAGCCAGTCCTGAAGATACCTAATAGTGTCAGATGGAAGGGCGGAGGACCTCCCTTATCAGTGGACTTGGAAAGGGGCAAGGAGGAGATGAAGGAGGGAGGTTGGGATTGGGAGGGAATGAAGGATGGGGCTACGGCTGGGACACAAAGTAAATAACCTGTGATTAGTATAAAAAAATAAAAATTTTAAAAAAGAACAAAAAAGGAATACAACTACCTCAAGATCCCGCTATACCACTCCTAGGCATATATTCAAAAGAGGCTCAAGTACACAACAAGGACATTTGCACAACCGTGTTCATAGCAGCTTTATTTGTGATAGCCAGAATATGAAAAGAACCCAGATGTCCCTCAACTGACTAATGGATACAGAAATTCTGGAGCTTTTACAAAATGGAATACTGCTCAGCAATTAAAAATAAGGACATCATGAAATTTGCAGGCAAATGGTGGAAACTAGAAAAGATCATCCTGAATGAGTTATCCCAGAAGCAGAAAGACACACGTGGCATATACTCACTCATAAGTGGATATTAGACATATAATACAAGATAAACATACTAAAATCTATACACCTAAAGAAGCCAAGCAAGAAGGAAAATCCTGGGTAAGATGCTCAAACCTCATTCAGAAAGGCAAATGGGATAGACATCAGATTAGGGAGAAAACAGGGAACAGGACAGGAGCCTACCACAAAGAAACTCTACCCAGCAGGGTACTAAAGCAGATACTGAGGCTCTTAGCCAAACTTTGGGCAAAGTTCAGGGAATCTTATGGAAGAAGGGGGAGTTAGAAAGCCCTGGAGGAGACTGGACACAATGAGAGCAGCAGAACCAAAAAAAAAAAAAAAACAACCTCTGGGCCGCAGGGGTCTTTTCTGAGACTGATACTCCAACCAAGGACCATTCATGGAGATAACCTAGAACCCCTGCATATGTATAACCCATGGAAGTCAGTCTCCAAATAGCCTCCCTAGTAATAGGAACAGGGGCTTTCTCTGACATTAACACAGTGGCTGGCTTTTTGTTCACACAAACCCGAGGGTAAAGCAGTCTTACCAGGCCATAGAGTAAGACAATGCAGCTGGGCATGGTGAGACCTGATATGCCAGGGACAGGTGAATGAGGAGGAGGACCTCCGGTATCATTGGATAGGAGAAGAGAAGGGGTATCGGCGTAGAAGAGAGAGGGAGGATGGGATTGGGAGAGGATGAGGGAGGGGCTATAGCTGGTATACAAAGTGAATAATTTGTAATAAATAAATAAATAAGTGAAAAAAAAACAACTCAAGTGACAACTCATCCTGGAGAGGATGTGGAGAAACGGGAACACTCCTCCATTGCTGGTGGGAATGTAAACTTGTACAACCACTTTGGAAATCAACCTAGTGGTTTCTCAGGAAATTGGGAATAGCTCTACCTCAAGACCACTCTGGGCATATACCAAAATGGTATGTCACCATACCATAAGGATTCTTGCTCGATTGTATTCATAGCAGATTTATTCGTAATAGCCAGAAACTGGAAAAAAAAAACCTAGATGTCCCTCACCTGAAGAATGGGTAATGAAATATGGTACATTATACAACGAAATATTACTCAGCTATTAAAAATGAAAACATTGTTCTCTTTAAAAATGCCAGGCCTGGTGGCACGTGCCCTTAATTCCAGCACTCTGGGAGGAGAGGCAGGTAGATCCCTATGAGTTTGCAGCCAGCCTGTTCTACAAAGTGAGTCCAGGTCAGCCAAGGCTATAAAAAAAAAAAAAAAACTGTCTCAGTAACATTATATAGAGAGATAGAGAGAGAGAGAGAGAGAGAGAGAGAGAGAGAGAGAGAGAGAGAGAGAGATATGAAATTTGTAGACAAATGAATGGAACTAGAAAAGATCATCCTGAGTGAGGTAACCCAGACCCAGAGAGACAAACATGGTATGTACACCCTTACAACTGGATTTTAGCCTTGAAGTACAGGATAACCATTCTACAGTCCAGAGTTCTAAAGAAACCCAGTAACAAGGACGATCCAAGGGGGTAACACTTGAATCTCACTGAGAAGAGAAAATAGAATCAACATCAGGGATAGATTGAGGGAGGCAATTGGGTGAGAGAGGGGGTAGAAAAGGGGATGGGGAGGTAAGCAGGAGGGATCAAGTGGTGGGGAGGACTGGGTAAGAGAGTACTGGGAGAGAGAACTGGAATTGGTGGGTGGAAAGCCATCTCTGGGTAAAGCTACAGCCTAAAGACAATAGAAACTCAAAAATCTATGAAAGTGACACTAGCTATGACTCTAAGCAATGGGGGTATGTAGAACCTGAAAAGGCTGTTTCCTGTAACCAGAAAAGAGGTCTAAAGGAGGGACTGGGACACCATCCCAGCCACAAAACATTTGAACCACGGTTTGCCCTGTGTACAAGATGTGCAGGGGTTAAAAAAAAAGGAGCACAAATTGAGATAATGGCCAAACAAATACTGGCTGAGCTTGAGACCCATGCAACGAGAAAAACCCCACCTCTGACACTATTAATAATATTCTGTTATACTTGCAGATAGGAGCCTAGCATAACTATCATCTGAGAGATTTCACTCAGTAGCTGATGAAAACATAAGAGACCAAGAGGCAAACATTTGAAGAAGTTGGGGAATCCAGAGGAAGAGGTGGAAGAAGGATTCTAAGAAACAGGTCAAGGACGTCACAAGAAAACATACAGAGCCAACTAACCTGAGCCCATAGTGTCTCACAGCTACTGAACTACCAAACAGACAACATGCATGGGAAAGAATTAGGCCCTGTTCAAATATTTAACAGTTGTTCAGCTTGGTCTTCATGTGGGACTCCTAACAGCAGGGACAGGGTCTGTGTCTGACTCTGTTGCCTGACTTTAGATCCCTTTCCCCTAACTGGCTGCCTTGTCTAGCCACAATTGAGGAAGATGAACCTAGTCCTACTGCAAGTTGATATGCCAAGGCAGGGTGATATCCATGGGAGGCCTCTCATTTTCTGAGGAGAAAGGGAGGATGGGGAGGGGAGTGGGAGAGACCTGGAAAAGAGGAGGGAGGGGAAGCTGCTATCAGATCATTTCCACCTTGTAAAATAAATGTGATTTAAGTATTGTGTTACTCTGTGTTTAATAATATGAATATGCAGAGCAGATAAACAATCCACTTAAATTCATATGGCTAATTTAAATGAGTGAGTGCTCTTGTGTAGATCTGACATGTTCTGTTTCAAGTCTTTTCCTGATTGCCTACCATTTATAAAGACAGATATTTAAGATGTTTTCCAGGATAACCTGCCCTATTTCCACCCAGACTCAGCAAGCAGTATTTAATAATTGCTCAAATTCAAATAGTGGAAAAACCTCTTGGGTTTTAGTCTTGTGATCTTGAAATCATCATTGTTCTGCCTTGCACATTTTGGAAAATCATTATTCTTGATAAGTTTCTATAGCTGACAACTACCCTGCTGTGCCCATAGTTTTCCTGTGAGATCAGAGTGACAGTATACTGAGGAGTTCACTGCAAAGAATAGCTTTTTGTAGCTTCAGAATAGCTACAAAAGCTCTTCAGAGGATTTTGTTTTCTAGAACAGGCTCTAAAGTGTGTTTCCAGGTCTCACTAGATTACTTTATCTACTACTAAATGATTTGTTACAGGCTAGGAGCAGAAATGCTGTTCTCCCATTCCCCATTTAAAAGTATTACATTTGGATGCCAGTAATTAGTCATTAACATATTTGTGGAGTAGAGGCTGATGTGGCAGGAAAATATAATCACCTCATTTTTGCATTGTTTTTGATGAACTCAGTGTTTTGTTAAAAATGTAATTAAAAATTAATATGCAGATCCCCCAAAATGTGCTGAATCATATTGCAATATACTGCAGTAAAATATCTATATAAAGACAACATTCTCCACACAGTTATCTTAAATTAAAAAATGATTAAATTTTATTGATAAAATTAATTTTCTTTTTTCTTATTTTTGTAATTACTTTTTAAATTTTATTTTATTGATTACACTTTTTTCACTTTGTATCCCCCCCATAAGTACCTCCCTCTTCCCCTCCCAGTCTCACCCTCCCCTCCCCCTTCTATAAGCATGCTCCAACCGAAGTCCACTGATAAGGGAGGTCCTCCTCTCCTTCCTTCTGATATTAGTCTATTAGTTCACATCAGGAGTGGTTGCATTGTCATCTTCTGTGGCCTGGTAAGGCTGCTCCCCCCTCATGGGGAGGTGATCAAAGAGCAGGCCAATCAGATTATGGCAGAGGTAGTCCCTCTTCCTATTACTATGTAACCCTCTTGGACACTAAACTGCCATGGGCTACATCTGTGCAGGGGTTCTAGGTTATTTCCATGCCTGGTGCTTGGTTGGAGTATGAGTCTCTGGGAATAATCCTGTGTTCAACTTTTCTCCTTCTGTTGCTCTCCTTGTGCAGCTTCTCTCCTCTCCAGATCTTACTATTTCCCACTTCTTTCATAAGATTCCATGCACTCTGACCAACTGTTAGCCATAAGTCTCAGCATCTGCTTTGATAGTCTGCAAGGCAGAGCCTTTCAGAGGCTCTCTGTGGTAGGTTTCCAGGTTGTTTCTTGTTTTCTTCTTCTTCTGATGTCCATCCTCTTTACCTTTTGGGTTGGAGATTGAGCGTTTTAGTTAGGGTCCTCTCTCTTGATTAGTTTCTTTAGATGTACAGATTTTAATAGGTTTATCCTATGTTATATGTCTATATGAGTGAGTATATATCGTGTGTGTGTTTCTGCTTCTGGGATACCTCACTCAGGATGATCCTTTCCAGGTCCCACCATTTACCTGCAAATTTCATGATTTCCTCATTTTTCATTGCAGAGTACTACTTCATTGGGGAGATATACACAATTTCTGCATTCATTCTTCAGTTGAGGGGCATCTGGGCTGTTTCCAGCTTCTGGCTATTACAAATAAAGCTGCTACAAACATGGTTGAGCAAATGTCCTTTTTGTGTACTTGAGCCTCTTTTCGATATATACCTAGGAGTGGTATGGCTGGATCTTGAGGAAGCACTATTCCTAGTTGTCTAAGAAAGCGCCAGATTGATTTCCAGAGTGGTTGTACAAGTTTACATTCCCACCAGCAATGAAGGAGGGTTCCCTTTTCTCCACAACCTCTCCAGCATGTGTTGTCATTTGAGTATTTTATTTTAGCCATTCTGATGGGTGTAAGGTGAAATCTCAGAGTCATTTTGATTTGCATTTTTCAGATGGCTAAGGACGTTGAGCATTTCTTTAAGTGTTTCTCTGCCATTCTATATTCCTCTACAGAGAATTCTGTTTAGCTCCATACCCAATTTTTTAATTGGATTGCTTGATTTGTTGCTTTTTAGCTTCTTTAGTTCTTTGTATATTTTGGCCACTAATAACTTAAAGTACCTTGGTGTGACTCTAACAAAGTAAGTGCAAGACCTGTTTGAAAAAAAACTTCAAGTCTCTGAAGAAAGAAATTGAAGAAGATATCAGAAGATGGAAAGCTCTCCCCTGCTCATGGATCGATAAGATTAACATGTTGAAAATGGCTGTTTTGCCAAAAGCAGTCTACAAATTCAATGCAATTCCCATTCAAAATACCAACACAATTCTTTACAGACCTTGAGAGAAAAATTCTCAACTTCATATGGAGAAACAAAAAGTCCAGAATTTCCAAAACAATCCTGTACAACAACAGATGATCTGGAGGCATCTCCTTCCCTGATCTCAAGCTGTACTACAGAGCAATAGTAATAAAAACTCCATGGTATTGGCATAGAAACAGAATGATGGATCCATGGAACCAAATTGAAGACCCAGAAATAAACCCACACACCTATGAATACTTGATTTTTGACAGAGAAGCCAAAACAACACAATGGGGGAAAAAAAGATATCATCTTCAACAATTGGTGCTGGTCCAACTGGATGTCTACATGCAGAAAAACAAAAAGAGATCCATATTAATCACCATGCACAAAACTAAAGTCCAAGTGGATCAAAGAACTCAACATGAAACCAGACACACTAAATTGGTTAGAAGAAAAAGTGGGGAAAAGCCTAGAACTCGTTGGCACAGGAGACCACTACCCGAATAGTACACCAACAGCACAGGCTTTAAGAGCAACAATCAATAAATGGGACCTCATGAAATTGAAAAGCTTCTGCAAAGCAAAAGTTACTGTCGTCAGAACAAAACGACATCCTACAGACTGGGAAAGGATCTTCACCAACCCTATATCTGACAGAGGGTTGATATCCAGAATATATAAGGAACTAAAGAAGGAAAGGTAATCTTTATACATTGCAGGCAGGAATGTAAACTGCTATAGACAATACAGAAAAATCTATGAAAAAATTAAAACTAAAAGTAGCATATGACCTAGCTATACCATTCTTTGATGCATGCCTGATGTACTCAAAGCCAACATACCAGTGATACTTTCATGCCTGTGTTTAGTATTACACTATTCTCAACAGGTAGAAAGCAGAATTACCCTAGGTGTCTAAACTCACATGAACAGATAGATAAATGTTATATATTTTTTTCAGCCAAAAAGGAAAGTGAAACCTTGACATTTACAGGATAATGGCTAGAAAAAGAGATCATTTTATTACCACATAGATATGATTTTGAATGTTCCATGAACCAGAGAGATATTTTGCCAAGCTGATCATTGTTTACACTTATTAAATAAAGGCTTCTATACCACAGATAGCTTTTTAACTGTTAAGCTCTGGGGCCATAGAGACTGTTAAGGGTTTAGAGCATTGGCTGCTCTTCTAGAGGTCCTGTGTTCAATTCCAAACACCCACATGGTGGTTCACACCACGTATAACCATACTCCCATGGGATACCATACCATCATCTGGTGTGCAGATAAATATATATGCAGAGAAAACACTCAAAATCAAATTTAAACCCAAATTGTGAATTATGATTTCTAGAAGACACATATCATGTTGACTGGGGAGGTCAGAAGTAGCATATATACAAAGGAAGAAGGAGGGAGAGAGGAAGGATAAATAACACTAAGAACGTTTGTGAAAACCGCAATGACACTGTTTTTCTTTTTTTTATCTTTTTTATTATTATTATTAATTACACTTTATTCATTTGTATCTCCCATAGGTCCCTCCCTCCTCCCCTCCTGATCCCACCCTTCCTCCTCTTTCTGCATGCATGCTCCTCCCCAAGTCCACCGTAGGGGAGGTCCTCCTCTCCTTCCTTCTGATCTTAGTCTATCAGATCACATCAGGGATGGCTGCATTGTCTTCTTCTGTGGCCTGGTAAGGCTGCTCTCCCCTCAGGGGGAGGTGATCAAAGAGCAGGCCAATCAGTTTATGTCAGAGGCAGTCCCTCTTTCCATCACTATGTAACCCACTTGGACACTAAACTGCCATGGGCTACATCTGTGCATAGTAAAAATGGCCATCTTACGAAAAGCAATCTACAGATTTAATGCAATTCCCATCAAATTGCCAACACAATTCTTAACAGACCTGGAAAGAAAAATTCTCAACTTTGTATGGAATAACAAGAAACCCAGAATTGCTAAAACTATCCTCTACAATAAAAGATCTTCTGGAGGTATCTCCATCCCTGATCTAAAGCTGTACTATAGAGCAACAGTTATAAAAACTGCATGGTACTGGCATAGAAACAGAATGGTGGATCAATGGAACCAAACAGAAGACCCAGAAATAATCCCACACACTTATAGACACCTGATTTTTGACAAAGATGCCAAAACCATACAATGGAAAAAAGATAGCATCTTCAACAAATGGTGCTGGTCTAACTGGATGTCTACATGTAGAAAAATGAAAATAGATCCATACTTATCACCCTGCACAAAACTGAAGTCCAAGTGGATCTAAGACCTCAACATAAAACCAGACACATTAAATCGGCTAAAAAAAAAAGTGGGGAATACCCTAGAACTCATTGGTACAGGAGAGAACTTCCTGAACAGAACATCAACAGCACAGGCTCTGAGAGCAACAATCAATAAATGGCACCTCCTGAAACTGAAACACTTCTGTAAAGCAAAGGATACTGTCATCAAAACAAAGTGACTGCCTACAGATTGGGAAAGAATCTTCACCTACCCTTTATCTGACAGAAGACTCATATCCAGTATATATAAAGAACTAAAGAAGCTGAAAATCAGCAAACCAAGTAATCCACTTAAAAAATGGGGAACAGAGCTAAACAAAGAACTCTCTGTAGAGGAATATCGAATGGCAGAGAAGCCTTTAAAGAAATGCTCAACCTCATTAGCCATTAGGGAAATGCAAATCAAAACAACCCTGAGATTTCACCTTACACCCATCAGAATGGCCAAGATGAAAAACTCAAGTGACCACACATGCTGGAGAGGTTGTGGAGAAAGAGGAACCCTCCTCCACTGCTGGTGGGAATGTAAACTTGTACAACCACTCTGGAAATCAATCTGGCGCTTTCTCAGACAACTAGGAATAGCGCTTCCTCAAGATCCAGCCATACCGCTCCTAGGCATATATCCAAAAGAGGCTCAAGTACACAAAAAGGACATTTGCTCAACCATGTTTGTAGCAGCTTTATTTGTAATAGCCAGAAGCTGGAAACAGCCCAGATGCCCCTCAACTGAAGAATAGATGCAGAAATTGTGGTACATCTACCCAATGGAGTATTACTCAGCAATGAAAAATAAGGAAATCATAAAATTTGCAGGTAAATGGTGGGACCTGGAAAGGATCATCCTGAGTGAGTTGTCCCAGAAGCAAAAAGACACACATGGTATGTACTCACTCATATAAACATACAACATAGGATAAACCCACTAAAATCAGTACATCTAAACAAACTAAGCAAAAGAGAGGACCCTAACTAAAACGCTCAATCCCCATCCTGAAAGGCCAAGAGGATGGACATCAGAAGAAGAAGAAAACAGGAAACAACCTAGGACCTTCTACAGAGGGCCTCTGAAAGCCAGAAGAAGAAAACAGGAAACAACCTAGGAACCTGCCACAGAGGGCCTCTGAAAGCCTCTGCCCTGTAGCCTATCAAAACAGATGCTGAGTCTGATGGGCAACTCTTGGGCAGAGTGAATGGAATTTTAGGTAAGAACTGGGAAATAGCAAGAGCTGGAGAGGACAGGAACTCCACAAGGAGAGAAACAGAACAAGAAAATTTGAACACAGGGAACTTCCCAGAGACTCATACTCCAACCAAGGACTATTCATGGAGATAACCTAGAACCCCTGCAATGACACTTTTTTAAAATCTTACTTTAAAATACACAAATTGTGTATGTGAGTTGTTTAGATGGAGCTCTGCCACAAGAGGGAATAATGTTTGCCTCAGGATCCATAATCTGTCTAAGAAAACTTCTAGTACCAAGCATTGGAAATCTCCCTTTGAATTGTTGGCTAGGAGGGGGGTGGTCAGCAGTTTCCCAAAACAATATAGCTATTACTATTGCCCTTGGTTGCCTCTAAGAATTGAAAGTGAATACCTGTTATTGAAGAAACCATTCACAGTAGACAGAGAATGTTGGAGAAATCATAATAGAGCCAACCTGGAAGTATTCATGCTTAGGACTAACTTTTCAGAGGTACGATACATGCTAGCAAGAAAGAAAAAAAAATTAAGTCATATATATCAGTAAAGCTTATGAATCACAACAATGATTATCCCAGCAACATATATCCAACCGTGCAATAGTGGCACTTAGATCGTAGGGGAAACGAACAGATAACCGGACTTAATGCCTGCTCAATGGAAGAGAATTCATGCCTGGTACTGTAAACCTAGGCAATTACCCACAGCTGGTGAGGCTGTGAACCAAAGAGGAAAACCTACTCCTTATAAACTAGTATAATTTCTAACTGCAATCTAAATACATATCCTCATACCAACAGATAAAGTAGCTCCCAACATTTGTCAAGGCAGCTTCTTTTTGCAGCTGATAGAAACTATGACAGAAATTTACAACTGGTCAAATTGCAGAAACTGATGATGGGGTGCTAAACTCCACTTGGTGCATTAATGATATGACCCCTTCACCTGAAGTTTAGGATATCATGGAAGAAGGAATAGAAAGATGTTATTAACCAAAATACCAAGACATCTGATGATATATATGTATGTATATATATGTACATATATATATATATGGAAATGCAGTTGTGTATTGCTGCCTAAACAAGACTGGTATAATGACAAGGACATGGGAAGCCTTACAAGTCTCCACACCTGAATGAAAGAGAAATAAGCAATTAATGGCTGCTGCTGAAAAGGGAAATTTTATTCCTATCCAGGGATAACTTTTCTAACATTTACCCAATAGCAAGCAGTCAGTGCTAAATACATGTACATATAAGTAACAGTGAATTCACTCAGGAAGAGATATAGACATGTTTGTATTATGTATGTATGTATACATGCATGTATGTATATAACATTAATACAGACATAGAAAGACTTGGAGGAGGTAAAGTGAAGGGTGGAAATTATGTAAATAAGATACTAATATAAGAATCCTCACAAAATAACAAAAATAATACAGTTTTACTCTAACAATTTCATTTGAGATCTTTGAGTGAAATGAAGACAGCATGGAAACAGCATTTTCTTCCTCTCTTCTTTTCCAAAAATGTTTTTTAATGTGGCCATATATATATCTGTCAATGATGTGGAACTCCAGCTCCTCTTGTCTCCATGTCTGAAGTTCTTGGCTTTTGGATTATCTGCATTCAGCACACGTTTTCCAGTCTGGGATGAGCTCCAGGATTCCTACTTTTCTAATGTAGCAGTAATCCATAATTTAGACTATCAGTCTCTAAATGTCATCACAAGTTAGGTATGTTTACAATACCAGAAAAATTATAGAGATGTAATATGACCCTCTGTCTTGTCAGAAGGGGAAATAGTCAGCATTCTACAAATCTTGGAGTCAAATCACAGCCTAGTGGTGAAAGGAGGACCTGGCTGAGGTGAGGTAGGTGCAGGTGTCTACCCTGTGCACTAAGACATTTGTCCCTGCTTCCCACATGCAGAAGCTCAATAAAGGCTGAAGGAGACCAAGACCAATGGAGCCACTTCAGTGACTACCAGAGCCTTAGCCAGAGCATGAGCCAGAGCCAGAGCCATTGCTCACATGGTGGCAGCCTGGGCCCACTTGGATTCTTCCCTGGTCACTGTAGCCCTGCTCATCACCACTCCCCTGCTGCCTGACCTAATGTTTTGAGAAATACAATCCTTCCTCTATAATAACAAATTCAAGAGACTAGTGAAAATGAGGTGTTTTTAATGCCATTCCATACAAAGAAACATCATCATGGGGGAAAAGGGAATGCGAGAAGGAAAGGGGAAGGAAGGAAGGAAGGAAGGAAGGAAGGGAGGGAGGGAGGGAGGGAGGGAGGGAGGGAGGGAGGGAGGGAGAAAGGAAGGAAGGAAAGATAGAAGGACCAAAAAGGGGAAGGGAAGGCTATTGTGCTTATTTGGTATAATGCACTGACTTCCAGAAATTTCTGCCCTCTTCTCTCAGAGGACTAGACTTTAGAGATTCACAATGTAGCATAGTTCTCATCCCAAATTCCCCATCCTATTGTTTTAGGGTGCAAAATGATACTGAATGAATAATTTTCAGCTTGAGACTGCCCCATTTTCTGCTATGGGCTATATCTCTAGTAGACTGTCTCCATCTCTTCAACTCTCATAGTTCTAAAAGAAGCAGGTGCCAACAGTCAGCCAGGGAAGAAACAGAACTAGTGTTTCTTACTCATCTGGAAGTCTTTAATGAATTGCAAGTATACTTCATATTGAAAATGAAATGTAACAATTTATTTCTTACAAAAAAAATGATAACTTAGGAACATACAAACATAAACCACAAGAGGTAACACCACCAAAGAGGGGAGAAATATGGTGAGTGAAGGCATGGGCATCCTCAGGGACACCAATGTGCATATTGGCACCTTTCCAAAGACGTTGAATAGAAAATAGTAACAACACTTATGTCCTCTATAAACCAGTTAATTGAGACCAGCTCTAGAGCTCCACATGGTGGTGCATGCTGGCAATCCAGGTACTAGAAGGCATGATGAAGGTGGATCTCCAGTCCAACTTCAGCCTGATCTACACGCTGAGGGGCTGTCTCAAACCAAACCAAACTCCAGCATAGACAAGCAGAGCTCTTGCTTCTGAGGAGCTAAGGAACCACACAAGCTAAACCCTGAGTGAAGTTCCTCCCTGGATTATAGGGTGTACCCAGAACACTCACAGATGGCAAGTGGCTCCAAAGGGGAGTCCAGTCCTCTGTGCCCCACAGCAGAGGCACATGGCAAAGGTCCTCCCTTGCAGGCGATGGGAACTTTGATCTCCTTATGTATGCCAGGTTTGTTCATCCTGAAGCTGGGACAGAGATGTACTGGACTCCTTAGCAACTCCTTAGACACTGAGAAAAGCTTGGATTGATGGTCAAACAGCTGTCCTGATGACTAGAGGCCGACCAAGTATATGGGCCTGGACCATGTGTATCTACAACAAGATAATTTAGGGATTGTCTACAAATTGTGATTCACTATCATCTGAGGTCAAGCTGTACATTCTGGGTGCATGAAGGCTCTATCTTAGCAAATTCTGTCAGATTTCACAGCAAGAGGGCAAAAGGGACAAGTTGATGACAGAAGATAATAGCAAGGAATAGTCAGATGGTGATGATTACTGATCCTTAAGGAGGTTCTGCATGGAGATTTTGAGGTTTGCTTTTTTAAAATGTCTGCAGGATCTTTTCACATGGAAAGCCGGAAATTTTTGACAGAGAGCTGATTCAAGGTCAGGTTCATCATCTACACAATAAGTTCCAGGACAGCCTGGACCGTGTGAAAAGAACCTGCCTCAAAATACCGCAATAGAAAATAATGGCAACAACAGAAACAAACAAACAAAAAAAGACAGACCTGAAATTGGTTTGGAGATAAAAAGGAACCATCTGTACTCCAGGAAAGCACATTGCAGGCAGCCACTTTCCAGATGTTCACAGTCATGCTGTTTAAAAGAAAGAGAAAAATGCACAACTGAGGAATTTCAAAGAAAAATATATCTCTGAATGACAGTTTGTCAGAATCCTGCCATCCCTGACGTTTAGGAAACCTAGGCTTCCCAGTTAATCCTAGGAAAGTACCCAATAAGAGGATCACTTCATTTCCAAGTTACAGTGTCAAAATTGAAACCACTGCTGACAAGCAAGATAAAACCCACCTACATAAGAAAGAAATAAAACGGAAAGTTGCTGTGGGAAAAAAAATAAACTAGTTCATAGCTGCTGTAGCCAACAAAATCTAGAAAGAGAATCCTGCTACAGGCAAGAGTGATCTGGAGAGATGACAGGTTGGCCTCTAAAAACCTGTAAGCACAGAACAATTGCTGTTCAGCATCCATTAAGACATCTTATCAGTGTGACTGAGTGAGAAATGTCTAGAAGAGCTATTCCAGGAAGAAGGAAAGGGTCCTACACAGAGAAGGTGAGTAGGAAGACACCAGCTAGTTAGGGCCAATTCTCTGACATTCTATGCATAGGTGGTATCATGAGGTATCCATAAGAGAAAACTGCTCAGACCTAAATTTAAACCCATATAAACTATTAGCCAGCAGGCAACTGACTACACTAGCTGTTCAGGACTCCAGTGTAGCACTAAGTATTTTGCAGGGTGAGCTTGTAAGCACAAAAACCATGTCCAGGGTTGACATACTTCACTTAATGAGATAAGTTAGTCAGAAACAGAACTACAGAAGTCAAAAACCAAGGTTAATATATGTAGAGACTTTACAGAACTATGATCTTTAATAGGTTAGGCCTTTATTTTCATTTTTCCAAGTGGTGCTACTACATGCTAAGTTTTATGGCTTAAATGGCACTCCCATCATGGAATCATTTGTGCTAAGGTCTGGGGATCCAACTAAGGTCTAGGACCTTGTTAGAGATTAAAAAAAAAAAAGCATACTTTGTGGTCTAGAAATTCTGGAAGAAGCTAGGTATGACAGGGTGGAGAATGAGGCAGGAAGACTGGTTAGATCCTGAGCTCACATCATCTAGTGCCCAATTAATTAATCTACTACATGCATTCTTGTGCACTTCTGGGTTGTGCCATGGCTTACTGTTTCCCACACAAACAGGTGAGTGTCCACCAGGATCCATTAAGGATCTCCCTGATCTTGAGACAGGGACTCTCAAGGGAGCCAGAAACAGCTCTGATAATGCAAAGTTGGGAAACTTCTGCAGAGAAAGTGGTCCCATGACTCACAATATACCCTTGTAAGCCACTCAAAGTAGGTAAGTGGCCAGGCTCCTCCACCGGCAACTCCAATCACCAGGCTCCACCCACAGAACACTCTAACTGCCATAATAGCAGGACACAGAACCTGACCTATAGAGTAAAAAGCATAAGCCCAGGGCTTGAAAACCCACCGTTCCCCACCCTGGAAAGCTCCACCGCTATGTAGAGTAGAAGTTTCTGGTTTCTTTGAAGACTCAGTTTTGTCATGTGATGTTGTGGTGCAAGCTGAGCATGTGATGTTATGCTGTAGGTTCGCTTGTGAGAGGGCATGTGATGTTCTGCTGTGAGCTCTCTCATGCAAGAGGCATGACTTTGGCCAGCTGAGGAGAGGAGATAAACAGAAGCCCATGCACAGTGAGACATTACTTTTTGAATCAAAATCACTCTGCTGATCTTTGTGCTTTGACACCTGACTTCACAGAGAAAGCCATTCCAGAAAACTTCTCAAAGCAATCTGAGTTTTGCGACTTTTACTGACTTGTCCCGATCTTCTGAATTGTGCTGAATTGTGTTGCTGCTTGATGTTGGACTTTGGACTGGACTGCTGGTATCCTGAAGACTGAGTTTGGTAATTCCCCTAAGGACCCATCATTTCTAATCAGTAGGAAGTAGATAAAAGAGGTATGCAGCCCTTTTCGATACTCATCTCCTACCTGAGGCTGGGAGTTGGAAGGGAGACAAAAGTATTTAAGAACCCTAAATAAAGTATGTTTAATGAAAAATCTAAGCCTACACATATGTTCTGTTCAGTCTCTGCTGCTTTTTGCTTAAAAGAGGCAGCCATTCTGATGGCTTCTTCGCTCCCAAAAAAAATCTCTTAAATGAGATCTATTCTATAGTGTAACTTTGTGGTGTTCCTGGGCTCTCAATTATCAGGATAATGCTCTATTTAGAGCTGTAACACTCTGGGGAAAGTCTCCCAACACACCTCCAACCCCACCCTCCAATCCTTGCCTGACAAGAGATGTTAGCACTTGCAGTGGGGAAACCTTTTTTTTCAGAGCTGTAACAACTTAAGAAAGCTTTCCCCCTCAGAGCTCTTATACGTAGAGAAGCAATAGCTCTCTACTTGCTGACAGCACCAGCCTGACTGGTTGAAAATACAAGAAATAAAACAGATCCTAGCTATAAGCCACAGACACCTCCAATATCTGGCAGATCACAATTACTAGAAGATTCACAGGCAAGTTCTCTGATCCAAGCATTTTGCCCTGGAGAAGGTTTTATTGTTGTTCTTGTTGTTTTTCATTATTCTTTGCATTATTCTCCTATTTTAGGGGGGTCTATCTATCTATCTATCTACAAATTTATTTTTGTTTTTTGAATCAGTCTTTTGATCTCAATATTTAGCCAGTGATGACCCTGGACTTCTGATCCTCCTGTGTCTACCTTCCAACTGCTGCAATCACAGGTTTAAACCACTGAGCTTGGCTTTCTGTATTCTTTGATTATTTACATGTCTGTTTTCTCTTCATCTTTTTTCTATTCTCCCTATTGATTTTAATTTGTTTGTTTACCTCTTCCTTCCTTCCTTCCTTCCTTCCTTCCTTCCTTCCTTTCTATCGATGTTTCTTTCTTTCTTTCTTTCTTTCTTTCTTTCTTTCTTTCTTTCTTTCTTTCATTGAGACAAGGTCTCATTATATAGCTCTGCCTAGCTTACAACTCACTATTGTAGATGAGGCTGGTCTCAAACTCACAGATATCTGTCTCCCTTCCTGAGTTTGGGGATTAAAATTGTGCACCACCACTCCTAGCTTCTCTCTCCTATTAAACCTTCTTTCCTTCCCCTCCATGAAAAAGTATAACGGTATAGGGAAGAAGAAAATCAGTGACTGAACTCAAAGATTCTAGTACCTGCTTTGGTTGGTACAAAAGAAGGGGAACACTGAGATTTTTTTTTCTTACAATAAATTAAAAAAAAAGATAATAATGTCACAGACAGACTGACAGTATCATTAAAGGAGGAGATCAGGCCAACATGGCAGAGTGGTGGGTCCTTCCTCTAGCAATCTTTCTAGGAAGAACGATAGGAATCAAATTGTAAAGTTTCTTTCTTTGGCCTTCAGTTGTCCGTAGCTAAGATTAACCAGTAGATGTTCAGGTAAAGAATAAACATTGTGGCTGCCCATCACTGGGAATGTTGGCAAGGCAGGGAAAGAAAAAGAAAAAAAGTAAATTTAGCTTTAGGAATCAAATCACATTCATTTCTCTCAAAATAGTGAGAGTTTTATAAGATGGTGTAGCCATAACTAACATAAGGTGTGGAGAGCCACTTGTTTGTCAGGATGCTTTAATATTGAACTCTCAGTGAAAAACATGTTTTCACCCTGGCCTTCACCTAGAGATATGGATAGACAGGACATGTTGTCAAGTTTGTTTCCTTTTGTTTGTGACAGCAGACAGGATGTTTTTTGTCAAGTTTGCCTTCTTTTTTGTGTGTGAGGATCGCACAGATAGGTAGTGGAGGTAAACAAGTTTGACTTCTTGATGAACTTCATTATATCAAAGTGCTTTGCTCTGACTATGAAAAGGGACTGTGGAATGAACCGAGTGCCTAGTCTTCTACTAGAAGCCCTCTCGAACAGATCCCATATGTAGTGTCTTGGTTTATTTTATTTTATTTTTATTTTTTTGTCTTTCAGTCCTCACTCTCTACTCAATAACTCTTCGACTCTGCCAGCAGGCTCCAGCAATAAGGTAGACATTTATGAGAGCATTCAAGCAAGAAAAATATGCATCTCAAAATATCTGCCCAAATTTTTATTAATTCCATTTTATCAAGAGATACATACAGAAAATCCTCCTCCTATACACTCTGACCTTAGCCTATCAGGTCCCATCAGGACTGCTTGGATACTCTTCCTCTGTGGGATGGCTAGATTGTTCCACTAGGGACAAGTGATCAAGGAGCAGACAACTGAGTTCATGTCAGAGGGATAGGGAAAGAAGAGGGAGGGAGGGTGGGATTTGGCAGAGATGAGTGCAGGGACTACAGCAGGGATACAAAGTGAATAAATTGTAATACTGCTAATAGTAATAATAATAATAAGAGAATGTTTTCACCATATGTAAAAATATTATTGCTGTAAGACTTTAAGAAATAGAGAGAGACTATAGAGAAAGAGCTGGACTAAGACGTAAGTCATCTGACTTCTTAACAACTTTCTTTTCTCATAGTATTTGAAAAGAGAATGTAAGTTTTGAAGAAAATAGATAGGTAAACATTTGGCAATTGTAAAGAACTATGGAAAGCGTAAGATATTACCTCTGGAAAGTGGTGCAAACCTTAAATTCCCAACACTCAGGAAGCAGAGACAGACAGTTCGAGGCCAGCCTGGTAAACAGAATGAGTTCCAAAATCAGCCAGGGCTACACAGAGGAACTGCATAAAAAATTAGAAAATACACTTAAAAAATGGGGAACAGAGCTAAACAGAGAATTCTCTGTAGAGGAATACCGAATGGCAGAGAAGCACTTAAAGAAATGCTCAACCTCACTAGTCATTAGGGAAATGCAAATCAAAACAACCCTGAGATTTCACCTTACACCCATGAGAATGGCCAAGATCAAAAACTCAAGTGACAACACATGCTGGAGAGGTTGTGGAGAAAGGGGAACCCTTCTCCACTGCTGGTGGGAATGTAAACTTGTACAACTACTCTGGAAATCAATCTGGCGCTTTCTCAGACAACTAGGAATAGTGCTTCCTCAAGATCCAGCCATACCACTACTGGGCATATATCCAAAAGAGGCTCAAGTACACAAAAAGGACATTAGCTTAATCATGTTTGTAGCAGCTTTATTTGTAATAGCCAGAAGCTGGAAACAACCCAGATGTCCCTCAACTGAAGAATGGATGCAGAAATTGTGGTACATCTACACAATGGAATATTACTCAGCAATGAAAAATAAGGAAATCATGAAATTCGCAGGTAAATGGTGGGATCTGGAAAGGATCATCCTGAGTGAGTTGTCCCAGAAGCAAAAAGACACACATGGTGTATACTCACTCATATAGACATACAACATAGGACAAACCCACTAAAACCTGTGCATCTAAAGAAACTAAGCAAGAGAGAGGACCCTAACTAAAATGTCCAATCCCCATCCGGAAAGGCAAAGAGGATGGACATCAGAAGAAGAAGAAAACAGGAAACAACCTAGGAACCTACCACAGAGGGCCTCTGAAAGCCTCTGCCCTTCAGACTATCAAAGCAGATGCTGAGCTTGATGGGCAACTGTTGGGCAGAGTGAATGGAATTTTAGGTAAGAACTGGGAAATAGTAAGAGCTGGAGAGGACAGGGTCTCCACAAGGAGAGCAACAGAACAAGAAAATTTGAACAAAGGGAACTTCCCAGAGACTCATACTCCAACCAAGGACTATTCATGGAGATAACCCAGAACCCCTACACAGATGTAGCCCAGGGCAGTTCAGAGTCCAATTGGGTTACATAGTAATGTGAAGACAGACTGCCTCTGACATAATCTGATTGGCCTGCTCTTTGATCACCTCCCTCTGGGGGGGAGCAGCCTTACCAGGCCATAGTAGAGGACAATGCAGCCACTTTTGATGTGAACTGACAGACTAAGATCAGAAAGGAGAGGAGAACCTCCCCTATTAGTGGACTTGGGGAGTTGCATGCAAGCAGAGGGAGGAGGGAGGGTGGGATTAGGAGGGGAGGAGGGAGGGGCTTATGGGGGGATGCAGAATGAATAAAGTGTAATTGATGAAAAATTTTTTAAAAAAAGGAAAAAAATAATTTAAGAACCTTAAATGACTTTCAAAAGTGGAAGAAAACATGGAGTTAGTCAATTGGCATGGAGCACATCTCGCCCCTGGGGGCAATGGTTTCCTGAACCTACTCAGACCTCGTACACCACCACTGCTAGTTCTAGAACTGACGCAGGATGTTCCAACGAGGGGATTAAGGCTTCTCATAATATTTCCTATAAGCCCACACCTGTTTGTTTATATCCCCCATTTTTATTCATTATTAGCCAGATAGAGCCAAGTAATTGTGGTAATGATACTTGCTTTTTTGCCCAATGCTGGAATGCTAGTAAATTTAGGTATGCCCTGGTTACTCACATGCCTCACTGCATGCCTGTGCCCATTGATGCCCCTCATGCTATGACTCTCTTCAGACAGAAAAGGGATCTTGGAACTACAGCCACCATTGTTACTACCATCTCATTGGCGGCTGTTGGAGCTACCACTGGGGCATTAGCCATGAGTCATACTGGGCAGACTGCTCAGATCCTGAACAATCATTTAGCCAATGTAGCTCATACCTTAGTTGTACATAAAGGAATTAATGCTCAACTAAAAGGAAGCTTGATGGTGTTCAATCAGAGGATTGACCTCGTGCAGGAGCAAATTGATACCCTATGGCAAATCGCTCAACTTGGCTGTCAATGAAAATATGCTGGACTTTGTGTCACTAGCATATAACATGAGAATTTTTCCTGTGCTGCAAATCTGTCTAAACAATTGTCGAGCTATATTTTAGGTAATTGGACTGGAGAATTCGATACTACGATGGAGCAGCTGAGAGTGGCCATTGTCACAGTAAATTCTACCAGAGTGGACGCAGGACTAGCCACAGGATTATCATCATGGATTGCTGCAGCCATGAATCATCTGAAGAAATGGGCGGGCATAGGAGCGTTAGCAGGCCTTCTGGTGTTGGTTTCCTTGGTTTGCCTGTGGTATATATGCAAGATTAGAGTCTCACAACAGTGTGATGCAGCCATGATCATTCAGGCCTTTACAGCCATTGAAGCAGGACATTCTCCCCATGCATGGTTGGATACCATAAAAAGCTAAAATGTTACGCTCAGGATGCGAGGCTAAGCACTGCACTCAGGGTCAGCCGCTTTGGACCCAGAGAAGAGCATGTCTGGTTGCATGCGGGTTGATGGTCCAGGTCCCGCCTCTGAGAAAAAGCTATCAGATGGGTCTGATGCTCTTTGGGTGGATGACACCTAAATGAACATCGGTACAAAGTCCCAATTTATTTCTAATATCAGAGATCAGACCTCTACTCTTGCCTGATGCGTCTAAAACAAAAAAGGGGGAACTGTAGAGAGCTGCGGAATGCTATGCCTTAAAGATGGAGCTGGTTTCCGCCTTCCACCTTCCCGATGGTGAGTGCTCTCTGTCACGAACAATTCCACATTTTGCTAAGGCTGAGGATCTGGCTTGCTTCCATGTATGTGGACCTATCTGCATTGCCCACGTGGCACACCTGGGTTGGCTACCCAGACGCTATTTAAGCTGTGGGCTGGCTTTCCCCAGGGTCCAAGGATTGTTCAAGGTTCCTGAATAAACTGCATTGAAAAAAAAAAAAACTACACCCAAGAAAACATAGAATATAGATAACTTCACAACAGAAAAATCAAAAGAATATAAGCAAGGAAACACAGCAACACCACCAACCCACAACAAAAGATATTAACATTCACTGGTCACTATTATGTATCAACATCAATGGACTCAACTCTCCAATAAAAAGACTCAGACTAATAGAATGGTTCCAGAAACAGGATCCAACATTCTGCTGCATCCAAGAAACATGCCTCTGCAACAAAGATAAATACTACCTCAGAATAAAGGGTTGGAAAAATGTTTTTCATGCAAATGGACCCCGAAAACAAGCTGTGATCGCTATCCTAATATCTAATAAAATAGACTTTTAAAAATTAAAAAAAAAATTAGAAAATAAAAATTAAAAAAAGAAGAACAAAAACAGAAAAAGACAGCTTAACTATTACTAGCAAACAGTGCATGGGAAAAGTTGCCAGGAAGTAGTATTTCTGAGTTGCATGGCATGCTAAGGATCAGTTCCTTTGAAGATGACCTTTCAAGACAATGAAAAGCACAGGTCTAAGTTTTGTTCAAATTAATCATGGAGAATATTTTTTCCTTACACATTTGCACAAAGCTCATATAAAGGGAAACTCCTTCAATTAGTTTTAACTATCAAAAGAATCAAAGCTTAGATTCAGGGCACTGAAAGGAATCAATCTGTTGGAGAGAATAGTAGGTAAAGTGTGCCGAGTTAGTGTGTTAATTAACTCTTTTGAATGCATTTTTAGAATGTAGATTAAGCTGTGATTCAGAAAGATGTTCCAAGGAATCACATCATCTACTTGGATGCCAATTTTAACATACTTCTCACACACACGCAAACACACACACACACACACACACACACACACACAAAATGATGGAGTATTACTCAGCAATGAAAAATAAGGAAATCATGAAATTTGCAGGTAAATGGTGGGACCTGGAAAGGATCATCCTGAGTGAGTTGTCCCAGAAGCAAAAAGACACACACGGTATATACTCACTCATATAAACATACAACATAGGATAAACCCACTAAAATTGGTACATCTAAACAAACTAAGCAAAAGAGAGGACCCTAACTAAAATGCTCAATCCCCATCCTGAAAGGCAAAGAGGATGGACATCAGAAGAAGAAGAAAACAGGAAACAACCTAGGAACCTGCTACAGAGGGCCTCTGAAAGCCAGAAGAAGAAAACAGGAAACAACCTAGGAACCTGCCACAGAGGGTCTCTGAAAGCCTCTGCCCTGTAGCCTATCAAAACAGATGCTGAGCCTGATGGCCAACTGGCAGGCAGAGCGAATGGAATTTTATGTAAGAAGTGGGAAATAGCAAGAGCTGGAGAGGACAGAAACTCCACAAGGAGAGCAACAGAATAAGAAAATTTGAACACAGGGAACTTCCCAAAGACTCATACTCCAACCAAGGACTATTCATGGAGATAACCTAGAACCCCTGCACAGAGGTAGCCCATGGCAATTTAGTTTCCAAGAGGGTTACATAGCGATGGGAAGAGGAACTGCCTCTGACATAAACTGATTGGCCTGCTCTTTGACCCCTGAGGGGGGAGCAGCCTTACCAGGCCAGAGAAGAAGACAATGCAGCTATTCCTGATGTGATCTGATAGACTAAGATCAGAAGGAAGGAGAGGAGGACCTCCCCTATCAGTGGACTTGGGGAGGAGCATGCATGCAGAAAGGGTGGGAGCAGGAGGGGGAGGAGGGAGGGGCTTATGGGGGGATACAAAATGAATAAATTTTAATTAATAATAATAATAATAAAAAAGAAAAAAAAGTAAGGAAGCATGCAACAACAGTACCTCATTTGAGCTTCATGATAAGAAAGGCTAAGGTTGAAGGAGAATGCTGGAGAAAGTCCTGGGGTTGCCAATCAAGTCATACTGTAACTGTTGACTTCTTCAACCTTAGGCTACACAGCTTTCCTAAGATCACTGCACCATGGTGGAATCTTTCAGAACTTTCTCAAAACCAAGCAGATACTGAATCTCATGGGACAAGAAAAGGTATTTTTGATTGTGTCAGCTCCAGATGCAATATGGAATTCAGAATACCCCTCATGCTGAGAAGCACTACACATCTACAAGGACTAGACATGACCTAATTTAGTGTCAGCCTGAGTGGCCAAGTGGCTGCTTTCAGAAACAGCATCACAATCTTAATACAGCTCAGAGTAAGCTTCCCTCACTATGGACAGAAGAGGATAGAAAGAACAACACATTGCCTTGGAAATTATTGTTAGCCTGATAAAACCTAACACTGTACAAGGCCTCAGTCCTTGACAACTGCCTATACATGGAACCCGAAATAGATCCCTCACTAAGTAGGAACATCTGGACCCTGCATATCAAACATGTATTGTGGCCAGGAACAAATGTGGCTGATTGCAATGTTTCTGGCATTTGTATCACTCTAGGTTATGGTATAAAGCACATCAACTGCAAATTTGGAACCAGCCTTCACCTGAATCACACCCTAGTGTCAAAGCAGAGACCATGCACCAACAGCCCAGCCACAACCACCATACTCTTAGGGCCCAATTTCATAATTTGATTATAAAGTCAAAAAAAAATAGGCAGTCTGCTTACAGGATAGTCACAATGAAAGTCAGATTATTAAGAACATAAAATACTTAATCCTTTAGTGAGAAGAAAATAAATCCTACTAACTAATATCAAGAACTTTCAGGGAACACTAACATCCTCACCTGATAGTCAAAAAGAGGCACAAGAAACAGATCTGGTAGTAAGCTATATGGACATATTGTCAGGGAGCTGTTTCAAGAAAACTTAATGAACTTCAACAAAATATAGAGAAATTATTCAGTTCTGTAACAGAGACATTTAAGAGGAAGATGGAAGCAATTTTAAGAAATTAAATGACAGGCCTGACGATACACATCAGTAATTCTAGCACTCCTTTGGAGCCAGAAGGACCAGAGTTCAAGGCCTTGTTTGGAGGAATGAAAACATCCAGGTCACAGGAAAGTCAAAGGGCACTAGTCATATTTAAACCAGTCTTTTTCATAAAATAATTATCTTCACCATTTTTGAGCACTTGGGCTTTGTTGCCTCTCCCTGTATCCCATTTCCCTAGCATGGCAGCCTTGTGTCTCAGTAAAAGAGGAGGCATTTAGTCCTGATGTGAGTTTATGTGCTAGGTTGGTACCTGGGGGTGGGAGTATGGGGGAAGTCGGTAGGAAGGTGGGACTGGGAGAAGAGGAGGGAGTGGGGTTGCAATTAGGATGTAACATAAACAAATAATTAAGAAAATAATTTAAAAATAAACAAAGTGAAACAAAAAATACTGGAAATAATAAACCAATTCAGTAAAGTTATGGCCTAAAGCAAAAAACAACACAAAAAATGAGTTGAGTTGCTGTATGACAATGACAACAGGGTGTTATCTGAAATGAAATTCAAAAGCACAATGTCATTTTCAGTATCTGGGTAAAATATCTAAGAATAAATGTAACCAGAGATAAAATATCTATAATGTAAACTATTGAAAAAATTTTAGAGGTTCCAAGATGACAGTGACCAGTGTGTGTCTAAGGAGCAGAAGATTAGAGACTGTGAAAACAGTGAGTAAACAGGTAGCTGGATACAAAATACTGACTTTGGTGCTTCATAAACTGGAGGGGACATCCCTGGAGTTGGGGATGATTGAATCCAAGGCCCTATTCTCCCTGGTCCAGGAGTCATGAACTGTGAGCTCCCTGCCGTTTCCACAAACTTAAGCAAGTGCAGGTCCTCAGTTCCAAAAATCTTCCACTCCAACAGCCAGATATCTAATCCCTCTGGCTCCCCTGAGGGCAGCATCTGGTTTGCTGGGACAGCATCCCAACCTCCAAAACACAGTTCTACTGGTACCCATGTGGAGACCAGGTAGACAAAAAGATCATACTGAATCCCAGAACTAAGATGACACAGCCCAGATACATCTGAGTCCCAGGAGCACAGTGTCTGCTAGGCTTGTAAGCTGCAGCTCAACTGCCTTCTGTGGCATAGGAGCACCTATGGTGGCCATCTGAGGCACTTATGACCCCAAGAAGGCTGCCAACTGAGATGGAAGCCCATGCCCTCAACCCTCCAGCTGACATCTGAGGCACCTGTGTCCACCGAGGTTGTCACCTGAAATGCTCAGACCACACCCATCAAGGAATCCAGGCCTGAGCCCATGACACCTGCACTCCAAAGAACCCCTTTTTATACCCCTGCCCTCTGAGGCACAAAGGCCAATGCCTTGGCCTTTCAAGGCACCTGCACCCTCACCCTGTCTTCCAAAACACCCACCCCAACATGGCTGCATCCAAAACACCAGTACCCATTTGTGTTCCCCTAGACCTCTATTATCATCCTAAAGATTACTCCAGCCTCCAGAGATGGACAGATCCAGTCTTTGGTTCAGCTCTTCTAGTTGAGGAGACCAGTAGCTTCTTATCTGATCATAAAGGCCCTAGAAACCCAGCAGGTTACAGGAACAAACAGCCAAGGTTATGGAAAACCAGATGGCTAAAGGCCAGCAAACGAACACAAGCAACAAACACACCAGGATAATCATGACTCCACCAGGTACCACCCAAAACAATGGATATTCTAATGCAGCTGAAACACAGGAAAATGACCTTAAATCTATGCATATATCAGATACAGTCTCTGTTCCCATTATTAGGGAACCCACTTGGAGACTGAGTTGCCATGAGTTACATCTGTGCAAGGGTTCTAAGTTCTATCCATGCATGGTCCTTGGTTGGAGCATCAGTCGCTGGCATGAAATTAGTGGCTGGATCTTTGATTACCTCCCCATGAGGAGAAACAGCCTTACCAGGCTACAGAGGAAGACAATTCAGCTAGTCCTGATGAAATCTGATAGGCTAGGGTCAGAGGGAAGGGAAGGAAGACCTCCCATATCAGTGAACTTGGGGAGGGGCGTGGGAGGAGATGAGGGAGAGAGTATGAGATTTAGAGGGGATGAGGGAGGGGGCTACAGCTGGGATACAAAATGAATAAACTGTAATTAATAAAAAATATATTTTTTAAAATCTATGCTTATATAGTTATTACAGGCATATAGAAAGGAAACAAATAAATCTCTCAAAGAAATACAGGAAAATACAACCAAAGAAATGGAGGCCATCAAGGACACACAGTAATCACAATCAAACTGGTGAAGGAAATGAATAAAACTTTTCAATACCTGAAAAATGAAATTAGAATCAATAAAGACAACAAAAACTGAGAAAACACTGGAAATGGAAAACTTAGAAAAGAGATCAGGAACTAAAGAGTTAAACATCACCAATAGAATATAAGAGATGGAGGAGAGCATCTCAGGCACTGAAGATACAATAGAAGAAATTGATACATATCTCAAAGAAAATATTAAAATGGAAAAGTTCATGACACAAAACTTCCAAGAAATCATGGACACCATGAAAAGATGAAACCTAAGATTAATAGTAATAGACAAAAAAGAAGATTCCAGGCTCCAAGATCCAGAAAACATTTTCAAGAAAATCATAGAAGAAAATTTCCTCAACCTAAAGAAAGAGATGTCCTTAAACATACAAGAGGCTTACAAAACACCAAATAAAGTAGACCAGAAAAGAAATTCCTCCCACCACTTAATAATCAAAACAATAAATCTATAGAACAAATAAAAATATTAAATTCAGGAATGGAAAAATGCCAAGTAACATATGAAGGTGGACCTATCAGAATCACACCAGATATCAACAGAAACTATGAAAGCCAGAAGGGCCTGGGCAGATGTCATACAGACTCTAAGAGACCACACTACTAACCCCAGCAAAGCTTTCAAAAAACATAGATGGAGAAAACAAGATATTCCATGACAAAACTAAACTTAAGCAATATCTACACAGTAACTCAGTCCTACAGAAGATACTAGCAGGAAAAATCTAATCCAACGAAATCAACTACACCCAAGAAAACACAGGATATAGATAACTCCAAAACAGCAAAACAAATGGAAAACAAGCACACAAACACACAATCACCACCAACTCCACAATAAATGGAACTAACAATCATTGTTCACTACTGCCTGTCAACATTAATGGACTCATCTCACCAACAAAAACATAGGCTAACAGAATGGTTGTGGAAACAGGATCCAACATTTTGATGCATTTAAGAACAGCAACAGTAGAGGTCTGATCTCTGATATTAGAGATAAATTGGGACTTTGTACCGATGTTCATTTAGGTGTCATCCACCCAAAGAGCATCAGAAACGTCTGATACCTTTTTCTCAGAGGCGGGACCTGGGGCATCAACCCGCATGCAGCCAGACATGCTCTTCTCTGGGTCCAAAGCGGCTGACCCTGAGTGCAGCGCTTAGCCTCGCATCCTGAGCGTAACATTTTAGCTTTTTATGGTATCCAACCATGCTTGGGGAGAATGTCCTGCTTCAAAGTCCCAATTTATCTCTAATATCAGAGATCAGACCTCTACTCTTGCCTGATGCATCTAAAACAAAAAGGGGGAACTGTAGAGAGTTGCGGAATGCTATGCCTTAAAGATGGAGCTGGTTTCCGCCGTCCACCTTCCCAATGGTGAGTGCTCTCTGTCACGAACAATCCCACATTTGGCTAAGGCTGAGGATCTGGCTTGCTTCCATGTATGCCAGACCTATCTGCATTACCCACGTGGCACGCCTGGGTTGGCTACCCAGAGGCTATTTAAGCTGTGGGCTGGCTTTCCCCAGGGTCAGATGATTGTTCAAGGTTCCTGAATAAACTGCATTGAAAAAAAAAAAAAAGAACAGCAACAAAGATACACACTACCTCACAGTAAAGGGCTGGGAAAAGTTTTCCAAGCAAATGGACCCATGAAGCAAGCTGGAGTATCTATCCTAATATCTAATAAAATAGACTTTCCACCAAAATTAATCAAAAGAGATGAGGAAGGATATTTCATTCTCATTAATGGAAAAAATCCACCAAGAGGATATCACAATCCTGAACATCTATGCCCCAAATACAAGGGCACCTGCATTCAGTAAAGGAAAAATTATTAAAGCTTAAATCACACATCAATCCCAACGCATTAAGAGTGGGAGACTTCAACACCCCACTAGCACCAAGGGACAGATCATCCAGACAGAAGCTAAATAGAGAAATATTGAAACTGACAGAGGTCATGAATCAAATGGACCAGATACCTACAGAACTTTTCTCCCAAACACAAAAGAACACACTTTTTTCTCAGCACCATATGGAACCTTCTACAAAATTGACCATATAGTCAGTCAAGATGCAAACCTCAACTGATGCATGAAAAGTGAATTAACCCATTGTTTTTTTTTTATCAGATTACGATGGATTAAACCTAGATGTCAACAACAACAGAAACAACAAAAGCCTACACACTCATGAAAACTGAACAACTCCCTGCTCAATGATCACTGTGTGACAGAAGAAATAAAGAAATAAATTAAAGACTTCGTAGAATTCAATGAAAATGAGGGCACAACTTACCCAAACTTATGGCATATCATGACAGTAGTGTTCAGACAAAAGTTCATAGCACTAAGTGCTTTCATTAAAAAAAATTGGTGAGATCCCATATTACCAACCTAACAAATGATCTGAAAGCTTTACAAATACAGGAGCAAACAAACCCAAGAAGAGTAGAGGGCAGGAAATAATAAAACTCAGAGCTGAGAACAATAAATTAGAAGCAAAAAGAGCAATACAAAGAATCAATGAAATTTAGACTTGGTTCATTGGGAAAATAAAGATAGAAAAACCCATAGCCAAATTAACAAAATCAGAAATGAGAAGGCAAACATAATAACAGACACTGAGGAAATAAAAAGAATTATTAGGTCTTACTTCAAAAACCTCTATTCCACAAAATTGGAAAAATCTAAAGAAATATTTGATTTTCTTGGTAGATTTCACCTACCAAAGTTAAATCAAGAGCAGGTAAACAGTTTAAACAGCCTTTTAACCATTAAGGAAATAGAAGCAGTCATCAAGTCTCCCAACCAAAAATAAAAATAAAAAATAAAAAAAATAAAAAATAAAGAGCCCAGTTCCAGATTGTTTTTTTTTTGGGGGGGGGAGGGAATTCTATCAGACTTTCAAAGAGGAGCTAGTGCCAATACTCTTTGAACTATTCCACAAAATAGGAAGTGAAGGAGGATTGCCACACTCATTTTACGGGCCACAGTCACCTTGATACCGAGACCACACAAAGACTCAACAAAGGAGGAAAATTTCAGACCAATCTCCCTTATGAACATTGATATAAAAAATATTCAATAAGATACTTGCAAACCGAATTCAAGAACACATCAAACATATCATCCACCATGATCAATTGAGTTTCATCTTAGAAATGCAGGAATGGTTTGACATACAAAATTCCATCAAGGTAATCCACCATGTAAACAAACTAAAAGCAGAAAATCATATGATCATCTCATTAGATGCAGTAAAAATTTTGACAAAATACAGCACCCCTTCATGATAAAAGTCTTGGAGCTATCAGGGATACAAGTCCCATACCTAAACATAATAAAGGCTATATACAACAAGCTGAAAGCCAACATCAAACTAAATGGAGAGAAACTTAAATCAATCCCACTAAAATCAGGAACCAGACAAGGTTGCTCACTCTCTCCATATCTCCTCAATATAGTACTAGAAGTTCTAGTAGAGCATTAAGACAACTAAAGGAGATAAAAGGGGTACAAGTCAGAAAAGGAGAACTTAAAGTATTGCTATTCACAGATGATATGAAAGTATACATTAGTGACTCCAAAAATTCCACCAGAGAACTCCTGCAGCTGATAAACTCCTTCAGCAAAGTGGCTGGATACAAGATGATTTCAAAAACGTCAGTAGCCCCCCCTGTATACAAATGACAAACAGACTGAGATAGAAATTAGGGAAACTACACACCACAAATAATATAAAGTATCTTTGTGTAACTCTAACCAAGCAAGTGAAAGATCTGTATGATAAGAACTTCAAGTCTCTGAAGAAAGAAATTGAAGAAGACACTAAAAGCTCAAAAGTTCTTCCAAGCTCATGGATCAACAGATTTAATGTAGTAAAAATGGCCATCTTACCAAAGGCAATTTACAGATTCAAGGCAATCCCCATCAAAAAACCAGGACAAATTTTCACAGACCTTGAAAGAGTAATTCTAATCTTCATATAGAAAAACAGTAACAACACCAACAACAACAACAACAAAAACAGAATAGCTTTAAAAATTCTATACAATAACAGAACTTATGTAGGCATCTGCGTACCTGAACTCAAGCTATACTACAGAGAAATAGTATTAAAAACTGCATGGTACTAGCATAGAAATAGACTGATTGATTAATGGAATAGAACTGAAGACTCAGAAATAAAGCCACATACCTATGTACACCTGATTTTTTACAAAGGAACAAAAACCATACAATGGAAAAAAGACAGCATCTTCAAAAATGGTGCTAGTCTAACTGGATGTCCACATGTAAAAAAAATGCAAATAGGCCCACCTCTATTACCCTGTACAAAATTAAAGTCCAAGTGCATCAAAGACCTCAACATAAAACCAGTTACATTAACTCTGCTAGAGGAGAAAGTATGTAAGAGCTTTGAACTCATTGGAACAGGAGACAACTTCCTGAAAAGAATGCCAATAGCTCAGGCTCTAAGCTCTACAATTAATAAATAGGACTCTTGAAACTAAAAAGCTTCTGTAAAGCAAAAGACATGATGAATAGAATGAAATGGCAGTCTACAGATTGGGAAAAGATCTTCACCAATCATACATCCTACAAATGGCTAGTTTCCAGAATATATAAAGAAGTCAAGAAAGTAAACAACAAACCAAATAATCCAATTAAAAATGAGATAGAGAGCTAAACAATCTCAAGTGGTGGAGAAGCATTTAAATAAATGCTTAATGTCCTTATTAATTGGGAAATGCAAGTCAAAATGATTTTGAGAGTCCATCTTATACCCACCAGAATAGTTAACATCAGATTTTAGTAAGCATATTCTATCTTACATGTCTAATATCCACTTATAAGTGAGTATATACCCTGTGAGTCTTTTTGCTTCTGTGATACCTCACTCAGGATGATCTTTTCCAGTTCCCACCATTTACCTGCAAATTTTATCATTTCCTTGTTTTTATTGCTGAGTAATATTCCATTGTATAGATGTACCACAATTTCTGCATCCATTCTTCAGTTGAGGATCATCTGGGCTATCTCCAGCTTCTGATTATTACAAATAAAGCTGCTACAAACATGGTTGAGAAAATGTCCTTATTGTGTACTTGAGCATGTTTTGGATATATGCCTAGGAGTGGTATAGCTGGATCTTGAGGAAGCTTTATTCCTAATTGTCTGAGAAATATGCCAGATTGATTTCCAAAGTGGTTTACAAGTTTACATTCCCACCAGCATAGGACTCTGGTTAAATTCTCAAACCCCATACAACAAGGCAAAGAGGATGAACATCAGAAGAAGGAGAAAATAGGGAATAGTACAGGAGCCTACCACAGAGGGCCTCTGAAAGGCTCTACCCTGCAGGGTATCAAAGCAGATGCTAAGACTTTTGGCCTACCTTTGGGCAGAGTGCAGGGAATTTTATGAAAGAAGTGGGAAACAGCAAGATCTGGAGAGGACAGGAGCCCTGCAAGGGGAGCAACAGAAGCAAAAAATCTGGGCACAGGTGTCTTTTCTGAGGTCCAACCAAAGACCATTGATGGAGATAAACTAGAACCCCTGCACAGATGGCAGTTCAGTGTCCAAGTGAGTTCCATAGTAATGGGAAGAGGGACTCTCTGTGACATGAACTGATTGGCCTGCTCTTTGATCACCTCCCCCTGAGGGGGAAGCAACCTTGCCAGGCCACAGAGGCAGACAGTGCAGCTACTCCTGATGAGACCTGATAGACTAGGATCAGAAGGAAGGAGAGGAAGCCCACCCCTATCAGTGGACTTGGGGAGGGGCATGTGTGAAGAAGGGGGAGGGGAGGATGAAGGAAGCCATGAAGGGATACAAAGTGAATAAAGTATAATTAAGTAAAATTAAAATAAAAAAATGGAAAGAAAAAAATGAATAGTTAATATTAAAAGCTTAAGTGACAACACATGCTGGCAAAGGTTTGGAGAAAAAGGAACACTTTTCCATTGCTGGTGAGAGTGCAAACTTGTACAACTACTTTGGAAAGCAATCTGGCGCTCTCTCAGAAAACTGGGAATAGCCATACCTTAAGACCCAGCTATACCACTCCTGGGCATACACCCGAAAGCTGCTCCACCGTACAACATACATTTGCTCAGCCATGTTTGTAGCAGCTTTATTAGTAATATCCAGAACCTGAAAGCAACCCAGATGTCCATCAATGGAGGAATGGGTACAGAAATTGTGGTATTTTTATACAATGGAATACTACTCAGCAATCAAAAAGGAGGAAATCTTGAAACTTTCAGGCAAATTGATGGAACTAGAAAAGATCATCTTGAATAAGGTAACCCAGACCCAGAAAGACACACATGGTATATACTCACTTATAAGTGGATTTTACTGATATAGTAGAGGATAGACATACCACAAAACAAAAGAAGAAAATAACAAAGAAGACCCAAGTGAGGTCATATAAATCTCACTCTGAAGGGGAAACAAAATAGAGAGAGGTAGCGGCTGAAGATTGAGAACAATGTAGAAGAGAGAGCACACAGGGAAATAAGGGTGGAGATCAGACCTGTGGGGAGTAAGAGCAGGAGGGCAGAAGGCCTGCAGAGAAAAGAGAAATGGTGGGTGGGGGTATCTCTGAGGCAAACTGCAGCTCTAAATCAGAACAGGCCTTTGTGAGGATATGAAGGGGTCTCTAGCTAATACTCCTAGTAGCAGGGCCCATGGAGCCTGAAGAAACTCCTTTTCTTGACAAGACTCTTAGTGGATGGAGGTCACCAAGTCACCCACAAAAACCTCAATCCAAAACTTACCCTACCCACAAGACCTTCAGGGAAGGTATTACAGATAGAGCAGAGATTGAGGGAATGTCCAATCCTAAGACCCATCTCATGGAAGAAAGCCAACCCCAATCACTATTAACAGTACTATGATATGCTTGCAGAAGGGAGCTTATCAGAGTTGCCATCTTAGAAGTTCCAGCCAGCAATGGCTCTAAACAGATACTAAGAATCAGAGCCAAACACTGGGTGAAGCATAGGGAGTCTACTATAAGAGAGTGGGGGTAGAAGGATAAATGGACGTAGAGGTGGCAAAAGCTCCACGGACTCTGGAGTCTGAAGCACCAACCAAGAACAATGCACGGTCTGGACCTAAGTCCTCTACTTATAAGTAGCTGATGGGCATCTTAGGGTTTATATTGGCCCACTAGTCAGTAAAGTGGGAGATATCTCAGAAATGGAATATGTTGTCTGCTTTTTGATCACTTTCCCCTGATAGGACTGCCCTACTCAGTTCTCATGTGAATAAATGAGCTGGCGTGTCAGCAAAGGGGAGATGGGATGTGAGAGGGAGGGTGGGACTGCAAGCAGAGAAGGTAGGGGCCTATTACCGAGATGTAAATTGAATTAATTCTTAAAAACTGAAATTTTTCTTAAAAAGAACAGAAAATTGGAAAGACAGCCAGTGTTTATGAAAATGCCCTCACTGGCAAACTAACCTACAGATGTAATGAAATCTAGACTAAAATGCCAGGAACATTCTCCATGGGCCTTATTTTTCTCTTCTCTGACAGAAAACAGAGGAGGAGTGGAATTGGGGAAGAGGGGATTTGGGATGAGGGGAATGAGAGGAATGGAAGGAGTGGAAATGGCAGTCGAAAAATCTAAAAAAAAAAAAAAAAAAAAAAAAGGTTTTCGTTTAAAAAAAAGGGACAATCAAAGAAGTATTAGCCCAAACCAGCAAAACTGCAGGGATTACACTACCTGATTTCAAAATATACTACTAAAACTATAGTAAATAGTATGGTCTTGCACAAAATATGCTAACATAGACCAATGGAATAGAAGATTCTACAAATAAATGTCCATGTCTACAGCCAACTGATTTTCAATAAAGGCATTAAAAGCACTCACTAACAGTGTCTGGAGGCACTGGCCTATAATCACAGCTACTACGAACACTAAGTGAGAAGAATCACAAATGCAAGGCTCCCTTGAGCAACTTAGTATGAATGAAAGTTTCCAAACAGAAAACAAAAACACTTCAAATTGAGGGTAAAATTACCCCCATTTCCTCATTAGAGATACCCAAAGATTTGGTTTAACACTTCTTATCAAAATCATAGAAGATTTCAATCTCTAATAATAACAATATTTAAGATGTTTTATACCTAAGAAATGATTTTTTATTAATTGAGTTTTTATGGTGTCCTATGGTAAAGTAAGCTAGGACTAGAAAATACTGAATAATATTCATACTCTGCCAATGAGAAGCATGTGAGCAATATTACAAACCAAGTCCTAGTTGAAATGCAGTCCCATTTTCTTCTCTGGCTCCCAAATGATAAATAAGACTCCGTTATGCTTACAAGACCCAAGTAATCTTAAATTCTCACCAGTCTAGCCTCTTGTTTCTATCCTTGTTTAATATTTGGTATGTGGGAAACAATAATTTTGTTAAAAAGAAATTTAAAAAATACTATATTTTTATCTGAGTTCTTCTGTAATATAGCCATCCATTTACTCCCCCCAAGTAAAGTATTGTATAACACCAAGACAATACAATCAAGGTAAAATCCACAAACATGAGTTTAAATAATTTTCATAATAATATTTTAGATATAAAAATGCTATTTCCTGAAAAGTAGAGCTAGCCACTCTGCATGAGGATTCAGGTATGAAATGAAAGTGGCTAAAAGAAAAACTAAAATTGTGCAATAACAGATTATCTTAACTATTTCAAATATAAAATAAATCACTAAATGCAAATGACCATACACGTGCTCAGAAAACATATAACATGATGGAATATGATGGCACATGTAGAAGGGTTGGTTAGGATGCTACTTTCATCATCTGCTATTTTCACTTTATTAGTCCAAACTGTGTTCTTTAAAGATTTTATTTTAAGGTGTGTGTATGTTTGAGACTCCGTGTATGCAGTTGCCCACAGGACTTTAAGGTAATATCCAAATTCCCTAGAACTGTATTTATAACCAACCCTGAACTGCCTAATGTGGGTTCTGGGAACTGAGTCTGGTTTCTCTGAAAGGGCACTAAGTGCTCTGAACCACTGTGCTGTACCTCCAGGCCCATACTGTGTTCTTAATCATCATAGTTTAACATGCACTACTCATATTAAATATTATATACAAATATTATGTCAAATATAGAGGATTTAAAAAATCAAGGCTAGATCAAAATGGTTGATAGATTTTGATGTTATGATTCAAGAGTTTATTCTTTAATTGCTTTACTGGTATGATGGCTAATTTTGGCTGTCAAGTTGACATACCTAAGAGGAAACCTCACTTGAATTGCCTGTATCAGATTGGCCCATGAGTATGGCAGTGTGGCATTTTCTTGATTTCTAATTGATATAAGAGGGCCCAGCCCACAGCACACTGTGCCATCTGTGGGCAAGTGGGCCTGGTTGTATAACAAAGGTAGCTAGTGTATGACAGGGAGTTAGTCACTAAGCAGCATTCCTCCATGGGTTCTGCTTCAGTTCCTACCTCCACATAGGAACTGCCTTGCTTGAGTTTTTGCCTTGGCCTCCCTCAGTGATGGAATTGTGATGTAAAAGTGAAAATCAATCATTTTCTTCCCTAAGCTGGTTTTGGTTAGTGTTTAATTACATCAAGAGCAACACAAAGTAGAACAATCAATTATTCCTCTCCTCTGCAGACTACTCTCCTTCCCTATTGCATAGCCTCGTCCACATTACATCATTATAATCCTCCTTCCTAGCGACATGGAATTATTTTCAAAAGAAGATTTCGCTCCCATATGCACAAAATGTGATTGCTCAGGAGGGGGACAGTAAGAGGCAATGAAATTTCTCTGGAAAGAAACCATACATTACCTCAAAGCTGATTAACTGATTAAAATGTCAATTATTGCAGAAAGGTTGGCATGTTGCAAGTCCAGAACCTCATAATCGCCGCCTAGCTTTATCTTTATGACTTTCTTTGTCCTGTTAATATAAACATTTATGAAACTGTCACCATGATATCCATGGAAATCTCAATCTGTTTCTGGGACATGGTTACAATATTTGGCTCTGGAATAAACTTTTACCAGTTTGATGAGAGAGCTGTGCTTCTTCCATTGACATTAGCAAGACCCTATCTCATGAAGAAAGAAACAGTTAAAGGGCTGTTAGAACATGGGCCTGGCAGAACAGAGGATGTTCTGAGCTCTGGCTAACAGCTCTTAACTTATAGTACCTGGTTCCTCCATGTTATTTGTCAGTTCTGCTATCTCAGAATAAATTATGTAGTATAAAACTACCAGCCCCTGAAAAAATGGTAAAATCCAGGCATTTCAGGTATTTCCTTTGTTTGAGGATATTCTCTGAAGATTTTTCAAAGAACTTTTTCTTCTAATGGTTTCTCTGGCCTCTACCACAGTCCACCATCCCTCTGAATAAGGTTACCTTTCTTTCTCTGCCTATCTTTCTTACACTTACTGCGAGCTATTCTTCTTAATAAAATTCCTCTCTAAGTTCTAAAGGTTCTCTTTCTCTTTAAGGCCCTGTTATGCTGATACATACATATATACATACATACATACAAACATACAGACACATGTGATCTCAGGCCCTTTTTCTCGAAGGACATTTGCTGTCAGCTTTTTGTTGTTTTTATCTAACATGAAGGATATAGTTCATTGTTAAACTTCTTGACTAATCTATACAAAGCCTTTAGTCCAGTTCTCTATATTGCAAAACAAACAAAGAAAGATAAAAGGATGGAAAAGGAAACCAACAAGCAAAAACACACATTAGAGAATAAATAGTTGTTTATAATAAATGGTGCTAGGAATATTAGAGAACCACCTAAATAATAACGTAACTGAAATTCTTTCACTTACAAGGTTTAAATTACTTAAAGTTTAAATCAATTAAAAACATTTAAATGTAAGGCCTAGAATGACAGAAGTAGCAGAAGAACACATAGGGGGAGAGCTGAGGATATTGTAATGGATATAGAATTTTAGACTAGACCCAAATACACAGGAAACAAAATAAAAATAGATAAATGGGAATTATTTCAAACTAAAATTCTTCTATACCACACACACACACACACAAAAAAAAAAAAAAAACCATCAGAAGAGACAACCTACAGAATGGGAGAAAAATTTGTAGAGTATCTAACAAAGGTAAATATCCAGAATTTGTAAATATCTAAAGCTCAAGAAGACTAACAACATTCAGAACTGCAAATATCTTAGTGTTTCTACTGCTGAATCAAAATTCCATGATCAAAAAGTAAGTTAAGGAGAAAAGGATTTATTTAGATTACACTTCCACAGCATGGATCATTATTTTAGGAATTCAGCACAAGAATTCAAATAAGGCAGGGACCCTGGAGGCAAGGGGTGATGTAGAGGCCATGGAGGAGTGCTGCTTACTGGCTTGCCCCCCTTGGCTTGCTCAGCCTATTTTTTTATAGAACCCAGGACCACCAGCCCAGGGATGATGCCATCCACCCTGGGCTGTACCCTCCCCCATCAATCACAAATCAAAAAACAAAAAACAAAGAACTTACATCTGAATCTTAGGGCAGCAGTCTCTCAACTGAAGTTTTCTCCCTTCAATATAACTCTAGCTAATGTAAAGTTGACACAAGACTAGACAGCACAGAAAACTAAGTAGAGTGGTTCATCCCTATATCTTCTAGCACTCAGGAAGCTGGGGCAGGACTGTAAAGATTTTTAAACCAGAGTGGTCTATTTATTGAGTTCTAGGATACTCTGGGCTATAGAATAATATACTATCTTTGAAAATATTATCCCAACTCAAAATACCCAATCAAGAAGTCTGCAAAAGACTTAAGTAGACATTTCTTAAGAGATTCATATAGCTAACAGATACATGGAAAAGATCTCGACATTACTAATCATCAGGTAAATACAAATGAAATCCTTCTCATTCTAATAAGAATTCTATAATCAAAAAGTCAAAAGATAATTAAATACTTTCCTGGGAGACACCAATAAAATTCCTTGCCCACATTTCCCTTTTTCCTTTCCTCCTAATCAACCACAGAGCCTCCTCCTTTGATTTTACATTATGTGGCGCAGTCTTTCTTCCTGACATCCATAAATATAACAAAGTGTTTTTGTGAATGACAATTAACTCCTAATTGCTTATAATCACAATGACTAAAGAGCAACTGCACCTCTAGTGTAAAACAAGAAGGGTAGTCTGGCCTCTCTTTAGGACAACATGCCACTCATTTATTTGCATAGCAATACTTAAAGGCACCAGTAGGCACCAAAGGGATACTTTAAGTGATCCTCCTACTTAGATTCCTTTCCAAAGGAAAGCCTCTTGCCATTAGGACTCTGTTTTGCCCAGGTTTTTACATGTATATGTAACATATTATATATTATGTAATATTATGCATATATATATATATATATATATATATAGCTTCTAATGTTCTATTATTTCAAAGCCCAATCACAATATCAAGGTCCTTTCTCCTAGTAAATATCATTCTCACTTCTACTGTAGACTAGAGCTACTGTTGCAGTTAGTGCTTTTGTTGCTTTGTTTTTGCTTGTTATTTCCATCCTAAATTCACAACTTGAAAATGGACTTTTCTAAAAGTGCTGTCATAATCTGAGTTAATCACTTAAATCCAGAGAGTCCCCTTCTGATGGCACCCCATTTAACACTGAGCAGATAGACTAAGTTAAAAAAATCCTTCTAAAAGGTGAAGTTTAATTTATTTGTAAGTGTTTTGGAACAGCCTGCTCAATAGACAGGGCAGCACTGATGAGTGTTGAGACAACTATCACTGTTGCTTTCCTATCCAGGTGGGCCTACACTGTTCAGTAGGAAGATAGTACACTCCAGAGCCCTTTGTTAATGGTCAGCCAAACGTCACTGTGGAGGTTTCTACAAGACTAGGTAGGCATGGTCTCTGTAGAGGAATATAGAATGGCAGAGAAACACTTAAATACATGTTCAACATTCTTAGCCATCAGGGAGATACAAATCAAAACAACCCTGAGATTTCACCTTACACCCATCAGAATGGCCAAGATCAAAAACTCAAGTGACAACACATGCTGGAGAGGTTGTGGAGAAAAGGGGAAACCTCCTCCATTGCTGGTGGGAATGTAAACTTCTACAACCACTCTGGAAATCAATCTGGCGCTTTCTCAGACAACTAGGAATAGCGCTTCCTCAAGATCCAGCCATACCACTACTGGGCATATATCCAAAAGAGGCTCAAGTACACAACAAGGACATTTGCTCAACCATGTTTGTAGCAGCTTTATTTGTAATAGCCAGAAGCTGGAAACAAATGTCCACCAAAGGAGGAATGAATACAGAAATTTTGGTACATTTACACAATGGAATACTACTCAGCAATTAAAAACAAGTAAATTATGAACTTTGCAGGCAAATGATGGGATCTAGAAAAGATCATCCTGAGTGAGTTATCCCAGAAGCAGAAAGACACACATGGTATATACTCACTTATAAGTGCATACTAGACCTATAAGATAGGATAAGCATACTACAATCTGTATACCTGAAGAAGATAAACAAGAAAGAGGACCTGGGGTAACATGATCAATCCATACTTAGAAAGACAAATGGGGTGAACATTGGATGTAGGAGAAAACAAGTAACAGGACAGAGGGCCTGTGAAAGACTACTAGGTATAGTAGTGTATCAAATCAGATGCTGAGACTCATAACCAAACCTTTGGCAGAGTGCACTGAATCATATGAAAGAAGGGGGAGTTAGTATGACCTGGAGAGGACAGGAGCTCCACAAAGACCAAATATAGCTGGGCACAGGGGTCTTCTATAAGACTGTTTCTCCCACCAAGGACCATGCATGGATAAAACCTAGAACCCCTGCTCTGATGTAGCCCATGGCAGCTCAGTACCCAAGTGGGTTCCCTAGTAAGTGGAACATGAACTCAATGGCTGCCTCTCTGACTTCCCCCTGCCTCTAGGGAGAAGCAGCCTTGCTAGGCCACAGAGGAAGACATTGCAGCAAGTCCTGAAGAGACCTGACAAACTAGCGTCAGATGGAAGGGGAGGTGGACCTCCCCTATCAGTGGACTTAGAGAGGGGCAGGGAGCAGATGAGTGAGGGAGGGTGGGATTGGGAGGGAATGAGGGAGAGGGCTACAGCTGGGATACAAAATAAATAAACTGTAACTAATACAAAAATAAAAATTTAATTAAAAAAAAGACTAGGCATGGACCTTTTCTGAAGGTGCTGTGGGTATAACATACTGAATCATCAGTAACCTTGGCTGTGTTGCTGTTCTTTAACAGTGGGGAACAGAAAAGGTCATGTTACAGCAAACTATGGTCCACTGAAAGGAAAAAAAAAAATTTACAGTTCTGGCCAGAACTCAGAAAAGATAAATCCTGAGTCTTTTTTCATCTTACCCGTAAAAGCATTAAAATTTTTAGACAAGATGAAAGAAATGATATATACATTATGCAGATTCATCAGGAAAACAAAATTTTTAGAACTGATAGGTAGTCTCCTGGATGATGAGTAATTCCACTAGTGCCAAGGTTCCTGTAGTCCAGTGCCTAGTCACATCCCCAGTTTAGATTTTTCAGAAAATTCTAATCCTGAGGGTTCCTATTACAATCCCTGGAACTCAGCAAGAATGCTTAATAAAGGGGGGGGGGGCATTATATATAATCTTGCCTAAATTCCACCAAATTTTACCCATTCAAGATATCCTGCAGCTCATTCAGAAATTTAATGTGCTCTGTTAGGTGTCTCAAAAATAAAAAATAAAAATGAAGATATAGTTCAGTGATTGAGGAATCACTGAACATAGAGAAGATCCTAGGTTCGATTTCTGTTACCACAAAAAAATATAACAAATTATACATAACAACCAACAAGAGGGGGAAAGAATGGGGGAAACGGAGAGAGAAGGTCAGAGGGAGATAAAGAGGGAAAATGATACAAAATGGAGAAAGGAGGAGTGAGAGAGCCTGAGAGGGAAAGATGAAAGGGAGCAGGAGAAGCTCAAATAGTACTTGGATTCCCATCCTTAGTCAATAGACGGTTCTTCTCAATATACATTTCAAAACAGAAATGTCATATTTTCTAGCAAAAATAATCTTGGCTCCCATGTAAACTCTGCAATTTGTTTCTTTCTTTTTTTTCTGGGTGTGGGAGGCGTTTTTGTTTCATTGGGATTATCCTTGTTTTGTTTTGTTTGTTTTGTTTTGTTTGTTTTGTTTTGGTTTGGTTTTGGTTTGTTTTTGAAGCAGAGTTTCTCTGCATAGCCTGGCTGGTTTTGGAACTCACTCTGTAGAGCAGGCTGGTTTCAAATTCAGAGATCCACCTGCTTCTGCCTCTCAAGTGCTGGGATTAAAGCCATGGGCTACCACTGCCCAGTTTGGCTCTGTTATTTCAGATTGTCTTAGATGAACAGTTTCCCAGCCACCTCTGCAGTTCCCCAACATTGGTTCCTCTGCCTAACTTCTCTAGATTCAGCTTGTTGCCCCACCCCACTCTGTTTCATTTGCTTCTTCCACTATCACCTCTTGGCCTGGCCGAACTCTGTTTATTGCCACTTCACCGTCCTATTGCTTGTCCGTGCTCAGCTTTCTGTTTGTACTCAGCATCCCCTTCCCTGAGATGGTCTCACCTACCCTAATCTCACTTCAAACAGTCCACCTCTTGGTCTTACCTCGTCTCATGGTTTTGCCTTTCCTAGTGGCCCTGACATCATCTTGTGATGTCACCTGGCTTCCTTCCTGGTGTCATCTTACCTTCCCCGGAGGTCTTTCCTCAAGATATAGTCTTGCCTTCTGATCTGGCCTAACTTCCTGGTCTCGTCCCTCCGTGCCACATCGAGCCTCTAAGTGCTTCCTAAATCTTACGGTGCTTCCTTACTCCCCTCACTTTCTGATCTTGGGGTCCAGTTCCACTGCCTCAACATCGAGTCTTGCCCTAAGTCCAGGTCTCCTCTCGCCAGACTGAGGGTCTGGGTTCTGGCCTCTTCTGGCCCCTGGGTCTGGATTCTGGCCTCTCCAGACCCTCTGTCTGGTCTGGACTTTCCTAAATCCCAGTCAGCTTTGGACGGACCTCACTGTCTGGTGTGGCCTCACCTGACTCTCTGTCTCACCTCGCCTGTCTCATCTCTGATTCCAACACTGGCTCATCTCGTCTCTTCTCCAGATTTTGCTTTGCTTCCTGGTCTTGCCTTGATTCAACTCAGGATTGCACCCGGTGGTCTAATCTCAGAGTCTGGTTTCACGTTATGATCTCTCATGGACAGGTTTTCCATTCTCTTCAGGTCACACTTCAAGGTCTCAATCTTTTTGCCTCAACACGTCGAACTATCTCTCACCTCTGCCTCACTTCTCATATCTGCCTTGCAGCAAAATCTGGCCATGCCATTGCCCAGTTTGTTCCCTGCCGGACCAGCTATGAAGAGCAGCCTAGAGGTCCAGGAGGACAGCCTGGATGCTGCCAAAACAGAGGGCACAGAGGAAGCAGAGGAGGTCTTTTGGCCTGCATCCCAGGACTTGTAACCACAACAGCACCTCCAACTGATGAAGAGGACCAGTCCACCAGCATGGAGGTGGGAACTCAGAAATACCTGGTTTCTGAGCCTACTCAGCAAGAAGAGGAGAAGGCAGCTATGGAGTCTGACCAGGAAGAGCACCTCGTTTCTCTCTCGCACCTGACCCCACACATCTCCTGTTCTATTTGCAAAAGCTATTTAATAGATGTGACTGTGACAACCATTACAGAATGTCTTCATATCTTCTGTAAAGGCTGCATCGTAAAACATTTTAAACATAGCAACAGATGGATGTCTGAAGTGCAACATTAAAGTGCTTGAGGCCAACCCTCATAATAACCTGAAGCTGGATCAAAAATTACAAAATATAGAGTACAAATTAACTGCAGGTCCAGAGGAAAAAAATTAAAGCAAAGGAGTGAATTCTATAAAGGAAATTGTCCAGAAACACCAAAAGCTGCTGCTGTCTCACAGCCAGGCCCTTCAAGAGAAGAGAACAGTAAGAGAGTTGTGGAATAGTGTCTTAGTTCACGTGAACCTGATGTCTCTAGCACTGGAGTCTATGGGTACTACATTGAGCATACATTGAGCATGTTAAGCCACTAAAAACCAAATTTATCTGCCTCAGCAAATGCAACCATTGAACATGTAGAACATTTTCTCAAATAGGCCTTCCTGCAGCTTGTCAGATTGGAACCACCTGTGGTGGTCAGTTGCTGAAGGACTTCCAAACTCTGTAAGAAGTCCATTGTACAGTAGGGCATGCTGGGATGCAGGTTGGTCTGCCACCTTTTATTACAATCTTGTGGTTTCTCCTCTCAAAGTGACTTCCTATGGTTATTATGAAAGGACAGAAAGTAAAAAGTCCTCCACAGAACTGAATCTTATGTAGAGTTCTAGAAAACATGGAATCATTATCATCTGTACTATTTCTGACATACCTTTGTTTCCACACCAGGAATCTTAGCATTTCTATGTACAGCTTGAAACAATATGTTGGAATCCAGTTTCACCACAAACTGTAGAAAGCATTCAGAATTTGAAAAAACAATCAAATGTAGAATTTTAAAATTCTTTGTGGTTCTGAACACCTTAAACTTGTTTTTGCTTACTGTCTTTGAGATAAGTTGGTTACAATTTTCTCTTCTTTTAAACTGACTATGAATTGTGTGCTCCTTGCTACATTGTTACCTCATCACAGGTCCAAATCAAGAACAAACCAGCCAAGGGTTTGAACCTCTGCAAAAGTGAGCCAAAATGGACATTCTTATGTTAATTATTTCACTTACTTTTTGCAATCATAGAATGCTAAGTAACTTGTCATTCAAGTTGGTTGTTGGGATTTTCCTCTGTGGGATGGCATCAGGTAGTCTTCTTTTGGAAAATTAACTTTTCCTTTGACTTGGATATTAACAATCGGTCTTCGTTAAATTGCAGAATAGCTCTCTATTAAAGGCCAAAATTATTGGATATATTATGTTCTCCTCATATTTTGAACTTAACATTTTTGGAATTAACAACACTCCTGAAGAAATCCTATGCAGTTCTAAAAAGTATGAATTATTTTGTATTAAGAGAATGTCTCCTGTAGGTTGTATGGCGTGAGCCATAAACCTTCAATGTAGTAAGACATTTTAATGTCATAAAATAAAAGGTGTGTCTTTGTAATCTGTACAAACATACACACCAGAGTTGTTATCAGTGTCACTGGGGTAGTGACATCATGCAAGGTTTTCATAGAGGGTGGTTGATATCTTGTAATGACACCACTTCTGGAATAGAAAAATTCAGGTGAATGTGGAGGGATACAGAACATATACTCAGTGTCTCTTTGGGGAATCACCTTCATTGACTGAATATTTAAAGCCTATTTTTCTACTATATTTGCACCAGCTTAAAATAATTATTTGAAATTCCTCTGAACTAATACCTGGGTGCTCATCACTCTTACAGATAAACTGCCCTATGGGTGCCTAAGCTGTAGCATGTATGAAGTGCCCATCTTCCAGAGCTACCTTATTTTCAAGAATAAAAAATAAAAATGTTTTGATTAAAGTTAACACAACTGTCAGTTGCCAAATATCTTCATCTACAAGAAGTATAGCTCATGACTGCTAATAGAATAAAATGTTGTGTCCATGTGTATCATGATGTCACTATATTCCTGTTGAGATTTGAAATGCCCTATCAGAAATTAAATTTAAGTTTTAATGTGCCTATTGGTGTCTAAACTTCATACAGTGTAAAGTCAGTTTCCTATTGGGAATGCTGGGTGCTGTCACTAGGTCTTGATAGTGAAGACTTAAAAACTTGAAGTTTGAAGGGAGGGGAGACGTAATGCTAAAATATAGATGAGAATTCCAGTTGACGAAAAATAGCATTTAAAGTGGAAAGTTGTGTTTGGAAAACTGTAATGATTGTTTTTTATTAAAACCTTTAAAGGCCAAAAAAAATAAAAATTTAAACATTATTTTGTCCAAATGTAACAACCGGGTGCTTCCTAAAAAATATTTTCAGGGTTTGTTTAATAGAAAAATATTCTAATCTGTACAAAAAACTTTATTGTTTGGGCAAGGGATGGCAATTGTAAAGAATTTGAGAAAGAGCTTGACCTAGTGGTACATGCCTATACTATCAGCACTTTGGAAAGAAGGAAGAAGATGAGGAGATCAAACTCCTCTTCAGCTATATATAGAGCTAAGAACTTAAGCTTTCTCTGTGCTGCGAGAGGAGGTAGGTTATTGGGAATATGTGATTAAAAGGAAATTGTACATCTTATTCTTTTGGCTATGAGTTGAATACCCCATGCTATATTGTTATCCAACCACATGCCAAAATCAGGTACCAACAAGCCATGGGTTTGAACATCTGAAACACTGAGCCAAAATGGACATTTTTTTAATTTAATTTATTTTATTTAATTAAATAAATTAATTTAATTTAATTAATTTTTTATGTTTTTAATATTAATTACAGTTTATTCGCTTTGTATCCCAGCTGTAGCACCCTCCCTCCTCCCTTCCCAATCCCACCCTCTCTCCGTCATCTCCTCCTATGCCCCTCTCCAAGTCCGTGGATAAGGGAAGTCCTCCTCCCCTTCCATCTGACCGTTCTTTATCCGGTCTCATCCAAACTGGTTGCATTGTTCTCCTCTCTGGCTTGGCAAGGGTGCTCCCCCATCGAAGGGAGGCACTCAAAGAGCTAGGCACTAAGTTCAGGTAAGAGACCGTCCCTCTTCCCCTTACTAGGGAACCCACTTGGAGACTGAGCTGCCATGGGCTGCATTTGTGAGGGGTTCATCTCCATCCATGGTCTTTGGTTCGAGAATCAGTCTCAGAAAAGACCCCTGTGCCCAGATATTTTAGTTCTGTTGCTATACTTGTGGAGCTCCTGTCCTCTCCAGATCTTACTGTCTCCCCCTTCTTTCCTAAGATTTCTTGCAAGCTGCCCAGTTTGTTTAAGGGTCTCATTATCTGTTTTAATACAATGCTGGGTAGAGTCTTTTAGAGGCCTTCTCCTGTCTTGTTTCCTGTTTTCTCCTTCTTCCAATGTCCATCTTGTTTATTTTTCCGAGTGAGGATTGACCATCTTACCCAGATTCCTCCTTCCAGCTCTCCTTTAGATGTACTGATTTTTGTGGATTTATCCTGTATTATATGTCTATTATCCACTTATAAGTGAGTATATACCATCTGTGTCTTTCTGTTTCTGGGATACCTCACTCAGGATGATCTTTTCTAGTCCCCACTATTTGCCTGCAAATTTCATGATTTCCTTGTTTTTAATTGCTGAGTAGTATTCCATTGTGTAAAAGTACCATAATTTCTGTATCCATTCCTCTATTGAGGGACATCTGGGTTATTTACAGGTTCTGGTTATTATGAATAAAGCTGCTATGAACATGGTTGAACAAATGTCTTTGTCGTGTAGTTGATATATGCCTAGGAGTGGTATAGCTGGATTTTGAGGAAGTGCTATTCCTAATTGTCTGAGAAAGCACCAAATCAATTTCCAAAGTGGTTGTACAAGTTTACATTCCCACCAGCAAAGGAGGAGTGTTCCCCTTTCTCTACATCCTCTCCAGCATGTGTTATCACTTGAGTTTTTTGTTTGTTTGTTTGTTTGTTTGTTTGTTTGTTTGTTTGTTTTAGACATTCTGATGGGTGTAAGGTGAAATCTCAGGGCCGTTTTGATTTGCATCTCCCTGATGACCAAGGACGTTGAATTCTTAAATTAAATATTTCACTTATTTGTTGCAATAATCAGAGGCTAAGTCACTTTATAGGTTTATAGCTAGAATGACACTGAGTCATGGATGGGTGAATTCTAGTGAATAATTATTATAAATGCATGCTGTTATAGTTCCCGCTTTAAACCTAAATTGTCTCTGTCAGGCATTAGTAACCTTATATAAATTTTACCTCCCTGTTTCTTCCAGATTTCATTGTAATCCATCCCTCTTTATGCAACAACACTGTAGTAACCACTTCTCTATGGGACTGTTCACAAGCTATTTGGCTAACCTGAAGACCTCCATACCTGACATGAACTGTGCACATAAGCCACAAAAAGGACCTCTCAGTCACAATGTGAACCCACATAGTTGATGACTTCTTAGTTTTGTTGTTGTTGTTATTTTGTCTTGTCTCCTGCCCACTGGTTGAGCAGTTCATTATGTGTGCTTTGCTACTGTCTTTTTTCTAAGACATGAGGTAAAAGATTCTGCTGTTTCACACATATATCTTTCAGTATTTTTTATGTATTCTTCGTTAGTGTCATGGTTGACTGACACACTGTAAGATAGCATTCTGTAAAGTTCTGCAAGCTCTCCTGGTGAAAATCTTCTCAGTCAATGGCTATCTTGGTAGAAATAATAATAACCAGAGGTCATACAAGAGTCACAAAGGTATCTTCCACAAGCAAAAATTCTGGAGCTCTAGCAAGGGAGGGCTAAGAACCAACACTTTCCAGTGTTCATATTCCAGTGAAGATGACCACATGTATTACTGGTCATTTTGTACTGGAGATGCTAGTAGAGTTAACTTCAGTCTATTCTCAGGGTTTTGTCTGTTCTGCAACGCTACTTCCAGAAAGACAGAGGGCAAAAGGCAAGCTCCAGTAAGGGGCTGTCAAGTAGGTACTGGGCTGCTAAAAGGACTGGTAGATTACAACAGAGTGACTAATATTCTGAACAGCCATTAACTTAGTGAGGTAGTAGATTAGGCTGGAATTTTCAGCCTAGTAAAATAGGAATGTCCCATTCACTAGGGAGATAAGGACCCTCACTGGCCACAGTTGCAATACTTTTGCTTGCTCCTTGTGCCTTAATGTCCTTACATATCCCACTATAGGTCCTAGAGCAAAATGACAGCCTAATGCTTCCAATTAAAAGGCAAAAATATCTAATTTCCACCCCTTCCCCAGGGAGCCTGAAGTGACAGAATGGAAAAGGCCTGTCCAGTGTCCTGAGTTTTGCAGAGTGTGCAGGATGTTTGCCCAGTGCCTCTGTGCTCTGCAGAGCAATCAGAATGTCTGTACAGTGCCCCTGGGCTCAAAAGAGTGTTCACGATGCTTGTCAAATGTCCCTGTGCCTTAGTGTGGAGTGCTCAGGACATTAGTCCAGTGTCAGTGTGCTCTGCAGTGTGCTCAGGATGTTTCTCCAGTGTTCTTTTGCTCTGCAGAGTGCTAAGGCTATGTTTTCAGTGCAATTATACTCTGCTGCAGTGTGCTATCGATGTATGTCCGTTACCGTGTGTTCTGTACAATGCTCAGAATATCGGTGCAGTGCACCATGGCTCTGCAAATTGTTCAGGATATCAAGTCCAGTGCCATTGCTCTGTGCAGTGTGATCAGGATGTCTATCAAATTCCCCTGTTTCTGTTGTGGAATGCTCACTAAGCCTGTCTAAAGGCCCTGAGTTCTGCAGAGTTCCCAGCATGCTTCTCCAGTGCCATTGTACTCTGATTCACAGTGTTCAGGATATTTGTCCAGTGCCCATGGGTTCTGCAGAGTATGCAGGATGTCTGGCCACTGCATCTGTGCTCTGAAGTCTGATCAGGGTTTCTGTTCACTGCCCATGGGCACTGCAGTGTGCTCACTATTTTTGTAAAGTGACCCGTTGTTCTGCTGAGTGTTCATGATAACTCTCCAGTGCCCCTGGGCTCTTCAGAATACTCAGGATGTCTGTGAACTGGTCCTGGGTTTTTCAGATTGCTTACTATGCCTGGACAGTGACGCTGTGTTCAGCAGTGCTCACAATGACTGTCTAGTTCCCCTGGGCTCAGTAGAGTGCTCAGGATAACTCTCTAGTTCCCATGAGCTCTGCAGGGCTTTCAGGATGTCTTTCCAGTGACCCTGTGCTCTCCAGAGCTCAGAGGATGTCTGTCCAGTGTCATTGTACTCTGCTGAAGAGTGCTCAGGGTGTTTGTCCAGTGCCCTCGTGCTATGCAGAGCTCTCCAGTTTTCAGTTGAGTGTTATTGTGCTCTGCTGCAGAGTGCACAGGATATTTATCCAGTATTCTTTGCTCTTTGAAGAGCTCAAAATATTTGTCCAGTGCACCATGGCTCTGCAGAGTGCTTGGCATATCTAATACCTTATAATTATATATGTTCTTTAAAAAGATCTTTTTTTCTATTACATGGAGATAACCTAAGACCCCTGCACAGATGTAGCCCATGGCAGTTCAGTGTCCAAATGGGTTCCATTGTAATAGGAACCTGACATGAACTGTTTGGCCTGCTCTTTAATTACCTTCCTCTGAGGGGGAAGCAGCCTTACCAGGCCACAGAAGATGACAATGCAGCCACTCCAGATGAGACCTAATTGACTAGGAACAGAAGGAAGGAAAAGAAGACCTCTCCTATCAGTGGACTGGGGGAGGGGCATACATGCAGAGAGTGGAGGAAGGGAGGGATTGGGACGGGAGGAGGGAGAGAAGCACAGGGGGAATACAAAGTGAATAAAGTGTAATTAATAAAGAATAAAAAAAAGAAAAAAATCTCTGTACAAGCTGCGGCGTGTTACGGTGTTTCATACAGTATACCCCTTTGCCTCTGTTTTTTGCTGTACTATCAATACTAAATCCTAACTGGGACTTCTCTCAGACATCCTGTAGCCCTGTGTCATGGAGATCTTGCAGCTTTGGATCTGCAGGACTGTTCCTTTCATAAACTCCAGCAGTTCATACATGGGGTTAGTGCTGGGGTAGACCAACTCAAAGCCCTGGCATTGGGCCTGGGTTTTGGTTGTTATTCAGCCCACCAGTTCTCCCACATCACCATGGCATAGGCAATTGGTAGGACCAGTTCTCCAACATCCATACCACCGAGGCTCTCCTATGCTTCCCAGACACGAGGGGTGGGGAGACTTGAACAGACAGCTCTCCAGAGTGCCACAACCTCCTCTGCTGAGGCTAAGTGCCAGGGATGGTGCAGCTGGCAAGGAGCAGGGCCAGATATAGCACTTGCACACCCTAAGGCCAGCTCTTCCATGTGGCCCAGACAATGGGAGGGGCTGGCTCTCTGAGTGCTGTAGCTGGTGAGGGATGAGGTCAGTGCTCTGAAGCCCTTGGATATCAAGATGGCCCCAGAAGAAAACCCACACCAGGGACATCCACATGTCCTTTGGTGGCAACATGGACACAGACAACAACATAGACCCCTTCTGCTTTAGAGCCACAGACCCAGACATAGTACTCAGCGAGATCATGGGGCAGGACCTCACCATGGCTTCAAATGACAATGAAGACTGTTCACATCAGCCTGTTCCTTTCCACCCTTGTGTTTTCAGTTCCTTCTCTCTTCGTACTACACAACCCATTCAGCTTCTTTCTCTTCCAGCTCTCCACCACATACTTGCTCATCATAATATTGCCTACCTGTTCACTATGGGCATGTCTCCAGGTGTCTTCAGCCATCAAATGACACTCAGAAAATAGTCTTCAAAGCCACCTAGGTACATAACTTACTCAACATACTTTGCCTTAAAAGGATGGAGGAAGGTAATATTATTTTGTTTTGTTTTGTTTTGGATTCTATCATTTTTCAGGAAAGGGTCGTAGGAAGGCTCCTACCTTTGGGAGCCAGGTAAATAACTTTTTTGCTTTTTCCTCTTAGGAACCAGGAAGATCAAGGAAAACCTGCAAGTTTGAGACTAAAAGTCAAGACCGGGGAGTGGAGGGCACGAGGTCAACTTATCTCACCTATGAACTTAAAGGAAAGAATTACCCCCCCCCCAAAAAAAAAAGTCTGCTGCTCTAGGGGCCTCATGTTCATGGTCAAAAGTTATGAATTTTGAACTTTAATTACTGAGTGAACACCACATGTAGGGAATACAATGTTCCTCTAAATGACTTGCCAATTTATACACGACAAATCACAAAGTCTCCAAACTTTGGCAGTACTGCTGACAATGTCTTAAAGTAACTGGACTAACCCAGTCAGGATTTGCTTTCTATTTATTAATTAATTTTACATCCTAAATGTAATTTTTCTCCCCTCCTCTCCTCCCAGTTCTTCCTCCCTACCTCCTCTCTGCCCCTCATTCACTTTTCCGCTGTTTCTCTTCAGGAAAAAGGGAAGCCCCCCACCTCCCATTACATACCTAATTGCAGTAAGAGTAGGCACATCCTTTCCTACTGAAACTAGACAAGGCAGCCCAGCAGGAATAAAGGATCCCAAAAAACAGGCAACAAGGTCAGAGACAGCCCCTGCTCCCACTGTTAGGAGTCCCACCTGAAGACCAAGCTAGAAAAGTGTAATATATGCAGAGAGCCTAAGTCAGCACCATGCAGGCTCCCTGGTTGACAGTTCAATCTTTGTGAGCCCCTATAGACCCAGGTTAGTGGATTCTGTGTGTTTTCCTGTGTTGTCCTTGACCTCTCTGGCTCCTGCAATCCTTCCTCCCATTCTTCCACAGAATTCCCCATGTTCCGCTTATGTTTTTCTGTGGGTCTCTGCATCTGTTCTTATCAATTGCTGAATGAAGCCTCTCTGACGACAGTTATGCTAGGGTCTTATCTGCAAGTATGGCAGAATATCATTAACACTGTCAAGGGTGGGCTCCTTCTGGGGGCATGGGTCTCAAACTAGACCAGTGATTAGTTTGTCACTTCCTCAAATTATGATTTATATTTACCCTTGTACCACTCATTAGCAGGAGAAATTGTGGGTCTAAAGTTTTATGGCTGGTTGGTGTCTTAATCCCTCCATTGGAAGTCTTACCTAATTACAGGAGATGGAGAGTTTAGCCTCCACATCCCTCTTGCTAGGAGTCTTAGATAGGGTCACCCTCATAGATTCCTGGGAGTTTTCTTTGCCCTACTTTTCTAGCTCCTCCCAGGGATGCTCTGCCCATTCAAGTTTGCTCTCCCAGTACTCCCTCCCTCTGTCCTCCCCAACATGATCCCTCTTGTTCCCATCCTGACCTGTAGCCTGGAATAGCCCCCTCACCGAGTGCACTCATGATGTCTATTTTCTTGCCCCTTCTCAGTGAGATTGCAGCGCACCTCCCCCTTTAGCTTTCTTTGTTACTTAGCCTCTCTCAGTCTGTGGATTGTAGCATGATTATCCCTTTACTTTAAGGCTAATATCCACTTATAAGTGAATATAGACAATGTTTGTCTTTCTAGGTCTGACTTACCTCACTCCATATGAGTTTTTCCAGTCTCATCCATTTGCCTAAGGATTTCATGATGCCATTGTTTTTAATAGCTGAGTAATATTCTATTGTGTAAATGTACCACATTTTTTATCCATTTTTTGTTTGAAGGACAGCTAAGTTGATTCCAATTTCTGGATATTACAAATAAAGTTGCTATGATTATAGTTAAGTAAATATTTTTGTGGTATGATGGAGCATCCTTTGGGTATATGCCAAGGAGTAGTATAGATGGGTCTTGAGAGAGAACTATTCTCAGTTCTCTGAGAAACTTCCAGATTGATTTCCAAAGTGGCTGTAAAGATTTAACTCCCACCATCAATGAAGGAGTCTTCCCGTTGCTCCACATCCTCACCATCATGAGATGCAGTTTTAATTTTGATCTTAGCCATTCTGAAAAAGAAGCATGTAAAATTGAATTTCAGAGTCATTTTAATTTGCATTTCCCTGATGACTAAGGATACTGAACATTTCATTAAGTAATTGTTGGCCATTAGAGATCCTCTCTTGAGAATTCTGTTTAGCTCTGTAGCCGGTTTTTAAAATCAGGTTATTTGGTTTTTTGATGTCTAATTTCTTGAGTATTTTATATATTTTGTATATTAGGCATCTGTTAGAATTAGAACTGGTGAAGATCTTTTCCCATTCTGTAAGCTGCCATTTTGTTCTTCTGACACTGTTCTTTGCCTTACAGAAGTTTTCATGAAGTCTCATTTATTAATTGTTGCTCTTAGTGCCTGAGCTATTGGTGTTCTGTTCAGGAAGTTCTCTCCTGTGCCAATGTGCTCAAGATTATTCTTCGCTTTCTCCTCCATTAGGTTTAGTGTATCCAGTATTTTTTTTATTTTTTTTATTTTACTTTATCCATTCTGCATCCCCCCATAAGCCCCTCCCTCCTCCCCTCCCAATACCACCCTCCCTCCTCCCTCTGCATGCATGCCACTCCCCAAGTCCACTGATAGGGGAGGTTCTCCTCTCCTTTCTGATCTTAGTCTATCAGTTCACATCAAAAGTGGATGCATTGTCCTCTACTATGGCCTGGTAAGGCTGCTCCCCTCCAGGGGGAGGTGATCAAAGAGCAGGCCAATCAGATTATGTCAGAGGCAGTCCCTCTTCACATTACTATGTAACCCAATTGGACTCTGAACTGCCCTGGGCTACATCTGTGCAGGGGTTCTGGGTTATCTCTATGAATAGTCCTTGGTTGGAGTATGAGTCTCTGGGAAGTTCCCTATGTTCAAATTTTCTGGTTCTGTTGCTCTCCTTGTGGAGACCCTGTCCTCTCCAGCTCTTATTATTTCCCAGTTCTTACATAAAATTTCCTTCACTCTGCCCAACAGTTGCCCATCAGGCTCAGCATCTGCATTGATAGTCTGTAGGGCAGAGGCTTTCAGAGGCCCTCTGTGGTAGGTTCCTAGGTTGTTTGCTGTTTTCTTCTTCTTCTGATGTCCCCCCTCTTTGCCTTTCCAGATGGGGATTCACCTTACACCCATGAGAATGGCCAAGATCAAAAACTCAAGTGACAACACATGCTGGAGAGGTTGTGGAGAAAGGGGAACCCTTCTCCACTGCTGGTGGGAATGTAAACTTGTACAACCACTCTGGAAATCAATCTGGCGCTTTCTCAGACAACAAGGAATAGCGCTTCCTCCAGATCCAGCCATACCACTCCTGGGCATATATCCAAAAGAGGCTCAAGTACACAAAAAGGACATTTGCTCAACCATGTTTGTAGAAGCTTTATTTGTAATAGCCAGAAGCTGGAAACAACCCAGATGCCCCTCAACTGAAGAATGGATGCAGAAATTGTGGTACATCTACACAAGGGAATATTACTCAGCAATGAAAAATAAGGAAACCATGAAATTTGCAGGTAAAGGGTGGGACCTGGAAAGGATCATCCTGAGTGAGTTGTCCCAGAAGCAAAAAGACACACATGGTATATACTCACTCATATAGACATACAACATAGGACAAACCCACTAAAACCTGTGCATCTAAAGAAACTAAGCAAGAGAGAGGACCCTAACTAAAATGTCCAATCCCCATCCGGATAGTGTATCCAGTTTTATATTGAGATTTTTGATCCACTTGGACTTGAGATTTGTGAAGGGAGGTAGTTACAGATCTGTTGGTATTCTTCCACATGCAGACATTCAATTAGACCAGCACCATTTGCTGTAGATGTTTTCTTTTTCCCATTGTATAATTTTGACAAAAATTTGGTTTCTAGAGAAGGAGGACATTGCAGCCAGTCCTGATGAGACCAGATAAGCTAGGGTCAGATGGAAGGGGAGGAAGACCTCCCCTATCAGTGGACTTGGAGAGGGGCATGGGAGGATCTGAAGGAGGGAGGATGAGATTGGGAGAGGAAAGTGAGGGGGCTTCAGCTGGGATACAAAGTGAATAAACTGTAATTAATGTAAAAAAATAAAAATTTAGTTTAAAAAAGTTAAAAAAAATAAGTTTCCATAGGTGTGCAGGTTTATTTACTTCTGGGCCTTCAATTTTATTCCATTGATCAACCTGTTGGTTTTTATGCCAATACTACATATTTTGTATAACAATTGCTCTGTAGTGCTACTTGAAATTAGGGGTGTGATACCTCCTGATGATCTTTTATAGTACAGAATTGTTTTAGCTATGTGAGGTCAGATTCTTATCAGGTGAAGAGAAAAATTGGTATCTGATAAAGAGAAACCTAAGCTCAGCATTCCTCAGAAATCTAGTGATGTTGTTTTCTGCTTGTCAGGAAGGCTACTCTTCTCTCCCCGAAAAGTCAACTACCACAAGCAAAATGCTCATAGTCAGGGTTGACCCAAAATGCCTGCATCAGCTCAAAGACCCCCATCACCACCACACTGACTGTCATATAAAGTTCATGTGCTCTCCCACAAAGCTGCTGCTCTCTACTCCCACGAGGCAGCCTAGAAGTACACACACACACACACACACACACACAGAGGGAGAGAGAGAGAAAATTTTTTCTACCCACAGAGTAGTTTAGTTAGGAGGTTTCACTGAACCTTGCTTACAATAAACAAACCTCTAGAGAAGACAAATGGAAAGCCAATATCATATGCATACAGAATTTTAATACTGACATAAAATAAATTATCCTCACATCCATAAAACAGAAATACATTTTTAACAACTTACATGCTTGGGCTCAACTGAAAATTAATAAGCTCTATATTAACTTATATCATAATTACCTAGTGAAGCAGAAAAAGTAAAAAGCATCAGTTGTGTTTTCTAAATGTACAAAATACACTATAGTTATTCAGCTACATCATCAGGGATGTTAGTCTTCTTGAGGATCAGATTATAGTTAGATCTGAGGAAAATGTAAAGCTTATGCTTCCTCTAATATTTTAGACACTTAAATATAATACACAGAGAATTTATATTCCTGCCTACCTTGAGTAAAGTGCACTGTCCTACTATATAAGGTTGTGAGATGTTCCCTCAAGTGAGTATATATCATATAGCCCTAAAGAAGCTAAACAACAAGAAGGACCCTAGGGAAGATGATTAATCCTCATTCAGGAGGGCAAACAGAATAGAAATCAGAAGTAGGAGAAGACAAGGAACAGGACAGGAGACTTCCATGGAGGACCTCTGAAAGACTCTACCCACCAGGGTATCAAAGGAGATTCTGAGAGTCATAGCCAAACTTTGGGAAGAGTGCAGGAAACCTTATGGAAGAAGAGGGAGATTGAAAGACCTGAATGGGACAAGAACTCCACAAGGAGAATAACAGAGTAAAAAAATCTGGGGCCAGGGGGGCCTTCGGAGACTGATACTCCAACTAAGGACCTTGCTTAGAGAGGACCTAAATCCCCTCCCTGTTCAGAGGAAGCCCATAGGCTGCTCAGTTTCCAAGTGGGCTCCTTAGTAAGGGGGTCTTGGGCTGTCTCTGACATGAACTCAGTGGCTAGCTCTTTGATCACCTCTCCCTGGGGGATGCAGCATTTCCAGGCCACAGAGGAAGAGGATACAGCCAGCCTTGATGAGACCTGATAGGCTAGGATCAAATAGAATGGGAGGAGGACCTCCCCTATCAGGGCACTATGAAGGGGCATGGTGGGAGAGGAGGGAGGGTGAGTGGGACTGGGAGGAGAAGAGGGAGGGGCTAAAGTGGGGATACAAACTGAATAAATTGTAATTATTATAGAAATAAAATTAAATTTTAAAAGATAAAGGTGCTTTAGTAGGATGAAAAATAATGTGACTTTGCCACTTGCAAACTGACTTAAAACCCCATAATTATTCAGTTAAATTAGTTAACAGTGCTCTATTTAAATGAAGCCATGTTTCATTAGTTTATTAGTTTAAAACTAATAAAATGTTTGAATAAAAGGTTGATTATCATCTACACTCATGCCTACCTATATAAATACAACAAATAGTCTGTACCTACTGCACAATTACATTGGAAGTAGTGGCTCTATTCAAGCTAATACATATGTCCCTTTTACAAATTTGCTTAACCTGCTCTGTACAGTGCCTCTTTTAACAGTTATCCTGTAGCATCTTGCTATACCTCCAAAGGAACAGCACAACTTTTCTAGGTTGTTCACAATGTGTGGTCTTAAGCTTTGTCATCAGACACAATTATGTCATATAAGATATTGAGGGCATCCGCTTTTCTCCAGGGACAGAGCTATAACATTATGTTAATGGTAACTTCTTCCAAGGAGATTCCCTGACACATTCAGGAGGAGATTGCTGAGGTGAGCAAGATACAGAAATTTTTAAAAAATGTCTGTCCAACAACACTGGGTTTTGCAGAGTGCTCAGGGATGTCTCACAAATGATGCCATCCTCCTTTAAATGAGCCCTTGTTTTAATGTGCCTGTCTAGACAAAGGTGAGGTCTATTAGGACACTGGACAGAGGGTGATGGCTGTCAGAGAAGGTAGATACTGAATCCCACCCCACCCCTATTGCTGTTTCAGGTGACTAGAAATGTACAAACTGCAGAGGAAACGGAACTTTAATTTCAAACACTGGGTCTAAGAAGCACAATCAGCCTTAGGTTACTTATTAATTTATAAACACCTTTACATAAAATAAATCACATACACCTATAATACTTAAATATATTGCAGATGGTGTTATGCTTTTGTGTAACTAAATAAAATAAGCTATTTTCCATAATTAGATGCTATCACAAATTCAAAATCATAACACTAATTTAGGTACTATGATAGGTTTGGTCACACCAGTCTGTAAGGTCAACTACTCAAGAGGCTGAAGTTAGATCAGTTGAACCCAGGAGCTCAATGCCAGATATCGTGATTTCCAACCTCAAAATAAGCAAACTGTATAACTAAAATGTTATTTAGCAAAATAATTTTAGTACTGACTGGTTTTCGATCCTCTGTAGCACATTACAACTATGGGAAGTATCAAATTATTATACCTGGGATTCACACTAAATTTGTTTTGGTTGTTATTGTTGGTGGTGGTGTTTTGTTCTGTTTTGCTTTTATTTATTTATTTATTTTTGGAGGCAGAGTGTCTCAGTGTAGCCTTAGCTGTCCTGGACTCACTGTGTAGACCAGGCTTGGCCTCTAACTCACAGAGATCCACCTGCCTCTGCCTCCCCTATTACAGGCATGTGCCACCAGGCCCTGCTGATTCCCACTAAATTTAATGACATTTGCTCTAGTAATATTCAAACATTAACTAAGTATAATATAAACACAAATAGCTTAGCCGGGGTCTACATCCATAAATCACCTTTACTTGAGAGACTGAGGAAGGAGCATTGTAGAAAGTTTGAGATCAACTTTGGTCACAAACTTTTACATAAAAAAAAAAAACTGATGAAAGTGTTTATGCCGATGTGCTTTTAAGAACTTGGGAAGTAGAAAAAGAAAAAGGATGATGAGTTCAAGGTTCATTCTAGGTTATATAGTAAGTCCCAGGTGATTACCGAAAACCTGCCTCAAAATAACAAACAAAAGTGGTTTATGGGGGCCATCCATGAAGAAATATGGGAAGGGGGGGCAGGACAAAATGGCAGCGCCAGGAGAACACTGCAACTGAGGAGCAGGACATTTCCTGTACAGTGACCAAGAGACTGAACTTTGGGCCCTAAAACAACAGAGATCGTGTTTCCCAGGTGAGAGGAAACCCTCACAGCATGGGAATCAGTTCGATCCATGCTCAGGCCTCCGGCCAGAACCCGGAAGAGATCCCAGGTCCTGCAGGCACTAGGTCACCAGACCAGAGCCACATGCCTGCATGTCCTGATCACCTTCCCAGGCTGAAGGGTGGGCACAAAAACACCAGAGATGGGGAGTCCCAGTTGTGAGAAAAACCCACAGGGAAGGAAGAAAACGGTACTGACTTGGGTCACCCAGTCTTTCCCTGGAAAAAGTCTCACAGACTGGCAGGTACAAGCCACCGTCACTGAACTAGGCTCCAGCCACAGGCACAGACAGCTGCTGCCCGCCAGCTCTTCGGCACAGATAGAGCTGTGAGACCCAGGACACCAGAGACTGGGAATCCTTGTGGGGAGAAATCATTACAGGAAACGAAGCAAAAAGGACTGACTTAGGCCACCCAGTATATCCCTGGAAAAGGGCCCTCAGACTTACCCAACCCAGGGACCTGATGTGTGCCAGGAAACCTGCTGCTACCGGGAGAGTGGTACCCACCCACCACAGATTACCATTTGGCTACTGGGGTACAGAGCCCCAACTTCAGACCTACAGAAGCCCAGAATCCCCAAGATCAACCCCCAGATATTGCTTCAAGGGGCAACCAGTTATCCCTAACAAAACTGACCAAACCACAGGACACACAGGATACAGCACCAGATCACTAATTTTACAGCAAGAAACCCAGAAACAGGGCAGCTGTCTTCAGGACTTCTCCCGGTGAGAGGAGAGCCCTCTCGACTAACAAGGACCACAGTTACCACTCAGGTCTCTATGCCTGAAGTGAGCAGAAAAACACCGGCCATCCAGTAACTATTCCCAAAAAGCTGAAAAGGCTTCCTTGAGGAAAAACCATCTTTCTGGCAAGGGGATTCTCTCCAGCACAGGATTCCAGCAACCACCAGAAACTAACTACAAACACCTAAGATAGCCCAATGGGTAGAGGCCAGCTTAAAAGCTCAACCAACAAAAGACAAAGCAATATGGTATCTCCATAACCCAGTTATAGAGGGGCAAGTAGCGCTGGACACCCCAGCATAATTGAAACTCAAGAAGATGACCTAACATCTATGCTCTTGAAGAGGTTAACAGAGGAAACAAATAAAATGCTTAAAGACCTAGAGAAAGATAAACTCTAACAGATTATGGCCATCCGTAAAGAAATAGAGGAAGTTGCGTCCAAACAGTTTGTGGCCTTTAGAGAGGAAATGCTTAAATCATTGAAAGAAATAAAAAAAAAAAAGGACTGTTCAAACAAACAGCTGAAGGAATTGAAAGAAAAACAGGAAAATACAGTCAGACAGGTGAAGGTAATCAACAAAAAGGCTCAAGATCTGAAGATAGAATAGGAAAAATTAAAGAAAACACAAATGGAGGAAATTGTGGAGAAAAAGAACTTAGGGAAGAAAACAGGAACTACAGAGGTAAGCATAACCAACAGACTACAAGAGATGGAAGAAAGAATCTCAGGTGTAGAAGATACAATGGAAGAAATTGATGTATGCATCAAAGAAAATGTTAAATCCAAAAAATTCCTGACACAGACCATCCAAGAAATTCAAGACAATATGAAAAGACAAAACCTAAGAATAATAATAGAAGAAAAAGAAGATTCCTTCCTCCAAAGCCCAGAAAATATCTTCAAAAAAATCGTAGAAAAAAATTTTCCCAACTCAAAAGAGAGGGCTATAAGAATACAAGACACCTACAGAACACCTAATAAATTAGACCAGAAAAGAAAATCCTCCCGCCACATAATAATCAAAACAGTAAGTATACAGAACAAAGAAAAAATGCTGAAAGCTGCAAGGGAAAAAGGCCAAGTAACATATAATGGCAAATCCATCAGAATCACACCAGACTTCTCAACAGAGACTATGAAAGCAAGAAGGGCCTGGACTGATATAATACAGACCTTAAGAGAACACAGATGTCAGCCCAGGCTAATATATCCAGCAAAACTCTCAGTCATCATTGATGGATAAAACAAAATATTCAGTGACAAAAACAAATTCAAACAATACCTACCCACAAATCCAGCATTACAGAAGACACTAGAAGAAAAAAATAGAGCCCAGGAAATTTAACTATATTCAGGAAAACACAGGAAACAAATAACCTCACTACAGCAAAACCAAAAGAAGCCAAGCACACAAACACACTACCATAGCCAACAGCAAAATCAAAGCATCTAACAGCCACTGCTCATTAATCTCCCTTAACATCAATGGACTCAACTCTCCAATAAAAATACACAGACTAACAGAATGGATGCATAAACAAGACCTTGTTGCATACAAGAAACACACCTAAGTCACAAAGATAGACATTACCTGAGAGTAAAGGGCTGGAAGACGGTTTTCCAAGCAATTGGACCCAAGAAGCAAGCAGAAATAGACTTTCTAATATATAATAAAATAGACTTTCAACCAAAATTAATCAGAAGAGATGGGGAAGGTCATTTCATACCCATCAAAGAAAACTCCACCAAGAAGACACCACAATCCTGAACATCTATGAGCCAAACACAAGAGCACCCAAATTTTTAAAAGAAACATTAATAAAATTTAAACCACACAAAGATCCCCACACATTAATAGTGGGAGACTTCAACACCCCACTCTCAACAAAGGACAGGTCAACAAAACAGAAATTACAAAAAGGAAAAATGACTCTAACAGAGGTCATGAATCAAAGGGACCTATCAGACATCTGCAGAACCTTTCACCCAAACACAAATGAATTTACTTTCATCTCAGCACCTCATGGAACCTTCTCCAAAATAGACCATATAATTGGTCAAAAAACAAGTCTCAATAGACACAAAAAGATTGAAATAATCTCATGTATCCTATCTGACCACCATGGACTAATGCTGGATCTCAACAACAACAGAAATAACAAAAAGCCTACACACACATGGAAACTGAACAACTTGCTACTCAATGACAATTGGGTCAGGGAAAAAACAAAGAAAGAAATCAAAGTATTCCTAGAACTCAATGAAAATGAAGGCACAACATACCCAAACTTATGGGACACAATGAAAGCAGTGCTAAGAAGAAAGTTCATAGCACTAAGTGCCTACAAAAAGAAACTTGAAACATCTAATGCCAGCAACCTAATGGCTCACCTAAAAGACCTAGAAAAAAAAAAGAGGCAGACACACCCAAGAGGAGAAGAGAGCTGGAAATAATGAAACTCAGGGCTGAACTCAATAAATTATAAACAAATAAAACAGTTCAAAGAATCAATGAAACCAAGAGCTGATTCTTTGGGAGAATCAACAAGATGGACAAACCCTTAGTCAAACTAACTAAACAATAAAGAGACACTATCCAAATCAACAAAATCAGAAATGAAAAGGGGGACATAAAAACAGGCACTGAGTAAATCCAAACAATCATTAAGACTTACTTCAAAAGTCTATATACCACAAAATTTGAAAATCTAAATGAAATGGACAATTTTCTGGATCGATTCCACCTAACAAAGCTGAATCAAGACCAGGTAAATCAATTAAATAGTCCTCTATCCCCTAAGGAAATAGAAGCGGTCATCAAAAGTCTCCCATCCAAAAAAAGCCCAGGACTAAATGATATCAGCGCAGAATTCTACCAGACTTTCAAAAAAGAGCTAAATCCAATCCTCTTCAAAATATTCCACAAAATAGAAACGGAAGGAACACTACCAAACTCATTCTATGAAGCCACAGTCTCCTTGGTACCTAAACATCACAAAGACCTGACAAGGAAAGATAATTTCAAGCCAATCTCCCTTATGAACATTAATGCAAAAATACTCAACAAAATACTTACAAATTGAATAAAAGAATACATCAAAGATATCATCCATTATGACCAAGTAGGCTTCATCCTAGGTATGAAGGGGTGGTACAATATATGGAAATCCATCAATGTGATCCACCATATTAACAAACTGAAAGAAAAAAAAACACATGATAATCTCCCTAGATGCTGAAAAAGCATTTGACAAAATCCAACATCCCTTCACGTTTAAATTATTGGAGAGATCAGGGATACAAGGCACATATCTAAACATAGTAAAGGCAATATACAGCAAGCCTATAGCCAACATCAAACTCAATGGAAAGAAACTTAAAGCAATACCACTGAAATCAGGGACAAGGCAAGGCTGCCCACGCTCTCCATATCTCTTCAACATAGCTCTGGAAGTCCTTGGTAGAGCAATAATAAAATTGAAGGAGATCAAGGGGACACAAATTGGAAAGGAAGAAGTCAAATTATCACTATTTGCAGATGATGTGATAGTATAACGTGAGTGACGCCAAAAAGTCCACCAGGGAACTCCGACAGCTGATAAACACCTTCAGCAATGTGGAAGGATACAAAATTAATTCTAAAAAATCAGTAGCCCTCCTGTATACAAAAGACAAAAGGGCTGAGAAAGAAATTAGGGAAACAGCACTCTTCACAATAGCCACAAAAGACATGACGTACCTTGGTGTAACCTAACCAAGCAAGTCAAAGACTATTATGAAATAAATTTCAAGTCTCTGAAGCAAGAATTAGAAGAAGATTGCTGAAGATGGAAAGATGTCCCATGCTCATGGCTTGGCAGGATTAACATAGTAAAAATGGCCATCTTACCAAAAGCAATCTACAGATTCAATGCAATTCCCATCATATTACCAACACAATTCTTTACAGACCTTGAAAGAAAAATTCTCAACTTGATATGGAATAACAAGAAACCCAGAATGGCAGAGAAACACTTAAAGAAATGCTTAACGTCATTAGCCATTAGGGAAATGCAAATCAAAACGACCCTAAGATTTCACCTTACACGCATCAGAATGGCCAAGATGAAAAACACAAATGACAACACATGTTGGAGAGGTTGTGGAGAAAGGGGAACCCTCCTCCATTGCTGGTGGGAATGTAAACTGGTACAACCACTTTGGAAGTCAATCTGGCGCTTTCTCAGACAATTAGGAATAGCGCTTCCTCAAGACCCAGCTATACCACTGCTAGACATATACCCAAAATTTGCTCAAGTACACAATAAGGACATTTGCTCAACCATGTTTGTAGCAGCTTTATTTGTAATAGCCAGAATCTGGAAACAACCCAGATGTCCATCAACGGAGGAATGGATACAGAAACTGTGGTATTTTTACACAATGGAATACTACTCAGCAATCAAAAAGGAGGAAATCATGAAATTTGCAGGCAAATGGTGGGATCTAGAAAAGATCATTCTGAGTGAAGTATCCCAGAAGGAGAAAGACAAACATGGAATATACTCACTTATATAGACCTAAAAGATAGGATGAACATAATGAAATCTACATACCTAAAGAAGATAATCAAGAAAGCAGACATGGGGTATGATGATCTATCCTCATTTAGAAAGACAAATGGGATATGCATTGAACGTATGACAGGAGTCTACCACAGAAAGCATCTGAAAGGCTCTACCTAGCAGTGCTCCAAAATAGATACTAACACTCACAACCAAACCTTCGGCAGAGTGCAGGGAATCATATGAAAGAAGGGGAGTTTGATGTGGAAAGGATAGGAGCTCCACAAGGACCAAACGTATCTGGGCACAGGGTCTTTTCTGAGATGGACACTCAACCAAAGTCCATGAGAGGATAAAAACTAGAACCTCTGCTCAGATGTTACCCGTGATAGCTCAGTAATCAATTGGTTTCCCACAGTAAGGGGAACAAGGACTATTACTAACAGGAACTCAATGACTGGCTCTTTGACCTCCCCACCTCCCAAGGGAGGAGCAGTACTGTTAGGCCACAGAGGAGGACTTTGCAGCCAGGCTTGAAAATACCTGACAAAAGGGAGTCATATAAAAGGGGAGGAGGTCCTCCCCTACTAGTGGACTTGGAAAGGGGCAGGGAGGAGATGAGGGAGGGAGGGTGGGATTGGGAAGGGAATGAGGGATACAGCTGGGATACAGAATTACAAAATGTAACTAATGAGAAAAATAAAATTATGGAAAAGAAAAGAAAAAAGAAACCCAGCATTGAAAAAAAAATCCTCTACAATAAAAGATCTTCTGGAGGTATCTCCATCCCTGATCTTAAGCTTTACTAAAGAGCAGCAATAAAAACTGCATGGTACTGGCATAGAAACAGAATGGTGGATCAATGGAACCGAACAGAAGACACAGAAATAAACTCACACACTTATGGAAACCTGATCTTTGACAAAGATGCGAAAACCATACAATAGAAAAAAGATAGCATCTTCAACAAATGGCACTGAGCTACCTGGATGTCTACATGTAGAAAAATGCAAATAGATCCATACTTATCACCCTGCACAAAACTAAAGTCCAAGTGGATCAAAGACCTCAACATAAAACCAGACACATTAAATCGGCTAGAAAAAAAAGGGGGGAATATCCTAGAACTCATTGGTACAGGAGAGAACTTCCTGAACAGAACACTAATAGCACAGGCTCTGAGAGCCACAATCAATAAATGGGACCTCCTGAAACTGAAAAGCTTCTGTAAAGCAAAGGATACTGTCATCAAAACAAAGCGACTGCCTACAGATTGGGAAAGAATCATCACCAAACCTTTATCTGACAGAGGACTCATATCCAGTATATATAAAGAACTAAAGAAGCTGAAAAGCAGCAAACCAAGTAATCCACTTAAAAAATGGGGAACAGAGCTAAACAGAGAACTCTCTGTAGAGGAATATCGACTGGCAGAGAAGCATTTAAAGAAATGCTCAACCTCATTAGCCATTAGGGAAATGCAAATCAAAACAACCCTGAGATTTCACCTTACACCCATCAGAATGGCCAAGATCAAAAATTCAAGTGGCAACACATGCTGGAGAGGTTGTGGAGAAAGGGGAACACTTCTCCACTGCTGGTGAGAATGTAAACTGGTACAACCACTCTGGAAATCAATCTGGTGCTTTCTCAGACAACTAGGAATAGCGCTTCCTCAAGATCCAGCCATACCACTACTGGGCATATATCCAAAAGAGGCTCAAGTACACAAAAAGGACATTTGCTCAACCATGTTTGTAGCAGCTTTATTTGTATGCTGAAGCCTCACTACACAGGACCAACGTTCCTAAAGTTACTTGTTCTCTTCAACTAACAAGCAGCAAACAATTTGTTCTAATTTGTTTTGCTAACCTGATCTGTTCAGTGTTCATTTCAACAGTCTTTTGGAGTCACATCACCACAGCCTGCAAAGGTACCCCTCATAGCTTTTCAGTCCCTCCTTGAGGTACAGGGGCAGTATTGCAACCACAAAATGTAGGTGCCTAAGTTTTGAAGAAAATCTACTTTTCTAAAAGAACACAGGTTGCACATTACACTAATACATCTCCTGAGGAAATTCATCTGACACACTCATCATAGACATTCGAATCTAAGACATTTCAGAAACTTCTGAGTTCTGAAGGCAGTGTATTTCTTTACACTGTTTACTTAGGTTTTGTAAAGGGATCATTAATCAGTTTGAATCATGCTATCAGGTAAAACTCAACAGTAATGCCATTGGTAATCTTCTTGTATTCAAAAGTTTTTCAACCATACATAATGGTCATTATTTGATTTAAATCTCCCTATAAAAGAAATCACCCCTCTTGATCTCATGACATACAACATTCAAAAATTGACTGGCTGCTTATGAAGCCCTCTCAGCAAGAAAGGTTCACACAGACCTTGAGTACATAACACTCCATATGCAGCTGGCCATTATGCTTTGGGCCACAGAAAAGCACCCAAGTATTTTGAGATTGCTATTGAGGTATCCTTACAACAATGGAACTGAACCAAGGTCTGCTGATATATTTCAACTACATGACAGGATCACCCTTCCTGCCTTCAGTACCTTGCCAAGTGCTATGGCAGTGGATGATGTGCTCTTTCCTCTGATACAGGAACTACCAGAAAAATTCATGGGATTAATGACAGGAACAATAAAAGAAGTTCACAGAGTAAGAAGTGGGTAATTCCAACTATAATATGTGATGGTATTTGATGGAATATTTCTACTTCCATCACTCAGCCAGAACGTTTATAATGAACAATGAGACTATGGAAGACACTGTATTCAAGCCTCTTAGCCCAAGGTAACTGGGTCAACAAGTGCTTCCATCTATACCTGTAATATAATCTATTGACCTAGGAATTTAAAAGTACACACTTTAAGGTCAAACTCTAAGAGTCTCCTGCCTCACAGACACCTAAATATAAAATATAATCAGACAAGCATTCGTATGTTCCAAGGCCACAACACAAAGGTCACCAGGACAATTCCCTATGCCCTCCAGAGTTATAAAAATTACTGTTAGTAACTAGTTCACATATTTACTGATAATAACCATGTCACACATTTTGTTTCTCACAGTCGGGCATTCTAATAATTTTTTCTTTTATGGTAGCTGGTATTTTTCCTTACACATTTTAACTTAGTTTTTATGCTTTGTACTTTGATCCCTTAGTTATGTTGTATTCTGAAGAGGTTCTTCTCTAGTTAGACATACTTGGGGTTCTAAACTTTTCTTATGTCTGTATGTCCATTTCTTTCTCTAAAGCTGAGAAAATATCTGCTATAATTTCATTGAACAGATTACTTGTGCTTGTAGACTTTATCTTACCTCATCCTAAATTTTGGATTTTAGGTTTTGTCTCTTGAACATATTCTATATTTCTTGGAAATTTTGGTTGTGTATATTTTTTTAAAAAAGAGGCAGATATTGTCCTAAATGCCTGCAATCCATAATCCCAGTATTTGGGCAGTGGAGGCAAGAAGACAAGTAATTCATGGCAAGCCTGAGCACTATACAACTTTGTCTCAAAATAGAAGCTGAAATAATAGTTCTATTATTTATTTGTTTATTAATTTATTTATTCTTTCAAACAATACATTCTGACCATAGTATCTCCTCTCTTCTCTCCTCCCAGTTTCCTCTAGCCTCCTCTCTCCTGCAAATCCACTCTTTCTTTGTTTCCCATCATTAAAAAGCAGACCTCCCAGGGATATCAACTGAACATGGTGGACAAGTTACAATAAGAATAGGCACAAACCCTCATATTAGGACTAAGTGAGGCCACCCAGTGGAAGGAAAAGGGTCCTAATGGCAGGTGAACAAGTCAGAGACCCCCAACTCCCACTGCTAAGAGTCCCATGAAAGCACCAGCATTCACAACCATAATGTATATGCTATGACTCATAACCAAACCTTTGGCAGAGTGCAGGGAATCATATGAAAGAAGGGGGAGTTAGTATGACCTGGAGAGGACAGGAGCTCCACAAAGACCAAATATATCTGGGCACAGGGGTCTTCTATAAGACTGTTTCTCCCACCAAGGACCATGCATGGATAAAACCTAGAACTCCTGCTCTGATGTAGCCCATGGCAGCTCAGTACCCAAGTGGGTACCCTAGTAAGAGGAACAGGGACTGTTTCTGACATGAACTCAATGGCTGCCTCTTTGACTTCCCCCTGCCTCTAGGGAGGAGCAGCCTTGCTAGGCCACAGAGGAGGACATTGCAGCCAGTCCTGAAGATACCTGAAAAGCTAGGGTCAGATGGATTATCAGTGGACTTGGAAGAGGGCAGGGAGGAAATGAGGGAGGGAGGGTAGGATTGGGAGGGAATGAGGGAGTGGGCTACGGCTGGGATACAAAGTAAATAACCTGTGATTAATATAAAAAAATGAAGAACAAAAAACAAGTAAATCATGAAATTTGCAGGTACATGGTGGGAACTGGAAATGATCATTCTGAGGGAGGTATCCCAGAAGCAAAAAGACACACAGGTTATATACTCACTCATAAGTGGATATTAGACATATAATATAGGATAATCATACTAAAATCTGTACACCTAAAGAAGCCAATCAAGGAGGAGTACTCTGGCTAAGATGTTCAATCCTTATTCAGAAAGGCAAAGAGAATGGACATAGGAGGAGGGAGAAAACAGGGAACAAGACAGGAGTCTACATAGTGGCCTCTAAAAGGCTCTACCCAGCACGGTATCAAGGCAGATGCCGAGACTCATAGCCAAACTTTGGGGCAGAGTGCAGGGAATCTTATGAAAGAAGTGGGAGATAGTAAGACCTGGAGAGGACAGTAGCTCCAAAAGGACAGCAACAGATCCAAAAAGTCTGGGCACAGGGATCTTTTCTGAGACTGATACTCCAGCCAAGGACCGCTCATGGAGATGGCCTGGAACCCCAGCACAGAGGTAGCTCATGGAAGTTCAGTGTCCACATGGGTTCATAGTATTAGAAACAAGGACTGTCTCTGATATTAACTCAGTGGCTGGCTCTTTGATCACCAACTCCTGAAAGTGGAGCATCCTTAACAGGCCACAGAGGAAGACAATGCAGCCACTCCTGATGAGACCTGATAGACTAGGATCAGAGGGAAGTGGAAGAGGACCTCCCTTATCAGTGGACTGGGGGAGGGACATGGGTGGGGAGAAGGAGGAGGGAGGGAATAGAGGGGAGGAGGGAGGGAGGTATAGGGGGGATAAAAAGTGAATAAACTGTAAGTAATAAAAATAAAAATAATTGGGGATCAGGAGATGGTGGTGTCTAGTATGCAGCTTAGCTGAAGGGGAGAGGACCTGCAACATGGAAATTGGTGAGTGAAGGGGCTGATCAACCCAGAACAGAGTAATCTAGACTTTCAAGAAGAAAGAGACTAACCATGATCTGAGTCCATCTAGAATCAGGTCACGGCAGAATCCTCCGGGAAGAGACACCCCGAGAGGTGATCCCCAAGCACTTCCCTGCACCCAACACCCTACTCCCTCTTCGGAGGAGGCAGGAGGCGTCCAGCAGAATCTGCCACAGACCACACTGTCTGTAACCCAGCCCCAGCGAGAGCTGCAGCTCCCACCAAAAACAAAACAAAACAACAACAACAAAAAAAAAAAAAACAAAAAACAAAAAAAAACGAGATTGGGGCTGATAAAACCCAATCCTTTTGGGCACTCCCCTGAGAACGAGAACGCCACCATAACCCTGCCCCAGCCAAGCAGAAGGATAGAGAGGCGCACAGCGGCTTCACAGTGCCTGGACCCCAGTGCTGCTGGCTGCTCCTAGCAAACAAACTTCAGCTTGGGATCTGGGACGGTGGTCATTCAACATGTCCTGCGACTCTCCCAGGTCCAGCACAATAAGGTCTAGTGCCAAGTCCTGCCCCCGGCTCCTGGCAGAGAAACCCTGGCTCAGGATTGGGACTGAGAAGTCCCAACCCCTCCTGGCACTCCCCTAAGAGTGCCAACATAAGCTTGCCCTAGCGGGAGGGGAAGGTCAGAGGGGAAGGACAGAGAGGCAGCCTGCCACAGGACACTAGCACCTCCTTTCCAGCTCATCCAGCGGCCCCTGGCAGAGAAACCTGAGTTCTGGATCTGAGGACACTCAACCCTAACTGGTACTCTCCTGGAATTAGCAAACATAGGTTCTAGCACCAGGCTGCTTCTGGCAGAGAGATCTGGGCCCGGGATCTGGGATTGGGAATACTCAACCCAACTCTTTCCTACGCTACCCCGGGACCAGCCAACATAGCCCCTCCTGGCAGAGGGAAAGGACAGAGAGGCGGCACACAGGACAGGTGGACACCGAGTCCTGCTGCCACAGTGCCACAGAGCTGACTGTTAGCCTACCCATGTATTTGCCACAGCAGGACCAAATCGGAGAGTAGAGAATAAGGGGAACCCCTGTGCATTCCAACTGGTCCTGCAAGGGAGTAAGTGAGCCTTCTAGAGAGAGTTTGCCCCAGACCCAGGGCCTCTCCACAGAAGCAACCAGACGAGATCCCTGCCACCCACACCCCTAGTGTGGGCATCATAGGGATTCTTGGGATAGCAACCCCAACGCTGAAGCCTCTGCCCTATGGGTCCACCAGTGTAATCCAGGCAAACAATCCCTGGATCCCTTTCAGAACTGCATACTAGTTTGGCCTGAAGGCCACTGCAATAGTCAGAGAATCCGCGCTTGCACACTGCGCCCTCTAAAAGTGCATGCGAATAGCGCCAGCTTCACATTCCTTACTTAGGCAAAATTGAAACCACGCACACCCCCAAACCAGTGAACCTCTCTCACCTTCCTGAAAAAAAAAAAAAAAAAAAAAAAAAAACAGTCCAGAAAACAGAAAGAGACGATCATAACCTGAACTACAAACTCGAAGAACAAACAGTGAGGGTTATAAATGACCAAATGGCCAGAGGCAGACGTAAGAACACTCCCAACAAAAATCAGGACATAATGACCTCACCAGCAATCCCACAAACCAATGGACACTTCAATTCACTAGATATACAAGAAAATGACCTCAAAACTATGAATCTCCAGCATTAGAGGCCCATAAAGATGAAATGAACAAAACCCTCAGAGAAATAGCCAAAGAAATCGAGACAAACAAAGTGGAAATAAATAAAGCTCTCAGAGAAATGACCACGAAAATTGAGGCAAACAAAGAGGAAATGAACAAAGCCCTCAAAGAAATGTCCACACAAATAAAGGCAAATAAAGAAGAAATAAACAAAGCTCTCATAGAAATACAGGCAAATACAGCCAAAGAAGTAGAGGCACAAATAGTGTTATATAGAGAGGAAACAGACAAAAAAAAAAAAAAAAAAAAAACAGAAGCCATCATTGAAAAGCAGGACTCCACATTCAAACAGATGAAAGAAATGGTGCAAGACATGAAAACAGAATTAGAATCAATAAAGAAAAGAGAAAGAGAGAAAAACCTGGAGCTGGAGAACATAGAGAAAAGATCAGGAACTACAAAGGTAAGCATCACCAACATAATACAAGAAGAATTTCAGGAGTCGAAGATACACTTGCAGAAATTGACACATCTCTCAAAGAAAAAATAAAATCAGAAGAGTTCCAAACACAAAACATCCAAGAAATCAAGAACACCATGAAAAGACAAAATCTAAGAATAATAGGAGAAGAAGAAAAAGAAGACATCAGGCTCAAAGGTCCAGAAAATATTTTCAAGAAAATTATAGAGGAAAACTTTCCCAACTTAAAGAAAGAGATGGCCGTAAACATACAAGAGGCCTACAGAACACCAAGTAGACTAGACCAGAAAAGAAATTCTTCACGTCACATCATAGTCAAAACACTGAACCTACAGAAAAAAGAAAAAATTCTAAAAGCAGCAAGGGAAAAAGGCCAAGTAACATATGAAGGTAGACCTATCAGAATCACACCAGATTTCTCAACAGAAACTATGAAAGCCAGAAGTGCCTGGACAGAAATTATGCAGTCCGTAAGGGACCACAGATTCCAACCCAGACTACTATACCCAGCAAAATTTTCAATCAACATAGACGGAAAATTCAAAATATTCCATGACAAAACCAAATTTAAACAATATCTACATAGTAACCCAGCTCTACAGAAGTTACTAGAAGGGAAACTCCAAACCAAAGAAAACAACTACATCTAAGGAAACAGAGGAAATAGATAACTACACAACACAAAAACCAAAAGAATACAAGCAATGAAACTCAGTGACACCACCAACCCCACATCAACAGTAAGTAACAACTGTTGGTCACTAGTATCTATCAACATTAACTGACTCAACTCCCCAATAAAAAGACACAGACTAACAGAATGGTTGAGGAAACAGGATCCAACATCCGGTTGCATCCAAGAAACACACCTATGCAACAAAGATAAACACTACCTCAGAGTAAAGAGCTGGAAAAATGTTTTTCAAGCAAATGGTTCCAGAAAATAAGCTGGAGTAGCCATCCTAATATCTAATAAAATAGACTTTCAACTCAAGTTAATAAAAAAAAAAGATAAGGAGGGCCAATATATTCTCATCAAAGGAAAAATCCACCAAGAGGACATCACAATCTTGAGTATCTATGCCCCAAATACAAGAGCACCTACATTCGTAAATGAAACAATATTAAAGCTTAAATCACACATTGATCCTAATACCTTAATAGAGGGAGACTTCAACACTCCACTCTCACCAAGGGACAGATCAACTAGACAGAAAACAAATAGGGAAATAAAAACACTTACAGAGTCCCTAAATCAAATGCATCTAATAGACGTCTACAGATCTTTTCATCCAAACTCAAAAGAGTATAACTTCTTTTCAGCATCGCATGGAATCTTCTCCAAAATAGACCATATAGTTGGTCATAAAGCAAGCCTCAACAGATACAAAACGATAGAAATAATCCCTTGTATTCTATCTGACCACCATGGACTAAAGCTGGACCTCAACAACAACAGAAATAACAAAAAGCCTACACGCACATGGAAACTGAACAACTTGTTACTCAATGACAGCTGGGTTAAAGAAGAAATAAAGAAAGAAATTAAAGACTTCCTAGAATTCAATGAAAATGAAGGCACAACATACCCAAATTTATGGGACACATTAAAAGCAGTGCTCAGAGGAAAATTTATAGCACTAAGTGCATTCAAGAAGAAATTTGTAACATCACATACAAACAACTTAATGGCCCAACTGAAAACCCTAGAAAAAAAAAGAAGCAGATACACCCAAGAGGAGCAGAAGGCTGGAAATAATCAAACTCAGTGCTGAAATCAATCAATTAGAAACAAATGAAACTATTCAAAGAATCAATGTAACAAAAAGCTGGTTCTTTGAGAAAATCAACAAGATAGACAAACCCTTAGCCAAACTAACTAAAAAGCAGAGAGAATCTATCAAAATCAGCAAAATCAGAAAAGAAAAGGGTGACATAACTACAGACACTGAGGAAATTCAAACAATCATTAGGTCATACTACAAAAGCCTATATGCCACAAAATTTGAAAACCTAAATGAAATGGACAATTTTCTTGATAGATTCCATCTTCCAACATTAAGTCAAGATCAGGTAGAAAGACTGAATAGCCCTATATCCCCCAAGGAAATTGAAGCAGTCATTAACAGTCTCCCCTCCAAAAAAAGCCCTGGGCCAGGTGGCTGCAGTGCGGAATTCTACCAGACCTTCAAAGAAGTGCTAACACCAATTCTCCTCAAACTATTCCACAAAACAGAAACAGAAGGAACATTACCAAACTCATTCCATGAAGCCACAGACACCCTGATACCTAAACCACACAAAGACCCAACAAAAAAAGAGAACTTCAGACCTATCTCTCTTATGAACATTGATGCAAAAATACTCAATAAAATACTTGCAAACTGAATACAAGAACATATCAAAGATATCATCCACCATGACCAAGTAAGCTTCATCCCAGGCATGCAAGGTAGGTTCAACATTCAGAAATCCATCAATGTAATCCACTACGTAAACAAACTGAAGGAGAAAAACCACATGATCATCTCCTTAGATGCCGAAAAAGCATTTGACAAAGTCCAACACCCATTCATGTTTAAAGTCTTGGAGAGATCAGGGATACAAGGCACATACCTAAAGATAGTAAAGGCAATATACAGCAAGCCTATAGCTAACATCAAACTCAATGGAGAGAAACTTAAATCAATCCCACTGAAATCAGGGACAAGACAAGGCTGCCCATTGTCCCCATATCTCTTCAACATAGTACTTGAAGTCCTAACCAGAGCAATAAGACAACTAAAGGAGATCAAGGGGATAGAAATCGGAAAGGAAAAGGTCAAAGTGTCACTATTTGCAGATGATATGATAGTATACATGAGCGACCCCAAAAATTCAACCAGAGAACTCCTTCAGCTGATAAACACCTTCAACAAAGTGGCAGGATACAAAATCAACTCAAAAAAATCAGAAGCCCTCCTATATACCAAAGACAAAAAGGCTGAAATAAACTCACACACTTATGGACACCTGATCTTTGCCAAAGATGCCAAAAACATACAATGGAGAAAAGATAGCATCTTCAACAAATGGCCCTGAGCTAACTGGATGTCTACATGTAGAAAAATGAAAATAGATCCATATTTATCACCCTGCACAAAACTAAAGTCCAAGTGGATCTAAGACCTCAACATAAAACCAGACACATTAAATCGGCTAAAAAAAAAAAAAAGTGGGGAATACCCTAGAACTCATTGGTACAGGAGAGAACTTCCTGAACAGAACATCAACAACACAGGCTCTGAGAGCAACAATCAATAAATGGGACCTCATGAAACTGAAAAGCTTCTGTAAAGCAAAGGACACCATCATCAAAGCAAAACAACTGCCTACAGATTGGGAAAGAATCTTCACCAACCCTTTACCTGACAGAGGGCTAATATCCAGTATATACAAAGAACTAAAGAAGCTGAAAAGCAGCAAACCAAGTAATCCAATTAAAAAATGGTGAACAGAGCTAAACAGAGAATTCAAATTCGACAGAGGAATATCGAATGGCAGAGAAACACTTAAAGAAATGCTCAACCTCATTAGCCATTAGGGAAATACAAATCAAAATGACCCTGAGAGTTCATCTTACACCCATCAGAATGGCCAAGATGAAAAACTCAAGTGACAACACATGCTGGAGAGGTTGTGGAGAAAGGGGACCTCTCCTCCACTGCTGGTGGGAATGTAAACTGGTACAACCACTTTGGAAGTCAATCTGGTGCTTTCTCAGACAATTAGGAGTAGTGCTACCTCAAGACCCACCTATACCACTGCTAGGTATATACCACTGCTAGGTATATACCCAAAATTTGCTCAAGTACACAACAGGGATATTTGCTCAACCATGTTTGTAGCAGCTTTATTTGTAATAGCCAGAACCTGGAAACAACCCAGATGTCCATCAACGGAGGAATGGGTACAGAAATTGTGGTATTTTTACACAATGGAATACTACTCAGCAATTAAAACCAAGGGGATCTAGAAAAGATCATTCTGAGTGAAATATCCCAGAAGGAGAAAGACAAACACGGTATATACTCGCTTATATAGACCTATAAGATATGATAAACATAATGAAATCTATACACCTAAAAAAGTTAATCAAGAGAGTGGACATGGGGTAAGATGATCAATCTTCATTTAGAAAAACAGATGGGATGTGAATTGAAAGTATGACAGGAGTCTACCGCAGAAGGCATCTGAAAGACTCTACCTAGCAGTGTTTCAAAGCAGATAATAAGACTCATAACCAAACCTTCAACAGTGTACAGGGAATCATAAGAAAGAAGGGGAGTTAGTCTGATGGGGAAAGGATAGGAGCTCCACAAGGACCAAATATATCTGGGCACAGGGTCTTTTCTGAGACTGACATTCAACCAAGGACCATGTATGGATATAACCTAGAACCTCTGCTTGGATGTAGCCCGTGGTAGCTCAGTAACCAATTGGTTTCCCATAGTAAGGGGAACAGGGACTATTTCTAACAGGAACTCAATGGCTGGCTCTTTGACCTCCCCACCTCCCAAGGGAAGAGCAGTCCTGTTAGGCCACAGAGGAGGACTTTACAGCCAGTCCTGAAGATACCTGATAAAATAGGGTCAGATGAATGGGGAGGAGGTCTCCCCCTATCAGTGGACATGGAAAGGGGCAGGGTGGAGATGAGGGAGGGAGGATGGGATTGGGGGAGAATGAGGGAGCTGGATACAGCTGAGAAACAGAGTTAATAAAATGTAACTAATAATAAAAAAATAAAATTAAAAAAATAAAAATAATTAAATAAAAAGCAACAAATCAAGTAATTCAATTAACAAATGTGATACAGAGTTAAACAGTGAATTCTCTGTAGAGGAATGTAAAATGACAGAGGAACATTTAAAGAAATACTCAACATCCTTAGTCATCAGGGAAATGCAAATCAAAACGACCCTGAGCTTTCACCTCACACCCATCAGAATAGCTAAGATAAAAAAATTCAAGCGACAGTACATGCTGGAGATGATGTGGAGAAAGGGGAACCCTCCTCCATTGCTGCTGGGCATGTAAACTTGTACAACCACTTTGGAAATCCATATGACACTTTTTCAGACAATTAGGAATAGTGCTTCCTTAAGATCCATCTAAACCACTCTTAGGCATATATCCAAAATATGCTCAAATACACAACAAAGACATTTGCTTAACCATGTTTGTTGCAGCTTTATTAGTAATAGCCAGAACCTGGAAATAACCTTCAATGAGGAATGGATACAGAAATAATGGTACTACTAAGCAATTAAAAACAAGGAAATCATTAAATTTGCAAGCAAATTGTGTGATCTAGAAAAGGTCATCCTCAGTGAAGTATCCCAGAAGCAGAAAGACACACATGATATATATTCAATTATAAGTGGATATTAGATAAATAATATAGGATAAACATACTAAAATCTGTACACCTACAGAATCTAAGCAAGAAGGAGGACCCTGGGTAAGATGATCTATCTTCACTCAGAAAGACAAAAGGTATAGACATCAGAAGAGGTAAGAAAAAAAAAGAAAAAAAAACAGGAAAAAGAACAGGAGCCTACCACAGAGAGCCTCTAAAAGACTCTACTGCATTGTATCAAAGCAGATGCTGAGGCTCATAACCAAACTTTGGTCAGAGTGCACAGAATCTTGTGAAAGAAGGGAGAGATAGAAAGACCTGAAGGGACAGGAGCTCCAAAAGGAGAGCAACAGAATGAAAATATCTGCTCACAGTGATTTTTCTGAGACTGATACTCTAAGGAGCATCCATGGAGATAATCAAGGACCCCTGCACAGATGCAGCCCATGGCAGCTAAATGTCCAAGTGGTTTTCCCTAATAAGGGGAACAGGGACTGATTCTTCCATAAACTCAGTGGCTGGCTCTTTGATAACTTCCCTTAACAGGGGAACAGCCTAAAGATGTCACTGAAGAAAACAATGCAGCCATTCCTGATGAGACCTGATAGGCTAGGGTCAGATGGAAGAGGACAATCTCCCCTATCAGTGGACTTGGAGAGGGGCATGGGAGGAGATGAGGGAGGGAGGATAGGATTGAGTGGGAATATGTGAGTAGGTTACAGCTGGGGAAAAAATGAATAAACTGTAATTAATATAAAAAATAAAATTAAAATTAAAAAAATTCATTAACATGCATTTGTTTGTTTATTTATTGTGTGTCTGTGTGTGTGTGTCTGTGTCTTTGTCTGTGCATTTATCCCAGCATGATCATGAAGGCTAAAGAACAACTTTTAAGAGTCTATTCTCTCCTCCGTATGAATTTCCGGGGATTCGACTCAGGTTATGAAACTTGGAAGCAAGCACCCTTTTCAGATGAGCCATCTTACCAGTCTAGTACATTAAAAACCAAGCAAAGAAAGAAAGAAACAACAACACTTGCACCACGAGTAGATGAGCTATGGATGGAAACATTAGGATAATAGAGAATAGATTGACAGAGGATAAAACAATTTCAGAAAGACCAGTTAAATAGATTTAGCCATGCTAGTGGGTTGTTTTTATTTTTTCAGATGAGAGGATAAGATGAGAGTGATTCCCAATCCTTTCTAGCTCCTTCTGAACTCTCACTGGCTGGTTCAATTTATTTATTGTGGCCTAAACTCTCCAAGCTAACTGATTCTAACTGGCTTCTTTTGACTTCTAACTGAATTTCTCTGCCTGGTCTCAAACTAATTCTAGCAATATGTTTTAATCTTCTGGCGCCTTTTCATTCTCTGGCTTATTTTGTTTTCACCTGAATCTAGTTTGCTCTCTCTGTAACCTGTCTCTGTAAAACTGTTTTGGTTATCAACTCTTCATTAAAACCTCCTCTCTCTTTCTTCCTTCCTGCTCTTAAGTAGCCTTTCTTTCCTGTCCTCTTGTGAGAGTTGGATATATCATATCTCTGACTTACTCTATTAAATCTTTCTCTGATTTGTCATTTTGTCTGTCCCTCAATTAGACATCACTTTCAAACACGAATTTTTCCTTCTTAAAACTGACCTTACCTTCATTGTTTGGGATGAAAAGTTTGTACTAAGAGCATGTCTGCATTTCAGCTGAATAATATGAACTGTGAAGGTCTTTGGATGTGATCCCTTACCAGAGCAAGGGATCCTCTACAAGTGGGGACATGAATAACAGTAATGGTCAGTGAAAAGAGTTGAATAAAAATACCTATAATTTGGGGGGTAAAATGAATGAGTGGGAAGGAGCCTGGTGGTAAATTGTCAAAGATAAAGCTAACTGCAGTACTTGACAAGGAAACATAAAACTGTCCTAATGAAACCCATTGTTTTGTGCACTACATTTCAAAAAAAGATGAAGGGAAGTATTTTATCAGGTCATCCCATAATCTCAGATGACTCTAACTGGTAATAAATGTATCTCATTATGAAATGTTTTCTAGGGATTTATCCTGTATTAAATAGTTTCATCTTTAAAAAAAATACACACAATTATAGCTCTTTTTTTTTTTTCAATGCAGTTTATTCAGGAACATTGAACAATCCTCGGACCCCGGGGAAAGCCAGCCCACAGCTTAAATAGCCTCTGGGTAGCCAACCCAGGCGTGCCACGGGGGCAATGCACATAGGTCCACACACACGGAAGCAAGCCAGATCCTCGGCCTTAGCCAAATGTGGAGTTGTTCGTGACAGAGAGCACTCACCATCGGGAAGGTGGAAGGCGGAAACCAGCTCCATCTTTAAGGCACGGCATTCCGCAGCTCTCTACAGTTCCCCCTTTTTGTTTTAGATGCATCAGGCAAGAGTAGAGGTCTGATCTCTGATATTAGAAATAAATTGGGACTTTGTACAGATGTTCATTTAGGTGTCATCCACCCAAAGAGCATCAGACCCGTCCGATACCTTTTTCTCAGAGGCGGGACCTGGGGCATCAACCCGCATGCAATCAGACATGCTCTTCTCTGGGTCCAAAGCGGCTGACCCTGAGTGCAGTGCTTAGCCTCGCATCCTGAGCGTATCATTTTAGCTTTTTGTGGTATCCAACCATGCTTGGGGAGAGTGTCCTGCTTCAATGGCTGTAAAGGCCTGAATGAATTATAGCTCTTTTTCTAGTGATGTTGGTGATTAGTTTCTAGTTTAATTCCATCTATTCATAGGAAAGAAGAGATTTGAATTTTGTCTGTGACTTCAAAACTGAATGTCCTAAAAGTTCTTTCTTCTCTTCATTGAAGAACTTTCCTTGACATGAAATTCATGAAAAATTATGGTTCCAGAAAAGTTTTAAAAGAATATCAAGTAAAATAACTTTAAATTTTTACTTAAAATGACAATGATGACTCCTAAGTTTTTGCATGAAAAAAACATAGTGGAGGAAAATGCCCTTATCAGATATAAGGTAAAAAGATATATCATTTCAACTGGAAGACAGTTTTAAAATTACAAAGGAGACAGACATAATTCAAACTAATGCCAGTATATATGGAACCACATAGGACAGTTTTTTTTTCTTGAAACCTTTTGTTATACTAAAATCAAGAGATCAGGGATAGCCTAAGCTTTTTCTCTCCAGAGTATCTTTCCACCTTCCTATAACTAGCTCAACAGAAAATATGGCAGAGGGGTCGGTGTTGCTGTGACTGGGAAGCATTGTTCTCTCACTCATGACTCAATAATAAAGCTCTATTATGTGGCTATGTTGCCAGGTTACTGCTCAAAAACTGAAGTCAGAAGGCTCCTGTCCTCAGATGAGAGCAGTCTCTGCTAGGGTTATATGTTGCGGGCAGGGATCTTCTGTCTCCAAACACCACAGAGGATCTAAGAACAAGGGCTGATGGTTAACAGAAGGTAAGGTGGAAGTGAACCTCTAATAATTTTTTTTCCCTTTATTTTTAAAATTTTTCATCAATTACACTTTATACATTCTGCATCCCCCCATAAGCCCCTCCCTCCTCCCCTCCCAATACCACCCACCCTCCTCCCTCTGCATGCATGCCACTCCCCAAGTCCACTGATAGGGGAGGTTCTTCTCTCCTTTCTGATCTTAGTCTATCAGTTCACCTTAAAAGTGGCTGCATTGTCCTCTACTATGGCCTGGTAAGGCTGCTCCCCCGCAGGGGGAGGTGATCAAAGAGCAGGCCAATCAGATTATGTCAGAGACAGTCCCTCTTCACATTACTATGTAACCCAATTGGACTCTGAACTGCCCTGGGCTACATCTGTGCAGGGGTTCTGGGTAATCTCCATGAATAGTCCTTGGTTGGAGTATGAGTCTCTGGGAAGTTCCCTGTGTTCAAATTTTCTTGTTCTGTTACTCTCCTTGTGGAGACCCTGTCCTCTCCAGTTCTCACTATTTCCCAGTTCTTACATAAAATTCCATTCACTCTGCCCAACAGTTGCCCATCAGGCTCAGCATCTTCTTTGATAGTCTGTAGGGCAGAGGCTTTCAGAGGCCATCTGTGGTAGGTTCCTAGGTTGTTTCCTGTTTTCTTCTTCTTCTGATGTCCATCCTCTTTGCCTTTCCGGATGGGGATTGGACATTTTAGTTAGGGTCCTCTCTCTTGCTTAGTTTCTTCAGATGCACAGGTTTTAGTGGGTTTGTCCTATGTTGTATGTCTATATGAGTGAGTATATACCATGTGTGTCTTTTTGCTTCTGGGACAACTCACTCAGGATGATCCTATCCAGATCCCACCATTTGCCTGCAAATTTCATGATTTCGTTATTTTTCATTGCTGAGTAATATTCCCTTGTGTAGATGTACCACAATTTCTGCATCCATTCTTCAGTTGAGGGGCATCTGGGTTGTTTCCAGCTTCTGGCTATTACAAATAAAGCTGCTACAAACATGGTTGAGCAAATGTCCTTTTTGTGTACTTGAGCCTCTTTTGGATATATGCCTAGGAGTGGTATGGCTGGATCTTGGGGAAGCACTATTCCTAGTTGTCTGAGAAAGCGCCAGATTGATTTCCAGAGTGGTTGTACAAGTTTACATTCCCACCAGCAGTGGAGAAGGGTTCCCCTTTCTCCACAACCTCTCCAGCATGTGTTGTCACTTGAGTTTTTGATCTTGGCCATTCTCATGGCTGTAAGGTGAAATCTCAGGGTTGTTTTGATTTGCATTTCCCTAATGGCTAGTGAGGTTGAGCATTTCTTTAAGTGCTTCTCTGCCATTTGGTATGCCTCTACAGAGAATTCTCTGTTTAGCTCTGTTCCCCATTTTTTAAGTGGATTACTTGGTTTGCTGCTTCTCAGCTTCTTTAGTTCTTTATATATACTGGATATGAGTCCTCTGTCAGATAAAGGGTTGGTGAAGATTCTTTCCCAATCTGTAGGCAGTCGCTTTGTTTTGGTGATGGTCTCCTTTGCTTTGCAGAAGCTTTTCAGTTTCATGAGGTCCCATTTATTGATTGTTGCTCTTAGAGCCTGTGCTGTTGGTGTTCTGTTCAGGAAGTTTTCTCCTATACCAATGAGTTCTAGGGTATTCCCCACTTTTATATTCTAGCCGATTTAATGTGTCAGGTTTTATGTTGAGGTCTTTGATCCATTGGACTTCAGTTTTGTGCAGGGTGATAAGTATGGATCTATTTTCATTTTTCTACATATAGACATCCAGTTAGACCAGCACCATTTGTTGAAGATGTTATCTTTTTTCCATTGTATGGTTTTGGCGTCTTTGTCAAAGATCAGGTGTCCATAAGTGTGCGGGTTTATTTCTGGGTCCTCTGTTCGCTTCCATTGATCCACTATTGTGTTCCTATGCCAGTACCATGCAGTTTTAAAAACTCTTGCTCTATAGTACAACTTAAGATCAGGGATGGAGATACCTCCAGAAGATCTTTTATTGTAGAGGATCGTTTTAGCAATTCTGGGTTTCTTGTTATTCCATATGAAGTTGAGCATTTTTCTTTCCAGGTCTGTAAAGAATTGTGTTGGTTAGTTGATGGGAATTGCATGGAATCTGTAGATTGCTTTTGGTAAAATGGCCATTTTTACTATGTTAATCCTACCAAGCCATGAGCATGGGAGATCTTTCCATCTTCTCATATCTTCTTCTACTCCTTTCTTCAGAGACTTGAAATTTTTTTCATACAAGTCTTTGACTTCCTTGGTTAAGGTTACTCCGAGGTACCTTATGTAATTTGTGGCTATTGTGAAGGGTGTTGTTTCTCTAATTTCTTTCTCAGCCCTTTTGTCTTTTGTATACGGGAGGGCTACTGATTTTTTTGAATTAATTTTCTTGAAACCTTTTGTTATACTAAAATCAAGAGATCAGGGATTGCCTAAGCTTTTTCTCTCCAGAGTATCTTTCCACCTTCCTATAACTAGCTCAACAGAAAATATGGCAGAGGGGTCGGTGTTGCTGTGACTGGGAAGCCTTGTTCTCTCACTCATGACTCAATAATAAAGCTCTATTATGTGGCTATGTTGCCAGGTTACTGCTCAAAAACTGAAGTCAGAAGGCTCCTGTCCTCAGATGAGAGCAGTCTCTGCTAGGGTTATATGTTGCGGGCAGGGATCTTCTGTCTCCAAACACCACAGAGGATCTAAGAACAAGGGCTGATGGTTAACAGAAGGTAAGGTGGAAGTGAACCTCTAATAATTTTTTCCCTTTATTTTTAAAATTTTTCATCAATTACACTTTATACATTCTGCATCCCCCCATAAGCCCCTCCCTCCTCCCCTCCCAATCCCACCCACCCTCCTCCCTCTGCATGCATGCCACTCCCCAAGTCCACTGATAGGGGAGGTTCTTCTCTCCTTTCTGATCTTAGTCCTTCAGTTCACCTCAAAAGTGGTTACATTGTCCTCTACTATGGCCTGGTAAGTCTGCTCCCCCCCAGGGGGAGGTGATCAAAGAGCAGGCCAATCAGATTATGTCAGAGGCAGTCCCTCTTCACATTACTATGTAACCCAATTGGACTCTGAACTGCCCTGGGCTACATCTGTGCAGGGGTTCTGGGTAATCTCCATGAATAGTCCTTGGTTGGAGTATGAGTCTCTGGGAAGTTCCCTGAGTTCAAATTTTCTTGTTCTGTTACTCTCCTTGTGGAGACCCTGTCCTCTCCAGTTCTCACTATTTCCCAGTTCTTATATAAAATTCCATTCACTCTGCCCAACAGTTGCCCATCAGGCTCAGCATCTTCTTTGATAGTCTGTAGGGCAGAGGCTTTCAGAGGCCATCTGTGGTAGGTTCCTAGGTTGTTTCCTGTTTTCTTCTTCTTCTGATGTCCATCCTCTTTGCCTTTCCGGATGGGGATTGGACATTTTAGTTAGGGTCCTCTCTCTTGCTTAGTTTCTTCAGATACACAGGTTTTAGTGGGTTTGTCCTATGTTATCTGTCTATATAAGTGAGTATATACCATGTGTGTCTTTTTGCTTCTGGGACAACTCACTCAGGATGATCCTATCCAGATCCCACCATTTGCCTGCAAATTTCATGATTTCGTTATTTTTCATTGCTGAGTAATATTCCCTTGTGTAGATGTACCACAATTTCTGCATCCATTCTTCAGTTGAGGGGCATCTGGGTTGTTTCCAGCTTCTGGCTATTACAAATAAAGCTGCTACAAACATGGTTGAGCAAATGTCCTTTTTGTGTACTTGAGCCTCTTTTGGATATATGCCTAGGAGTGGTATGGCTGGATCTTGGGGAAGCACTATTCCTAGTTGTCTGAGAAAGCGCCAGATTGATTTCCAGAGTGGTTGTACGAGTTTACATTCCCACCAGCAGTGGAGAAGGGTTCCCCTTTCTCCACAACCTCTCCAGCATGTGTTGTCACTTGAGTTTTTGATCTTGGCCATTCTCATGGCTGTAAGGTGAAATCTCAGGGTTGTTTTGATTTGCATTTCCCTAATGGCTAGTGAGGTTGAGCATTTCTTTAAGTGCTTCTCTGCCATTTGGTATGCCTCTACAGAGAATTCTCTGTTTAGCTCTGTTCCCCATTTTTTAAGTGGATTACTTGGTTTGCTGCTTCTCAGCTTCTTTAGTTCTTTATATATACTGGATATGAGTCCTCTGTCAGATAAAGGGTTGGTGAAGATTCTTTCCCAATCTGTAGGCAGTCGCTTTGTTTTGGTGATGGTCTCCTTTGCTTTGCAGAAGCTTTTCAGTTTCATGAGGTCCCATTTATTGATTGTTGCTCTTAGAGCCTGTGCTGTTGGTGTTCTGTTCAGGAAGTTTTCTCCTATACCAATGAGTTCTAGGGTATTCCCCACTTTTATATTCTAGCCGATTTAATGTGTCAGGTTTTATGTTGAGGTCTTTGATCCATTGGACTTCAGTTTTGTGCAGGGTGATAAGTATGGATCTATTTTCATTTTTCTACATATAGACATCCAGTTGGACCAGCACCATTTGTTGAAGATGTTATCTTTTTTCCATTGTATGGTTTTGGCGTCTTTGTCAAAGATCAGGTGTCCATAAGTGTGCGGGTTTATTTCTGGGTCCTCTGTTCGCTTCCATTGATCCACTATTGTGTTCCTATGCCAGTACCATGCAGTTTTAAAAACTCTTGCTCTATAGTACAACTTAAGATCAGGGATGGAGATACCTCCAGAAGATCTTTTATTGTAGAGGATTGTTTTAGCAATTCTGGGTTTCTTGTTATTCCATATGAAGTTGAGCATTTTTCTTTCCAGGTCTGTAAAGAATTGTGTTGGTTAGTTGATGGGAATTGCATGGAATCTGTAGATTGCTTTTGGTAAAATGGCCATTTTTACTATGTTAATCCTACCAAGCCATGAGCATGGGAGATCTTTCCATCTTCTCGTATCTTCTTCTACTCCTTTCTTCAGAGACTTGAAATTTTTTTCATACAAGTCTTTGACTTCCTTGGTTAGGGTTACTCCGAGGTACCTTATGTAATTTGTGGCTATTGTGAAGGGTGTTGTTTCTCTAATTTCTTTCTCAGCCCTTTTGTCTTTTGTATACGGGAGGGCTACTGATTTTTTTGAATTAATTTTCTTGAAACCTTTTGTTAGACTAAAATCAAGAGATCAGGGATTGCCTAAGCTTTTTCTCTCCAGAGTATCTTTCAACCTTCCTATAACTAGCTCAACAGAAAATATGGCAGAGGGGTCGGTGTTGCTGTGACTGGGAAGCCTTGTTCTCTCACTCATGACTCAATAATAAAGCTCTATTATGTGGCTATGTTGCCAGGTTACTGCTCAAAACCTGAAGTCAGGAGGCTCCTGTCCTCAGATGAGAGCAGTCTCTGCTAGGGTTATATGTTGCGGGCAGGGATCTTCTGTCTCCAAACACCACAGAGGATCTAAGAACAAGGGCTGATGGTTAACAGAAGGTAAGGTGGAAGTGAACCTCTAATAATTTTTTTCCCTTTATTTTTAAAATTTTTCATCAATTACACTTTATACATTCTGCATCCCCCCATAAGCCCCTCCCTCCTCCCCTCCCAATCCCACCCACCCTCCTCCCTCTGCATGCATGCCACTCCCCAAGTCCACTGATAGGGGAGGTTCTTCTCTCCTTTCTGATCTTAGTCCTTCAGTTCACCTCAAAAGTGGTTACATTGTCCTCTACTATGGCCTGGTAAGTCTGCTCCCCCCCAGGGGGAGGTGATCAAAGAGCAGGCCAATCAGATTATGTCAGAGGCAGTCCCTCTTCACATTACTATGTAACCCAATTGGACTCTGAACTGCCCTGGGCTACATCTGTGCAGGGGTTCTGGGTAATCTCCATGAATAGTCCTTGGTTGGAGTATGAGTCTCTGGGAAGTTCCCTGTGTTCAAATTTTCTTGTTCTGTTACTCTCCTTGTGGAGACCCTGTCCTCTCCAGTTCTCACTATTTCCCAGTTCTTACATAAAATTCCATTCACTCTGCCCAACAGTTGCCCATCAGGCTCAGCATCTTCTTTGATAGTCTGTAGGGCAGAGGCTTTCAGAGGCCATCTGTGGTAGGTTCCTAGGTTGTTTCCTGTTTTCTTCTTCTTCTGATGTCCATCCTCTTTGCCTTTCCGGATGGGGATTGGACATTTTAGTTAGGGTCCTCTCTCTTGCTTAGTTTCTTTAGATGCACAGGTTTTAGTGGGTTTGTCCTATGTTGTATGTCTATATGAGTGAGTATATACCATGTGTGTCTTTTTGCTTCTGGGACAACTCACTCAGGATGATCCTTTCCAGATCCCACCATTTGCCTGCCAATTTCATGATTTCGTTATTTTTCATTGCTGAGTAATATTCCCTTGTGTAGATGTACCACAATTTCTGCATCCGTTCTTCAGTTGAGGGGCATCTGGGTTGTTTCCAGCTTCTGGCTATTACAAATAAAGCTGCTACAAACATGGTTGAGCAAATGTCCTTTTAGTGTACTTGAGCCTCTTTTGGATATATGCCTAGGAGTGGTATGGCTGGATCTTGGGGAAGCACTATTCCTAGTTGTCTGAGAAAGCGCCAGATTGATTTCCAGAGTGGTTGTACAAGTTTACATTCCCACCAGCAGTGGCGAAGGGTTCCCCTTTCTCCACAACCTCTCCAGCATGTGTTGTCACTTGAGTTTTTGATCTTGGCCATTCTCATGGCTGTAAGGTGAAATCTCAGGGTTGTTTTGATTTGCATTTCCCTAATGGCTAGTGAGGTTGAGCATTTCTTTAAGTGCTTCTCTGCCATTTGGTATGCCTCTACAGAGAATTCTCTGTTTAGCTCTGTTCCCCATTTTTTAAGTGGATTACTTGGTTTGCTGCTTCTCAGCTTCTTTAGTTCTTTATATATACTGGATATGAGTCCTCTGTCAGATAAAGGGTTGGTGAAGATTCTTTCCCAATCTGTAGGCAGTCGCTTTGTTTTGTTGATGGTCTCCTTTGCTTTGCAGAAGCTTTTCAGTTTCATGAGGTCCCATTTATTGATTGTTGCTCTTAGAGCCTGTGCTGTTGGTGTTCTGTTCAGGAAGTTTTCTCCTATACCAATGAGTTCTAGGGTATTCCCCACTTTTATATTCTAGCCGATTTAATGTGTCAGGTTTTATGTTGAGGTCTTTGATCCATTGGACTTCAGTTTTGTGCAGGGTGATAAGTATGGATCTATTTTCATTTTTCTACATATAGACATCCAGTTGGACCAGCACCATTTGTTGAAGATGTTATCTTTTTTCCATTGTATGGTTTTGGCGTCTTTGTCAAAGATCAGGTGTCCATAAGTGTGCGGGTTTATTTCTGGGTCCTCTGTTCGCTTCCATTGATCCACTATTGTGTTCCTATGCCAGTACCATGCAGTTTTAAAAACTCTTGCTCTATAGTACAACTTAAGATCAGGGATGGAGATACCTCCAGAAGATCTTTTATTGTAGAGGATTGTTTTAGCAATTCTGGGTTTCTTGTTATTCCATATGAAGTTGAGCATTTTTCTTTCCAGGTCTGTAAAGAATTGTGTTGGTTAGTTGATGGGAATTGCATGGAATCTGTAGATTGCTTTTGGTAAAATGGCCATTTTTACTATGTTAATCCTACCAAGCCATGAGCATGGGAGATCTTTCCATCTTCTCGTATCTTCTTCTACTCCTTTCTTCAGAGACTTGAAATTTTTTTCATACAAGTCTTTGACTTCCTTGGTTAGGGTTACTCCGAGGTACCTTATGTAATTTGTGGCTATTGTGAAGGGTGTTGTTTCTCTAATTTCTTTCTCAGCCCTTTTGTCTTTTGTATACGGGAGGGCTACTGATTTTTTTGAATTAATTTTCTTGAAACCTTTTGTTAGACTAAAATCAAGAGATCAGGGATTGCCTAAGCTTTTTCTCTCCAGAGTATCTTTCAACCTTCCTATAACTAGCTCAACAGAAAATATGGCAGAGGGGTCGGTGTTGCTGTGACTGGGAAGCCTTGTTCTCTCACTCATGACTCAATAATAAAGCTCTATTATGTGGCTATGTTGCCAGGTTACTGCTCAAAAACTGAAGTCAGAAGGCTCCTGTCCTCAGATGAGAGCAGTCTCTGCTAGGGTTATATGTTGCGGGCAGGGATCTTCTGTCTCCAAACACCACAGAGGATCTAAGAACAAGGGCTGATGGTTAACAGAAGGTAAGGTGGAAGTGAACCTCTAATAATTTTTTTCCCTTTATTTTTAAAATTTTTCATCAATTACACTTTATACATTCTGCATCCCCCCATAAGCCCCTCCCTCCTCCCCTCCCAATCCCACCCACCCTCCTCCCTCTGCATGCATGCCACTCCCCAAGTCCACTGATAGGGGAGGTTCTTCTCTCCTTTCTGATCTTAGTCCTTCAGTTCACCTCAAAAGTGGTTACATTGTCCTCTACTATGGCCTGGTAAGTCTGCTCCCCCCCCAGGGGGAGGTGATCAAAGAGCAGGCCAATCAGATTATGTCAGAGGCAGTCCCTCTTCACATTACTATGTAACCCAATTGGACTCTGAACTGCCCTGGGCTACATCTGTGCAGGGGTTCTGGGTAATCTCCATGAATAGTCCTTGGTTGGAGTATGAGTCTCTGGGAAGTTCCCTGTGTTCAAATTTTCTTGTTCTGTTACTCTCCTTGTGGAGACCCTGTCCTCTCCAGTTCTCACTATTTCCCAGTTCTTACATAAAATTCCATTCACTCTGCCCAACAGTTGCCCATCAGGCTCAGCATCTTCTTTGATAGTCTGTAGGGCAGAGGCTTTCAGAGGCCATCTGTGGTAGGTTCCTAGGTTGTTTCCTGTTTTCTTCTTCTTCTGATGTCCATCCTCTTTGCCTTTCCGGATGGGGATTGGACATTTTAGTTAGGGTCCTCTCTCTTGCTTAGTTTCTTTAGATGCACAGGTTTTAGTGGGTTTGTCCTATGTTGTATGTCTATATGAGTGAGTATATACCATGTGTGTCTTTTTGCTTCTGGGACAACCCACTCAGGATGATCCTTTCCAGATCCCACCATTTGCCTGCAAATTTCATGATTTCGTTATTTTTCATTGCTGAGTAATATTCCCTTGTGTAGATGTACCACAATTTCTGCATCCATTCTTCAGTTGAGGGGCATCTGGGTTGTTTCCAGCTTCTGGCTATTACAAATAAAGCTGCTACAAACATGGTTGAGCAAATGTCCTTTTTGTGTACTTGAGCCTCTTTTGGATATATGCCTAGGAGTGGTATGGCTGGATCTTGGGGAAGCACTATTCCTAGTTGTCTGAGAAAGCGCCAGATTGATTTCCAGAGTGGTTGTACGAGTTTACATTCCCACCAGCAGTGGAGAAGGGTTCCCCTTTCTCCACAACCTCTCCAGCATGTGTTGTCACTTGAGTTTTTGATCTTGGCCATTCTCATGGCTGTAAGGTGAAATCTCAGGGTTGTTTTGATTTGCATTTCCCTAATGGCTAGTGAGGTTGAGCATTTCTTTAAGTGCTTCTCTGCCATTTGGTATGCCTCTACAGAGAATTCTCTGTTTAGCTCTGTTCCCCATTTTTTAAGTGGATTACTTGGTTTGCTGCTTCTCAGCTTCTTTAGTTCTTTATATATACTGGATATGAGTCCTCTGTCAGATAAAGGGTTGGTGAAGATTCTTTCCCAATCTGTAGGCAGTCGCTTTGTTTTGGTGATGGTCTCCTTTGCTTTGCAGAAGCTTTTCAGTTTCATGAGGTCCCATTTATTGATTGTTGCTCTTAGAGCCTGTGCTGTTGGTGTTCTGTTCAGGAAGTTTTCTCCTATACCAATGAGTTCTAGGGTATTCCCCACTTTTATATTCTAGCCGATTTAATGTGTCAGGTTTTATGTTGAGGTCTTTGATCCATTGGACTTCAGTTTTGTGCAGGGTGATAAGTATGGATCTATTTTCATTTTTCTACATATAGACATCCAGTTGGACCAGCACCATTTGTTGAAGATGTTATCTTTTTTCCATTGTATGGTTTTGGCGTCTTTGTCAAAGATCAGGTGTCCATAAGTGTGCGGGTTTATTTCTGGGTCCTCTGTTCGCTTCCATTGATCCACTATTGTGTTCCTATGCCAGTACCATGCAGTTTTAAAAACTCTTGCTCTATAGTACAACTTAAGATCAGGGATGGAGATACCTCCAGAAGATCTTTTATTGTAGAGGATTGTTTTAGCAATTCTGGGTTTCTTGTTATTCCATATGAAGTTGAGCATTTTTCTTTCCAGGTCTGTAAAGAATTGTGTTGGTTAGTTGATGGGAATTGCATGGAATCTGTAGATTGCTTTTGGTAAAATGGCCATTTTTACTATGTTAATCCTACCAAGCCATGAGCATGGGAGATCTTTCCATCTTCTCGTATCTTCTTCTACTCCTTTCTTCAGAGACTTGAAATTTTTTTCATACAAGTCTTTGACTTCCTTGGTTAGGGTTACTCCGAGGTACCTTATGTAATTTGTGGCTATTGTGAAGGGTGTTGTTTCTCTAATTTCTTTCTCAGCCCTTTTGTCTTTTGTATACGGGAGGGCTACTGATTTTTTTGAATTAATTTTCTTGAAACCTTTTGTTAGACTAAAATCAAGAGATCAGGGATTGCCTAAGCTTTTTCTCTCCAGAGTATCTTTCAACCTTCCTATAACTAGCTCAACAGAAAATATGGCAGAGGGGTCGGTGTTGCTGTGACTGGGAAGCCTTGTTCTCTCACTCATGACTCAATAATAAAGCTCTATTATGTGGCTATGTTGCCAGGTTACTGCTCAAAACCTGAAGTCAGGAGGCTCCTGTCCTCAGATGAGAGCAGTCTCTGCTAGGGTTATATGTTGCGGGCAGGGATCTTCTGTCTCCAAACACCACAGAGGATCTAAGAACAAGGGCTGATGGTTAACAGAAGGTAAGGTGGAAGTGAACCTCTAATAATTTTTTTCCCTTTATTTTTAAAATTTTTCATCAATTACACTTTATACATTCTGCATCCCCCCATAAGCCCCTCCCTCCTCCCCTCCCAATCCCACCCACCCTCCTCCCTCTGCATGCATGCCACTCCCCAAGTCCACTGATAGGGGAGGTTCTTCTCTCCTTTCTGATCTTAGTCCTTCAGTTCACCTCAAAAGTGGTTACATTGTCCTCTACTATGGCCTGGTAAGTCTGCTCCCCCCCAGGGGGAGGTGATCAAAGAGCAGGCCAATCAGATTATGTCAGAGGCAGTCCCTCTTCACATTACTATGTAACCCAATTGGACTCTGAACTGCCCTGGGCTACATCTGTGCAGGGGTTCTGGGTAATCTCCATGAATAGTCCTTGGTTGGAGTATGAGTCTCTGGGAAGTTCCCTGTGTTCAAATTTTCTTGTTCTGTTACTCTCCTTGTGGAGACCCTGTCCTCTCCACTTCTCACTATTTCCCAGTTCTTACATAAAATTCCATTCACTCTGCCCAACAGTTGCCCATCAGGCTCAGCATCTTCTTTGATAGTCTGTAGGGCAGAGGCTTTCAGAGGCCATCTGTGGTAGGTTCCTAGGTTGTTTCCTGTTTTCTTCTTCTTCTGATGTCCATCCTCTTTGCCTTTCCGGATGGGGATTGGACATTTTAGTTAGGGTCCTCTCTCTTGCTTAGTTTCTTTAGATGCACAGGTTTTAGTGGGTTTGTCCTATGTTGTATGTCTATATGAGTGAGTATATACCATGTGTGTCTTTTTGCTTCTGGGACAACTCACTCAGGATGATCCTTTCCAGATCCCACCATTTGCCTGCCAATTTCATGATTTCGTTATTTTTCATTGCTGAGTAATATTCCCTTGTGTAGATGTACCACAATTTCTGCATCCGTTCTTCAGTTGAGGGGCATCTGGGTTGTTTCCAGCTTCTGGCTATTACAAATAAAGCTGCTACAAACATGGTTGAGCAAATGTCCTTTTAGTGTACTTGAGCCTCTTTTGGATATATGCCTAGGAGTGGTATGGCTGGATCTTGGGGAAGCACTATTCCTAGTTGTCTGAGAAAGCGCCAGATTGATTTCCAGAGTGGTTGTACAAGTTTACATTCCCACCAGCAGTGGCGAAGGGTTCCCCTTTCTCCACAACCTCTCCAGCATGTGTTGTCACTTGAGTTTTTGATCTTGGCCATTCTCATGGCTGTAAGGTGAAATCTCAGGGTTGTTTTGATTTGCATTTCCCTAATGGCTAGTGAGGTTGAGCATTTCTTTAAGTGCTTCTCTGCCATTTGGTATGCCTCTACAGAGAATTCTCTGTTTAGCTCTGTTCCCCATTTTTTAAGTGGATTACTTGGTTTGCTGCTTCTCAGCTTCTTTAGTTCTTTATATATACTGGATATGAGTCCTCTGTCAGATAAAGGGTTGGTGAAGATTCTTTCCCAATCTGTAGGCAGTCGCTTTGTTTTGGTGATGGTCTCCTTTGCTTTGCAGAAGCTTTTCAGTTTCATGAGGTCCCATTTATTGATTGTTGCTCTTAGAGCCTGTGCTGTTGGTGTTCTGTTCAGGAAGTTTTCTCCTATACCAATGAGTTCTAGGGTATTCCCCACTTTTATATTCTAGCCGATTTAATGTGTCAGGTTTTATGTTGAGGTCTTTGATCCATTGGACTTCAGTTTTGTGCAGGGTGATAAGTATGGATCTATTTTCATTTTTCTACATATAGACATCCAGTTGGACCAGCACCATTTGTTGAAGATGTTATCTTTTTTCCATTGTATGGTTTTGGCGTCTTTGTCAAAGATCAGGTGTCCATAAGTGTGCGGGTTTATTTCTGGGTCCTCTGTTCGCTTCCATTGATCCACTATTGTGTTCCTATGCCAGTACCATGCAGTTTTAAAAACTCTTGCTCTATAGTACAACTTAAGATCAGGGATGGAGATACCTCCAGAAGATCTTTTATTGTAGAGGATTGTTTTAGCAATTCTGGGTTTCTTGTTATTCCATATGAAGTTGAGCATTTTTCTTTCCAGGTCTGTAAAGAATTGTGTTGGTTAGTTGATGGGAATTGCATGGAATCTGTAGATTGCTTTTGGTAAAATGGCCATTTTTACTATGTTAATCCTACCAAGCCATGAGCATGGGAGATCTTTCCATCTTCTCGTATCTTCTTCTACTCCTTTCTTCAGAGACTTGAAATTTTTTTCATACAAGTCTTTGACTTCCTTGGTTAGGGTTACTCCGAGGTACCTTATGTAATTTGTGGCTATTGTGAAGGGTGTTGTTTCTCTAATTTCTTTCTCAGCCCTTTTGTCTTTTGTATACGGGAGGGCTACTGATTTTTTTGAATTAATTTTCTTGAAACCTTTTGTTAGACTAAAATCAAGAGATCAGGGATTGCCTAAGCTTTTTCTCTCCAGAGTATCTTTCAACCTTCCTATAACTAGCTCAACAGAAAATATGGCAGAGGGGTCGGTGTTGCTGTGACTGGGAAGCCTTGTTCTCTCACTCATGACTCAATAATAAAGCTCTATTATGTGGCTATGTTGCCAGGTTACTGCTCAAAAACTGAAGTCAGAAGGCTCCTGTCCTCAGATGAGAGCAGTCTCTGCTAGGGTTATATGTTGCGGGCAGGGATCTTCTGTCTCCAAACACCACAGAGGATCTAAGAACAAGGGCTGATGGTTAACAGAAGGTAAGGTGGAAGTGAACCTCTAATAATTTTTTTCCCTTTATTTTTAAAATTTTTCATCAATTACACTTTATACATTCTGCATCCCCCCATAAGCTCCTCCCTCCTCCCCTCCCAATCCCACCCACCCTCCTCCCTCTGCATGCATGCCACTCCCCAAGTCCACTGATAGGGGAGGTTCTTCTCTCCTTTCTGATCTTAGTCCTTCAGTTCACCTCAAAAGTGGTTACATTGTCCTCTACTATGGCCTGGTAAGTCTGCTCCCCCCCCAGGGGGAGGTGATCAAAGAGCAGGCCAATCAGATTATGTCAGAGGCAGTCCCTCTTCACATTACTATGTAACCCAATTGGACTCTGAACTGCCCTGGGCTACATCTGTGCAGGGGTTCTGGGTAATCTCCATGAATAGTCCTTGGTTGGAGTATGAGTCTCTGGGAAGTTCCCTGTGTTCAAATTTTCTTGTTCTGTTACTCTCCTTGTGGAGACCCTGTCCTCTCCAGTTCTCACTATTTCCCAGTTCTTACATAAAATTCCATTCACTCTGCCCAACAGTTGCCCATCAGGCTCAGCATCTTCTTTGATAGTCTGTAGGGCAGAGGCTTTCAGAGGCCATCTGTGGTAGGTTCCTAGGTTGTTTCCTGTTTTCTTCTTCTTCTGATGTCCATCCTCTTTGCCTTTCCGGATGGGGATTGGACATTTTAGTTAGGGTCCTCTCTCTTGCTTAGTTTCTTTAGATGCACAGGTTTTAGTGGGTTTGTCCTATGTTGTATGTCTATATGAGTGAGTATATACCATGTGTGTCTTTTTGCTTCTGGGACAACCCACTCAGGATGATCCTTTCCAGATCCCACCATTTGCCTGCAAATTTCATGATTTCGTTATTTTTCATTGCTGAGTAATATTCCCTTGTGTAGATGTACCACAATTTCTGCATCCGTTCTTCAGTTGAGGGGCATCTGGGTTGTTTCCAGCTTCTGGCTATTACAAATAAAGCTGCTACAAACATGGTTGAGCAAATGTCCTTTTAGTGTACTTGAGCCTCTTTTGGATATATGCCTAGGAGTGGTATGGCTGGATCTTGGGGAAGCACTATTCCTAGTTGTCTGAGAAAGCGCCAGATTGATTTCCAGAGTGGTTGTACAAGTTTACATTCCCACCAGCAGTGGCGAAGGGTTCCCCTTTCTCCACAACCTCTCCAGCATGTGTTGTCACTTGAGTTTTTGATCTTGGCCATTCTCATGGCTGTAAGGTGAAATCTCAGGGTTGTTTTGATTTGCATTTCCCTAATGGCTAGTGAGGTTGAGCATTTCTTTAAGTGCTTCTCTGCCATTTGGTATGCCTCTACAGAGAATTCTCTGTTTAGCTCTGTTCCCCATTTTTTAAGTGGATTACTTGGTTTGCTGCTTCTCAGCTTCTTTAGTTCTTTATATATACTGGATATGAGTCCTCTGTCAGATAAAGGGTTGGTGAAGATTCTTTCCCAATCTGTAGGCAGTCGCTTTGTTTTGGTGATGGTCTCCTTTGCTTTGCAGAAGCTTTTCAGTTTCATGAGGTCCCATTTATTGATTGTTGCTCTTAGAGCCTGTTCTGTTGGTGTTCTGTTCAGGAAGTTTTCTCCTATACCAATGAGTTCTAGGGTATTCCCCACTTTTATATTCTAGCCGATTTAATGTGTCAGGTTTTATGTTGAGGTCTTTGATCCATTGGACTTCAGTTTTGTGCAGGGTGATAAGTATGGATCTATTTTCATTTTTCTACATATAGACATCCAGTTGGACCAGCACCATTTGTTGAAGATGTTATCTTTTTTCCATTGTATGGTTTTGGCGTCTTTGTCAAAGATCAGGTGTCCATAAGTGTGCGGGTTTATTTCTGGGTCCTCTGTTCGCTTCCATTGATCCACTATTGTGTTCCTATGCCAGTACCATGCAGTTTTAAAAACTCTTGCTCTATAGTACAACTTAAGATCAGGGATGGAGATACCTCCAGAAGATCTTTTATTGTAGAGGATCGTTTTAGCAATTCTGGGTTTCTTGTTATTCCATATGAAGTTGAGCATTTTTCTTTCCAGGTCTGTAAAGAATTGTGTTGGTTAGTTGATGGGAATTGCATGGAATCTGTAGATTGCTTTTGGTAAAATGGCCATTTTTACTATGTTAATCCTACCAAGCCATGAGCATGGGAGATCTTTCCATCTTCTCATATCTTCTTCTACTCCTTTCTTCAGAGACTTGAAATTTTTTTCATACAAGTCTTTGACTTCCTTGGTTAGGGTTACTCCGAGGTACCTTATGTAATTTGTGGCTATTGTGAAGGGTGTTGTTTCTCTAATTTCTTTCTCAGCCCTTTTGTCTTTTGTATACGGGAGGGCTACTGATTTTTTTGAATTAATTTTCTTGAAACCTTTTGTTAGACTAAAATCAAGAGATCAGGGATTGCCTAAGCTTTTTCTCTCCAGAGTATCTTTCAACCTTCCTATAACTAGCTCAACAGAAAATATGGCAGAGGGGTCGGTGTTGCTGTGACTGGGAAGCCTTGTTCTCTCACTCATGACTCAATAATAAAGCTCTATTATGTGGCTATGTTGCCAGGTTACTGCTCAAAACCTGAAGTCAGAAGGCTCCTGTCCTCAGATGAGAGCAGTCTCTGCTAGGGTTATATGTTGCGGGCAGGGATCTTCTGTCTCCAAACACCACAGAGGATTTAAGAACAAGGGCTGATGGTTAACAGAAGGTAAGGTGGAAGTGAACCTCTAATAATTTTTTTCCCTTTATTTTTAAAATTTTTCATCAATTACACTTTATACATTCTGCATCCCCCCATAAGCCCCTCCCTCCTCCCCTCCCAATCCCACCCACCCTCCTCCCTCTGCATGCATGCCACTCCCCAAGTCCACTGATAGGGGAGGTTCTTCTCTCCTTTCTGATCTTAGTCCTTCAGTTCACCTCAAAAGTGGTTACATTGTCCTCTACTATGGCCTGGTAAGTCTGCTCCCCCCCCAGGGGGAGGTGATCAAAGAGCAGGCCAATCAGATTATGTCAGAGGCAGTCCCTCTTCACATTACTATGTAACCCAATTGGACTCTGAACTGCCCTGGGCTACATCTGTGCAGGGGTTCTGGGTAATCTCCATGAATAGTCCTTGGTTGGAGTATGAGTCTCTGGGAAGTTCCCTGTGTTCAAATTTTCTTGTTCTGTTACTCTCCTTGTGGAGACCCTGTCCTCTCCAGTTCTCACTATTTCCCAGTTCTTACATAAAATTCCATTCACTCTGCCCAACAGTTGCCCATCAGGCTCAGCATCTTCTTTGATAGTCTGTAGGGCAGAGGCTTTCAGAGGCCATCTGTGGTAGGTTCCTAGGTTGTTTCCTGTTTTCTTCTTCTTCTGATGTCCATCCTCTTTGCCTTTCCAGATGGGGATTGGACATTTTAGTTAGGGTCCTCTCTCTTGCTTAGTTTCTTTAGATGCACAGGTTTTAGTGGGTTTGTCCTATGTTGTATGTCTATATGAGTGAGTATATACCATGTGTGTCTTTTTGCTTCTGGGACAACTCACTCAGGATGATCCTTTCCAGATCCCACCATTTGCCTGCAAATTTCATGATTTCGTTATTTTTCATTGCTGAGTAATATTCCCTTGTGTAGATGTACCACAATTTCTGCATCCGTTCTTCAGTTGAGGGGCATCTGGGTTGTTTCCAGCTTCTGGCTATTACAAATAAAGCTGCTACAAACATGGTTGAGCAAATGTCCTTTTAGTGTACTTGAGCCTCTTTTGGATATATGCCTAGGAGTGGTATGGCTGGATCTTGGGGAAGCACTATTCCTAGTTGTCTGAGAAAGCGCCAGATTGATTTCCAGAGTGGTTGTACAAGTTTACATTCCCACCAGCAGTGGCGAAGGGTTCCCCTTTCTCCACAACCTCTCCAGCATGTGTTGTCACTTGAGTTTTTGATCTTGGCCATTCTCATGGCTGTAAGGTGAAATCTCAGGGTTGTTTTGATTTGCATTTCCCTAATGGCTAGTGAGGTTGAGCATTTCTTTAAGTGCTTCTCTGCCATTTGGTATGCCTCTACAGAGAATTCTCTGTTTAGCTCTGTTCCCCATTTTTTAAGTGGATTACTTGGTTTGCTGCTTCTCAGCTTCTTTAGTTCTTTATATATACTGGATATGAGTCCTCTGTCAGATAAAGGGTTGGTGAAGATTCTTTCCCAATCTGTAGGCAGTCGCTTTGTTTTGGTGATGGTCTCCTTTGCTTTGCAGAAGCTTTTCAGTTTCATGAGGTCCCATTTATTGATTGTTGCTCTTAGAGCCTGTGCTGTTGGTGTTCTGTTCAGGAAGTTTTCTCCTATACCAATGAGTTCTAGGGTATTCCCCACTTTTATATTCTAGCCGATTTAATGTGTCAGGTTTTATGTTGAGGTCTTTGATCCATTGGACTTCAGTTTTGTGCAGGGTGATAAGTATGGATCTATTTTCATTTTTCTACATATAGACATCCAGTTGGACCAGCACCATTTGTTGAAGATGTTATCTTTTTTCCATTGTATGGTTTTGGCGTCTTTGTCAAAGATCAGGTGTCCATAAGTGTGCGGGTTTATTTCTGGGTCCTCTGTTCGCTTCCATTGATCCACTATTGTGTTCCTATGCCAGTACCATGCAGTTTTAAAAACTCTTGCTCTATAGTACAACTTAAGATCAGGGATGGAGATACCTCCAGAAGATCTTTTATTGTAGAGGATCGTTTTAGCAATTCTGGGTTTCTTGTTATTCCATATGAAGTTGAGCATTTTTCTTTCCAGGTCTGTAAAGAATTGTGTTGGTTAGTTGATGGGAATTGCATGGAATCTGTAGATTGCTTTTGGTAAAATGGCCATTTTTACTATGTTAATCCTACCAAGCCATGAGCATGGGAGATCTTTCCATCTTCTCATATCTTCTTCTACTCCTTTCTTCAGAGACTTGAAATTTTTTTCATACAAGTCTTTGACTTCCTTGGTTAGGGTTACTCCGAGGTACCTTATGTAATTTGTGGCTATTGTGAAGGGTGTTGTTTCTCTAATTTCTTTCTCAGCCCTTTTGTCTTTTGTATTTGGGAGGGCTACTGATTTTTTTGAATTAATTTTCTTGAAACCTTTTGTTAGACTAAAATCAAGAGATCAGGGATTGCCTAAGCTTTTTCTCTCCAGAGTATCTTTCAACCTTCCTATAACTTGCTCAACAGAAAATATGGCAGAGGGGTCGGTGTTGCTGTGACTGGGAAGCCTTGTTCTCTCACTCATGACTCAATAATAAAGCTCTATTATGTGGCTATGTTGCCAGGTTACTACTCAAAAACTGAAGTCAGAAGGCTCCTGTCCTCAGATGAGAGCAGTCTCTGCTAGGGTTATATGTTGCGGGCAGGGATCTTCTGTCTCCAAACACCACAGAGGATCTAAGAACAAGGGCTGATGGTTAACAGAAGGTAAGGTGGAAGTGAACCTCTAATAATTTTTTTCCCTTTATTTTTAAAATTTTTCATCAATTACACTTTATACATTCTGCATCCCCCCATAAGCCCCTCCCTCCTCCCCTCCCAATCCCACCCACCCTCCTCCCTCTGCATGCATGCCACTCCCCAAGTCCACTGATAGGGGAGGTTCTTCTCTCCTTTCTGATCTTAGTCCTTCAGTTCACCTCAAAAGTGGTTACATTGTCCTCTACTATGGCCTGGTAAGTCTGCTCCCCCCCCAGGGGGAGGTGATCAAAGAGCAGGCCAATCAGATTATGTCAGAGGCAGTCCCTCTTCACATTACTATGTAACCCAATTGGACTCTGAACTGCCCTGGGCTACATCTGTGCAGGGGTTCTGGGTAATCTCCATGAATAGTCCTTGGTTGGAGTATGAGTCTCTGGGAAGTTCCCTGTGTTCAAATTTTCTTGTTCTGTTACTCTCCTTGTGGAGACCCTGTCCTCTCCAGTTCTCACTATTTCCCAGTTCTTACATAAAATTCCATTCACTCTGCCCAACAGTTGCCCATCAGGCTCAGCATCTTCTTTGATAGTCTGTAGGGCAGAGGCTTTCAGAGGCCATCTGTGGTAGGTTCCTAGGTTGTTTCCTGTTTTCTTCTTCTTCTGATGTCCATCCTCTTTGCCTTTCCGGATGGGGATTGGACATTTTAGTTAGGGTCCTCTCTCTTGCTTAGTTTCTTTAGATGCACAGGTTTTAGTGGGTTTGTCCTATGTTGTATGTCTATATGAGTGAGTATATACCATGTGTGTCTTTTTGCTTCTGGGACAACCCACTCAGGATGATCCTTTCCAGATCCCACCATTTGCCTGCAAATTTCATGATTTCGTTATTTTTCATTGCTGAGTAATATTCCCTTGTGTAGATGTACCACAATTTCTGCATCCGTTCTTCAGTTGAGGGGCATCTGGGTTGTTTCCAGCTTCTGGCTATTACAAATAAAGCTGCTACAAACATGGTTGAGCAAATGTCCTTTTAGTGTACTTGAGCCTCTTTTGGATATATGCCTAGGAGTGGTATGGCTGGATCTTGGGGAAGCACTATTCCTAGTTGTCTGAGAAAGCGCCAGATTGATTTCCAGAGTGGTTGTACAAGTTTACATTCCCACCAGCAGTGGCGAAGGGTTCCCCTTTCTCCACAACCTCTCCAGCATGTGTTGTCACTTGAGTTTTTGATCTTGGCCATTCTCATGGCTGTAAGGTGAAATCTCAGGGTTGTTTTGATTTGCATTTCCCTAATGGCTAGTGAGGTTGAGCATTTCTTTAAGTGCTTCTCTGCCATTTGGTATGCCTCTACAGAGAATTCTCTGTTTAGCTCTGTTCCCCATTTTTTAAGTGGATTACTTGGTTTGCTGCTTCTCAGCTTCTTTAGTTCTTTATATATACTGGATATGAGTCCTCTGTCAGATAAAGGGTTGGTGAAGATTCTTTCCCAATCTGTAGGCAGTCGCTTTGTTTTGGTGATGGTCTCCTTTGCTTTGCAGAAGCTTTTCAGTTTCATGAGGTCCCATTTATTGATTGTTGCTCTTAGAGCCTGTGCTGTTGGTGTTCTGTTCAGGAAGTTTTCTCCTATACCAATGAGTTCTAGGGTATTCCCCACTTTTATATTCTAGCCGATTTAATGTGTCAGGTTTTATGTTGAGGTCTTTGATCCATTGGACTTCAGTTTTGTGCAGGGTGATAAGTATGGATCTATTTTCATTTTTCTACATATAGACATCCAGTTGGACCAGCACCATTTGTTGAAGATGTTATCTTTTTTCCATTGTATGGTTTTGGCGTCTTTGTCAAAGATCAGGTGTCCATAAGTGTGCGGGTTTATTTCTGGGTCCTCTGTTCGCTTCCATTGATCCACTATTGTGTTCCTATGCCAGTACCATGCAGTTTTAAAAACTCTTGCTCTATAGTACAACTTAAGATCAGGGATGGAGATACCTCCAGAAGATCTTTTATTGTAGAGGATCGTTTTAGCAATTCTGGGTTTCTTGTTATTCCATATGAAGTTGAGCATTTTTCTTTCCAGGTCTGTAAAGAATTGTGTTGGTTAGTTGATGGGAATTGCATGGAATCTGTAGATTGCTTTTGGTAAAATGGCCATTTTTACTATGTTAATCCTACCAAGCCATGAGCATGGGAGATCTTTCCATCTTCTCATATCTTCTTCTACTCCTTTCTTCAGAGACTTGAAATTTTTTTCATACAAGTCTTTGACTTCCTTGGTTAGGGTTACTCCGAGGTACCTTATGTAATTTGTGGCTATTGTGAAGGGTGTTGTTTCTCTAATTTCTTTCTCAGCCCTTTTGTCTTTTGTATACGGGAGGGCTACTGATTTTTTTGAATTAATTTTCTTGAAACCTTTTGTTAGACTAAAATCAAGAGATCAGGGATTGCCTAAGCTTTTTCTCTCCAGAGTATCTTTCAACCTTCCTATAACTTGCTCAACAGAAAATATGGCAGAGGGGTCGGTGTTGCTGTGACTGGGAAGCCTTGTTCTCTCACTCATGACTCAATAATAAAGCTCTATTATGTGGCTATGTTGCCAGGTTACTGCTCAAAAACTGAAGTCAGAAGGCTCCTGTCCTCAGATGAGAGCAGTCTCTGCTAGGGTTATATGTTGCGGGCAGGGATCTTCTGTCTCCAAACACCACAGAGGATCTAAGAACAAGGGCTGATGGTTAACAGAAGGTAAGGTGGAAGTGAACCTCTAATAATTTTTTTCCCTTTATTTTTAAAATTTTTCATCAATTACACTTTATACATTCTGCATCCCCCCATAAGCCCCTCCCTCCTCCCCTCCCAATCCCACCCACCCTCCTCCCTCTGCATGCATGCCACTCCCCAAGTCCACTGATAGGGGAGGTTCTTCTCTCCTTTCTGATCTTAGTCCTTCAGTTCACCTCAAAAGTGGTTACATTGTCCTCTACTATGGCCTGGTAAGTCTGCTCCCCCCCCCAGGGGGAGGTGATCAAAGAGCAGGCCAATCAGATTATGTCAGAGGCAGTCCCTCTTCACATTACTATGTAACCCAATTGGACTCTGAACTGCCCTGGGCTACATCTGTGCAGGGGTTCTGGGTAATCTCCATGAATAGTCCTTGGTTGGAGTATGAGTCTCTGGGAAGTTCCCTGTGTTCAAATTTTCTTGTTCTGTTACTCTCCTTGTGGAGACCCTGTCCTCTCCAGTTCTCACTATTTCCCAGTTCTTACATAAAATTCCATTCACTCTGCCCAACAGTTGCCCATCAGGCTCAGCATCTTCTTTGATAGTCTGTAGGGCAGAGGCTTTCAGAGGCCATCTGTGGTAGGTTCCTAGGTTGTTTCCTGTTTTCTTCTTCTTCTGATGTCCATCCTCTTTGCCTTTCCGGATGGGGATTGGACATTTTAGTTAGGGTCCTCTCTCTTGCTTAGTTTCTTTAGATGCACAGGTTTTAGTGGGTTTGTCCTATGTTGTATGTCTATATGAGTGAGTATATACCATGTGTGTCTTTTTGCTTCTGGGACAACTCACTCAGGATGATCCTTTCCAGATCCCACCATTTGCCTGCAAATTTCATGATTTCGTTATTTTTCATTGCTGAGTAATATTCCCTTGTGTAGATGTACCACAATTTCTGCATCCGTTCTTCAGTTGAGGGGCATCTGGGTTGTTTCCAGCTTCTGGCTATTACAAATAAAGCTGCTACAAACATGGTTGAGCAAATGTCCTTTTAGTGTACTTGAGCCTCTTTTGGATATATGCCTAGGAGTGGTATGGCTGGATCTTGGGGAAGCACTATTCCTAGTTGTCTGAGAAAGCGCCAGATTGATTTCCAGAGTGGTTGTACAAGTTTACATTCCCACCAGCAGTGGCGAAGGGTTCCCCTTTCTCCACAACCTCTCCAGCATGTGTTGTCACTTGAGTTTTTGATCTTGGCCATTCTCATGGCTGTAAGGTGAAATCTCAGGGTTGTTTTGATTTGCATTTCCCTAATGGCTAGTGAGGTTGAGCATTTCTTTAAGTGCTTCTCTGCCATTTGGTATGCCTCTACAGAGAATTCTCTGTTTAGCTCTGTTCCCCATTTTTTAAGTGGATTACTTGGTTTGCTGCTTCTCAGCTTCTTTAGTTCTTTACATATACTGGATATGAGTCCTCTGTCAGATAAAGGGTTGGTGAAGATTCTTTCCCAATCTGTAGGCAGTCGCTTTGTTTTGGTGATGGTCTCCTTTGCTTTGCAGAAGCTTTTCAGTTTCATGAGGTCCCATTTATTGATTGTTGCTCTTAGAGCCTGTGCTGTTGGTGTTCTGTTCAGGAAGTTTTCTCCTATACCAATGAGTTCTAGGGTATTCCCCACTTTTATATTCTAGCCGATTTAATGTGTCAGGTTTTATGTTGAGGTCTTTGATCCATTGGACTTCAGTTTTGTGCAGGGTGATAAGTATGGATCTATTTTCATTTTTCTACATATAGACATCCAGTTGGACCAGCACCATTTGTTGAAGATGTTATCTTTTTTCCATTGTATGGTTTTGGCGTCTTTGTCAAAGATCAGGTGTCCATAAGTGTGCGGGTTTATTTCTGGGTCCTCTGTTCGCTTCCATTGATCCACTATTGTGTTCCTATGCCAGTACCATGCAGTTTTAAAAACTCTTGCTCTATAGTACAACTTAAGATCAGGGATGGAGATACCTCCAGAAGATCTTTTATTGTAGAGGATCGTTTTAGCAATTCTGGGTTTCTTGTTATTCCATATGAAGTTGAGCATTTTTCTTTCCAGGTCTGTAAAGAATTGTGTTGGTTAGTTGATGGGAATTGCATGGAATCTGTAGATTGCTTTTGGTAAAATGGCCATTTTTACTATGTTAATCCTACCAAGCCATGAGCATGGGAGATCTTTCCATCTTCTCATATCTTCTTCTACTCCTTTCTTCAGAGACTTGAAATTTTTTTCATACAAGTCTTTGACTTCCTTGGTTAGGGTTACTCCGAGGTACCTTATGTAATTTGTGGCTATTGTGAAGGGTGTTGTTTCTCTAATTTCTTTCTCAGCCCTTTTGTCTTTTGTATACGGGAGGGCTACTGATTTTTTTGAATTAATTTTCTTGAAACCTTTTGTTAGACTAAAATCAAGAGATCAGGGATTGCCTAAGCTTTTTCTCTCCAGAGTATCTTTCAACCTTCCTATAACTAGCTCAACAGAAAATATGGCAGAGGGGTCGGTGTTGCTGTGACTGGGAAGCCTTGTTCTCTCACTCATGACTCAATAATAAAGCTCTATTATGTGGCTATGTTGCCAGGTTACTGCTCAAAAACTGAAGTCAGAAGGCTCCTGTCCTCAGATGAGAGCAGTCTCTGCTAGGGTTATATGTTGCGGGCAGGGATCTTCTGTCTCCAAACACCACAGAGGATCTAAGAACAAGGGCTGATGGTTAACAGAAGGTAAGGTGGAAGTGAACCTCTAATAATTTTTTTCCCTTTATTTTTAAAATTTTTCATCAATTACACTTTATACATTCTGCATCCCCCCATAAGCCCCTCCCTCCTCCCCTCCCAATCCCACCCACCCTCCTCCCTCTGCATGCATGCCACTCCCCAAGTCCACTGATAGGGGAGGTTCTTCTCTCCTTTCTGATCTTAGTCCTTCAGTTCACCTCAAAAGTGGTTACATTGTCCTCTACTATGGCCTGGTAAGTCTGCTCCCCCCCCCAGGGGGAGGTGATCAAAGAGCAGGCCAATCAGATTATGTCAGAGGCAGTCCCTCTTCACATTACTATGTAACCCAATTGGACTCTGAACTGCCCTGGGCTACATCTGTGCAGGGGTTCTGGGTAATCTCCATGAATAGTCCTTGGTTGGAGTATGAGTCTCTGGGAAGTTCCCTGTGTTCAAATTTTCTTGTTCTGTTACTCTCCTTGTGGAGACCCTGTCCTCTCCAGTTCTCACTATTTCCCAGTTCTTACATAAAATTCCATTCACTCTGCCCAACAGTTGCCCATCAGGCTCAGCATCTTCTTTGATAGTCTGTAGGGCAGAGGCTTTCAGAGGCCATCTGTGGTAGGTTCCTAGGTTGTTTCCTGTTTTCTTCTTCTTCTGATGTCCATCCTCTTTGCCTTTCCGGATGGGGATTGGACATTTTAGTTAGGGTCCTCTCTCTTGCTTAGTTTCTTTAGATGCACAGGTTTTAGTGGGTTTGTCCTATGTTGTATGTCTATATGAGTGAGTATATACCATGTGTGTCTTTTTGCTTCTGGGACAACTCACTCAGGATGATCCTTTCCAGATCCCACCATTTGCCTGCCAATTTCATGATTTCGTTATTTTTCATTGCTGAGTAATATTCCCTTGTGTAGATGTACCACAATTTCTGCATCCGTTCTTCAGTTGAGGGGCATCTGGGTTGTTTCCAGCTTCTGGCTATTACAAATAAAGCTGCTACAAACATGGTTGAGCAAATGTCCTTTTAGTGTACTTGAGCCTCTTTTGGATATATGCCTAGGAGTGGTATGGCTGGATCTTGGGGAAGCACTATTCCTAGTTGTCTGAGAAAGCGCCAGATTGATTTCCAGAGTGGTTGTACAAGTTTACATTCCCACCAGCAGTGGCGAAGGGTTCCCCTTTCTCCACAACCTCTCCAGCATGTGTTGTCACTTGAGTTTTTGATCTTGGCCATTCTCATGGCTGTAAGGTGAAATCTCAGGGTTGTTTTGATTTGCATTTCCCTAATGGCTAGTGAGGTTGAGCATTTCTTTAAGTGCTTCTCTGCCATTTGGTATGCCTCTACAGAGAATTCTCTGTTTAGCTCTGTTCCCCATTTTTTAAGTGGATTACTTGGTTTGCTGCTTCTCAGCTTCTTTAGTTCTTTATATATACTGGATATGAGTCCTCTGTCAGATAAAGGGTTGGTGAAGATTCTTTCCCAATCTGTAGGCAGTCGCTTTGTTTTGGTGATGGTCTCCTTTGCTTTGCAGAAGCTTTTCAGTTTCATGAGGTCCCATTTATTGATTGTTGCTCTTAGAGCCTGTGCTGTTGGTGTTCTGTTCAGGAAGTTTTCTCCTATACCAATGAGTTCTAGGGTATTCCCCACTTTTATATTCTAGCCGATTTAATGTGTCAGGTTTTATGTTGAGGTCTTTGATCCATTGGACTTCAGTTTTGTGCAGGGTGATAAGTATGGATCTATTTTCATTTTTCTACATATAGACATCCAGTTGGACCAGCACCATTTGTTGAAGATGTTATCTTTTTTTCCATTGTATGGTTTTGGCGTCTTTGTCAAAGATCAGGTGTCCATAAGTGTGCGGGTTTATTTCTGGGTCCTCTGTTCGCTTCCATTGATCCACTATTGTGTTCCTATGCCAGTACCATGCAGTTTTAAAAACTCTTGCTCTATAGTACAACTTAAGATCAGGGATGGAGATACCTCCAGAAGATCTTTTATTGTAGAGGATCGTTTTAGCAATTCTGGGTTTCTTGTTATTCCATATGAAGTTGAGCATTTTTCTTTCCAGGTCTGTAAAGAATTGTGTTGGTTAGTTGATGGGAATTGCATGGAATCTGTAGATTGCTTTTGGTAAAATGGCCATTTTTACTATGTTAATCCTACCAAGCCATGAGCATGGGAGATCTTTCCATCTTCTCATATCTTCTTCTACTCCTTTCTTCAGAGACTTGAAATTTTTTTCATACAAGTCTTTGACTTCCTTGGTTAGGGTTACTCCGAGGTACCTTATGTAATTTGTGGCTATTGTGAAGGGTGTTGTTTCTCTAATTTCTTTCTCAGCCCTTTTGTCTTTTGTATACGGGAGGGCTACTGATTTTTTTGAATTAATTTTCTTGAAACCTTTTGTTAGACTAAAATCAAGAGATCAGGGATTGCCTAAGCTTTTTCTCTCCAGAGTATCTTTCAACCTTCCTATAACTAGCTCAACAGAAAATATGGCAGAGGGGTCGGTGTTGCTGTGACTGGGAAGCCTTGTTCTCTCACTCATGACTCAATAATAAAGCTCTATTATGTGGCTATGTTGCCAGGTTACTGCTCAAAAACTGAAGTCAGAAGGCTCCTGTCCTCAGATGAGAGCAGTCTCTGCTAGGGTTATATGTTGCGGGCAGGGATCTTCTGTCTCCAAACACCACAGAGGATCTAAGAACAAGGGCTGATGGTTAACAGAAGGTAAGGTGGAAGTGAACCTCTAATAATTTTTTTCCCTTTATTTTTAAAATTTTTCATCAATTACACTTTATACATTCTGCATCCCCCCATAAGCCCCTCCCTCCTCCCCTCCCAATCCCACCCACCCTCCTCCCTCTGCATGCATGCCACTCCCCAAGTCCACTGATAGGGGAGGTTCTTCTCTCCTTTCTGATCTTAGTCCTTCAGTTCACCTCAAAAGTGGTTACATTGTCCTCTACTATGGCCTGGTAAGTCTGCTCCCCCCCAGGGGGAGGTGATCAAAGAGCAGGCCAATCAGATTATGTCAGAGGCAGTCCCTCTTCACATTACTATGTAACCCAATTGGACTCTGAACTGCCCTGGGCTACATCTGTGCAGGGGTTCTGGGTAATCTCCATGAATAGTCCTTGGTTGGAGTATGAGTCTCTGGGAAGTTCCCTGTGTTCAAATTTTCTTGTTCTGTTACTCTCCTTGTGGAGACCCTGTCCTCTCCAGTTCTCACTATTTCCCAGTTCTTACATAAAATTCCATTCACTCTGCCCAACAGTTGCCCATCAGGCTCAGCATCTTCTTTGATAGTCTGTAGGGCAGAGGCTTTCAGAGGCCATCTGTGGTAGGTTCCTAGGTTGTTTCCTGTTTTCTTCTTCTTCTGATGTCCATCCTCTTTGCCTTTCCGGATGGGGATTGGACATTTTAGTTAGGGTCCTCTCTCTTGCTTAGTTTCTTTAGATGCACAGGTTTTAGTGGGTTTGTCCTATGTTGTATGTCTATATGAGTGAGTATATACCATGTGTGTCTTTTTGCTTCTGGGACAACTCACTCAGGATGATCCTTTCCAGATCCCACCATTTGCCTGCCAATTTCATGATTTCGTTATTTTTCATTGCTGAGTAATATTCCCTTGTGTAGATGTACCACAATTTCTGCATCCGTTCTTCAGTTGAGGGGCATCTGGGTTGTTTCCAGCTTCTGGCTATTACAAATAAAGCTGCTACAAACATGGTTGAGCAAATGTCCTTTTAGTGTACTTGAGCCTCTTTTGGATATATGCCTAGGAGTGGTATGGCTGGATCTTGGGGAAGCACTATTCCTAGTTGTCTGAGAAAGCGCCAGATTGATTTCCAGAGTGGTTGTACAAGTTTACATTCCCACCAGCAGTGGCGAAGGGTTCCCCTTTCTCCACAACCTCTCCAGCATGTGTTGTCACTTGAGTTTTTGATCTTGGCCATTCTCATGGCTGTAAGGTGAAATCTCAGGGTTGTTTTGATTTGCATTTCCCTAATGGCTAGTGAGGTTGAGCATTTCTTTAAGTGCTTCTCTGCCATTTGGTATGCCTCTACAGAGAATTCTCTGTTTAGCTCTGTTCCCCATTTTTTAAGTGGATTACTTGGTTTGCTGCTTCTCAGCTTCTTTAGTTCTTTATATATACTGGATATGAGTCCTCTGTCAGATAAAGGGTTGGTGAAGATTCTTTCCCAATCTGTAGGCAGTCGCTTTGTTTTGGTGATGGTCTCCTTTGCTTTGCAGAAGCTTTTCAGTTTCATGAGGTCCCATTTATTGATTGTTGCTCTTAGAGCCTGTGCTGTTGGTGTTCTGTTCAGGAAGTTTTCTCCTATACCAATGAGTTCTAGGGTATTCCCCACTTTTATATTCTAGCCGATTTAATGTGTCAGGTTTTATGTTGAGGTCTTTGATCCATTGGACTTCAGTTTTGTGCAGGGTGATAAGTATGGATCTATTTTCATTTTTCTACATATAGACATCCAGTTGGACCAGCACCATTTGTTGAAGATGTTATCTTTTTTTCCATTGTATGGTTTTGGCGTCTTTGTCAAAGATCAGGTGTCCATAAGTGTGCGGGTTTATTTCTGGGTCCTCTGTTCGCTTCCATTGATCCACTATTGTGTTCCTATGCCAGTACCATGCAGTTTTAAAAACTCTTGCTCTATAGTACAACTTAAGATCAGGGATGGAGATACCTCCAGAAGATCTTTTATTGTAGAGGATTGTTTTAGCAATTCTGGGTTTCTTGTTATTCCATATGAAGTTGAGCATTTTTCTTTCCAGGTCTGTAAAGAATTGTGTTGGTTAGTTGATGGGAATTGCATGGAATCTGTAGATTGCTTTTGGTAAAATGGCCATTTTTACTATGTTAATCCTACCAAGCCATGAGCATGGGAGATCTTTCCATCTTCTCATATCTTCTTCTACTCCTTTCTTCAGAGACTTGAAATTTTTTTCATACAAGTCTTTGACTTCCTTGGTTAGGGTTACTCCGAGGTACCTTATGTAATTTGTGGCTATTGTGAAGGGTGTTGTTTCTCTAATTTCTTTCTCAGCCCTTTTGTCTTTTGTATACGGGAGGGCTACTGATTTTTTTGAATTAATTTTCTTGAAACCTTTTGTTAGACTAAAATCAAGAGATCAGGGATTGCCTAAGCTTTTTCTCTCCAGAGTATCTTTCAACCTTCCTATAACTAGCTCAACAGAAAATATGGCAGAGGGGTCGGTGTTGCTGTGACTGGGAAGCCTTGTTCTCTCACTCATGACTCAATAATAAAGCTCTATTATGTGGCTATGTTGCCAGGTTACTGCTCAAAAACTGAAGTCAGAAGGCTCCTGTCCTCAGATGAGAGCAGTCTCTGCTAGGGTTATATGTTGCGGGCAGGGATCTTCTGTCTCCAAACACCACAGAGGATCTAAGAACAAGGGCTGATGGTTAACAGAAGGTAAGGTGGAAGTGAACCTCTAATAATTTTTTTCCCTTTATTTTTAAAATTTTTCATCAATTACACTTTATACATTCTGCATCCCCCCATAAGCCCCTCCCTCCTCCCCTCCCAATCCCACCCACCCTCCTCCCTCTGCATGCATGCCACTCCCCAAGTCCACTGATAGGGGAGGTTCTTCTCTCCTTTCTGATCTTAGTCCTTCAGTTCACCTCAAAAGTGGTTACATTGTCCTCTACTATGGCCTGGTAAGTCTGCTCCCCCCCAGGGGGAGGTGATCAAAGAGCAGGCCAATCAGATTATGTCAGAGGCAGTCCCTCTTCACATTACTATGTAACCCAATTGGACTCTGAACTGCCCTGGGCTACATCTGTGCAGGGGTTCTGGGTAATCTCCATGAATAGTCCTTGGTTGGAGTATGAGTCTCTGGGAAGTTCCCTGTGTTCAAATTTTCTTGTTCTGTTACTCTCCTTGTGGAGACCCTGTCCTCTCCAGTTCTCACTATTTCCCAGTTCTTACATAAAATTCCATTCACTCTGCCCAACAGTTGCCCATCAGGCTCAGCATCTTCTTTGATAGTCTGTAGGGCAGAGGCTTTCAGAGGCCATCTGTGGTAGGTTCCTAGGTTGTTTCCTGTTTTCTTCTTCTTCTGATGTCCATCCTCTTTGCCTTTCCGGATGGGGATTGGACATTTTAGTTAGGGTCCTCTCTCTTGCTTAGTTTCTTTAGATGCACAGGTTTTAGTGGGTTTGTCCTATGTTGTATGTCTATATGAGTGAGTATATACCATGTGTGTCTTTTTGCTTCTGGGACAACTCACTCAGGATGATCCTTTCCAGATCCCACCATTTGCCTGCCAATTTCATGATTTCGTTATTTTTCATTGCTGAGTAATATTCCCTTGTGTAGATGTACCACAATTTCTGCATCCGTTCTTCAGTTGAGGGGCATCTGGGTTGTTTCCAGCTTCTGGCTATTACAAATAAAGCTGCTACAAACATGGTTGAGCAAATGTCCTTTTAGTGTACTTGAGCCTCTTTTGGATATATGCCTAGGAGTGGTATGGCTGGATCTTGGGGAAGCACTATTCCTAGTTGTCTGAGAAAGCGCCAGATTGATTTCCAGAGTGGTTGTACAAGTTTACATTCCCACCAGCAGTGGAGAAGGGTTCCCCTTTCTCCACAACCTCTCCAGCATGTGTTGTCACTTGAGTTTTTGATCTTGGCCATTCTCATGGCTGTAAGGTGAAATCTCAGGGTTGTTTTGATTTGCATTTCCCTAATGGCTAGTGAGGTTGAGCATTTCTTTAAGTGCTTCTCTGCCATTTGGTATGCCTCTACAGAGAATTCTCTGTTTAGCTCTGTTCCCCATTTTTTAAGTGGATTACTTGGTTTGCTGCTTCTCAGCTTCTTTAGTTCTTTATATATACTGGATATGAGTCCTCTGTCAGATAAAGGGTTGGTGAAGATTCTTTCCCAATCTGTAGGCAGTCGCTTTGTTTTGGTGATGGTCTCCTTTGCTTTGCAGAAGCTTTTCAGTTTCATGAGGTCCCATTTATTGATTGTTGCTCTTAGAGCCTGTGCTGTTGGTGTTCTGTTCAGGAAGTTTTCTCCTATACCAATGAGTTCTAGGGTATTCCCCACTTTTATATTCTAGCCGATTTAATGTGTCAGGTTTTATGTTGAGGTCTTTGATCCATTGGACTTCAGTTTTGTGCAGGGTGATAAGTATGGATCTATTTTCATTTTTCTACATATAGACATCCAGTTGGACCAGCACCATTTGTTGAAGATGTTATCTTTTTTCCATTGTATGGTTTTGGCGTCTTTGTCAAAGATCAGGTGTCCATAAGTGTGCGGGTTTATTTCTGGGTCCTCTGTTCGCTTCCATTGATCCACTATTGTGTTCCTATGCCAGTACCATGCAGTTTTAAAAACTCTTGCTCTATAGTACAACTTAAGATCAGGGATGGAGATACCTCCAGAAGATCTTTTATTGTAGAGGATCGTTTTAGCAATTCTGGGTTTCTTGTTATTCCATATGAAGTTGAGCATTTTTCTTTCCAGGTCTGTAAAGAATTGTGTTGGTTAGTTGATGGGAATTGCATGGAATCTGTAGATTGCTTTTGGTAAAATGGCCATTTTTACTATGTTAATCCTACCAAGCCATGAGCATGGGAGATCTTTCCATCTTCTCATATCTTCTTCTACTCCTTTCTTCAGAGACTTGAAATTTTTTTCATACAAGTCTTTGACTTCCTTGGTTAGGGTTACTCCGAGGTACCTTATGTAATTTGTGGCTATTGTGAAGGGTGTTGTTTCTCTAATTTCTTTCTCAGCCCTTTTGTCTTTTGTATACGGGAGGGCTACTGATTTTTTTGAATTAATTTTCTTGAAACCTTTTGTTAGACTAAAATCAAGAGATCAGGGATTGCCTAAGCTTTTTCTCTCCAGAGTATCTTTCAACCTTCCTATAACTAGCTCAACAGAAAATATGGCAGAGGGGTCGGTGTTGCTGTGACTGGGAAGCCTTGTTCTCTCACTCATGACTCAATAATAAAGCTCTATTATGTGGCTATGTTGCCAGGTTACTGCTCAAAAACTGAAGTCAGAAGGCTCCTGTCCTCAGATGAGAGCAGTCTCTGCTAGGGTTATATGTTGCGGGCAGGGATCTTCTGTCTCCAAACACCACAGAGGATCTAAGAACAAGGGCTGATGGTTAACAGAAGGTAAGGTGGAAGTGAACCTCTAATAATTTTTTTCCCTTTATTTTTAAAATTTTTCATCAATTACACTTTATACATTCTGCATCCCCCCATAAGCCCCTCCCTCCTCCCCTCCCAATCCCACCCACCCTCCTCCCTCTGCATGCATGCCACTCCCCAAGTCCACTGATAGGGGAGGTTCTTCTCTCCTTTCTGATCTTAGTCCTTCAGTTCACCTCAAAAGTGGTTACATTGTCCTCTACTATGGCCTGGTAAGTCTGCTCCCCCCCCAGGGGGAGGTGATCAAAGAGCAGGCCAATCAGATTATGTCAGAGGCAGTCCCTCTTCACATTACTATGTAACCCAATTGGACTCTGAACTGCCCTGGGCTACATCTGTGCAGGGGTTCTGGGTAATCTCCATGAATAGTCCTTGGTTGGAGTATGAGTCTCTGGGAAGTTCCCTGTGTTCAAATTTTCTTGTTCTGTTACTCTCCTTGTGGAGACCCTGTCCTCTCCAGTTCTCACTATTTCCCAGTTCTTACATAAAATTCCATTCACTCTGCCCAACAGTTGCCCATCAGGCTCAGCATCTTCTTTGATAGTCTGTAGGGCAGAGGCTTTCAGAGGCCATCTGTGGTAGGTTCCTAGGTTGTTTCCTGTTTTCTTCTTCTTCTGATGTCCATCCTCTTTGCCTTTCCGGATGGGGATTGGACATTTTAGTTAGGGTCCTCTCTCTTGCTTAGTTTCTTTAGATGCACAGGTTTTTATTGGGTTTGTCCTATGTTGTATGTCTATATGAGTGAGTATATACCATGTGTGTCTTTTTGCTTCTGGGACAACTCACTCAGGATGATCCTTTCCAGATCCCACCATTTGCCTGCAAATTTCATGATTTCGTTATTTTTCATTGCTGAGTAATATTCCCTTGTGTAGATGTACCACAATTTCTGCATCCGTTCTTCAGTTGAGGGGCATCTGGGTTGTTTCCAGCTTCTGGCTATTACAAATAAAGCTGCTACAAACATGGTTGAGCAAATGTCCTTTTAGTGTACTTGAGCCTCTTTTGGATATATGCCTAGGAGTGGTATGGCTGGATCTTGGGGAAGCACTATTCCTAGTTGTCTGAGAAAGCGCCAGATTGATTTCCAGAGTGGTTGTACAAGTTTACATTCCCACCAGCAGTGGAGAAGGGTTCCCCTTTCTCCACAACCTCTCCAGCATGTGTTGTCACTTGAGTTTTTGATCTTGGCCATTCTCATGGCTGTAAGGTGAAATCTCAGGGTTGTTTTGATTTGCATTTCCCTAATGGCTAGTGAGGTTGAGCATTTCTTTAAGTGCTTCTCTGCCATTTGGTATGCCTCTACAGAGAATTCTCTGTTTAGCTCTGTTCCCCATTTTTTAAGTGGATTACTTGGTTTGCTGCTTCTCAGCTTCTTTAGTTCTTTATATATACTGGATATGAGTCCTCTGTCAGATAAAGGGTTGGTGAAGATTCTTTCCCAATCTGTAGGCAGTCGCTTTGTTTTGGTGATGGTCTCCTTTGCTTTGCAGAAGCTTTTCAGTTTCATGAAGTCCCATTTATTGATTGTTGCTCTTAGAGCCTGTGCTGTTGGTGTTCTGTTCAGGAAGTTTTCTCCTATACCAATGAGTTCTAGGGTATTCCCCACTTTTATATTCTAGCCGATTTAATGTGTCAGGTTTTATGTTGAGGTCTTTGATCCATTGGACTTCAGTTTTGTGCAGGGTGATAAGTATGGATCTATTTTCATTTTTCTACATATAGACATCCAGTTGGACCAGCACCATTTGTTGAAGATGTTATCTTTTTTCTATTGTATGGTTTTGGCGTCTTTGTCAAAGATCAGGTGTCCATAAGTGTGCGGGTTTATTTCTGGGTCCTCTGTTCGCTTCCATTGATCCACTATTGTGTTCCTATGCCAGTACCATGCAGTTTTAAAAACTCTTGCTCTATAGTACAACTTAAGATCAGGGATGGAGATACCTCCAGAAGATCTTTTATTGTAGAGGATCGTTTTAGCAATTCTGGGTTTCTTGTTATTCCATATGAAGTTGAGCATTTTTCTTTCCAGGTCTGTAAAGAATTGTGTTGGTTAGTTGATGGGAATTGCATGGAATCTGTAGATTGCTTTTGGTAAAATGGCCATTTTTACTATGTTAATCCTACCAAGCCATGAGCATGGGAGATCTTTCCATCTTCTCGTATCTTCTTCTACTCCTTTCTTCAGAGACTTGAAATTTTTTTCATACAAGTCTTTGACTTCCTTGGTTAGGGTTACTCCGAGGTACCTTATGTAATTTGTGGCTATTGTGAAGGGTGTTGTTTCTCTAATTTCTTTCTCAGCCCTTTTGTCTTTTGTATACGGGAGGGCTACTGATTTTTTTGAATTAATTTTCTTGAAACCTTTTGTTAGACTAAAATCAAGAGATCAGGGATTGCCTAAGCTTTTTCTCTCCAGAGTATCTTTCAACCTTCCTATAACTAGCTCAACAGAAAATATGGCAGAGGGGTCGGTGTTGCTGTGACTGGGAAGCCTTGTTCTCTCACTCATGACTCAATAATAAAGCTCTATTATGTGGCTATGTTGCCAGGTTACTGCTCAAAAACTGAAGTCAGAAGGCTCCTGTCCTCAGATGAGAGCAGTCTCTGCTAGGGTTATATGTTGCGGGCAGGGATCTTCTGTCTCCAAACACCACAGAGGATCTAAGAACAAGGGCTGATGGTTAACAGAAGGTAAGGTGGAAGTGAACCTCTAATAATTTTTTTCCCTTTATTTTTAAAATTTTTCATCAATTACACTTTATACATTCTGCATCCCCCCATAAGCCCCTCCCTCCTCCCCTCCCAATCCCACCCACCCTCCTCCCTCTGCATGCATGCCACTCCCCAAGTCCACTGATAGGGGAGGTTCTTCTCTCCTTTCTGATCTTAGTCCTTCAGTTCACCTCAAAAGTGGTTACATTGTCCTCTACTATGGCCTGGTAAGTCTGCTCCCCCCCCAGGGGGAGGTGATCAAAGAGCAGGCCAATCAGATTATGTCAGAGGCAGTCCCTCTTCACATTACTATGTAACCCAATTGGACTCTGAACTGCCCTGGGCTACATCTGTGCAGGGGTTCTGGGTAATCTCCATGAATAGTCCTTGGTTGGAGTATGAGTCTCTGGGAAGTTCCCTGTGTTCAAATTTTCTTGTTCTGTTACTCTCCTTGTGGAGACCCTGTCCTCTCCAGTTCTCACTATTTCCCAGTTCTTACATAAAATTCCATTCACTCTGCCCAACAGTTGCCCATCAGGCTCAGCATCTTCTTTGATAGTCTGTAGGGCAGAGGCTTTCAGAGGCCATCTGTGGTAGGTTCCTAGGTTGTTTCCTGTTTTCTTCTTCTTCTGATGTCCATCCTCTTTGCCTTTCCAGATGGGGATTGGACATTTTAGTTAGGGTCCTCTCTCTTGCTTAGTTTCTTTAGATGCACAGGTTTTAGTGGGTTTGTCCTATGTTGTATGTCTATATGAGTGAGTATATACCATGTGTGTCTTTTTGCTTCTGGGACAACTCACTCAGGATGATCCTTTCCAGATCCCACCATTTGCCTGCCAATTTCATGATTTCGTTATTTTTCATTGCTGAGTAATATTCCCTTGTGTAGATGTACCACAATTTCTGCATCCGTTCTTCAGTTGAGGGGCATCTGGGTTGTTTCCAGCTTCTGGCTATTACAAATAAAGCTGCTACAAACATGGTTGAGCAAATGTCCTTTTAGTGTACTTGAGCCTCTTTTGGATATATGCCTAGGAGTGGTATGGCTGGATCTTGGGGAAGCACTATTCCTAGTTGTCTGAGAAAGCGCCAGATTGATTTCCAGAGTGGTTGTACAAGTTTACATTCCCACCAGCAGTGGAGAAGGGTTCCCCTTTCTCCACAACCTCTCCAGCATGTGTTGTCACTTGAGTTTTTGATCTTGGCCATTCTCATGGCTGTAAGGTGAAATCTCAGGGTTGTTTTGATTTGCATTTCCCTAATGGCTAGTGAGGTTGAGCATTTCTTTAAGTGCTTCTCTGCCATTTGGTATGCCTCTACAGAGAATTCTCTGTTTAGCTCTGTTCCCCATTTTTTAAGTGGATTACTTGGTTTGCTGCTTCTCAGCTTCTTTAGTTCTTTATATATACTGGATATGAGTCCTCTGTCAGATAAAGGGTTGGTGAAGATTCTTTCCCAATCTGTAGGCAGTCGCTTTGTTTTGGTGATGGTCTCCTTTGCTTTGCAGAAGCTTTTCAGTTTCATGAGGTCCCATTTATTGATTGTTGCTCTTAGAGCCTGTGCTGTTGGTGTTCTGTTCAGGAAGTTTTCTCCTATACCAATGAGTTCTAGGGTATTCCCCACTTTTATATTCTAGCCGATTTAATGTGTCAGGTTTTATGTTGAGGTCTTTGATCCATTGGACTTCAGTTTTGTGCAGGGTGATAAGTATGGATCTATTTTCATTTTTCTACATATAGACATCCAGTTGGACCAGCACCATTTGTTGAAGATGTTATCTTTTTTCCATTGTATGGTTTTGGCGTCTTTGTCAAAGATCAGGTGTCCATAAGTGTGTGAGTTTATTTCTGGGTCCTCTGTTCGCTTCCATTGATCCACTATTGTGTTCCTATGCCAGTACCATGCAGTTTTTAAAACTCTTGTTCTATATTACAACTTAAGATCAGGGATGGAGATACCTCCAGAAGATCTTTTATTGTAGAGTATTGTTTTAGCAATTCTGGGTTTCTTGTTATTCCATATGAAGTTGAGCATTTTTCTTTCCAGGTCTGTAAAGAATTGTGTTGGTTAGTTGATGGGAATTGCATGGAATCTGTAGATTGCTTTTGGTAAAATGGCCATTTTTACTATGTTAATCCTACCAAGCCATGAACATGGGAGATCTTTCCATCTTCTCATATCATCTTCTAATCCTTTCTTCAGAGACTTGAAATTTTTTTCATACAAGTCTTTGACTTCCTTGGTTAGGGTTACTCCGAGGTACCTTATGTAATTTGTGGCTATTGTGAAGGGTATTGTTTCTCCAATTTCTTTCTCAGCCCTTTTGTCTTTTGTATACAGGAGGGCTACTGATTTTTTTGAGTTAATTTTCTTGAAACCTTTTGTTATACTAAAATCAAGAGATCAGGGATAGCCTAAGCTTTTTCTCTCCAGAGTATCTTTCCACCTTCCTATAACTAGCTCAACAGAAAATATGGCAGAGGGGTCGGTGTTGCTGAGACTGGGAAGCATTGTTCTCTCACTCATGACTCAATAATAAAGCTCTATTATGTGGCTCTGTTGCCAGGTTACTGCTCAAAAGCTGAAGTCGGAAGGCTCCTGTCCTCAGATGAGAGCCGCCTCTGCTAGGGTTATATGTTGTGGGCAGGGATCTTCTGTCTCCAAACACCACAGTGGATCTAAGAACAAGGGCTGATGGTTAACAGAAGGTAAGGTGGAAGTGAACCTCTAATAATTTTAATTGACATGTCTTTAAATGAAGAAAAAGATGGTGAGGATCCAAACAAACTGGTAGTGCCTCAACATGTTGAAGATGACTTAATTCATATAATCCATGTGTCCTTAAATAATATATCTACACAAGTAGATAATCTGAATAAGAATGCTGAAGGCATACTTGGGATACTATCGAAAGAGATTAATAAGGTATCTTGCAAATATAGCACTTTACAGGAACATGTAATCCAGTTAAATAACAACCTGACTGCGAAGGACACACATAAAGAATGTTTTTTGCAAGCTAAAAACTCTAAGTCTTTTCAAAGTGTATCTGTTCAAACAGATCTAGATTATCAATCCAATCCACTACCTGCTAAAATATGTGAAACCCGTGATGCCTGTGTGCAGACGTTACCTCTATATATGGCTAATCTTCCCTGCCAAGATGTACAACAAGTTTTATTGGTTCCTAATTTCAAGGAAGATACAAAAAGTGTAATGATTCCATATGGCCAAGATGAGAAAGCTGATCCAATGATTCTACATTGCCAAGATAATGATCAAGATTTAATAATTCCTTACTGTTTAGACAGTGATCATGGTTTAGTGGTTTCTCCTGCTAGATTAGACTATGTTGAAACTCTCCATGAAAACTTTACAACTGGAATCAAAGAACAAGAGCAGGAAAAATACAGGACAAACAATGAGCATGTAGATCATCCCATTGAACCAAAAAGTATGCCTCAATTTACTCTGATGGGAAATGACTGTAGTACTGTGGGCCACTTCCCACCAACTTACATAGAGATACCTCATTCTCACATGAACCCATCAGCAGAATGTTCTGCATTTCTCAACTATCCAATTAACGAACTAAGTAAGGTTCTAACACAGGCTGTAGGAAAAGTACTAAGCTGCCCTACGTGTCCACAGACGAAAGAATTCAGTTGCCTGAGAAGTTCAGAGTCCTATTTCAGGTATGGCATTGAAAAGGGAGAAATGAAAGCTCAGGCTCAGGTCGAAAATCATCCTAAGTTAGAGGCATTTGTGAGTCCAACACCACCAGCTTCACCATCTTCGTCACTATCTGATTGGTCACCTGTGTTAATAGATTCAAAGACAGAAAGCCCTGCCTCCAAAATCCATTCCCAATCACAGTTTCCATCAACTGTTTTGAGAGCTTCAGCATTCAGACATCTTCACAACTACCTCCAGACTGGTCCAGAAGTAGTTATTAAAACTATTGAAGAAAATGACTATGATTTTGAGTTTGTGTCTCCATCTTCTGAATGTTATGAAATTCTGTCACACCATCTGCTGAACAAAGATAATGAAAAAGAAAGAATTCCAACTATATCTACTTCTCCAGTGCTCCTACGAAGAATTGAGGCAGAAGATAAAGATTCAGATCTACTTGTCCATACTTCCTTCATACAGTCACCACCATCTTTAGGTTATTCACCTCAAAGGCCTTCATTTTCAAAATCACCAAAGCTTTCAGTTTCAAAATCACCAAGTCCATCAGCTCTACCAACATTAAGATCTTTACACCAACCATCAACAAGATATGCTGGTTCAACCTGTTCAAAGTTATCAAGTGCAACATTGCAGAAACATTCAAGTCTAGAAACTTACCAAATTTCAGTTTCACCATCTGAATCTTTTTCACAATCATCAAGATCTTCAGTGGCACCAGCAAGATCTATTTACTCATCAAAACTTTCAGTTTCTCCAAAACCTTCAGTTTCTCCAAGGCGTGTTGATACACAAGTATCAAGATTTTCAGTTCCTTCATCAAGAAAGTACATTGAACAATCAACAGAAAATCTGATTCCACCATCAAAACAAACTTCAAGTTTGAAGTCAGCAAAATCTTTTAACCTGCAGTCATTTTCTTTGCCAAAATCAACACCATCTAGTCTTCAAAGCCCTCAGACTCTATCAATGTTACAGTATTCAGTAGATCCAGTGAGCCTTCATCCAATACCAACACTAGATTTCAACAAAGAAAGAAGTACCCTCATGGAGTCAATGAAGAAGGGTGTGTTGCTACGCAAAACTGAAGAGCGTTGCATACTGAAAGCTCAAATAGAAATTTCAAAAAAATGAGAATTCTATCCTGACTCATCATGAATCTGTAGGATACAATTCTGCTAAATCAATGTGGCCAGTTTGTTGATGAAATCAAACAAAATAAACCCAAGTAGATGAAAAGTAACAGTAGTTCTGTATTTGCTTGCTGATTTATTGCCAATTTTATTTTTTCCTTTACAATAAACCATTGTCTTACTGTCTTCTAAAAACTCGATTACCATATATTCCATAATAAATGTTACTTTTCTTAAGGAACATGTTATTTAAATGAAACATTGAGAACAAAAATGTCTAAATTGTACTTCAATAACAATACTCAAAATATAGAATCAGACTGAGCAGAAATATTCAAATTATTATTATGGAATATGGTGTTAATTGTTATAATTTGTTGAGATTCCTTATACAAAGTCGTTTTGAACTTTTAATTTTTTCTCTAGTCTTTGAAATTTTCATACGTGTATGTATATATAATGTACCCTTATAACATCTACTACCCACTACTACAAATTCTCCCCACATCATATCTTTTGCCTAGCTTCTTGGTATCCTTTTACAGTGTCTTATATTTTTATTTCCTTTTAAAACCCACTGATTCCAATTACTGCTGCTCACATGCACATGCATGTGGAATCCTCCACTGGGACATCAGGAACCTAGCAGCAGCCACAATTATAAAGAAAAGTGACTCTCCCTTTTAAGCAGAAATCAGCTAAGAGGGAGTCCTCAGGAGTACTTCCATACTCCATGCTGAAAATTTTTAATTTGCTTGATCTTTGGCAGGGGGTCTTCTGTCGGTGATCACTATTGCTGTAAGTTCATGTGTACAGAAGTTACATCATATTCAGAGAACAGGATTTCACAACATTCCTCTTCATCTTACTGCTTCCATTTTGAGGATGTTACCTGAGCCTTTGGGGAGGATCATGATATAGAGGTCCCAGCAACAGCTGGGCTCTCACAGTTCCTTATTCTCAGCACATTGAACAGTAATATATCTAGTCATTTACCACTACCACTACCCCTGCTATAAGAAACATCTCTGTCAAAGGCTGAGAGCATGATTAATCTACAGATATAAATATAAACACTTTAGAAGACAGTTTGATAACATTACCTTTGAATAAAAACAACAATATAAAAAAAAGCTAATAGGTTCTCCCTTGGAATGGATTTTAAGCATGTTAACTGAACAAAGCATGAATCCTGTCCTGTGGAACAGTGCTCAACTCAAGCCCAAAGAGAAGTTAGTTACCTGCCTAAACATTCTTGCCATTTATTGTACCAGTGGACACATCTCGCCTGGCATGTTGGTATTGTAGCATGGAGGGTTCAGCTCTGGATAAAATCTTTCACCTATTAAGGTAAGCATATAGTGTTCTTTATTCTGTGAACATGGTTTGTCACTCATAAATTTTTATGTATCGTTGCATTTCCTTCATGCGTGATGTCTTATTTGATCATGTAAGGTATGTGTTTGATTATGGTAAGTGATCATATTAATGGGCTATTGAATTTGTTTGAGTACTATTATGTTGAGAACTAATAACACTCTAATCTATTTTGTATCTTCCTTCACTTCTCCTCCAATGTTCTTGTCCGGCTTTGGCAGCAGGGTAATTCTGTACCCCTTAAATAAGTTTGTAAGCATTCTTTTCTCAAAACTTTGGATGAATTTGAGAATAATTGGCTTATCTTTAAATACTTAGCATATTTCAACATGAAAAACATCAGATTTCCATTTTCTCTGAGTATATTTTATTTTGGCTTTATTCATAGTTTCTATTACTTGTGATATATTAATATATATAATAATTTATTTTATATTATCCAATGTGTTGGCTCACAATTGTTCATTACAGACTCTTATATTTTGTATTTTTATATTTATAATTATAAATTATATATGTATGAATAATACATAAATTATAAATTTATAATTTATAAATGCTTATGCTATAATACATAATATTATAAAATATTATATTTTATATTATTAAAACTATATTAAATATAATATAATTATATATAATTATATAATACAATATAATGTTATAGTATATATATAATTATATATAGTATATATAATTATATAACATAATATAATTAATATAATATAATATTATAGTATAGTATAGTATATATAATTATATATATAGTATATACATAATACAAGAAAATCTATAATTTCACCACGGACAGGGAGAAAGGTTCATAAGCCTCTACCTTTAGCTGAGGAGTTATTGACAACTATGGCTTCTAGAGATGAAGACTCAGTTATCTTTAAGTGTATAGTCCCTGGTAGGTTTATCATAGTTGTCACTATACCTGTCACATATAGAACTATACAAACATACATACATACATACATACATATGCATACATACATACATACATATATACATACATATATGCATACATACATGTGTGTGAATGAGTGTCTGTGTTTGCAAAGGTGGAAACAAAAGAAAAAAAACTGAAATTCAAAATTATGAGAAAGATATGGATCCTCAGACAAGACTGATCATAAAATATTAAGAACTGCAAAAAACAAATCTAAATCTTAGAGCGACAATTTTCAGACTGTGAGTTGAGAACCCTTTGTGGGTTGAACAACCCTTTCACAGTAGTCACTTTTCAGATATTATATGATATCTGATATGTCATGATTCAGAACAATAGCAAATCTATAATTATGAAGTAGCAAAGAGAATAATTTTATGGTTGGGGCAGTCACCTCCCTCATCAGTGAACTTGGAGAGGGGAATGGGAGGAGATGAGGGAGGGATGGTGGGGTTGGGAGGGCATGAGGGAGGGGGCTACAGCTGGGATACAAAGCGAGTAAAGTGTAATTAATATAAAAAATAAAAATTTAATTAAAAAACTATTACAAAAAACAGATTCACATATTCATCCATTAACTCAAAAAATATTAATTTGGAAACTTCCATGAGCCAAGGATGACATCAGCAGCTGTAAGTGCCAATATAAGGTATGTACAAGATTGGGCCTGTCAACGTTCCATCAGGGAGTGGAGAGAAGCTCATTATGCCTATGCCTCTCTGTAGAACAGTGCATACTGGGCAGTTAACAGTGCATACTGGGGAGGTGCTAATGAGGCCCTGCCCCTCTCTGAGGAGTTATGGGCAGTTAATGATTACTGGGGAAAGAAAAGATATTGAACTATTTCTTTCAATGATAAAGTGACCATGTTCCTGTAAGCAACTAATAGAATTAAAAAAATAAAGCTACCACAAGCACAATACCCAATGCTTTAAAGCCAATTTTTATATGTATTATATTTTGAACAAATAAAATTTATGAGGTATTGATAGCTCTATTAGGTGAATGTTATACATTTTGTTTATCTACGTATCTGTTGATAGAATTTATTTTTTTCCTTTACTGCTGTTATGAGTAAATGATATGTACATTATTGTATAGGTAACTGCTTCAACTTTAATTTTCAAATATTTTTAGTATGTACAAAAAGTAGAATAGAATTTATGAGTTATAAATTGACTGAATAACTGAGTATATTCCGTGTGTGTCTTTCTGCTCCTGGGATACCTCACTCAGGATGATCTTTTCTAGATCCCACCATTTGCCTGCAAATTTCGTGATTTCCTTGGTTTTAATTGCTGAGTAGTATTCCATTGTGTAAAAATACCACAGTTTCGGTATCCATTCCTCCATTGATGGACATCTGGGTTGTTTCCAGGTTCTGGCTATTATGAATAAAGCTGTTACAAACATGGCTCGCTCTTTGACCTACCCTACCCCCTGCCTCCGAGGGAGGAGTAGCCTTGCTATGTCCCAGAGCAGGACATTGTAGCCACTCCTGAACATAACTGATAAGCTAGGATCAGATGGAAGGGGAGGAGAACCTCCTCTATCAGTGGACTTGGAAAGGGGCAGGGAGGAGATGAGGAAGGGAGGGTGGGATTAGAAGCAAATGAGGGAGGGGGCTATGGCTAGGATACAAAATGAATAACCTGTGATTAATATAAAACAGTAAAGTGACTGAATGATTAACTTTTGGGGACAGCATCACTATTTTTGCATAGTTGCTGCATAACTATATATTTGTCTCAGAAATGCATGATTTCCAATTTCTTCACACAAATGAAACATTTCATATCCACTTCTCTGATAAGTGCAGTTCTGTAGGGTATGATATGGTCTCTTATCGTAGTTTGGGTTGCATCTCCTAGATATTATTAACCTTTTTTGGATCCTTTGGAAAAACTTCTATTCCAGTCTATTGCTGATTTTATAACTGAGTTTTTGTATTTCTGTTGAGTCATGAGAATCCTTAGTGCTCAGCATTAACCTTCAGAAGATACATTATTTACAAATATTGTATATTGTTTGTTCTGAGCAAGCAGGAATCTGTCCTTGTTCCCTATTCAGCAACAAAGATGAAATCTTTGTGAAAGGAAAGAAAGGTTTCCTCGTCCAGACAAAAGAATTTTCTTTTGTCATTCTTTAACTCAAGCATGCTGATTCTAACATTTTACTGCCTATGCATGGGCTACTTATTTAAAAGGAGTATGCAACATAACTTTTGAGTAGTTTACAAATAATTTTTATTGTGAAAATTGAATTTATCATTGGACCAATTTTATAAAATTGTATATTTGCTTTTAGAATACAACAAAGTTGATTTATAAAAATTTTTGTGTATTTTGTGAACTATATAACCTAGTGTAGGGTGAGGAGCTTATACCATACTACCTTACTAGCCAATGAACTAAGAAGTAAAAACGTTTAACTTATAAATAACAAAAAGAACTTCTTCAGAAGTAATTAACCTCGTTTGAAAGAAAGATGTCTCAACATATTAACGTGGGAACTTAACTGATGCCTTGAAATTAAGGTCAAAATCAAGAGAAATTGAATATAGAATGGCTAATGTTCATGAAAATCTTATGAGTAGTACTAAAAAATGTGTGGTTAAATATGAACCTCAAGGGTAGTGGAGAAAATACAGAAATATATTTTAAAAAGCTTCCACAGATTGACAACTTTGTCTTTTTCTGCCTTTACCAACACTTACCATAAATCTCACAGTACAGTTAGGAAAAACAGAAAACATCTTTTTATACATGAAGCCCTAATACTTACATCAAAATATTATGTGAAAAAAAATCAGTTCAGAAAACATCAATAGTCTATATCCCATTTGTATCAATATCCTACTTTAATAAATGGGTTTAAATAAAAGTCTGGTATTAAATTTTCATCTGGACAGAAATTCTAGCTTAGAAGTAGTATCAGGATAAATAAAATGCTTAAAAATTATTTAGAGTATCAGACTTGAGAAAGTGACACTTTCCACATGGCAAAATTAAAAAAAGATCAAGATAATACAACCAGAAAATATGCAATAACAGCTATCTTTGGAGATTTCAAAACTTCCTTTGCTCTATACTGACTTCGATGGTTAATAAGCAAGTGACATAATCCAAGTAAGTAAAACTTGCATGTTGGTTTGATTTTTTTTAAATTTTTTTACTATTAATTACACTTTATTCATTTTGTATTCCCCCATAAGCCCCTCCCTCCTCCTCTCCCGATCCCACCCTCCCTCCCCCTTCCTCATGCATTCCCCTCCCTAAGTCCACTGATAGGGAGGTCCTCTTCTCCTTCCTTCTGATCTTAGTCTATCAGATCACCTCAGGAATGGCTGCATTGTCATTTTCTGTGGCCTGTTAAGGCTGCTCCCCCTTCAGGGGGAGGTGAACAAAGAGCAGGCCAATCAGATTATGTCAGAGGCAGTCCCTCTTCCCTTTACTATGGAACCCACTTGGACACTGAACTATCATGTGCTACATCTGTGCAGGGGTTCAGGGTTATCACCATGAAGAGTCCTTGGTTGGAGTATGAGTCTCTGGGAAGTTTCCTGTGTTCAAGTTTTCAGGTTCTGTTGCTCTCCTTGTGTGGTTCCCATCCTCCCCAGCTCTTACTATTTCCCACTTCTTACATAAGATTCCATGCACTCTGCCCAAGAATTGGCCATAACTCTCAGCACCTGCTTTGATAGTCTGCAGGGCAGAGGCTTTCAGAGGCCCTCTGTGGCAGGATCCTAGGTTGTTTCCTGTTTTCTTCATCTTCTGATGTCCAACCTCTTTGCCTTTCAGGATGGGGATTGAGTTTAGTTTCTTTACATGTACAGTTTTTAGTAGGTGTATACTATGTTATGTCTATATGAGTGAATATATACCGTGTGTGTCTTTTGCTTCGGGGACAGCTCACTCAGGATGATCCTTTCTAGGTCCCACCATTTACCTGCAAATTTCATGATTTCCTTATTTTTCTTTTTTCTTTTTTTTTTTCAATGCAGTTTATTCATGAACCTTGAACAATCATCTGACCCTGGGGAAAGCCAGCCCACAGCTTAAATAACCTCTGGGTAGCCAACCCCAGCGTGCCATGTGGGCAATGCAGATAGGTCCACATACAGGGAAGCAAGCCAGATCCTTGGCCTTAGCCAAATGTGGAGTTGTTCATGACAGAGAGCACTCACCATCCGGAAGGTGGAAGGCGGAAACCAGCTCCATCTTTAAGGCGCGGCATTACACAGCTCTCTACAGTTCCCCCTTTTTGTTTTAGACGCATCAGGCAAGAGTAGAGGTCTGATCTCTGATATTAGAAATAAATTGGGACTTTGTACTGATGTTCATTTAGGTGTCATCCACCCAAAGAGCATCAGACCCGTCCGATACCTTTTTCTCAGAGGCGGGACCTGGGGCATCAACCCGCATGCAATCAGACATGCTCTTCTCTGGGTCGAAAGCAGCTGACCCTGAGTGCAGTGCTTAGCCTCGCATCCTGAGCGTAACATTTTAGCTTTTTATGGTAGTCAACCATGCTTGGGGAGACTGTCCTGCTTCAATGGCTGTAAAGGCCTGAATGGTCATGGCTGCATTACGCTGTTGTGAGACTCTAATCTTGCATATACACCACAGGCAAACCAAGGAGACCAACACCAGAAGGCCTGCTAACGCTCCCATGCCCGCCCATTCCTTCAGATGATTCATGGCTGCAGCAATCCATGATGATAATCCTGTGGCTAGTCCTGAGTCCACTCTGGTAGAATTTGCCGTAACAATGGCCACTCTCAGATGCTGAGCCTGATGGGCAACTGTTGGGCAGAGTGAATGGAATTTTAGGTAAGAACTGGGAAATAGTAAGAGCTGGAGAGGACAGGGTCTCCACAAGGAGAGCAACAGAACAAGAAAATTTGAACACAGGGAACTTCCCAGAGACTCATACTCCAACCAAGGACTATTCATGGAGATAACCCAGAACCCCTGCACAGATGTAGCCCAGGGCAGTTCAGAGTCCAATTGGGTTACATAGTAATGTGAAGAGGGACTGCCTCTGACATAATCTGACTGGCCTGCTCTTTGATCACCTCCCCCTGGCGGGGGAGCAACCTTACCAGGCCATAGTAGAGAACAATGCAACCACTTTTGATGTGAACTGATGGACTAAGATCAGAAAGAAGAGGAGAACCTCCCCTATCAGTGGACTTGGGGAGTGGCATGCAAGCAGATGGAGGAGGGAGGGTGGGATTGGGAGGGGAGGAGGGAGGGGCTTATGGGGGGATGCAGAATGAATAAAGTGTAATTGATGAAAAATTTAAAAAATAAAAGGGAACAAAATAATTTAAGAACATTAAATGACTTTCAAAAGTGGAAGAAAACATGGAGTTATTCAATTTACATGGAGCAAGTCTCGCCCCTGGGGGCAATGGTCTCCTGAACCTACTCAGACCTCAGACACCACCACTGCTAGTTCTAGAATTGATGCAGGATGTTCCAATGAGGGGGCTAAGGCTTCCCATAATATTTCCTATAAGCCCACACCTGTTTGTTTATATCCCCCATTTTTATTCATTATTAGCCAGATAGAGCCAAGTAATTGTGGTAATGATACTTGCTTTTTTGCCCAATGCTGGAATGCTAGTAAATTTAGGTATGCCCTGGTTACTCACATGCCTCGCTGGGTGCCTGTGCCCGTTGATGCCCCTCACGCTATGACTCTCTTCAGACAGAAAAGGGATCTTGGAATTACAGCCGCCATTGTTACTGCCATCTCATTGGCGGCTGTTGGAGCTACCTCCGCGGCATTAGCCATGAGTCATACTATGCAGACTGCTCAGACCCTAAATAATCTTTTAGCCAATGTAGCTCATGCTTTAGATGTACAAAAAGGAATTAATGCTCAACTAAACGGAGACTTGATGTTGTTCAATTAGAGGATTGACCCTGTGCAGGAGCAAATTGATACCCTATGGCAAATTGCTCAACTTGGCTGTCAATGGAAGTATGCTGGACTTTGTGTCACTAGCATACAATATGAGAATTTTTCCTGTGATGCAAATCTGTCTAAACAATTGTCTAGCTAGAATTCCTCTCTTTCTGTACGGATGGCCATAAACTGTTTGTTTTTTTCTTCCTCTATTTCTTTACGCATTTTGTTTCCTCAGTTACCTTCTTTGTGATCATAGATGCTAGGACCTCTTCTTGCATTTCAATTATGCTGGGGTGTCTAGGGCTACCTGTCCCTGGATAACTGGGCTCTGGTGATGCCATATTGCTCTGGCTGTTGTTGTTTGAACTTTTACGCTGGCCTCTACCCATTGGGTTATCTTAGGTTTTTGAAGTTGGTTTCTGGTTTTTCCTGGAATCCTGTGGTGGAGAGAATCCCTTTGGCAGGAAGATGTTTTTTTTCTGAAGGAAGCCTTCTTAGCTTTTTGGGTATAGTTACTGGATGGCTGGTGTTTTTCAGGAGTTGCCACTGCTCACCTCAGGAGTAGCGACCTGAATGGTAACTGTGGCCCTTATTAGTAGATAGGGCTCTCCTCTCACCAGGAGAAGTCCTGAAGACAGCTGCCCAGTTTCTTGCTGTGAATTTGGTGATCTGCTGCTGTGACCTGTGTGTCCCGTGGTTTGGTCAGTTTTGTTAGGGATAGGTGGTTTCCCCTTGGAGCAGTATCTGGGGGTTGATCTCAGGGATCCTGGGATTTTGAAGGTCTAAGGTTGGGGCTCTGTGCCCCAGTACCCAAGCAGTAATCTGCGGTGGGTGAGTACTGCTCTCCTGGTAACAGCAGGCTATCTGGGGCACAGCAGTTCCCTGGGTTGGGTCAGTCTGTGGGACCTTTTCCGGGGATGTACTGGGTGGTCTAAGTCCGTCCCCTTTGCTTAGTTCCCTGTGAGGATTTCTCCTGACAGTGACTCCAAGTCTCTGGTGTCCTGGGGCACACAGTTCTGTCTGTGAGGAATAGTTGGTACAAAGCAGGTCTCTGCGCTGGTGGCAGGAGTGCCTGCCTGTTAGTCTGCAGAAGCTGGGTACCCAACTACTCTTTGTGCTTCTGGCCTGGGGCCATTTCAGTAATGGGGCTCGTACCTGCTGGTCTGTGAGAGACTTTCCCTAGGTAAAGCCTGGGTCGCCCAAGTCAGTACTGTTTCCTTCCTTCCCTGTGGGGGCTTCTCCTGACAGGAACTCCCAGACTGTGTTGCACTAGAGCGCGCAGCTCCATCTGTGCTAGAGAGCTGGGCACAGCCACTCCGTGCTGGCTGCGGGAGGCCAGTTCAGTGATGGTGGCTTGTACCCGCTGTCTGTGAGACTTTTTCCAGGGAAAAACTGGATGACCCGTGGTCAGTTCCGCTGCTTTCCTTCCCTGTGGGTTTTTCTCGCGATTGGGACTCCCCATCTCTGGTGTTTTTGTGCCCACCGATCAGCCTGGGAAGGTGATCAGGACACGCAGGAGTGTGGCTCTGGTCTGGGGACCTAGTGCCTGTGCAACTAGGGATCTCTTCCAGGTTCTGGCAGGTGGCCTGAGCATGGACCAGACTGATTCTCATGCTGTGGAGGTTTCCTCTCAGTTGGGAAACGCGATCGCTGTTGTTTTAGGGCCCAAAGTTCAGTCTTTTGGTGGCTGCACGAAAAATGTTGTCCTGCTTCTTAGATGCAGTATTCCCCTGGTGCCGCCATCTTGACCTCCCTGGTTTGATTTCTTTTATAGTCTTAGTTCCATGAATGGTCTCAAATTCTCTGCTGAAAGCTAACATCTGCTTATACAATTAACAGAGTATATTAATAATCATTGTCACAAAATTCTTATTTTCCATTTTATTTATTAATTATTTCTATTAATTCCTACATATGGTGGCTTCTCTTTGTTTTCATGGGAGTGGAGTTTTTCTGCTACAGACTATAAATATGTATGTGTGCTCTAAAACCTCTTATTCTACCCTACTCAGCATACTTTTCTATCAATTATCCTCTTCTGAGTCTCCCGAGAGATCCTTAGATATCCACTATTTTAATTTGGGAGGGGGGTTATTGGTAGTGGTGGTGGTGATGTTTTGTTTTGTTATTTAAAAACATGTTCATTTCTCATCTATTTAGAAAAACAATGTTTTGAGCATATTTCTGTTAAATGTGATTGCTTTCTTACAGCGTTTTCATTCAATACAGTTTTTTCCATTCTCTGGGTCCTCTCTCTAAATGAAATCATTGGTGACTGCTAAACTTACAAAATAAAGTCTTTGACCACCTCCCCCTGGCAGAGTGGCATTATTAGGCCACAGGGAAAGCAGATCCAGACAGTCCTGAAGAGACCTGATATATGAGGGTCAGATAGTTGGGGAGGAGGACTTCCCCTATCAATGGACTAGAGAATGGCCATAGGGGAAGAAGAGGGAGGGAAGGTGGTACTGGGAGAAGATGAGGGCGGGGTCTACAGCTGGGATAAAAAGTAAATTGTTAATAATAATAATAATAATAATGAAGATTATGCAAATTAAAAACAGCTTCTAACCATTTTATTTGAAAACTTTGCTGTATATAATTTTACTCATCATTTCTTCTTTCTTTTTTTTTTTGCTTTTTAAGGCATAATTAAACTCAACTTTTGAGTGGTCTCTTGCTATTCATGTCTACCCTTTAACTTCCAGTAATCTCTTTTGTGTTCTTGTTCCTACTATATTTATCACCAGTTTTATTCAAGTAAGTCCACATAGTCTTATAATAATTTACACATATGACTGCTAAACTTATTTCCTGGTCCAAAACTCTTTATTCTACTCCAGACTCATATATAATGTACCTATTGGACATCATCACTTTCCAAATGTATCTCCATTACAACATACTCAAGATTAAAGAAATACTTATTTCCCCAAATGGTAGTTGTGTATTGTCTGTTCTAGTAAATCACACCACCATTAACTCAAACAAAAGTCTTAAGAACAACATAGAATATGCACTCTTAAGAAAAATGTAATTGCATTTACTTATTGTGTGTATGCATGTTCTTCACACAAGTGCTATCATGCACATGTGAAGATAAGAGAACAACTTTCAGGAGTGTGTTATTCAACTGTGCATGTTCTGGGAACAAAAGTAGGGTCTTCAGATTTGGAGCTAAGTGCCTATATCCACTGAGCAATCTTGTTGATTCAAAGTTTATTGAGAGTAAGCTTTCTTTCACAAGTCTCTGCACTTTAACAAATTTTATTCCCTAACCTTCTTTTTAAACTAACTCTTTACTCTTGAACTCTTAGCCACATTCCTGTCTGCCTCAGTATCTATTTGGTTTTTCCCTTCATTATCTGAGCACAGAAGTTGACACATAAAATCACTCAATAAAGATGCATTTAAACAAATAAGTAGGCAGAAATTACTTGGCGTCTCTGATTGATGATAATTTCTTTGATTCTTAAAATTTTTATTTTAATTTTCTTAAAGCTTATACATTGTTTCCATGAAGCCAGCATTACCCTGATACCCAAATTGGGTAAAGATATAGCAAAAAATTGTTAGTGATCCTTTTGATGAATTTAGATGTAAAAATTTACCAGTAAATCACTTCAAAATCAAATTGAAGATTAAATTATCAGTAAACATAAATGTATCAATGTATTTAAATCAGTAAATGTAATGACCTATCACATAAATAGACTCAAAGACAAAAACTGAATGTTCATCTTAATAGATATGTTAAAATGTCTTTGACAACAATAAAAGTCATGAAGAAGATGGTAGAGACAGAAAGAGCATACCTCGATATAATAAAAGGCTCTATATGTCAAATTTATAAATATTATCAAGCTAAAGGAAAAAAAAAAAAGAACACACTTTGGTTATTTGGTTCCTATCTTTTACAGTGTGACTTGTAACCAACACTCTTACAAGACAAACAAGTAGGAAGACCATCCCATATGATATAGACAAGTTTCACATTTTCCAAGAACTGAAGCAAATGTTTTTGAGTTCTACATACACTATCAGTTGTTGCTGCTGTTGTTGTTTCTTTCTGGAGAAAGTGTAGGGAGAGAAGGGGTCCTCTTCCCTTTTAAAATGTTAATTTTTAGAAAGACATTGAGATTTTTATGCATGAAAACTTTAATTACATCATTTCAACTCTTCTCTCCCAACAAGAAATGTCTAGGTTAGTTCCAGCTCAATTCTTCCAAGTCCTGTAGTTGAAGTGTATAAATATTGTCTTTATAGCCACATTTAAGTGTACTTTTCACCCCTTATCAAAGAATCTTCCTTTGCCTCTCAAATTCATGAGCTCATCATTTTTTTATTTTTCATACACACATACAAATATGTATGTTGATATATATCTATTAGATTCCATTTGTTGTTGCTCATATGTTTATGTACTTAGAGCTTAACCACTTGGAATTGTAGCTCATCCCTGGAGAATACTTATTGACCTTCATTCAGGAGCCATTAATTTGACCTATACTTCTTCATCTAGGTTTGGGGCCTTGTGAGATTCTCCCCATTCATGTTGCTATGTAAACTTGCAATGTCATTGTGCCATTCTTGTTTAGGTGAATGTTTTAGTTACGTTTCCATTTCTATGACAAAACACTATGATTGAGAAAAATTAAAAAAGAAAACATTTAATTTGAGGCTCATGATTCCAGAGGGTAGGATCTATGACCATCATGGCAAGATGCGTAGCATTAGGCAGGCTGGCATGACACTGGAGCTGTAGCTGAGAATTTATGTCTGAACCACAACCACTATGCAGAGAGAGAAGCATTGAGAAGGTTAACTGGGAATGGCTTGTGCTTTTGAATCCTCAAAGCCATTCCCTAGTAACAAAAGTCCTCCAATAGAGCCATACCTTCTAATACTTCTCAAACAGTTCTACCACCAAGGAACTAAGCATTCAAATATGTGGGCTTATGAAAGCCATCCTCGTTCAATCCACCACACTGAACACATTTTTGGAATTTCATGGACATAGATTCCCTGTTGAATATAGAACTATTTCATAATAATAAATATCCAGGTCCTCTGGCTCTTAATGTCTTTCCAATCCTCCTTCTTTGATCTTTCTGGGTTTAAAGAATAGGAATTTATGCTGTTTATGTATAAATTGAGGTTGGAAACCCAGAGTCAGTTGTTTTCTGCATATTGACCAGTTGTGGATTTCTGTAAAAGTTTCCAACTGCTTCACAAAGGATCTTTGATGAGAGGCAAGAACTACATTTAACTGTGGTTACAAGGATAATTTTACAAGCTTCAGACTCAGGATTTGAAGGAAATGAGCTACAATTAATCTGGAAGACTTCTCCCCAAAGACTACATCTCTTAATACTCAAATGTGCTTTGCAGGCTTCCAAAGAAGAAAAAAATCAATAGTCCTACCCCACCTATGAACCACAACAATGTATTAATAGTGACAGTTACATCTTGAAGCTAACTATCATCTATCTAATTACACTTAAAGCTCAGCCAAAGGAGAGAATTCAGGCCTTATATTGTAAAACCTAACCAACTACCAATGGATACTGAGATTAAATCCTAAAGCAGAACGTACTTTGACCACTTAACAAAACCAGTATAATATCTGAGTACATTCTATACATTTTTTCAAATATATATATATATATATATATATGATGTGTGGGGATTTGTATGTGTTTGTATGTATGTATGTATAATGTATGTATGTATGTATGTATGTATGCTCACAAGAGTACAGAGAGACTACAGAGGCCAGAAGAGGGCATTATAGCCCCCAGAGCTAAAATTACATACTGGTGTAAGCCACTGGATATAATTGCTGGGAAATTAATTTGAATCTGTTGCAATTTGAGTATGAATTCTTGACTGAAGAGTCATCTCTCCAACCTTTAATTAATGATTTTTATGTTGTACTATCTATCTAAACTCAAGAGCATGTGTACTATGATTTTAAATCTTAAATATATGACACTGGCTTAAATCTGTCCCACCATAAGCCATTATATTCTTTCCAAATGGAAAAGATACTTTATTTGTGTTTGTTAGTTTTTATTTTTATTATTTATAACAACTTTTTTAATTTTTATTTTATTTTTAATTACAAATTATTTACTTTGTATCCCCATTCTAGTTCCCTCCCTCCTCTCCTCCCAATCACTCCCTTCCTCCCCCTTCTCCACGCATACCTCTCCCTAAGTCCACTGGTAGGGGAGGGTTTCTTCCTTCTGATCCTACTCTGTTAGGTCTCATCAGAAGTGGCTGCATTGTCATCTTCTGTGGCCTGGTAAGGCTGCTCCCCACTCAGGGGGAGGTGATCAAAGAGCAGGCCAATCAGTTTATGTAAGAGGCAGCCCCTCTTCCCATTACTATGGAACCCACTTGGACACTAAACTACCATGGGCTACATCTAGGCAGGGGTTCTAGGTTATCTCCATGCCTGGTACTTGGTTAGAGTATGATTCTCTGGGAATACCCTTGTGTTCAAATTTTCTGGTTCTGTTGCTCTCCTTGTGGGGTTCCTGTCCTCTCAAGATCTTACTATTTTCCTCTTCTTACATAAGATTCCATGCACACTGCCCAACAGTTGGCCATCTCTTTTCATTAATTTTTGTTGAAAGTCTATTTTATTAGATGTTAGAATGGCTACTCCTGCTTGTTTCTTGTGTCCTTTTGCTTGGAAAACTGTCTTCCAGCCCTTTAATATCGGGTAATGTCTATCTTTGTGACTTAGGTGTGTTTCTTGTATGCAACAGATTGTTGGGTTTTGTTTACATATCCATTCTGGTAGTCTGTGTCTTTTTATTGGAGAGTTGAGTCCGTTGATGTTAAGGGAGTTTAATGAGCAGTGACTGTCAGATGCTTTGATTTTGCTGTTGGCTATGGTAGTGTGTTTGTGTGCTTGGCTACTTTTGGTTTTGCTGTAGTGAGGTTATTTGTTTCCTGCGTTTTCCTGAATATAGTTACGTTTCCTGGGTTTTATTTTTCCTTCTAGTTTCTTCTGTAATGCTGGATTTGTGGGTAGGTATTGCTTGAATTTGTTTTTGTCACTGAATATCTTGTTTTTCCATCTATGATGACTGAAAGTTTTGCTGGATATATTAGCCTGGGCTGACCTCTGTGTTCTCTTAGGGTCTGCATTATATCAATCCAGGCCCTTCTTGCTTTCATAGTCTCTGTTGAGAAGTCTGGTATGATTCTAATGGGTTTGCCATTATATGTTACTTGGCCTTTTTCCCTTGCAGCTTTCAGTATTTTTTCTTTGTTCTGTATACTTACTGTTTTGATTATTATGTGGCAGGAAGATTTTCTTTTCTGGACTAATTTATTAGGTGTTCCGTAGGCCTCTTGTAATCTTATAGGTCTCTTCCCTAAGTTGGGGAAATTTTCTTTTATGATTTTGTTGAAGATATTTTCTGGGCTTTGGAGGAGGGAATCTTCTTTTTCTTCTATTATTATTCTTAGGTTTTGTCTTTTCAGATTGTCTTGGAATTCTTGGATGGTCTGTGTTAGGAATTTTTTGGATTTAACATTTTCTTTGACGCATACATCGATTTCTTCCATTGTATCTTCTACACCTGAGATCCTTTCTTCCATTTCTTGTAGTCTGTTGGTTATGCTTACCTCTGTAGTTCGTTTTCTTCCCTAAACTTTTCCTCTCCATGATTTCCACCATTTGTGTTTTTTTTTTTTTTATTTTTGCAATTCTATCTTCAGATCTTGAATTGTTTTATTTCCTTCACTTGTCTGATTATATTTTCCTGTTTTTCTTTTAGTTCCTTCAACTTTTTGTTTGAACATTCCTCTGTTTTGTTTTTTTTTTTCTTTCAGTAATTTAATTATTTCTTCTCTGAAGGCCGCAAACTGTTTGGCTGCATCTTCCGCTATTTCTTTACGGATGGCCATAATCTGCTTGTCTTTAACTTCCTCCATGTCTTTACGGATAGCCATGATCTCTTTGATTTTATCTTCCTCTAATTCTTTACATATTTTATTTGTTTCCTCTATTATCCTCTTCATCAGCATAGATGTAAGGTCATCTTCTTGAATTTCAATTATGCTGGGGTGTCCAGGGCTGCTCGTCCCTGGATGGCTGGGTTCTGGAGATGCCATATTGTTCTGTCTTTTGTTGGTTGAGCTTTTATGCTGACCTCTACCCATTGGGCTGTTTTAGGTGTTGGCTGTTAGTTTCTGGTGTTCTTGGAATCCTGGGGTAGGGAGAATCCCCTTGTCAGGAAGATGATTCTTCTTGAAGGAGGCCTCCTCTGGCTTTTGGGTATGGTCACTGTATGGCCAGTGTTTTTCAGGAATTGCCACTGCTCACCTCAGGCATATAGACCTGAGTAGTAGCTGTGGTCTTTGTTAGTCAGGAGGGTCTCCTTTCACCAGTAGAAGTCTTTGACACAGCTGCCCTTCTGCTGGGTTTCTCTTTCTGAATTTAGTGAGCTGCTGCTGTTGTTACAGTTTTCCAGGTACAGCCCTCTTGAAGAACCTGCTGATTCCCTACCTGTGGGGTTTTCTCCCAACCGGGAAACTCAGTCTGGTACCCTAGGGCACACAGTTCTGTCTGGGAAAGTAAGAGGAGTGCCCAGCAAGTCTCTGGGCCAGAGGCTGAGTGCTCTGCTCTGGGCCAGGAGACTGTGTGCCCAAGTTTGAGATGGCCGCTGAGGGTGCCGCTCTGGTCCAGAGGCTGTGCAAGCCTCTCTGGGCTGGCAACTGAGGGCTCTGCTCTGGTCTGGAGGCTGGGCGCCTCACTCTGGGCTGGCATTGTGTGTCCCCTTCTGGGCCAGAGGCTGTGCAAGCCTCTCTGAGCTGGCAGCTATGCGCCCAGCTTTAGGCCAGAGGCTGTGCACTCCACTCTGGCCTGGCAATTGAGGTCTCCGCTCTGGTCCAGAGGCTGAGCGCCTCACTCTGGGCCGGAGGCTGTGTGTCCTGGAACTGGATGGCGGCTGGGGGTGCCGCAGAAGGCTGTGTGCTCCGAGCTGGGTCAGTGGGTTCGCCCACCGGTCCCCAGGACCTTTTCCAGGTATTGACTGTGTGACTCGAGGTCAGTCCCAATTGATTTCCACACCATAGGCTTTCCTCTCACCTGGCAATTACAGACGCTGGTGTTTTAGGTCCCAGAGTTCAGTCTCCAGGTCGCTGTACCAACACTGCTGTCCTACTCCTCAGACACAGTGTCCTCCCGGTGCCGCCGTCTTGTCCACTCTGTCCAACTTTTAAATTTAAATTTAAATTTAAAATATATCTTAAGATATAAATGATCTATTCAGAATTTTTAACCTTATTTTTAAATTTCATATTTATATTCTTCCCCACCCCAAGTTCTTCCAGATCCTCTTTTCCTCCTTACTCACCTAACTTCATGTCAAAAAATCTAATACAACAATAAAACCTCCAAATCAAGAAAACAAAGTAACCCTCCCCCCAAAAAAACTACACCAAATTGTAACCAATTAAAAGCACACCAAAAACCTGTGGAGTCCATTATAAGTTCTTCAACAACTCCTATAGACTTTCATCACCACTACAAATGGGGAAGATGGACATATTACTATTACACTTACCATTGCCAAATATCTGGCATGTTCCTCTACTTCTTCCTCACTTTCCAAAATCAATAGTACGTTAGTTCAATATTTTAAAAGCTTTTCTAAATATTTTCCATCTTCAAATAATCTACTTCCCTCCCAAATAGCCACAAATATTACTCACCTTGTTGTTTACCCAATATGTGCCTAAAGTTAGCTTTTTGAGATCCATTTTCCACATACTTTGACATTATATCAGTGGCTCTCAAATTGTACCCTTAGAAAAACTGGATTACTTAAACACAGGAAAGCCTCAGTACAAATTTTGTAAATTGTCATTGATTGATTACACCATGACTTAATGGTATAATGTATTGATGTTACTTTTATTAACTGTTTCTCTTAGTTTCTCTCTTAATCTGGCTATCACATGAATAACTGAGACTCTATTATATTATTTTAACAGGCTTCAAGCACAATACAAAGCAGTATTTACTCTTCTCTTAACCTCTAAGTTAATTTATTTTTCTCTGAGCATGCAACCCAGAGATACTTGCATTGTGTAGCTTTACTTGCTGAGCTCTTTCTCAGTCTCTCATGGACATATGTCCATGCCTGAATCCCCTACTTCTTCCTCTAACTTCTCCCCCAGCTGGAATAAAGTCCAGCCCTATTTTCTCTCCTGCTCAGTGACTGGCTATAAGCTGCTTTATTGGCATACCGGGTGACAATTGGGAAGCAGTGTCTATACAATACTGAGACAGGAGAGTCTCAGAACAAGGATTGCAACCAGAAGTGGGGGGTATAGAGACCAGCATTTGAATTTCACAATAACCTTATGCCTATATTAATGGGTTGTCTCTAATGAGGTCATGATTTCCCCATGAATATTTTGGCTATCATCATGTATTTATTATTTCCATATTATTTTATTCTTTGATGTTTTCATGAATATATATCATGTATTACGGAAATATTCTTTCCAACTCTCTCCTTTCAACTATTCCTAGTCATCTCCAGTACATCTCACTCTAAATTGCATCCTTTTTTGCTTAACATATTGCCAATTCTTTTGCTGTCCATACTCATGATTATGTAGCTGTACAGTGGAATAGGGTCAACTTACAAGCAGCCCCTTCTGAAAACAAGCAACTCTCTCTTCCCAAGAACGTGTCAGTTACCTCCATTACCAATGGCTCCTTAGCAGGAAGGAAGGCTTCAGGAGTCTCACCTCATCTATACTGTAGTTTTAATTGGCTTGATCATTTGCAGGTCTTGTGCAGACAAAATCACTGATACTGTCAGTTAATGTGTGTAGCAAATCAGACCATTTCTCAACACTCCTACTCAAACTCTGGATCTTATGTTCTTTCTACCTCCACAATCAATGCTCCCTAAACCCTGGGGGAGGACAAGGTTAATAAACATGTCCTTTCTATAGATGAAAACTTAGTGAAAAGTATTTTTGGGATTTTGAACAGTTAGAAACCTCTGTATGAACAACTACCTACTTCAGTTAAAACACACACACACACACACACACACACACTTCTCTGACTAAGACTGAGAGCAGCACAAATTTATGAATATAATCATCAATATTTAGAAGTCAGTTTGATAAATAATTATTAAGCAAAATACCACCAATAGATTCTTTTTTGGGGCCTACGGCATCTCTATCGTGAGTTTGGATTGTGTTTACAGGACCAAGCATGAATTCCTTCCTGTGAAAAATGGCCTCAAATTCAACCAAGATACCAGTTGGATACATCCATAAACAGTCTTGCCACTACTGCACCAGTGAACACATCTTACCTAGTTGGGTTGATATCACCATATACAGTATCCAGTGTTGTGTAACTCCATTGACATTGTTTCTCAGTCTTGAATAACACCTCCAGTACTGGGAAAGCTAGCCAGCAAGTGAAGTAGGCCCATTGTTTAGCTTCCTGGTTATTTCAAAACAGAATTCACTGTGTTCTGCAACAAAGTGTTTAGCATCTTCGGCAATAGGATCTTAACACCTACTTATTACAGGCAATCAAGAGTGATGGCAATAGCTTGTATTCTCTTGAGTGACTCTAGACCCTTCATGATCAATTGCTGGAAGTAAGATATGCCTCAAACTAATATTTTCACTTAATACCCATGTCTTCTAAGAATAATAGTGTTTACTCACATTGGTTACCTCTGTTCAAAATCTTTCTTTAAATTATATTTTTAATTAACTTACAAGCTAGTGATATTTTATAGGACTTAATCACACATCTTTAGTTTTTTTGTTGTCACTCACTTCTCCTCCCTTTTGCCATCCCTCTGCCCACATCCTCCTTGAACATTTTGTATAGTATGCCCCATCCAACCAACCCTCAGTTCTTTCATTTCACATGCATTCTACTATTCTTTCTAATTATTTTACTTGAATCACAAGATCATATGTTCTCATGTACCTTATTTATTCTGTTAACCCCTCTAAAACCTAATTTTCCGATTCTTATTATAACACTGTCTGCTTGATCCTTTCAGCTCCCAGTATTACCCCTTTCTACTTTCATTTTATCTATATTTTACCATGCTCTCTCCTTAAATGCAGCCTCTCAATGAACTACTTCTAGCTTTCTGTCTTCCTCATATAGTCTGGGTTAAATACAAAGAACAAACTATTTAATTCTAGAAACCACATATGAGGCAGAATATGCAGTATTTTGGAGCCTGGGTGACTTCATTCACTATAACTTTATCCAATTTCATCAACCTACTGGCAATTTTTATCAAATTCACTTTTTTTTCTATAGCTGAGTAACATTTCATTTTACATATGTAACACAATTTTCACTACCCATTCAGTTGATGAATGTCTATGTTCATTCCATTTCTTAGCTATTATGAATATAGAAGAAATGGACATGGATGCCAAGTATATCTATAATAAGAAATAAAGTACTTTGCTTTTATGGTCAAGAAATGGGTCATGTGGTATTTCTATTTATAGTTGTTTAAACTTGTCATTTTTCTGATTGTATAGCATTTTTGGCTAAGTTTTCTGGCATTGTTTGTTTATTCTCTGTGACAGCTTGAGTGTTTAGCCCTCTCCTTAAACAGAAGTATTCCCATATATTCAATAAATCTGCATTAATAGTCATGAATTCCTTTTATCTGTTTGTATTATTGAAAGCTTTAATTCTCCTTCAATTAAAAAAATAGCTTTGCTGGTATAATAGTATGGTTTGACAGTTTTGATCTTTCATAACTTGGAATACATCTTTTCAAGATACTCTTGGATTAAAGGTTTTTGATGAATAAGACTTTACAAATCACATAGCCTTAGTCTCTTGCAGTTTTCACAACTATTTTTTATTCTGTTTTTAACAAACAGAACTACCAACTAGGGACTGAGGATTCAAATATGCCTGAGTCTAGGAGAAACATTTTTCATTCAAAGTACCATACCTAGGAATGATTTTCAACTAAGGATATGAAAATTTTGTGTCCTGAAAATTATACATTTTATTTTTTTTATTTAATTTTTTTTTCAATGCAGTTTATTCAGAAACCTTGAACAATCCTCGGACCCTGGGGAAAGCCAGCCCACAGCTTAAATAGCCTCTGGGTAGCCAACCGAGGCATGCTACGTGGGCAATGCAGATAGGTCCACATACATGGAAGCAAGCCAGATCCTCAGCCTTAGCCAAATGTGGAATTGTTTGTGACAGAGAGCACTCACCATCGGAAAGGCGGAAGGCGGAAACCAGCTCCATCTTTAAGGCACAGCATTCTGCAGCTCTCTACAGTTCCCCCTTTTTGTTTTAGATGCATCAGGCAAGAGTAGAGGTCTGATCTCTGATATTAGAAATAAATTGGGACTTTGTACCGATGTTCATTTAGGTGTCATCCACCCAAAGAGCATCAGACCCGTCCAATACCTTTTTCTCAGAGGCGGGACCTGGGGCATCAACCCGCATGCAATCAGACGTGCTCTGGGTCGAAAGCGGCTGACCCTGAGTGCGGTGCTTAGCCTCGCATCCTGAGCATAACATTTTAGCTTTTTATGGTAGCCAACCATGCTTGGGGAGACTGTCCTGCTTCAATGGCTGTAAAGGCCTGTTTTTATTTGATTTTATGTGTATGGGTGCTTTCCCTGCATATATTTATGTGCACAACTTGCACGTCTAGTGCAAATGGAGGACAAAAGGTAACTGGAGTCAGAGATGGATGTGAGTTACCATGTGGATGCCAAGTATCAAACCCAGATCCTCTGTAAGATCAGGCAGTGCTCTTAATTTCTAAGCAATCTCTTCAGTTCCTAAAACATGTTTTAAAGCAATAAAAATTATAATGCAAAAGTATTCCTTATTCATTCTGAGAAAATATTAAGGTGTAAGATTTAATATTATAAGGATAATATAGTGATCTATCAGTTGAACATAATCTTTCAAAATCTCAGTGACCTTTGTCCAGAAGTATAAAATCCAATGTGTAAGTTAATGTATGCTTTCAAACACCTTAATAACAAGAAATGAATATGTAAAGGAAAGTAACATATTTCAATTTTAAGCCTTGGCACAAATTTTAAATGAATGTCAATGAAGGTGTCAATATCAACCAGTGGGGCAAATAAGATTCAGATCAACAAATAATGATAGAATGACTAGGTTCATATGCAAAAATAACATTTGACTATTACTTCATATCATATTTAAGAACTATCTTAAAATGGATAAAAATCTGGAATATAAGAAATAAAACAAACAAACAAAATGAAAGGCTGGGCACACACCTTAAATCACAACATTTGTGAGGCTGAGACAGGTATTTGAGGTCAGCTTCACAGAGTAACCCTGTTTTGAAAGAAGAAAGGAAGAAAGAAAGAAAGAAAGAAAGAAAGAAAGAAAGAAAGAAAGAAAATATTTTGACCATTTTTGTTATTTCTTTAAATGGTTTTACCTGTGAACTCTGTAAGAATATAACTTTAGTACTTTACTGTACCATTCAGAGAGCACTTCTTTTATATTAATCTTTTGAAATCTGAGAAAATTAACATCAGTGGTAACATGAGCAAGATAATGGAATAAAAACTCTCAGATCCTTATTTATATATTGGTATCATGTATATTGATCACATCCATCCATCACTACTTCCCTCCAACTCCCCCTAGTGTCATTCTCCATTTGGTTATAGTTTGGCTCTTTTAGCATGAGGACACCTGTGGCAATGGAAACTCAGGCATTCCATAGCCTATGGTGATATCAACGTGTTACAGCTCTTGGTCAAATTGTAGTGCTGAGCACTTCAGAGGTGCTGGCCAAAGCCCATGACTGGTTGACTTGCTGCCAAGACACTGGTGGGGCCCAGGCCTGTCAAATAAAAGGCTATCCAGAGACAACTGACTTCATCCTTATCCATCAGAGTCCCACACCTTAGTGTTCCCCACCCTGTATCTTCACCAATTTCATGTCTTTATTTTACTGTTATTAGTAACTCCTTGAATCTCATTAGTTATGCAAATATGAAGATAGGTGTGTGATCATCAACTAGGACATAAGTGACCTACTAATGGCCACATCCCCAAAGGACAGTGACTCTCCCTCATGCAACAGCCATCAACTGTCACTAGGTCCTGCAATAGAGGTAGGACTTGGATGCCCCTCCCCTATCCATTTGGGAATATTTACTAACTTGATATTGTGCAGATCAGTACAGCTGCTGTAAGATGACAGATAAAGCAGTCATACCCAGAAGTCGCCATTTGACAGCTCTCTTCTTGTCTGTTCATCCTTACATTTTTTTCCGTACCCTGTCCTGAAGTTTCCTGGGTCTCTGATGATGGGAGGTTGATACAGATGACCCATCCAAAAGTAAGTACTTAATTAAACATTGTTTATATTCATGTTTCAGACTTTTTTTTCTAAAACTTCTCAGATTACATGCCTGCCTCCCATGCAGCCTTGACAAATACTATAAACATTAATTTGCCTTATTTATGTAGCTTGCTGATGGCTCAGATCTTCACCTCATGCTAGCAGCCTATCTATTCACCTGTAAAAATTACTATTCACTGTTATATCTATAGAAATTTCTATTCACCATTATTTGTATTTCCTTATAAAGATACAAAGTAAACGGTTTGACTCCAAGTATATATATATATATATATATATATATATATATATATATATATATATATACAGCTTACTCCTCTGCTCACATTACACTGAAAAAAAAATACCATATTTGGGCACATTGTTACATCTTGGATTTTCAATTTTATTTAGGGAAATAAAAGGTACATACTATTAAAAGTAATGAAGGTAGGACAAAGTGTATCTTTATTCTTATATAATACTTTAGTCTTGAAAGAGTGACAATAATTGTCAGTGTTGTTGTTAGAATTCACAATTCAGTTGAGTAACTATTAATGTCCACTGGCACCATCGTCATTGGTGGTAGTGATATATGTTTTTAAATCATCAGTTGTAGTAGGGGCATATGTTTATGTTTTTGATTTTGAATGGTTGCATCATAAATAGATTACTCCTGTGCTTATTTTCTTGGCAGTCTTTTATGCTTTCTGGGCATATTTGGTGACTCTACATTTTCTAATTTTAGATCTCTTGTCTTGTTCCCTATTCTAATAGCTATCTTTTATTTTAAACAAGTTAATAAAAATCAGTTTATTATTTTTAATTCAACGACTCTGAATGAGTTTAGAATCTGATCACATGTTAATGATATATATATGTGTATGTGTACATATATGCATCTTGGATTTCTTTCATGTCTACTTTTTTTAGACATTATCTCACTATGTAGTCCTAGTTGGCCTGAAACTCACTATGTAGATGAAACTGGTCTCATACTCACAGAGATCCACCTCACTCTGTCTTCTGAGTACTAGAGTTAAAGGAGTGTACCCCCATGCCTGTCTTTATGCTTAGATTTCTAACTAATGGAAATACTTGAGTCTGTCTAAAGCATCCCACCTTTCTAAATATGGGGAGGAGCATCTGACTTTGCACAATGAAAGAAAATGGACTCTCATACACGCAAAAATAAACTGAAGACATTGTAAATGTATTCTTATATTTTCCATACTTGTTTCCCAGAAACCATATCACACACACACACACACACACACACATCTCCCATTACAGAGCTTCTTCAGTCTAATAACTTTAGGCCATTTAAGACTCTGCTTTTGAAAGAACAACAATTATAAAATTCACAAAATTATAAAAGGAAAACATAAAGTGATCTTTTAAAAAATTGAAAAGACTTCTATAACTGGACTTTGATTTAGCTGCATATTTTGCAGAACTCATATTTACCAAGTAAACAGTGACATCTGTGGTTAAACAAATATTCACTACAAGTACCAAAGGATAAAACATATCTCGTATGTTTCCTTACTGGTTTGTAGTCCAGGGGTCTGTAAGACTTCATTAAGGAGGAGGTACGTATATTTTTTTTTTTCAAATTTCAAGATTGTTTACAAGATGGGTATGGCTCCACAGTGTAAATTGCCAACTGAAGATAATTCCTGGTTATAATCCAGTTTCTGCTATAAATTCCTGAGAGAATACATGAAGACAAAAGACTTAAGGAAGAGGGTAGGAAATGTTCTAAGTAAGGGTGTTAAAATATACAAATCTTATAGAAGTCCCCTACAGTAATTCTTACAGTACTATGCTTTGTGTATCTTTATCATATCTCATGTTCTCTATAGTTTGTGAATGAACTGGCAATTCTTGTGAATATCAAGAGATTTTTTTGTTTTACTTTTTATTTATTTATTACAGTTTATTTACTTAGTATTCCAGCTGTAACTCCCTCTCTCATTCCCTCCCAATCCCACCCTCCCTCCCTCATCGCCTCCCATGCCCCTCTCCAAGTCTATCAATAGGGGAGATCCTCCTCCCCTTCCATCTGACCCTAGCCTAGGTCTCATCAGGACTGGCTGCATTGTCTTCCTCTGTGGCCTGGTAAACCTGCTCCCCCCTCAGGGGAAGATGATCAATGACGCAGCCACTGAGTTTATGTCAGAGACAATCCCTATTCCCCTTACTAGGGAACCCACTTAGATACTGAGCTGCCATGGGCTACATATGTGCATGACTTCTAGGTTATCTCCATGTATTGAGTTCATGTCAGAGACAGTCCCTGTTCCCCTTACTAGGGAAGCCACTTGGATACTGAGCCGCCATAGGCTACGTATGTTCAGGGGTTGTAACTTATCTCCATGCATGGTCCTTGCTTGGAGTATCAGTCTCAAAAAAGACCCCTGGGCCCAGATTTCTTGGTTCTGTTGCTCTCCTTGTGGAGCTCCTGTCCTCTCCAGGTCTTTCTATCTCCCCCTTCTTTCATACGATTCCCTGCACTCTGACCAAAGTTTGGCTATGAGCCTCAGCATCTGCTTTGATACACTGCTAGTTAGAGTCTTTCAGAGGCCCTCTGTGGGAGGCTCCTGTCCTGTATTCTGTTTTCTCCCTCTTCCAATATCTGGCCCATTTGCCTTTCTAAGACACACATGGTACATACTCACTTATAAGTGGGTATTAGACATATAACATAGGATAAACATACTAAAATCTGTACACCTAAAAAAGCTAAGCAAGAAGGAGGACACAGGGCAAGATGATCAATCCTCACTCACAAGAGATTTAAGTTGTGTTATTTCATTTTTGGAGAATGAGATTGAATATCATATATAAATATTAAAAAAGAAAAAGAGACTTCTGAAGGGCATGTAACTGTCATCTCAACACAAATACATAGTCTTTTTACATCTGGGTATAAATAGCAAATAAACAGTAAACAACCAATACTGAGTGAAACACACAAAGTATTAGTGTCCTTTACATCATAACAAAAATCTAAGAGAGCCACTAAGGTCCTCCATGCTTAAGAAAATCTTCTATAAAATACTTTTATATTGGATATGACCATGAGTGGACTAAGAGGCAAATAAATGAATAAAATTATATATATATGTATGTATGTATTAGTTTTTCTGACTACTCTGTCTTCCCATTAGCATACAGAGACAGTATATAAATTTTTGCCTTTATACACAAAATATTTGGTTTCTTTAAAACATTTTAGTACATATATATTATGGTCCTTTGTACATATTTGCCCTATTTCTCTCCCATTATACCTATTTATTCCTCCTCATATTCTTTCACCCCTAAAATAGTCCTGATTTTGCTTTCATATCATACATAGACAGACAGACAGATAGATAGAGATTACAGGTAATAGAGAAGTAGATTTATAATATGAGAGAAAACATGCAATATTTGTATTACTTGTTCCCCACATTAGAGTCTCTTATTGTCCTTTTAGACCCATCCATCCAGCCCATTGTCTCTCTTCTCTTTTCTTTAATATATAAAAATAAATGCTTTTATGCTAAACCTATATTCAATATATAGAAAAACATGTGATATCATATTTCTAAATCCGATTCATTTTGTTTAGCATAATGATCTCCAGTTGTATTTACTTCCTTGAAAATCATGATTTCATTTTAGATGCATAAATCTTCATATACATTTATAAATCTTCATATACATTTATGCTTATTGTGTGTACGAGTGTGGGATTTTTTTTCTAAACCTCTTTTAAAATAGCTTACCTTATATCACATAGTATTACTTCTGCATAATTTATCTAGTCATGACAAGATCAAAAGTTAAAGGTAGTGAGATCCACATTTTCATCATTCATTGAAATTTACCAAAAGTTCTGGAAAGAACACAAACCATTTAAGAAATTAATGGTAAGTCATTTTAATGTTATTTTAATTTGATTTGCCTTATTTTGTTTTTCGGACTCTCAACTATAGTCACTAACTTGACCCCACCAGTGGCTAAAAATTAGTATAAGAAATGTCAGCCTCATTTTCCACTGGGATGTGATTGGATTAAGACATGCTTAATACATCGTCCCACTCTGTTCTAATCTCTCAGGTTTCTTCTAAGAAATCTCAATACAACAATTATTAGAAGAGTGTACCACTGTGAACATTCTTCTAACATTTTTTTCAAGATTCTTTCTTTTTATATAATTTCTGACAGTCTGGGTTCAATGTGACTCACACAGTTCTTTTAGAATAATCCTAGTTGGAATCCTTTATATTTTTTGAATCTTATGGCTATTTCTTTTCTTTCTTCAAATAAGTTCTTCACTTTTTAATCACATTTTCTGAAACTTTATAATGTGTATATTATTTTGCTTAGGGACTCTTCATATATCTTTTAGTTTTTTATTTTGTTTTTCATTTTTCTTATTCCACTGACTCAATAATTTCAAAATGCCTGTTTTCAAAGTCAATGATTGTTTGATGTCTCTTTGATGGATATCGTTAATTTAGCTTTCTTATAGAATTTCTGTTTTATTCTTTTTAGTACCTTCTATTTTACCATTATTATAATTTTCTGTTAGCATCATTTTTCTTACCTAACTTGATTACTCATTTGTGTTTTCTTTTAATTCACTGAGACATGGTATGGAGAAAATTTTGAATGAATTATTTGGGGATTCATTTATCTATGTCTTTAATAGCTTCCAGATATTGAACTTCTTCCTTTAAATATGCCACACTTCCCTGTTTGCATGGGATTTTACTTCAATTCTTTTGATTGATTCTTCGTTATTATTTCTGCATGTTAAATGTCAGTTACCTCTCCTCTTTTCCTAGAACCTATGGACAAAAATTTTCTTGACTGAGATCTACTAGAAAATCTTAATTCTTTGCAGTCCTTTAAGAAGCTGAACCTTCCATAAGCTTAAGTGACTGATCTAATAGAAGACGTTTTGTGATTTCTATTCAGGAGTTCCTAGTGTGGATAATTCTACTGCCTTCATGTAGTAGTAAGCTGAGATATGAGAACTCCGTCTAGTGTTTACCTGTTGTCCTGCAATACCTGGTACACTTTGTCTTTAGTCTCTGAGGTGATCAGCCTGGCTGTTATATTCTTGTCATTCTTACAATCAGAAGAGAAGAACTGGTCTCTAGGCATGTTCCCTAAATGTCATGCCATTAGATATATACTTTATGGCTTCCCTTCCTCAAGATGAAGGCATAAGTTCAGAGTATCTTTCTTAATCAAGGGAGAAAATCCTAGTGAGAGAGAATGTTGTGAATCTTCCTAGTTGGTTTCACATTCACTCAGGAAGAAACAACTTTCTAACTGGTTTTTGGATTTCTCATATAAATATTTTGTTGGTATATCATTCTTATATTCATGTCGCTTTGGAAAATAGAGATCTGAGAATTCTTATTCCATTATCTTGCTCATGTTACCACTGATATTACTTATTTTCTCAAACTTCAAATGATTAATATAAAAGAAGTACTTCCTGAATGGTACAGTATGGTACTAAAGATATTTTCATACAGAGTTCACAGGTAAAACCAGTTAAAGAAATAGCAAAAATCATGAAAGTCTACCTTTTCAGAACTCTGGAAATTAGCCAAAATCTTGACACAATTTGAACATTATTTTTTTAAGAAGAAAAACTGGGACATGAGAACAAAATTCCACTCCTAGACAAGAAGCTTTAAAAAAAAAAAACAAAAAACCGTAGCTACTGGGTGAGGAAAAAACAACTTTTTTCAAAAGTGTGACCCTGAGTATATCAATCACACTTCAAGGCAAGCCTCTTGCTCAGTAGTAGATAGCCAACACAAAGCGAACTTCGTGGTTATAATGACTTTCTTCTTCTTTTTTTTAAATATGAGACAATATATGAAGTTGAGTGGGTTAACAGGGGAGCATCTAGGAGGTGATGGAGGGAAGGTGTCCTATTGCCCTGAGTACAAGGTGTTTAGGGATAAAAATAGAGCATAGATTAAGGGAATGTCCAACCAATACCTGGTCTAATCTGAGACCCACTCCATGAGAGATAGCCAACCTGACACTATTAATGATACTCTGCTATGTTTACAGAAAAGAGCCTAGCATAGCTGTCCTTTGAGAAGAACCAATCAGCAGTGAATCGAGCAGATGCTGAGACTCACAAGCAAACATTGGTTGGAGCATAGGGAGACTGGGAAGGATAGAAGGGAGGGGACAGGAGCTCCCCAAGATCAATGGAGCCAACTAACCAGGGCCTAGGGGGATGGAGGCTATTGAGACTGAAGCATCAACCAAGGACCATGCATTGGCTGAATCTCACCTCCTACACAGATGTAACAGGTGGGTATGCAGTCTTCATGTGGGTATCCTAGTACTGGGAATGAGGGCCTTCCCTGACATGGAATCTGTTGTTCTATTTTTGATCACTTTCTCCCTGGCAGGGACTATTTGAGAGAACAAACGAGAAAAGGATGCATTCAATCCTGGTATGACTTGCTGTACTAAGATGGGATCGAAGAGAAGCTCCCCTTTTCTGAGAAGTAGGGGAGGAAGAGAAAGGAGAGAGGGTGATATCTGAAGAAGAGGAGGGAAGGTCATTCAAAGTGAATAAATAAATAAATAAACGAACAAATTTTTAAAAGAAGATAATATGCATATGCAAAAATTGATGCAGCTCAAAAAAGGAATGGAGGTATTTAAAAGAATATGCTAAAATATATTTCACAAAATTCTCAAATAATAAATAATTTTTAAGATAAATCAGAATAATTTTTAAAACAACAACAATATATGGGGGCTTTGTGTATTGTCTTCTCCTTCTTGCCATATCCACATTACCTTTGAAAACACATAGTTTTGCAACCTCAGTTTTTCAGAATCAAATACTTGAGCAGCCACTAAAAGGAGATTAAAATGATTTGATTAAGATATACGGTCCCATTAAAATGTTATACAAAGAGAATTATCAAATTTTGACCTGTTTTCCTCCCTGAAAACTCAACTCTCAGAGCTTGACTTTATTTTACCCTACTTAGAGGTCACTCAGTGAAATTCAACATAATTTCCAGGGCATTTCTAGAATATATTAAACAGTATAAAAAAATTTCTCAGTAGAGTAGTGTTGAATGGCGGAGAATCACTTAAGAAATGCTCAAGTCCTTAGTCATCAGGGAAATGTAAATCAAAATGACCCTGAGATTTCACCTTACACCCAACAGAATGGCTAACATTAAAAACTCAAGTGACAAAACGCACTGGAGAGGATGTGGAGAAAGTGAAAAACTCCTTCATTGCTGGTGGCAATGTTAACTTGGACAACCACTTTGGAAATCAATCTGGCAATTTCTCAGAAATTAGGAATAGTGTTGCCTCAAGACCCAGCTATACCACTTCTTCTCTTCCCTCTAGACCAGGATGTCCCACCCTATCCTCTCTTTCGGTCAGCATTGGGGCTGGATGTTTAATTCACAATAAAGAGAACAAATGGTGCCTTGTTTACACACTTGTGAGACAGGTGATGCTTAGAATAAACATCACAATGCAGTGTCTGAATTGAAACCAGATAGTGGGGTAGAGAAATCAGCATTTGAATGAGCAAGGATAAATTGTATACATTCCACAAGAACATTATAGCAACATTTTCCCCTTTAAGTCCAATGAAAGGTTCCTTTACTTTACAATAATAATTCTAAAAATTATGAAAACCATTAGATAAGATTTATATATGTAATGTTTACATGCATTTGGCAACTTAGGAGAAAGTATTTGATTATCTATCCTATCTTGACAAGTTTAGAGTTCTATATGTAAATTAACTTTTATCCTTATTGGTATTACCTATATGAAAGCATTTTTTTTTAATTCTAAACAATTTAAGCTTAATTGTGGAATTATAACTGTTTGATCTTCAACCCCACCAGAGACTTGAGAAGGAATAAAATTAGTTACTGGAGTAAATAGGAAGTGCATGTTAGCAGCTTCCAATAACTAAAAAAAAAATGACAGAGATAGTTTGCTGCCTGAACAGTCACCCATATCTCTCTATAACGTTAGAGCATCACCTTGAGCCTTCTGTTTCAGCATATTTGACAGACATATATGTGAAGCAGGAAATATTTAGGACTTACTTACCCTGTCTTGGCAGACTTTGGCAGTAGACTTGTCCTGCATTTAAGCTTGCCCATTTTTGGCAGAATTCTATCTGACAAGAAGCAGGGGTATTTTCTTTACCAGAGTGGCTCATTTGCCACATTTGAAGCCATCTCCATATGGAGGTTCTTCAATGCTCATCATCATCTTTGAGGTTGGCAGGGTGCTGCCAGAAAATGACCTGTATCATTGTCAAAGAATCTTTAAAATAATAGACATTTTTCGTGACAGAGAGCACTCACCATCGGGAACAATTCCACATTTGGCTAAGGTTGAGGATCTGGCTTGCTTCCATGTATGTGGACCTATCTGCATTGCCCACGTGGCACGCCTGGGTTGGCAACCCAGAGGCTATTTAAGCTGTGGGCTGGCTTTCCCCAGGGTCCGAGGATTGTTCAAGGTTCCTGAATAAACTGCATTGAAAAAAAAAAAAGTATCATATGAAAGAGATTATATATATTATATATTATATGCATTATTATATGTTTTATATATAATAAAATACTATATCTATATATTTTATTATAAAAAATAATAGACATTTTTAAATCCCATATTTTGTAGATGTCTGAAGTTTTTGAAGATTTACCTATATTTATGTAATCAACCTGTCTACAAAAATCATATCTATCTGTTAAACTTAGTATGTATACTCCTGTGATAAATTAAACTAGTGTCTGACATAACTATGAGTTAATTAACTAGCAATTAACTTGCATACCTAATATCCTAACCAGTTTTTAATAGCAGTTTAAAAGTATTGGAAGTATCCTTGAATTTGTATAAATATAGTAAAGCTTATACCAATGTATCAAAAATACTTACTTTTGCATCAATGTACAAAATCCTATACCAGAGTTAAAATTAACCTTATTTGAGAATAACATATAAAAACCTTAAGTTGAGTAGATTCAATAATCTACCTTTTGTCTTATTATTCTTATAAGATATCCCTGTATTCACCTTTCTTTTTTACCCCTTTTCTCCTTATCTAAGAAAGAAAGATAGAGAAAAGGAAAAGGACGAGAGAAATCCCTGAGCCTAACCTTGTTTCTCTCTGAATATGACTATTAATAATTTATAAGCATCTCCCAATGACAATAAACATTTATAGCCACAAAAAAAAAAAAAAACAACCAAAAACCTACCCAAGGAAAATTGGACGTTGTTCTTACGAATTTCATCTAGGTGACATTTTGGACATGGAGAAATACTGTTAAGGGGCCCAAAGAAAATTGGGGAAAAATGGTTAATTAAGGAATCATTAACATTTGTGGTCCAGTCTTGGAATGTTGAGAAATTTCAGGCTTAATAGAAATCCTGTTTGGAACAGTATAAAATGCTGGACCAATTGAGATTAGTAGCTTTCTTCAAAGCTCTCAAAAGCAGGCTTTGATTAGAAACAGTGATTGAAGCAATTGAGGCAGGAGCAATCAGAATGCTCAAACATGCAAGATGCTGGAACAGATATGTCAATGTCTATCATGTTGGAAGGATGATTTCTGTCAGGTTTGATCCAGAGTCTCTAGTGTCTATTCCTTTTGTTCTGCAAACATATAACTTCTCACAAGCATTATACAGTTATAAAAATATAAACATATGAGATGTGCAGGATGAAACTAAACTGTAACCCATTTTTTTATTTATGCCAATTAAAAGAAAGGAATAATAAATGTTGAGGATATTATAGTCAAGGATTTATTGGCCATGTATTGTTGAATTTCTGGCTGGAGACATTTTTTATGTCTCAGTCAGTTTTAGAGTTGTTCCCATGTAAAGGAATCAGCAATTTAAGTTACCATTATTATTGAACATTCAATCATTATCACGTTGAAATCAAAACAAAGTTGTATAGATCGAAATATCTTTTTTGGGCTCTTGGGCACCTATTGTATTAGACCAAGCTGCTGTCTCCCAAGAGAAGCCCTCCCAACAGTGAGACAAGCTAGTTGCCTTTAACAATAGAAAAGGCATGTTTTAAGTAAATTTTATATAAACTCCTCTTTAATTTAGAATTTAAGAATTCCTTAGGCATCTTGTACCTTTTTAGAGGTTTAGGCCTAAGTTTTTGTATATGTTATAGTTATTTTTGTCCTTACCTCTTTTTTATATAGAATGGGCAGTTATGCCTTTAATAGCCAAACTTTTTATAAAATCCCTTTTACCTTTAGCAGTTAAGCATACCCTAGGCATCTTGTACCTGGATTTTTACATTGGTTGTGGCTTTTTTTTTTTTTTTTTTTTTTTTTGGCTTGCTCCCTTTTTATACAGAATGGACAGCTATGCCTTTATAGCTAAACTTTATATAAACTCCCTTTTACCTGTAGCATTTAAGCATATCCTAGGCATCTTGTACCTGGGTTTTTACATTTGTTTTGGCTATCTTTGATTTGCTCCCTTTTTGATGTGGGATGAACAGTTTTACCTTTTAAACATATGAATTATAATTTTTGAGTTTTTAGGACTTAACTAGACTTAAATGTACTTTGCTACCTGCAAGCCTCTTGTGTCTTTTTTGTATCAGCCATGACCAATATTTGTCTCTTGTGAAAATGTCTCACTTTCAATTAATTTAGTTAATTAATTTAGTCACCATTTAAAAGTTTTTCAACTTGGGAGGCAAGCAGTTTGCATGTTTGTCTCTCAGCCTAGTTTTGAATCCTTACATTGACCAACAGAACATATTTCTTAAACCAAAATACCCTTTTGTACCAGTTCTGTGGAAGTACCACTTTTTGCAATTGGCTGGCTTTTTTAGAGTACTGTGACATTATTTCTCTTTACATTAACCTAAAACTGATGAGAATCCAATATTTAGATCAGTAAGAACATAACATCTATTATGAATTAAAAAGAACTTTAATGGTAACATTAAGGAAAAAATTGTCATATTGAATCTTAGACTATCTTTGCAAGTGGCTAAACAGCAGGAGTTGTCATCCTGGCTTTTATTATGTAAATTAGGCTGATCTGGAACTCAGAAAACTGTTTCTTTTTACTTTTTGTTGGGATTAGAGGCATGTGCCTTTACCAACTTGTTCAAATATTTTTTCTCAACTCAATATCTTTGTAACTCAAATCCTTTAAATGAATATCAAGCAAAGAGACAAGAAAATTTTAAGTTTTGGGTCAGTTGTGCCAACTTAGGTTGTAACAAGCACAGCCCATTTTATTATATTTTGGAATTTACTTGTTGTTACAGTGAATTGAAGGACCCTTACCAGAAAGAGCTGACAAGTATCTTATAGCCAGAGAGCTTTGAATTTTAGCCATTACTAATCTAATTTTTATTAAAAAGAGTGCCCTTTCTATTATCTGTAACTTAGTATTCCATTCCTTGGCTTTTTTTCCCATTTTCTCCTTGAACTTTCTTGGAGATGGCATGGAGAAGAGCCATCACCATTAAGCATATTGCAAACAGATCCATGACTATGACAACCAAAACGAAGCCAAAAGGGATTTAAACTCCCTCTGCCATGGATTTTTTTAATTTTAAATGCAATTTTAAGCCAAACTCTGTCTAGAGGTCTGTTTGCCTCCAGTTTCTTTCTTTCCCTTCATGGCTGCTGAGCTGAGGTGAGCTGAGCCAGTCATAGTATGAGGAAGCCATGCTCCTGTACTCCTCTTGTGAGACTGTAGCAGCAGCCAGTTTTGTTATGGAAGTCTCAGGTCTGCCCACAGTAGGCTGTCTTTTGCTCCTGAGCCTGTTTAAGAGTCTCTCTTAAAGAGACAGTAATTGACCTGGAAGTTTTTAGGTTTTAAGTTTGGGTTGTATCACTGGAAGCTTATTCTCCCCACCAACTTATGTTAAAATATGATTTAAAGGGTGTGGATACTTAGATTAGTTGGGTACCATTTGTTGTGGGTATTAATATTTACTTTTGATATATCTTTTAGTCAAGCAGCAGTTAGTCCAAAACTAGCTATATACCCAAATCACCACACAGAGACTGGGATTTAAATTTAATTAACCTAGAGCACAATGCTGGGCAAATAGTTTTTTCATTCTAAACCTCCAAGCCCACATAGTTTCCTACCATTCAGATTTCACCCATTATACTTGCTTTTAGTCATATCTTAGGTCCAGTCCCATCTCGCCACATGGTTCCAAGACCTTTCCTCCGGATTCTTTCTTCTTCTCCTCCTACTTGCTTCCTTTTCTTCCCTCTGGACCAGGATGTCCCACCCTAGCCTCTCCATTGCTCAGCAATGGGGCTGGTTGTTTAGTTGACAATATAGAGAACAAATGGTGGCATGTTTACACACTCTTGAGAGAGGTGATGCTTAGAATAAATAACACAATGCAATGTCTGGATTGAAACCAGATAGTGGGGTAGGGAAATCAGCATTTGAATGAACAAGGGTACATTGTATACATTCCAAAAGAACATTATATCACCCTTGAGGTAACCCAGAAAATCCCATGGTCGGAGAAACATCTGTCCCTACCTCAGGACACCTAGCTCTGGAAAAGTTTCTAGCTATCCACAGGCTCCATACTCTAGCCTTCAGCTGCACACATAAGAGTGGAGCTCACCTGTCACTGATTACCATTTGGGTACTGGGGCACAGAGCCCCAACCTCAGACCTGCCGAAGCCTGGAATCCCTGAGGTCAGCCCCCAGATACTGCTCCAAGGGGCAACCAGTTATCGCTAATTAAACTGACTAAAAAAGGGGGCACCCAGATTACAGTAGCAGCTCACTAAATTTACAGCAAGAAACACAGAAACAGGGCAGCTGTCTCCAAGACTTCTCCGGGTGAGAGGAGAGCCCTCTTGACTAACAAGGACCACAGTTACCACTCAAGTCTGTATGCCTGAGGTGAGCTGGGGCAATTCCTGAAAAACACTGGCCATTCAGTGACCATACCCAAAGATCTGAGGAGGTTTCCTTCAGGAAAAATCATCTTCCTGCGAAGGGGATTCTCCCCACCACAGGATTCCAGGAACCACCAGAAACTAACACCCAAAACCTAAGATAGCCCAAAGGGTAGAGGCCAGAGTAAAAGCTTAACCAACAAAGGACAGAGCAATATGGCATCTCTAGAATCCAGGGGCAAACAGCCCTGGACACCCCAGCATAATTGAAATTCAAGAAGATGACCTAAATTTATGCTTATGAAGAGGATAATAGAGGAAACAAATAAAATGAGTAAAGAACTAGAGGAAGAAAAAGTCAAAGAAATTATGGCCATCCGTAAAGAAACAGAGTAAGATAAAGACAAACAGATTATGGTCATCTGCAAAGAACTGGAGGAAGATAAAGACAAACAGATTATGGCAATCTGAAAAGAAATACAGGAAGTTACAGCCAAACACTTTGTGGCCTTTAGAGAGGAAATACTTAAATCACTGAAAGAAATAAAAGAAACAGAGGATTGTTCAAACAAACAGCTGAAGGAATTGAAGGAAACACAGGAAACTACAGTCAGACAGGTGAAAGAAACCAACAAAATAGCTCAAGATCTGAAGATAGAATTGAAAAAATTAAAGAAAACACAAATGGAGGAAATTGTGGAGAGAAAGATCTTAAGGAAGAAAACAGGAACTACAGAGGTAAGCATACCTACTAGACTACAAGAGATGGAAGAAAGAATCTCAGGTGTGGAAGATACCATGGAAGAAATTGATGTATTCATCAAAGATAGGGTTAAATCTAAAAAATTCCTGACACAGACCATCCAAGAAATCCAAGACAACAGGAAAAGACAAAACCTAAGAATAATAGGAATACAGGAAAAAGAAGATTCCCTCCTCCAAGGCCCAGAAAATATTTTCAATAAAATCATTGAAGAAAATTTCCCCGACTTAAAAGAGAGGCCTATAAAAATACAAGAGGCCTACAGAACACCTAATAAAGTAGACCAGAAAAGAAAATCCTCCTGCCACATAATAATCAAAACAGTAAGTATACAGAACAAAGAAAAAATACTAAAAGCTACAAGAGAAAAAGGCCAAGTAACATATAATGGCAAACCCATCAGAATCACACCTGACTTCTCAGTAGAGACTCTGAAAGCCAGAAGGGCCTGGACAGATATCATGCAGACCCTAAGAGAATACAAATGTCAGACCAGGCTATGATACTCAACAAAACTCTCAGTCTTCATAGATGGAAAAAACAAGATATTCAATGACAAAAACAAATTTCAACAATACCTACCCACAAATCCAGCATTACAGAAGACACTAGAAGAAAAAATACAACCCAAGACAACTAACTACTTTCAAGAAAACACAGGAAATAATTAAACTCATACAGCAAAACAAAAAGTAACCACATACACAAACTTACTACTATAGCCAACATAAATATCAAAAAATCTAAAAACCACTGGTAATTAATCTCTCTCAACATTAATGGATTCAATTCTCCAATAAAAAGAAATAGACTAACAGAATGGACGCATAAACAAGACCCAAAAATCTGTTGCATACAAGAAACACACCTAAGTATTTACAAAGATAGACATTACCTGAGGGTAGAGAGCTGGAAGATGGCTTTCCAAGCAAGTGGACCCAAGAAGCAAACAGGAGTAGCCATTCTAATATATGATAAAACAGACTTTCAACCAAAATTAATCAAAAGAGATGGGGAAGGAAACCTCATACTCATCAAGGGAAAATTCCACCAGGAAGACATCACAATCCTGAGCATCTATGCCCCAAATACAAGAACACCCACATTTCTAAAAGAAACATTAAGAAAACTTAAACCTCACATAGTGGGAGACTTCAACACCCCACTCTCAACAAAGGACAGGTCAGCAAAAGAGAAATTAAAGAAACAATATGTCTAACAGAGGTCATTAATAAAGTGAACCTAACAGACATCTACAGAAACTTACACCAAAACACAAAAGAATTTACCTTCTTCTCAGCACCTCATGGAACTTTCTCCAAAGTAGACCATAAGGCTGGTCACAAAGCAAGCCTCAACAGATACAAAAATATTTAAATAATCCCTTGTATTCTATCTGATCTGCATGGACTAAAGCTGGACCTCAACAACAACAGAAAGAGCAAAATCTTATACACATGGAAACTGAACAACTTGATACTAAATGACAGGTCAGGGAAGAAATAAAGACATAATTTAAAGTCTTCCTAGAATTCAATGAAAATGAAGACACAACATGCCCAAAATTATGGGACACAATAAAAGCAGTGCTGAGAAGAAATTTCATAGCACTAAGTGCCTTCGAGAAGAAATTGGAGACATCTCATTCAAGCAACTTAATGGCTCACCTAAAAGCCCTAGAAAAAAAAAAAAAGAAGCAGACAAAGCAAAAAGGAGTAGATGGCTGGAAATAATCAAACTCAGGGCTGAAATCAATAAATTAGAAACAAAGAAAACAATTGAAAGAATCAATGAAACCAAGAGCTGGTTCTTTGAAAAAATCAACAAGATAGATAAACCCTTAGCCAAACTAACTAAAAGGCAGAGAGACACTATCCACGTTAACAAAATGAGAAATGAAAAGGGGTCATAGCAACAGTCTCTGAGGAATTCCAAACAATCATTAGGACTTACTTCAAAAGTCTATATGCCACAAAATTTGAAAATCTAAATGAAATGGACAATTTTCTTGACAGATTCTACCTACCAAATCTGAATCAAGACCAGGTAAATCAATTAAATAGTCCTATATCCCCTAAGGAAATAGAAGCAGTCACCAAAAGTCTCCCATCCAAAAAAAAAGCCTAGGACCAGATGGTTTCAGCACAGAATTCTACCAGACCTTCAAAGAAGATTTAACTCCAGTTCTCTTCAAAATATTCCATAAAATAGAAACAGAAGGAATACTACCAAACTTATTCTTTGAAGCCAAAGTCACCTTGGTACCTAAACCACACAAAGCCCCAACGAAGAAAGAGAAGTTCAGGCCTATCTCCAGTAGGAACATTGATGCAAAAATACTCAACAAAATACTTGCAAACCAAATACAAGAACACATCAAAGATATCATCCACTATGACTCAGGTATGCAGGGGTGGTTCAATATATGGCAATCCACCAATGTAATCCACCATATTAACAAACTGAAAGAAAAAAACCACATGATAATCTCCTTAGATGCCAAAAAAGCATTTGACAGGGATCAGGGATACAAGGCACATATCTAAACATAGTAAAGGCAATATACAGCAAGCCTATAGCCAACATCAAACTCAATGGAGAGAAACTTAAATCAATCCCACTAAAATCAGGGACAAGGCAAGGCTGCCCGCTCTCTCCATATCTCTTCAACATAGTTCTGGAAGTCCTTGCTAGAGCAATAAGACAGTTGAAGGAGATCAAGGGGATACAAATTGGAAAGGAAGAAGTCAAATTATCACTATTTGCAGATGATATGATAGTATACATGAGTGACCCCAAAAATTCTACCAGGGAACTCCTACAGCTGATAAACACCTTCAGCAAAGTGGCAGGATACAAAATTAACTCCAAAACATCAGTAGCCCTCCTGTATACAAAAGACAAAAGGGCTGAGAAAGAAATGAGGGACACAATACCCTTCACAATAGCCACAAAAGACATGAAGTACCTTGATGTGACCCTAACCAAGCAAAGACTTGTATGAAAAAAAAAATTAAGCCTCTGAAGAAAGAATTAGAAGAAGATAAAAGAACATGGAAAGATGTCCCATCCTCATGGCTTGGCAAGATGATTATAGTAAAAATGGCTATCTTACCAAAAGCAATCTAAAGATTCAATGCAATTCCCATCAAATTACCAACACAATTCTTTACAGACGTTGAAAGAACAATTCTCAATTTCAAATGAAATAACAAGAAACCCAGAATTGCTAAAACAATCCTCTACAATAAAAGATCTTCTGGAAGTAACTCCATCCCTGATCTCAAGCTGTACTATAGAGCATCAATATTAAAAACTGAATGGTACTGGCATAGAAACAGAATAGTGGATCAATGGAACCGAACAGAGGACCCAGAAATAAACCCACACACTTATGGACACCTGATATTTGACAAAGACGCCAAAACCATACAATGGAAAAAAGATAGCATCTTCAACAAATGGTGCTGGTCTAACTGGATGTCTACATGTAGAAAAATGCAAATAGATCCATACTTATCACCCTGCACAAAACTAAAGTCCAAGTGGATCAAAGACCTTAACATAAAACCAGACACATTAAATCAGTTAGAAGAAAATTGGGGAAGAGCCTAGAACTCATTGGCACAGGAGACAACTTCTTGAACAGAACACCAACAGCACAGGCTCTAAGAGCAACAATCAATAAATGGGACCTCATGAAACTGAAAAGCTTCTGTAAAACAAAGGACACTGTCATCCAAACAAAACGACTGTCTACAGATTGGGAAAGAATCTTCACCAACCCTCTATCTGACAGAGTACTAGTATCCAGTACATACAAAAAAACTCAAGAAGTTAAACAGCAACAAATCAATTAATCCATTTCAAAAATGGGGTACAGAGCTAAACAGAGAATTCTCTGTAGAAGAATATCAAATGGCAGAGAAACACACTTAAAGAAATGCTCAATGTTCTTACTCATCAGGGAAATGCAAATCAAAACGACCCTGAGATTTCACCTTACACCCATCAGAATGGCTAAGATGAATAACTCAAGTGACAACACATGCTGGAGAGGATGTGGAGAAAGGGGAACCCTCCTCCACTGCTGGTGGGAATGTAAACTTGTACAACCATTCTGGAAATCAATCTGGCACTTTCTGAGACAGGAATAGAGCTTCCTTAAGATCCAGCTATACCACTGCTAGACATATATCCAAAAGATGCTCAAGTATACAATAAGGACATCCACTCAGCCATGATTGTAGCAGCTTTATTTGTAATATCCTGAAGTTGGAAATTGCCCAGATTCCCCTCAGTTGAGGAATGGATACAGAAATTGTGGTACATCTATACAATGGAATATTACTCAGCGACAAAAAACAAGGAAATCATGAAATGTGCATGTCAATGGTGGGAACTGTAAATGATCATCCTGAGTAAGGTATCCTAGGAGCAGAAAGACTCAAAGGGTATATACTCACTCATAAGTGGATCCTAGGCATATAGTATAGGATAAACATACTAAAATCTGTACACCTAATCAGGAAGGAGTACTCTGGTTAAGATGCTCAAACCCCATTCAGAAAGGCAAAGAGGATGGACATTGGGGGAGGGAGAAAACAGGGAACAGGACAGGCTCCTACCAGAGAGGGCCTCTGAAATGCTCTACCCTGCAGGGTATAGAGGCAGATGTTGAGATTCATATCCAAACTTTGAGCAAAGTACAGGGAATCTTATGAAAGATTTGGGAGATAGTAAAACCTGGAGAGGACAGGAGCCCCACGTGTACATCAACAGATACAGTCTGGGCCCAGTGGTCTTTTCTGAAACTGATACTCCAGCCAAGGACCACTCATAGAGATGGCCTGGAATCCCTGAACAGCTGTAGCCTATGGCAGTTCAGTATCCAAGTGACCTCCATAGTAATGGGGACTGTCTCTGACATGATCTGATTGGCCTGCTGTTTGATCACCTCCACCCAAGAGCGGAACAGCCTTATCAGGCCACAGAAGAAGACAATGCAGCCACTCCTGATGTGACCTGATAGACTAGGATCAGAGGGAAGGAGAGGAGGACCTCCCTTTTCAGTGGACTGGGAGAGTGACACGGGTGGGGAAGAGGGAGGGTGTGATTGGGAGGAGAGGAAGGAGGACGGTACAGGAGGGATACAATGTGAATAAACTGTAATAAATAAAAATAAAAAACAGAGGAAAAAAATATACTAAAATCTGTATGCCTAAAGAAACTAAGCAAGGAGGACTCTAGAAAAGTTACTCAATCCTCATTTAGAAGGGCAAACAGGATAGACATCAGAAGCAGGAGAAAACAGGAAACAGGACAGGAGCCTACCACAGAGGGCCTCTAAAAGACTCTAAAGATCAGGGTACTGAAGCAGATGCTGAGACTCCTAACAAAACTTTGGAGTGCAGAGAACCTTATGAAAGAAGGGAGACTCAGGAAAAGGGGACAGGATCTCCACAAGGAGATCAAAAATACAAAAGATCTGGGCCCATCAGTCTTTGCAGAGATGGATACTCCAACCAAGAACCATGCATGGAGCCTAGAATCCCTGCTCAAAAGTAGCCCATGGCAGTCTCCAAGTGAGTTCCCTAGTAAGGAGAGCAGGGACTGTCTCTGACAGTTGTTGGCTCTTTGATCACCTTCTCCTTGGTGGGGTGCAGCTTTACCAGGCCACAGAAGAAGACAGTGAAGCCAGTCCTGATGAGACCTGATTATACCAGGGTTAGAAAGAAAGGACAGAGGACATCTCTTATTAGTAGACTAGAGTTGGGGAATAAGAGGAGAAAAGGGAGGGAGGGTGGGATTGGGAGGAGACAAGAGAGGGAGCTACAGGATACAAAGTGAATAAATTGTAATAAATAAAAAATAAATATTTTTTTTAAAAAGAAAAAATTTCATCTTCCTAAATAATCAATGCAAGTAAGAGCAAATAAAACAATGGCCATAAAGCTTGAATAGAAATATGAGAATAATGAGATATGTCACTTTAAAGAGCTCCAAAACATTCTTTGAAAACAACATACATTCATATGACGGAACATATTTATATGATATGCACATGCTTAGGAATGTTACAAGAAAACAAGGCCCTAATATGTGACTGATGGCTACTGTTACGACAACTCCACACAAGCGAGACTTGAAAAAAATAGACAAAAAAAATATTAATCCTGGATTGGAAAACTGGCTTTCCAAAGTTTCCAGATAAGTTTTAATTTTTGTTTACAACACAACAAAATGAAAAAGTATTATACAATTAAGGAAAAAATAAAAGCCAAATAACTTATTTTCTTTTCTGTTACTATAATAAAATACCCTAACAAAAGCAACATATGGGAAAAAGAGTTATGCTGGCTCACAGTCCCAGGTCATTTAGTGACCATTCTGTTATGAAGAGACACCATGACCACAACTCTTATAAGAAAAGGCATTTGTTTCATTAGGGGCTTGCTTACAGTTTCAGATGCTTACTCCATTATTTTCATGGCAGGGAAATTGGCAGCAATCATGGGAGGCATGTATCATATTATTCTGTGTGTGGGTGTTTTTCTTGTAGACGTTTCTGTTCATGCAGGGCCTTCAGCCCAGAAGATGCTGTTGAGACATCTGGAACTGGAATTACATATGTGGGTGCTTGGAACTCAACCCTGGTCCTCTGCAAGATCAGCCAGTACTCTTAACCACTGAGTCATCTCCTCAGCCTCTCTCATATCTTTTTTTTAATTTTAATTTGTATTTTTATATTGATTACAGTTTATTCACTTTGTATCCCAGATATAGCCTCCTCCATCATTCCCTTCCAACCCCACCCACCCTTCCTCATTTCCTCCCATGCCCTTCCCCCAGTCCACTGATAAGGGAGGACCTCCTCCTCTTCCATCTGACACTAGCCTATCAGGTCTCATCAGGAGTGGCTGCATTGTCTTCCTCTGTGGCCTGGTAAGGCTTCTCCCCTGTCAGGGGGAGGTGATCAAAGAGCCAGCTACTGAGTTCTTGTCAGAGAAAGTCCCTATTCCCCTTACTAGGAAACCCACTTAGATACTGTGCTGCCATGGGCTGCATCTGTGCAGGGGTTCTAGGTTATCTCCATGCGTGGTTGGAATATCAGTCTCAGAAAAAAAAAAAAAAAAAACTTGTCAAAGATGTATTGGTTCTGTTGGTCTCCTTGTGGAGATCCTGTCCCCTCCAGGTCTTTCTATCCCCATCTTCTTTCATAAGACTCCCTGAATTCTACCCAAAGTTTGGCTATGAGCCTCAGCATCTTCTCAGATACACTACTGGGTAGAGTCTTTCAGAGGCCCTCTGTGGTAGTTTCCTGTCCTGTTTCCTGTTTTCTCCCTCTTCTGATGTCCGTCCAGTTTACCTTTCTGAGTGAGGATTGATCATCTTACCCTGGGTCCTCCTTCTTGCTAAGCTTCTTTAGGTATACAGATTTTAGTATGTTTGTTCTGTATTATATGTCTAATATCCACTTATAAGTGAGTATATACTATGTGTGTCTTTCTGCTTCTGGGATGCCTCACTAAGGATGATCTTTTCCAGATCCCAACATTTGCCTAGAAATTTCATGATTTCCTTCTTTTTAATTGCTGAGTAGTATTCCATTCTGTAAATGTACCACTATTACTTTATCCATTCCTCCATTGAGGGGCATCTGCGTTGTTTTCACATTCTGTCTATTACTATTAAAGCTGCTATGAACATGGTTGAAAAAATGTCCTTGTTGAATACTTGAGCATATTTTGGATATATGCTTAGGATTGGTATAGCTGGATCTTGAGGTTGAACTACTAATTTTCTAAGAAAGCACCAGATTGATTTCTAAAGTGGTTGTACCAGTTTACATTCCCACCAGCAATGGAGGAGGATTCCACTTTCTCCACATTTTCTCCAGCATGTGTTGTCACTTGAGTTTTTGATCTTAGCCATTCTGATGGGTGTAAGGTGAACTCTCAGAGTCATTTTGATTTGTGTTTTCCTGACGACTAAGGATGTTGAGCATCTCTTTAAGTGTTTCTCTGCCATTTAATATTCCTCTGTTGAGAATTATCTGTTTAGCTCTGTACCCAATTTTTTTTTAATTTTTTATTTAACTTTTATTAATTATACTTTATTCCTTTTGTATCCCCCCATAAACCCCTCCCTCCTCCCCTCCCGGTCCCACCCTGCCCCCCCCCCCTTTCTGCATGCATGCCTCTCCCCAAGTCCACTGATAGGGGAGGTCCTCCTCTCCTTCTTTCTGATCTTTTTATTTATTTTTTTTGTTCTTCTCAATGCAGTTTATTCAGGAACCTTGAACAATCATCTGACCCTGGGGAAAGCCAGCCCATAGCTTAAAATAGCCTCTGGATAACCAACCCCAGCGTGCCTCATGGGCAATGCAGATAGGTCCGCATATACGGAAGCAAGCCAGATCCTCAGCCTTAGCCAAATATGGAGTTGTTTGTGACAGAGAGCACTCACCATCGGGAAGGTGGAAGGCGGAAACCAGCTCCATCTTTAAGGCGTGGCATTACGCAGCTCTCTACAGTTCCCCCTTTTTGTTTTAGACGCATCAGGCAAGAGTAGAAGTCTGATCTCTGATATTAGAAATAAATTGGGACTTTGTACCAATGTTCATTTAGGTGTCATCCACCCAAAGAGCATCAGACCCATCCGATAACTTTTTCTCAGAGGCGGGACCTGGGGCATCAACCCGCATGCAATCAGACATGCTCTTCTCTGGGTCGAAAGTGGCTGACCCTGAGTGCAGTGCTTAGCCTCGCATCCTGAGCGTATCATTTTAGCTTTTTATGGTATCCAACCATGCTTGGGGAGACTGTCCTGCTTCAATGGCTGTAAAGGCCTGAATGATCATGGCTGCATCACACTGTTGTGAGACTCTAATCTTGCATATACACCACAGGCAAACCAAGGAGACCAACACCAGAAGGCCTGCTAACGCTACCCAATTTTTTAGTTGGATTACTTGGTTTGTTGATATTTAAATTCTTGAGTTCTTTATATATTCTGGACATTTACCCTCTGTCAGATATAGGGCTGGTCAAGATCCTTTCCCAGTCTGTAGGCTGTCATTTTGTTCTGATGACAGTTTCTTTTGCTTTACAGAAGCTTTTCAGTTTCATGAGGTCCTGTTTATTGATTGTCAAGGAAATCATGAAATTTGCAAGAAAATGGATGTAACTATAAAAGATCATCCTGAGTGAGGTAACCCACAAGCAGAAAGTCACACATAATATATACTCACTTATAAGTTGATGTTAGATATATAATATAAGATAAACATACTAAGTCTGTATGCCTAAAGAAGTTAAACAAGAAGGAGGACCCTAAGGAAGATGTTAAATCCTCATTCAGAAGGGCAAACCAGATAGACATAGGAAATGGGAGAAGACAGGGAATAGGACAGGAGCCTACCACAGAGGGAATGTGAAAGACTTTACCCATCAGGGTATTGAAGTAGATGCTGAGACTCATAGCCAACTTTGGGCAGTGTGCAAGGAATCTTATGAAAGAAAGGGGAGATAGAAAGAGCTGGAAGGTACAGGAGCTCCACAAGGAGAGCAACAGAGCCAAAAAAATATCTGGGCACAGTGGTTCCTGCAGAGACTTATACTCCAACCAAGGGCCATACATGGAGAGGACCTGGAACCCCTGCTCAAATGTAGCCCATAGCACCTCAGTCTCCAAGTGGGTTCCTCAGTAAGAGGAGTAGGGGCTGTCTCTGACATGAACTCAGTGGATGGCTCTTTGATCACCTCTGCATGAGGAGTGTAGCCTTGCCAGGCCACAGAGGAAGACAATGCAACCAGTCCTGATGTGACCTGATATGCTAGGGTCAAATAGAAGGGGAAGAGGCCCTCCCCTATCAGTGGACTAGGGAAGGTGCATAGGGGGAGAAGAGCAAAGAAGGATGGGACTGGCAGGAGACCAGGGAAGGGTCTACAGCTGTGACACAAAGTGAATAAATTGTAATAAAAATAAATAAAGTTAAAAAATAAAAGGCTGTTCAGCTACATGTCCATTTAACAAAACATCAGTAATAAATTGACCCCAGAGCCTTTGACTTCTATAGGCATGGGGTTTTAATCAAATTTACAGTATCAGGAATGTACTGCCCCTCTTGGTAAAGGCCTCAAACCTAATCAGAAAGTGGTTGGTTATTATTCAAACAATCATGCCACCATGGCACCAGAAAGCATATCTTTCCTGGAAGGTTGGTATTGTAGCACACAGGATTCATAGCTAAGGAAAGACCATTGATCAATGGCTTTCCTCCCCAGCCAGTCTGCACATAACCTTCCAGCACTACAATTTCTAGCTAGAAAACAAGTGAAGCTTCCAGCTCAGTTTAAGCTTGACGTTTTAGTGTTTTGTATTGAAAATATAAAGTATCTTCAGAAATAACATCTTACTGTCTACTTCTGATGTGTGACTGACAATAAGATATATTGTTCTGGGACCTTTGAGAGTCCGTGGACAACCATTCATAGTGAGATAACCCCATACCTCAGACTGGGATTTTTGTTTAAATAGTTAGTTTTATGTATCTGGGACTAGCATTACCCATCCATACAGATTACATACATTAAAAAATTTTTAAGTGTCTCATAATGTAGTCAGTTCCTGTCTTAGTTACTTTTCTATTGTTGTAATAAAATGTCTTAACTAATGAAAGGTTTATTTGGGATGCATATTTCCATAGTGATAGGGGACCATCACCAAGATGGATGGAGACATGGCAGCTGGCGGGAAGGCATGCCACTGGAGCGGCTGAGAGCTCACATCTTTATTCACCATCAGAAAGCAAATAAACCACTATCAGTGATGTACATATTTTGAAATCTCAAACCCTGTCCCCATAACACATCTTATCCAACAAGAGCACACCTTTCAATCTTTCCTAAATTGTCTCACCAACTGGGGACCAAATATTCAAACATATTAGCCTATAGGGCTTATTCTTATTGAGCCACTATGGTGTCTAGATGGCTCTTCCATATTAGCTTGGGTTGACACTTCCTACACTCCAACCTTTTCCGCATTCTTTCTTCCAACCCATTTAAACCTTTCCACTAGTAGTACTCCCCCACTTCTATTTTAATATCATGTGTGCTTTGCTTTTCCCTATGAATTAAGGTATTTAGATTTGGTACTAAATATCTTTCATACTGAGCCACATCACTGACCTTATATATGAATTTTAAGTTTGTTTTTTTTTCTATTTATGTTGAAATGTAATACTGGAATTTTTATTGGTATTGCACTGAAGTTGTAGATTGCTTTGAATTGGGTATATCATATTGCAAAGAATTTCTACAAATCAGGAATTTAAAGACAACCTAATTATTTAAATATACTAATAATGTAAACATACATTTCTCCAAATTAAAAAAATATATAAAGATTATCAATAAGTATATGAGAAAACATATAACATTATTGGTAATTTAGTAAATGCAAATCATAACTACAATGAAATACCACTTCACATTCACTAGGATAGCTACATTCCAAATATAGATAACATGTATTTACAAGAAAGTAGAAAAATTAGAAGCTTCATATATAGTTGTTGATAATAATAATAGTTCGGTAGCCACATCAAAAATGTATGGTAATTTTTCAAAGTGCTAAACATGAGCTACCAATATGAACCAGAATTCTTTTTAAATTTTATGTTTATTCCTTTTTAACTTTATGGGTATTGATGTTTCACTTGCATGTATGTCTGTGCACCACAAGTGTGCCTGGTGCTCAGAGAGACCAGAGAAGGATATCAGATCCCTTGGATTTGGAGTCATAGGTGTTTGTGAGCTGCCATGTGCATGCTGGGAAGCCAACCCAGGTGCACTGGGATAGCAGCCAGTCTACTTAACTTCTGAGCCAACTCTCCAGCCCCAGTGCTAGAATTTTACTTTGGGAGGATATTAAAACATACATTCAACATGTTGTAAACAATTGTTTTTTTACAGTATCATTCATAATAGCCAAAGTAGTAATAAACAAATGTTCATGAAATGATGAATTGTAAAATAAGTCTGGTTTTGTTTCTTATTACTTCCCTGAGTTCTCAAACAAAATTTGTTTTTTCCTCTTGCAAGTGAATTATTGTTCAGCAATGTAAAAGAATGAAGAACTGAAGCATGTAAATATGCTAAGTCAAAGAACCAATGATAAAAGATTAAATAGTATATTACCCCATTTACGTAAATGTCATTATATGTACATCTTGATACGGAAAGTACTTTAGTGGTTGCCTAGAGCTAGATAGTTTGGGAACAAATAGAGAGTGGCTGCTAATGGGGCTAATGGGTATAATGTTTGTTTAGAGGGTGATAATTTTTTTTAAATTGGATTCTGCCGGTGCAAGTATACCAGTGTATACAAAGTACACACACACACACAGAGAGAGAGAATTACTCAGTTGTTTAAGGAAGTAGATTTTATTATTTGATGTCCTAATAAGTTTGATTTTCAGGAGCCTTGATCTCTTGATGTTCTATTTTTATGCTTATCAACTTTCTTAGCCACAGTATTCCAATTTAGTTATCTCTGCTTGTTGCAACAAAAGATATGGATCTTCAGTAACAAACTCCAGATTCTTTTACTTAATCAAGAATCAAGGAAGGAGGCTTAGTCTCTAAACAATAAATTGGAATAGCATTTGGAAGACTCATGTCTGGGAAGGAATCAGAGGCAGAGGGCCAACCTTAGTACAATGGGAAAAAAAAAAAAACATTTTTCTTTCTGTCTCTGTACCTTATAGAGTCTACTGCCACAGGTGAGACATGATATAGTGGCAATAATCCTTATTTAGTTTTCATGGGTTTCACAGGGTTTCCAACTTGCTAATTCTTTGTGACATAGTGTGCTCAAGACAACATAAATAAGAGAACTTATGATGACAGTTTTCAGCATTTCATCTGCCTTTTTACATTACTGCCACCTTGTGGTAGTTATTGTAAAGGTAGTCAAAGTTGAATGAATCAAGGAAATGAGTTTGGGGATTTTCTCTTTCAGACACAGAAATTAACAACACTAAAGCCTTTACTTTACAAAGTAACATTTTTTCGTGGTGCTGATTGCTATTACAAAGGGATATAAAACATTTTATGTAGTAGGATGAGTTTCCATGGTAATGTATTATTAAAACATTGAAAAGAACTATTTTTTTGTTCTAATTTTTTGAGAATTGAATACAATATATTTATTTTACTATACTTTTTCATCTTTTACAGCTCATTCTACACCTTCCTTCTCCAGACCCAACAAACTTCATCTTCATTCTCTTTCTTAAAAAACAAGCCAAAACAACAACAAATATAAGTGCTTGTTCTCTGTCTCTGTATCTCTCTCTGTCTCAGACATACACGCACATACACATGTACACTAAAAAAGTCATTGTGTCTGATTTGTATTAGCTACCAACACTTGAGCATAAAGGCTGACTAGAAGTATGGTTGATATGAACAGAAGAACCTCCTCTTATAAACCAGCTTGTAACAGAATAAATAAAATACACAACTCACTTTTAAAAATCTTGCCAGAAAACACTCAACTTTTACTGGTAAAATTGTTGATTTTTATTTTGGTTAAATTAACTTCTAAAATCATTAAAGTCACATTTTGGAGAAGGAGAAGGAGCAGCAGGAGGAGGAGGAGAAAGAAGAAGAGACCTAGAGAAATAATTGGTAGCCACGATTTGCTCTTGATAAAAAGGAACCTGTCAAAAAAAGAAAAAAAAATAGAGAAATGTTTTAACAATGAGTGGGAAAACTACAAGGATATCACAGAGGAATTTTCTTCTCCATATCCCATCTGTCAAATCTATAATCCTTGGAATGTTATGAAGAAGAATATAGACAGGACTGTTTTAAGTTTTTAAATTATGGCACTTATATACTCTTGACAACATTCTTATTATTATTATTACCCATTTTCTGGTAAGCTAGATGTTTTGCCTGTTTATGATTCATTTCATCTGAGTAAAGATATTTTGAGACTTCAAATTTCACACATTGGGAGTTTTTTCTAGTAATAAAGGTACCCATTTCACAGTGATAACAATTGAGGAACTCTATAAGGTTATATTGCTTAGACAGTTTTACTTCTAGCCTCCACCCACACATCTTGGTATGTATGAGTATATATACACAAATACTCAATGAATAAATATAAGAAATAAATATAATAAAGGCACTTTAGAAAGTAAGAATGGCCTGGTGGTGGTGACCTACACCTTTAATCCAAGCACTTGGGAAGAAGAGGCAGGCAAATCTCTGAGTTTGAGGCCAGCCTGACCTACAGAGTAAGTTCCAGGACAGCCAGGGCTACACAGAGAAACCCTGTCTTAGAAAACCAAAATAATAACAATAATGGCTCCTAAGCTTCTAATATTCAAAATAATCCCTCTGCTTCAATACTATCTGTACTTATGTGTTTTGTCCTAGCTTCTCATTCAAAGTTGATTGCATTCCTCTTCCAAAGCCTCCCAAAACATTCCTTCCTTCTTCTTCAAGTTAGAACATTTGTTTTTTATTATTTTATTAATTATACTTTATTCACTTTGTATCTCCCAATCAGCCCTTCCCTCCTCCCCTCTCGATCCTACCCTCCCACCCCCTTCACGCATGCCCGTCCCCAAGTCCACTGATAGGGGAGGTTCTCCTCTCCTTTCTGATCTTAGTCTATCTGATCTCATCAGGAGAGGCTGCATTGTCATCTTCTGTGGCCTGGTAAGGCTGCTCCCCCCCAGGAGGAGGTGATCAAAGAGCAGGCCAATCAGATTATGTCAGAGGCAGTCCCTCTTCACATTACTATGTAACCCACTTGGACTCTGAACTGCCCTGGGCTACATCTGTGCAGGTTAGAACATTTGTTTTAAGGCTTCTCATTCATAGATTTTTTTTCACTTTTCATTGGTTCTTTGTGAATTTTACATCATGCACCCCAATCCCACTTAACTCCCCTTCCCCTCATACCCACCCTCCACCCTTACAACCTTCCCCCAACGGAGAAAAAAATCTCATTGTGGAAGCTGGAGTGTGTCACAGTGTGTCACACAGTATACCCTTTTGGCCACGCTTCTTTGTTTGCAAATGTTCATTGCAATGACTTGTTGGTCCTGTACAAAGCCTCTGGCTTCTGCTACTCTATCACTACTGGAACCTCAGTGAGACTCCTCTCAGATATCCTGTTGTTGCCCTGTGTCATGGGAGATTTAGGTTTGCATCTGTGGTGCAGGCTCTTTCATGCACTGCAGCAGTTCATCAAGAGGCTAGATGTTGGTGTGGGCCAATTCAAAGCCTTGGATTTGGGACTGAATGCTGAGTATTTGAGCTATTCAGCCTTCTGGCTTCCCTTCTCTCATGCACTTAGAATTGGCTCACCAACAACCCCCACTACCAGGCCCAGCTCTACCCTTCTACCCAGGTGTGGTGCAGGGCCCACTCTTTCAAGTGTTGTAGCCAGTGAAGGGCGTGGCTGGCTCTTCCACTCTCATGACCCTGGGGCCAGCTCTCCTGCTCTAATGACCCCATGAGCAAGCTTCCCTGCCCACCACTGGTGCCAAAGGCAAAAGGGAAGGGAGGGGATCTCTCCCTCACCAAAAGCCACTGTTTAGCAGACAAGAGGCAAGGCCAGCTCTCCCACACTCTGACCTTCAGGACACATCACCTACAACCCCTACCTCTAGGGCCAGCTCTACTGAGCTGCCTAGGTAAGGTGCAAGGCCTGCTCTCCCAAGTGCTGCAGGAGGACCAGGTCTCTTGCTCTAATGATCTTGGGCCCAGATCTTCTATCTGCCATAGCTGGCAATGGGCATCTCTCCACTGCCCATGTCACCACATGGCAGATAAATGGTGGAGCCAGCTCTCCTAAACTCACACCCTTAGGGCTGGTTCACCTTTACCCTTGCCACCAGGGTCATCACTACTGTGTTGATCAGTCAAGGTACAGGGCCCACTCTCCAAAGAGATGAAGCTGGTGAGGTTGCAGGATCAATTCTCCTACTCTCATGCCCTCAGGGCAAGCTCTCCAAGTATGGCCGCATGAAGGGTGGGGCCAGTTCTGCACAGTCCTCAGACATCAACATGTCCCCAGGTGGCAGCCTAAACCAGGGATGTCCACCTGGCTTTAAGTGGTAACAAACTCTTGCTATTGCAGGACCACAGACCCAGACATAGCCCCTGGTGTCAGCACAGACCAGGTCTCCACCATGGTCCCAAGTAGTATCACAGCTACTCACATCAGATTGTTCCTCAGTACCCTCAAGTCCCCAGTTCTTTCTCTCTTCATTGGTCCACGTCCTTCTGTTTCTCTTTCTCTTCGATTTCTTTACGATTGAATTGTTCCTCATAGTGGTGCCCAGGGTCTCTGAGTTTCTGGGTTGTCTCAGATGCACTATACTTGGCTTGTGCATTATGGAACAGGGCAAGGGTCATCTCAGGCATGGCCTGCCCTGCCTTCAGGTCTGCATGGCACCCAACTGGTGGTTGTCTCAGGCTAACTCCTTGTCCAGGCCCCATAGCTCTGGTCTGGTGGTCATCTCTTGAGCTTGCTCCTCGCCTGGATAACCCAAGGAGCCCCATGTGAGGGTCCCTCTAGGGCTCACTCTCATCCAGATCCCTCAAGTCCCAGGTGGGGTTTTTCTTGTGTCAGGCTTGCTCCAGGTCCTAGGAGCTGTCTGGGCCTGTGTAGTGCCTGGTGCAGGAACCTGATTGTCTCTGGTTCGCTTTTCTCAGGGAATGTTAGGCTACTAATAAATATCTATCGGTCAGAACACTGAGCATAGACATAGCCTCTCTCCTCTCTGCTACCTACCAATGCACATGTGATACAGCAGCCACATCTGCAAAGCTCCTAGGGGCAGGATAATTCTTTATAATAAAGGTATTTTCTGGTAATGTACAGGTTGGTTTTTTTCTACATCTTCCAATAAGCTTTTAATAATACTTATTCACTAAGTCCCAGAAACCTCAGCAATGATCATGGGGCTTCTAGATTGGTCATGGGGTATTTTCTGTTCTCAAAACACCCACTACCTTAGGCCTTAATTATTCCATAATCCTTCAGCTTCTACCACCTTTCTGCAAGTTAATGTTTGCATTCTAAGATAGACCTAAGGCAGGACTTCTTTGATGCTCACTAGTTAGTGAAGTACACTGTATAATTCCTACATACTATCACAAGTACTATATGTCTTGCACAATAATTTCATTATAACAAACAATCCAAAACAGGTATCCTTGGTATCTCCACTTTTATAGTTATAGTAGTTTAAGTACTTTAATTTTTTCCATGTATTTATTTTTCATAATTATTTTATTTTTATTAATAAAAAGTCTTGCATATCAGTTTGATCTCAAAGATGCTGTGTAACCCAGGTTAATCATTATCTTCTGATCTTACTTTTTTATTTCTTTTTTTAAAATTCTTTATTAATTACATTTATTTACTTTGTATCCCCCCTATGGATCCCTCCCTCCTCCTGTCCCAATACTTCCCTTCCTCCCCCCTCTGCACGCATGTCCCTCCCCAAGTCCAGTGATAGGGGAGGTCTTATTTTCCTTCCTTCTGACCCTAGTCAATTAGGTCTCATCAGGAGTGGCTGCATTGTCTTCTTCTGTGGCCTGGTAGTCACCCCTCAGGGGGAGGTGATTAAAGAGCAGGCCAATCAGTTCATGTCAGAGACAGTCCCTGTTCCTATTACTATGGAACCCACTTGGATACTGAACTGCCATGGGCTACATCTGTGCAGGGGTCTTAGGTTATCTCCATGCATGGTCCTTGGTTGGAGTATCAGTCTCAAAAAAGATCCATGTGCTCAGATTTTTTGATTCTGTTGCTCTCCTTGTGGAGTTCCTGTCCTCTGCAGATCTTACTGTTTCCCACTTCTTTCATAAGATTCCCTGCACTCTGCCCAAGGTTGGCTATAAGTCTCAGGATCTGCATTGATAGTCTGCAGGGCAGAGCCTTTCAGAGGTCCTCTGTGTCAGGCTCCTGACTTGTTCCCTCTTTTCTTCTTCTGATGTCCATCCTCTTTGCCTTTCTGGATAGGATTGAGCATTTTAGCCAGAGTCCTCCCTCTTGATTAGTTTCTTTAGGTGTACAGATTTTAGTAGGTTTATCCTATATTATATGTCTATATGAGTGAGTATATACCATGTGTGTCTTTCTGCTTCTGGGATATCATGTATTTAATTTTTAATTAATTAGTTAGTTAGTTTATTTATTTAGTTATTACTGTTAATTCCCTTTGTATCCCTGCTGTAGCCCCTTCCCTTATCTCCTCCAGGTCCTGCCCTCCCTCCCTTTTCTCCCCCTATACCCCTCCCCTAGTCCACTGATAAAGGAGGTCCTCCTCCCCTTCCAACTGATCCTAGCCTATCACATCTCATCAGGACTTGCTTCATTGTCTTCCTCTGTGGACTGGTAAAGCTGCCTCCCCCCAGAAGGAGGTGATCAAAGAGTCAGCCACTGAGTCAGTATCAGAGACAGCAAATGCTCTCCTTAATAGGGATCCCACTTGGAAACTGAGCTGCCTATGCTCTACATCTGAGCAGGGGTTGTAGGTCCTCTCCATGCATGGTTCTTTGTTGGAGCATCTGTCTCTGCAGGCCCCCTTGGGCCCTGATTTTTTTGGTTCTGTTTTTCTCTTTATGGAGCTCCTGTCCCCTCCAGGTCTTTCTATCTCCCCTTTTTTTCACAAGATTCTTTGCACACTGTCCAAGGTTTGGCTATGAAACCCAGCAACCACCTTGGAAATCAATCTGGTGCTTACTTAGAAAAATAGGAATAGTGCTACCTCAAGATCCAGCTGTACCACTCCTAGGCATATCTCCAAAAGATGATCAACAATACAAAATGGACATTTGTACGACTGTGTTCATAGCAGCTTTATTCATAATAGCAAGAATCTAGAAACAACCTAGATGTTCCTCAATGGAAGAATGGGTACAGACACTGTGGTACATTTATACAATGGAACACTACTCAGCAATTAAAAACAAGGAAATCACGAAACTTGCAGGCAAATGGATGGAACTAGAAAAGATTATACTGAGTGAGGTCACCCAGAAGCAGAAAGACACACAAGGTATATACTCACTTATAATTACATATTAGCTGTAGAATATAGGATAAACATACTAAAATCTGTAGTCCTAAAGAAGCAAAATAACAAGGAAGACCCTAGGGAAGATGCTTAATCGTTGTTCAGAAGGGAAAACAGTATAAACATCTGAAACAAGAGAAGACAGGGAACAGGGCAGGAATATAACATAAGGGACCTCTGAAACAATCTACCCAGCAGGATATTGAAGCAAGTACTTTAATTTTTCAAGTGTTATAGATCAAGTGTAAGGTCTTGTACATCATATCAAATGCTGTACCACTAAGCTGTAGCCCTGTTAATTATTCAGTCTTTTAACACAACTATTACTTATAGCAAGATTCTATAGTTTTATTTTGGAAATAGGCAGTGGTTATTGGCAGATGGTCGTTATACATAGTAATGGAGTTCTTAAAGATATTATCATATAACTATATCCATATTTTCTTTTTTTTTTATTCTCTTACCCTTGTTGTAGCCCCATCTCTCCTCCCCTCCCAGGTCCACCTTCCTTCCCTTCCTTGTCTCCTTTTTCTTACGAAAGGGGAGCTCCAGCACATCCAACCCAGCACATCAAGTTGATCAGAACTGAGCATGTCCTCTTCTGCTATGGTCTGGCAAGGCACTCCCACCACAGAAAAGTGATAAAAATGTTGGCAAGAAAGTCCATGTCAAATGCAGTCCCCACTTCTCTTACTAGAGAACCCAGATGAGGCTTAAACTGTCATCTGCTACATCTGGGTGAAGGCCCAGTTCCCTCATGGTCCTTGGTTGAGTCTTCAATCTCAGCAAGCTCCGTGGACCCTGGTTAGTAAGCTCTTTTGGTCTTCTTGTGGAACTCCTGTCACCTGCAGGTTCTTTTCTCTTTTCTCCTTCTTTTAAACAAGACTCCCTATGAATTACCCAATGTTTGGCTGTGAGTCTCCACATCTGTTTTCAGGCCTTGCTAAGTAGAGTTTAGAAGAGCTTTGTTCATAGTGTTAGGGGCTGGCACTTTCCCATAGGTTGGGTCTTTGGATGGACCAGGCATTGGTTAGGCATTCCCTCAATCTCTGCTCTATTTGTTATATCTTTGTCCCTTCACTTCTTTAGGCAGGGTAAGTTTGGGGTTGAAGTTTTCTAGATGGGTTAGTGTTCCCCTCCCTCTGCTAGAAGACTAGTCTAGTTAGTGGGTGTCCTCTTCAGTCTCTATGGCCTCTGCTACTGGGAATCTCTGCTTGAGTGCTCCTCATATCCTCCCAGGAGCCTACACTGACACAGGTCTCCAACTTGTCACAGAGATGCCCTCGCTCTTAGTTTCTCTTTTCTCTAGAGTCCTTCTGTTCCTTCACCTTTGCTATCTCCAGGTCTGTTCTTTACCCTCTTAACTCTGCACTCCTTCCTACATTGTTCTCTCTGTTCAGCCACTACCTCTATCTACACTAGCTCCTTTTCTGAGTGAGATGTATGCATCCCCCCCTTGGATCCAATATGTTACTTATCATCTTTAAGTCTGTGCCTGGTAGTATGTTTATCCTGTACTATATAGCTAAAATACACTTATAAGTGAGTACATACCTTGTGTGTCTACCTGGGTCTGGGTACCTCACTTAGAATGATCTCTTCCAGTTTCATCCATTTGCCTGCTTTCTAGTTTCATCCATTTATGATGATTTCTTTGTTTTTAATAGCTGAGTAGTATTCCATTGTGAAAATTTGCCACAATTTCTTTATCTATTCTTTCACTGAGGGACATCTAGGTTGTTTCCAGATTCTGGCTATTATGAATAAGCAGTTATGAGCATAGTTGAGTAAGTGTGCTTGTTGGATCATAGAGCATCTTTTAGGTATATACACAGGAGAAGTATAGCTGGGTCTTCAGGTAAAGCTATTCCCAATTTTTTAGAAAGCGCCAGATTGATTTCCAAAGTGGTTGTATAAGTTGACATTCCCACCTGCAATAGAGCAGGGTTCCCCTTTCTCCACATCCTCTCCACTATGTGCTGTCACTTGAGATTATTATCTTAGCCATTCTGATAGGTGTGAGATGGAATCTCAGAGTTGTTTTGATTCACATTTCCCTGATGACTAAAGAAGTTGAGTATTTCTTTAATTGTTTCTCCACCATTCGAGAGATTCCTCTATTGAGATTTCTGTGTTTAGTTCTGTGCCCCATTTTTAATTGAGTTATTTTGTTTATTGGTGTTTGATTTTTGAGTTCATTACATATTTTGGATATTATCCCTTTGTCAGTTGTAGGATTGGTGAAGATCTTTTCCCAATCTATAGGTTTGGGTCCTGTTTCCTCCCTTATGCTACTTGCAGTGCCTATCCTGTTTGCCTTTTGAATGAGAATTAAGCATCCTTTTAGGGTTTTCCTTGTTGTTTGGCTTTTTTAGGCCTGTAGATTTTAGTATGTTTATCCTATATTATATGGCTAATATCTGCTTATAAGTGAGTATATATCATGGTAAAGAATAAAATTAGGAACACATAGGATGTGATAAAGAGAAAATGAGATAAGAATGAGAAGAAATCATATAGGTTGTGGGTAAGACAGAACTCTATAGAATAGGCACAGAAACAGAGGGAGAAACCATAAATAGTTGTACAATAACCAAAACTGAAACAAAACAATTCTGTTGTATTTATACTCTATTAAATATTACGCATATTGCTGTGTTTGAGCTTTTTTTGTTTGTTTGTTTGTTTTGCTTTACTGGTTTTTTGTTTGTAGTATGGTTTCCAACTTTGTATATTCAGTGTGTGTGTGTATGTGTGTATGTGTGTGTGTGTTTGGTTGGTTGGTTGGTTTGTTAAGGTTTTTTGTTTGTTTATTTGCCCCCCTTGATTTTTCTCTAAAGAAAGAAAGGAAGGGCATGGAGTTGGATGTGTGGGGAGGTAGAGAGAATCTGGGAACACTGGTACAAAAGAAAGTGCAATCTAAATATACTGCATGAAATATTTTTCAACAAAAACATTTTTAGAAGACTAAAACCAAAGCCACTGTAACATCAAAATTAGGTACAGATAATGTAGAATAAATGCCTCTTCCTTACTGGAATGGATATTGGATCACCCTTTTCTCTGAAATATCATATACAATAAACTCCTGCTGTTTGCATCTCCAAATCAAACCTATTAATCACTCTTCTGCATGATTCCCCAAGCTCTTCCTAATGTTTGGCTGGGAGTCTCTGCATCTCTCTCCATAAGTTGCTGTGTAAAGCCTCACTAATGATGATTATGCTAGGCTCTTGTCTACAAGAATAGCAGAATATCATTAGAAATCATTTCATTGACTTTTTAAAAGTCAGTGCAATTTTAATAACTTATTGGGGTGAGTTTCTGCCCAGGCATCAGTTAGGTGTCAGGCCTCCCTTAGGGGTTTCCAGCCTTCAGTGTGGAGTGCTATTCTAAGGTCTCTGCACCATTTACTTTTTTCCCAGTATAATGAATTCTTACCCTTCCCTACATTAATTTCAGTGTCCAAAGCCTTCATGTGGCCATGTCCAAACTTTCTTTTCCACATAAAAACTTTAAACACATTCTACTTATTAAGATGAAATTCACTTATAGAATTGTAAAACCTCTGTAAAATAAAACAAATGAGACTTGGTAAAAGGGGAAGATTCAAAGATTATAAAAATGGAACTTTTCTATGAAACAGAAACCTAGAGGTCAATGTTCATTTAAAGAACCAGATGAAAATGTATGTCTCTAGGGCAGTGGATCTCAGCTTATGAGTCACAACCCCTTTGTGGTTGCCTAAGATCTTCAAAAACCACATTTATTTACATTACGATTTATAACAGTGGCAAGTTTACATTTATAAAGTAAAAATGGAAATAATTTTATGTTTGGGGGTCACTACAACATGAAAAACTATATTAAAGGGCTACAGCATTAAGAAGGTTGAAAACCACTGCATTAGAGGATGCCCACACTTTCCTTTACATTTTTTGCTGGATATACTCAAGCTGCCTATTTTTCCATGTCCCTAGTCCTAACATGAGTGAGTTTGTCCTACCTAGTTGCAGTTCAGGTCAGCTAACATTGACTATGTGCATGGTTGTTGTGCTCTTAGGAGACAGAGTCAGACTTTGACGTTTGGAAACGCAGTAGGACTGTGCTCTCCTCCTTGTCCTCATCCTGACAGAGTGACGTGAATGCAGTTTATGTCAATACCGGTCTCCACCTTGCTTCAGCTGTCCTAGATAGTGACACTGCACAGCCAGCAGTGGGACATTTCCCAATTTCTGTTTCATGTAATTCATGATCTTCCAAATTTTTGGTTTTACGCTCTTTCCTTCTACAACAAAGATTTTTTTCCTTTTTCCTTTTGTTTTCAGGATGGAGAGGAAGAGGCAGATTTCTGCTTCTTGCTTGGGATAGAGTCCACTGTCTCCCTTATAAATCTCACATTTAATATTTCTGTATTTCATCAAGTAATTCATAGATAGCCCAGTGATTCTTGCAATCCTTTGTTGCCTTTCTTCCCAGCTTCACCACTTTTTGGAGTCACAAATCACATATCAACTTTTATAATCACAGAGATGTAAGTGAGTCCTGTTTGTCCCTATTTTCCCTCACTCTTTTATTCTATTCATACTTAAAAGAAAATGGAGGCTCAAGGATTTGAAATACCTTTTTCTGATGACAATAAGTCTTTTGATTTGTAGAACTGGGTTAAGCCTTCTCTTTATAGTTCTAGAGACAGAACTAGATCTCAAGATAATTTAATTGAAAGTTGAAAGGTAACAACTAAAATAGTCTGTCTATATACATTTTCCTCTACTATTCAATTTTCAGTGATATGATAACTATGCATCACAATTCTAGTTTTTATCTTCCTTTATCTCCTTCTCAACTTAAATTTTCTCATATTCTTAGTTATAAGAAACATTTGTAGTAGCTGGTTACTAAGAAATTCTGTAACTATTAAAAGGAAAGTGACAGCAGCAGATCAAAACAGATAGTGAAGCTCACACCAAATATTGGGTGAAGCATAGGAAGTCTTATAGAAAAGTGGGAGGGAGGACAGAAGGACCTGCGGGTTCTAGGCGCTCCACAAAACGATCAACAGAACCAACTAACCAGGGCCCAGAGGAGATTGGGGAGACTGAAGCACCAACCAAAGACCATGCATAGACTGGACCTAGGCCTCCTACACAGATGTAGCAGATGGGCAGCTCAGGCTTCATGTGGCTCTTCAGTAATGGGAGCAGGGGCTGTCTCTGACATGAACACTGTTGCTTGCTTTCTGATCAGTAGCCCCTGCTGGAGCTCCCCCTCCAGTCCACTGGGGGAAAAGATGTGCTTAATACTGATGTGACTTGATGTGCTGGAGTACGGGAAGCTCCCTTAATCGGAGGAATAGTGGGGAGGGGAGAAGAGGAAGGGAGGGGTGATCAGGATGTAAAGTGGAAAAATAAATTCATTACTAAAAAAGGAAGAGATGAACAATCAGAATGTCCAGCATCAAATATACGACAACAAATGTTGGAGAGAATAGCATTTACTGTTCACTGTTTTTGACAATGCACACTCATATAGCCATTATGAAACTAAGCATGACAGTCACTGAAACCATTAAAAGCAGAATTTTCTTATGAGCCACTATACTACTCTTAAGCATATATTTATTCAATCCACAGACACATACGTATTCATGTTCATTGGTGCTCTATTCACAATAACTAACTCACGAATAACAAAAAAGATGGGGGGGGAGATCTAGCTATGAAGAAAAATAAATAATGAAATTTGCAAGAAAACAGATCCACAAAGTATAATATTAAGTGAAGTGACCAAAACTCAGAAGAAAAGGGAACTACATGGTGCTCTTCATATATGAACCTTAGAGTATAAACTATACATGTATATATGCGACTAGGTATATATAAATATGAGTAAAGTATAAAAATCTAAAAAATGCGACCAAGAAAGGCCAAAACTAGGTGATTAGGAAGGATGTAGGTGAGGAAAAGGATACATGGGATATGAAAGAGAGAAAAAATATTTGAGAAGGAGAAGCTACAAGTGGAGAACAGGGATACCAAGGAGGTTGGAGAGTAAGGGAGAAAGAGAACACACAGTTCAAAATTATCATAATCATATCCAGAACATTATATGCTGATTTATAATATATATATAATATATATTTTATATTATATATATATTTTAAAGAGGATGGTGAGATCTCTCAGAAAATAAAGACCTTTATAACCAGGTCTGATAACCTGAGTTCAATTCCTGGAACCCACATAATCACAGGAAAAAAACACCCAACTTTTGAAAGTTGTACTCTTGCCTCCACATGTGCACTGTGGCATGTGTATGCCCATACACATACACACGAAAAAGAAAAGAAAAGAAAGCAAATGTAGTAAATTACAAACAGGAAAAAGAAAAATATAATGGAAAACTATAGAAGATTCTCAGCTATAGAAGAAAGCAAAATGGTTGAAGTTCAATTGACCTATACAAAAGTAACAAGACTAGTCACTATATTCAGATAGAAAAATACATATACACATATATACAAGTATACATCACATATAAACAATATGTACATATATGATCAATACAGATACTTTAAAAAGAGTTCTAATTAAATTTGAACATCAGAAAACCTGTAAATATTTTCAGTGCCTATGTATCCCAAGCAATACTTGAAATATACTTTAAGTCTGCTCTTCTCAACCTGTGGGTTGAAACCTGTTTGAGGATCACATATCAGATATTTATATTATGATTCATAACGGTAGAAAAATTACAGCAATGAATTAGCAACAAAATAATTTAAGAGTTGCAGCATTAGGAAAGTTGAGAACCACTGCCGTAAATAGTGCATTACTTGAATGACATGCAAATCAAAATGAAAGTCTTGCAGTTTATCTGGCAATCACACATAAAGATTAAAGTTGTTTGTTTGTTTGTTTTAAAGAAACTGAGAACAGGATTTTTAAAAACTTGAGGGCATTGAAGTAGATAAACCAAAAGCTTCAGTGTGTGTGGAAACAGAACTCAGAAAAAAATGTTGCAGTTTATTACCAGTGTAGAACCCCTTTAAAGTATTTTAGAAGATAAAAGAAAAAAATTCCCTTTTGATCATATTTGGCTACCAAACTACAGCCTTTTAGTTTGGAGTAGCTCAAGGTCTGTCCCTAGTATTTGTTTCTGTTTTCAATACACCTTAGTTTTATTTCAAACTTCATTATGCAGTCATTCGTTGTTCTAATTCTGCCAAGTTTGTGCCTCATTTGATCTTTCTCTCCTCTCTAGCTATTTTCCGTAATTCCTTGTATATAGGTACTCTAGGTTACTCCTTAGGACTAAACATTCAATCTGTAGTTACATTTTGGCTTTTCTTTGTCTGAATGTTTCATAGTACTAATTGCAGATCTAGAATTGTGAGCCAGACTATTGGAATTAATTTAACTAACCAGGATCTTGGCTGAATCCAGGATGAACAGAACAGAGCTAATTTTTTTTTCATTTATCATTATTATTTATTTACTTTGGGTGCCAGCTGTAGCCCACTCACTCATCTCCTTCCAGACCCTCCCTCCTTCCCTCTTCTACCCCTATGTCCCTCCCCTAGTCCACCGATAGGAGAGGTCCTCCTTTTCTACTATCTGAAGCTAGTCTATCAGGTCTCATCGGGACTGTCTGGATGCTCTTTTTCTGTGGCCTAGTTAGGCCACCTTGCCAAGGGGGAGATGATCAGAGAGCCAGCCACTGAGTTCATGTCAGAGACTGACCCTGCTCCCCTTACTAGGGAACCCATGTGGAGACTGAGGTGCCAAGGGGCTACATCTGAGCAGTTGTTCTATGTCCTCTCCATACATGGTCCTTATTTTATTTATCAGTCTCTGCAGGATCGTCTGAGCCTAGATTTTTTTTTTTTGGCTCTGTTGCTCTCCTTGTGAAGTTCCTGTCTCCTCCAGGTCTTTCTATCTCTCTTCTTTCATAAGATTTCCTTCACTCTGTCCAGTTTGGCTATGAGTCTCAGCATCTGCTTTGATACCCTGATGGATAGAGTCTTCCAGAGGCCCTCTTTGGAAGGCTCCTATTCCTTCTCCCACTTCCAAAGTCTATCCTGATTGCCTTTCTGAATGAGGGTTGATCATCTTCCCTAGGGTCCTCCGTCTTGTTTTGCTTCTTTAAGACAATAGGTTTTTGGTAAGTTTATCCTATATTATATGGCTACTATCCACTTAAGTGAGTGTATACTATGTGTGTCTTTCTGCCTCTGGGATACCTCACTCTGGATGATATTTTCTAGTTCCATCCATTTGCCTGCAAATTTCATGATTTCATTGTTTTTAATTGCTGAGTAGTATTCCATTGTGTAAATGTACCACAAGTTCTGTATCCATTCTTCAGTTGAGGGACTTCTAGGTTGTATCTAGATTCGGGCTGTTATGAATAAGGTGACCAACACAATTCTTTACAGACCTTGAAAGAACAATTCTCAATTTCATACTGAAAAATAAAACCCAGAGTATCTAAAACAATCCAGTCCAATAAGAGATCTTCTGGAGGTATCTCCATACCTGATATGAAGCTGCAATATAGAGGAACAGTAATAAAAACTGCATGGTGCTGGCCTAGAAACAGAATGGTGGATCAACAGAATCAAATAAAAGACCATGAAATAAACCCACACACCTACAGATAACTGATTTTTGACAAAGAAGCCAAAGTCATACAAGGGAAAAATAATAGTATTTCCAACAAATGGTGCTGGTATAACTGGATGTCTACATGTAGAAAAATGCAAATAGATCCATACTTATCACCCTCCACAAAACTAAAGTCCAAGTGGATCAAAGACCTCAACATAAAGCCAGACACACTAAACCTGTTAGAAGAAAAAAAAGTAGAAAAGCCTAGAACTCATTGGCATATGAGACAACTTCCTGAACAGAACACAAACAACACAGGCTCTAATATTAACAATCAATACATGGAACTTCATGAAACTAAAAAGCTTCTGTAAAGCAAAGGACACTGTCATGAGAACAAAACGACAGGCTACAGATTAGGAAAGGATTTTCACCAACCCTATATCTAGCAGAGGGCTAATATCCATAATATATAAAGAATTCAAGAAGTTAAAAAGCAACAAATCAAGTAAGCCTATTAAAAATCTGGGAACAGAGCAAAACAGAGAATTCTCGATAGAGGAATATAGAATGGCAGAGAAATACTTAAAGAAATGTTTGACGTCCCTAGTCATCCTGGAAATGTAAATCAAAACGACCCTGATATTTCACCTTCCACCCATAAGAATGGCTAAGATCAAAAACTCAAGGGACAACATATGCTGGAGAAGTTGTAGAGAAAGGGGAACCCTCCTCCACTGCTGGTGGGAATGTAAACTTGTAGAACCACATTAGAAATCAAACTGGCGCTTTCTCAGAAAATTGGGAATAGTGCTACCTGAAGATCCAGCTATATCACTCCTGGGCATATATCCAGAATATTTTTTTTAATTTTATTTTTTTCTTATCAGTTACATTTTATTAACTCTGTATCCCAGCTGTGTCCCGATCCCTCATTCCCTCCCTCCCTCATCTCCACCGTGCCCCTTTCCAAGTCCACTGATAGGGGGGACCTCCTCCCCATTCATCTGATCCTGTTTTATCAGGTATCTTCAGGACTGGCTGAAAAGCCCTCCTCTGTGGCCTAACAGGACTGCTCCTCCCTTGGGGAGTGGGGAGGCCAAAGAGCCAGTCATTGAGTTCCTGTTAGACATAGTCCTTGTTCCCCTCACTTTGGGAAACCAATTGGTTACTGAGCTACCACAGGCTACATCTGAGCTGAGGTTCTAGGTTATATCCATACATGGTCCTTGGTTGAATGTCAGTCTCAGAAAAGACCTTGTGCCCAGATACATTTTGTCCTTGTGGAGCTCCTATCCTTTCCCCATCAGACTAACTCCCCTTCTCTCTTATGATTCCCTGTACTCTGCCAAAGGTTTGGTCATGAGTCTTTGCTTTGAAAACACTGCTAGTTAGAGTCTTTCAGATGCGCTCAGTAGACTCCTGTCATACATTCAATGCACATCCCATCTGTCTTTCTAAACAAGGATTGATCATCTTACCCCATGTCCACTCTCTTGATTATCTTTTTTAGGTATATAGATTTCATTATGTTTATCATATCTTATAGGTCTATATAAGTGAGTATATACCATGTTTGGCTTTCTCCTTCTGAGATATTTCACTCAGAATGATCTTTTCTAGATCCCACCATTTGCCTGCAAATTTCATGATTTCCTCCTTTTTGATTGCTGAGTAGTATTCCATTGTGTAAAAATACCACAATTTCTGTACCCATTCCTCCGTTGATGGGCATCTGGATTGTTTCCAGGTTCTGGCTATTACAAATAAAGCTGCTATAAACATGGTTGAGCAAGTATCCCTTTTGTGTACTTGAGCAAACTTTGGGTATATACCTAGCAGTGGTATAGCTGGGTCTTGAGGAAGCACTATTCCTAATTGTCTTAGAAAGCGCCAGATAGATTTCCAGAGTGGTTGTACCAGTTTACATTCCCACCAGCAGTAGAGGAGGGATCTCCTTTCTCCACATCGTCTCCAGCATGTGTTGTCACTTGAGTTTTTCATCTTGGCCATTCTGATGGGTGTAAGGTGATATCTCAGAATTGTTTTGATTTGCTGAGCATTTCTTTAAGTGTTTCTCTGCCATTCGATATTCCTCTATCAAGAATTCTCTGTTTAGCTCTGTTCTGCATTTTTTAAGTGGATTACTTGGTTTGCTGCTTTTCAGCTTCTTTAGTTCTTTGTATATACTGGATATTAGTCCTCTGTCAGATAAAGGGTTAGTGAAGATTCTTTCCCAATCTGTAGGCAGTCGTTTTGTTTTGATGACGGTGTCCTTTGCTTTACAGAAGCTTTTCAGTTTCATGAGGTCCCATTTATTGATTGTTGCTCTTAGAGCCTGTGTTGTTTGTGTTCTGTTAAGGAAGTTGTCTCCTGTGCCAATGAGTTCTAGGCTGTTCCCCATTTTTTCTTCTAACAGATTTAGAGTATCTGGTTTTATGCTGAGGTCTTTGATCCACTTGGACTTTAGTTTTGTGCAGGGTGATAAATATAGATCTATTTTCATTTTTCTGCATGTGGACATCCAGTTGGACCAGCACCATTTGTTGAAGATGCTGTCTTTTTTCCATTGAATGGTTTTGGCACATATGTCAAAAATCAAGTATCCATAAGTGTGTGGGTTTATTTCTGGGTCTTCTATTAGATTCCATTGGTCCACCATTCTGTTTCTATACCAATACCATGCAGTTTTTATTACTATTGCTCTGCAGTACAACTTGAAATCAGGAATGGAGATACCTCCAGATGATCAGTTGTTGTACAGGATTGTTTTGGAGATTCTGGGCTTTTTATTTCTCCATATGAAGCTGAGAATCTTTTTTTCAAGGTCTATAAATAATTGAGTTGGTATTTTGATGGGAAGATGCTGAAAATGGTAGAGATATTTTGGAATCTTAAGTTTGAAAGTCTGTAACCTAAATACTCAAACTTGAATTTCATGTTTTTCATAGTTTTTGGTGGTTTTTCAGCAGGTTCATTTTAAGTTTTTTTTTATTATAATTCATATTTCTCAGGAGTTGATACCATCTCTATACAGGCTAGTCAGACATGGAAAATATGCATCTCGGCACTAATGTTTCTATTGAACATAGTAACTCAGATTCCAGAAAATAAACAAATAACATCTGTCTTCATCACATTGACTTTATTTTGTAGTTATCATTATAAATGCTAAGTATATTTTCTGTAGATTAATTTTCATTACAGAAATTCAGATGCCTCTTTTTCTAATGATAAATTTTCCTATTTCCAAAGTTATCATTCAAGTGAAAACTTGTTAAATTAAGTCTTGAAATGTATTCTCTGAGACTATTAAAAGATAGAATGATAAAAATGACATTAATACTTTCTCAGCTTTCTCTTCCATTAACTAAATAACAAAGGTCAGATTAAAGACATACATATCTAAATAATTAGGGACTAAATAGAATGATTGTTAGGATTTTGGAACAAAACCTGCTTCTGAGTTGCCTAGCAACTTATGATGTCATCATGTGCTTATTCACACAGAGCCTGAATTAATTAAATTCAGTTGGTTTGACTAAATAAAAAAAATCAAATAAATGAAATAATTCATAAAAGAATGACATGAAATTGGAAGTGAGATGAGATGGGGATCCTGGGATGAATTGGATTAGAAGTTGCAGGTAGATATAATCAAGATATATTGGACAGAACCAGGATTCATTTTAAATTGATTCATTTATTTTCTTGATTTATTTGGTTTTCAGTTTGTTGTATATTGTGAATATTAACCATCTTACAGGTATAAGGCTAGCAAAGATTATCTTTCCATTGTGATTTTCTTCTTCACTCAATTTATTGTTTTCTTTACAGAAGTTGTTTTTGGTTTTTATGAAGTCCCATTTATCAAGTGTTTGTGAAGGTGTTTCCAGAGAGGTTTAACTGAAGTAGGACGACTCTCCATTCTCTGAGCTGGGGTCCTTGCCTGAAAAAAGGAGAAAGAGATTCCGAGCTCCCTGATTGCTTCCCTGATTGTATTCCCTGAATACAATGCGACAAGATGCCTAACACTCCTACTGTCATGCCTTCTCCTCCATAATGAACTGAATTCATCCAAATGGAAAACAAAACAAATCATTCCATTCAGTGATTACAAAATGAGTCAAAGAATCATTTCCTCTTAATCAATTGCTTTCATATATGAACTCTTAATATATGTTATAATACTATAAATATTAGGGTTAACCACTGATAAAATGTTATTGATCACACAGACATATTTTTCTTTCCTAGCTCTAAACAAAGTAAAGGTGTAAAAATTAACTTTGTTGACCCATGACATACGAAATTATACAGAAAAAAAAGACCACAAAATTTGGGCATGGTGACACAAACCTTTACTCCCAGCCCTTGGGATCAAAGGCAGGCAGATCTTCATTAGTTCGAGGCCAGGCTGGTCTACAAAGAGTCCAGGACAACCAGGGCTATTACACAGAAAAATAGTGTCTCAAAACAAACAAACAAACAAACAAACAAAATAGACCCCAAGAAAGAAAATTGAAAAAATTTGTGGTGACTCCAAAGCAGGGACTCTGTTGACAAATTACGCACTATTCATTAATGGATTGACAGGAAATATATAGCTCAAAGTCATCAGAGAAAAGAGTTCAGGTCATACTTCATCTGTTCAACAGCTATGTAACGTTATTAATATCTCTTTGTGAAGTTAAGTAAATTTCAAATTGCTTTTCCATTGAAACTCTTTAGGCTTATTTAATGACTCTGATGGAAAGGAAAATGACAAGACCTAAATACAGAGCACTGAAATTCTGTTACCGGGGCATTTCACAATGTAAATATTCTTTAAGTTAATACCAACCATTTATTACCAGTAAGATTTGGTGCAAATTAGTGAAGCTCTGTGAATCTCAAAGTTTTCACCTGTGAAGAATAAAGTTCTTACCATAGTATGTGGTTCATAAAAATTAATTAAAAGTATTAGATATTACAATAATTATGATGATTACATTCTTGAAAAAGTAAGAGAAGTGTATAAGAAAACAGCAATTAGTTCCCAAGAGTAGATAATTAGAAGCAAGGATAAGAAGTCTGCATGCAGGGTAGCAAAATAGGCAGAAGTAGCTTATTAATATAATGTGCAAAATAGAATGGCATCAGCAAGGTTACAAGAGTTTCCATTTTCATTCTCTCACAGAAACAGTATTTTTGCAACAACATGTGTATTGTAACACATGTCCAACTGAGAGGGACTAACATGCTGGCAAAAAAAAAAATAGTATTTGAGAGATCATATACTGAAGAAAACAACTGTATCCTACTAATAAGCTCATAAACTCTACTAAGAGATATCACCCTCTGTGTATCCTTATGCATGGATGGACTAAACACATTAAGGGCAAGAGTTCTGTGGCAGCTAACCTGAGCTGTACTGACAGGAAGCATATACCATAAACATTTCAGGGCAATGTTCTAGGAAAAATAAATGGAAGTCTTTCAACACAAGGACTGCTGTTCTGAGGGACAGAGTAAAAAGTATTGACTTGAAAGGCTTCTCCTGTTTATGAGGAAGTGTCAAGAGTGGGGCAGAAAAGACAAAAACAAAACAAAACAAAAAATTAGAAAAGCACTGAAAGGCCCAGGTAATATCTAGCCAGGCTCAATGGTAAATATCTTTCCCTATCGGATGCCATTCAGAACAAAAATGATTTATGTAAAGTTTCAAGATAATAAGGTTTGGCTGGCAGTGGTGGCACATACCTTTAATCAAAGTATTGAGGAAGCTGGGGAAGGCAGATTGAGTTATAGGCCACCCTAGTCTACAGAGCAAGTTTCAGGATAGGTAGGGATATATAAAGAAACCTTATCTCAAAAAAAAACCTTCCAAAACAAACAAAAGAGAACTCAAAGCTTCAAAGAACATAAAGAACAAAAGAACTATGACCTCACCAAAGAAGTAAAATCAACCTCATGTGGATGACCTCAAAGAAATGGAAACATCTATGACTTGCTTTGCCAAGAACTATCATCCTGAGTGAGCTGTCCCAGAAACAGAAAGACACACAAGGTATATACTCACTCATATAGGATAAGCCTACTAAAATCTGTACACCTAAAGAAACCCATTTAGAGGGAGGACTCTGGCTAAAATGCTCAATCCCCATTCTGAAAGGCAAAGAGGATGGACATCCGAAGAAGAAAACGGGAAACAAGTTAGGAGCCTCCCACAAAAACCTCTGAAAGGCTCTACCCTGCAAACTATCAAAGCAGATGTTGAGACTTATGGCCAAACTTTGGGCAGAATACAGGGAATCTTATGAAAGAAATGGGAAACAGCAAAATCTGAAGAGGACAGGAACTCCACAAGAAGCGCAACAAAACCAAAAAATCTGAGAACAGGGGTCTTTCCTGAGACTGATATTCCAACCAAGTAGCATGCATGGAGATAACCTAGAACCCCTGCAACAGATGTAGCCCATGGCGATTCAGTGTCCAAGTGAATTCCATAGTAATAGGAACAGGGACTGTCTCTGACATGAACTGATTGGCCTGCTCTTTGATCACCTCCCCTTGAGGGAGGAGCAGCCTTACCAGGCCACAGAGGAAGACAATGCAGCCACTCCTGATGAGACCTTATTGACTAGGATGAGAAGGAAGAAGAAGAAACCCTCCCCTATCAGTGAACTTGGGGAAGGACATACGTGGAAAAGAGGGAGGAAGGAAGGGATTGAGAGGGAAGTAGGGAGGGAACTAGAGGGGAGATACAAAGTAAATAAAGTATAATTAAAAATAAAATAAAAATTTTAAAAAATGCAGTACAGCTAAACAGAGAATTCTCAATAGAGGAATATCGAATGGCAGAGAAAAACATGAGGAGATGTTCAACATCCCTAGCCATCAGAGAGATGCAAAGCAAAATGACCCTGATATTTCACCTTACACCCATCAAAATTGCTAAGATCAAAAACTCAAAAGATAACACATGCTGGAGAGGCTGGAGAGAAAGGGGACCCCTCTTCCATTGCTGGTGGGAATGTCAACTGGTACAACCACTATGGAAATCAATCTAGAGATTTGTCAGACAATTAGGAATAGCACTACCTTAAGATCCATCTATACCACTCCTAAGCATATATCCAAAAGATGGTCAAGTACACAACAAGGACATTTGCTCAACCATGTTTATAGCAGCTGTATTCGTAATAGCCAGAACCTGGAAAAAACCCAGATGTCCATCAATGGAGGAATAGATACAGAAATTGTGATACTTTTACACAATGGAATACTACACAGCAATTAAAAAGAAGGAAATCATGAATTTTACATGCAAATGGTGGGATCTAGAAGAAATCATCCTGAATGAGGTATCCCCAAAACAGAAAGACACACATGGTATATACTCACTTATATAGACCTATAAAATAGGATAAACATACTAATATATGTACACCTAAAGAAGATAAACAAGAAAGAGGTCCATCTAGAAAGACAAAATGGATGGACATTGGAAATTGGAGAAAACAAGTAACAGGACAGTAGCCTACCACAGAAGGCACCTGAAAGACTCTATCTAGCAGTGTATCAAAGCAGAGGCTGAGACCCATAATCAAGCTTTTGGCAGAGTGTAGGAAGTCATATGAAGGAAGGAGGAATTAGTATATCCTAGAGGGGACAGGGAGCCCCACAAGGTCCAAATACGTCTGAGCACAGGGGTCTTCTATGAGACTGTTTATCCAACCAAGGACCATGCATGGATATAACCTACAACCCCTGCTCAGACGTAGCCCATGGTAGCTCAGTATCCAAGTGTGTTCCCTAGTAAGGGGGACAGGAACTGTTTCTGACATGAACTCATGAGCTTCCCCTCCCCGATGAGGGAGGAGCAGCCTTGCTAGGCCACAGATAAGGACAATGCAACCATCCTGAAGATACCTGATAAGCTAGAGCCAGACAGGAGGAGAGGAGAACACCTCCTCTCAGTGGACTCAGAAGGGGGCAGGGAGGAGATGAGGGATGGAGGAGAGGATTTGGGAGGGAAAGAAGGAGTGGGCTACAGCTGGGATACAAGTAAATGTATAAAATTATTTAAAAATAAAAAATATTAATATAAAACAAAAAAATAAAATAAAATAAAACAGAGAAAAAACTCAAGTGACAACACATGTTGGAGAGGTTGCAGAGCAAGGGGAACCCTCCTTCACTGCTGGTGGGAATGCAAACTTGTATAACCACACTGGAAATCAATCTGGCGCTTTCTCAGACAACTAGGAATAACACTTCCTCAAGATCCAGCTATATCACTCCTAAGCATATATCCAAAAGAGGCTCAAGTACACAATTAGGACATTGGCTCAACCATGTTTTTAGCAGCTTTATTTGCACTAGCCAGAACCTGGAAACAACCAAGATGTCCCACAACAGAGGAATAGATCCAGAAATTGTGGTACATTTATACAATGGAATATTACTCAGCAATTAAAAACAAGAAAATCATGAAATTTGCAGATAAATGTTGGGATCTGGAAAAGATCATCCTGAGTGAGCTATCCCAGAAACAGAAAGACACACACGGTATATACTTACTCATATAGGCATATAATATAGGATAAACCTACTAAAATCTGTACACCTAAAGAAACTAATCAAGAAGGAGGACTCTTGCTAAAATGCTCAATCCTATCCAGAAAGGCAAGGAGGATGGACATCAGAAGAAGGTGAAAAGAGGGAACAAGTCAGGAGCCTGCCACAGAGGACCTCTGAAAGGCTCTGCCCTGCAGACTATCAAAGCAGATCCTGAAACTTAGGGCCAACTTTGGGCAGAGTGCAGGGAATCATATGAAAGAAGTGGGAAACAGAAAGATCTGGAGAGGACAGGAACTCCACAAGGAGAGCAACAGAACCAAAAAAATCTGAGAACAAGGGTCTTTCCTGAGACTGATATTCCAACCAAGTAGCATGCATGGAGATAACCTAGAGCCCCTGCACAGATGTAGCCCATGGCAATTCAGTATCCAAGTGGGTTCCATAGTAATGGGAAGAGGGACTGCCTCTGACATGAACTGATTGGCCTGCTCTTTAATCACCTCCCCCTGAGGGGGAAGCAGCATTACCAGGCCACAGAAGAAAACAATGCAGCCACTCTTGATGAGACCTAATTGACTGGGATCAGAAAGAAGGAAAATAAGATCTCCCCTATCAGTGGACTTGGGGAGGGGCATGAGTGCAGAGGGGGAAGGAGGGAGGGATTGGGAGAGAACCACAGGGGGGATACAAAGTGAATAAAGTGTAATTAATAAAGAATTTTGTAAAAAAAGAGATAACTTTGGAGTAACTAGCTGATAAGATAAGTTTTAAAACCTTGGGAACATTTATCTTTTGTATTTGATAATATGAGTTATACAGCATGAACCTTGAATATAATTAGAGTGAACAATCATGTCTGCAAATGTAAAAAAAAAAGAAAGAAAGAAAGAAAGAAAGAAAGAAAGAAAGAAAGAAAGAAAGAAAGAGAAAAGAAAGTGAAAGGCTTTGGTAAAGCAAAGCACACTGTCGTCAGAGCAAAACGACAGCATAGAAACTGACTGGTGGATCAATGGAACCGAACAGAGGACCCTGAAATAAACCCACACACTTATGGACACCTGATTTTTGACAAAGATGCCAAAACCATACAATGGAAAAAGGATAGCGTCTTCAACAAATGGTGCTGGTCTAACTGGATGTCTGCATGTAGAAAAATGCAAATAGATCCATATTTATCTCCCTGCACAAAACTAAAATCCAAGTGGATCAAAGACCTCAACATAAAACCAGACATATTAAATCGGTTAGAAGAAAAAGTGGGGAATACCCTAGAACTCATTGGTACAGGAGACAACTTCCTGAACAGAACACTAACAGCACAGGCTCTAAGAGCAACAATCAATGAATGGTACCTCATGAAACCGAAAAGCTTCTATAAAGCAAAGGACACTGTCATCAAAACAAAACAAATGCCTACAGATTGGGAAAGAATCTTCACCAGCCCTTTACTCTGAGGTAGTGTTTATGTTTGTTGCAGAGGTGTGTTTCTTGGATGGAGCAGAATGTTGGATCATGTTTCTGCAACCATTCTGTTACTCTGTGTCTTCTTTTTGAGAGTTGAGTCCATTGATGTTGATAGATAATAGTGACCTATGAACGTTACTTCCCTTTATTGTGGAGTTAGTGGTCTTACTGTGATTCATTGCTTGTTTTCCTTTAAATTTTGTTGGGAAATTATCTGTACTCTATGTTTTCCTGGGTGTAGCTGTTTTTGTTGGATTGGAGTTTTCCTTCTAGTATCTTCTGTAGGACTGGTTTGCTGTGTAGATATTACTTAAATTTAGTTTTGTCATGGAATATTTTATCCATCTATGTTGAATGAAAGCTTTCCAGGGTATAGTAGTCTGGGTTGGCATCTATGGTCCCTTAAAGTCTGCATGACATCTCCCCAGGCCCTTCTGGCCTTCATAATTTCTGTTGAGAAGTCTAGTGTGATTGTGATAGGTCTACCTTCATATGTTACTTGGCCTTTTTCCCTTGCTGCTTTTAATATCTTTTCTTTGTTTTGTAGATTTAATGTTTTGATTATGATGTGACATGAGGAGTTTCTTTTCATGTCTAGTCTATTTGGTGTTCTGTAGGCATCTTTATGTATATGGACATCTCTTTCTTTAAGTTGGGAAAAAATTTCTTCTATGATTTTCTTGAAGATATTTTCTGGACCTTGGAGCTCGGGATCTTCTTTTTCATCAATTCCTATTATTCTTAGATTTTGTCTTTTCATAGCATCCTTGATTTCTTGGATATTTTGTGATTGGAACTTTTCCAATTTTACTTTTTCTTTGAGAGAAGTATCAATTTCTGCAAGTGTATCTTCAGCACCAGAGATTCTCTCTTCCATCTTTTGTATTCTATTGACCATGCTTACCTTTGTGGTTCCTGATCTTTTCTCTAAGTTCTCCAGCTCCAGGATTTTCTCTGTTTGTGTTTTCTTTATTGATTCAAATTATATTTTTATGCCTTACACCATTTCCTTCATCTGTTTGAATGTGGATTCCTGTCTCTGTATGATGGACTCTATTATTTTCTTTCCTCTCTATATACCACTAATTTTGCCTCTACTTGTACCTCTGTTTGTTTGGCTGTATTTCCCTGTGTTTCTTTGAGAGCTTTGTTCATTTCCTCTTTATTTGCTTCCATTTTTGTGGCAGTTTCTTTGAAAGATTTGTTTGTTTCCTCTCAATGTGCCTCTAATAACTAGATAAGCATAGCTTTAAAGTCATTTTCCTGTGTTTTCGAAGAATTGGAGTATCCATTAATTTTGGGGTTTGCTGTTGAAGCCATGTTTGTCCTGATTTTTGTTGGGTGTGTTCTTTTGCCAACCTCTGGCCATGTTTTTATCTGTAACCTTCACTGTTTTTTCCTGGATTCTGCAGTTCAGACTGGTATGGTCTTTCTCTGATGTCTGGAGAATTCTTCAGGAAGATGAGAGAGGTCAGTGGTTTCAGCGTGTGTGTTGGTGTTTCCGCTGTACCTGTGGGAGGAAAGTCTGCGGGCCCAGAAGGACAAATGCTGACAAGCTTGTCTACGTGCATGTGTGCCTTGAGAGACAGGGTGCTAGATAATGTAGAGGCCTTCTATGTGAGGGAGGGGTGCCTTGCAGGCACCAAAGGGATTGTAGGTGCTGGTGATGAGTATGGTTGCAAATTTCCTGAATATCTCAATGGCCTTCAAGTTACTGGAATTCAGCTCTGACTGAGCTCCAAGAGTTATTTGCCTGAACTCCACTGGTAGACCCACAGAGCAGGGGCTTCAATGTCCCAAGAATCCCTCTGTTTCCCAAAGTGGATGTGTGGGTGGGAGGGATCTGATGTCCAGCTGCTAACTTAGAAACACCCTGGATCTGGGGCTCTGTAGGCACTTGAGGGAGCACTCACTAGCAGGTCAAATCGTAAAGCACAGGGGTTCCCCCTGTTCTCTAGTCTCAGGTTTGGACCTGCTGAATCAAATGTGGGAGGATGAGCTCTGTCAGCTCAGTGGTGCTGCAGCTGCTGAACTAGGGAGTCCAACTGCAGCCACGGAACTGGGAGACTGGTCCAGGTGCCTGCTGGGAAGTCCTGGGGGGCCATACCAATGGTCCACAGACCTAGGTGGCCCTGTGCCTGGTGTCCCTGGGTGGTTTTGCAGGTCTGCTGGGCTTTGGTGGCTGTACAACCAGCTGTCAGCCACTGAAAGATTAGGTAGCCCATACAGTCACTGGCTGGGAGGCCCTGCAGAGTCATTACAGGGACCCAGAAGTGTGGTACTGTGGATCTGGGACTCAGAAGGCGGTACAGATGACAGTTGCTGCTGAGAAGCTAGGAGCCCTGCCTCTGCTGTCTCAGTCCCCAGGTAGTGAGTTCTGTGCAGAGAGTCTCTAGCGCTGTGGGCCAGCTCCTATGAGGTGGAAGGGGGGACCCAAAAAAGGGAAGGACAAGATGTTCAAACTTTTACCCCTCTCCATCCCAGAGAAATCCATGGGTGACCTGAATTTAAATGTTCACAGCTCATGTGATGTCTTCTCTCATTCAGGAAGCCTTAATGTCAATTTTTTGGCTTCAGTTGCCCCTCAACTCACCAATTTTGAAGTTTCAAATCCTCTGCCAGTCAGATATGGTGCACATTGGTTGCCACCATCTTGGATCCTCCCCCCTTCCCCATTTGTCTTTTGTATACAGGAGGGCTTTAGATTTATTTGAGTTAATTTTGTATCCAACTACTTCGCCAAAGATGTTTATCAGCTGAAGGAATTCTCTGGTAGAATTTTGAGTTTACTTAAGTGGACTATCACATCATCTGCAAATAGTGATACTTTGATTTCTTTCATTCCTATTCATTCCTTGCTTTCCTTTAGTTGTCTTATTGCTTTTGTTAGAACTTTCAAGAACTATGTTGAAGAAATGAGAGAATGGGAAGTCTTGCCTTGTCCCTGATTTCAGTGGGATTGATTAACATTTCTCTGTTTACTTTGATGTTGGCTATAAACTTGCTGTATACTGCTTTTGCAATGTTTAGGTATGTGCCTTGTATCCCTCATCTCTCTAAAAATTTAAACTTGAATGGGTGTTAGATTTGGTCAAATACTCTTTCAACATCTGAGGAAATGATCATGTGGTTTTTCTCCTTCAGGTTGTTTATGATGCTCTGATAAGACAAAAAGGATTTTTTTTACTCTTCTTGTATCTGTTGAGGCTTGATTTGTAACAGACTATACTGTAAAATTTTGGAGGTTCCATGAGGTGTTGAAAAGAAGGCATACTCTTTTGTGTTTGGGAGAAAGGTCCTGTAGACATTGATTAGGTCCATTTGATTTAAGACCTCTGTACCTGTCATTATTTCTGTTTAGCTTCTGTCTCAATGATGTATCCCTTGATGAGGGTGGGGTGTTGAAGTCTAGCACTACTTTCTTTAAATTTTTTAAATTTTTTTCTTTATTACAATTTATACACTTTGTATTTCAACTGTAGCCTCTTCTCTCATCCTCTCCAAATTCCAACCTCCTTCCTTTATTTTCTCCCACGCCTCTCACCAAGTCCACTGATAGGGGAGGTACGCCTCCCCTTCCATCTGACCCTAGACTATCAGGTCTCGTTAGTACTGGTCGCACTGTCTTCCTCTGTGGACTGGCAAGGCTGCACCCCCACCCCCAGTTGTAGGTGATCGTTTTGATTTGCATTTCCTGGATGACTAGAGGCATTGAGTATTTCTTTAAGTGTTTCTCTACTATTTGATATTCCTCTATTGAGAATTCTCCATCTAGCTCTGTAACCCATGTTTTAATTGGATTACTTGGTTTTGGTGTTTAACTTCTTCAATTCTTTATGTATTCTGCATAGTAGCCCTCTGTCTGATATAGGGTTGGTGAAGATCCTTTTCCAGTCTGTAGCCTGTCATTTTGTTCTGATGACAGTATCTCTTGCTTTGCAGAAGCTTTTCAGTTTCATGAGGTTCCATGTATTGATTGTTGATCTTAGAGCCTGTGCTGTTGGTGTTCTGTTCAGGAAGTTGTCTCCTGTACCAATGAGGTCAAGACTCTGCTCTATTTTTTTCTTCTAATAGATTTAATGTGTCTGGTTTTATGTTGAGGTCTTTGATCCACTTGGACCTTAATATTGTACACAGTGACAAAAATGGGGATATTTTATTATATTTTTTACATGTAGACATCCAGTTAGACCAGCACCATTTGTTGAAGATGCTATCTCTTTTCCATTGTATGGTTTTTGCTTCTTTGTCAAAAATCAAGTATTAGTAGATATGTGGGTTTATTTCTGGGTCTTCTGTTTGATTTCATTGATCCACCATTCTATTTTTATGCCGGTACTGTGCCTTTATTATTTTTGTTGTTGTTGTTGTTACTGTTGCTCTGTAGTACAGCTTGAGATGAAGGATTGAGAAAACTCCAGAAGATCTGTTTTTGTACAGGATTGTTTAAGCAATTCTGGGGTTTTTGTTTTTCCACATGAAATTGAGAATTGTTTTTTCAAGTTCTATAAAGAGTTATGTTGGTATTTTGATGGGAACTGTATTGAATCTGTAGATTGCTTTTAGCAGGATGGTCATTTTCACATGTTAATCGTAATGATTCATGAGCATGGGAGATCTTTCCATCTTCTGATATCTTCTTCAATTTCTTTTTTTCAGAGACTAGAAGTGTCTTTCATACAAGTCTTTCACTTGCTTGATTAGAGTCACACCAATGTACTTTATGTTATTAGTGGCTATTGTGAATGGTGTTGTTTCCCCAATTTCTTTCTCAGCCCTTTTGTCTTTTGTATACAGGAGTGCTGCTGATTTTTTGAGTTAACTTTGTTAATTTTACTGAATGTGTTTATCAGCTATAGGAGTTCTCTGTTAAAATTTTTGGGGTCACTCCTCTGTGAAAATGATACTTTTACTTCTTCCATTCCAATTTGTATCCCCTTGATTTCCTTTAGATGTCTTACTGCTCTACTTCGGACTTCAAGTACTACATTAAAATGATATGGAGAGAGTGGGAACCCTTGCTTTGTCTCTGATTTCAGTGGGATTGATATATGATTCTCTCTTTATTTGAATGTTGGCTATAGGCTTGCTGTATATTACCTTTACTATATTTAGGTATGTACCTTGTATCCCTGAACTCTCCAAGCCTTTAAACCTGAATGGGTGCTGGATTTTGTCAAATGCTTTTTTGGCATCTAAGGAGATGATCATGTCATTTTCATCCTTCAGTTTATTTATGTGGTGGATTACATTGATGGATTTCCATATGTTGAACCCCCCCTGCATGTCTGGGATGAAGCCTACTTGGTCATGGTGGATGATATCTTTTATGTGTTCTTAGATTCGGTTTGCAAGTATTTTATTGAGTATTTTTGCATCAATGTTCATAACAGAGATAGGTGTGAAGGTCTTAGTGTGGTGTAGGCATCAAGGTGAATGTGGCCTCGTAGAATGAGTTCTGTTTCAATTTTGTGAAATACTTTGATGAGTATTGGAGTTAACACTTTTTTGAATGTCTGTTAGAATTCTTTCCTGAAACCATCTGTCCCTGGGCTTTTTTTGGAAGGGAGATTTTGATGACTGCTTCTTTGTTGGCTATAGGATTGTTTAATCTATTTACCTGATCATAATTTGATTTTGGTAAATGGAATCTATAAAGAAAATTGTCCATTTCACTTAGATTTCAAATTTTGTGGCATATAAGCTTTTGTATTAAGACCTAGTGATTTTTTGGATTCCCTCAGTGTCAGTCTTTATGTCCCCCTTTTCATTTCTGATTTTTGCTAATTTGAGTAGTTTTTCTCTGTATTTTAGTTATATACGCTAAGGGTTTGTCTATCTTACTAATTTTCTTAAAGAACCAGCTCTTGATTTCCTTGATTCTTTGAATTGTTTTCTTTGTTTATAATTTATTGATTTTAGCTCTGAGTTTGATTATACGCAATTGTCTACTTCTCTTCGTTGTGTCTGTTTTTGTTTGTTTGTTTGTTTGTTTTTAGGGCTTTTAAGTGTGTAGTTAAGTTGCTTGTATGAGATGTCTCAATTTTCTTTCTGAAGGCACTTAGTGCCGTGAACTTTCCTATTAACACCACTTTAATTGTGTCCCACAAGTTTGGGTACATTTCTATGGAAATTAATCTGGTTCTTTCTCAGGCAATTAGGAATAGTGCTACCTCAAGATCCAGGTATAACACACCTAGGCATATATCCAACGTACGCTTAAGTACACAACAAGGACATTTGCTCAACCATGTTCATAGCTGCTTTTTTTTTTTTTTTTTTTTTTTTTTTTTTTGTAATAGCCAGAATCTGGAAAAAACCCAGATATTCTTCCAATGAGGAATAGATATAGAAATTATGGTATATTCATACAATGGAATACTACTCAGCAAATAAAACGAGGAAATCATGAAATTTGCATGCAAATGGTAGGAACTGAAAAGATCATCCTGAGTAAGGTAGTCCCGAAGCAGAAAGACACACATGGTCTATACTCATAAGTGGTACTAGACCTACAAGATATGATAAACATACTAAAATCTGTACAACTAAAGAAGATAAACAAGAAAGAGGATGCTAGGTAAGATGATCAACCCTCACTTAGAAAGACAAATGGTATGGACATTGGCTGTAGGAGAAAAAAAAGTAACAGTACATGAGCCTACCACAAGGGCCTCTGAAAGTCTCTACCTAGCAGTGTCTCAAAGTAGATACTAAGACTCATAACTAAACCTTTGGCAGAGTACAGGGAATCATATGAAAGAAGAGGGAATTCATATGACCTTGAGAGAACAGGAGCTCCACAAGGACCTAAGATATCTGGGCACAGGGATCTTTTGTGAGACTGTATATCCAACCAAGGCCCATGTATATATATATATATATAACCTAGAAACCCTGCTCAGATGTAGCCCATGATAGCTCAGTATCCAAGCTGGCTTCCTAGTAAGGGGAAAAGGGACTATTTTTGACATGAACTCAATGGCTGGCTCTTTGACCTCCCCCACACACACAAGGGAGGAGCAGCCCTGCTAGGCCACAGAGGAGGACTGTGCAGCCAGGCCTAAAGATACCTGATAAGCTAGGGTCAGATGAAAGGGAAGGACATCCTTCCCTATCAGTGGACTTGGAAAGGGGTAGGGAGAAGATGAGGGAGGGAAGGTGGGATTGGGAGGGAATGAGAGATCAGAATACAGCTGGGATACAAAGTTAATAAACTGTAACTAATATTTAAAAAAATAAAAATTTAATTAAAAAATAAAGTGGATCTCTTTAAATTCATCCCACTTAGAGTTTATTGAGATTCTTGCATTTCTATGTTTATATCTTACTTAAATTTGGGAAATATTCAGCTGTTATTTCTTCAGATAAGTACCCCCTCACTTTCTCTTTCTCCTGGAATGCCTATAATGGGCATAATGTTCTGTTTGATTATATTCTCCTAAGCCATTTCCTTTTTCTTTTATTTTTCCTTTTGTGCTAAAATGACCTATATTCACTTTCTCATTTCCTTTGCCTAATGAAGTATACTTTTGAGGCCCTCCAGTAATTTTTTTTTTCATTTACATTATAGCAACCTTCACTTACAGGGGTTCTGCTTTGTTCTTTTGTGTAATTTGTATCTCGATTTGTTTATTAGCCTGTTCATGCTCTCCTTCAGTTCATTGAAAATAATTGACAGCAATTTTATAGTCTTCAAGAAGTAATTCAAAACCTTGTTTCTTTAGTGTCTGTTTTTGGAGATTCACTTTGTTGATTTGAAAGGGGCATTTCCTTATTTTTATAGGCTTTCTTATCTTTGTTTGAGAATTTGGCACTTAATAAAACATTGGCTCTCCTAGTGTTTGTATACTGACTTCAGGCACAGAAAGGCCTTCACTAATCAGCCACAAAGAAAGATGCAAAGACCTCAAACTTTTCCCAGGGTTTCATCTTGCTTGATTCCTGAGTGTTTTATCATTTCCCTCTTGAGCATAGCTGTTTTTGAATATCTTGATTTAAGAGCTTGCCTTTTTTTTCTGTCACATCCTTCTGTATGTATCAGATCTGCAGCCTCCCAGAAGTCTGCTCTTGTGCAGCTAAGCCTGCCATTTCTTTAAACAGCCTCTAACATGACAGATAGTATTTGCAACCATCCTAATCAGCACTCCAATTTAGGCAAGAGAGGGTCCAGTTCTTCTTGCAGTTCCCAGAGAAGTCAAGAGTATTGCCAGGAATTTATAGCAAATTCTACACTTTCCTTTTTATCCTGAGGAAGGAGTTAAGAATTGAGCCTCCCAATAGTGCCTTGCTATACCAAGGAGAAATTAGGGCAAGTTGGGCAAACTGATATGACATTTTCTTCAATGTTGAGCGCAGCTTTTACTTAGTTACTTGGTTGCCATATCTTCTTGAGTAGTTAATGGTGTTCTTACCATTTTAGTATGTATTTTAGTATGAATACTGTTGCTAATTTAGCATCTCTATTGAAAGAAGTGAAGGGCTTCAAGTTATTAATAGCCTATGAGTTTGATGAAAACCCCACCACTCTGTTCCATTTTAGTGGTTATAGTACTGTTTCACTGTATGAAATGATCACATTTTATTTATCAGTTAATCAGTTGATGGACATTTATTTTGGGTCATCTTTTGCATAAAAGATTTTACAAAAATAAGTTAAACTAATTATTTTCAAGATTTTGTATAGGCACACATGTTCATCTTTCTTGGGCATTATTTATAGGCAGTATGTTTGTTTGCTTGCTTGCTTTTTGTGTTTGGGGACCTTTAGATTTTTTTTATTTTAGCTTTTTGAGAACTGACAGACTGTTTTTTTTTAAATGGTTATACCTTTTTACTTTGACATCAGGCCAAAAATGTTGACTAATCTACTCAGAAGACATATATAAATAATATGTATATCAAACATTGGAAACAACGAAGGTATCCATTTAATTTCATCAAAATGTTCACTCAAAATCATTGTAAAAATCACCATATGGCCCATCTCCAGGCCCTGACAAATGATACATCACAGAAAACAACAAAGACAGACTTATACAAATAACATGAAATCACCTCACATTTTTGTGAAACCATTTTAAGTCTCAACATACAAAGTAGTTACACATGCTACTCAATTTATTTTCTTTTACGTTGGCTTCCTAGAAACCCATATTTTTTCCAGGTGCACATAAAACCAAGAGAGGTAACAGAGGGTGTCAAAAAGAATTCGTAGCATTGAAGATGAGAAACTCCAGGCTCCAAACTTCAGTCTCCTATCAAATCTGCAGATGATTATAGGAAATTCATTGCTTTTTTTCTAAATCATATTTTCCTATATATAAAATAGACACAGTTGAACTGTAAGATATATCCAGAAATCTTTCCAGAACTGTAGTATATGGTCTTGTTTCCTTATTCGTTTAATCACTCAATATATGTTCATTTGTTGGTATGTGACAAAACAATTTGCAGATCAGCTTGAGAATGTGCAGCTTACTTGATTATGATATTCTAAAAAAGGCAGGCTCCTGGGGCATAAATAGTAACTGATTATGAGAAGACAATCAAGGCTAGAGTGTTTAGGTATTGGCTTCTGAAAACCTAAATTAAAACAAGATATAAAGACAGGATTTTTTAGCAGTTGGAAAGGAAACACCAATTAGGGTAGGATTAGTTCATGGAGGAGCTCCAGGTCTAGGAACTCTGTGTCTGTCCTACATGCACTTTGTTGCAGGACTATTTCCCAATACTTCCAAAATATATTAGCAATGTTTTAAGAATTGCCCTATAGCAAAAGATTCCATGATTCCATGGCTTTTCACTCCAAAACCTTGTCATCTAGTACTAGAAACAACTCCCTGAATGTGTTGGAAACATCCCGAAGTTATTCAGAGGGAAGAAATATACCTTAAATGGTACCTTTGCAAGTTGCTTTGAATAAACACCACACAGCTAGGCTAAATGGATTAAGGATATGGGAAGGCAAATATACTTATAACTAAGTCAATACTACTGTCAGTACTACTGCTTGGGTATAACAGTGTGAAACTACATGGAGAAATCACATTAATATTTCATTTATCTTTATTTTGTACAATATGTTTTATTATGTTGTTTTAATCTAAAATGTCTATTACATGCTTATATTTTGAAGGTTTCTTCTCTAGTACAGCAATGTTTAGTGGTGAGACTTTAGACAAATGATTGGGTCATGATTGGTCTGATTTATTCAATGGATTCATATACTGGTGTGTCTATAATTGAACAGATTACTGGGACATGAAAGCTACAGGGGTTAAGGGATGTTTGAAGGAAGAAGTCATGGCCACTGAAGGGCATGCCATATCTTTGACTATCTGTCCCATCCAGCGGGAGTTCAATGGGTTCCTAAGGAGGGGCGAAAAGAATGAAGTGGCGACAAGGAGACAAAGAATGAGAGGAGGTCTATAGTCTAATCTCGCTCTCATTTATTTGAAAAATTTCACACAACTTTATAGGGAGAAGGCAGGAAGGGAAAATGTGTCAGCAAAATAGTTTACAAAACATAACAGGGTGATTAATGATGATGCAGAACACTGCAAGAATGTTTACTAAAAGAGATACTACAAGAATCTCAGCTAAGATATCTCAAAATGTCTAGCCTGACACACAGATATCTCATTGGTTCCAGAAATGTAAATCTCTCACCTACGACCTTGTTGCAGCTGTCTGTAACTTTTCACAAGCTGGCCTTGGCTCCCAGCAACTATCCTTATCCCCTTCTTGTATGCCATGAGGTGAACAATTCTATTCCACTATGTCCTAACTACTATCATTCTCTGACTCAGTACAAACCCAGAAACAAAACATCCAAGCAACTATAGACTAAAACCTCTGAAACTACAAGCCAAATAAGTCTGTTGTGATTAAATCTGTCACTCACAGGTTTATGTGTTGTACAGATCTTATCCAGGTGATGGCAGTATTTTAAGAGTTTATAGCACCTTTTAGTACATGAGACCTACTTGGCACAAGTGGATCGCCACGGTCAAGGCATTAAAAGTAATAGTTTGGCCTTTGGTTTCAGAATTTACTCTGCTTCCCAGCACTCAGTGTGGTAAAGGCAGGCAGATCTCTGTGAGCTTGAGGGCAGTTTAGTCTACAAAGTGAGTCCAATACAGCCAAGGATACTCAGAGAAACACTGTCTTGAAAAACAAAACAAACAGACAAAAGACATGGAAGAAAGAAAGAAAAGGAAGGAAGGAAGGAAGGAAGGAAGGAAGGAAGGAAGGAAGGAAGGAAGGAAGGAAGGAAGAAAATCCACAGACTGAGACACTCTACTACAGTACTACACTTTCCCTCTCACAATGTACTAAAACCTCTCTCTCTCATTCTAAAACTGTGAACCAAACTGTATCTTTTCTTTTTTTCAGAATGTTTCTTCTTCTTTTTTTTTTTTTTTTCAATGCAGTTTATTCAGGAACCTTGAACAATTATCTGACCCTGGGGAAAGCCAGCCCACAGCTTAAATAGCCTCTGGGTAGCCAACCCCAGCATGCCACGTGGGCAATGCAGATAGGTCCACATACATGGAAGCAAGCCAGATCCTCAGCCGTAGTCAAATGTGGAGTTGTTCATGACAGAGAGCACTCACCATCAGGAAGGTGGAAGGCGGAAACCAGCTCCATCTTTTTTTTTTTTATTAATTACAGATCATTCACTATATCTCAGCTGTAGCCCCCTCTCCTGTCCCCTTCCAATCCCACCCTCCCTCCTTCCTCTTCTCTTATGACCCTCCCCAGTCCAATGATAGAGGAGGTCCTTCTCCCTTTCCATCTGACCCTTGTCTATCAGGTCTTATCAGGACTGGTTTCACTGTCTTTCTCTGCAGACTGGTAAGACTGCTCCCCCGTCAGGTGAAGGTGATCAAAGAGCATGTCATAGATGGTCCCTGGTCCTATAATTGGGGAACCCTCTTGGATATTGAAGTACCTTGGGCTACTTCTGTGCAGGGGTTTGAAGTTATCTCCATGCATGGTGTTTGTTTGGAGTATCAGTCTCAGATAAGACCCCTGGGCCGAAATTTTTTGGTTCTGTTGCTCCCCTTGTGGAGCTCCTGTTACCTCCAGTTTTTTCTATCTCCCCTTTCTTTCATAAGATTCCCTGCAATCTACCCAAAGTTTGGCTATGAGTCTCAGCATATGTTTTGATACCCTACTGGGTAGAGTCTTTCAGAGGCTGAAACCATACAATGGAAAAATGATAACATCTTCAACAAATGGTGCTGATCTAACTGGATCTCTACATGTAGAAAATACAAATATATCCATATTTATTACCCTACACAAAACTAAAATCCAACTGGATCAAAGACCTCAATATAAAACCAGATATACTAAATCGGTTAGAAGAAAAAGTGGGGAAGAGCCTAGAACTCATTGGCACAGGAGACAACTTCCTTAACAGAACACCAACAGCACAGGCTCTAAGAGCAACAATCAATAAATGGGACCTCATGAAACTGAAAACCTTCTGTAAAGCAAAGGACACTGTCGTCAGAACAAAACGACAGCCTACAGACTGGGAAAGAATCTTCACCAACCCTTTATCTGACAGAGGGCTAATATCCAGTATATATAAAGAACTTAAGCAGTAAAACAGCAAGAAATCAAGTAACCCAATTAAAAAATGGGGTACAGAGATAAACAGAGAATTCTCAATAGAAGAACATCAAATGGCAGACAAACACCTAAAGTAATGCTCAACATCCTTAGTCATCAGGGAAATGCAAATCAAAACAACCCTGAGATTCCACCTTGGACCCATCAGAATGGCTAAGATCAAAAACTCAAGTGACAACACATGCTGGAGAGGATGTGGAGAAAAGGGAACCCTCCTCCCTTGTTGGTAGAAATGTAAACTGGTACAACCACTTTGGAAATCAATCTGGCTTTCTCAGAAGTTAGGAGTAATATTACCTTAAGACCCAGCTATACCACTCCTAGGCATATATCTAAAAGATGCTCAAGTATACAATAAGGACATTTGCTAAACCATGTTTGTAGCAGCTTTATTTGCAATAACCAGAAGCTGTAAACAACTCAGAATGGTTCTTTAAGATATTTTACTCACAACAACATGAAAGAACTTAATAGTAAATAATTTTTCCATTAAGCTTATTTTCTAAGGTGTTGGGTTAAAGCAAAAAGTATAAAAACAAATCCTAACTAACATAATAGTGTGTTCTTATTATATTACTTTTCATAGTTTATTTTCATACACATGGGTGTTTGGCCTGAATATGTGTCTATGTACCACATGAATGTCTGTTGCCCAGAGAAACCAGAAGAGGATGCCAGATTCCCTGGGACTGGAGATACAGACTGATAGTTGCCATGTGGATTGTGGGATTTGAGCCCAGGTTCTCTGGAAGGGAAGCCAATACTCTTAACTGTTGAGCCATCTCTTCAACCTATATATAACCTTTAGTATTTATCCTATTAATGAAGGCATTTGAACTTTTTTCTTTGAAAGCAGAAATTAAATTTTTCAGTGTAAACTCACAAGCACAATCTTAATAGACAGTTTTTTACAATTGATCAAGATTACTGAACTAAGCACACTGGAGGAGGGTGGAGAAAAACACTAAAAGACTGAGAAAAGCTGTTCATCTGGAAAGCATGTATAGTGAAAAAAGGAGAAGTATAAACAACACAAGCTCCACCAGAACATATTCTCTCAAATGCCAAACAGGTATTTCACATGATTGAAAATCTGACCAATAGGAATGCTAAAGAGTCAACTTTTTAAAAAGGCAGATAAGAACATTGCTGGTTTAGCATATAAAATGAATAAATATATCCAGACAGAGAAGTATCATATGAACCACCCATAATACACTATAAATTTTAGGCACATAACAGAAAAGTAAGAGAACATATCCTATGAAGATGTCACTTATAATTTTTAAAGCTATGTAGTTCCTCAAATCATAAAATCCTAGAGACTCATTAAGCAGTACTCTTCTTACCCAACCTGATGACAAGAAATCACACTCAACTACAGAGTTCCTACAAAGAAGCAATTTCAGGGTATAAGAAATATATCACAAATGTTGAATACTTAAACTTTGGATTAAAAGATAAAGTTTAACCTCAGCTAACCATAACAACATATACACACAGACATTTTTTAAAAGCAAAAACATCTGCAGAAGGGAAACAGAGGAAAGCTATCATATTTTTACTGAGATCAGAGAAAATGGGCTTTAAGATAATAAGTATTACAAATGGGTTTTTAATTAAATTTTTATTTTCACGTTAATTACAGTTTATTCACTTTGCATCCCAGCTGTAGCCTCTCTCTCATTCCCTCCCAATCTCACCCTCTCTCCCTCATCTCCTCCTTGCCCCTCTCTAAGTCCACTGATAAGAGAGGTCCTTCTCCCCTCCCATCTGACCCTAGTTTATCAGGTCTCATCAGGACTGGCTGCAATGTCCTCCTCTGTGGCCTGACAAGGCTGTTCGTCCCTTAGGGGGTAGGGGGGAGGGATCAAAGAGCCAGCCACTGAGTTCATGTCAGAGACAGTCCCTGTTTCCCTTACTAGGGTACCCACTTGGATACTGAACTGCCATGGGCTACATCTGTGCAGGGTTCTAGGTTATATCCAGGAATGGTTCTTGGTTGGAGAATCAGTCTCAGAAAAGACTCCTGACCCAGATATATTTGGTCCTTGTTGAGCTCCCCCTTTTTTCATATGACTCCCTGCACTCTGACAAATTTTTTTTAAAGAGTCATTTCATTACTGAAAAACTCAATTTATTAGGAAATCGTAATAACCCAAGCATGCAAAAACCAGAGGTAGAAGAATTGTAAGTTTGAGGTCAGCTTGGGCTACAAAGTGAGACTTTGTTTCAAAACTTACCCCAAACTAAAAAATACAAATAAATAAATATACAGATTAAATGATATAAAGTGTGTTGTATAACAGTGTTATTGAATTACAAATGAATGAAATAAAAAATCTAGAGAAGTATCAAAAATTTTAAATTAGACATTGATCTAAATGAACAAGTATTTTCAACTGAGGTATTATAAATGCAACTAAATAATTGTAGAATGAAAATGTATAGTATTAAGTACTCAGAAATTTAAAAGGTTAAAAATAATTCTATGAAGTTATACAGAAAGAAGCTACATAAGGTCAGAATAGTTATTAAAAAGGTGAAAACAAATGAAAGGAATACAAGTTAATACAATTAAAAATAAGAGAATACATTTCAAAAGCAATTTTTTTGTTTGGATAGATAAAAATGAAGTCATCCTGAGACTCCTGGATACCAGAGCAGTATAAAAGCTGCTGGTTGCTTGTGACCCAGTGAAGAAAAAGAAAAGTCAGAAAAAGAAAATTGATTTCTGTGACAAAGTTTTGGGGAAAAAAAACTTAGGAATTAAAAATGAGCACAAAAATTCTGGGAAGACCTAATACAATGATAGCAGGTGACTTCAGCACCCAAATATCATATTATATAGGTAACCCAAACTAAACATTCACAAATATAACCTTAAGAATTACAGCACATATCATATGGACTTAATGGCTATACACAGACAAAAAAAAAAGAACAAGGACCATGCATAGAGTGGACCTAGACCCCTTGCTCAGTGTCCAAATGGGTTCCCTAGTAAGGAGGACCCGGGTTGTCTCTGACATGAACTCAGTGGCACGCTCTTTGATTACCTCTCCTGGGGGTTGCAGCCTTGCCAGGCCACAGAGGAATACAATGCAACCAGTCCTGGTGAGACCTGATAATATAGGGTCAGATAGAAGGGTAGGAGGACCTCCCTTATTAGTGGAGTAGGGGAGGAACATAGGGGGAGAAGAGGAAGGGAAGGTGGGACTGGAGGAGATGGAGGGGCCTATGGCCAGCATACAAAGTAAATAAATTGTAATAAGAAAAAAATTGAATATACATTCTTCTCAGCAGCACATACTATGTTCTCCAAAATGCACCAAATAGAAGTACACAAACCAAGTCACAAGAAATTCAAAAAATTAAATAAATTATTCTGTATTATACATTAATAATAAACTTGAACCGATGACAAGCCAAATTAGAGAAATTACACAAATTACTTTTAACACAGAAAACTCACTCTGGGATGACAAGTGATCAAAGTCAACAGAGTAAATGTAAAAGTTCCCAGAACCAAATGGAAATAGAAAGACAAACTATTGGAACCTATGGGATAGAGCTAGGGCAGTTTAGTTCATAGCCATAAGTACTTATATTGAAAAAGCAGAGAGTTATCACATGAACATTAAGGAGATAAGAATAATAAGAAAGGGAAGATAGAAAGACCTGGAGGGGACAGGAGCTCCACAAGGCGACCAACAAAGCCAAAAGATCTGGGCACAGGGGTCTTTGCAGAGACAGACACTCCAACCAAGTATCATTCATGGAGATAACCTAGAACCCCTGCTCAGATGTAGCCTATGACAGCTCAGTCTCAAAGTGGTTTCCTAGTAAGGGGATCAGGATCTGTCTCTGACATGAACTCAGGGGCTGGCTCTTTGATCACCTCACCCTGGGGGGTTGGAGGGCAGCCATATCAGGCCACAGAGGAAGAAAATTCAGTCAGTCCTGATGGGACCTCATAGGCTAGGGTCAGATAGAAGGTGAGAAGCACCTCCCTTATCAGTGGACTATGGGAAAGGCATAGTGGGAGAAGAGGTGGGGAAGGTGGGACTAAGAGGGAATGAGTGAGGGGACTACAGCTGGGATACACAGTGAATAAATTGTAATAAATAAAAATTAAAATATTAAATAAAAAGAACAGAAAAAGAAATAAGATTGATGAACCATTAACTAAAATAACTTTTAAAAGGGAAAGAAGGTGGATGGAAAAATGGCTCAGTGGCTTGGAGTACTGGCTGCTCTCCCAGGTTCAATTCCCAGCACCCACATAGCAGCTCATAACTATTTGTAGTTCCAGTGGCAGAGGATCTGATATCCTCACACAGACATATGTACAGACAGCACACCAATGCACATCAAATAAAAATAAAGTTTTTTTATTTTATATTTGTTTTATGTGCATTAGCATGAAGTTGTCAAATCCCTTGGAACTGGAGTTACAGACAGTTGTGAGCAGCCATGTGGGTTCTGGGAATTGAACCCAGGTCTTTAAGAAGAGCAGACAAGTGTTCTTAACCACTGAGCCATCTCTCCAGACCCCAAAATTAAGTGTTTTTAAAAGGGAGAGAAATTACAAATAGATGGAGTTTAAGATTTAAGAAAAAAAAAAGAACTCTATAGCAGATATCAATCATTTTTAGAGAACAATTAGTGAGTGATTGGAAAATATTTATTCCAAAATATCCTGAAAACTCTAAAGGAAATAAACCTTTGGGATGCTCCTACCCAATAAAAGCAACATCATTGAAGAAGTAATGTGTGTCTTAGAAAAGGAAATCCCAGGACCTAACAGACTTGCTTTTGAATTTTACCAAACCTTTAAAAAAGTTACTCAAAATTTATAGCAAAGAGACGAAAGAAACACTACCAAACTAGTACCAGAAAGCTAGTGTTTTCCCACTAACAATGTCAGATAAAGACAAAAAAAAAACCATATGCCATAAGAATACTTTATGTTACCACAGATTCATTCATTTCTGTGCTTATTGCTATATGTTGTGTTAACTTTTCCTGAGCCAAAGTAAGCAAATGTATATTCCCTAATTCCAGCAATGTTCAATGTGTCTCACCAATGAGTTTGTTGGGCTTACTTTCAGATCTGTGTAAGGTGTCCTGAATACACTATGCCGGAAACATAGAGTAACACATTTATATCTTTTCTCAATGTCAAAATTTATTGAATAACAAAAAAATTACAAGATGTAGCAGCTTTATTAGGAATGATTTGTCAAATAATCCTTAATTTGGTTATTTGGCCACAGTGAATACAAGTAACTTGGTAATTTTGCCACAGTGAATGCAGGTTCTTCTAATATTAATTACTAATATTAACTCTCATATCACATATTACACACTGATGTGGCTTACAGCATGGCAGTTGCAACTTCCATCCTTGCACACTGCTCATCAGATATCAGGTTAGTGGAGTAATGTCATTCGAGTGAAAGATATCCACCATTTTGTGAAATCTGGGTAAGAGAGTTCCACTCATTCCTTTGTCTGGCATGACTGGTAAGTTCTTGGGCCTAGTTTTCCTGATATGATTTTGATACATCAATGTGCTCTTATAGTCTCAATTCACCCCTATAAATTTACAGGGTAGTACCCTTTCTACTCTCAGGAATAAGTAATTTATCGGTCTGTTCTACATGAGTGGTGCTGGGCAGATGGATGTACCTCCACAAACCATGAACATGCTCAATCATGCTCCACCCTCAAATTAGAGTCAAAAGCTACTTGTTAAAATGGAGTCTGACAGGGCAAAGAAGACCTGATAAAAAACAGTTTTACATACTATAGAGTAACTTAAAAGAAGATGACCCTAAAACAACTGCATCATAAACTCCATCATGATTGAAAACCATGGAAATTTCATCATGGAGTCCCTTTAAGTCAATTTTCCATTTTCCATATATCCTGGCATCTCTCAAAATCACTTACAGTTGGGAGAGGACCACAAAGAGTAATAGCTAGATTCCTTATAAAGTTACTGTGACCCTCTCCTCTTCTGTCTACTAAAGAATGTCAGTACCAGAACCAGAAAATTTGAACACAGGGGTATTCCCAGAGACTCATACTCCAACCGAGTACCAGGTATGGAGATAACCTAGAACCTCTGTATAGATTGCAGTTTAGTGTCCAAGTGGGTTACATAGTAATGGGAAGAAGGACTACCTCTGACATAATCTGATTGGCCTGCTCTTTGATCACGTCCCCCTGAGGGGGGAGCAGCCTTACCAGGCCACAGAAGATGACAATGCAGCCACTCCTGATGTGATCTGATAGACTAAGATCAGAAAGAAGGAGAGGAGGACCTCCCTTATCAGTGGACTTGGGGAGGGTCATGCATAAAGAATGTGGAGGGAGAGTAGGACTAGAAGGGGAGAAAGGAGGGGCTTATAGGGGGATACAAAGTGAATAAAGTGTAATTAATAAAATAAAAAAACAACAAAAAAGAATGTCAGTACCATAATTATATAAATGTGTTGTTCTGTCCATGGCTAATAAGTCTAAGATGGGAAAGAGGTAAACATTTTGAGAGAAAAAAAAGTCATACTGGGACACTGTACTACTAATCTGTAGCAAGAACATTGAATCAGCTTAGAAAAACAGGTGAATGGATAAGGAATACATGGCATGTGCACACAAGGGAATTCTATTCAACTACAAAGAAAAATGAAATTTGAAGGAAAATGTATGGACCTGACAAAAACTATATTAAATGGGGTAAGGCAGACTCAGAGATGCAAATACTGCATGTTCTTTCTTGTATGTTAAGACTAACTTTAACTATGTATTATATAGCATACCTAAGAAACTACTTAGTATGGAAGGGTATTCAAATAAGGCTGTGTTCATCCCTAAGGAGGATGACTAGTGGAATATGAACTGAGTAGACACATCCATTCAGTACAACCCATGAACCAAAGTGTTACAGACTGATAAATGCTTTATTCCACTATGTAAAAAAATGATTCAATCCTTTACACCTAGTAGAGTGAACTGAGACTGTCTATGCATATGGTCATATCAAAACCATGTAATGAAAACTAGGCCTGATACTTTACCTGATACTTTACCCCAGTCAGGAAAAAAAGTGCAACTCCCCTCTCTGGGCCCCCTAAGGAAGACATCTACTACTCATCATGCCAATGGCCTAAACCAGCCTGTCAGGTGACAACAATGTGTTTGCACATATCGTTTTTAAAATGTATGATACAACATGAATAAACATTAAATAGTTCACAATAAGTAACATAATTCAGTCACTAAAAGACCATATATATGTGATTCAACTCATATGAAGTACTCAGAACAGCTCAAGGGAGACAAAGAAAATCAACACAGTGTTTTATGAAATTTCATAGACTGACATTTGATGAATGTATATTTACAATTATGTCTTCTTGATGTTCTGTTCCCTTCATCATTATATGGTGATCTTCTTTGTCTATTTTGAATGATTTTTTTTCTGAAAATTTGATAATTACTTTTATTACTGTAAGTTATAAACAGTGGTAGGTTTTTACTGTGACACTTTCACACATGCATATAATGGACTTTCATTAGAGTCAGCCCCAGTTTCTCCCTTTTTTTAATTTATTTTTTTTATTAATTCCAGTTTATTCACTTTGTATCCCCCTGTACCTCCCTTCCGCCTCCCCTCCCAATCCCACCTTCCCTCCCTTTTTCCCACTGGTGTCCCTCCCCCAGTCCACTGATAAGGGAGGTCCTCCTCCCCTTCCCTCTGATCCTAGTCTATCAGGTCTCATCAGGAGTGGTTGCATTGTCTTCCTCTGTGGCTGGTCCCCACTCAGGGGGCATATGATAAAAGAGCAGGCCAATCAGTTCATGTCAAAGACAGTCCCTGTCCCCATTACTATGGAGGCCACTTGGATACTGAACTGCAATGGGCTACCTCTGTGCAGGGGTTCCAGGCCATCTCCATGAGTGGTCCTTGGTGAGGCAGATGTTTAGACTCTTAGCCAAACTTTGGGCAGAGTACAGGGAATCTTATGAAAGAAGTGGGAGATAGTAAGACCTGCAGAGGACAGGAGCTCCACAAGGACAGTGACAGACCCTAAAATTCTGGGCACAGGGGTCTTTTCAGAAAATTGAATGATTTTTTATAAAGTATGCTTTGGCAGAAAACAATGATTTTTTTCCCTCTTTTTTGATGGAAAAGGGAACATATACTGTCATTTATTTTTTATAGTTTTTAAATTTATTTATTTATTATAAATTACAGTTTATTCACTTTGAATCCCAGCTGTAGCCTCCTCCCTATCCCCTCCCAATCCTACCTTCCCTCCCTCATCTCCTCCCATGCCCGTCCCTAAGTCCACTGATAGGAGAGGTCCTCTTACCTTTCCCTCTGATCCTGGTATCAGGTCTTCCTTTCAGACACAATTTGCTTGTAATACCATTTTAAAATCTTTTAGTTTCAGTCTGTATATATCTTGGCTGATGAGACTGGTTTCCTGCAAACAAAACAACAACAATAACAACAACAACAAAAAAAAAAAACAGGTATTTTAATGAAATCGCATCTCCATATCTTTAAATTGGGTAATAAAGTCCATGTATGCTTGGGTTATTATTGGAAAGCATATGTTCACTAATTTTTGTTATTTTCTTGTTTTTTTTGTTGAGTTGTTTTAAATAATCTGTTCTTTTCTTCTTTATTCATTTAGGTTTTTGTTGAATTACTGAATTGTGCTCAGTTCTTTCCTAATATGCTTACATGTGCCACCATTATAGAAGTAAATGTACATGTTCATCAAAATAAAAAATAAAAATAGAACTGCCATATGAACCAATTATACTGCACTTGAATATACGTCTAAAGGACTATAAGTCAGCATTCTACAGAGGTACATACATATTTGTATTTATTGCTGTATAATTCAAAATAACTTAGCAATGAAACCAGTTAAGATTCCCATCAATAGATGACTGTATAGCAAAAATATGAAATGAATACAAAATGAAATTTTATTCTGCCATAAAGACAAATTAAATCATGGCATATTCAATAAATGAATAAAGCTAGAGAGTATTGTCTTAAAAAGCCATATTCAAGAAGACAAATATTACATATTTCTCTCATATTCAAAATCTAGGTTTAGATATATATATAGATTATATAGATATAGATATAGATGACATAGATAGATATAGATGATATAAATATAGATGATATAGATATATGCATATATACACACGAAAGGGGAATTCATGGAAGTAGAAAGGTAACCATGAGATAAGAGGAAAAAGATGTTTAGAGATGGTACTGAAAGAGGAATGAATATGACGTGAAACCAGAACGGAGGAGGACAATTGAGTTAAAAGTTGGAGATCAACAGTATCAAAGATAGAGGTGGTAGAACAAGGAGGAGTATTAGATAAAGAAGAACAAAACATAGTAACATATGCATGTGAATATGCTTGAATGAAACCTATTACATCATATGCTAGTGGAATATTGTTTATAAAAAGAAAATAATAATTTTTACAAAAGCAAGGTAATACAAGTGTTCTCTGTTTTTCTTTAGGTGGATGGTACACAAGAAAGTAGATATTAAAAGTCATTGAATTGCTCAGTTAAGACCTATCCATTTGTGCTGCTGAGATAGCTCAGTGATTAATAGTGTGCACTGCTCTTGCAAAGGACCTGAGATTTGTTCCCAACACCCGTGTCAGATGTTGCTGATAGACACCTGTAACTCCAACTACAGGGGAATCCATGGACACCTGTACATAGACAACACACACACATACACAAAGAGAGAGAGAGAGAGAGAGAGAGAGAGAGAGAGAGAGAGAGAGAGAGCAGGAGGATGCTTAAATTTAATTCAGAAGGGCAAACAGGATAGACACAGGAGGCAATAGAAGGAACAGGACAAGAGCCTACCATAATTGTCTTCTAAAAGACTCCACCCAGCAGGGGATCAAAGCAGATATTGAGACTCACAGCCAAACTTTAGGGAAAGCACAGATAGCCTTATGGAAGAAGAAGGGGATAGAATGACTTGGGGGCAGGGGGACAGGTGCTCCACAAGAAGATCAAAAAAGCCAAAAAATCTGAGCCCAGGGGACACCTGAAAAGACTGATACATCAACCAAAGACCATGCATGGAGAGGACCTAGGCCCCCTGCTCATTTGTAGCCCATAGGCAGCTCAGTCTCCATGTGGGTTCCCAAGTAAGGAGAGCAGAGGCTGTCTCTGACATGAACTCTTACTCTTTGATCACTTCTCCCTGGCAGGGTGGCCTTACCAGGCCATAGAGGAAGAGGATCCAAGCAGTCCTGATGAGACTTGATAGGCTAGGGTTAGATAGTAAAGAAGAAGGACTCCCCCTTTTCAATGGATTAGAAGAAGGGAATTGGGGGAGAAGAAGGAGAGAGGGTGGAAATAGGAGGAGATGATGGAGGGTGCTACAACTGGGATACAAAGTGAATAAATTGTAAAAATAATAATAATAAAATTAAAATAAAAAATATACCTTTTAAATTTTTGTTTGATTTTATGTGAAGTTTATCAAGCCTTCTTGTCTTCTTACATGAGTATTTCAGTAAACCAAAAGAAGCTAAGTTTCAAGACTGTATTTTTATTCCACATCTGTATTTTTTATTCCATAATGATACATCATTTTGTGCAGTTTTATCCCAAGTCGTATCATTCTTATCAACTTATAAATATTATACTTTAAGAAACAAGTTAAATGCTATCTCTTTTCCTAAAATTCTTCCTTGAGATTTTACATTATGAAGACTCTGTCTAAACTTTTCTAATCTGATCTGGAGATATGGCTCAGTGGTTTAAGACCATTGGGTGCTCTTTCAGAGGCCCCAGGTTCAATTCTCAACACCAACATGGTGCCTGATAAACATTTGTAAATCCAATTCTAGGGAATTTAACATTCTTTTCTGGCCTCTGCGTTCACCAGACACTCACATAGTCACACAGGCAGGCAGAGCACATACGTAGATGTTCACACACACACAAACACACACTAAAATAAACAAGTCTCCAAAATCCTCTAATGTTTCTCTGTGTCAATTTCTGCACTGCACTTTTTACTACAAATATTTTTATTATACCTTTAATGATAAGATCCTAAAACTCAGTATCATGAAAAATATTTGTTGAATTAATGAGTGAATTATAAATTCATATACATTGTGTTACTCGGGAATGACTTTATAAAATGTATGACATTTAATTGGATACCATCCATTTATACTTCAAGATTTACCTTAGTATAGGAACTACAAGTGCATCTTGACATTTTGACTGGCCAGAAGAGATTCTTTAAGTTGCTTTTCTGCTGTAATACCTTGTTGGAATAGACCATGATTCACCCTGGTCATAAATTTTAAAGATTTACTCAAAGGACTTTGACTCTTAAGACACATTAATTATTCAGCAGAGTGATCCATTATCCCATAGCCAACCTTCAACTGCATTTTCCTCAATAAATAAACCTTTGATCATTTTCTACACTAGCTTTAACCTGGGGGGCAACAATTTGACTCGCCTTTGCTGCCCTTACCCCCACTACTTGTATGGTTCTCATTACTTTGAATACAGAATCTCTGAAAATTGTTTCCAACTCATATAAAGGTTTTCCTAGATTTACAAAAACTTAGGAAGAATCATGCACATGATTTAAATTTCCTTATTTTATAATAAAGATACATTTATTATTTTCTTTTTCAGAAACTCTTTTGTATTTAGAGTTGAAATGTTTACCATAGACATAATTGGTGAGCATGAAATATCTTTTTGCTCCCTTCCAAACTCACATGAAACCATGTGTGACTATAATTCTAGTTATAACCTATAATAAGCAGTGACTTTAAAGAAACCTCCAAGCCAAAGTACTTGAGAATCATTGGTTCTATCAAAATGACTTCTGTTGTGGTTAGAGACTGCTTTAATAGCATGGTACAACCTCCATTAACCTAGGTCTTTGAATGATTATATGGTAGAAGATTGTTGCTGAGAAGGATGGCCATAAAATAACTACACTCAAATGTTGTCATTTTGTTTTGAACCATTGAAATTTCAAAGGTTAACTTGGCAGTGAAACATATCCTATCTTATTCCTTCATATAATGTCATTGTATATCCCCCACTGAGAGTATGTAATTACATGTTAGGAACAGAGGTGTTCTGGAAACACTCGGAGACTGACTGGTTTGATATCTGCTACGGACTACTCTCAAGAAGATTCTAAATTGCAAAGTTGCCTCATCCTGATATTGTTAGAACAATGATGAATACAAAAAATAAATAAATATTTAAGTAACTAACCACTCATCCAGATATATTTTCACTGTAACTGTAGCTACCCCAATGGGAATATTGGGATAGGCAATAAGACTATGTTCTAAATGGAAAGCAGAGGACATGGTATTTCTGATTAGTGTATGTTGCTATTGTGGTAGGAACTCTGAATTTTACAAACACAGAAGGCTATACAAAATAGAACTGTCAAGTGTTTAAAGCTTAGAAGTTCCCTTGGAAAAGTATAGATAGTTAAAATGTTGGGCACTCATCCAGCTTTCTTTTCCATTCATTTATTAACTAGACAAATATTTACTGTTATTTGCCAGCACCCACTCTAGGTACTGACAATGAAGAGACAAATGTGACCTAAGTTTTGCAGTCAAGGGACTACAGTTTAGATGTAAATATAAACAGATAACTTAAAACAGCCCAATAAGTTTTAAAATGTATTAATTTCATAGAATTACATAGAGATACTAAGAATAAACAACCTCAGCAGATCTCCTTGCATTGAAAACCACATCTACCACTGAGCAGTGCATGTAATTATCTACCTTGAACATCTTCTAAATATCTACATCTTGATTTTTATAGCAGACTATGTTTCCAAAGTCACCTCATCTTCCCTCCAATGATTCCTATTTACTCATTCAGTTTGCTAGTTTTGGGAAATTATTGTAAAGAATCAGTCTGAATAAATTAACTTACCCTTGGAAATGAATGAAGAATAAACATTAGTATTTAATCATGAAATTTATATTTATAAAACTTGTCATATTAACTCAAATCCCTAAAATGGTTAAATTATAAGTAATAATGCAATGTAAAAAAAATCAAGTAATTATACTTTGGCAAGTAGAGAATGGTATACTAATGAAGGGAGTAGAAAATGATAACGTCCATCTGGCTAGTTAAGGAGCTAGCCACCTGGTTTTCTTTGGGGGTGGAGGGGAAAGAGTTTATTTGGCTTATAGTTTCGGGTCACAAACCATCATTGAGGGACATCAGGGCAGGAACTTAAGCAGACACTTGAATCATATCTTATGGAGGAATGCTGTTTGCTGGCTCACTGAGGAATTGCCTATATCATTTTCATCTGTGGCCATGTCTGCAATTATTGAGTCATATAGGAAGGTGCAGCTCATGGTGGCCGGCACCATTCCTCCACCTGATTTTCATTCGACCAATGTGAATTTCTGCAGGAACTTGACAACTTGGCATTCATGACAAGGAATATGTCAAGTGCCACTGAGGATAATAAACATTTACTACAACTTCTAGCCAGTCTTGCACTGACAGACATAAAACTGTCTACCAGGCTTCTATGATTCCTGGAAGCAAAAAACATCTCCATCACTATGGAATCGACTTGGACACTGAACTGCCATGGGGTATATCTGAGCAGGGGTTCTAGGTAATATCCATGACTGTTTATTATATTGAGTGCCTCATAGTTTGTGTTGATTTCATTTTCCATAACAGCTCTGTGAGATAGGTATGAATATCCATACTTTAAAGATGAACACATTTAAATTCAGAGCTGGGAAGCCACTGATTGTAGGAGCATGAGGAATGTACTGTCATTAATCTGGACTTTTTGGGTCTTCATTCAAAATGCCTTTGTGCTAAATGTGTACTACTGATTTAATACTTTTGGAAAAATCAATGTTCTTTCAAAAGAAACCTAGTCTTAGCCATGAAATGGCTCTTTGGGTAAAACTGCTTGCTGTTCCAAACTGACAATCCCGAGATTCCATAGTAGAAAGAGATAACCAACTCTTGAATTTTGTCATCTGATTTTGCATGTATGTCATGGCGTGTACACACACACACACACACACTTAATAAATAAAAATGAAACCTGATCACTTTAAAGGATTGAATTTATTAAATTTTATTAAATTTCTTTTGAGAGCTACTGTCTCACTTTGGCTTAGCCTAGATATATCCCATCATCAATTTCAGATGACTGGAAGTATGAAATGAAAAGTAGTAAGTAGCATACGATTTTTACCTGCATTTCTATGCTCACGCAGCAAGTTCCACTGTGAGCCACCTCACATCATCAAGATATGGCTACGATGCTCTTGGGTCCCTATCTTCACCCTGTCATGATCTACAAACATGGATGTGGGCAGGATTCAGTCAGAACCATGTTCTGTCTACTTACATCCTATATTATTATTCATATCTTGTTTCTTTCCAAATGGTGATAGCTTTGTCAATTAACCTGAATGTCAAATTTCATATCTTCTGGCCAATAATAACGTTAGCATACAACCCCTTTGGGCCCATGATTTGGGGAAGGTGTGACTCTGAACTACAGCATCTACTTTACTTCATGTGACCCTTTCAGGGAGCACTTTAGTTTACTCTGAACTCTCAGCTATTCTTCCTGCATTCTGTATTTTTTTTTTACATGAACAGGGAATAATAGATGTCATTTGTGCTTAAGGTTCACTTTTACTTTATAGTCAGTCTTTGTTACTTACTTGCTATTTGTGAGAAGATGAGTTCTATTGTTCTAACCCTGACAGGATAGTGACAAGAGCTAATTGAGTTTTGGGTTTTCTATTGAGGTAGCTTTCCTGAGTTTTACAGATCAAACTTGTCAGAACTTGCTGCTATCAGCTATGAAGCTCATATGTCTGCATTCTGCATATCACTTCAGGTAGAGAAAGTCAACTACCTTTTGTATTCATGTGAAACAAAGAAGGATTTAGAGAAGTAGGAGGTGAAATCTGCAATCAATATTAAACCCAGTTTTCTCCTGGCCACGTATCTAGAAATTGTAACTTCTTATATAGATCATTTAATCTTTCCATTAGCAGCAGAGAAAAAAATATCAAAAAAGATTCAAGTGGGACTGGTAAGGTGGCTCAAGGTGGGTAAAGACACTTGCATGTGCAATGCCAACGCTCTGAGTTAAATTCTTGGAGTTCATGTAAAGATAGGAGAGAACAGGTTCTACAAAGATGTCCTATTGTTTCATGTGCACACTGAGGAACTCACACCCATACAGATACCCCTGCCTCCATGATGATAATGACAATCGTAACAGTTTTTCAAAGTACAATAAAAGGAGCTGGAGATGGTTCAATGGTAAAAAGCCTGGCTGTTCTTCCACAGGACCTGGCTTCATTTTTTCTTACCTACATGGTGGCTCACAAACATCTGTAACTCCAGTTCCAGGACATTGAACACCCTCTTCTGGCCTCACAGGCATGAAAATAGTATGTACATACAGCTTGGCAAATTTTTTAACATTTTTAAAAGATACTGGAAATACCTAGTTGGTATCAAAGATAATGTTGCTATTCATCAACATTGTTTAAAACATTTGACAGAGTCTCTCTTTGGCCAAACATTAGTCATAGTTCTCTATCTTTTTCCTGACTTGACACTGAAAGAAATTTTATCTTTGCTGTGCTTGCTTAGCCCAGGTTTATTAAAAAAAAAAAAAAAGTTTAGGAGAGAATCTCAGTTCTGTGATACCAATTTAAATTCTTCATTGTTCATCTTTGAGATGTATGGATGGACTGCATTCATCAAAAATCCTAAGTCAGAAAAACAACAATTCACTGCACTTTGTGACTCTTAATAATTGTCAGCCCACCATTCATTCAAATATGCTTCTTGGTTATAAAGTCATATTTGTTCTTGATGTGTTTGTAGTTGAACTAATCTCTTTCATTTACAGGAAGAGTCTTTATACCTATGATGATTCTCATGAACAGTCTTTCCTTGCTATTTTCACAAGTATAATGGTAAATTATTCATTCACACATCTACCACATATATCAATAATGCATATTGAGTAACTCATAGAACATTCTCTAAAATAAAAATAAGGCAATAAAATGAATCTAATAAGCAAAAATGAAGTGAAATCATTTTGTATAGTATGTAAATATAGTGGAAGAAAATTGGAAATTAATATCAGGAGAAATGACAGAAAATTTATAAATGCTTAAATATCAAACAGTACATTCTTGAATGGCCAGTGGGTAATTGAAAAAATTTGGAATAAATTTGTCTTACAATTAAATGAAAATGATAGTATAGTTACCAAATATTTGAGATGCCAAAAAGGTAGTTGTAATTGGAGAGGTTGTAGTTATAAATGCTTAGACTACAAACCAAAAAGTTTTCAAATTAGTTTAAAAATGAATGTCAGGGTCCAGAATAAACAATTCTCCTCCAGAGGCAGCAAGAAATTATAAAGATGAGGGAAAATTAGTGAAACAAAACTAAAAGAACAGTTCATAAATCCAACTAAGCAAAGAAGAAAACAAAAAATAAACAAATAATAACATTATAATGGATAACATTATAATGGATACCAATGAAATTTAGAGCATCATTATAGAATACTTTGAAAGTAATCTTCCAATGAACTGGAAAATATTATAGAAATAGATATATTCCTAGTAATATAACTTGGAAAAATTAAATCAGTAGACTAGAAAACTTAGGTAAATTCAAATAAAGTAATGAAACTGAAGTAGAAATAGAGTCTATTAAGAAAGCAAAGCCAGGCAGGGCAGTGGTGGCATATTGCTTTAATCCCAGCACACAGGAAGGAGAGTCCAAATTCAGTCTGGTATACAAAGAAAAAGAAAAGAAAAAAGAAAAGAAAAGAAAGCCTATTACTGGACAGTATCAGTGTCATATTCTATTAAACCTATAAAACCAATGTTCCTCAAGCTGATTCATAAATAGAAAAGAACATTACCAATATTATTCTGTAAAGCTAACATTATCCTGATACAAAATTACATAAAAACTGAACAAATGAATGGAAAAAAAAAAAAAAACGCTCCTATCTCAGTGAGTTTGAGGCCAGCCTGGTCTACAAAGTGAGTCCAGAACAACCAAGGCTACAAAGAGAATCCTGTCCTGAAAAACAAAAACAAACAAACAAATACCTCTGTCCAGTTTCCCTGATGAACTTATAGGCAAAATTCATAATTAAATAAAAGCAAATTTGAAAAAAAAATTGTACATCAAACATCATGACCAAATATATTTCATTCAAAAATGCAAAGATTATTTAAAATGTATAATCAACAAGTTTAATAGAGCACATAAATAGGAAAAAGGACAAAAATCAAATAATTATCTCAATAGATACAGATTTGTCTTTGACAAAGTTGAGTATCCCTTAAGCGTTATAAACTGAAAAAAAAAATGAGGAGCAGAAGGAACACATTTCAACATATTTAAGGCTTTATATGACAACACTATGCTAAATGAGAGAGACAGAGGGAGAGAGAGAGCACAGTCCCTCTAAAATCAGGAACGAGATGAGGGTACTCACTCTTTCCACTATTATTCAACCAATATAATTCTCAAAATCTAAGATAGAGCAATTAGAAATAAATAAAAGGGGGTACAAACAGGAAAGAAATGACCAACAGAGCTTAAAAAAAAACTGATTCCTGGGAGCCCTAAAGAGATTGATACCCCAACCAAGGACCATGCATGGAAGAACCTAAAACCCTAGCTCAGATGAAGCCCATAGACTCAGTATCCAAGTGGGTTCCCTAGTAAGGGGAGCAGGGGCTTTCTCTGGTATGAACTCAGTGACAGGTTCTCTGACCACCTCCCCCTGGGGGTTGCAGCCTTGCCAGGCCACAGAGGAAAACAATGCAACCAGTCCTGATGAGACCTGATAGGCTAGGGTCAAATAGAAGGGGAAGAGGACTTCCCCTATCAGTGGACTAGAGTAGGGGCATAGGGTGAGAAGAAAGAGGAAGGGTAGGATTGGGAGGAGATGAGGGAGGGGGCCACAGCTGGGACACAAATTAAATAAATTATAATAAATGATAATAATAAAAAAGAAATCACAAAAAAATCTATTTGTAGATGCCATGATTTGTTTTCTTCTCTAAGACTGTGATTTTTAGATTTTTTTCAAGTCCTTAAATCCATGTTGTTGTTGTTATTATTATTATTATTATTATTATTACTTTCTTCCAATATTTATTTATTTACTCACTTTACAGCTTGATTCCAGCCTCTCCCTCCTCTCCTCCCAATTCCACCCTCATGTCTCCTCCCTCCACTACCTCAGTTCCTCCTTCTCAGAGAAGAGGGGGCTCCCAAGGGGTTCCAACCCACCCTGGCACCTCAAGTCACAGCAGGACTAAATGCATCCTCCCACTGAGGTCAGACAAGGCAACTCAGCTAGGGGAAAGAGATCCAAAGTCAGACAACACAGTCAGAGACATCATCTACTCCCGTTGTTAGGGGACCCACATCATGACCTTGCTGCACATCTGTTACATATGTGTAGGGAGACTAGGTTCAGCCCATGCATGCTCTTTGGTTGGTGGTTCAGTCTCTGTGAGCCCCCATGGGCCCAGGTTAGTTGGTTCTATACGTCTTGTGATGATCTTGATCCGTTGGGCTCCCTCGATTTTCCCTGTCTCTCATTTTTTCTACAAAACTCCTAGAACTCGGCCTATTGTTTGGCTGTGAATCTCTGTATCTGTTGGCAGATGGCATAATTTTATACTTAAAGACCCTATTTTCTCCTTCTTCTGATGTCCATCTTCTTTGCCTTTGTGAATGGGACAGGAACCTACCACAGAGGACCTCTGAAAGGCTCTACCTTGCAGGGTATCAAAGCAGATGCTTAGACTCATAACCAAACTTTGGGCAGAGTGCAGGGAATCTTATGAAAGAAGGGGGAGATAGTAAGACCTGGAGAGGACAGGAGCTCCACAAGGAGAGCAAGAGAACCAAAGAATCTGGGCACAGGGGTCTCTTTTGAGACTGATACTCCAACCAAGGACCATTCATGGAGATAACCTAGAACCTCTGCACAGATATAGCCCATAGCAGTTCAGTGTCCACGTGGGTTCCATAATAATGCGGACAGGGACTGTCTCTGACATGAACTGATTGGCCTGCTCTTTAATCACCTCCTACTGAAGGGGGATAAGCCTTACCAGGCCACAGAGGAAGACAATGCAGCCAGTTCTGATGAGACCTGATAGACTAGGATCAGAAGGAAGGGGATGAAGACCTCCCCTATCAGTGGACTGGGAGAGGGACACTGGTGGAGAAGGGGGACAGAGGATGGGATTGGGAGGGGAGGAAGGATGGAGTTACAGGTGGGGTACAAAGTGAATAAACTGGAATTAATAAAAATTAAAATTAAAAAACTAAAAAAATAAGACCCTAAATATTTTACCAGAAAACTATTGTACTTGGTGGGAAACTTCAGGTAAGTAATAGTGTAGGAGTGGAGGAAGCCTTGAGCAAATGTACAAAGAGTAGATGAGTTACAGAGGATTGACCAGTGTGTGTCAAAACTAGCAATGGCAGCTTCTTCCTCACAAATGACTGCAACGTAAGACTGCTTGCCTTCAGCGACCTCTCACCAAAACTAACTAACTCCTATCCTTGTACTGTGCATAATAAACACACTGATGTCCCTGTTCTCTGCATACTGGGTGATGTTCCAGCAGAGTAAGCACAAACCAACTTGTCTTTACCTACGTCTCCATATCTGTCCTTTCATGCTTCCTTTTCCCCCTCAGTCAGTTCAAGTCCCAGCCAATTCGAATGAGGAAAAATAAGTCACAAAAATCAATATGCAATAATTAGTAGAATAGTGATAATGAATTTTCTAAGAAATAAAATCTTCAAACAATTCTATCCACAGTACCTACACGTTGGAGATGCAGCTTACTGGTAGAGCAGTTTCCTAGCATGTACAAAGCCCTGATTTCTTTGGCTAGCACCACATAAGACTAAAAGTGTCTGCAAATACACCTAACTAAAGATGTGAAAGATTTCTAACATGAAATCTTTAACATTAAAAAAAGAAAGTGAAGATACAAGAAGATAGAAATTCTTCTCATGTTCATGTTGTGAAGATAACTGTTCAAAGTGACCAAAAGACTCAATATAATATTAAAATTTCAAATACACTCATCAAAGAACTAGGAAAAAAAATCCCCAAATCCACACAGAAGCAAAAATGATCCTGAATAGCCAAAGAGATTCTAAGTAGAAAATAACATTGGCAGTATCACATTTGATTCTCTCAGTTATATTTTAGAACCAGAATCCTAAACAAAGAGTGATAGACACATAGACCAAAGGAATACAATGACAAATCCAGAAACAAAAGTAACATCTACAAACTCAGTAGACCAGGCTGGCCTTAACCTTCTTATCCCCTAGCATTCGCTCTCCAAATTCTAAGATTACTGGCTCAACCTCACTGTCATAAATGTCTAGTTTTCACCACATGTCAAAAACACACATCAGTGTAAATAGGCATAAGCAATGATTTTCTGAAAAAGACTCTAAGAGCTTAGAAAATTATTTCAAGAATGGGCAAATAGGATTGCATAAAACAAAAAAGCTTCTTACTCACTAATCTATTTTTGAATTCAGATAATAATATGTGAAATATTTTAGAGATGCCAAGCATATTCAAATTTTAAAATATTTTTGCAAAGAATTTTAGTAGTTGTTACAACCCCAAACCCATCGACAGAGCTTTGTTATAAAGTACAAATATAAAAGGTTTGCATACATAAAAGTCTCTTAAAATTATTTCAGGATGTTCTTGTTGGGGCAATAATGAAGAAAAATGTTAGGTATGCTGGGAATGAATTTGGTAACCATCTCCACTAATGCCTTCATTCCAGAGATAAGAAAGCAAAGAGACAGAAAGAATCTAGGACATTATTTTCACGATAGTGCTTATTCCATTGGTTAGCTGTCTCATTCTTTCTTTCCAATCCCTCACAATTATACAAGATCTTACAAAATCACTCTTATTTCCATCATGATACTCACAAATACTGACATGTAATTCTTCCCTAGTCATTCTACAAGAACTTGGCTACTTATTTTGCTTCAGTTCCTTCTTGGGACTTATGAGACAAATGTGATTAATTTAAACTAGCTTATTGAGCAAAGACAGAACCAAACTCACAGTTTTAAGCAGCATGGACAAAACCTGACCAGCCTCAGGTTTCAAGCTTCAAATGTAAAGTGAGCTTCCTTTTTGCTGACAATCAATGTCGTCATTAATTACTTTGATCAGAGATCTGAATGCTGTTTGAATGAGAAACTCACTTGTGAATATGACAGTTTGTGACCTGACATGCCTTTAATACAACACTCAGTGGAGTGGGGGAACAGAGGCAGGCAGATCTCTGAATCTGAAGCCAGCCTGGTCTACAGAGTGAATTCCAAGATGGTCAGGGTTACATAGAAAAACCTTATCTAAAAGAAAGAAAGAAAGAAAAAAGGAAGGAAGGAAGGAAGGAAGGAAGGAAGGAAGGAAGGAGAGAGAGAGAGAGAAAGAAAGAAAGAAAGAAAGAAAGAAAGAAAGAAAGAAAGAAAGAAAGAAAGAGAAGAAAGAAAGAAAGAAAGAAAGAAAGAAAGAAAGAAAGAAAGAAAGAAAGAAAGAAAGAAAGAAAGAAAGAGAAAGGCAGTTGGTGAAGAAATTCAAATTCAAGGGTTGCATGCTTTATATGGTTAATTTAGGTCAAATTCTTCCATACATTTAGTAAAGTAGTTCAGGCACAGAAGAATATTATTTACTAAAGTCTGTACTCAAAGTGGCTCAATGCTATATAAAAATAAATTAAATAAAATTAAACCAGAATAATACTTACGATATCTCACATTCCTCATTTGACATTGTCTACATCATATATTTTTTTTCAAAAGACATGACTATAACAAATTTTCAATGATAATGAAACATGACAATTTCTAGGCATCAAGTTGAGAGAGCAAAGAATTAAAAATTAGTTTTTTGAGTTACTAGTTTAAAGTTTAAAGCACAAGCCTGAAAAAAGGACAGACAGGTGGAGACATGTCCAGCCACCATTAGGGAAGAACCAGTCTTACTGCATTCTTTCCTGCCTACTAGAGATACAGTTGCTAGGAATCCTCTTCCCTAGGACAGTCAAACAAGGGAAGCCAGACCATTAAAGGTTTGGAGGCCTCCCTATACCCAATCAATTCAAAATGCAAATCCCCTTTTGTGTTTCAACCAATATATGCTTGCCAGGCAGGAATCCTCCTGTTTTGGGCTCGCTGGGAGGGAAAGGACTCTTTAAATCAACCACCTAACTTGAGGACTGGGTTCTCTGTTCTCAACTGCTATGGAGATGGGGGTGCATGAGCATGAGCTATAGCTTATAATAAAAAGATCCTCATGTGTTTTGCAATGGACTCGACTCATGGTGGTCTTTTGGGGTCTCACAAACAACAAAGTCATAAAAAACGTGATCTTTTCCTGTACATTATAGTATATAAATAAAAAATATTCCTGTACTCTGTTAAGTGTACAGTTACTCCTGGGCCTTTATCTTCCAAAGCACTATTTCCCCAAACCCCTCCCACAAGTATAAACACTGAAAAACTAGTTATAGGGTTTTTTTTCCCTGAAATTAATATTCTAGTGGCAACTGTAATGGTCTATAACAGTCTTTTCAGAAATCATGTAAAATTATGACTCCTAGCAACAGTGAAATATACACCACTTCAAATCCTCAAGGTCAGTGGCAGGATATTCAACAACAATAAACCTCACTGAAATAATAATAAGAAACATGAAAACAAAGAGATACTCAGAAGTAAATAAGTGGAAAAACTCATCAACAGGAGCTCCACAGAAAAAAAATGTTGCTTAGAATTACAACTAAATAGCATGTCATTAATTCCATCATGTTTCCTAGCTAAATGCACACACATCATGCAAGAAAGCACATTATAAAGAGTTTTAAATATATTTATTCAGTGTAAATAATGTGAGCACATATAAACATCAATTTCTTGATATTTCTGATGGTGGAGTTTGTCTAAAAGACAATAGCAACAAGACTGAAATAATTTTTTTTGAAACCTCACCTTCAGGATTTAGGAGAAAAGCATCTATTTAGTCAATTTCAATTTTAAAATATTGAATGGCAGTAACCTGTCAGCAAATGAATTAATGGCAGTTTAATAGTATTGTAAAACTGTACGATGTCTTTCCAAAGGTACTTATAGTGACCCACACACATTGTATTCATACATTTAATTTTCATTGTTTTAAAAACTATGCTTAAACTACTCTAATTTGATCAGAGCCTTCTCCACTGAGATGAATTTCCTTGTGGGAAATGAGTGACATTAACTGAACTACTAAAAACGCTGATGACAACACTCTCCTGATCAGTAACATTTTTTTATAAGTCATGCAGGAGTTCAGAGAGAAGGAGCCTATGGTTACAGATGCTGCTGCTCCTGAATCAGGAAGATGCAAACATACATGTGTTTTCTCTTGAAAAACTATTGTAAAAAGAATGCATCATTAGAAAACAGCAATCAATTATTTTCAGCATATAAAGAAGGCAGAAAGGTCTCCTGAATTTGTTGGCAACTTTTGCATGGTCATGAGTCGCTCATGAGTAACTGAAGCTAAGTACTCTTAAATCTTACTCTGGTCATGGAACATAAATTCTACTTTGGAAGTCTTCACAAGTCCTGAGCCATGTCTATCTACAACACAGAAGTTCCTCTGGCAGAGAACTCCCTTTTTACTTCCATACATACTATTACCATGTTTTTTTACAACCCCCAGTAAAGATAAACTGGGGGATTTTCTCCCCCAAAATAAAAATAAGTAAATAAAAATAGCACAATGGCAGTTGAGCTAAGAACAGTGGGTAACCCCTCAATCGAGCTTCATTCCTGCTTTTGGTATCCTTGTGTCCCTATCTGTACATAGTACACTCAAATAATCTTGTGTTCTGCTTTTGTGTAATTTTTCTCAATATTCTGCCCACTGTCTTCCAGTTTTTTGATACCCTTTTGACTAATTTTTGTGGTCTTTCTCTTCTAGGCATCCTTTGCACCCCAATTCACCATCTGATATGTCTGGCTTGCTATATTGAAGTCTTGGCAGGTGTGATGGTTTGAATGGGAATGACCCCCACTGGTTCCTATATTTAAACACTTGGTTCCCAGTCAGTGGAAATGATTGGGAATGATTAGGAGGTGTGGCCACATTGGAGGAGGTATGTCACTGAGGTAGGGCTTTGAAGTTATCTCTCTCTGCCTCACTGTAGTGTCTCAGGATGTGAGCTCTCAAATACTATTTCCAGTGCTATGCCTGCCTATCTGCCTGCTGCCATGCTCCCTACCATGGTCGTCATGACTATAGTCCTCTGAAGGCACTGGCCCCAAATTAAATGCTTTATAATATATGTTGCCTTGCCTATGGTGTTTTAATTACTGAAATAGAAATAAGTAAGGCAGTGTTTTATGCACCATTTTTTTTGTTTGCCACTCCCTTAGAAAGGAGCATATGTATTTTCATAAAATTTTAATGAGGATCTAATAGTAAGAAACAAGAAAAGTGTGTCATTCTAGAAATAAAGTACGCAGCTGTAAAAGAAACTAACTCCTGATCAATAGTGTTTGCAGAAATCAGCAAGACTTGAACAGGTTTGTTGTTGTTGTTGTTTTATGTAACACATTGCACAGTAAGTAAAGGCACAGCAGAATAGCCTATTTAGTGCCTGCTACCTTTGAGGAAACAGAAGAGTCACAGTAGATTTGCCAGCTCAAATGTTGTTACTCATTTATTTTCAATGTTAACCTTAAGGTTATGTACCAAAACAATATCTTTGTTCTTCAGTATTTGCTTACTATACCAGAAGACATATTTCCTCAATGTACAATTCTAGTGTTACAAGACAAGCAAGTACAACAGGCACAAAGACCTGTAACAGTTGATATCACCATCAAAAGCATGAGTGGTGTTTGTATTTAAGGGCTTTCTTCACTGTCTCATTTGACTGTTCAACATAGTCCTGGGTATGCAAAATGTGTGCTCAATGCTATCCAACAACTCTTGCTGTCCTGAAATGAACATTTCTACTTGGAAGAAGATGGTATGCAATTCACTGATCTGGCACTCTAGGTCCAGCAGCTGCTGGTGGTGTACTTTGGCCAGAGCCAGGCCCTGCTTAGCATTCAAAACATCTAGATCACGACCCACAATTTGAGGAGGCACAGGGTTAGCCACCAGTTTCTCCAGATCCTCTTCTTGGAGCTTCACCCCAGCTAGTTCAGCTTGTCTCACTATTTTCTCCTTCACCTTAATCATATTCTGAGACTCACAGGCATAGTGGTGATGAGAGACCAAATAATTAAAAAATAGTTTTTTTGAGTTATTGGTTTATAGTTTAAAACACAAGCCTGAAAAAAATGTCAGACAAGTGGAGACATGTCCAGCCACCTGTGGGGAGAAAGCAGCCTTACTGCATTCTTTCCCTACCCACTAGAGATACAGTTGCTAGGAAACCGGCCCAGATCACCCCTCCCCCCTAAGACAGCCAAACAAAGGAAGCCAGACCATTAATGGTTTGGGGGCCTTCCTATAGACAATCACTTTAAAATGCAACATCCCCTTTTGTGTTCCAACCAATAGACGCTTGCCAGGCAGGAATTCCCCTGCTTTGGGAACACTGGGAGGGAACAGACTCTTTAAATCAACCACCTACCCTGAGCACTCGGCTCCCAGCTCTCAACTGCTGCTTTGGTGAGGGTGTGGCCCCAAGGTATAGCTTCTAATAAAAAGATCTTCAAGTGTTTTTTATTGGACTCGACTCCTGGTGGTCTCTTGGTAGTCTTGGGATCTAGTCCTAACAGTGGCTGATGATGCCATGGTAGTGACTAAGGAGAAAACAGCACTGATGAATGCAATGTTCAACCCTTCAGTTTTACAGTCTGTGACCAATTCATGCTGGATGGTGCTTAGCTGAGGATGGATGAGTTGGACTTGGCTGACAAATGAGGCTTTTATGATGTTCGACACATTCTTCTCCTTGAGTGCACTTTCCTCTGTGGTACAACACAAGACACCTTGCTGCTTTTTGTCTATTAGCTGAGCTAACGCTTCTAACTCTGGCAGTGCCAAGCACAGCTCAGCCACTTCCTATAAAAACTTTTTTCTATGGGGTTTATTTCATTCTTTTCAAAAGCATGGTTGTCAAACATCAAGGTGTCACCCAACTCTGAATAAACTCTTCCATGGCTAACATGGTTCTTCGGTTCCTCTAATCTGCCCTTGAACTTTGCCTCTAGCTGCTAACCATATCTGTACTGTAAGGACTTGGGAGAGAGATGTTTCCATCAGCTTTGTCTGGTTGTGTATTAAGTCAGGAACAGCTTATTTTTAAATCAGTAGAAGCTATTAAAAATCTTTCATTCCCAGGCAAGCAAACAATGGCAAAGCCAACAGGCCATTGTTGATTCAGTATCAGGAGTGTCAGGTGGTAAAGCATACAGGATGGACTAAATTGTATCCCAGGAATGGGTTAAACACTTGCTTGATTTGTCAAAGGCTGATGAAAACATACACATGAGCTCTGGAGCTCTGGGCTAAGTGGTAATGAAGAAAAAGGCTGGAGTCTGAATAGTCCCTGGAAGCACTGTTGGTGTAGAGAACATGGGTAAGGAAGATTGAGAAATGCTAACCAATGACTGTAGATTTCTTATTTAAGACTGATAACTTTGACACTCATTCTCAGAAACGTATAAATTTTAAAAATCTTTTGATAGTATCCAATTAAAATTGCAAACCTATTTCATTTAATAATAACCTTTTCACCCTTTCCTAATGCAAACCAGTGACTAGAGTTAATTACCTGTAACTAAAACCTACCAGTTATCTATCAGGTGCCTACCTGCTTGTCACACATTAAACTCCCTCACATAATTAAATGAAGCAAATAATTACATTCTTTAAGCTATTTTGAAATATCAGATACTGACATTTAATTGTTTCCCCTTCTCCTTATAAAATCTTTATTAAAATGCTTTCATTGTTGTTGCTGCTGCTGCATAGGTGAACCCAATATGAGAGTGTCCTGGGACCTTAGGTAAAATGAAAAAACTACTGTTCTACTAAATGAATGTAACAATAAAATGACTCTTAATAATATTTTTTTCTGTACTCATAGGTAAGTGCTTTGTCAGGACATCGTCAAAGAATCTTACTCCTGTAGCAGATGGAGACAAATACAGAGACCCACAACCAGACATTATGCAGAGAGTGAGAGAGAACTTGGAACACTCAATGGTGATAGGATGTCTCCATCAAATCCACTGCCCCCCTCATGTTTCATAGAACCCTGCAGAACAGAAGGCAGAAAGAGTGTAAATGCCAAAGGTGGTGAGGGACACCAAGGAAACAAGGTCCTTTAAACACAATAGTACCAATGCACATATGAATTCACAGAGATGGAGGAATCACGCACAGGGCCTACACCAGTCTGTACCAGATAAGATCCTAGAGCTAAAAAGAGCAGTGGGCACATAACCCCATCCTTAACCTAGGAGCTATCGCCAAATGATAACTACTTGTAAATGAAAAAATATAGTTTTCACCCAGGGAGTCTCACTGGGGAAACAAAGTACTCTCAAGGGCAGGCCAAATGCCCAACAGTAGATGGCCAACACAAGATGAACTCAAGTGTCTTTGGAAAAGGACTATCTCATAATGTCATGTCATCCTTTTTTAATTTTTTTTTACTTTTTATATTTAATTTTAATTTAACTATTTTATTTATATGCTCTCTAAATTTTATCTTGTTTTATTATATCTTTTCTCTCTTTTTACCCTATAGGTCCCCTGGATATATTATATTACACATATAATATAAATATAATATTTCCAGTTTTGTGTTTTTATAAGACTCGTGAGTGTATGAATGAGTAGGTCTCCATTTTCTTGGGCTCTACATTTTTTTCTCATTATGGTGTGCTATATTGTTTTATATTTTATTATTATTCCTTTGAATCCTGTTTGTTGTCTAATGAGAGGCAGAGAAGGGATAAAACTATAAGGAAGGGGGGGTGGGGTTAGGAAGTAGAGGGAAGAAAAACTGTAATAAGAATATAATTTGTAAAAAAAAATATTTTCAATAAAAGGAAAAACAAAAAAAATGTTTTCTGATTAGTTAATCTATAGTTTACATTTTATAAAATCTAGGATAAGTAATTAGATTCATTTAGATTTTACCCAGGTTACTGTTTGACAGGATCAAACAAATATAGACAACAAAGTACCTCTTTAGAGATTTATTTTATTTTTTATGTATATGTGTTTATGTGTACTTGTATTCATATTCCATGGAGGTGAGAAGAGGAAGTCAGATCCTTTGAACCTAGAGTTACAAGTGGTTCTTACATACACGGAATGCTGGCAAGTGAATTCTGGTCCCCTTTAATAGCAACAAGCACTCTTAAGACCTGAGCCACCTCTCCAGACCATCAAAATACCTTTTATATTCATAAAAATTTCCTGTTGAAGAAGATATCTTTTTTCCATTGTATGGTTTTGGCATATTTGTCAAAATCAGGTATCCAATGATGTGTGGGTTTATTTCTGGGTCTTCTTTTCAATTCCATTGATCCACCATTCTGTTTCTACGTCAGTACCATGAGTTTTTATTACTGTTGCTCTATAGTACAGCTTGAGATCAGGGACGGAGATACCCCCAGAATATCTTTTATTATAGAGGATTGTTTTAGCTATTCTGGGTTTCTTGTTATTCAATATAAAATTGAGATTTTTTTCTTTCTTTCAAGGTCTGTAAAGAATTGTGTTGGTAATTTGATGAGAATTGCATTGAATCTGTAGATTTCTTTTGGTCAAATGGCCATTTTTACTATGTTAATCCTACTGAGTCATAAGCATGGAAGATCTTTCCATCTTCTGATATCTTCTGAAGTTCTTTTCGTGCAAGTCTTTGACTTGCTGGGTTAGAGTTACAGCAAAATACTTTATGTCTTTTGTGGCTATTGTGAAGGGTGTCGTTTCCCTAATTTCTTTCTCAGCCCATTTGTATTTTGTGTATAGGAGGGCTACTGATTTTTTTAGTTAATTTTATATGCAGCCACTTTGCTGAAGGTGTTTATCAGCTGTAGGAGATCCATGGTAGAATTTTTGGTGTCACTCATGTATACTATCATATCATCTGCAAATAGTGATACTTTGACTTCTTCCTTTCCTTTTTGAATCCCCTTTATCTCCTTTTAATTATCTTATTGCTCCAGCAAGGACTTCAAAACCATGTTGAAAAGATATGGAGAGAATGGCCAGGAGCTGGTCTAACTGGATGTCCACATGTACAAAAATGCAAATAGACCCATATCTATACCTAGACAAAATTAAGTCCAAGTGAATCAAAGATCTCAACATAAAAACAAACACACTAAATCTGTTGGAAGAGAAAGTATAGAAAAGCCTAGAACTCATTGGCACCGGAGACAATTTTCTAAACAGAGCATCAACAGCTCAGGCTCTAAGATCTACAATTAATAAATTGGACCCCATGAAACCAAAAAGCTTCTGTAAAGCAATGGGTACTGTCAACAGAACAAAACAACATCCTACAGAATGGGAAAAGATCTTCATCAACCCTATATCTGACAGAGGGTTAATATCCAGAATATATAAAGTACTCAAGAAATTAGACATCAACAAACCAAATAATCCATTTAAAAAATAGGTACAGAGCTAAGCAGAGAATTCTCAACACAGAAATATAGAATGGCAGAAAAACACTTAAAGAACTTAAAGAAATGTTCAACACCCTTAGTCATCAGGGAAATGCAAATCAAAACAACTCTCTGATTCCATCTTACACCTATCAGAATGGCTAAGATCAAAAACTCAAGTGACAATACATGCTGAAGAGGATGTGGAGAAAGGAGAACCCTCCTCCATTGCTGGTGGGAATGAAAACTTGTACAACCACTTTGGAAATCAATCTGGCCCTTTCTCAGAAAATTGGGACTAGCACTACCTCAAGTTACAGCTATACAACTCCTGGGTATAGACCCAAAAGATACCCCACCATTCAGTGAGGACATTTGCTCAACTATGTTTATAGCAGCTTTATTTGTAATAGCCAGAATCTGGGAACAACCTAGACGTCCCTCAAAGGAGGAATGGATACAGAAATTGTGGTACATCTACACAATGGAATACTCCTCAGCTAATAAAAACAAGGATATCACGAAATTTTCAAGCAAATAGATGGAACTAGGAGAGATCATCCTAAGTGAGGCAACCCAGAAACAGAAAGACAGGCTTGGTATATGTTCACTTATAAGTGGATATTAGCCGTATAATGTAAGGTAGCCATCTCTAGACCTAAATAAGCTAAACATCAAGGAAGACCCTAGAGAGGATGCTTAGATCTCATTCAAAATAGCAAACAAGATAGAAATCAGAAGTGGTGGAAGAGAGGAAACAGGATGATACCTTACCATAGAGGGTCCTCTGAAAGTATTCACCCAATAGGCGATCGAAGCAGATGCTGAGACTCAGAGTCAAACTTTGGGAAGAGCTCAGAGAGTCTTATAGAGGAAGAGAACACTGGGAGTAAAGGGACATGGAGGAGACAGGAGCCCCACAAGGAGACCAACAAAACTAAAAGATCGGAGCTCAGAGGGTCCTGCAGAGACTGATTCACCAACCAAGGACTATGCATGGAGAGGACCTAGACTTCCTGCTCAGATGTGGCTGACTGGCAGCTCAGTCTCCACGTGGATCTCTGAGTGAGGGGAGCAGGGGCTGCCTCTATTATGAACTCAGTTAACTGCTCTTTGATCACTTGCTCCTGATGATGCAGCCTTGCCAGGCCACTGAGGAAGAGGATCCAGGCAGTCCTGACGAGACTTGACAAGCTATTGGAAAATAGCAAAGGAGGAGAACTCCTTTCAGTGGAGTAGAGGAAGGCTATGGGGAGAAGAGCAAGAGAGAAAAGTTGGGAAAAGTTGAGTTTGGGGGTTTCAGTCAGGATATATAATGAAAAAATTGTGAAAAAATAAAAATTTAATTAAAAAATAATACACCCGCATATAATGGAATATTATTGAATCATAAAGACAAATGAAGTACTGGGACATATTATAATATAGAAAGATATTGAAATCCTTAAATTTAATGAGAACGACACAATATGCTACATATTCTGAGATGAGAACTGATTTTATACAATATTTCCAGAAGAAGCAAATCCGTTGACATTGCACATCAAGTCATGGTTTCCTAATGTTTGGAGTGGCTAGAGAAGTGGCAATTACCCACTAATGAGTGCAGTCTTTGTGTTAGAAAAACTTCCAGTTGGGGCGAATGTCTACAACTTTGAGACTATGCAGAAAACGATTGTACTGTGCTTTAAATTGGAAAATTATTTATCATATGGATTGCACTGCAATAATTCTGCTACTTTTAAAAGGAATGCTTATGTATTTATCTGAAACATTTGTATTTGGTTGACCTCTGTGGGTCATTGTTTTTTACATTTTGCTTTATATGTGTATACATGCCTCAACTAATATCCAGCCTTTACTGACTATAACCAAAGATTTCAGACCCACTCCACTGATCAGATTTTTTTAACCAAGCCCATATAACAAGAGAAAGATAAAAGTGAGGGAGGGGAGGAAGAGGTTAAGAGGAAAAAAAAAATAGATGAGTTACCAAACGCACAATCTTAACAGTTCTAGATCTGGACTCTGGAAGTTTGATTTTAAATCCCAAACTCCCAAACTAAGCTCATGGTAAACACTTAAAACCCTAGTACCTAGAAGGCTGTGGAATCATGAGTTTGAGGCTATTCTGACTATGTGGCTAATTCCACGTTAGTCTAGGCTACTGAGAGAATGAATAAATGTAGTTACAAATATCTGTGACCTTTGTTCTCTTTCTTAAAAGTCTTAGAAATTTTCGATATTTTTAACAATTAAAATTTAAGTTCCTGTTCCTTTCCTTAAGAACTCATTTTAGCTAGGTATGGGGGTTTATGTCTGTAATCCCAGTATTTGAGAGGCAGAGATAGGAGAGTTACAACAAATTAGAAGCCAGCCTGGTTTGCATAGTAAGTTCCAGTCTACCCAGGATTACAAAGTAAGACTCTCTCTCAAAACAGAATAAGATGGCAAATATGGTGGCACACACCTTTTTGTTGTTGCTGTTTTGCTTTGTTTTTGAGACAGGGCTACTCTGTGTAGCCCTGGCTGTCCTGGAACAATGCAGTGGTACATGCCTTTAATAACAGCACTTGGGCAACAGAAGAAAGCAGATCTCTGAGTGAAGCCAGCCTGATCTACATGTGAGTTCCAGGAAAGCTGAGGCTGCAAAGTGAGATCCTGCCAAAAAAAAAAAAAAAAAAAAAAAGGAGAAGGAGGAGGAGATAAAGGAAACATTCCATAGAAATAGATGATTCAGAACTGTAAATACTGCTGTAAAACAAGATTTTTTCATATTTCCCATTAATGTAGAATAACAGCAGAACAGAAATCATATTTATCTCTTGAAATTGTAAAGGAGTCATAAATAGAATATCTTTGATCTCAAGATCTAGTCTTATTGTTTGTTAACTAACATATGGGTATTTTAAAATTGAATAATGTGTTTTTCTTCCAAAAGTTCTATATCTCTGTAAGAAACAGTGTAATTTTTACCTAGTTAAAATAATTTGTGAATATTATGACACATTAAGCTAGTCATTTGGGAATACAGCCATATGGAGTCAAATGGAGGGTGAAGTAGGAAAAATATGTCTACTACTACAAATTTATCATAAGCATACTAGATCCCCTTCTAATTTTACTAACTCAAATCTAAAAAATGATGAGTCCCATCCTGAATGTGTAAAGCAAAGTGGGAAAAGTCTAAGACCACCTAAAAAAGAAAGTGTGATAAATTGACTTAAAGTTATATTAGCCAAATTAAGACATTTTTTTCATCTCTACTCAGTAAAAACTTACCTCTTTTTCTTTTTAGGCTATACTTTCCACCTGTTTTAATCTACATTGTAAATGAGGCCAGACACATGGTTTACCAGAGAAAGACGTAAAAACTGGAACAAATTTACAGCCCTCCCCTTGCAAATAGGATCATAGATTGCTAAAAAGAAAGAACCCAGTCAGTTTTCATGTCAAGGACAGCCTGCTCCTTTCATTCCTCACCCTAAGTGCTTTCAAGCCTGCAGCAAACAAAGTAAGTGTACCTTTTTACTCTCTCTGTTAGCCTGCTAACAAATTATTATTAAGATCGAATGGCAGAGAAGCACCTAAATAAATGTTCAAGGTCCTTAGTCATCAGGGAGATGCAAATCAAAAAACCCTGAGATTTCACCTTATACCCATCAGAGTGGCTAAGATCAAAAACTCAAGTGACAGCACATGCTAGAGAGGTTCTGGAAAAAGAGGAACCCTCCTCCATTGCTGGTGGGAATGTAAACTTGTACAACCACTTTGGAAATCAATCTGGCGCTTTCTCAGACAATTAAGAATAGTGCTTCCTCAAGATCCAGTTATACCACTCCTAGGCATATATCCAAAAGATGCTCAAGTATACAACAAGGACATTTGCTCAACCATGTTCATGGCAGCTCTATTCGTAATAGCCAGAACCTGGAAACAACCTAGATGTCCTTCAGTGGAGGAATGGATACAGAAATTATAGTACTTTTACACAAGGAAATACTACTCAGCAATTAAAAGCAAGGAAATCATGAAATTTTCAGGCAAATGGTGGGAACTAGAAAAGATCATCTTGAGTGAGGTAACCCGGAAGAAATGGCATATACTCACTCATAAGTAGATATTAGTCACGTAATATAGGATAAACCTTCTAAAATTTATACTCCTAAAGAAGCTAAACAACAAGAAAGACCTTAAGAAAGATGCTCCATCCTCATTCAGAAGGCCAAATGTGATAAACATGGGAAGCAAAAGAAGACAGGGAACAGGACAGGAGCCTACCACAGATGGCCTCTGAAAGACTCTACTGATTGAGATATTGAAGCAGAAGCTGAGACCCATAGCCAAACTTTGGGCAGAGTGCAGGGAATCTTATGAAAGAAGGGAGAGATAGAAAGATCTGGAGAGGACAGTAGTTCCAAAAGGAGACCAACAAAGCCATAAAAACTGAGCCCTGGGGGCCCTGAAGAGAATTATACCCCAACCAAAGACAAGGCATGGAGAGGACTTAAAACCCTGGCTCAGATGTAGCCCATAGACTCAGTCTCCAGTTGGGGCCCCTAGTAAGGGGAGCAGGGACTTCCTCTGCCTTGAACTTAGTGGCAGGCTCTCTGATTACCTTTCCCTCGGGGAAGGGGGTGCTACCATGCCAGGCAACAGAGGAAGACAATGCAACCAGTCCTCATGAGACCTGATAGGCTAGGGTCAAATAGAAAGGGAGGAGAAGCTCCCCTATCAGTGGACTAGGGGAGAGGTATGGGGGAAAAGAGGGAGTGAGGGTTGGATTGGGAAGAGAAGAGGGAGGAGGCCACAGCCAGGACACAAATTGAATAAATTGTAATAAATGATAATAAAAATATTTTTAAAAAAATCCCTTGAATGCCTAAGTGTGTGTTCTCAAAACTCCTTGGTGAAAATGGCAGATTTGTATTTTTTAAGAAGTTGAAAACTCATAAAAATCTGCCTGTTTGTGTTTCTCACTTATTTCTCTACAGTAATGTGAAATATAATTTTTAGGTTTACTCCTGGGAAAGTATGGCTCTTGAGCTCATATTCATAGCTATGTGAAGCCATACATAGCAAGAGAGAAAAAAAATGATAAAATGGGAGATGAGCTTATGTAATGGTTAATTTTAATTGTCAACTTGACACAATATAGAGCCACGTGGAAGAAGAGTCTCCATGGGGGATTGTCTAGATCTATTGGCTTGCTTATGTTAACCAATGTGGGAAGACCCAGTCCACTGTGGATTTGGACCCTAGAATCTTATAGAAAAAGCAAGCAGAATGCTAACTAGGTATGCATTCATTTCTCCCCTCTTGCCTGTGGATGTGATGTGACCAGCTATTGTAAATTCTACCACCTCAAGTTCCCTGGTATGATGGAATGAAATGGAGAAGTGTTAGCTAGAATAAAGCCTCTCCCTCTGAAGGATATTTTTCACACAGCAACTGGAAATGAATGTAGGACCACTGACAAGTCCTACCAGCAAAAACAAAACAAACAAACAAACAAACAAAAAAGAAAACACTACCAACCATAGTTATATACTGGGCATGGTGGTGTATGCCTTAAATCCCATCACTCCAGACCTGGCCTACATAGTGAGCTCCCTGACAGCAAAAGTTACGTAGAAAGACACTGTCTTAAATAAAGTTCTCTCTTTTATTTAAACCTACATGCCACAATTCTGAAGAAATTAACGTGACAGTTTGTAAGAAAAGTCAACAGTCAGAAAATTTAGTTACTTAATCTGGCATCTTCCAATCTGCCAGCTAGTTTTCACAGTACCAGAAGGTGCTACAAAGGGCCCTATGGGAGTAAAGGCATCAGTCGTTCTACCTAGCTATGAACACTATAATCTATGATACCTGCCAGACAAACCACTCTCTGACTGGATGTGAGGCACAATCCACACAAACGAATCCATACTGGGTACTGGACACCTGCTCAAGAACCCACATCTGGATTGGGGTCATTGACCCTAGCAAAATAGACCCTAAGTCTATTTTTCAATTAAACTGACATAACATTGATTCACCATCTAAATATGTATGTTTTTATATGCATAGATAATTAGCACTCTCAGTCTGAATCAGAAAAGCCTTTTTCCAAAGAACTTCAGTAAACATGGAGATTTGTGGCTATATGATGTGCTAAAAAGAAGATGTAGTTCATTCTTCATCCCTGAAAAAAAGACATTCATAGCATCCCCAGTGTAATTCAGGCAACATTTTACACAAAGGAGCAGAAAGAAAGAACCAGAAGATAGGACTAAGGTTTGCAAAATTAAGTTATCTTAGGGCAAAGTAGTCATGGCAATCATGAATTTCTAACAACTGTGGATGACTGTACTGGGTATGTAAAGTTATGCCTATCAGCAGTGGATGGAGAAGGTCTAACAGGGTCCTATACCACACTGCTGAAATAGTTTCCACAGACAGGTTCAAGAAAAAGGGAAGTCATTGATTTCAGCTGTGGCAGCCTCACCAGGCTCCAAAAGATAGTTGCAATCCAACAGGCAGACAGATGGCTCTGTTAGCACTAAAGGGGTCATCCAATAAAACCAAACTTCATTAATTTGGGAAAGAGACTGGTAGGGAGAATGGATGTTTGTTAGGGGTGGGAAGGAGAGATGAGATAGTAGAGGAAGAGTAATCAAAATGCATTGCATAAAATGGTCAAAGTAATGAATAATAATAAGTTCAGTTATTATAATAAATAATAAAAAGTTCAGTTCTTGAGCATTCCAATACTTCAGATTAACTTTTATACTTGGAAACATATATTCTTTCTTTACCTAAAGATAAATTTTTAGTAACAGATGAAACTCAGCAAAAAGGTTAATTGAGTTTCAGGTAACAGTATGTAATTGATAGAACAAATTAAACTTGTATAAAGAGAATGGGTATACCCTACAATAGTGTTATATTTTGAGATGTTAGAGAAAAAAAGAAAAAAAAAATGTGTAAAGTGAGAAAATTCCGTTAAAAAAAAAAAAAAAAAAACACAACCCTGAAAGAAGATGGTTAGGATAGAGAACTCTTTGCGGATCCAAATACTTGATGAGAGAAAGTGGATTCATAACAACTTAGAAGATCTCTTGACTTTGTTTTATACTCTTAAAATGACTTGAGGCAAATTAACTTTTTTGTCATCAATTGTATTATTTTTATGATGTAAATAATGCCTTCTATACCAATGTTGCTTCAGAGAACAAGGTAGATAAATATATGCCTCTAACACAGTGCCTAATATATTAGTATTCATATATGTTAACTATGATTATTTTGATTATTGTTTAACAAAAGATTACCTACACCTTGTAAATAAGACCAAAAATGCAGTCACCCTTCCAAATAATATTATGGTGTTTTTAACTAGTTATTAATGCAGCTCAGCAATCTTATGCCAACATTCTATTTCCCAAGTATTATGTCCAATTTATTTTATGTGTAAGCTTCTTTTGTCTTTATTTGAAGCTTTATTGTTATCCTGTTAATTTCTTAAGGAACTAAATATACCTTTGTTAGATATTACATATTTTTAAGTGAGCCATAGTTTTACTTCTTTAAAAAAAAAAAAAGGCTTTTATAGTATTCCCTCTATCTTGATGCCATCACTCTCCATTTCATAACATTTGCTGTCTCATTGATAGATTCCAAAACTCTGTTCATTCAAATGACCACTCGATTCTAACATAATGTTCTAGATATGATTGTTGACTCTAAACTCACTAAGTGATTCTCAAACATACCATATCTTCTCACCCTTTTGTGCTTCTGTTGCTTCTGTTTTCTGGAATATTGATTCTTCTCTATCTCCAGTTTATCATTTCAGACAAGGTTAAAAGCACTCAGTCTTATATCTATTGAACAAGAGGATCTCTTTCCTTTACAATCTCTTTGTCTTGGAGAGTCATTGCTGATGCCTTTCAAGAAACATTGATATCACTCGGCCTTATGTTCAGATAGTTTATGTGACTGTTTACCCTTCACTCTACCTAAAGCTCCTTCTTCTCATGGACTCTATGCTGGTTAATTTTAAAGGCTACAAAAGGAAGGCACGCTGCTAGTGTGGTGTTTAAAATTTATCATCAACTTGAAAAAATTCGATTCACAAAGGGACAAACTTTAGAGCATGTCTGTAAGGTATTATCTAGATCAGGTAAACTGCCGGCTCCACCACTCTACATGCTTTGATCCTCAACTCCATAAAATAAAAAAGGAAAATGAAAGCTGGACATCATTACTCATTTCTCTCTGTTTCCTGAGTATGGATGCAATGTGACCAGTTGCATCTTGATCCTGAAGCTATACTTTCCTTACCTAAATTTTTTGGTTAGGTATTTTTGTCATAGCAATGAGACAAGTAACTGTTTAAAATCTAAAATACTTATATTTATTTTAATTCTAAATAAACAATGGTGCTTTCATAGAAGGTTGACCCTTAGCTTAGACCAGATTAGTAGCCAGCTAAGAAATTATATAAAGTTTGTTCTGAGTATGGGTATGATGGACATCTCTAAGGATTGTGTTTAACTTATTTGAAATCATCCTTAGAATTTTTGTATTAAAACCAAAAAGTAGAATATTTTCTAAGTACTCTTGAACAACAGCTGTAAATTGTGCAACGAAGAACAATAAGCAGCATATTAGTGACAATCAAAATATAGCAAGAGTCCAACAAGATGGCTCAGTAGGTAAAGAAATTAGATTCACAAGCATGATGATGAGTTCAAATCCCAGAAACCATAGAAGGAGGAAGAAGGGTATCAACTGTTATGGGTTCAGGAATACTGAACCACACACTGACCACTTGAATACCCAACTGAGACTGATGGAAGTGTATTGATCACTGAACAATAAGTGACCAGAGACACAGCCTAAATTTGGGAACCAGACTGTGACACCAGTCTGTTTCTAAGGCAGATTTTTTTTATATGAAAAACTGTATTCAGGTACCAACCAGGTAACCAGGTGTAGGAAGAGAGGTGAGCAGCATTTCATCATTTTGACTAGCTACACATAAACAATTTTGTTTCCAATGTGTTACATCTAGACAGCTAGACAAAGGGTTTTAAGCTGATTGGCTAGGATATAGGCGTGTAGACATTCCAGTTCCCCACCATTCTTGGAGAAAGAACCACAGCAAGACTTTGCAGTCTTAATTCTAATAGAACAAATATCTTTAACTCAAGTGGGACATGCATTTATCATCTATTGTTTCATTCTAGGCAGCAAGTATTGAACTATTGAATTGTATTCTGGTCTCAGGCCCTCCGTGCCTGAGAACCTGAACACTATTTCACCTTATAACCAAAATGGAGATTTAGAGGCAAAATGGCTTCTGATATGCTAAAAACGACAGCAGGTGTTAACAGATTAGCTATAGTTATGTTAAGAACTAAAATAGGTCTTAATGCAGGTTAAAGTAGGTTACAACAAACTACATAAACTTGTTCTCTGATTTTTCGTAGAAGTTCCATGCTAGCCCTTCCATGCCATACAAATGCACACACACACAAACCCACATAGACAATCATAATAATAATAAAATTAATAATAATAGTTATAATAATAGAGGGGAAAAGAAAATATCAGATCCAAGGAAAAATACGAATTGTGAGAAAAAGATTGTTAATACCCTAAATCATTGGTTTTGTTTTATGGCTATAATATGAACTACTTTTCTATTCTGTAATTTTAAATTATAGAAACTATAAATAAGGACACCATGGGCAAATTCTGAATGGTCCCTAAACATATCTGTATACTTCAGCAGATTCAACAACTCAATATGATGAATGGACATTTCAGTAATATACTGCATGCTCTGTCTCTATACATATCTGGGTTAAATGAACAGGTTCACAATTTCCTCGTAATCACAATACATGAAATGCAATGGGAGAAAAAAAGCTATGATGCTTGGTGGTTTTCCATATGGCCCCTTTGACCACAAACTGAACAAGATGAAATCCATTCCTGGCACTAGAGATTTTAACTGGTGCCATAAGATGTTTAGTGGAGGTATTGTCTTCCACATAATTTGGTGAGTAAGTGTAGAGGTGGATGAATGAGCATGGGTAATTGTACATACCACACCACTCTTAGGTCAAAGGGCAATTTGTGAGTAGTCAGCTGAATATTTTCTTCTGCTATATGGGTCCAAAAGTTGAACTCAAATTGTCAGGCTTGGCAACAGATACTTTCCATGTTGAGATAGATCTCTGATCCACAATCTTGACCACATACTAAAGCTAGTCTCATTAAATTTGACCCTAGTGTTTACATTGGTACAGAATAAAGAAAAGTATAGCACATAGATGTTTTTGCTTGAAATTTTTCTTTAGGTATCCTGAATTGTACTTTTAAATATTTATTTCTTGTGATTAAATGTACTGAAAAATGAAATTTATTACTCAAATCATTTTAAGAATAAGTTTAAAGATTAAGTTCATTATCAACATAGTGTAACCACCATCATTCCAAACAAGCATTTTGTAAAACTTCAGCCATAATCCTTTATAACTTTTATTGTACTTTGTGATTTTTTGCCTGTCTTATTTTTTATTAATTAATTTACATCTTGATCATAGGTCCCTCCCTCTTCTCCTCCCAGCCCCACCCTCCCTTTCCATACTTTTGCCTTTATGAAGTATCTCTTCTGTGTACTCCATAGAAATGGGGTCATATAAAATATATCCTGTGCAGCTGGTTGATTTAATGTAGCATGATTTTTTTTTCATTGATTCATTCCTACTGTAGCAAATTATACAGTAGAATTTTCTATCTTAACCTATTTTATGCCTATAATTTCATGGTATTAAGAATATTACAATGTTGGGGAACCAAGAATATTATCTATTTTTAGACTTTTCTTATCACTCCCAAACAGAAACTTTCTACCCATTAAACAGTAACTCCTCATTTTATTTCCTTGAGCCTTAGGTAACCTCTAACTGAACTTTCTGTCTTCAATAATTTTCCTATCATACAAATGTCATATAAGCAGAATGATACATAATAATTATTTTTTTGTGTTTATTTCACTTAATATTGTGTTTTTAAGGTTTATCCCTGTTGTAGTGTGTACAGAATTTAAATATTTTAATCCTTAATAGTGTCTGTAAGTGTGTGTGTATCTGTGTGTGTGTGTGTGTGTTCTAAAGGTTAATGGCAGTTACCAGATTTTTCCATGACAGGGTGGTCTTTTATGGCTAGTTGTTTGGAACACAAAAAGTTTCAGGGATTTCTCAACTGTGTCTGTTTTTTTGACAGCACAGAGCTTATATAGAGTTCAATACAATCACATGATACACCATTGTTTTTAGGAGGTAGATAAGGAGGCTAAACTTCCCCATGCGTTATAAAAGAGACTCCATGATAAGTACATAGAAAACTAATTCTAAGTTTTTAGTGTACTATTTATATTTCTTTTTCTAGTGACCTCCAAAATTAGGAGTGTAGGTTTAGTAACAAATGAACCTTGAACAGTTATTTATTCTCCCTTTCCTCTTCCTTTACCTAGGAGTCCACTAGTAATTTGATCATTAAAAAACATCATGGCATTTCTTTTAAATGCAGATAAATTTAACTATGTTCCAAAAATTCAACCCTTCATATGACCTGAACAAATATGATTTGACCCAAAGAAAGGTGAAGCTATTTTACATTGTAATAAACTGTCAGTTGCACCTTTTACCTCTGTTCACATGTTCCTGCTATCTTCCTGCCATCAATTGTTGTAATTCCATCCCTTCTATTGTCCAAATATCTGTAGGGTAGTTAAGTTTGTTGAAACAGAATATTAAAAACTTAAACATTTTCCTGTCTGGAAGAATTCCCAGACTATGTGACAGGAGAATGTGGCCACACAAGAAATTAAACAGATGTATTAATTACGCTGGTTTTAAGTCCTTTACATTTTAAAGAAAAGGAACACTTTTATTTTAGTTGCAGTTTTGAAAGATCACAAAAGCAGATCCTGAATGAATGGAAAACATTCACTCGTGATGGCATGTCTAAAAAGTTTTTGTGGTTTTTAGTAATGACAAAACTTTAGAAGACAGGAGAAGGGAGCTTTCAAAAAGTACCATTCTATAAACAAAAACCATATGTAGTCTTCAAAGCATATCAAGCTCTAAGCTCATTCTATCATTTCTATCTTGGAAAAATGATTATAACAATGTACAAACTGTTATGTCTTGACTATTCTTTTCAGATGTGACATTACCTTCTACCAGTTTAGATGTCCTAAGTGAAATGGCTTCACTTATATTTCATAAGGAGAGTAGAATATAGACTCTGTGACAAGAAGGCCTAACATGCTTGGATTGAGGCCCTATTCAGGAAGCAATATGGTGGTGCATGCGGATAGCGCCAACTACTGCGGAGGCTGAGTCAGGAGTTAAAGGTCAGGAGCTAGAGAACAGCCAGGAAAACATAGAATTATCCAATTTTTGAAAATCCTTATCCTTATCCATTGTTGGTTACCTGATATCTCTGAACTAGGTTTAGATGCAAACATCTTATACATAGTAGGCAAAATACTGTATATATGGATTTTATGAGAAAATTTGTTGAATGACAGAAGCTAAATTGTTGAAGAAAGAGATATATATTAGCTCAAAAACATCATTATATTCTGAATAATTGGTTTTCTTACACAATAAAACTGTAAGTAAAAATAATGCAATATTGTACTCACTGACACAGAGAAAGATATTTATTGTTACTTTGAAGAGAACCATGACATTGCTCAATAATGGCAGAAGAGAGAATTGATATCTATTGTGAATCCTGTTGGGGTTCAGAAAACAATAAACTAAAATGAAGGACATATAAGAAGCATAAGTAAAATTTCCAGCTAACATCCTGTTCTAGTCTCCTGAAACCTATTCCACTTCACTCCCCCATAAAAATTAGCATTTTTTCTTCTCTAAGCCATGTTATAGAAACTAGAACTCTTTCCTGTAAAAAAAAAAAAAAAAGCCATAAACCTCAAAATTATTATTCTCTTATGTTTTTGTCTTACAGATGGCCATAAAGATATTCTATGACTTATTTTGAATAATGTTATTTAGACTGTTAATCCAGAGGGTCGTGCCACATGCCTTGGAGGAAGAAATGTTACATACAGAGACTATTAAAAAATCTTAACAGGCTTTTCTATCTCAATCTGTTTCTAGAAAATTCTACTTTTATCTGATCATATCTACAGGGCTGTCCAAACTGTATCAATCTCAAGCATAAAAGTCGATAGCTCATATTGGGGCTCAGGATATTCAATCTGAAGGATCATATTTGTATAAAACTGCAACAAAATAAACTTCGTATGCTCTTCTCTTTACTGTCTTTTGTTATAGGAAAGTCATCACTGTTTTAGATTCTCATGAAAGAGCTCACAGTCCCCAAATACCCTTCATTTGAAAATTTCTGATTAGGGAAGAATACCAGTAATCCAACAAGGAAGAATAAGCATATTCTTGTCACCAGCATCTCTCTCTTTTTTTTAATACAATTTTTATTTATTTCAGTTTATTCACTTTGTATCCCAGCTGTAGCCCCACCCTCATCCCCTCCCAATCCTGCCCTCCTTCCCTCCCTCATCTCTTCCCTTGCACCTTCCACAGTCCAACGATAGTGGAGGACTTTCTCCCCTTCCATCTGAACCTAGCCTGTAAGGTCTCATCAGGAATGTCTTCCATAGTCTTCCTCTGTGGCCTCACAAAGCTGCTCCCTCCTCAGGAGGAGGTGATCAATAAGCTTGTCACTGAGTTCATGTCAAAGACAGCCCCTGTTCCCCTTATTAGGAAGCCCATTCAGAGACTGAGCTGCCATTGGTTACCTCTGTGCAGGGGTTCTAGGTTATCTCCATGAATGATCCTTAGTTGGAGTATCAGTCTCAGAAAAAAACACCGAGGCCCAGATTTTTGGTTCTGTTGCTCCCCTTGTGGAACTCCAGAACCTTCCAGGTCTTTCTATCTCCCACTTCTTTCATAAGATTCCTTGCACTCTGCCCAAAGTTGGGATATGAATCTCAGCAACTGCTTTAATACCCTACCAGGTAGAGTCTTTCAGAGGCCCTCTGTGGTAGGGACCTGCCTTATTCCTTGTTTTCATCTTCTTCTGATGTCTCTACAGTTTTCCTTTATGAATGAAGATTGAGCATCTTACAGAGGGAACTCGTTCTTACTTATTTAGGTTTACATACTTTAGTATGATTATCCTATCTTATAGGTCTAATATCCACTAACAAGTGAGTATATACCATGTGAGTCTTTCTGCTTCTGGGATTGCTCACTCAGGATGATCTTTTCTAGTTCCCACCTGCAAATTTCATGATTTCCTTGTTTTTAATTAGTATTGATTATTTAGTATTCTATTGTGTAAATGTACAATATCTGTGTCCATTCCTCAGTTGAGGGACATCTGGGTTGTTTCCAGATTCTGGTTATTGTGACTAAAGCTGCTCTGAACAAGGCTGAGCAAATGTCCTGGTTGTGTACTTGAGCATCTTTTGGATATATGTTTACCAGTGGTATAGCTTGATCTTTAGGTAGCAGTATTCCTAATTGTCTGAGAAAGCGCCATGATTGAATTCCAAAATGTTTGTACAAGTTTACATTCCTACCAGCAATGGAGGAGGGTTCCCCTTTCTCCACAACATCTCCAGCATCTGTTGTCACTTGAGATTTTGATCTTAGCCATTCTGAAGGGTATAATGTGAAATCTCATGGTTGTTTTGATTTGCATTTCCCTGATGACTAAAGACACTGAGCATTTCTTTTCTAATTTTTAATATTATTTTTATTAATTACCGTTTATTCACTTTGAATCCTCCCTGTAACTCCCTCCCTCCTCCCCTCCAAACTCCATCCTCCCCCAGTCCACTGATAAGAGAGGTCCTCTTCCCTTTCCCTCTGATCCTAGTCTATCAGGTCTCTTCAGAACTGGCTGCATTGTCTTCCTCTGGGGCCTGGTGAGGCTGCTCCCAACTCACAGGGAGGTGATCAAAGAGCAGGCCAATCAGTTCCTGTCAGAGACTGTCCCTGTTCCCATTACTTTGGAACCCTCTTGGACACTGAACTGCCATAGGCCACCTCTGTGCAGGGGTCCCAGGCCATCTCCATGAGTGGACCTTGGCTGGAGTATCAGTCTCAGAAAAGACCCCTGTGCCAAGGCTTTTTGGATCTGTTGCTCTCCTTGTGGAGCTCCTGTCCTCTCCAGGTCTTTCTATCTGCCCCTTCTTTCATAAGATTCCCTGCACTCTGCCCAAACTTTGGCTATGGGTCTCAGCATCTGCCTTGATAACCTGCAGAATAGAGCCTTTCAGAGTCCCTCTGTGGTAGGCTCCTGTTCTGCTTCCTGTTTTTTCCCTCCTCTGATGTCCATCCCGTTTGCCTTTCTGAATAGGGATTGAGCATCTTAGCCATCCTTCTTTATTAGCTTCCTTAGGTGTACAGATTTTAGTATGGTTATCCTGTATTATATGTCTAATATCCACTTATGAGTGAGTATATACCCTGTGAGTCCTTCTGCTTCTGGGATACCTCACTCAGGATGATATTTTCTAGTTCCCACCATTTACCTGCAAATTTCATGATTTTCTTGTTTGTTTGGTTTTTTTTTTGTTTTTGTTTTTGTTTTTTTTTAATTGTTGAGAAATATTCCATTGTGTAGATGTACCACAATTTCTATATCCATTCTTCAACTGAGGGGCATCTGGGCTGTTCTGCAGCTTCTGGCTATTACAAATAAAGCTGCTACAAACATGGTTGTACTTGAGCATCTCTTGGATATCTCTTGGATATATGCCTAGGAGTGGTATAGCTGGATCTTGAGGAAGCGCTATTCCTAGTTGTCTGTGAAAGCACAAGATTGATTTCCAAAATGGTTGTACAAGTTAACATTCCAACCAACAGTGGAGGAGGGTTCCTCTTTCTCCACATCTTCTCCAACATGTGCTGTTACTTGAGTTTTTGATCTTAGCCATTCTGGTGGTTGTGAAATCTCAGGGTCATTTTGATTTACATTTCCCTGGTGACTAACGACACTGAGCATTTCTTTAAGTGTTTCTCTGCCATTCTATATTCCTCTACAGAGAATTCTCTGTTTAGCTCCATAGCCAATTTTTTTTTTCAATTGGATTGCTTGATTTGTTACCTTTTAACTTATTTGGTTCATATGAAGAATATATTAAATTCTGGATATTAGCCCTATGTCAGATATAGGTTGGTGAAGATCTTTTCCCAGTCTGTAGGCTGTCGTTTTGTTCTATGGTATCTTTTGCTTTACAGAAACTTTTCAGTTCCATGAGGTCCCATTTCTTGATAATTGGTCTTAGAGCCTATGTTGCTGGTTTTCTGTTCAGGAAGTTGTCTCCACTGCCAGTGAGCTCAATGCACTTCCCCACTTTTTCTTCTAAGAGTTTTAGTGTGTCTGGTTTTATGTTGAGGTCTTTGATTCACTGGGACTTTAGTTTTGTGCAGGGTGATAAGTATGGATCTATTTGCATTTTTCTACATGTAGACATCCAGTTAGAACAACACCATTTGTTAAAGATGCTATCTTTTTTCCATTGTATGGTTTTGGCATCTTTGTCAAACCTCAGGTGTTCATAAGTGTTTGGGTTTATTTCTGGGTCTTCTTATCAACTCCATGTCCACCAGCCTGTTTCTATGCCAGTTCCATGCAGTTTTTTATTACTGTTACTCTATAGTACAGCTTGAGATCAGGGAGGGAGATACCTCTGGAAGATCTTTTATTGTAGAAGATTGTTTCAGCAATTCTGGGTTTCTTGTTATTCTATAGGAAGGTGAGAAATTTTCTTTCAAGGTCTGTAAAGAATTGTGTTGATAATTTGATGGGAATTGCATTGAATCACTAGGTTGCTTTTGGTAAGATGACCATTTTTACTATATTAATCCTGCCAAACCATGAACATGGGAGATCTTTCCATCTTTTGATATCTTCTTCTATTTCTTTCTTCAGAGACTGGAAGTTTTTTTTTTCATGCAAATTTTTTACTTGCTTGGTTATAGTTGCACCAAGTTACTTTATGTTATTAGTGGCTATTGTGAAGGGTGTTATTTCCCTAATTTCTTTCTCAGCCTATTTGTCTTCTGTATACAGATTTCTCTTCTGTATACTGATTTTTTTTTTTAGTTAATTCTGTATCCAGCCACTTTGCTGACGGTCTTTATCAGTTGTACAAGTTTCCTGGTAGAATTTTTGGAGTTACTCATGTATCCTATCATATCATTTGTGTTTGGTGAAAGGTTCTGTAGATGTCTGTTAGGTCCATTTGATTCATGACCTCTGTCAGAGTCATTTTTTCCTTTTTTAATTTCTGTTTTGTTGACCTGTCCTTTGTTGAGAGTGCGGTTTTGCAGTCTCCCACTATTCCATGTGTGGTTTAAATTTTATTAATGTTTCTTTTACAGATGTGGGTGTCCTTGTATTTGGGGCATCGATGTTCAGGATTGTGATGACTTCCTGGTGGAATTTTCCCTTGGTGAGTATGAAGTGTCTTTCCCCATTTATTTTTATTAATTTTGATTGAAAGTCTATTTTAATAGATATTAGAATGGCTACTCCTGCTTGCTTCTTGGGTTCATTTGCTTGGGAAACCATCTTCCAGCCCTTTACTCTCAGGTAATGTCTATCTTTGTGACTTAGGTGTGTTTCTTGTATGCAACAGATTGTTTACTCATCCATTCTGTTTGTCTCTGTCTTTTTATTGGAGAGTTGAATCCATTCTTATTGAGAGAGATTAATGACCAGTGACTGTTAGATCCTTTGATTTTTATGTTGGTTGTGGTAGTGTGTTTGTGTGCTTGGCTACTTTTTGTTTTGCTGTAGTGAGGTTAATTATTTCCTGTGTTTTCCTGATTGTAGTTAGGTTTCCTGGGTTGTATTTTTCCTTCTAGTATCTTCTGTAACACTGGATTTGTGGGTGGGTATTATTTAAATTTGTTTTTGTCATTGAATATCCTGTTTTCTCCATCAAAGATGACTGAGAGTTTTGCTGGGAATAGTAGCCTTAGCTGACATCTGTGTTCTCTTAGGGTCTGCATGATAACCTTTCCAGCCCTTATGGCTTTCACAGTCTCTGTTGAAAAATCAGGTTTGTTTCTGATGGGTTTACTTAGCCTTTTTCCCTTGTAGCTGTTAGCATTTTTTCTTTGTTCTGTGTACTTATGGTGCTGATTATTATGTGGAGGTAGGATTTTCTTTTCTGGTCTAATTTATTAAGTGTTCTGTGGGTCTATTGTATGCTTATAGGCCTCTCCTTTAAGTTGGGGAAATTTTCTTCTATGATTTTGTTGAAAATGTTTTCTGGGCCTTGGGGGAGGGAATCTTCTTTTTCTTCTATTCCTATTATTCTTAGGTTTTTGTCTCTTCATGTTTTCTTCAATTTCTTGAATGGTTTGTGTTAGAAAATTTTTTAGATTTAACATTTTCTTTGATGGATATATTGACTTCTTCCATTGTATCTTCCACACCTGAGATTCTTTCTTCCATCTCTTGTAGTCTGTTGTTTACCTCTGTAGTTCCTATTTTCTTCCCTAAGTTCTTCTCCATGATATCCTCCGGTTTTTTTTTTCTTTAATTTTTTTGAATTCTGTCTTCAGATCTTGAACTGTTTTGTTGATTTCCTTCAGCTGTCTGACTATATTTTCCTGTTTTAACTTCAATTCCTTCACCTGTTTGTTTGAATGTTCCTATGTTTCCTTTATTTCTTTCAGTGACTTAATTCTTTCCTCTCTGAAGGCCACAAACTGTTTGGCTTCACCTTCCTGTATTTTCTTTTCGGATGTCCATACTCTTTTTGACTTTATCTTCCTCCATTTCTTTGTGGAAAGCCATAATATGTTTGACTTCTTCTATTTCTTTATGGATGGCCATAATCTGTTTGACTTTATCTTCCTCTAATTCTTTAAACATTTTTTTATTCCCTCCATTAACCTCTTCATAAGCATAGATATAAGGTCATCTTCTTGGATTTCACTTATGATAGGGTGTCCAGAGCTGCTTGTCCCTGAATAACTGGGTTCTGGAGATACCATATTGCTTTGGCTTTTTTTGGTTGTTCTTTTATGCTGCCCTCTACCCATCTGGCTTACATGATGGCTGTTAGATTCTGGTACCTCCTGCAATCCTGGGGTGGGGAGAATCCCCTTGGCAGGAAGATTGTTGTACCTGAAGGAGGCCTCCTCAGCTTTTGGGCTATGGTGACCAAATAGCCAGTGCTTCTCAGGAATTGCCACAGCTCACCTCAGGTGTATGGACTTGTGTGGTAACTGTGGTTGTTGGTAGTCATGGTGGCTCTCCTTTTACCAGGAGAAGTCCTGTAGATAGCTGCCCTGACTCTGGGTTCCTTGCTCTGAATTTACTGGGCTGCTGCTGCTGCACTTACACTGTGTTTTCTGGGCACAGGCCTCTTGAAGAGGCAGGGTGTCCCGCTGCTTGGTCAGTTTAGCTAGGGAGACAGGTTGCACCTTGGTGCAGTGTCTAGGGCTGATCCCATGGATCCCAGGTTTTTGTAGGTTTGAGTTTGGAGCTCTGTGCCCCAGTACCCAAGAGTTAATCAGTGGGAGGTGAGTGCAGCACTCATGCATGCAGCTGGAGGCTAGAGAATAGAGCCTGTGGGAGCCCAGAAACTTTTCCAGAGCTGGATGTCCTGAGGTCAGACCTGATGTTTCCCCCACAGTGGGGTTTCCTCCCAAAAGGGAGTCCCAGTCTGTGTTGTTTTGGGGTCCACAGTTCAGTCTGGGATGGGGACTACAGTGAGAAGCAAATGAGTGGCCCCATGCTGGCGGCTGGGTGCCTATAGGAACTTTTTAGGAGGCAGGGAGGTTTGGCTGAGTGCCCTGAGTTTGGACCTGCTATTTCCCTCACAGGTGTATTTCCTCTTGACAGGGAAACCCAGTCTCTGTGGCCCTGGAGCTCACAGTTCTGTCTGGGATGGTGAGTCAGGCACACAGACAGGTCTCTGGGCTGGTGGCTGAGCACCCACTGGACCCTGGGACCTTCTCTAGGGATTGGATGGATGACCTGAGGTCCCAATTGCTTCCTTCACTGTGGGTTTTTCTCTGGACTAGAAATCCCAGTCTCTGGTGTTGTGGGGCCCACACTTCAGCCTGCGATGGAGGTCAGAGCCCACAGGCATGTGGCTCTGAGCTGGCAACCAAGTGCCTGCCAGGGCCCAAGAACTCTTCTGGGAATTATCTGGGTGACCTGAGAATGGACTTGACTGCTTCCTACACCGTGGGGTTTCCTTTTACCTGGGAAACAAAATTGCTAGTGTTTTAGGGCCCAGAGTTCTGTCTGTTGGTTGCTGTGTAGTCACTGCTTCAGACACAGTGTCATCTTGGCGTCACCATCTTTGATCCCTCTCCTCTCTCTGATTTTGCTTCCTAACAGCGAAGACCAGAGAAAGAGCTGTAAAGACTGACCAGTTGATAAAGTGTTTGGTGTGCAAGTATGAGAACCCAAATTCAGATCTTCAGCATCTACATAAAAACTGGATGCCTTAGCATGCTTCTGTAATTCTAGCACTGGGGGAGAAGGAGGCAGAGACAGGAAACCTCTGGAGAGTTCTCAACAGCCAGTCAAGAAAAGCAGTGCCCTCTATTCTCAGAGGAAACTGTCTAAAACATGTGGGGAGAGGAAGACATCTGACATGCCTACACACAAAAGTGAAAGGGTGGATTCAGACAAGGGACATAAAGTATAATTGTAGAAGACAGGCACAATTTATTACAGAGTAAAGTGTGTCACTCTTAATGGGTGGGAGTGGATCAAGGCCAAGGAGACCATTATGCTAATGTACGTTTAAGCAAGATTTCTGCCATTTCTAAAATTTCTGAAGCATATGGCTTTCCTGAGGTGCATTTTCTTGGGCAGGTCATTGTCATAGCCATTTAGATCAATTGTTCTGCCAAGATCAATGTATGTCCTTGTTCGTTATCTGAAAGACTACTGCTGTCTTACAAGTTTCAGGAATCCTGGAATCAGTTTTAGTTTCAACTAATGATCTTCTGGGAAGTTCAGGATGTCACATATTGTCCCAGGATGGGAACTATGACTCTGGAGTCATTCTTCTAACCAATAATTAGAGTCCCACAGTTCCAATACTCATTTTTACCTGATGTTGATTCTGAGCGAGGGGTCAAGACCTAATGCCCTCCAATTCTTCTAATATTTAACTAGCTACATAACAGCTTGAGTCTAGCTCACTCGCATTTCTATTCCATCTTGATAGAAAAGATCTAAGAACACAATGAGAAATTTAAGTAGGAGAGGTATTCATGTTAGAAAGAACAACAGAACAGGCAAAGAAATGTCAGTGCTAATTACTGATTAACAAGGAAAGTGAGCAGCAGCATTTTGCAGACGATATTGAAGGAAACAAGTGCATGTGGGAACCAAATGATTGGAGAACACATTCAAAGGGAATTCTGATAACTCCCAAAACGTAAGGCTATTCTGCAAACTCTATAGGCATCCCACCACCATCACTGAACAACATGACATCCAGGACCACATAAAAGAGGCTTAAGAGGAGCCAATGAAACAACAAGTTTCAGGCTAGACCCAACAATCATTGTGTTTTTTAATTTCACAAGCTTGAATTCCCATCAGATAGATAGGAATGAAGAACTGGAAACAAATTTCAAAACTCCACTTACTATCTTTATAGTCCCTCTTAATTATTGCACATAGACTTCAGTTAGAAAATAATGCACATAACTGTCACTCAAGAGAATTTTTAAGCTGCCTGTGGAATTATTTTTATCATTTATTTTTATCCTACTTTTAAGAAGTCCTTCAGGAATTTTTATATAGACCTCTGGGATAGGTGCCTCTTGCCTTATGGTATCTGGTTAAGCCAGATGGTATTCAAACAGGACCAAAACAACTAATCTCAACATTATGTCTTTCAGATTAGACTAATTTCTTGCCAGATCAGTGGTTCTCTTGGTTATCCAGGTTCTTTTCTTTGTACTGTAAGTATCCAGCTTATAGATTTTCTTTGCATATGATTTTATGAATCTCCCTTCCTACTCAAAACCTGGTTTTGGAAAGCAGTCCTACTTTGATAATGTAGTACACTTACTACAAGTGGAGAGTGCTCTTTCTAGACATATGCTTCCCACGCAAATGAATATGCACATATGCCATTCCTTTCCTCCCCCCCCCACACACACACTAACTTTCATCTCTCTAGGTAATCCATTCTACTTCTGACAATCCCTTATGCATAGGTTTGTATAGGTCCGTTTTTAGCCACCAAGCACAGAGATTGTCACAAAAAGTGAAGCTTCTCTCCATTTTCTTTCTGTTATTTATTTATTTATTTATTTATTTTTGGAAATTAAAACATCATTTCCCACTCCTATCACCTACCAGAGGCCTTGGAAGAGAAGGAGGATTTCTCACTCACTATCTCTTGTCATAAATGCATAAATGATGGTTAAAGAAAGCTGCTTTCCCCAGAGATTCAAGCACAACTTGCCAATAGTTCCGGTGATTGGAATCTCTTGTCTTCTCATCAATTGTTACTGCTGACATAACCTGCTGGACCGGGTTTGTTAATCAAGGGTCAACAACATCCTGAGTCTTATTTCATTTACTTCCTGATTCTAATAAACCTCCTTCCTCCCTTCAGGAAGGAAGGTTTCAATTAAAAGGAAAGAGCTACACAATTGTTACATAGAGAGATGCTTTAGTTTTTTCTTTCCACATTGTGTATCTTTTCACTTTTTAAAACTAATTTTCCATGTTTCCACGGAGCAATATTCACTAGAAAATAGTGAAAGCTGAAATCTTACTTTAGGGAGTCCCTTCTTGTAAAACACACATTTCATAACTATGTTAGTTATGAATTTTTCAAGTGCTTTATAAGCTTGACGAATTTTCCTTCTAACAGTTGTTTACTCCAACCTTTTGTTGTACATAGCATTGCATTTTGTCACATGCTTTCCTTAAATCTAATGGCAGAAACATCATTTTCATTTCATTATATTAAAATATTGATTTTGAGGCCAATCTGCTTTTGATGAAAGTAGAGGAAATCGGTCAGGCAGTTAGATTTCCATAACCAGCAGCCCTGCTTCCTGTCTTTGACAGGAAGTTCTGATCTGGCTTGAAGAGTCATTGGTCCTGTATGCAGTTTTGCCCTGACCATTAGCCAGAAATGCATGTATTAGATACACTTTTTTTTTCCTTCCTTAGCATAGCAACCTAATGAGCACTGTTGCCTGGAAGCTATGTGTGAACAAATACTTCATTGGTCCTCGGGTGTGCACCAGAATCCTACTCTGCCACTGGGATGGAGATGTCAGTGGATACTTCATGGAGATTTATGGTTGGACCAGCTGGACTAGCCATTCACCTCTCCTTATTTCAGCTTAATCGTTTGAAATACCAAGTTACTTTCTTAAGCTGTCTGCTGTGGCTTCCCCAAGTACGGGCCTCCCTGCTCTAACGGCCAAACAGTGGATACCACTAGCAGACCTCCTACACTTTTATTTGCCCCTGCGGGCACAAATCTGAGAGTAGAGAACCCTAAGAACTCTGTGCTTTCCGCTTACACCTGCACGTGAGTGCACCTTCTAGCAAGTACCTGTAGAGCCCCAGATTCTGGGTCCCTCTAAGCTAGCAGCCAGACATAAGATCCCTCCCACCGACATCCTTACTGTGAGCAACATAGGGATCACTGGGACAGCATTTGCAACATTGAAGCCCCTGTTCTGTGGGTCTCCCAGTAGAGTCCAGGCAAACAATTCCTGGAGCCAAGATGGTGCAACCCAGACAAATCTGAGTGCCTGGAACACAGTACTGCAGGCCTGTAAGCCACCGAGCCATTCACAGCATGTGCATATGTGCACTGAGACCAGGAACCGAACCAGCACCCACACCTGTACTTACACTCTGTCCTTCCAGGCAGCTACACTTGCTAGCAACAAGTCATTCAAGGCATGCTTGCATGAACACTCCCACACATATGCACATGCACCTGTTACCCCTTAGCTACATCTGAAACATCAATATTTACTTTCAAACTGATGGAACTCTCTCATCTTCCTGAAGAACACTCTAGGCTCCAGATACAGATAGATCCAATCTGAAGTACAGGCTCCAGGAACAAACAGCTAAGGCTATAGACAATCAGATGGCTGGAGGCTTGCATAAGAACATATCCAACAAAAATCAGGACATCGTGGCTTCACCAGCAACCCCCAACATCAATGGATATTTTAATTCATAAGAAACACAGGAAAATTATTGAAAATCTATGCTTATCCAGTTATTAGAGACACATAAAGAGGAAACAAAGCTCTCAAAGAAATACAGGCAAATACAACCAAACAAAGAGAGGCATATAAATAGGAAATAAACAAAAAAATAGAGGTTATCATGGACAGACAAGAAACCAAATACAAACAGATGATGGAAATGGTGCAAGACATGAAAACAGAATTAGAATCAATAAAGAAAACACACACTGAGAAACTCCAGGAGATCAAAATTCGAGAGAAGTGATCAGAAACCACAGAGGTAAACATCATCAACAGAATTCAGGATATGGAGGAAAGAATCTGAGGAGTGAAGACACAATTGAAGAAATCAATACAACTCTCAATAAAGACATAAAATCAGAGAAGTTCCTGACTAAAAACATGCAAGAAATCAAGGACACCATGAAAAGACAAAACCTAAGAATAATTGGAATAGATGAAAAAGAAGATTACAGGCTCCTAGTGCCAGAACATATTTTCAAGAAAATCATAGAAGAAAATTTTCCCAACTTAAAGAAAGAGATGTCTGTAAATACACAAGAGGCTTACAGAACACCAAATAGACTTGACCAAAAAAGAAACTCCTCAACTCACATAAGACTCAAAACACTAAATCTACAGAACAAAGAAAATAACCAAGGGAAGAAGGCCAAGTAACATATAAAGTTAGATCTATGGGAATCACAACAGACTTCTCAACAAAAACCATGAAAGCCAGAAGAGCCTGGGCAGATGTCATTACACACTCTAAGAGAACACAGACATTAACCCAGATGACTATACCCAGCAAAACTTTCAGTCAACATAGAGGAGAAAACAAAATATTCCATGACAAAACTAAACTTAAAAATATCTACACAGCAACCCAGGCAAATGATGCTAAAAGGAAAACTACAAGCTAACAAAATCAACTTCACCCAAGAAAACACAAGATATAGATAACATCACAACAAAAAATTGAAAGAAAACAGGTACACAAACACACTATCACCACAAACTCCACAATGAAAGGAACTAACATTTATTGGTCACTATTATCTATCTATTAACATCAATGGACTCAACTTTCCAATAAAAAGACACAGAGTAGCAGAATGGTTGTGGAAATAGGATCCAACTTTCTACTGCATTCAAGAAACACCTCTGCAACAAAAATAAACACTACCTCAGAGTAAAGGGCTGGAAAAAAGGCTTCTTAAGCAAACAGAGCCATAAAAATGGCTGGAGTCACCATCCTAATAATAAAATAGACTTTCAACCACAATTATTCAAAAAGGATGAGGAGGGACACTTCATTCTCATCAAAGGAATCACAATCCTGAACATCTATGCCCCCCAAAAGAGTACCTGCATTCCTAAATGAAACATTATTAAAGCTTAAATTGCACATCGATCCCAACACATTAATAATGGGAGCTTTCAAAACTCCACTCTCACCAAGGGACAGATCATTGAGACAGGAAATAGGGAAATAATGATACTTACAGAGGTCCTAAATCAAACAGACCTAATAGATGTCTACGTAACTATTCACCCAAACCAGAAAGAGTATACTCTCTTCTCAGGACCTCTACAAAATTGACCATCTACTCAAGCATGAAGCAAGCCTCAACAGATACCAGAAGACTGAAATAATCACTTGTATCCTATCAGACCACCATGGCCTAAAATTAGACCTCAAAAACAACATAAATAACAAAACCCCACACACTCATCTAAACTAAACAACTCTCTATTCAATGACAGTTGGGTCATGGAAGACATAAAAAAAGAAATTAGAGACCTCCTAAAAGTCAATGAAAATGAAGGAACAACTTACCCATACTGATGGAACACAGTGAAAGCAGTGCTAAGAGGAAAGTTCATAGCACTAAGTGCCTTCAGAAAAAAAGTGTGAAATATTTCTTACAGACAACTTCAAAACACATCTAAAAGCCCTAGACAGGGGGGAGAAGTAGACAAACCCAAGAGGAGTATATGATTGAAAATGATCAAACTCAGCAGAAATCAATTAGAAACAAAGAGAACAATTCAAAGGATCAATGAAACCAAGTGCTGGCTCTTTGAGAAAATCGACAGCATAGACAAACCCTTACCCAAACTAACTAAAAGGCAGAGAGAAACTGTCCAAATCAGCAAAACCAGAAATGAAAAGGGGGACATTAATTTGCACAGGAGAGAACTTCCTGAACAGAACAACAAAAGAACAGGCTCTAAGAGCAACAATCAATAAACTGGAACTCACAAAACTGAAAAGCTTTGTAAAGCAAACAATGCTGTCATCAGAACAAAACGACAGCCTACAGACTGGGAAAGAACTTTCACCAACCCTAAATCTGACAGAGGACTAATATCCATAATATATAAAGAACTCAAGAAGTTAAAAAGCAACAAATCAAGTAATCCAATTAAAAATGGGATACAGAGCTAAATAGAGAATTCTCTGTAGAGGAATATAGAAAGGCAGAGATACAAATAAATGCTCAAGTACTTAGTCATCAGGGAAATACAAATCAAAATGAACCTGAGATTTTATCTTACACCCATCAGAATGGCTAAGATCAAAAACTCAAGTGACAATACATGTTGGAGAGAATGTGGAAAAAGGGGAACCCTCCTCCCTTGCTGGTGGGAATGTAAACTTGTACAACCACTTTGGAAATCAATCTGGCATTTTCTCAGATAATTAGGAATAGTGTTACCTCAAGATGAAGCTACACCATTCCTAGGCATTTATCCAAAAGATGCTCAAGTACACAACGAGGAAATTTGCTCAACAATGTTTGTAGCAGCTTTATTTGGGATATCCAGAATCTGGAAAGAACCCAGATGTCCCTTAGTTGAGGAATGAACACAGAAATTGTGGCACATTTACACAATGGAATACTACTCAGCAACTAAAAACAAGGAAATCATGAAGTTTTCAGGAAAATGGTAGGAACTAGAAAAGATCACCCTGAGTGAGGTATCCCAGAAGCAGAAAGACACAGACGGTATATACTCTCTTATAAGTGGATATTAGACATACAATATAGGATAAACAAACTAAAATCTGTACACCAATAAAAGATAAGCAAGAAGGAGGACCCTGGGTAAGATTATCAATCCTCACTCAGAAAGACAAACAAGATGGACATTGGAAGAAGGAGAAAACAGGAAACAGGAGAGGAGCCTGTCATAGAGGGCCTCTGAAAGACTCTACCCAGAAGTATATCAAAGCAGGTGCTGAGACTCATAATGAAACTTGGGGCAGAGTGCAGGGAATCTTATGAAAGAAGGGGCAGATAGAAAATCCTGGAGGGGACAGGAGGTTCACAAGGAGATCAACAGAACCAAAAAATCTAGGCCCAAGGTTCTTTGCAGAGACTGATACTCAAAACCAAGGACCTTGACCCCTGCTCAGATGCAGCCTATGGCTGCTCTGTTTCCAAGTGGGTGCCCTAGTAAGGGAATCAGGTGCTGTCTCTGACATGAACTCAGTGGCCCTTCTTTGATCATCTCCCCCTGAGAGGATGCAGCCTAGCCAGGCCAGAGAGGGAGATAATGCAGCCAGCCCTAATGAGACCTGATAGGTTAGGGTCAGATGGAAGGGGAGGAGGGCCTCCCCTATCAGTGGACTAGGAGAAGAGGAAGGGAGGATGGGATTAGGAGGAGAAGAGGGAAGGGGCTACATCACTGACACATAGTGATTACATTTCAGTAAATAATAAATTAAAAAAAGAAATTAAAAAAGCCATCTGAAATGCCAGAGAAAGCCCCTCAGAGAAAACCCTTTCTTGGGAAGCCTCTCCTACAGTAGCTTGTTTGCATTCACTCTGCAATTAATCCTTCTTTTAAAAGTGTTTACTCTCAGGGAAAATCCTTTTAAAACTGTTGTTAGAAAATTCATTTCTCAAGTTCACAAGACAAAGAATTCAGAGTCAGTCACTAAGTGGCAGGCTTGATGATCATGGACATGTGGCACTTTAGCCTGAATTTCAGAAATCTGGGATGAAAAAGTCTCTATTTTTCTTTTTTAATTAAATTTTTATTTTTTTATATTACAGTTTATTCACTTTGTATCTAAGCTGTAGCCCCCTCCTTCTTCCCTTCCAATCCCACCTTCCCTCCCTCATCTCCTACTATGTCCCTTTCCAAGTCCATGGATAGGGGAGGTCCTCTTCCCCTTCCATCTGAACCTAGCTTATCAGGTCTCATCTGAACTGGCTGCATTGTCCTCCTCTTTGGCTTGGCAAGGCTGCTCCCCGATCCAGGGGAAGTGGTCAAAATGCTAGCCACTGAGTTCAAGTCAGAGACAGTCCCTGTTCCCCTCACTAGGGAACCCATTTGGATACTGAGCTGCCATGGGCTACATCTGTACAGGGGTTCTAGGTTATATCCATGAATGGTCCTTGAGAAAAAAACCCTGTGCACAGATATTTTGGTTCTGTTGCTATGCTTGTGGAGCTCCTGTCCTCTCCAGGTCTTACTATCTCTCCCTTCTTTCCTAAGATTTCCTGCACACTGTCGAAAGTTAGTCTATGAGTCTCAGCATCTGCTTTAATACACTGCTGGGTAGAGTCTTTCAGAGACCCTCAGTGGTAGGCTCCTTAATTACAACTAACTAGCCCACATCCTTCTGAGGACAAATCATTCCTGTGAACAACTTTTTACATTAGTAGATTTGGTTTGGTTTTGCCAGTACTTTGGGTGTTTTTGTGTTTTGTTTTTTGTTTGTTTGTTTGCTTTTCTTTTTTTGTATCTGTATTTTAAAAGGATATTTTTGTGTGGTTTTTTAAATGACATTTTATCAGACCCAGTTATCAGTGTAATAGAAGCTTCACAGAATTAGTTGGATTTTTAAAATTTTCTACAACAGTTTACCAAAGATTAGTATTTTCTTTTAAGTCTTCTATAAAATTTACCAGTGAGAACATATTGAAATGAGATTTTGTTTTTTTCGGAAAAAAATAAAGTGTTAATTTTAATTTTTATAGTTGTCTAGTTCTATCCAGTGTCTCTATTTTTAGTTTTGTCAGTTTGTGACTTCCTATAAAAATGCCCTTCATGAGTGTTATCTAATCTAACTGCATGCTGATGGCTTTAGATTGAATTTTGTCCTTTTCTAAATTTAAACTCAATGTCTAGCTTCAATCTTTTGAGAAGCTATAGCCTTTAGGAAACATAATTTAAGTGATATCAAAAGGCTGGGTGAATAGTATTAGTGTCCTTAACAAGTGATGTAGAGTTAGTCTTAGGCTTTGTGTCTCCAATGATGTAGAAGAGAGCAGTTTTCATCTTAAAGACTACTTTTGTTTATTTCACTGTACCCTTTTCTTTCTGTTGTTGTTTGCATTCTCTTGCCAGCTTTTTGTATCTTTGAATTAAAAAGTATCACACGCCTAGGGATATATCCAAAATATGCTCAAGTACACAACAAGGACATTTGTTCAACCATGTTTGTAGCAGCTTTATTCATAATAGCCAGAATCTGGAAACAACCCAGATATTCCTCTATGTAGAAATGGATACAGAAATTGTGGTACATTTACACAATGGAATACTACTCAGCAATTAAAAACAAGGAAATCATGAAATTTGCAGACATGTGGTGGGAACTAGAAAAGATCACCCTGAGTGAGGTATCCCAGAATCAGAAAAACACACATGGTATATACTCACTCATAAGTGGATATTAGACATATAAGATAAGCATACTAAAATCTGTACATCTAATGAAGCTAATCAAGAAGTAGGACCCTGGATTAAGATGCTCAATCTTCATTCAGGAAGGCCAAGGAGACAGACATCAGAAGAGGGAGAAAACAGGGAACAGGACAGGAGCCTATCACAGAGGGCCTCTGAAAGACTCTACCCAGCAGGGTATCAAAACATATGCTGAGATTCATAGCCAAACTCTGGACAGAATGCAGGAAATCTTATAAAAGAAGGAGAGGATAAAAAAACATGGAAGGAACAGGAGCTCCACGAGGGGAGCAACAGAACCAAAAAATCTGGGCCCAGGGATCTTTTCTGAGACTGATACTCCAAACAAGACTCTAAGACTGATATCTCCATGCATGGAGATAACTTCAAATCCCTGTACAGAAGTAGCCCAAGGCAGCTCAGTATCCAAGAGGGTTCCCCAATTATAGGACCAGGGACCATCTCTGACATGAACACATGGGCTGGCTCTTTGATCACCTCCACTTGAGGGGGGAGCAGCATTACTAGTCCACAGAGGAAGACAAAGAAGCCAATCCTGATGAGACCTGATAGACTAGGGTCAGATGGAAGGGGAGGAGGCCTTCCCCTATCATTGGACTGGGGTAGGGGCATAGGAGAAGAAGAGGGAGGGAGGATGGGATTCGGAGGGGATGAAGGAGGGAGTTACAGCTGGGAAACAAAGTGAATAAACTGTAAATAACAAAAATTTAAAAAATTTGAAAAAGAATAAAAAAAATAAGCCTTCCAAAAACAACAACAACAACAACAAAGCAGCTAAGCAAGAAGGAGGACCCTGTGTAAGATGATCAATCCTCACTCAGAAAGACAAAAGGGATAGACATTGGAAGAAGGAGAAAACAGGAAACAGGACAGGAGCCTACCACACAAGACCTCTGTCAGACTTTACTCAGCAGTGTATGAATGCAGATGCGGAAACTCATAACCAAATTTTAGGCAGAGTGCAGGGAATCTTATGAAACAAGGGGGAGATAGAAAGACCTGGAGGGAGAGGAGCTCCACAAGGAGAGCAACAGAACCAAAGAATCTGGGCACAGTGGTCATTTCTGAGACTGATACTCCAACCAAGAACCATGCATGGATATAACCTAGAACCCCTGCACAGATGTAGCCCATGGCAGCTCGGTCTCCAAGTGTGTGTCCTAGTAAGAGGAACAGGGACTGTCTCTGACATGAACTCAGTGGAAGGCTCTTTGACCAACCCCCTTCCTGAGTCGAGAGCAGCCTTGCCAGGCCACAGAGGACAAATGCAGCCAGTCCTGATGAGAACTGATAGACTAGGGTCAGATGGAAAGGGAAGAGAACCTCCCCTAGCCATGGACTTGGAGAGGGACATGGGAGGATGAGGGAGGGAGGGTGAGATTGGGAGGGAATGAGAGAGGGGGCTACAGCTGGGATACAAAGTGAATAAGCCATAATTAATATAAAAAATTTTAATTAAAAATAGTATCACACGTACATGGCATATAATTGAAATTTAAAAATCTTTTTGAGTTATTTCATGTATATGAGCATTTTGTTTGCATGTATATATAATGCCACATGCATGCCTGATACTCTTGGTCAGATGTGGGGATGAGAACCCAGAACTGGAGTTAAAGATGGTTGTGATCCCATTATGTGGGTTCTAGGAACCAAACCTGGGTCCCATGAAAGAGCAGTGAGTTCTCTTAATTGCCCTTGTTTTTTTTTTTTTTCAGAACTTGTTAAATTTATTAACTGTGTTATGTAGTCCATTTATGTTTGATGTTATTATTTATATGGATTAATTTCCCTCTGTGATATTTGTTTTCATTTGAGTAACTTGAATCTATTTGTTGGAAGGTGGCTGGCCTTTTAGATAATTAGCAACTCTAGGCATGAACAACCCCCTTCCAGCCCAGAGTAGATATTTAATACAGTTATTTGCCTGGTTATGTGTTTTGTAACTAGCTGGATTCTCTTAATGAAATATTTTCTCTCCCAGTTGTTAAGGCACTCAGCTTCCTCCTGAATGAAATTCAGTTTGTAGTATGCCCACAGTCAACCCAACAAATCAGTCCTTTGCTAGAGGTCTCTTCTACTTCTGGCTACACCTTAAAATTCATTTACAAGTCCACTGATGGGGGGGGACCTCCTCCCCATTCATCTGATCCTGTTTTACCAGTTATCTTCAGGACTGGCTGCAAAGCCCTCCTCTGTGGCCTAACAGGACTGCTCCTCCCTTCCGGGGTTGGGAGGCGAGGGAGGGAGGGAGAGACTGGGAGGGAATGAGGGATCGGGACACGGCTAGGATACAGAGTTAATAAAATGTAACTGATAAAAAAAAAGAAAAATAAATAAAAGGTGTCAAAAGTTGTCCAGGAAAAAAAAATTCATTTACAGCAGGAATAGATTACACTTAAAATGAATCCAATAAAAACTGTCTTCTTCTTTGCTCTCCCCAGTCTCTGCCTAGAAATCTAGTCACCTTTCTCCACAATCTCTTTGTTTTGAGACACCATATATAGGTGAGCCTTTTGTCACAGTGCCTAACTACAGTCATGAGGTTCCACTATCTTTAAGATCACTTTTAGATTCCACGGAAATACTTACTGTCTCTAGGATGAGATTAGGGTCTTTTACTCAGAGTTTCTCTCTGGTTTCTCCCCTACCCCAGGCAAAACCTGTGAGTCAAGGCTCTGGAATGTCAAATTTCTGCATGAAAGTCAACCCCACCCACACTTTCTTAGAGCTGAGAATTTAAGAAGGGTAAAGCAGTAACTGAGGCTTTTCTCATGGTATGTAAATAGTTCATGAGCTGGGGCAAGGGTTATCTGGGCTGGCATCTGAGTCTGCAGCAGCAAGACTGAATTCCAGTTTATGCACAGAGTAGTGCACAAGGCCCAAGGGATACTGATATCTCCTCCAACCAGGAGGAAAGTGTGTGTTTGGGAGCAGGGGTACCTTAAATACCAGATTTTTACTTATCATAATGAGTTATCATCGGTTTTCTTGACTAGATCTGTGTGTTTACTGTTTGTCCTCTGGACCTTTCCTAGCATCTTTTAGTGATTTCCAAAATATTTTCCACAAGGTTTACTGAGAACAATGTCATTGGAGTTCACGTTGCTATGCCATTATTCAATGTCCAATTTCCTTATATTGCTGCACTTGGTAAGCTTTCCCTTAGGAAAGCCTCCCAAACAATTCAGAGGGAAGATTTGCCTTGAAATAAGTAACTTTAACTCAGATAATGGGGCTTACCAAGCTTGTGAGGTAGAGAAGTCTTCAATAGCTTTTCCTTTTAGAGATTAAGAAGATACAAAAAGAAGCAAGAACATTCCAAGAATAGAATAAGAAGCCCCGGAGATGTTAATGCTCAATTTCAACTAAGCACAGATAACTGCAACGGAACCAAGAAAAACAAGAGACTTGACCAAAGAAACTCAGTAAACTGACTAAACAAGCCCACAGCCTTTGATAAGATCCAAGTGGAAATCTTACCATTTACTACCAGTAAGAACTTTAGCAATAATTTTTCCTATGCAAGTTTGTCATCTGTAAATTGAGCTAATGATAATGACTTCCTAATAAAGTTTGCACTTCAGGAAGCTTATTATAAGCTTCCTACCAAGATTGTGACATTAAAATGGTTGATTACCACTAATAGATGTAAATAATCTGTTTTCATCCATTCCACAGCAAAAATACAAAACCACACCTCAGCTTCTGTATTATCTCTAGTGATTTGTATCTGAAGCTGCTGTTTGAGAACAAATTACATCCAAACTCCAAAGACTGAAGAGTTTTTACTCTTTATTATGCCCCCCCCCCAAACTCACTAACCTCTCTTTTCTTAGATGAATCTTAGAGAGACTTTAGCGTGTCTTCTTACTTACCCTCTCCCTACTTAGCTCTTCTAAGGTCAGGGTCACTAAGGATTAAATTTCTCCAAGAAATTCCATGCTGAGGATGAGGAAATGTTACCCAAGGGAACCTAGGCAACCTGAGAGAAGCTTGTTACCTAACCAAATTGTCTCTCTCACCAAGGGCATGGCAGAGAGGGAAATGAGAATTTCTTTTTGCCCAGTTCTGGAAAAAACTTGTAAAATAAACATCTGTTCCTCCCAATTTTTATCTCTTTAATTGTTGAGAAGAAAGTGAGAAACAACCTTAGAAATTAGTAATATGGACACTCCAACCTAAAGACACACTGTGAAACATGCAGGGCAGGGCACAGAATGGCATCTAAGTGCAGCACCAAGAGCACAAGATCTCTGAGTTATATCCTATTAATGTAAGCAACGTGAGAATTAGAAGGTCAACAGTGTCACCATGAGATATAATAAGATATATTATAACCAACTGCAACTGAAACAGTCCTGAAGGTTTCAAAAATTCCATTGCAAACCTGGGCTGTTTGCCCATGTCTTTAAACCCAGTACTGGGGAGGCAGAAGCAGGAAGTTCTCTTTCAGTTCTAGGCCAGCCTGGTCTACACAGGGAGTTTCTGGCCAGAACTGTTAGGGTATTCAAGGGTTCAATTTGCTTCTTCTTTTTTTTTTTTTTTAAGTGTATGCGTGCTCTGTCCGCAAGTACACCTACTTGCCAGAATAGAGCATTGGATCCCTATAGGTATTATTTTCAGCCACTATGTGGTTTCTGGGAATTGAACTCAGGATCTCTGGAAGAATAGTCAGTGCTCTTATCCCCTGAGTCATCTCAAAATCTCAGGTTCACTTTACTTAAGATTAAGTAAAGGACTAATCAAACTCTTACCAATTGATCACCACTGGCCAGTGTTAAGTAGGAGAAAAGAAGTCATGGTCAGGATTCCAAAGAATCTTATGTATTAAAAGAGAAATGATGTTTTCTTAATGAAATAATTTGTCTTGGACAGTTTAGATTTTAGAATAAATTTTTAAATGTCCGGTTATAAAGAGGATATTAAATACTGAGAAAAAAAATTTGAAGTAGCCGGGGGGGGGGGTAGGGGTGGGTATTAATTAAGCCCAGGGAACAGTAAGTCACAAACTTGTTTTTTGTATTTTCTAAAAACTTCCATCTGAAACTCACATAACGTGTTACATAAAAAAAAAAAAAAAAAATTCACGTTTGACCTGGAAAAAGCATGTAGAGTATGGAAGGTAAGAAGACTTGCATTTAGTGTAACAGTGTAAAGCCCGCTTGTATACACAATCTTCATAATTCATTTAATTTCTCTACAAATTCTTACACTTTCTTGAGCATTTATTTTTGCACACATTTCTATTAATAGACAGACTTTAAACTTCACTGATTTCTATCTTTGGCCTCAGATGTGTTCGGTGAGACAGGATTACAATAACAATAACAACAAAAAAATAACTCGACTGCTAAGTTTCAAGACAGGAAAGCTATCTACAGTGTAGCCCCACTGATGTGCATGAAATTAGTCATGGATACAAGAATGCACTATTGAAAATGCTTAGGTTACGGTGCTCGGATTTTATTTCCAAGATTTCAGCACTTAGCTGAAATGCTAAGGCAATGGTTTTCAACCTGTGGGTCGCAACTCCTTCATATCAGATATACTGCATAGCATATATTTGCATTATGATTCCTAACAGTAGCAAAATTACAGTTATGAAGTAACAACAAAATAATTCTATATTTGGAAATTGCCACATGAGAAACTCTAATAAAGGGAGCAATTATCAGGAAGGTTAAGACCCACTGGTTTAAGGGAAAAAATTAAGATCATTTACAGGTATTTCAGCTGTTATTTGGGTTGTTATCATCATTACTTAAGAACTCATTCACTGATTTTTGTACAAAGCTGTGCTGATTTCTCCTTTGATTTCATGTTCTCTTCTCCAACACTGGTCCTTTACTAAAATGTGAGTGTGCACTACTACTGATTACAACTTGTCTTTTAGAGTCCAAGGCTTCGTCATATTTCCTCTACTGCTCTTCCTCTCCCTGTGCACTCTCTATCACCCACAATTTATTTGAAATTAGTATTTTTATTTTCCATAACTCTAAATTAGTCAGCCTTACTTACCCATCTTTTCACATTTTACAATGAACAGAACCTTCATCCTGCTCCTGAGTGGATTATTACTCCTTTTCTCCTAGCCCTATCAGATCATTTTATAGCACAATGAAATACCACTGTGCTGCTTACACTCCCTCTAGTTATCTAGGAATGGAGAAGAGACAGTAGTATGTTTTGACTGAAGGGTCACTCCAGGCATAGTTCTCATCAGCTCAATGAGCAGTGTGACACAACAGCATCGGAAGTATCAGTAACAATCTCATGACTCACGTTACCCATGGTGTCAGATCCTATAATCATCTCACCATGTTCCCGAAGTAGAAAAAAGCTTGAAGACACATTAGTGAACATTGTCATTAAAACTATGAACCATAAGCTCACCTCAGCAGCACATCCTAAAACTGGAGGTGGGGGGAACTGAGCCAGAAGCAAATAGAAAAGTTCTCTTCAGATTATGCTTATATGCATGAGCTAGGAAAAAGCCAATGGGAAAAAACAAAAAAACAAAACCTAGATGTGGGTATCCTGGATGAATCAAGTTTTGTTTTTGATATTTTCCTTTTTCTTTCCTTTCTTTCTTTCCTTCCTTCCTTTCTCTTTCCTTCTCTCTCTCTCTTTCATTTTGTTTTTTGAGTCAGAGATCAGGCTCTAACTATGTCTCCCCAGTGTTGGGATTAAAGGTGTGCACCACCACTGCCTGCCAGGATGAATCAAGGGTTTTTGATTTACTTACTAGCTACAAACCTACCTGGTTTTACTGAAATTTATTTTTCTCATATGAAAAAAAAAAAAAAAAAAAAGGGAGTCGACAGTCCTTCTGGTGATTAAGACTATATTTGAAGAATAAATTTTGTAAACTCTAAAGTGCTGTAAAAAATTACAGTGCTTAAAAAAACACAAAGTGCCCGGCCTTGAGGAATACTGAAGCTGCTGGAGGGGGACATGTCTGAGTCTGATCTAATCAGAAAGTGAGACCGGTGCATGGCCGACATGTTGTTGAAGCTAGGTACTGATTTTGGATTAGGTGCAGGGAATCTTATGAAAGAAGGGAGAGATACAAAGATCTGGAGAGGACAGGAGCTCCACAAGAAGAGCAACAGAACCAAAAAAATCTGGGCCTAGAGGTCTTTTCTGAGACTGATACTCCAAGCAAGGACCATGCATGGAGATAACTTCAAACCCCTGCACAGAAGCAGCCCATGGCAGCTGAGTATCCAATAGGGTTCCCCAATTATAGGACCAGGCACCATCTCTGACATGAACTCAGTGGCTGGCTCTTCGGTCACCTCCCCTTTTTTGGGGAGCAGTCTTACCGGGCCACAGAGGAGGGTAATGCAGCCAGTCCTAATGAGACCTGATAAGCTAGGGTCAGATGGAAGGGGAGGAGGATCTCCCCAGGAGTGGGGGAGGGGCATAGGAAGCGAAGAAGGATTATGAGGGTATGAGGCAGAGGGCTATAGCTGGGATACAAAATGAATAAACTGTAATTAATAAAGAAATAAATTTAAAAAAATGTGGCTGATAGCCTTTGGTTCTGGTTTGGGATCGGGGATGGCTTACTCCAACTGTCAGCATGACTTAGAGGCTCCATATCACCTACATGGAAAAATATGTCAAACAGCAGTGACTTATGCTGAGAACATCCCAGCGGGAGGAAAGAAAAACCTTGTTTATTCTTCAGGAATACTGAAATGCCCTGGAGTGCACTGACATCCTATGACAGTGCCATCAACAATACTTTCAACTCCAGCCACTGTTTCTGTGTTTGAAAACAATTCTGTTTCTTTTATATTTTCTATTTGGAAATTAAAAGGAGGTGGTCTTAAATGAACTAAAAATGGGACCTCTCCCAAAAAAAACCACACAGAAGTTACAGATGAACAATCCTAGGGTGGAACAGTACAGTACAGTCTACAAACGTCTGCTAGTAAATATTATATAGGAAGAAAATTATCATACAACTCCAGAGAAAGATTGTGCTTTGGACTCTGACAATTTAGAGTTGAAGAATTAGAATATGTGATAAAAGATTTAGAAACTAAAAGTGTCAAGGTTAAGATATGTTATGAGGTCAGATTAGATCAAATAAGTTATGCTTTCTGCATACAGGTGTTTATAAATTACTTTATAAACTTTATATACTTTACTTTATAAATTAAAACAACATATGGAAACAATCCAAAACTATCAGCACTTCCTTACTGACATTTCAAATGAACAATACCCAAGGGTAAAAAAAAAAAAAAAAAAGAAATCTCCTGTTAAAATGTCTATCATATAATTTGGGAAGCATATTTTACTCAAAATGACATTTTGTAAAATGACAAACTAGAAAAACCTTACGGTAAGTTGCCTTCCATGAAGTACTTGAAATACTTGAAGTACACAAAATACCTAATACAAGTCACATGCTCCTATATAAATTCTAGTTAGAATTTCAATAGGACAAAAACAAACCACAAAACGTCGCTAAGAATAAACAGAATACATTATCAGTTAACATTAGTAGCCTGTGTCAAATGATTTGAAGTGCTTTTATTTCTCAAAATGTTTGTGAGAAAATTTAGAGTTGGAAACTCTCAGGGCACCGATGAGGCATGTTATTAAGTAGAATTTTACAAATTAATAAAAGCATATAGAGTTTTGAAAGTCCTCAGTGTATGTTGAAAGGTTAGTATGCTAACAATATTGCTAAAATTAGCTACTAGATGCTTATATTCTGGTGAGAAGTAACTTTATTAAGTCAGTTACCACAGATGGCAAAAGAAAGGTTACTAAAAAGTTACAAAACAAGAAAAGAAAAATGTCACTCCAAATTTTGGGAGAAAAATAACACCATAAAAATTTTATTTTACTTAATGTTATATTTGGTCTTCCATCATTATGCATCATAAAAAATTGTCTTAAGTTCTTATATAAAAAAACTTGAACAGTAAATGAAGTAAATGAGCTTAAACATAGCACCAAAAATCCCATTTAAAAATTAATTCACAAGCTCCATGTATTAGTTTCAAATTACTTTGTGCATTTTTGAAAAGTAGCCTTAAGCAGTAAGTGGTAAGTAATAGAGAGGGCAAAGAGCACTTTTTTCTTGATCTTCTCAACAAAGCAAACAATCTTCTGAATACTTCATTAAAGTTTCGTCATAAAAATTCTTTAATTTTTCTATCTAAATAATATAGTGGGTGAAGTAAGAAAATACCAAAGCCTGCTAACACAGAAAGTTTAAAGTTACATATTTACATCATAAAAGAGGGCTATTTTAAATCAATCAAACAGCTAAACAAATATAACAAAGTTTGTCCAGACCTCAATCTGGGTATTGTGAAAATTGGGCTGTCAGTCAATGGATCCAATGCTAGAAAAGAGGTGACATTCTAAGAGCCTGCATCTTAAGATGAAGACCAGGCTTTGGCCAGCTTATTTATCCTGAACTCAGTAGAATTCTTGACATTGGGAGAAAACTTGTGGATACAGATTTAAGGCCAGGGATGAGTATTCTTGGTAAAACATTCAGATCCCAGCTCACTTCATTTCCCTCTCTCCTAGGTTTACATCAAATTAAAGCACCATTTATTATATATTCAAAGTCCACAGGCAATTTAACTCCAAATAAGAAATACTAGGTATCCATAGCTCAGCTGTTAAAATTTAACAATAAATATATTAGAAATTTATTCTTCTCAAAAATCTCTGCAGAACAAAAAGCTGATGAGTGCTTTTTTTGGGGGGGGGTGGGGACTGCCATTTAAGGTACCCAGCAGCCCACATTTCAAAGTGTTACCATCATACTGATTACCTAAAGGTGATCCAAATAATATTAGAAAGCATAGGAAACATTTTTTTTCATAGGAAGCAACTCAGTTTCTAAAATTAAAAAAAATATATATAGTAGTGAAATATCTTATGACAAAGAAGATCCAAGGATTACACAATACAATCTCTAAAGTGGGATAGTAGAAAAGTTAATCATATTTTTTATATTTCTTTTTCCTTGTTAATTTATCTCTAGTATGAATTAAGGCATAAAGCAGCAAGAGTGCAAATGATTCCAAACACTTGGAATTTTATTGTAAACATCCCATAAAGAATGGCAACAAATTGTCCAGTATTTTTTTTGTCTTTGAAGGTAATTGTTTATAATGATCAACAACTGCCAAACAAAACATCTTTTATAAACCAAGCCAGTTTTGTTTACTTTTTTTCCCACCGAATTTTAGTTTAATAGACATTCTGCCCATATACAACATCACATCAACTATTAACTGAATGTTTCTCGATCTTAAAATTTATGGACACTAAGAACAAACGTAAAGTACAGTTTTGTTAATACTGTGCAAAGGATTACAAAAGACAGGGATGATAAGTTACAGAAGAAAGAAATAAATACTGATTGCCATCACCACAGTATTGTTTAAAGAATTAACATTTGTAGTACTGCCGAATGTGTATTTGATGCCATATGCAAAAACACATTTTCCATCTGGGTTTCTAGATATTTCAATATGGGATTTTAAAAGTAAATTATGAATGGTGATCTCAATACATATCAATAATTTTATTTTTTAGAAAATAATTACCATGCTTTTATATGTCTAAGTCCCATAGTCTAGATTTAATTAAATTAGGTATTAGAATAAGAAATGGGTATACATATAAATAAACACACCTTAACTCTAAGCTGCAGGGCTTTTCTATTTTATTTTTCTCAAAAATGAATCAGAAACTTCCAGTCTGGTTAAAGTACGCTAGGTTAAGTGCAGTCTTTATTGTGAAAGAGAAGTGGAGATAAAAGAGCAAGCACGAGAGGAAAGGAAAGGCAACAAAAGAAATACTCAAGGATTATGATTATAAGACTATATTAATGAATAAATATCAAGAAACCTGAGTGCTATCTGTGTTCCACAAAATACAGCACCATGAAAACATTTAATTTTATATTGGATTTTGAGCCCAAACTTTGTAAATGTGAAAAATTAACTTGGTGAAGAAACTCTGCTAAGACACGTAAAGTAAAAACAACATGCAAATATTTCACCATGAATTTTAAAAACAAGCTTTAACATGATCTTAGAATATTGCAGTAATATTCATAAAACCTTGCCTGCCACAAAGATGTTGGGGAATGTGGATAGCATTTTAAATAAAAGATTTTAAATATCAAAACTCCTATTCTTTCTCCCAGAACTATTAATTTCAGATTTCCAAAAGTTATTGTAATTGCTGGATGTAAAGAAAATCACGTTTTAAGAGTCATTTTTTTAAGGGCACGAAAATTCAGCTTTAAAGATAAGTACCAGTTGGCAAATGTGCATAAAATGATTCCATACATATATTAAGGTGTGCATCATTACCACAAAACTTACAAACTTTGAAAAATGCTAAGAAAAGTTTTATTAAAAAGTTAGAAGTGGTATTCACATTTTTCTCTTTTAATCACTGTATTGTCTGATGACAACCTACATGATTAGAACAAAAACAAGATAAATCACTCTACTTTAAAATATCTGAAAGCTAATTTAGGTGTATGAGAACTCAATTGTGTAGAATGAAACTTAGAAATCTTACTCAGTTGCTTTGCATCTGGGTGAAACAAAGCACTTTATGAAAGAATTCTAGAATAAGCCTGATTTCTGGGGAGGGAAAGAAAAATAAACAAAAAAGGCAAATTAAATTAAAAGGGTAGAAAGACACAGTTATCTGACAAAATCAGAATTAGCTATCAAGAAGACAAAACATGGATGATTAAGCATTAACAAATGCACAGGCTGAGTTCTAAAGAGGCAAATAATTGGTAGACAGTGTCCTCCATATAAAATATTCTCTTTTTTAATGTCTGGGAGAAGGTATGTCAAACTTGAAAAAAGCTACATACATACAAGTACACAAACACTTATACAAAAAACAAATTTAATTATTAGGCTAGTAGGTTTGTGAATGTTTTGGAGAGCATCCTATTGCTAGGTGAGACACAAACAGCAAGCCAGAGAAGAAACACATGATTCAATTTTATAAACATATACACATGCTAAGATCATAAAGCTTGGAATCAGAACATTAGCATTCATGAGGAATATTATAGCTTACTGACTATTCAGATATAGCATAGGATTAAACTTAAACATGTGTACATTCTCATGGGCCTAAATAGAACAGTGGTCTTCATTTGCAGAATTCTGAACTTGTTTCCTACTTTCTTTGCTATGGCTGAACCCAGATCTTATTTAGGTTTAAAAGATCTCTAGAAAACTGAAATGATAAATTAGTCAATATGATACAAATTATGACACATTTTTAGGGAGTGCTGTTAAAAAAACCTAAAATATAAATTGGGGAAAGAGGGAAGTCCAGATTAAAAAAGTAAAAATATTATTTCCCAGACTTTTATTTTCAACTTATGAAAATAATTTGCATGCAAACAGAACATATCTGTTTGTTTTATAATAAATGATAACTATGTTCACCTAACATAACCTGGTGACTAACTCTTTAAATTCTAATAACTGAAATCAACATCACAGCAAAATGCTGTTCACTAGTATTTCACAGTATCTCACTACATATAAAATATGCTTAAAATGTCTTTAGCCTTGTTATTCTAATTATGTATGCCTAAAAAATCTTGACATTTGGGGAATAAATGTGGCATTTTTATTTTCCAAAATAAATTATAAATAAAGCTTCAGACAGCTAACATCACACAAATGGCAATTCTTCTACATTTCAAGAGGTCATCTCTTCATAGAAGAATGTCAACAAAAATTCCACACTAAAATGGTACACATGATACATATTTGGGTATAACTAGGAATTTAAGCAACTATATTATGTTGATTGTTGTAGGACAAAATGTTATTGACTCCAGGAAAACACAGGCCCAATTTAGTCTAAATGCCCAAGAGATGAATAACTGAAATAGTGTATTTTAGTAAAAATCAAATGTAGACTCTCAAATGGGAACATTTTGAATCTATACTATGGTTAAAATGGCAGCTGAGCTATAACCAGAAATAGTTTTGGTATTGTGAAGAAAAACAACAACAAAAATATCAGCTTGGTCTGCTCTCTAGCAACAGACATTAGTGCCATTAACAGTTCGTTATACTTTCTTAAAGCCTGAACATCATTTCTACTGCAAGTGAAAATTGCTTAAGGGTATTAGTTCAAGAATAACCCCCCCACACGCCACCAAAAAGCAAAGTTATGTGTGTACTCCTTCCTCTGCACTTAACAGATTTTCAGATGCATGAAATGATCAAAAGCATGAGACAAACACGTCAGCTTAAGGAATATCCTGGACTACCAGGCATATATTAAGAAAATGCTTTATCGCACAAGTCTGATCTAAGTGCAACAAAACTGCTGTTACAAAAGCAGAGATCAATTATTATCCCTCCTACTTCAAGGATTTATGTAACAAAGTAGCACAACTGCTATCTAAAATTTGAGGAATAAAACTGATCTTGGAACTGAAGCTCACTTATGGAACCACGTGCACTCTATTGCTGTAAACAAGACCACAAATGATTTGAAAGAGTTTTCAACTATAAAATCATGATTCAAAATATCTGCAGTGCAATGAGGCTCTTTTTCTGGAAGTCTAGAACAGAAGAACCCTTTGGAATGAGAAGAGAAGAATCTGTTAAAGTTGATTCCAAGTATTAGCTAGCCAAAATATTCCAACTCAAGTTAGGTGCTTTGAGACCTTTTAAGATTCAAATGAAAACCAGTAACTTACATCTGTTAAGTAGTTAAGTGGTAGCAGAGATATATAAGTAGTAGGACCAAGTCTACTTACACAAATATGGTCTACAAAAACCTAGAGCATATAATACTTAGGAAACCTTGTTAATTACTACTATTAATTTGAGAGCCAATACGATTATTGAAAATTCTCAGCTTATAACTTAGAAGTATTCATCCCTACCAAACTTGTTCTAGTTCTCCTTAGTAATGAGTAACAGCATCTATTTTCCTTAGCATTTCCAGTAGTTGTAGTTAATAGAGGTAGCTGAGCTACTGTTCAAAGCAGTTATTCTTTGTGGATGAGGATTTTTCAAATGTTTAAGTTATTTTTAAGCTACACAAGTTCTATTAATGCAATAAAATATAACAGGAAAAGAAAAATGGATGCAAGAAACTTTTGCATTTGGCACCTTGTCTAGATTGATACCTCAAGTATTCTCTTTTAATAAAGTTAATGCACACATCAGGACACACCACAAAGATTTGCTACATATTTACAAGGCACCAACCCTTTCTCACCTTAAACGTGAATTAAGCAAATCAATGAAAAGCATATCAAGATACCCCCACCCCACCCCAAAACTGCAGTATAAATATATACTTCAGTTCAGTACAGTTCATGAAAGTTTGGCCTGGGAAGAGTAAAATAATCCAGATCGTTCTTACAATATAGAAACTGTAAACATTTAATAGCTGCCTTTAGGATTGGTGTATTGTGCAAAAGTTATTATTACTGGGTATAGGAATCAAAATGGCAAAAGCAAACTATATAAAACTCTGTAAGAAGGTGCTATACTTCTGTGATACAAAAGCAAAGAGGGATATCTTATTGAGATAAAAATGTCATGCTACTCTTAAGAAGCAGAATGCTCCTTTAATGTAGTAAATCTGTAGTGTGTCTGTGATGTGATGTGTGTGTGTGTGTGTGTGTGTGTATGTGCGCGTGTGTGGATATGTATATGTGCACACATGTATGTGTGGGCAGATTTTGTTTTAATTTAAGGCCTAATGAGTAAGGCTTGTTTGAACAAATGAAGTGTGGAGATTAAAAGTCTTGAAACAAATGTATACTGGCATAATGGAAAAGCACCAATGTGAAAGGAAGCAGAAGTCCCCACACAACTTGCTTTGTAGATTTTCTGGTAAATTCCCTGCAGTAGAAGGCCATTGATTTTATTTTAAAAATTACTCTAAATTCTTTAACTGTTAATAATTCCATCCCATGAGATGGCTAACCCTGGCTTTTTCTGTCATTTTACGTACTCTGCCTGATCTGGATGTACCAAGATTCAGAGGATCCTCAGTTGACACAAAATTGTCATTATCTGAATCATCATTATATAAAACAGTCCTCCTGCCTTGGTTTCTTGTTTTAATTCGAGGAAGTCTACTGAAACGTCCTGAAAACATCGTATCAAATTCATCATCTGCAACACATGCTCGTTTGGCTCTGGTAGCTCCTCTAGAGGCACCTCTTCCTCCTCTCCCTCGTCCTCTCCCTCGCCCTGCACCTCCACCTCTTCCTCGACCCCCTCTTCCCCTGCCACCTCTGCCTCTGCCTCCTCTACTCCATCTACCCCATCTTCCCCATCTGCCTCTTCCTCCTGTGCCTCTCATCTTCCAGTTTCTTTTTCCATTGGTGTGTTGTTTTCTGAGTTTTCTTTTAGGTCTGGTTTGTATGAATTTGCTATAGTCATGATCTCCATCTACATAATCTTGATCTGTTCTGGAAGTAGATTCAGAGTCAGAGTCAGAGCCACAGGTACTTTCTGAACTTAAACTGGATCCTAACTCTCCGCTCTCTGAGGAGGATAAATGTGCCTTTTCTTTTGTTTCTTTCATCTCTTTTTCTTCTCCTCCCATGATTTCATCTTCTTCTGATGCACTGAGTAGTTTTCTCTTGGCTCCTGTTCGGGGCTCTCTGCCATCACCATTTGTAAGAGGCCCATCAAGGGAGTGATCTAAAGCAAAATGAATGATTTTTAAAAATTAGGTCTTGACATTATAAGACAGTCATTGAGATTCAAAATCAAAATGATATACTACAAATATCTAGTGCTCAAGACTGACTGGACAGAATCATCAAAGTTTTTTAAATAGATAATTAGATCTATTTGAAAGGAAAGATAGTACAGTGTTGATTCTTGTTCCACTGCTTCTTTTGGAGTAAAAAAAGATACTGAAGTATTGTGGCCTTATCTGGGCAGAAATTTTAGCATTAAACAGAAGAAGAATTATAAGGAAATAAATTATAAGTTTCACTCATTCACTTAACAAATACTTAGCAATTACCTAGTATAGAGTAGGTATCAGTAGGAATTTGGAACATGAGGATGAATGAGAAAAAGTCCTTGCTATCATATACTACTGAGGACAAAGTGAAGAAATAATGAATCAAATTTTAAGTAGAGATGAATGTTAAAGAATGAAAATAAGATTGAAAAATATTTGTGGTTAGGAGTGCTATTTAGATCAAAGAGATGTCTCTTAGGATGTAACATTTAAATAAGGAATTAATGAAGTGAAATCTGGCAAAAAAAATTGAGTAGTCAAAATAGAACTAAGGGAATCTAATTTAACAAGAATAAAATGGTAGATGACTAGAAAAGGAAACCATCTGATTAACATTTTAAAAATGTTCCTGCTGTTATACAGAGAACAGATTGTAGAAGATGGTTAAATAGAAGTAGAAATCAACTAGAACAAAACAAAACAAAAAATTCTGCAGTGAGTAGTCTAGATAGGACACAATAAAGTGTCAAATGATATCTAATCTATTAGAACATTTCCTCCTAGAAGGCCAAGCAGAATAAATCTTTTATTTCAGAGGCGGAACCAATCGGACCTGCTGAGGGGGGTTAAATGTCAAATACTAAGAATGAAATAGTGTATCTTCTAGGATTTATAGTCTAAGAAACTGGAAAATGGGTAGAAATTTTGTTAAGTTGGGAAACACCAAAGATTAAACAAGTTTGGGCAATCTGCTGAGAAAAAGTAAATTTTCTAGTTTTAGGTAACAGTAGAAATCTAAAAGAGAGAGAGAGAGAGAGATGTAATAAGATAATCAGGAGTCAAGAGGATAGCTCAAGGATAATATGCTTAGCATGCATGACCCCCTGGGTTCAGCTCCTTATATGCACTTGTATTTGCTCATACATAAACATACCCAAAAGAAATGAAAGCACAAGCTAGATCTCACAAGATATTGAGCTAGAGATAGAATTCTGTAAATTTTCAGTCCAGGAGAGCAAATAAAGGGAAAGAAAATGGATAAGGAACACCAACTACGCTATCTCAACATTTAGAGATAAAGAAAAGGCACCAATAGTAATAGAGAAGAAACAGCCAACAAGAGAGGAAGAAAACAGTAGAGTAAAACAGAAAGGAAGAAGTCTGGGATTGTATGGTGATTAGAATTACAACATTAATTTAGTAAGTTGGGGTTTTTTTGGACTGAATTACATGCCTTCAGAATTCTTATGTTGAGGTAACTCCCAAAGTGACTTTGGAGACTGGAGTAATGAAAGTTAATTGAGGTCTTAAGTATTAGAGAAAAAGGAAGAAAAATGGTAGTTCCTAAGTTTTTCTCTTTATCTCCATTGTATATACACACGGGCTTACATAGTATATCTCCCATACGTTATATAGTGCAGATACATAGTCCATCACCCCAAGGAGTGGGAACACACACACACACACACACACACAGAGAGAGAGAGAGAGAGAGAGAGAGAGAGAGAGAGAGAGAGAGAGAGAGAGAAATATAGAGACAGACAAGGGACAGAGCTTAAATGTAGTATTCTATAACCCTGAAGAAAATAAAATTCTAGTCATATAGTAATCTCTGTGCTCTTTGATTCCTTGAACTTAGAGCCTCCAGAACTGTGAGAAAATAAAAGTCATGTTCAAGACTCTCACTCTGGTTCTTGTGATGGCTGTCAGAAGTGACTAATACACTCAGCTACAGAGTATGTTGGTATCACACAAAAAGCAGGAGGTAAGCTATTTCAGCAATATTGATGAATTATAGAGGGACTAGAAAGGTGGTGAAGAGGGCTTGATGTTCTTGCTGAGTTCCGTTCCCAACACCCACAAGGGCAACTCAAAACTTATTACATCTCCAGCTCCACGGAATCCAATACTGTCTTCTGGATTCTGTGGGCACCTCATTAACACGCACAAACCCACAGACAGAGACAAACATCTACACACAATCACAAATAAAAACTAAAAAAGAATTATAGTAAGAACAAGACTTTACAGCTATGTAGATGTGAGAGGGAAATGTAGAGTGGTAATTACATGGTGAGTGGTAATTAACATGACGGTACATGCCTCAAACCTCAGTATTATGGAAGGTAAGTCACAAAGATAAAGAAACTAAGGTGAGCTAGGACCACATAGTGATATCACCCCTTTAAAAATAAGAGATTTAAGCTGAATGAAAAGGATGAGATTGAGACATAAAGATGATGATGAGTGAAATTTATTTTTAAGAAGCACCTTGAAATGAGACTGGTGGAATGAGGAGATGCTTGGGTTGATACACTTACAGAGGCACTAGCATCAGGAAGAAGGCTTAAACCAGGAGTGATTGCACATGTGTTTAATCTCAGCACTTAGGCAGAGGCGGTCAGGTCTCTGATTTTGTGGCTAACCTAGTTTACATAAAGTTCCAAGTGAACTATGAACTACATAGTGAGGCTCTGCCTTATAAAAATCTGATGACTTGTTTACTTAACAAATTTATTAGAGTTCTTTAATTGCAGGAGACAAGAATCAAGTGAGCTAAAAATAGTAGAAAACTCTGTATTAGTGGTGATTTGGGAAGAAAAGCTTTTTGTAGAGTGGCTGGGGCAGAAGGTTTGCTATAAAGGACAAAAGGATCCTTTACAAAAGAGACAGGAAATATATAGGCTAAGATTTTCCCCTGCATGAAGGAAAGTAAGGAAGTCTGTAGTATAAGTATGAACAATGAAACAGAATCAGAATGAACAATATTAAAAGATATAAAAGCACATTTTAAAGTAATATGTTTCAAATGCTTGTCAGTCTTATGCTCAGATCGACTATAATATGTTTCAATATTTTTCATATAACAAATAATATATTTATGTCTACTAAGTCATTTGGTGATTATAAAACAATGCACAAGAAAGTTAATATCTGGTAAAATCTATATAAAGTTAAAATAATACTTCAGTAACATATTTGTAAAAGGAAATTAAATATTTTTATAAACTTCAAATAGTTGAATATAAAATTTTCTTTGAGCATGCTCAGAGTGTGTACAGGGTGCTATACAAAAGTTTCTGAATAACAGTAAACTTCAAATATTTATGAAATTAATTCCCTTGGCATATAAGATAGATTCATATGATCACAAATGAAGTTATCTTTGTAAGCACTAAATTTATTTTCTTCAAATATAGTTAGTGGAACAATAAGATATTGCCTGCAAGAATAAGATCTTTTGAAATACGATTTTTGAGTCTTTTTCATTTTTTTTAGCATGGTTTAATATATGAAAAATCCTAAACATGTGTAATAGTCTGGTTCTTATACACTCGAGAGAAGAATTCTTCATTTCGTTTTTTCTTCTATTCATTTCATTTTACATTGTTTTACAGTGGTTACTATACATCTGTTCATAACTGTGGCTATCTATAAAGCTCCTTTTGACTTAAAATTGATTGTATTACAATTCTTATTAAGTGCTAGGACATGCTAGTTGTGCTACCATAACATACCAGCTTATGACTCATCATCCATCATGAGAAAGTAAGTTACCTCTCCCATACTCAATTTCTTACCTTGTTTAGCTGGTAAAACTCTATTACGAAATGATTTGGCATTCCCTGGGTCATGGCTATTTCCATTTCTGCTATGTCCACTGAAACTTGATGGAGAAAATGGCCCTTCCCTTTCATCATCAAGTAGATATAGTGAAACACCTTCAGCAGCATCTGAAACTTACATTTTAAAAATTGTAATGTTAACATGATTTCAATTATTTTCATAAAATTAATCCAGGCTGCTTTTAAAACTCTATCTTCATTATTTTACTTTATTACAAAATTAAAAATTGCATTACAATGGTAGGACACTTATAATAGCAGCTTTTTGGAAACTCGGGTAGCAGGATAGTGAGTTTGAGATCTACCTTGGCTACTTAGCAAGACCCTAGAACACACCCTGCAAAGTAAAAATGAGTTATTTAACTACAAGATAACAAGTAGTTTATCATTACTAAACTTCCAAATGCAAAATGTCAAAAAGCCACCCAAGGAAATACCTCCATTAAATATTTAATCTCGAAGTCATATATTAACAAATATATTGTACAAATTCTTAGAGATACTACAGATAGTAAAAAGCATACAGTTATAGAACTTTCAAAGGGCTATTTAAATTAATCTACTCAGGGGTTAGAGAGATGGCTCAGCATTTAAGGGCACTGGCTGCTCTTCCAGAGGATCCAGTTGGATTCCCAACACCCACATGGCAGCTCACAACCATCTGTAATTCAAGTTCCAGAGCATCAGACATCCTCTTCTTGGCTTTGTGGTTACCAGGCATTCACATGGTACACAAGCATACATGTAAGCAAAGCACTCATAAACATAAAATAATGTTCTAAAAAATGATTTTGAACATCACCTAGTCAAACAAAAAACTTTACCTAATGTCTTACTAGAGGGCCGTATAGCTAGCAAGTAGAATACCAATTAAAATGCAAATTTTCTAAACCCAAACCTCTTGCTCTTTGCACTCTAAACAGTGGTACCACTTCTATATCCTTTAATCAGCATCAAAGTATCAAAAACCAAAGATATATTTACCAGGAGAAGAAAAAGGAGAACTAGTCCTAGCATAAGACACTGAGGTATTCTGGTCACTTTTAGGCTGTAACTTTATTTGCTTCTGTTTTCCTTTTGGACTGTAAGTAAAGAAAAAAAAAATATTTGACAAAATTAAAACTTTAATCACCAAAAAATAAAATAAAATAAATGAAAATTTAAAGGCATAGTAAAATCCACATAAACAATAGCTTTGGCCTACAAACTCCATCTTTACACAGCAAACAGAGTTCTTTAATCTTTAGAGACTTCCTGAATTTATTCATTAACTTTCACAAATGAGGAACCAGCCACAAAAACCTTTAAAACATCTACGTCTGTGGAGGCAGGGTGTACCTGGGAGCCCTGCTGCTAGACAACGAGCTGCTGCTGCTTCTCAGGCGCTTTCTGTACCGTGGCTTCTTCCTCTTCTGACTTTGGATTGCTGACTTATATTCAGAGATGATATTTTTAATGTGGTTTTCAAATAAGGCAGACAATCGCAGAGTCATGCTATAGACCTGAAAAGGTGGAAAGTACAGCCTTGTTTTAGCAATTACTTTAAATACAATAAAAGTATGAACATATATGAACCAATCTGAACATCATCTTTCCAGCTGCAAAACACATACTTTTTTAAAAAAATTTAAGGATTTAAGATGTCATTTTCAGTAAATAAATAAATAAATAATTTGAAAGATAATGTTTAGTGCTGTGAAAGACATGAAAAAAATCATCATACATTATAACAGAAAATTTTCACTAAAGCAATATTCTGTAAGGGAATTTATAATATGTACATAAAATTTTAAAAAATATACCTACCCTTTGGCTAATAATTTTACCTCTGGGAAACTGTTGTAAGAAACCATCAGGGGACTGTACACAAATGAAAAAATGCTCAATGATATTAAAGACATTAGCTACTATCATTATTTGTGCGGAGTGGAATTTTTTTAAATCTAATTTTCTAGCAACAGGATACTAATAAGAAAACAAAACAAACAAAATCCCAACCAACTATGAAATGGTCAGATAAAAAATATTATCAAAGATCCTTTTTTAAACAGTCATAACAGATCAGAGCATCTAGCAACTCTCATGAGAGAAATATTCTCTTTGCAGTAAATAGTACTTAATGTTGAGAACCCCACAACTGATCAATGTGCAGAAAAAAAAAAAGAGCATAAAGTGCTCGGCCCCAATCAGCTTCATATCTCACCCCAAGGCTTGGGGATCTTCAAGGAAGAGAGGGTAGAATAAGAGTCAGAGGTGGTGAATGATTTCAAGGAAACAGTGTTTTAGAGACATAGCAGGAAAGATGCACATAAGGACCCACAGAGAATGTGAAAGCATGCACAAGTGCCAGACAGACAAAATAGAAGACAGGAAGGTTGACATGTAATCCTACCAGCAGTTGAGGAACTGTAGCATTTAATGCATGGTAGGAGTGGGAAAGTCAGCTTTTGTTTGTTTGCTTTTTTGTTTTGTTTTGAATGATGTGACTCTGGTAGGCTGACTGTATTATCAAAACAGGCTCTAATTACAAGAATATATGGGCAACACAAACTGGCTTGATGAGGAATGAATTAAAAAAAAAAGTAATCTCAAGGTTGGGTAGGAAGGAATGGGAGGTTTGACAAGGTAATAAATAAGTGAATATGTTCAAAATATGTTGTGTAACCTTTTCAAATAATTAAAAAAATTATTTTAAAAGTCATTATATATATAAAACAAAGTCTTAATATATACCTAATGTTGTAAAAGTACATGAATGTTAAGTATTAGTGTAGATAGTCCTAGAAGTAAGCACATTACATATTAACTATAAATAAAAATATGATAAAGTTTGTGATTATCTAAAAATATTTTTCCATATTTTTCAAACTTTCTACAGACTTTTTACTCTAAAAATCATAACAAAAGAGAAAAGTCAAATAAAAATTATGATGAAAGGGGGAAACAAAAAATTACTCCTAGAGAACTTAGTAAAAATTTACTGTATATAAAGTTGAAGCAGGTAAATATATACCTATCAATTAACTAGTATAACAGTTAGATCAGTAGAAATGACAAATATTACTGTAACTATTTCTTGTTCTCAAGATATTTTCAGTTTTGATAATACCTATAGATATGATTATGAATAAAGTTGTAATTTCCCAATAGGGTTCACTATTTGTGATAGTAATTGGAATATCCGTATTAAGAATATCCGAAATTAAGACATTTTATATAAATTAATATTGTCAACTACCTTTACACTTATCAATTAAGATTTGAGTATTTAAATAATTAATTTTTCTTTCTTTGTCTTTTCTCTGGCAGATGTAATTATCATTAAAGAATAAAGAAGAGCTAGATGAGAAAAAAAGGTTGCTTAATTTCAGAATACTTGTTCTAAAGTGTATTTACATATGCCTTGGAAAAAAATCCAGAATTTGGAAAAGATACCTAGAATCAAACTTCATTAACTGTGTCAAAGAGTAGAATATACTTGTTTACAAATATTAAAGACTGTGGAAAGAACACTGCCTGATATATATATAACTGCACATTTAATATTAGTTTCATACCCTTGACTTTTTATTAGAAGTATAAGCTTTGGAGTTGCTGAATATTTGGCGAACATCTTTATAAAATTCCAGAGGACTATCATAATTTCCTGATTCCAAAGTTTCTTTCACAGTGCTGAAGTCCATAGGTGTGTCTATAACATCTTGATAATCCTATAAATGATAATGTGTTACATTTAAATACTCAAAATGCAAAATAATTCTAAATAAAATAGCATGGAGAATTACATTACCCATTGATGCAAGTTACACAAACACTACCTTTATGTCTATCAATTTATTCTCACTCCCAAGGCAATTCCTTTTGAAAATAATAGTTTAAAGGCTTAGGAGAGAAAAGTCAAAAGTTACTAGCATGAACTGATGATACAAAGGTTTCTACTGACAGATGGTGAAATTATTCAGGTATAATTAAGTAGATTCACTCCACAAATTACCTACATATTTCCAAGATTTTGAGTTCTGACATTTCATGTAAGTTGTCATTAGTTGATGTCAAAGGTGAGTGGATTTTTATTTCATTTGAAGTCTTTAGTCTTATTGATTTAGAACTTACTTTGACTTTAATTACGAAACAGAAGAAGATCCATTTTAACTTAAATCTTTCAAGTCTAGGGCTGTCATATAGGATATCTGAAGCAGATGTATGTATAGTACCAGCCCGAATATATTGAGTAAAATCCATACTAAGTATTCAGTCACTCATGTTACTTAGAATCATTATGAAGTAAAACCATCAAATTTGTCTCTAAGAAGAAAGCAAAGTACTAAAAGTGGCAGAGAAATGTTATTATAAATAAGAGAAAATGTTCTCCAAAGTATGAAAAACCACAATTTCTTTAAACTGATTTTGATAAGTTATAAAAACATCAAAAGTATACCCTAACAGATTATGCCTAATAAAGCACTAATAAGACAAAAACTTAAAATACTCAGCTGACTATTTAAGGAAGCCCCAGAAGGAATTATTATCTGTGATACAGACATACTGTAGGAGATTGCATGTTCTCTGCTTTGCTGCATGGCTTTAAATCTGTATCTCCTAGTAATAACTATGATGTCATGAAGAACAACTGGGAAAACATGATGATTCAAAAAATAAACAAAGAATAAAAATGACCAACAAATTAAGCAAAGGTATAAAAAGAAACTTAAGTAGAGTTAAAAGGCAAACTGAGCGAATTACACAAAATCTGTGTGTGTTATGAAAAATTTTAAATGTAACACTCAAAAGAATATATATAAACTTACCTCAGAAAGAGATGGATCTTGTCTGTCTGGAAGAGCTGATTCTGAGGATTCTCCTTCTTGCTGTTGTTGAGCCTATTAGGGTAAAGAACACAGACTGTTTCCACATCACCACTAGACAGACCAAGGTTTGTAAAAAAAAAAAATTCAAAACTCAAATATGCACAAATAAAAATTATGTTTTAATTGAAAGAATTCTGTATTTACTATATTCTGCTATAAAAAATGCAAGTTTATGTCCTACTCAAATTTCCTACAAACAAATCAAACAATTGAATATAATATTGTTACTTATTTTTCATTCTAAATCATACACACATATATTATCAAGTGTCTACAGCATACAGAGTTGTCATACATGTATATGAAAAGAAATCCCAGACACAGCACAGAGTAGTTCATTCCTTTATTACAAGCATTTGGGAAGCTAAGGCAGGAGGACCCTGAGCACAAGGTCAGTTTAGGTACATAATAAATCCTACACCAGCCTGGAGTATATACTGAGACCTGACTTAAATGTAAAATGTAATTTTATATCCTAAACTGTTATATTACCTTTGTTGAAAAGTAATATTGGTATATTACTCTTAGTAGCCATATTGATAAAAAATTTACTATAAATAGGTCTGACATATAATATTATCAAGTATCTAGTGTATAGAGGTGTCATTAGAAGGTAATAGACTCTACCAAACAAATAAATTAAATTAAAGCATGAAGGAATAGAAAAGAAATTTTTTGGTGATTGTTTTGTTTTAGACCAGGTTTCACTATGCAGTCCTGGCTAGTCTGGATCTCTGTGAAGACTAGGTTATCCTGGTAATCTACCTGCCTCTGCCTGGGATTGAAGGCATGTACCACTACAATCAGCCGGTTCAAGTTTTGTTTAAAAACTATATAATTTTCATACTAAGTCCATGACAACTATTTTAAAAATTTTTGAATAAAAAGTAAGAATTGGGCAAATTGTTCACAAATAGGCACTAGCTTGGCTATCAATGGGAAATTGCCCTGTTGACAATTATTTAAATTATGGTATGCTTACTGGGTTAGAATGAGGATCCACTGGCTGGCGAAATGGCTCTGAGTCTTCACGTTCATAAATGAGACTCAGTAGTTCTTTGCATTGTTTTTTCCAAGCATCAGGATTACACTTGAAAGACTGTCTTCTGCTTCGGCATTTGACCTAGAGATTTAACAGAATTACATCTTTCCTTAACTATTCCTTGATTTTCTCATAAAAGCCTAATATTATATAAGTAAAGCTCTAAGCAGCTGAGCTAACATATCTGTCACTCTAATAGCAGTCACTAATATAAAACACAACAGCCTCTACTTATGTTTCTTAATTTATGTCATCACCCTGTCTGGCAAAATAAATAAATAAATAAATAGATAGATAGATAAATAAATAAATAAATAAAGCAGGGCTAATGCCAACAATTCAGGTTCTAAAATTTCATTTTAAGAAAATCTAAACTGCTAATAAAGTCAGACAAGGAAATGTTTCCCTACTTCCTCTTACACACAAACAGAACTGGACTTAAAATGTTGGCCTGTGGCCAGTATTTGGGAGTCTGAACTATTTCTTGAATTGTAAAGACTGTTTATTTATACAGTATAAACAACATAATCTGTGCAGACTGCCTGCTTTCCTTGTGGGAATCTGAGATCAAGGAATACATTAGTCAGAGGGTACCTATATAGCGAGTCACTAATAAAACACTTGGTAAGTGAGTCACTAATCACAATTATGTTTTTTTTTTTTAAGGCAAGAGCAAAGTGTGCTGTATGACCTGTCATAGGAAGAGAGAACATATGGTTTTATCCACTCTCACTGTCATTTTTCCTGTGACTGGGCTATATAACCCAACTGGCACTGCTGTAATAAAAGTAACTCACTTTAAGCTATGTATTTGCTTCCAAGAGTCCTAGCTAGTCTCAAAAATTGAAGTGAAATCTCTGACTCAGGAAACCTGAAAATGTTTTGTTTTCAGGAAGTCACATTTACTCACCCTTCTTCCAGATGAAGTTCCAGGACCATCTGAATCTAAATCAACCATTTCTGCTTCCTAATTAAAAGGGAAAGTGAAAAATGGCAAGTTACATTTTAAGTCTTACAAAGTAGATACACATTCACGAGTAAATGGCAAGATAATGACAGTAAACTTTCCTTCATTGGACCAGGCAGCAGAACAAATGTGGGAGGGAGATTTACTCCAAACTTTGACAATATGCTGTGTACAGGTAAGAAAATAAACTGGGAAAAGAACTGAAAAGGCTTTCTCTTTAAACTAGAATAGGAAATGAGGGAAAAGGTGAAACTTTGTATTTGGATAAATATTAGTATCTAAAAACAATTATTCTATGTGAATTCTATGTGACTCATTCACATGATATGCTAAAATTATAAAATATTCCCAATGAAACATTGTTGTTTCAAGAATAAGTTCTCTGGGGAAAACATAAATTTGTACTAATTAAGTTAAGTATATCTCTGAGAGACAGGTTTGATAACACAGAGTTGAGACTCCGGTACCACCGGCAAAGGTCAAACCAACTACACACTGCATAGGAAAAAACAAGCTGTTAAAAGTTTGCCTTGCACAGGAGACAACTTCCCAAACAGGAGACCAACAGCACAGGCTCTAAGAGCAACAATCAATAAATGGGACCTCATGAAACTGAAAAGCTTCTGTAAGGCAAAAGACACTGTCTTCAGAACAAAAATGACTGCCTACAGATTGGGAAAGGATGTTCACCAACCCTATATCTGACACAGGGCCGATATCCAGTATATATAAAAAACTAAAGAAGTTAAACAGCAACAAATCAAGTAATCCAATTAAAAAATGGGATACAGAGCTAAACAGAATTCTCAATAGAGGAATATCAACTGCCAAAAAACACTTAAAGAAATGCTCAAAGTCTTTAGTCATTAGGGAAATGCAAATCAAAATGACCCTGAGATTTCTCCTTACACCAATCAGAATGGCTAGGATCAAAAACTCAAGTGACAATACATGCTGAAGAGGTTGTGGAGAAGGGGGAACCCTCCTCCACTGCTGGAGGGAATGTAAACTTGTACAATCACTCTAGAAATCAATCCAGTGCTTCCTCAGACAATTAGAAATAGCGCTTTCTCAAGATCCAGCATATACCGTGTGTGTCTTTCTGCTTCTGGGATAGCTCACTCAGGATGAACTTTTCCAGTTCCCACCATTTGCCTGCAAATTTCATGATTTCCTTGTTTTTTTTATTGCAGAGTAATAGTCCATTGCGTAGATGTACCATAATTTCTGTATCCATTTTTACATTGAGGGACATCTGGATTGTTTCCAGCTTCTGGCTACTACAAATAAAGCTGCTAAAAACATGGTTGAGCAAAAGTCCTTATTGTGTACTTGAGTCTCTTTTGGATATATGCCTAGGAGTGGTATACCTGGATCTTGAGGAAGCGCTATTCCTAGTTGTCTGAGTTATATAGGATAAACCTACTAAAATCTGTACACCTAAAGAAACTAATCAAGAAGGACTCTGGCTAAAATGCTCTATTCCTATTCAGAAAGGCAAAGAGAATGGACATCAGAAGAAGGAGTAAACAGGAAACAAGTTAGGAGCCTGCCACAGAGGGCCTCTGAAAGGCTCCACCCTGCAGGATGTCAAAGCAGATGCTGAGATTTATGGCAAACCTTTGGGCAGTGTTTTCTACTAAACATTTTGAAATAGTTAGTGGTATGATGTTCTTGCTGTGAATGTTAATTTGAATTCTTTCAGAAAAGGATGGCTGTATTTAAAACTTAGAAAAAGGAATGAGGTAGTAACTCCATGCATCTACTTAACATTATTATAAAACCCTTTACTATTTTACATAGAATATTGATACCTAAAATTATCATCAACTAAACATTCTTTTAAAACACTGAATGCAAGCTAGGTGCATGCCTTTAATCTCAGTAATCACGAGGCAGAAGTAGGAGGATCTCTTTGAATTCCAGTATAGCCTGGTCTACAAAGCGAGTCTAGGACAGTCACAGCTACACAGCAAAACCCTGTCTCAAAAACAAAAACAAACAAAAAAAGAAAAACAACAGAACCCCCAAAAAACAACAAAAAAAACCTTGAATGTAAAGAAAAAGACAAAACACATGCACGCACGCACGCATGCACGCACGCACACACACACACACACACACACACACACACACACACACAAACCATGCTTTGTCTTATTTCCAAGTGCTAAAAGAGTGCTGGTTTTTTATTGTGTGAAAACACCAAGTTTTAAAGAATGAATAGCTACTTGTCTCTAACTACACATTGTAGATAGTTGGTATATACCGTCTAATTACAGGTCAAAAGAGGTAAATATAAAAGATTCCAAATGTTCAGCCACCTTCCAAAACCTTTCACTGTTCATAACTAATTATAGTACATTAACACTCACTGTGTCTCAATTATCAGAAAAGAAAAACAGTCATAATCAAGCTGTGACCCTTACCTCCTCTCCATCACTGCTGTTTAGTTCTTCTGCTTTAATTTTATTGTAAGTATCCAAAATATCAGTACAGCTTTGATCCCTAAGAAACAGCATAAGTAAGGCAAAATACATTCCAATATTTAAGAAATAAAATGTTAGTCTCTGTAGAAGATGACACTACTTCTTACCCAATAAACCGAAGTAAGACATCAGTCACAATCTTGGCTGCTTTAACTATAGGACTATCTGGCTCATTGAAAGTCCTAGCATTATGCTCAATGTAGCGTACCTCCCACATTAATGCTGATATTCTCCTATGAAATTAAAACATCCTGTTAGTCTTGGCTGATACAACTGAATAATAGTCTAAGAATATGCCTTATTAGACTGTTGGGCATTTTATCATGGTGTGTCAAAGGTATTTTAATGTATGGATGTGACACATATATATATTATGTGATGTAGGCATGTTTATAACATCAGCATGATTCAATGGATGACCTAATGACCTGAACTTGGTGCTCAGGATCCCGTAGTAGGAGAGAACCAACACCTGTTTTTTCTGACACCTGTATGCATATAGTGCCACAGGTATGACCCCTGCCCTCATATATACACACAAACAAATAAAACACAAAACAAGAAAAAGAACATTGATAAATCAAAATCACATTTAATTTAAGGAAAAGGACCAAAATAGAAAAGTAAGAAAACAAAACTATGCTGTGGAAAATAACACTTTTTCATTTCGTTATGTTGAAATATATTATCAAATAAAATAATACCGATTTCATAAAATGTACTCATTTCTCAAGTAGCGGAGGCGAACTAACTAGGTCATGGAATACTGCAGTTAGTATAAAGTGTGAATGGCTTAACAAAGTACTGACTCCCAGAGACTTGTCATAATAGTTTCTCTCCTAAGCTAAAATAAAGAACACAATAACTTGGTCTATTTATATTCTAGCAATTAAATTTAATTATCCACTGCTAATTCCCCAAGGAGGATTTTAAATATGCTACGTATTATCTGTAGCATCTTCATCATGAGGCATTAATATAGTACCTAATCTGCCTTTAGTAAACTAAATTTACTGTAGTTTCTGTGTTTCACATAGTTGTGCTACTTGTTTTCTACTGTCTTTATTCCATATAGATTTTTATTCTGCCATTATGATAATAGAATGAACTTTAGAGTAACTTTTTAGATAACTATAACAGACATCAAAAAGCAGATTTCAAAAGGCACAAGAACAATAAAACTATGATTTCTACAGTAAATTATAAAACAAACCAAACCTGTAAAAGCGATTTTCAAGTCTTTGTCTGATGGTATTGAGGTCAGTTGGATAAGCAACTACAGTACAATACAAGGGGTAGGCACTGAGATCCACTGGAACAGCAAAAGGGCTGGCAAAATCTACAAAAGTCACCCAAATTTTAAAAACTAGTCAATAAAGAGACTGACATTTCCTGTTAGTGAAAATTCACATATGAACAAGAAGGGCAATATTCCTAATTTTTAAGACAATCACGCTTCAATTATATAAATATATCCCTTTTTCTTTGCACATAGTATCATTATATTATGCATGATATATTGGTTTAAATTCGATAAAATTCAACGAGAAATGTGCCAAATTTCTATTTTCTATATCTTTTCCGAATAAATGCCAAATTCTCCGATGATATGTTTTAGAAAAATGTAGCTATTTAAGTGGGTAAAATATATTAAAACCCCTCCAAAATCAGGCTCAGTAAATAGCTAGAACGCCAAAATGACTCAAGAAAGAAAAAGATACTTAGATGCCTGCCTTCACTATTACTATCCAGAGCGATGAAAAAGTTTATAAATTACTTTAGGTAAGCATATAAAATGCTAGCATTAAACTAAAATCATTGTGCCTATTGAATTAAATGTAAATTATAATGTGATAAAACTGTAATTTTTGTGTGTGCAGAATTTAAAATTATGCTGGCTTTTTAAGCTCCCCACTCTTTTCCGAGTAGTTTTTTCACATTCATCTTACCGAGGGCAAGAAGATGGTTGATGCCCTGAATAACTCGTTCACATTCCTCATCTCTGGAATGAGCCCCCCACTCTCCTTCCTGGGGTTTGTATAGCAAAGCAGTCAGTTCTTCCTGGGACACAGGAACACCAGCACCAACTTCATCTGGAAAAGCAGCTAGACACAAAATTTTAAAAAATCCAAAATAATTAGTTTCCAACATCAGACTTTTGCCATTTTGTTTTTCTAAGAATTATAATTCTTTTTTAAAGGTATATTTACTTCCTTCTGGAATTGGCTCCATATCCCAGGGGCTCATCTTTTCTCTTTCATTATTGTCCCAGCTATCGAGAGAAGAAGATGCAAATCAGACTCCCAAGCATTACCTTTCATATAGTAACATAATTTGCATGATTTCTTGAGGGTGAAATTCAGAAAAAAGCAACACAGTATTCATGAAGGTATAACTCTGCTTATACAAAGACAGTAAAATAAGCCACCAATAAAGATAACATGCTACACCAATATAAAGCTAAGAAGGCAGAAGCACATTCTTTGTAGTAAGTTAATGTCTTTGCTGATGCTGTAAATCAAGAATATATCTAAAATTAATCCATTGGAAAGGAAAAAATACCCCATTTGGAAAACAAATTTTAGGTTAAAAAAGTTGATATAATAGAACATTTAGGATTTTTCAGAGGCACAAAAGAGCTAAACTTACTGAACACTGTAACACTGGAAAGAACTATCAGGATATTCTGGCTGAAAAGGCTGCTGACTTTCCACAGTTCCAAACCACCAGGCATCATCTATTATACTGCGGAATCTATCACCTATGATAAATTTAAAAAAATTAAAACAAAATGAGCTTTGTTCCCACTCAAATTATTACATATTTTTAAAGAAATACTGTATTTATTAGCATTACCATATACAATGGTAAATTTTATAAATCTGTCATAGTAAGAGATTAGAAGTAGTATATTTTAATAAAACAATTAAAGTATGATAATGTAACACAAGTTTGTGATATGGTCTCTCTTAAATATCCTATTACACTACTATATTAACCTTTCTTTTTGTGATTATGTGAGCTGGTACAGTGAGATGAAGCGAGGTAAATAATGTAGGCACTGTCACAGTATTAGGTTACTACAGAGCAGGTGCCTGAATTTAAACACTATAAGTCCCAGAGAATTCAGAAGACACTGGTGAGAATAAGAAGTAAGTTCAGCATATTTACTGGGAAAATTGACATCTCAGGTAAGAACTAACCTGAAGGTACAATAAATCACATTATTCAGAATAAACAACAATCTAAAATTATGAGTTATTATTTTTTGATATTGCCAATTTTGTACCTTCATTCTATAACTGGACATAGGCAAGTAAAAACCATATATGGTGAAATGAAAACAATGGTGAACCACTTGTAAATGCCACACAATGTACATAAAGTTCCTTAACAATATGTTTATTGTTTTGTTTACCTTATAGATTTGATTTCTTTGTTCAGTTAAATCTTAAACTAGTTTCCTTTTGTTAAAACAAAGTTAGTACTTATGAGTGAAAATTTTATGCTTACCAATCTGCCAGTTTCTTTCTTTGGCTTCGTTATAAAACTGATGTAACACAAGGAAATCAATGACATCTGGCATGTCATGATACCTACACAGAAAATATAGTACAATAGCATCTAGTACTGTAATATAATAGTACTTATCACATGCTCCATTTCCAAGGATAAATATTTGACATAGAGTCCATCAAGCAAAATTCTGTAAAACCCATGGTCTCCAGAATACTTTTATTTAAATGAAATAAAGATATCATTATAGTAGTTTACTTATTATTTGTATTATTATTAAAAATCTACTACAATGTTTCAATACTATATAAGCTTTCATACCTTACAATTCCAAGAAAATATTAGCATTTTAGCATATTCATTTTACACTAGCAGATTGAGTAACTTGCTTTGCTCATGATCAGTTCACCATATGTGCATATATATTATACAGAGCAACAAACCAAGAACTAAACTCTTATCTTTATAAATGTAAGTCATTTAAAAGTGTTACAGTATTTCCTGTCCCATTGTTTTTGAGGCATTAACTGAATATTAAATACATTCGTAATAACAGATATTAAAATTCGTACATAAAAACACAGAATCAGAAATAGCTACTTACTTAATGGAAAAAGACTCTCCAGTCATTTTGCCTGAAATTGGGTCCAAAAATGCAAGTTTCAAGCAGCATAGCGTAGGTGGTCCAACCTCATATTTGATTCCTACAATCTTAACAAATTCTTGTTCCTATTCATGGAAACACAAATACATTATATTTCTATAAATGACTACCTTTCATTAATACATTTCGTTTTTTCACACTTTTCAAAGGTTTATATCCTCTCAACACACAAAGAAAAAAAGAAACTTAAAATACATATATACCCAAACTATAGCAATTATTTCTTTTACGTTTTCTTTTCTGTATCATTATTATTTATAATTTATTCACTATTACCTGAATAACTTAAGAATTATCTAAATACTAAATTGTTATTTAGAATTAGCAGAAGCAGCAAAAACAAACTTATTTTTACTCTTATTTAAAGATATTTTACTTCTAGTCTTTATTTTTCTCTTTTCTTCATTTCTTTTTTTCTTTTTTAGACAGGGATTTTCTGTGTAGCCTTGGCTGTCCTAGACTCACTTTGTAGAGAAGGGTAGCCTGGAATTCACAGGGATCTGCCTACTTCAGCAACCCAAGTGCTAGGATTAAAGGCATGCACCCAGCTTGCATTCAATGTTTTACAAGAATGTTTAGGCATGTGCAATGACAGCCTAATTAGTTTTTTTTCATTTTTAACTAAAACTTATTATACTGCCTCCTCCTTCCTCTTTGTCCCTCCCATGTCCCTCACTCTCAAACTATTGGCCTATTTTTCTTTATTAATGTTAAAAACACACATACAAGGATAAAAAGATACCTTGTTGAATTTAAAAAGTCATCTGAATATTCATAATTGGTAGGAGCTACATTAAGTTGAAAGTAGTCTCTTGAACCTTAATATTTAACAGTAAGGACAGTGAGATGACCTCATAGGTAAAAGTGCTTACAGGACAAGCCTGGCAACTTAGGTTCACTCCCAGAACCAACAGTGTGTGTGGAAAGAACCAACTTTCGATAGTTGTCCTTTAACTTCCATATGTGTCATTGCATGTGAGTATCTGCAGACAAACCACATGCACATGAAATCCATACAAATAATAACAAAAAGAATACTACACAGGTTGACCTTTAAGGCAGGGTTGTAAACAGGGCTAACCAGCAAAATAATTGAAGAAAGCTTCCCAGAATTTATGATCTTAAGTAATACTATTATTACTGTCTTAGGTACACATCAGCCAAATACCCTTAAAAAAAAATTCTGACATTTCTAGGAGACACAATCTCATAGCAAACTCTCTGTTCTTCTTGCTCTTAGAGTCTTTCTGCCACCCTCTTTGTCAGTGATTCTTGAGTCTTGGTTCAAGAAATGTGTTGCAGATGTATCAGTTGGGACTATGCTCTACAAGTTGGCATTTTAGATACCAACAGACATTCTAACTTGAAAAAAGAAAAAGTTCACCAGGCCTCAACCCTGGAAAAAAAAAAAAACAACCTACAGGCAACTCCTCAATGGCAAGAGTGCAAGAAATAGTCTTCTAGAGGAAAGAGGACAGCAGTCGTGTGCATAAAAGACAACTGTAATTCCAAATGGTCACTCCTGCAAATATACTCATATAAGTAACATAAAAACTGAGCAGACTGCACTATAAACATATGGGGGTGTATGTGTGCATGTGTGCACGTGCACCCTTCACAGCAAGTAAAGAAATCAGGAATTTGAAAGGGAGCAAGGGGGCACACAGAAGTTTAGCAGGAAGAAAGGGTGAAATGATGTAATTATATTACAATCTCAAAAATAAGTAAAATTATTAAAAAAAAATCAGACGTTGCAGGGGATTGTGTGACTGTCTAGTTAAATAAATCACCTACCCTATTAGCAAAATAATGTATAATCATACAGATTTATGTACATGTGTATTTGATATGAAGGATTTTTTTAGGCATATAATATTATGTTTCGGTCTTATGGTTTATTGATCACATTTAAGAAATAAGAAATAAAAACATAATCTTCCCAGATACAGTGAGTTGATTAAGGTTGTACGAAAGCATATAAAAAAGGTAGGACTGAAGTTCAGTATGATTCCAAAGGCCATGCTCTCATATCTTATATCCTAGAACCCCAGAGTTATGAATAGAAATAAGACAGAAACCTTATCCCTTGGTTCTAGAAGAGTACTTAATTCTCATCTGATTCTGAATAGATAATCAGAATGTAAAGATGATCACATAAAGATGACTTAATATATTTTAACATCTTAAAACATTAGTATGTTATCTGCAACTATCTAAGCTAAGTACCTAAATTTCCAGATTTTTCTTTTCTTCTTTAAGATTAAAAAAAAAAAATCATAGCAAAACTGCCCTTTGTTTTTCTCCAAGTCAGAAAAAAAAAAACCCTCTCAACTTAGGAAAGACATATACTTATGGATGCCTACACATCCCCTGCTCTCCTTACTAGGGAACACACCAGAAGACTGAGCTGCCCATGGGCTACATGTATTTTATGTATGAGAAATAAAAAATTCATATTAACTGACAAAATATTCTTCAACATAAAATAACCACATTTATTTTAATCGATGTTATGAATAAATGTGGGTATAACATCAAAAGAGATGATCCCACAGAGTACAGCCTCTAAGCTTCTTGTGCTTTGTGGTATTTGTCCTAATTCAAAACTACCAGAACCTTGGGAGTGTCTGTACCCCAAACAATTTACTCTGGAATGTACACAATTCTTGATAGGGAAAACATTCAAACTAGGAAATACCTCCTTTTCTATAGGTGAGGAATGATAAAAACAAGAGAACCCAAAGCTTACAGAAAAATAGGGCAAATAAAAAAAAGAGACAAAAAATTATCTAAAAATTTATTTCATGTATATGAATGCTTTGCTTCCATGTGTACCATGTGAATGTCTGGTGCCTGTGGGGGCCAGAAGAGCTCAGATCCTGTAGACCTTGATGGTTGGGAGCCATCATGTAGGTGCTGGGAACTGAATCCAGGTCCTCAGCAAGTGCTCTTAACCACAGCCACTTCTCTAGCCCCATAAAACAGTTTATTTATTTAAAATAATGTTCTATTTTGTTTTGTTTGATACTGAGTCCCACACTGTATATTAGACTGGTTTGAAATTCACTATGTAGTCCCAGCTGGCTTCATTTCCCAACAATTCTTCTTCAGCTTCCCAAGAACTAGGATTAGAAGTATGAATCACTATAACCTAGCATATGAATTTTAAGAAATACATATTATCCATTCTCAAAAATACCATGCATCAATTAATTTTAGATCTACAACACCACCATAATATCCATGAAACTGAAAAAATTAAAACTTAAAGCAACTTAATACCCAAATTCTCTTTTTTGTATTCATACCCTGTGGGCACACTCACCCTGAGATCCATTTTGTTCCATGGCTGTTTTTGTACATTAACACTATATATTTTTGATTTTCTTACAGCTCGCACATAAGCTTCATGTCCTTGTCTAAAATAAATAAGCTGAAACAGAAAACAATGTATCACACCATAATATTCTAACTCTACATATAAAATAATTACAATTTAAAGATCAAATGTGTTTGTTCAACATTCATGTCTATTTGTCCTTGTGCTGTTTCACATTGCATAAATAATATATGCAGTCTTTATATCCTAAGCAGCTTCAAGAGTCAACTGAAGAAAGAGAAGGCCAATAGAAAGAAAAAAAGTTTCAAGGAAAGGGGGGAGGCAGCAAAGGGACACCTGTGACATTAAAGTTGAAAAGAGAATACTAAAAGTGGAAGGGTACAAGGGGAGAAGTGAAGCAGGAAGATGTGAGAGATGAAAAGGGAGGGAGTTCAACCAAAACAAAACATGAGTGAAAGTGTCATAAGGAAAGCTATTACATTCCAATACTTTAAAATGTACATATTTAGAAATCTACTTAATAAGCTTAAAAAACTCATTGAAATGCAATGAGCTCTGTGTATACCACGATGATTCTTTTACTTCAGTGTGAAGCTGCCTAGGAAAATGACTGCATACAGTATCTAAAAGAAGTAATTTTGAATGTGTTGTGTTGTAAGAATTCATGTGAACACTAGCTGAGCTCAGAAAAAAAAAATGAATTCAGAAATGACCCCGAGATTCCACCTCACACCCATCAGAATGGCTAAGATCAAAAACTCAAGTGACAACACATGCTGGAGAGGATGTAGAGAAAGGGGAACCCTCTTCCATTGCTGGTGGGAATGTAAACTTGTACAACCACTCTGGAAGTCAATCTGGTGCTTTCTCAGACAATTAGGAACAGTGCTTCCTCAAGATCCAGCTATACCACTCCTAGGCATATATCCAAAAGAGGCTCAAGTACACAACAAGGACATTTGCTCAACCATGCTTCTATCAGTTTCATTTGGAAAATCCAGAATTTGGAAACAACCTAGATGTCCATCAACAGAAAAATGGATAGAAAATTGGGGTACATTTACACAATGGAATCCTACTCAGCAATTAAAAACAAGGAAATCATGAAATTTGCAGGCAAATTGTAGGAACTAGAAAAGGTCATTCTGAGTGAGGTAAACCAGAAGAAAGACACATATGGTATATACTCACTTATAAACGGACATATACTATAGAATAAACATACTAAAATCTATAGTCCTAAAGAAGGTATAAACAAGGAGGTCCCTAGGGAACAAACTGAAACCTCACTCAGAAGGGCAAACAGGATAGACATCAGAAGTAGGAGAAGACAGGGAACAGGACAAGAGCCTTCCACAGGGTGCCTCTGAAAGTCTCTACCAATCAGGGCATCGAAGGAGATACTGAGACTCAGAGCCTGTGCAGAGTACAGGAAACCTTATGGAGGAAGGGGAAGATAGAAAGACCTGGATGGGACAAGAACTCCATAAGGAGACCAGCACAGGCAAAAAAAAAACTGGGCCCAGGGAGTTCTACAGAGACCAATACTCCAACCAAGGACCATGAATGGAAAGGACCTAGACCCCTACTCAGGGGAAGCCCATAAGCTACTCAGTTTACAACTGGGTTCCCAAGTAAGGGGCGAAGATACTATCTCTGACATGAACTCAGTAGTTGGCTCTTTGATCACCTACCTTTGGGGGCTGTAGCCATGCCAGGCTACAGAGGAAGATGATGCAGCCAGGCCCTGATGAGACCTGATAGGCTAGAGTCAGATAGAAGGGGAGGAGGTTCTCCCCTATCAGTGGACTATAGAAGGGGCATAGAGGAAGAGGAGGGATGATGGGTGGGACTAAGAAGAGACAAGAGTGGGGATTATAGCAGGGATACAAAGTGAATGAATTGTAATAAATAAATTCATAAATAAATAAATTTAAAAAAATAAAAAAAAGAAAATGAATTCAAGTCTTTGGTAAGACAATACAATGTTTTTATTTTTAATTAATGACAGTTTATTCACTTTGTATCCCAGCTGTAGCCCCATCCCCTATTCCTTCCCAATCCCTCCCTCCCTGTTCTCCTCCAATGCCCCTCCCCCAGCCCTCTGATAAGGGAGGTCCTCCTACCCTTTCCTATCAGGTCTCACCAGAACTAGCTGCATTGTCTTCCTCTGTGGCCTGGTAAGACTTCTCCTCCTCTCAGCGGGAGGTGATCAAAGAGTCAGCCACTGAGTTCACATCAGGGTCACTTCCTGTTCCCCCTACTAGGGTATCCTCTTGGACACCGAACTTCTATGTGCTGCATCTGTGCAGGAGTTCTAGGTTATCTCCATGCATATCCCTGGGTTGGAGTATCAGTCTCAGGAAAGTCCCCTGGGCCCAGATATTTTGGATATTTTGTTGCTCTCCTTGTGGAACTCCTGTCCCCTCAAGGTCTTTCTATCTGCCCCTTCTTTCATAAGATTCCCTGCCCAAAGTTTGGCTGTGAGTCTCAGCATCTGCTTTAATACCCTGCTGGGTAGAGTTTTTCAGACTCTCTGTGGTAGGCTCCTGTCCTGTTCCCTGTTTTCTCCCTCTTCTGATGTCCATTCTTTGCCTTTCTGAATGGGGATTGATCATCTTACCCAGGGTCCTCTTCCTTGCTTAGCTTCTTTAGGTGTACAGATTTTAGTATGTTTATCCTATATTATATGTCTAATATCCATTTATAAGTGAATATAGACTATGTGTGTCTTTCTGCTTCTGGGATACCTCACTCAGGATGATCTTTTATAGTTCCCACCACATGCCTGCAAATTTCATGATTTCCTTATTTTTAATTGCTGAGCAGTATTCTGTTGTGTAAATATACCACAATTTCTGTATCCATTCATTTTTTTTATATTCTCTGCGAGAGGTTTATTAGGGGGGTACGGAAGAAGTGGGTAGCAGGACATGGTGGGGGAAGGGGGGAAAAGGGAAGAGAAAGGAGGGGTGCCCCGAGAGAGAGAGAAAGAGAGAGAGAGAGGAGAAAGAGAAGAGTGTAAAGAGAGGGTGTAAGAGAGAGAGAAGAGAGCAAGAGTAAGAGAGCTCCATTCAATTTTTTAAAAGATAATTTTTACTATTATCTTCTACATATATTGTAAAAAGTTTATCTTCTTCAGTGGTTTGAGAGTGTTGACAAATATAAACAAATACAAGAACTTTTGAAAATACCATACTAGGAGATTTTAAAATACACAGTGAAGTATGAGCAAGATAACCCCTTGCTTTTACTCCAGGAAATTTAATCTCCCATCTTTAGCTGTGTCCTGTAGACCAGTTATTATAAAGGTATGAGCTGCTGTGGTTTTTAAAGTTCTATAGCTGTATTCTAACAGCTATGATTCTAACATTTAATTATACGCAAACGTGAGCAACTGTCTTACTTTCCTAATTCTGTCATCTCATTTGTAAATAGGACATACTGTGACATGTCTCGAATACTTCATGTCATGTAGCAAAGGCGAAATTGTAGTAAAAGCTAACTATATGTTCCTCTGTTAAGAGACTACGCTTCACATACAATATACTAACCAATCCTCATTGCATTCCTGAAAGACAGAACACTACTATAAGTTGAGCTTTATAAATACATGTGTTGAAACTTAGAGAAGAGAAAAATGTGTTCCCCAAACACAAATGCTATCATGTGAACACAAAAAGATGCATTAGGCTATGGACTCAGCATTGTGGTTAATTTAGGTACACTGCTGACAGTAGGATGAATAAAGGAACCCTCGGTTCCCTCTGGGGCCCTTAGTCTTACAGCCACAGTGGCAGGCCTTAATTGAGGCAGTTTCACTTCTCCTTGCCCTCAATGAAATGCTCCTGAGTTGTCAGTTCTCTCTTCTCAAATGCATGGGTTGCTTGTTGCCACATACAAACTGAGACCTTACCTGAAAAATAGTATCATGGATATAATCAATTTCTGACTATTTGAACTTATATAGATATAGGTAGGCCCTAAACTAACGACTGTCTAGATAAGAAGATAGAATGTGGGATACAGAGAAGTGGAGGTAAGACTGCCCTTTGAAGATAGGGTAGAAACTGAAGTAACATTGCCACAAGTTGAGGAACACCAAGGATTCTCAGAACCACCAAAAGCTATGAGAAGTGAGGAAGGATTCAGCCTTAGATATTTGGGAGAGAGCACAGTTCTTACCATAGCCTATTTTAATGCTTATACCTCTCTTTTTGGTTTATTTTCTTTTACCTTTTCAACTGGTGAAAGAATAAATTCCTATTACACAAGTTTCCCCCCCGCAATACATGAGGACCATACTCTATTGGTCAAAAAGGTGAAATATTTGTTATTATAAATTAAAAATTGTAGGAGTTAAAAATCTAATCTAACCTCATTGGTTTATATTCATTATAATACTCAATATTGACAAAACACCCAAGCACAGGTTCTGGATGCTATCATAAGGTATTAAAATGTAATATTTTCTTTTAAGAGAAAGTAGTATAATACAGAAATACAAACACACACGCGAGCACCCACACATGCACACACACCCACAAAGCACAAAATGTAGGAGTGAAAATTTATATAGAAAAAGGTATGAGCAAACCAGAATTTGGCAGTTGAGTCAGACCTTTAAGAAGAAACATTCTATCAGAAGGAAGAAAAAGAAACCCTCCCCTAATAGTGGACTTGGGGAGGGGCATGTGTGGAGAAGGGAGAGGAAAGGAGGGATTGGGAGTGGGGAGGGAGGGAACTAGAAAGGGGATAGGATGTAAATAAAGTGTAATTAAAAATAAAATAAAAATTAAAAAAAAGAAGGAACATCCTGAGGAGCAACTAATTTTATCAGTAGGATTATTCTGTGCAAAAATAACAAGGGCTTAATAGTTAGACAAAGTAGTGATTGGTATCATAATTAAGAAAGTGATTACATGAACAGTAGATTTGTGCCTTTATAAGCTCTTTTCTAAAAACATTCTCTAAGTGCTATTAAACTGTTGGATTCACTATAATACTTTCTGCATTCCATCAAAGAATTGTCATAAAAATGCATAATCTCAAAGCATATAAGGATGTAATCAGCTTAATAACATACAAGGAAACTGATCTCATCAAGGTATGAACTGATAGAAAAGGTCATACAATATAGATAAGGGTCTCATCAGACTTTAAAAGAATAGAGAGGTTATTTTGTTTTGTGAAGTCCTCGAAAATTAATTCAACTGTACTTCATATCTCTCAAAACATGCATTAAATATAATAATTTCTTAAGGTTTTCTAAGTTTTAAAATATAACATTAATCCTTAGAAGCTTATTAGCATAGTTATGTAAATAAGCACTATTCAAAAGTCCAACTTACAATAAAAAAGAAACACCTTAATAATCCCTAAACAAAATAAGCAAGCAATAGCTCATTCATAATGTCATTTGATAGATGTCTCTGCTACAAGATCTCTTTAAGGGCTGTCAGAAAAGTTAGGACAAATTTGTATTAGGTCTCATATAAATCCCACTTACTTGTCTTTTTTCTGTCTTTTACTAGAATGTCAATCTCACATTTTTACTAATAATTCTGAATTCAAAATGGTGTTCAAGGGGTGAGAGTACAACACATTGGCATTCATCAGCCCTGTGTTGAATTCCCAGCACACAAAAATGTAGAAACTTTAGTTAATCAGTTACTATATCAGACAAAACAGTTTAACTGGTGGAACAATATTCCAAGGCAAACATAATTTTACTAAGATACTGAAAGTTTTTACTGTGTAATATTTTATTGAAATTTTCTATGCTTAATGTATATCCACATTTACCAAATCACAGGATCAGTACTTATCCTTTTGCACAGATATCCAACTTTTTAAACCCTGAAATGTAATATCATATACAAATGGTTTGGACAGATGCTTGCTTTAGCATACTGTCTACCTACCAGGCTGTATTTTTTTCAACAACACTGAATGAGAACTCAAAGTACCTCTCAATTCTACAAAGTCTAGACTAAGATAAAATCAACTGTTTTAAGAACTTTAGAAATCAACCATAGATTAAACTCTGTTTACCTAGCACCTAAATTAATTATATTGAAACATATTTTTTCAAGAAATACACAATAAAACAAAGAAACAAAGATAGCACATTTAAGTATAACAGAATTGCAATATGAATTTTCTGGAACTGGCAAGATGGCTCAGTCGGTAAAGGCACTTGCAGCTATATGAACTAAGTTTAATCCCTAGAACTCATGTAAAAGGCAGAGAGAGAAATGATTCCATAGACCTGTTGTCTGACCTTTATATGTGCTCTGTAGCTTATGTCTTCCCTGTATTATGCACATACTCACAACAGTTAAATCAACATAAAATCCCAAGATTGAATGATGTTAACTGTTCTTTTTTTTTTAAGACAATTTTTATGTTATTGTTAGTTTACTTTATTTTGTGTGCTCGCATTGGGTGTCTGTACACCATGTGTATGCCTAGTAGCCACAAGAGTCAGAAGAAGGCATCAGGTCTTCTGGAAATGGAGTTAACACAATTGTGACATGGCTCACCTAAGCCTCACCACCTAAGTCCTCTGGAAGAATAGTTTTCTTCACTGCTGAGCTACCTTTCAAGCCCAATGTTACTGTTCTTAAAGCTCCAAGAGAAAAGGTTTTTTATTGGGTAACAAATACCTCATCTCCCATCTGTGGGACAAACGGAGAACGCCGTGGTATAGTATCCAAGATCCACTGAGGGGCAAACCATTCTTCATTGGGTTCACCTTCCATAGAAACATGTCCTCCTTTCTAAAACAAGACAAACAAAATTTCAGTTTGAACATTTATAACAATTTTTTTTAATTTATATTATTTTATTTATATATTAATGGAATTTTTTGTCTTTTTAAAAATTTTTGTTATCATTTATTACAATTTATTGACGTTGTATCCCAGCTGTGACTCATTCCCTTGTCTCCTCCCAATCCCACACTCCCTGCCCCTTTTCCCCCTATGCTCCTGCCTAGTCTACTGATAGAGGATGTCCTCCTCCTTTTCTATCAGTGAGGTAACCTAGAAGCAAAAAGACATACATGGTATATACTCACTCGTACGTGGTTATAAGTCATATAATATAGGACAAACATACTAAAATTTATTCTCTCCCAAAGAAGTTAAACAAGGAAGACCTTAAGGAAAATGCTCAATCCTCATTCAGAAGGGCAATAGAAATCGGAAGCAGAAGACAGTTAACAGAACAGGAGCCTACCACAGAGGGCATCTGAAAGACTCTACTGATCAAGGTATCGAAGCAGAGGCTGAAACTCACAGCCAAACTTTGGGCAGAGTGCATGGAATTTTAGGAAAGAAGGGAGAATAGAAAGACATGGAGGGGAAAAGATCTCCAAAAGGAGACCAACAGAGCCAAAAAACTGGGCCCTGTGGGTTCTGCCAAGACTGATACCCCAACCAAGGACCATGCATGGAGAGGACCTAAAACCCCTATTCAGTATAAGAGTTCTTAAGAGCAAACTCATTAACAGTAGTATGACAAAGGCAGAAAGAAATTATGAAAAATACCAGATTAAATGCACACTGAAAATATATAATTTTTCAACATAGTCCCATAGGTATTATATATTTATTTTATAATAGAAAAAATCAAGTAGTTCAAATTTAGATTGCAGATAACTGACATTGTATACATTCTAAAATACTACATTTTTCTCATTATGTTTCTAGAATACCACATCAAATAAAATGATAGTAACACAATAATGCCCATCAAGAATATATGATGGACCAGAGGCTGTAGGTCCATAATCCCAGATACTCAAGAAGACAGAAGATTTGAGACAGAATTGCCAAGTTCAAGGCTAGCCTGAGCAACTTAAGATTCTCTCTAAAAATGAAAAATGACATAAAATATCTGGTATATATCGCTCAGTTGTATTGTTTAAAACACTACCCTCAAGCCCTAGTAATTATATTTACTACAACAATGGCATTATTGTATTAGCACCTAAATATCTTTTAAATTTTGTATAAAGAGAATATAGATAGCTCATTTTTTAATGGCATCAGCCATTTTCCATTTAGATAAACAGAATTCTTGGCCTTCAAGAGAACAGTAATTATTTTATAATAGAAAGTACAGCAATAGAACATTCTTGTTAAATCATTAACATGTAAACTTTTTTATAATTTTTACTTTTATATATTAATCACAGGTTATTTACTTTGTATCCCAGCTGTAGCCTCCTCCCACATTCCCTCTCAATCCTACCCTCCCTCCCCCTTTCCAAGTCCACTGATAGGGGAGGTCCTCCTCCCCTTCCATCTGACCCTAGCTTATCAGGTCTCATCAGAACTGGCTGCAATGTCCTCCTCTGTGGCCTTGGAAGGCTGCTCCTCCTTTGGTGGAAGTGGGGGTAGGAGGTAAAAGAGCCAGCCACAGAGTTCATGTCAGAGACAGTCCCTGTTCCCCTTACTAGGGTCCCCACTTGGATACTGAGCTCCCATTGGCTACATCTGAGCAGGGGTTCTAGGTTATATCCATACATGGTCCTTGGTTGGAGAAACATTCTCATAAAAGACCACTGTGCCCAGATACATTAGGTCCTTGTGGAGCTCCTCTCCTCTCCAGGTCATACTAACTCCCCCTTCTTTCATATGATTCCCTGCACTCTGTCCAAGGTTTGGTTATGAGTCTCAGCATCTGCTTTGATACACTGCTAGGTAGAGTGTTTCAGAGGCCCTCTGTGATAGGCTCCTGTCCTGTTACTTGTTTTCTCTTACTTCCAATGTCCATCCCATTTGTTTTTCTAAGTGAGGATTGATCATCTTACCCTGGGTACTCTTAAAAACAAGGAAATCCATGCAGGCAAATGGAGGGAACTAGAAAAGATCATCCTGAGTGAAGTATCCCAGGAGCAGAAAGACACACATGGTATATACTCACTTATAAGTGGGTACTAGACCTATAAGACACTATAAACATACTAAAATCTGTACACCTAAAGAAAATAACATGTCAATTTAACTATCAAATTCAATGAACTATGTAGAGTAAGCATTATGGTCCTATGGGGGAAAAGATAATAAGGTCAAGTAACAAACAAATCTATTAAATTCTTCCAACCTATAAGTAAAATATATATATGAATAAATTTATAATTGGGTAATGACAAGAATAACTATTTTATATTGTTATGGCTTATTATTGCAGAACTTTGCTTCATATTAATATGTAATTGTCAATGTTCTAGTTTAATAACATTATAAAGACGACATTGACCTTCTATCTTTGAAAACAAGAAATTAAAAAATTCTTTAGAGTAAATTTAATTTTTATTTAATTGGTTTTTAAGACAATGTACCTTTCAGAGAAAAATGTCACTATTAAATATTCAAATATTAACAGGCAAAAATAAACAACTTATACAATACATACCTTCTTTCTAATCTGTTTAGGTTTCTTCTGCCTATCTTCCAATGACTTCATATTTTCATCTTCAGAGCTGCTGTAAATTTTCTGTGTTGCCTGTCTTGTTTGTCTTTTTGGAGGTTGCAAATTTATCCCAGCATCTGCTGTCCAATCAGAATATTCACTTGATGAATCACTATAAACAAAGAAAAATTATAAATGCCAAAATATAGGAAATGAGTAGTTTTACCTCATCATGGAAATATGAGCATTTTTTTTTAAATTCAAGAGTATTATAAATGACAAGGATGGAAAAAAAAAAGAAAATTTTTTTTGGTCACTATTTGATTTCAATGAAACGTTTCCTGAAAATGAAACTTAATACTCAGTTTACTATAACAGAATTTTAAATCTCTGTTGGAAGTAAGAAACTACCTAAAAATAAATATGAATCTTATTCTTGAAATGATGAAAGAGATATAGTTTTAAAACCAAAATAAAAGCTTGGCATGGTTGAACATGGCTTTAATCCCAGACGCAAGGAGGATTCCTATGAGTATGAAACCAGCCTGGTTTGCATAGTAAATTCCAGAATAGCCAAAGCTACGTAGTGAGACCCTGTCTCAAAAACATAAAAACTGAGCTGGTTGGTGGTGGTATGCACCTTTAATCCCAGCACTCGGTAGGCAGAGGCAGGCAGATCTCTCCAAGTTTGAAGCAAGCCTGGTCTACAAAGTTGAGTCCAGGACAGCTAGGGCTTTGTTACACAGAGAAACCCTGTCTCCAAACAACAAGAACAACAACAACAAAGCCCACACAATCTTAAATAATTATATAGTTGCAAAGATGCAGAATCATAAATTTAAGAAGGTTTTTAAATTCTTTTCTTAGAATTTAATCACTTTGTATCCCAGTTGTAGTTGTAACCCCTCTTTACTATCCTTCTGGCCTGACCCTCCCTTCTTCTTCCTCCCCTATCCCTCTCCCCTAGTCCACAGAGAGGGGAAGTCCTCCTTCCTTATTGTCTGACCCTAACCTATCAGGTCCCGTCAAGACTGTCTGGTTTCTCTTCCTCTGCGGGCTGGCTAGGTCTCACCACCTGGAGAAGTGATCAAGGAGCAGACAACTGAGTTCATGTCAGAGACTGTCTCTTCTCCCCTTATTAGGGAACCCACATACAGACTGAGCTGTCTATGGGCTACATCTGAGCAGGGTGTCTAGGTCCTCTTTATGCACAGACTTTGGTTGATGCACCAGTCTCTGCAGGGGTACAGAGCTAAACAAAGAAATCTCAACAGAGAAGTACGGAATGGCAGAGAAACACTTTAAAAAATGCTCAACAACCTTAGTCATCAGGGAAATGCAAATCAAAACAACACTGATGTTCCATCTCACACCCATCAGAATAGCTAAGATCAAAAACTCAAGAAACAACATACATTGGAGAAGATGTGGAGGGAGGGGAACCCTTCTCCATTGCTGGTGTGAATGTAAACTTGTACAACCACTTTCGAAATCAACCTGGTGTTTTCTCAGAAAAATGGGAATAATAATACCTCAAGATCCAGCTATACAGTTCCTGGGCATAAAAAGCTTATTTTACAGATAGAAAAAACAAAAACTCTATAGGGACAGCCACAAAATCTATTGGGAGTAATGAAGAAACATGGTATGTAGGTTTTGAACACAGATCTTTCTATTATGTAATATTTTATTATGTGATATGATTTTATCTATGGTCCTATGAAACTATAAAATCATAATTTCATATTAAATTAAATCATAATTTCCTATTCAATAATTTGGGGTTGATCAAAATCATTAACACTACCTGGAAGAACTTTCACTTTGCCACTCAACAACAGGGTCTTCTACAGAAGCATCACTTGTGCCAACAGTTTCATCTTCCTGTTGTAAAGAAACAGTGATTCAAATATGTTTAGTACTAGTTATTGTAATACAGAAAAAAAACCTTCTTGATTTATAAAACTTTATTACTTCCTCAAATATTTTACTTAAAATATACATAATTATTTTTCTACACATATCTTACATTTACAAACAAGCTTATTAGATATTTTACAAGGTCTAGTTTTATACTGCTTATACAACATTTTTATCCCTTTAGAAAATTTATTTAAACATCAAAATACCTATAGCCTTCTTAAATGCTAAAAATAGCTTTAAATTATTGCATTTGAGTATTCTTTTAAGGTCAAGTTATTTATGGAGAAAAGGGGAAGTATTGCTTTAAGAACCATGAAAAGCAGAAGAGAAAAAGTACTACATAATGTCAATGTTCAATAAAACTCTCATTATGGATCTAACAAACAGAGTTGTTTAGAGAACAATAGTACTGGGCAAAGAGGAACAAGAAGAAAAGACTGCTACACCCCTTGATCATTGTCACAATGAATGTAGGTCTGAGATAAATCAACACTGAATGAAGGAATAGGTAGAATCAAGCAATAAAAGAAAATGGACATACAAGCCAATTACAGAGCGAATCAGTTCTTTGACTGTTTACCTTATTTCTGTTATTCATGTTACAGTTCTTTCCATTTCTAGGAAGATTTCCTTTTAATATCTTATCACTGTCACAAAGACAAATTTTGCTGGCATATGCTATACCCTTGCCAAGACAGTATCTTAGGTAGAAACCAGGAAAGACAATGAAAAGAGCTAAGTGGCATACCCAAATCTAAGTGCCTTAATGAAAAACCTCTTAAGTAATTTTCTATTCAAGAGACTTTCAACAGTAAGCCTGAATGGATGGCACAAAATAAAAAATAACTAAAAAAAAATGCAGTGAATAAATAACAGCTGATCTAACCTCCGAGCAGCTGTCTGAATCTTCTTGCACCCCTGAATTTTGAGATGATGCCTGTGAATTATGCTCTATGTTCGACCTTGTTAGATAAGTATGCTGACGCTTGCGTTGCGTCCTCCGCAAAGACCGTCCAGAGCTTGGCTGGTAGTCATTCTGCAAGAGAGAAGGAAAAGATATCTCAATGGAAGAAATAATACAAAACAGAACATATATAAAAATAAATCTATTAGGCAGGGGACAGGGTAAAGGATAAAGATAAACTATCAAAAGTAAAGCAATGTATAATTACAAGTATATAATTCACTTTTTAATAATACTGATTATTTTCTTATTTTGAAACCTTTCTGATCAAATGAAAGACCTTGGTGAAAACCTAGGTTGCAAGAATTTACCCATGTAGACCACTATAATCACACACACAATTAATAGTCACAATTATCCTATGAGGAATAAACAACTGTATTATATTTAATGTAATTCTTAAATGTACTTTATCTTTAAAATAAATATAAGAAAGTCTGTTAAAAGTGTTAACATGCCTAATTAGATTTAACATTTATACTTCTTTCATTTCAGATTAACATTCTTAAGATTCTTAAGGTTTATAAAATATCTTTAGAATCAATTTAGCACATCTTTACATGGTTGTTCGCACCTCTAATACCAACACTTGGGAAACTCAAGCAGGAGGATTACAATAAATTCAAGGCAAGCCTGAGCTACAAAAACAAAACTGTATTTATTTATTATTTATTTTACGTATATGAGTGCTTTGCCTCCATGCATGTCTGTACATCACATGAATGCCTGGTAACAACACAAACCAGAAGAGAGCATTGGCCTCTCTAGCATTGGAGTTACGGATGATTATGAGTCAGGTGGCACAGGTGCAGGAATCAAACCTGGGTACTCAGTGCCTGGGGCTCTTAACTACTAAGCCATCTCTTCAGTTGCAGAAAAAAAAAAAAAAAAAAACTTAGCACATCTTCCTGACAGAAAAATGGCAGAAGAGAATCAATAGACATAAACTAAACTTTAGGTTACTTATAAGAATAGAAGGTGAACGACTCAAAGTAATCAACATATAAAAAGTAATTTTGAAACCAGGTATTGTGGCTCATACTTATAATTATAAAACTTGTGAATGGAGGCAGGAGGTAGAAGTAAGAAGATAGGGAATTTAGTAACCAAAAGTCATCCTCAACTACATAACTGTGTTCAAAACAAGCCTGGGATATGGGACAATGTCTCAAAAACAGTAATAACAACAATAAAAAGTAACAGACCAGCCAGTTTGAAAAGTCCTGCATAATATGCTGTCATCTTTAACTCTGAGAAGAAATCCCTGCCTGATGAATCTTTAGGTCTCACCTGCCACACACTTGTATTTCCAGCATTCAAGAGGCAAGAGGAAGGCAGAGGACTACAAGTTCAAGATTAGCCTGATCTACACAGTAAGGCTATATAGAAAGACCCTGTCTCAAAAGCCAAAACCGAAACTAATATATATAATTCCATTTTTGAGCACAGAAATATGCACCCAGACGTACAAGCAATCTACATTAAAAGACAATCTTCTATATCTTTTATTTAATTTTGTTTATATTACTAACCAGATGATTAAATTTCATATAAGTAGACAACAACTTAAATAGCCTCTTGTGCATAACTGTTGCCTTTTAAATAACTTGTATTTGCAAGCATTAGTTTCCAACTTACTCTTTGGATAGTATAAGATGGCTTTTTCTTCTTTTCAACTGTATAAAGACTAATTTCTAGGTCACCTTTAGCATTTCGACATTCTTCTTGCACCCTAATGAAATATTGCAAGTCAAGACAATAAAATATAATTCAATAGTTTAAACATCAAATTTTAGAAGTAAACAACTTCAAAATATAAAACTTATCATTGTAATTATTTTAGCTATATACCTCAGTGACAATATTTGTGCAATCACTACCACGAACCACACTCATTAGATTTTCATCACTCCCAAGATAAATTCTGATACTATTAAGCAGCTACTTTTCATTTTATCATTCTTCTAGGCTCAAAAAACCTCTAAACTCTGTTACTATGTCTATGACTTTGTCTGCTCTAAATATTTTCTGTTAAGTGGAGTTTCAGAATATTTGTCCTTTTGTATATATCTTTTTTCACCTGGAAAGATAAGTTTCAAATTTTAATCATGTCACAACAGTTTCCAGAATGTTTTTGTTATAGCCTAATAAATACCATTGTATGATTATACCATATTCATTTATCTACTAGTTTACTGATTTATATTTAAATTGTTTCCACCACTTGCTTACTTAAAGTAACTTTGCAATGAAAATTAGTGTGTGAATATTTAAAATTGATTTCTAGTCTACTTTTAAGGAATTATTTCAATTTTCTGTATTCAGAGGTTGTCACTAATAAAATTAGCTAGCTGTCTTTTTTTTCTTGATTATTACTCACAACAGAAAGCAAAGAGGGAAAAATGGAAATTAAAAATATTTTGCTACATTTTTCTTTCCTTTTTCTTTTTCTTTGGGGGAGAGGGGTGTCACCAGGGGGTTTCTCTGTAGACTTGGCTGTCCTGGACTCACTTTGTAGACCAGGCTGGCCTTCAACTCATAGAGATTCACCTGTTTCTGCCTCCCAAGTGCTAGGATTAAAGGCATGTGCCACCATGCCTGGCTCAAGATTTATTTATTTATTATTTACATAGTATCAGACGAGGACACCAGATTTCATTATAGATGGTTATGAACCATCTATATGTGGTTGCTGAGAATTGAACCTTTGGAACCTCAGGACCTTTGGAACAACAGTCAATGTTCTTAACCTCTGAGCCATCTCTCCAGCTACTTTTGGGTTATCTGTTAAAAATAACTTGGTTAGAAGGTTTGGTCAAATTGAATTTACCTGTTCCAATTATATAACCTATTGTCAATTAAAATTAATTATATACTATAAGAATAAAAAGTAATTCCATAAGAATAATGATACTAGATTTGAAATTATGCCAATTAAGTCTTATCATAAATGATGATTTAAATGCCATTTTAAGCACACCTACATTACAGATCCATACTGCTCCAATACTTATTCTTAGAATCACGGATGAATACAGAGTCAATACGCTATTAGAGTTTATATGAGTTCTTTTTTAATAATATTTGTATTGTTACCCTAACTTAAACAATAACCCTGTACATTGCCAATAATTACCACATTTTCAGTATTCTCCAAAGCATCTATCATAAAGCTGAGCACATTTAAGATGACGAGTACTTGTTACAAAATGAAGCAATTAGATTCCGTTAATATAGAAAAGCTAATATATGATGCATCTTGATTAGAATATCTCAGTTACTAGGCTATTTTAAAGGAACTTGTAAATATACAGCTTTGAATATTCTTGTGAACATTACCATGTCAACTCACCTACTAACCCCATTGTTTAGTTCATTTACCACCACTCTTCTGCTCCAGGCCATAAGATCTCTTTCAGTGGCCATCTGGCTCCTAGGAGCATTGTTGTGCATTTGTCGAACCCCTTCAATTTGACCACTACGCCGAAGGCCAATATTTGGGGAAGAAGGTATGTCCATATTTGGACTACTCAGAGCTGAAGTAAAAGCAAGAAAAAAAAACTGATAGAAGAACACTGTAAACAGCAGTCAGTGGGGTATCATTGTTAGAGGTAGAGCTATATGTTGATTTTTTACTAATGAAGATATAAACTATGGTGCAGAGAAACTCTAACTCAGAAGATTGTCACTCAGCAAAAGTTAACTGAGTGAGAGGTTCCAAGGGACCCAAATAAAGAACTGTTTTATTATAATTTTCTGAAGTACTCAAGAAATAAGTAAATATTCTGTGCATTGCCTCAAATTTAAATGATAAATTCACTTCTATGCAACCCTACATATGATTTTTACCAAAAATTTAAATTAATTATGTGAATATAAAACAAACAATTAGGAACAGTGGTATAGGCCTTGGGAGGTTAAGGCACGAAGACAGCAACTTCATGGGCAAGAGTTGATCACAAATTGTAGTTCAGTTTAGAGACTTTGCTATATAAGACAGCGAGCTCACACGCTAGCAATAAGGAAAAATTCTCATGGTTGCATTTGAAAGTTAAGAACTCATATTTACCCAAGAAAACACAGGATATAGATAACTTCACAACAAGAAAATTAAAATAAAACAAGCATTGAAACACAATAACACAACCAACTCCACAATAAAAGAAACTAACATTCATTGGTCACTACTACCTATCAACATTAACAGACTCAACTCTCCAACAAAAAGACACAGACTAACAGAATGGTTGCAGAAATAGGATCCAACATTCTGCTGCATCCAAGAAACACACCTCTGTAACAAAGATAAACACTACCTCAGAGTAAAGGGCTGGAAAAATGTTTTTCAAGCAAATGGACTCAGAAAACAAGCTGGGGTAGCTATCCTAATAGCTAATAAAAGAGACTTTCAACTAAAATTAATTAAAAAAGATGAGAAGGAACACTTCATTCTCATCAAAGGAAAAATCTACCAAGAAGACATCACAATTCAGATCATTTATGCCCCAAATACAAGAGAACCTACATGTATAAATGGAACATTATTAAAGCTTAAATCACAGAACAATCCCAACACCTTAAAATTGGGAGACTTCAGCACTCCACTCTCAACAAGGCACAGATCATCTAGACAGAATCCAAATAGGGAAATAATGGTGCTGACACAGGTCCTAAATAAAATGGACCTAATAGATGTCTATTAGGTCCAATAGAACTTTTCACCCAAACTCAGAAAAGTATACCTTCTTTTCAGCTCCTCATGGAAACTTCAAAAAATTGACCATATAATAATCCCTTGTATCATATCAGACCACCATGGCCTAAAACTAGACCTCAAACAATAACAGAAATAACAAAAAGCCTACATGCACATGGAAACTGAACAACTCTACGCAATGACAGCTAGGTCAGGTAAGAAATGAAAAAGGAAATTAGAGACTTTGAAAAATTAAATGAAAATGAATACACAATGTACCAGAACTTATGGGACACAATGAAAGCCATGCTAAGAGGAAAGTTCATGGCAATAAGTACCTCCAGAAAAAAGTTGGAGACATCTCATACAAGCAATTTAACAGCACACCGAAAAGCCCTGGGGAGGGGGGGAGCAAATACACTCAAGAGGAGTAGATGATTGGAAATGATCAAACTCAGAGCAGAAATCAATGAATTAGAAAAAAGAAAACAATACAAAGAATCATGAGACCAAGAGCCAGTTCTTTGAGAAGATCAACAAGATAGACAAACCTTTAGCCAAACGAACTAAATGGCAGAGAGAAACTATCCAAATCAGCAAAATCAGAAAAGAAAAGGGGGACATAACAACAGACACTGAGAAAATCTAAACAATCATTAGGTATTACTACAAAAGCCTACATGCCACAAAATTTGAAAATCTAAATGAAATGGACAATTTTCTTAATAGGTTCCATTTACCAAAATTAAATAAAGATCAGGTAAATACAGAGAATAATCCTATATCCCCCAAGGAAATAGAAGCTGTCATCAAAAGTCTCCTTTCCAGAAGAAGCCCAGGGCCAGTTGGTTTCAGCACAGAATTCTGCCAGACTTTCAAAGAAGAACTAACTCCAATTTTCTTCAAACTATTCCACAAAATAGAAACAGAAGGAACATTACTAAACACATTCTATGAAGCCACAGTCACCTTGATACCTAAACCATACAAAGACCCAACAAAAAAGAGAACTTCAGATCTATCTTATGAACATTGATTCAAAAAATACTCAATAAAATGCTTGCAAACCAAATCTAAGAACACATAATAAATATCATCCCAGGAATGCGGGGGGGGGGGTCAATATATGGTAATCCATCAATGTAATCCTACATATAAATAAAGTGAGGGAGAAAAAACACATGATCATCTCCTTAGATGCCAAGAAAGCATTTGACAATATCCAACAACCATTCATGCTGAAAGTCTTGGAGAGATCACTGATAAAAGGTACACACCTAAACGTGGTAAAGGCAATATATAGCAAGCAATATAGCCAACTTCAAAATAAACACAGAGAACTTAAATCAATCCCACTGAAATCAGGGACAAGGCAAGGCTGCCCACATTATCCATCTCTTCAACACGTACTTGAAGTCCCAGCTAGAACAATAAGACAACTAAAGGAGACCAAGGGAATAAAAATCAGAAAGGAAGAACTCAAAATACTATTATTTGCAGATGATATGACAGTATACATGAGTGACTGAAAAAATTCAACCGGAGAAATTCTTTAGCTGATAAACACCTTCAGCAAAGTGGCTGGATACAAAATTAACTCAAAAACCTTTCCCTTGTATATGAAAGACAAAAATGCAGAGAAAGAAATTAGTGAAACTACACCCTTCAAAATAGCCACAAATAACATAAAGTACCTAGGGTGACTCTAACCAAGCAAGTAAAAGACCTGTTTGAAAAAAATCTTCAAGTCTCTAAAGAAAATTAAAGAAGATATAATAAGATGGAAAGATCTCCCATGCTCATAGATGTGTAGGATTAACATAGTGTAAATGGCCATTTTGCCAAAAGCAATCTACAGATTCAATGCAATTCCCATCAAAATACCAACATAATTCTTTACAGACCTTGAAAGAAAATATTAACAGCTATATTTGGAAAAACAAATTGCCAAAGCGATTCTGTACAACAACAGATCTTCTGGAGCTATCTCCATCCGTGATCTCAAGCTGTACTACAAAGCAATAGTAATAAAAACTACATGGTACTGGCATAGAAACAGAATGGTGGGTCAACAGAATCAAATAGAAGATGCCAAAATAAACCAAAATAAACCCACACACCTACAGATACTTGATTTATGATAAAGAAGCCAAAAACCATACAATGGAAAAATACAGGATCCTCAACAAATGGTGCTGGTCCAACTGCATGTCTACATGTAGAAAAATTCAAGTAGATCCATAATTATCACCCTGCACAAAACTAAAGTCAAAGTGGGTCAAAGACCTCAAAATAAAACAAGACTCACTAAATCTGTTAGAAGAAAAATTAAGGAAGAGTCTAGAACTCACTGGCACAGGAAACAACGTCCTGAACAGAACACCAACAGCACAGGCTCTAAGATCAACAATCAATAAATGGGATCTCATGAAACTGAAAAGCTTCTGTAAAGCAAAGGAGACAGTCATCAGAAAAAAATGACAGCCTACAGTCTAGGAAAGGATCTTCATTAACCTTATGTCTGACAGAGGACTAATTAATATCCAGAATATATGTAGAAATAAAGAAGTTAAAAAGCAACAAATCAAGTAATCAAACTAAAAACTAGGGTACAGAGCTAAACAGAGAATTCTCAACAGAGGACTATCTAATGGCAGAGAAACAGTTATAGACATGCTCAACATCCTTAAGTCATCAGGGAAATGCAAATCAAACTGACCCTGAGATTTCACCTTACATCCATCAGAATGGCTAAGAGCAAAAACTCAAGTGACAATACGTGCTGGAGAGGATGTGGAGAAAGGGGAACCTTCCTCCTTTGCTGGTGGGAATGTAAACTTATATAACAACTTGAAAATCAATCTGGCGCTTTCTTGGACAATTAGGAATAGTGCTACTTCAAAATCCAGCTATACCATTCCTAGGCATATATCCAAAATATGCTCAAGTATACCACAAGGACATTTGTTCAATCATTTCCATAGCAGCTTTATTCATAATAGCCATAACCTGGAAACAACCCATATGGCCTTCAATGGAGGAATGGATACAAAAGTTGTGGAATATTTACACAATGGAATACTACTCAGCAAAATAAAAACAAGAAAATCATGAAATTTATGGGCAAATGGTGGAATCTAGAAAGGATCATCCTGAACGAGCTATCACAGAAGTATGACACACATGGCATATACTCACTTATAAGTGGATATTAGATATATAATATAGGATAAACATACTAAAATCTGTACACCAAAATAAGCTAAGCAAGGAGGAGGACCCTGGGTAAGATGATCAATCCTCACTCAGAAAGGCAAATGGGATGGACATCAGATGAGGGAGAAAACAGGGAACAGGACAGGAGCCTACCACAGAGAGCCTCTGAACGACTCTACCCAGCAGTGCATCAAAGCAGATGCTGAGACTCATAGCCAAACTTTGGACAGAGTGCAGGGAACCTTATGAAAGAAGGGGAAGAGAGAAAGACCTCGAGGGGACTGGAGCTCCACAAGGAGAGCAACAGAACCAAAAGATCTAGGCACAGGGGTCTTTTCTGAGATTGATTTTCCAACCAAGGACCATGCATGGATATAACCTAGAACTCCTCCACAGATGTAGCCCATGGCAGCACAGCCTCCAAGTGGGTTCCCTAATTAAGGGAACAGGGACTGTCTTTGACATGAACTCAGTGGCTGGCTTTAGACAATGCGGTCATTACTGATGAGACCTGATAGGCTAGGGTCAGATGGAAGAGGTGGAGGACCTCCTCTATCAGTGGACTTGGAGAGGTGTATGGGAGAATATGAGAGAAGGTATTACAGCTGGGATAAAAAGTAAATAAACTCTAATTAATATAAAAAATTAAAATTAAAATTAACAAAGAACTCATATTTCTTTATAAATTATAATTAAAACAATTCAATACACACATACATATTAATCTCAAGTACATAAGCACATTTCATGAAATGTGGAAGGGAAGGAAGATGTACAATAGATAATAACATTTGTTTTGCATGTGGCAAAAAGGCTAAGCAGGTAATAATGGTGTTTGTTTATAAGCCTGGTGACCTGAGTTCTAGCCCATGGAGAAACACATATAGACATATAGACACGTCCATACAAAGTAAAATGGAAAATTCTTTTAAAGAAAAATCATTATTAAGTAAAGTATTTAATCATATAGTAACTTCTCCAGCTATTAAGATCAAACTGTTGTTTAAGTCTATGCTAGAGTTTTATTTGTATTACCTAAGAGGTTGCCAGACTTTTGTCTACTAGCCTATTTTCATCCATTCAAGAGATGGATGATATGTTGCTTTCCTTTCTACAAAGTAGGGCAATTATCAAATGGTATTTTCTAAACCTAAGATGATTTAAGTTTAAAAATTTCATAAATTGGGTCCCCCAACAAACAGGACTTATTCCAAGAAACAAAAAATTTCAAATAAACTGAGTAAGGAGGAATACTGTATTTAAATACACCACCTACATTTTTTATTTATAAATGATTTTGTAAGTATAAATTAATAAAACAGTTTGCATTGATAAATATTTTCACATGTAGTAACTTGGTATAAGTAATGTAACTGAAATATGCTTTTATATTTTCCACAAATGTGTAAGTACTTACCACCATTAACAGAATATGATCTATTAATTGGAAAATGTGGAACATCTCCTTCATTAATTAGTCTGAGATCTTGTTCTCTTTGTAACTCCCTGATTATCCCATCAAGAATGCTTTCTTCTTCGTCATTGGTTTGCTGTCCAATTACCTGTTCTACTACCTCACCATCACCTTTATGAGACCAAAGATAAAAAGTCAGAAATATAGATTACATTTTATTATACCTTAATATGGTAAAAAAAAATTAAGCTTAATCTTAAATTTATAAGTTTCTTAAAAGTAAACTCATAAATTGTAAGAGTAGCAATTACAAATAATTTAATATGGAAATAAAGTATAAATGAAATATTTTATGGGAATTAAAAAATATGTAATGATTTAGCAATTGCATTTTATTTAACCAATAGTCCTAAATGAGACATTAATATCAAGTCATATTAAGGAATAACTATAATGGTCAAGTTAAATAATCCATTTTAAAAATAAATTTTCTATGTATTATATTCTAAGGACAAAATCACGAATTAGAGATTTGAATATTGGATCTTACACTGTAACCCAGCTTGGCCTGGAATTCATTATATAGTCCTGCATGGCCTTGAGCTCGTAATGGCAATCCTGCCCCAGCCTTCTGAGTGTTGGGATTACAGGTAGAAACCACTAAGTTTGGCTTAAGTACTGTATAAACAAGCTTGGGCACAGTTAACCTAAAATGTTCGGTGTCTTTCTTTTATGAAATTTTTCATTCTGAAATAAGTTACAAGTATGGTCTCTTAAATAAATAAATATTTTTCCTTCTTTATATACAGTGTTTTAACAAGCAGAAAATTAACTTTATGATAAACTCAAATTTAACATATACTTCTGAGAGAAAACGTTTAACTTTTATCTTTCTTAAATGCATGATGTCAATTTTTGTCTTGTCTTGTAATTAGTTCAAATGCTATTTGACAGAGTAATAAAGCACTTCTTATAAGAAATTAAGTAGGCTAAATTTTAAGTTTTTATTTAGATAGTTTCAGTTGGATAGTTTATTATTTATATTTTTTCTTTGGTTAATAAATATTAAATCAGAGGAACCAATGCTATTTCATTTCTCTATAACTTTTTACTTCAATTTATTCTATAAAAGCCTTACTTTCCTAGCAAAGAAAAAAATTCAAAAGCCAGGTATGATGGCACATGCCTGTAATCTCAACAGTAAGAAGGCTAAGTATGACAGGAGAAATGAAAATTCCCAGCTACCCCAGATTACGTAGTGAGATCCTGTGAAAGAAAGAAAGGAAGGAAGGAAGGAAGGAAGGAAGGAAGGAAGGAAGGAAGGAAGGAAGGAGGAAGGAAGGAAGGAAGGAAGGAAGGAAGGAAAGAAGGAAGGAAGGAAGGAAGGAAGGAAAGAAGGAAGGAAGGAAGGAAGGAAGGAAAGAAGGAAGGAAAGAAGGAAGGAAGGAAGGAAGGAAGGAAGGAAGGAAGGAAGGAAGGAAAGAAGGAAGGAAGGAAGGAAGGAAGGAAGGAAAGAAGGAAAGAAGGAAGGAAGGAAGGAAAGAAAGAAGGAAAGAAGGAAGGAAGGAAGGAAGGAAGGAAAGAAAGAAAGAAAGAAAGAAAGAAAGAAAGAAAGAAGGAAAGAAAGAAAGAAGGAAAGAAAGAAAGAAAGAAGGAAAGAAGGAAAGAAAGAAGGAAAGAAAGGAAAGAAAGAAAGAAGGAAAGAAAGAAAGAAGGAAAGAAAGAAAGAAAGAAAGAAAGAAAGAAAGAGAAAAAGAAAAATTAAAGGAGGAAATGAAATTTTACTTGCAAATATGAAACTTACTCTTCTACAATTAAATGAAAATTTTTAAGTATCAAACTGATAAAAAGGTATTCTATGGAAAAGGAAGTAGAAAAGACAGTCTATACAGCTAAACATCTATCTAACGAGACCAGGCTCCTTCTCTTGGGGTCATTAACTGGGAGCTTCCAAAATGAACTATCAATACTATAATCAATATAATTTAACTAATTACGAAAGCTTAATATAACAAAGTAAGCTTAATCATTATCAGAAATCACCCTGACGAAAAACATCATACATATGGTAATGGTTTCCTACTGTGGTAGGTGAACAAATTATCTTTTGGGCATTTTGCTATTTGTCTTAAACCTCTTACTTGTGCACAGCAGAGCTAAACAATGAAAAAACTACTCTGATAAGCTGAAATACCCAAGGAAAAATTAATAGAAATAGTACAGAATGCATGTTAAAATCTATTCCAGAATTCAGTGAGAAGTATACATCTGTAATGTTTTAAATCGGCTTTAGGAGATTGCATACCATTAGCCACATATCCCAACTGTGGAATAAGCTGTTCATCTTTACAATTTTCCCGTCCTGGTACCAGTCGCTGAAATTTTGTAGGATGAGGATTTCCGTCGACATCCACCAAGAATGGGGGAGGCATGAGGTGAGGAGCTTGTTGAGTTTGCTCATCCAATACATAGTTATTGGCATCTCTGATAAGTGGTCGATAATCAGTGTGGAAGAACATCTGATCTGGAATCTTTGTGACAGATATTTTGTTAGTGGTTAATACCAGAGAATGTAATGTCTGGGTTCTTATTTTCATTCTTATAGCACATATATTTCGAATGAGACAATTTTCTCCAATGACATAGCTAGCAGATTTCTTGTCTATAAAATTCTATGATTTGCATTATTTTGGAGATTGCATATTATATTTTCCTAATTACGATGAGTAAGGTAACAATCTATCAGAAACTGAATATTTTGATTTGAATTACAACAAACACACAAACCTAGGAGTTTATTTTTATTCAAGAAGAGTAAATGAAGTATAATATGCATGGTGAAAGATAAATATCAACCAAATCAACAACATTAAAGGTTAATACTAGTATTGACCTGACCTCAATTATGGTGAAGTCTCTTCCCAGTATAAGATTCCACAATCTACCCCAGACTCATAGCTAATAAAATACAAAGAACTAGTTGGGTGTGGTACAGCATTCCTTTAATCTCAGCACTTGGGAGACAAGCAGAAGGTTGCAATAAGTTTGATGCCAGCTATTTAGCACAAAAACTAAGATGTGGATGGAGGCCTATACACATGACCTAACAAAGTTAAACCAAAACAAGTTAAACAATTTAAGCAGATCTATAACAAGCAACAAGACTGAGACAATCAGAAAATAAAATCTACTAAGTTAAAAGAAAAAAAAGAAAATAAAAAGCAAAAAAACAAACCTTTTGAATTCTACCAGACCATTAAAGGATTAACAACAATGCTTCTCAGGCAATTACATAAAATAGGAAAACAAAAGAATGCTACCAAACTCTATTTATAAAGCCATTACAGACTAATATATAAGATACTTGCAAACCAAATTCAAGAACACATAAAAAAACATCACTCAGCATGGTCAAATTGGCTTCAAATTAGAAGAGATGACTCAATATAAATAAATAAATAAATAAATAAATAAATAAATAATACATATAAGTAGGCTCAAGGACAGAAATTTTATGATCATCTCATTTAATTCTGGAAGGTTTTTTACAATTCTTACTATGACAAAAAGCCTTGAAGAAACTAAGAACAGAAGCAGCATATCATGGGGCTGGAGAAATGGCACAGTGCACACTTCTCTTCCAAAGAACCCAAGTCCATTTCCCAGAACGCTCATCAGACAGTTCACAACTGCCAGCAACTTTAGCTCCAGGGAGATCCAGCACCCTCTTCTACTTTGCACAGGCACTGCATTCATGAGAACATATCCTCCACACACAAATATACAAATAAAAATAAAATCTTTTTAAAAAAGAAATATGGGGTAGAGAGGTGGTTCAGCAGTTAAGCACTGATTGTTTTCCCAAAGGACTAAGGTTCAATAACCCACCCACATGGTGGATTACATGGAGATACATTTGTGTCTCCAGTTCCAGGAGATCTGATACCTTTTTCTGGTCCCACTGGTACCAGGCATTCATGTGATATACAGACATATATGCAAACAAAACACTCATACTCACAAAACATATGAAAAAAATTAAAAAAAATCTCAACATAATAAAGGATATCTATAAGTACTGTCAGTAATATCCAGAAGCAGACCTATTTTCTTCAGTTTTACTCAATACAGTGCCTGATGTTTTAGAAGACTAAGACGAGAGACAGATACAAAAGTGATACAAACAAGAAATGAAGAAACTGAAGTGTCTTTATTTTCAGATAATATGACTGTATACATAACAGACTCTAAAGACTTAACAACATGGGGTTGGCAGAGATGTTTCAGCATTTAAGAACACCTGTTGCTCTTGCAGAAGACCTGGGTTCAATTCCCAGCTCCTGCAAATTGGTTCACAACCATTTGTAACTGCAGTTCCAAGGGCTCCTCTTTCTGACTTCTAAGGGCACCAGGCAGGCATATGGTACACATACATACAAGCAAGGAAAACACCCACACACACAAAATAAGTAAGTCTAATTAAAAAAAAAAAGATTTCTGCATAAAAACTCTAGGGCTGATATTTTCAGAAAAGAGGTAGAATATAAAATTAATGTAAAAAAATCAGCCTTTCTTTACACCAATGACAAGCACACTGAAGAAGAAATCAAGAAAACAATCCCACTCATAACAGCCTTAAAAAAAAAAAGAAAAAAAAACCTAAAATACCTTGTAATAAACCTAACCAAGGAAGTAAAAAAATTATACACTGAAAGCCTTAAAGCAATGAAGAAAAATGTTTTCTCTCATATATGGGCCTTAGGTTTCATATATATATATTATATTTTATATATATTATATATTATATATTATATTTATATATATATATAATATAAATGAAGAAGTGAAACTATCTCCTAATTGGGGAAAGAAAAGGGAAGAAACGAGTATATGCTCAATATAATATACAATATATCCTTGTATGAAAATCTCCTTATGCAATACAATACCATGTTTCATGAATACATACAATGAAAACATTTAATTCTAAATGTACAACCATAAATTATTACCTGCAACAAATTTATGTGTACTAACCTTTTCGTAGTATTTACTGCATCCAAAACCAAACAACAACAAATGCCCATGAGAATCTGTGCAGGCAAAATGGTTTCCATCTGGTGAAAATTTACAATCAAACACTGCCCCATGACCTTGGCCTTCAATCTGAAATTCAGAGGAGTCTTTTAAGTCATAGTAATTAATAGTCCTTCTCATATTTTAAGCAGGCAATATTATCTATCTATGTTAATATTTCCTGCCTAGTCCCTTGGATTCTGTGATGAATCAACATTTCAATGTACTCTCTGGTTTCTGCAGACAGAACCCTAGAGTAAACAATAAATCTCTGACAGATAATTATGGAAAATAAAATTATGGTGGATGCAAGAACAACTGGACCTAACATAAAAGCTTATGAAATATTAAATGGATGAATGAGGAGTTAAAAGGATCTGCATGCAACCAAATTGACAAAGGTGCTATTCAGCAAAATGAAGTTATTTTTATATCTTAAGCTGCAGACAATTAAGCAGTTAAATAACTATCTTAAAATTAAACAGTACCAATAATCAACTAACAAATGGCATGGTATTATTAATGATCAGGATCTATGTAAAGTCTGTAGAAGTGAGCTCAAAGGCCCATCCACAGTTTAGCATTGTTTAGTCTGAACAATTCTTATGGAAAGGATATGAGTATGTTCATTATGAAAGAATGGGGGTTTACTGACAGAAATGACAAGCACTCCATGTTTTATATGGTTTGTATTAGATTTATATTATGATCATCTATATTAATAGACAATATTCTGTCCAAAAAAAAAAAAAAAACAAATAAAAGAAACCACAGCCAGGTATAGCAGTGCACAACACACATGTAAACCGAGCACTCAAGAGGCAGTGCAGAAGGATCAGGAGTTAAAGGTCATCAATGGCAATGCTGAGAGTTTGAGGCCTACTTGGGCTACATGAGACGCTGTCTCCTCCAACAGCAACAAAAACAAAACACGTATATATACTAAACTATATTTTCCAATAAATTTGACTATGAAACTCACATAGTTAAGTGTACACCAGAGACAGATACATGTATTTCTCTAATTATAGATTGAAATTATAACATCAATTATATTTAATCAGTAATAGTGAAAACATTGATCTTTTGGCATTTCAGTTTACATTTTTAATCCAACTGTAAGGAATTTGATTGAAAGAATTTGGATGTAGATTTCAGAATTTGAAAAATGCCAACACCATGCTAATGAGCCATGGTGAAAGGTCTACCTCTGAATTATTTCACTGACTTAAATGTAAGATGACAAACTGTTTCTTTATCCTAGGCTACTGATTTATCAAAAAAGCAAAGTAAGATTTAATATGAATTTTATATACACAAATGTCTTACCATATTAAAGTAATTTCGAATTTTGGTCCCTTGGTCAAGATCCCAAATAAAAATGTTCCCATCATGACCTGCTGAAAGTATGATCCTTTGATCAAATGGATGTGCTTCTAGTACAAATACTTCATCATCATGTCCCTATGATGAAAATCAACATTAAAAATGTAAGAGCAACACCAGATATCTGGCTTATTTATTCAAAAGATCTTGAGTACTACAAGTCTTGTTGAGATGAATTAATTCATACCAATAGAATAGAATTCACTCATGGAAACTTCATAATTATTCTAGTTAGAGGTCCCTAAATGCACAACTACTGATTTTATAAACCTGATTCACAGATAAAAGACACAGAAAGATGATTAATGATCATTACCCACTGAAAAGTAATTTGGAGATCTAAGACTTCACTGATATTTTTTAAAAGCCATGGAAAATACAATAAACAGGGTGCGATGGCATATGTACTTCCATCAGTCAAAGCATGGATGTAGGATAATCAAAGGCATTTGGAACTACATAACATAGAGTCTCAAAGTCGAGTAGAAGTTGAAGGACAGAGAAAGAAGAAAAGATAATTTAACAGAATATTTCACCAACATCCACTGGCATAGAAGACCCTGATTGGTTCCCACTTAACATTCTCTATCATTGGTATCTGTAGTTTCAGAACTCAATAGGTTGAGGTAGGAAGATAATAGGTCCTAACTATGTAGGACAACCTTACCTCAGAAAAATATTAAATGTAGACTGGCCCAAAATATACAATGCAAAGATGAACAGGTAAAATTCCATTAAAGAAAGTACTATCAATAACTTGAAGACAACCAAAATTCCTCCCTATGATTACTAAAAATGTGCTTTCTATTCTATAACTAAGACCTTTGGTCAAGAACCATCTTAACAGGCAGTATGTCAATTTCCTAAAATAATATTCAATAAAGCATAAGTTGATATTGACAATTCAAATGATAACATATACTATTTAAGAGTACATCAGGAAAAAGTCTCTCCCAGATCACATCTGATCACTATTAGAAGTATACAGTGGTAGGGACATCTTAGACTTTTCATAATCAGCTCCTATTTGATTAAAAGTTTTTTTTTCTCTTAATAAACTGCAAGGAGAAATAATGTTTAATTTTTCATTGAATTCTAATGCCTAATCCAGAAAATTTTACATAATAGATGCTCAGGAGGCATTGTTCAAATGGAGGAGCTTCACGCCCCACTAAGACCCTGACATAAACTGTTTGAACCAATTGGTAGAGTTCTTTTCTAGCATCACATGCCCTGCAAAGAACTATGTGATGGCACATGGATATAATATAATCCCAGCACTTGAGAGAAGCCAGGAAGAACAGGAAATTGATGGTCACCACTGGCTAAATAAAGTATAAGGCTAATCCGTGCTACATGAAACTCATCTCAGCTTCTTTTCTCTTTTTCTTTTTTTTTTTTAAGTTTTTGAGACAGGGTTTCTCTGTGTAGCTTTGGATGACCCGGAACTCTGCAGGCCAGGCTGGCTTCCAACTCACAGAGATTCACCTTCCTCTGCTTCCCAAACGCTGGGATTAAAAGTATGCGCCACCACCACTCCGCTTCATCTCAGTTTTTAAAAAGTGAATGAATGAATAAATGAATGAAATAAAGACAGAAAAAGAAAATTAAATGGCTTTGTCTGTTTCAAAGACTAATTTTGTCAGTAAAATTCAGTGAAAAAAGACAGTCAACCTGTAAGAGTGTCACTAAAAAAAAAAACAAAAAACAAAAAACAAAAAAACTTTAAAGTAATTATGAAGATAGAATTTTAAATACATCTACTAAATTACAGCTAAAACCCTTAAAGCAGTAAATTTAGAAACATGGATGTGTCTTATCTAACTCATTGGATACTAGCCATATGTGGCTATTAAGCATTTTAAATATAGGTAGTACAAATGGAGCTGTTTTGTATGAAGATTGCATGAAAAGTAAATGCAAAATGTTTAATTACCAAATCCTGCTTTAGTTCCAAGTAGAAAGTATAGTAGTTTGGATATATTAAGTATATTAGTGAAATTAGTTTCTTTTTAATTTTGGCTGCTAGAAAAAATGATATTATATTATGTATATGCCTTATATTTGTTGTTTGGAATATTAATCCAAACCAACACTTCCAATTAAAGACTTAAAGAAAGAATACAGGTTATTTTTTTTGGTTTGGTTTATTGACTACTTGACAGGTGTTGAGAAAGATTTTCATATGTAGCCCAGGTTAGCCTGGTATTCAATATGTATCTCAGCCTAGACTCCAACCTGTGGCAGTCGTCCACCTCAGCATCCTATGTGCTATGATTATAAACAGAGCTGAAGATTATCACAAGTAGTTGAATAGGGATGAAAGCAAGGTAAAGCAGACAGTGAGTTAAGTTTCTAGTCTAAACTGTGCCACTGAATACTACACTCAAACTCCATGACATTCACTCGGATTTGTCTCAGTAAAATGCTTATGAATGGATAATGAAAGCAGAGGGGAGGAAAGGCCAACGCATAACATGATGAACCAACAAACAACCCTGCACACCTGAATTCTATGACTTCCACAGATGTAGCAACCTTCTATTATGAGAAATATATTTAAAAATTAAAAGCACTATCTTTTTACCTATTTCCTGCTGTTTCCCCTACTTCTTACATAAACTGACCACTGAAGAAAGAAAAAGTAGGATATACCCCTAAAATGATAAAAAAATCTTAACTTTTGCTAAAAACAAATTATTGTACACTTAAAGACATATTAACATCGAGAAATGGATAAATACTAGCCTTAGAAGTAATGTTAAAAAATTATTCTTGCTTTCAGTGATGTATCATGTGTTAATTTTATCTAGTAGATATACCAAAGGACCCCCAAAATATTCTCCAAAGACTAATAAGTCATAGAAAGGAAAGAAAAACTTCAATATCTCTCTCCTGGAATAATAAAAAGAATAATAAAAAGACCTCTTTAGATCTTTTTTCAGACAAGGTCTCTCTATATAGACTAGATTGGTCTCAGACTCCTAGGTTCAAATAATCTTCATACCTCAGCCTCGTAAGTGTTAGACCTACAACATACCACTGTATTAGCTTAAATAGTTTCTTTTCCTATTAAAAAGTATAATACTTACAGATAAAGTATGAAGAAGCTGCCCTGTGACAGAATTCCAAACTTTCAAAAGGAAATTGTTCACTGCGGTTATAACAGTGGTATCATAACGATCCCAAGCCACCATAGTCACCTTCAGTTTAGTGACTTTGTCTTCTGCAGATGTCAAATTATTCCTAATGGAATAATGTGAAGTATTAATATCTTGTATAATTTAACAAAGGTAAACACAAAACAACAAATATGACCAATTTTTCTAGGAAATGGAAAATGATTAGATAAAAAAATCTGAGTATTCATTAAAAAATAAGCTATACCCCATTGTAGAATAGTACCTATAAAGTGATGCCAGTGAAAGCAAAAAGTATGGAAGACAAATAGTTGTGCTGATTGCTGATTAGCTTTTTGTCAATAGAATACAAGCCAGAGTCATCAGTTGAAGGGGTACCTCAGTTGGGAAAATGCCTCCATCAGATTAGATAAGACTGTATGGCATTTTCTTGTCTAACTATTGATGTGGGAGGGTCCCACCCACTATGAGCAGTACCGCTTCTGGACAGGTGGCCCTGGGGAAGAAAGTAGGCTGAGTAAGCTATGGAAAGCAACCCTAAATATGTAGTGTTCCCCATGGCTTCTGCTTCAATTCCCGCCTCCAGGTTCTTGCCAAGAGTTCTTTAGTGATGGAGTATGACCTGGAAATTGTAATAAAATAAGCCCTTTCCTCTCCAAGTTGCTTTTGACTGTTTAATCACAGCAATAGGAACCAAGCTAATTCAATAGTTACTTGAAAGCACACATGAAAAATTGAAGATTAGAAATAACTCTATATCTTAAAACATAAAATTCACAGTATGATCATGTTGGCTTCCAGGCAATGCAAAAATGTACAGTGGTCATATTATCACCTTAAATATTACTTTAAAGAAAGAACTAATTGACTTTCTAAAATAAGTATCAGGAAATTTATTGACTTAAATGGCTGACATTAACAATATCTGTCTATGACTATAAAAGTCAGTTTAGTTTAATAAGAGAGTCAATTTAAAGGTCAAACATGAAAAACCTGAATTATCTCAAAGACACCAATATATCTTCTCATCAGCATTATGCTGCTGAAAGCAGATACTGATTAAACGCATATAGAATGCTGAGTATAAATGTCAACAATATGAACTACAAGGGAGGCCTTAGTAATTAGAGTAAAAGATAGATTCGTAGTATTTAATAAAAATAACTGTTAAAATACAAGTACAGATAGATGTAAAAAATGACCTATGAAAATAAGCCAGAAAATAACTCCATGGGAATCAACAAAACACAGTCAATGAGAGCATCGCAATAGATCACAATATCATACAAATCCACAATGTTCTAGTTAATCAATAGTAAAGGAACAGTTCCTCAGAGACAATTAAGTTGCTAAAATGCAATTTTCATGTCTAGTAATTAATTTCAAACAAAAATTATATTCAATGCAAAGGATGATACAACATGAAAGATCCCCTGAAATATCTATTATATATTTTTATCCACTCATTTTGTTTTGTTTTTTTGAGACAGCCTTTCTCTATGCTTAGCCTTGGCTGCCTTGAACTTACCCACTCGTTTTAGTAGCCATATCTAGCACTATAGCCTTCCATTCTTGTTGTTGATATTGCCATATTCTTGCTGTTCCATCTCTACTTCCACTAACAAATCTTAAGCTGGAAAAAAAAAAAGTTAAAATAACCTTGTTACTTTTTCCCAAAATTCATCAAATTTTCTTGATTATAAAATAAGTTACCTTCATACACTACTGAGATATGTAAAATAGGACACTAATTTTAGGAAAAAGTTTGGCAGTTCCTAAAATGCTAAACATAAAGTTATCTTTCGACCCAGCAATCCTATTCCAGGTACATAGCCACCAAAAAAGATACTAATCTATACAAAATGTATATGTGAAGATTAAAATTTTAGTAGGAAAGAATAGTAATATGAGTGCTGGCTTATGATGCAGCTGGGCATGGTGATGCATGCCTTTAATCTCAGAACTCAGGGAGGCAGGTAGCTATGAGTTTGAGGCCAGCCTGGTCTTCAAAGTGAGTCCAGGACAGCCAAGACTACACTGAAAAACCCTGTCTCAAAACAGCAAAACAAACAAAAGACCAACCAAACAAAAAAGAACATGGCTGCTCTTGCAGAGGACTGGAGTTCAGTTTCTAGCACCCATGTCCAGTAGTTCATGAAGGCCTGTAACTCCAAGTGCAGATGATCTCATCTCCTCCATGGGCAACTGCACTCAGGTTCACATACCATGTTGAAACACACACACACACACACACACACACACACACACACACACACACACACACACAAAATTAAAAATAAAAAGACGTGCTAGAGAGATGGCATCAAGGTTAAGAGCATGTACTGTTCAATTCCCAGAACCTATGGCAGGTGGCTCATAATCTCTTTTTAACTCTTGCTCCAGAGGATCTGCTCTTTCTGGCCAGGCTCCTTACGTACCCACACATATGTTGACACATATCCTTGAGTGCACACACACACACATTTAAATACACACAATTAAAAATAAAAAATAAATATAAATAACTTGTAGGAGCCCAGAGAGGTGCCTCAGCAGTTAAGCGTAGTTGCTGCTCTTCCAGAGGACCTGGGATAGGTTCTCAGCACCTATGTCAGGTGGCCTACATATACTTGTAAATGAAGCTCTGGAGGATCCAAGCCCTTATTCTCGTCTATGCAGGGATCCACATACAGGTGATTAATGCGCCCGCGCGCGCACACACGCACACACGCGCGCACACACACACACACACACACACACAGAGAGAGAGAGAGAGAAAGACAGAGAGAAGAGAGATAGACAGAAATAAATTTAAAAGTCCTTTACGAATAGTAATATGGTTAAATTATTCTTAAATTTTATTTTAAGGTATTGTAATTCTTAATACAGATAAGCTGTGGATCACCATTATTTGCTTTTATATTTCACAAAGATGGTCAAAGTACATCTTTGTAACTATTCACTGTTCAAAAGTACTTAGAAATAAAACAAGTTACCACAGAGTTGTCACATGGGCATATAGATAGAAATGTAGGCTAACTTGATCTACTTTGTACAAAATTTTAGACCAGCATAGACTATTACATTTTGGAGTCAGATATTTTGGAGGGCTCTCAGCTATCTGTTCATAATGTCTGGCTTTACAGAGATAGGTGATGAATCTTATGGACAGTAGAGATTGGTGATACAAACGTTCAGAGGATGTCAAAATAAATAGGAAATCTGGAGCCATCAGGAAAAGCTCCAAGTACAATGTGAACCTTAAAAACCACATGAGACATAGAAAAGATAGACTCAGGAGGGAGAGAAAGGAAGGCACAGAGAAAGAGTAGGAAAAAAAAGAGAAAAGAAGGGAGATAGGACATGTAGGAAGGATAAGAAAATAAGGTAGAAGGATAGGAATGATGTGAGAGAAAGTATAAGCAAAGCAATGGATGAGACAGTATCAAACTATGAAATAGGAACAATGCATAAAGCAATAGGGAAAATGTACAAATTCTTATGAGAAAAGAAGGTAGTTGTCTAAGCAAAGTTGTACGGAGTTTGGAAATGCCAGGTTAGTATTTAAATTTATTCCAAAGCAATAGAACAGAAATGCTAACAACAACAAAAAAAATCTGAATAGAACAAATGTTTACTTGTCAGGCATACTAATCAAACAATACAATTATTGATTTACTTAGGTGGTAAACAAAAACAGAAAAGGCAAAGTAAACAACAACAACAAAAGAACTCGGGAAGACAAAGAGCAGATAGACTATGGTCACACCTAAGTTAAAATTTTCAAAGAGAGGCAAGTTATCAAGGAAGACAGACCTGGAATTTGTACCTCAGTGACTAAAGTAGCTCTTTTCTGCTTCATGCACAGTGTCTTTAAGGTGAGAAAAACTCTGAGCTACTCTGTCTAACGTTTTCTCCCTGTGAGAGAGCATCAGTACAACTTGCTTCTGCTGGCAAAGACGATATAAAAAATCTCCTTCTCCATGAATAAATATTTTAAGCTTTATCTTTAAAACTAGACAAACAATGCAAGTAACTAAGATCATCTTAAAACAACAAATCTTTGGCAGTTAGTGAAATTATTAGGGTACAATGAGGAATATCCAGAACTACAGGAGGTGGGTCAGGGTACAAACTCATTTCTAGGTCTGACTGCAGTGACTGTAAATTGAGCTTAAGTAGCTAAACTTTAAGAAAGATGACATGAAAACAAATGCTTAGCCTAGAAAAGAGGAGGACTCTAGGGAAGATGCTTAATCCTCAGAAGGGCAAACAGGATAGACATCGAAAGTACAAGAAGACAAGGAACAGGACAGGAACCATCCACAAAGGGCCCCTGAAAGACTCTACCCACCAGGGTATCGAAGGAGATACTGAGACTCATAGACACACTTTGGGCAGAGTGCCAGAATCCTTATGGAAGAAGGGGAAGAGAGAAAGACCTGGAGGGGACAGGAACTCCACAAGGAGAACAACAGAGGCAAAAATACCTGGGCCCAGGGGTTCCTGCAGAGACTGATATTCCAACTGATATAAGGACCATGCATGGAGAAGACCTAGACCCTCTGTTCAAAGAAACCCCTTGGCTGCTCAGTTTCCAAGTGGGTTCCTTAGTAAGGGACACAGGGGCTGTCTCTGACATGAACTCAGTGGCTGGTTCTTTAATCACCTCCTCCTTGGGGGTGCAGCTTTGCCAGGCCACAGAGGAAGATGATGCAGCCAGCCTTGATGAGTCCTGATAAGCTAGGGTCAGATAGAAGGGAAGGAGTTCCTTCCCTATCAGTGGACTAGGGAAAGGGCATAGGGGGAGAAGAGGGAGGATGGGCGGGACTGGGAGAAGATGAGAGAGGGGGCTACAGAGGGGATACAAAGTGAATAAATTTTAATAAATAAATATATAAATTTAAAAAATAATTTGTAAGTGTGGTTCTTGAGATGACAATGTCTGGATATCAACCGGCTTGGTTTGGAAGGAATAGTAAAAAATGTCAAATATATCTTTATACAAGTATGTACTCCATAATTACCTGTCTCCATTGTTACAGAACTGAACAGCAACAACTTTGTCCTAAAATATAGAATAGACTTTTGATTAAAATGAACTTATGTGAAAAATAAAGTGTCCCTAAACTTACATGCAAAAGCTTTACAAAGTAGATTCTATTTTAATATGATTCTTATTTTAAAAGCTCATTTCGCTTAAAAAGATAAACTGCTGAAGCCTCAAACAATGTACAAAATAAGTTTGTGGTATTCTGAAACAAACTAGACATAAACAAATCTGCTTATAAATCATATCAAATGGTGAATACTTCTGAATAGGTACCACTAGAATAAATCCTCCCTAAGACAATATAGTAATAGAAGAAAACACCTTAAAACAACTGAGTTCAAGCCGGGCATGGTGGAACATGCCTATAATCCCAGCACTCAGGGAGGTAGAGGCAGGTGGCTCACTATGAGTCGGAGGAGAGCCTGGTCTACAAAGCTAGTTCAGGACACCAAGGTTACACAGAGAAACCCTATCTCCGAAAACCAAAACTAAGAAAACTAAGTTCAACGAAGCTTCCCAATTGTTTGATTTGTACAACTTCATAAAACTACTTATTTACTTCCATTTTCCACATGTTCTTTTAAATGTTATAATGGATTCATCTAATATTCTGAATTCTATACTTTTTATGCAATGATTTAATTTTTCATACAAAGATGACATTAAAACCAAACTGAAATTGTTAATGCTTTCTGCTTTCTTTGTAAATGAAACTAAAACATATCCTCATACACTATACTCATTTTCACAATACCCAGTTATCAAACTACCCTTGAACTTTAAATAAAACAGTAACAAATTATTCATACTTAATGATTTTCATTTTTAAAAATTCTTAAACTACCTATATACCACATATTTCTAATTTACACTGTTTTGTGGTATCAATATGGAATTTACTGATAAGTTCTGAATTCTCACTGACAGTTGCCATAATTTTGGATGTCCTGAAGAAATAATACAACTTTAACAACTAAAACTAACATAAGTGGCAGACCACTGGTTTCAACGGGATAATACTTTTCACTTGATAATACTTTGTGCTTATCTGGGACCCTGCAAATAAAACTGCAAATCAAATTTTCTTCATCAGTTCCCCCTTAATTCATTCCTACTCATGCATTCCCTCTTCTCTCAGTGTTCTGTGAACTAAACTGTGCTTATACACACAGTGTTGAGGGGATTTCCTTGGCATGCTAACTTCAAATGGATGTGTTACATCAGTGGTCTCACAATGAGAACTTTGAATATTTCTAACCTTTTCTCCTGCACAAATTAAATAAACTTCCAATATTTGGCATCTAGAATATGAAGCAACAAGGTGAGAGCAAGCTGGATTTGTTTATGTCTAAAATCAGACAGTTCTCAAAGGGAGAAATGCAAATGGTCAATAAATATTTTAAAAGGTACTCAACATTCTTAGCCACCAAGGAAATGCAAATTAAAACTATATTAAGATTCTATCTCACCTCAGAATAGTCAAAATGACTATGGCACAGAAAACTAAAAAATGATGGCCAGAATATGAAGAAAAAGCAACCCCTACACTGCTGATGGAATGTAAAGTGTTAGAGGCACTATGAAAACTAGTATAGAGGTTTCTTGAAAATTCAAAAGTAGTTCTAACATATGACCCATGGATATGACTCTTTTGTATTATTCACACAAATGACTCAAATTCAACCCACCACAGAGATTACTTGGACATTTGTGTTTGTTGATGCATTACTCACAATAACTAGTAAGTGTAACTATCCTATATGTCCATCAGCAGATGAATGGGTAAAGAAAATTTGGTACATACATATGAGATTTTCTCTATTCATAAAGCAGAATGAAATCATGACATTTACAGGAAATTGGATGGAACTGGAGATCACTGGGTTTAGCTAAGTAAGGCAGGCAAAGAATGTCAAATATATTTTCTCTCATACACAGAATCTAAACTTATATATATATATTATATATATACTTGTTTATATATACATGTATTTATGTATGTATTTGTGTGATATGAAAGTAGAATACTATGAGAGAAGAGAAAGAAATTTAAGAGTATAAGAGGAATAAGAGAGGAGAACAGGGTATATGTAAAATTAAATCAAAAGAGAGAAAGGGGATAACTTGAAAGAAGGAAGAGAGGTGGAGGAATGGCTTTTCAGTAAGAACAAAGTATAAGATCGATGTATGAAAATGACATTGATCTGATTACTTTGTATGATAAATAAAACATTGGTAACAAAAATAAATGAAGACTGCTATTCCTAAGGAAAAAGATTAGATTCATTGAACCTTTGAAGACACTGTGAAAAACATACAAAGATCAAAAGGCTCAATTCATAATAGCATTTTTCCTATGAATATACTTAAAATGCCTTTTAAGTATACAAAACCTTTTATGTATAGTCAAACAGGGATCACCTTGTGTACTAAAACCATAATAATTCCAGAATTTTACATTTATGTTCATTACTAAAGAGGTATCTTGAACTAAAAGTTTTAATATGCATCTATATTAAAGATTGGTACAGATAAGAAAAGATAAGAGAGGAAGATTAAAATATAATGCAATAAATACAAGTGTCTTTTTTTTTTTTTTGCTCTTACCGTATGTGATTCTAATTCAGCAATTTTCTCTGGTATCTCAGAACCCAAATAGTATATTCTAATAACATGGTCAGTGCTACCTGTTGTAATGAACATACCACCTGGAAGATTAAAACAAAACAAAACATATAATATCAAGGCACTCCTTTAGTTGTAATTAATTCTTTAGTTTGTATTAGTGTCAAGCCTTCAAGAAACATAATGTTGTTTTACAAATACTAATGTCATATTAATACTTCAAAGAAAAATAAAATTCAAGAAAAACAAGAGAGTTGTGCCAATAAACACAGCTATAATCCTAGCCGGTGAGGAGGCTAAAGCTGAAAGACAATAAATTTTAAAGTTGGCCAGGTCTTCAGAGTGACTACAATGCCAGCCTGGACAATTTAGTGAGATCTTACATCAAAAATAAAGGGGGGGGGGGGCGCAGAATGAGACATTTCAATCCTCAAAACCCACATAGTTGAGGGAGAAAAATGACTCCAAAATGTTGTACTCTGACCTACCCAAATGTGCCATGGCACACACAGAGGCACATATACACATATACAATAAATAAATAAATGTTAGAAATTAAAGACCTCCCAGTTTAAAAGGTTAAAAAATTAATAAATAAAAAGTGAAAAAGAAGACTCTGGATATAGTTCAGTGGCTGGTTGTTTCCCTAGCACATTCAAGGTCCTAGGTCCAAATCTAAAGTGTTGTATAAGACAGAGAAATAGATAAGACAAGCTTATCCTTTACCTAAAAAAAATATACTAATTATACATTAAACATTGGCTTACTGATTAAAAACTAGACAAGTCAAAGCTTCTAAGAATTAACTATATTTTTATAAAAATACTATGATAAACTCAAAGATTATTTTTTCTCAAAGATTATTTATTATTTATTTATCATCTTACAACATCTTATATGTGAAGCTGAAACTATGTATACTTTCTGCAAAGTCATGCTAGGAATTTTGTATTAAATGGGGGAGAGTTTGGTACTATGTACTTTGGCTAATGGGTATTTGGGTTGGAGACTGTTTATTGTTTGCCAAATAAAAAACTAGCATTATATAAAATATTAAATTAAATTAAGAAAATTATTACTGTGCACAACTTAGTCAAATAGGTTTGTATAACTTAACATATGGTTTACAACTTCGATAGGCTTAACCAAGCACACAGACTTTTTCTTCATAAAAAAAAAAATTAAATCAATCACAGATAATATTGAGTACTAAAGCATTCAATTTTGATACATACCAGAACTGAAAGATGAACAAGATATCTGAACTCCAGGTCTGGATCTCTCAGTAAATTTTACTGGGCGATCTCTGAAGAATAAAGTACATGCTTTTAATACTATCAGGCTCATCTGATAAGCAAAAATCTTAGCATACTAACAAATACTGATATACTTGGCAGCAATATTATTTTTAAAAAGCTAAAGAAAATAAGCCAATAAGGGCTATTATATTTGTAGTTAAAAGTGTTTAACTATATAAATATAATTTATGACTTCACAATTTGACAATAATTTTATAAATGTATTGTCGTATTATTTAGTGATACTATTGTAAAATGTTCAAATACATCTTTTACATTTCAGTCTAAATATTGATTTTAAAAGATATTTATTCTAAAATCTCTTAACATCAAAATAGGTATGTATGTAAATATATACAGGAAGAAGAGTTACATGTATATACTTCAATACTAGAATGACTATACCAAAGTAATGAAGATATACAAACTTGATTTTTTACAAAATTCCAAAAATTTATTTAAACTTACCTAAACTTCATTGTTTTTACATGCCATTGCCAGAAACAAATTGTTCCATCAGCACCAGTAGAAGTGAGGTATCTAGTTGTGCCTTTAGTTGATGGACAAAACTTAAAAAAGAAGAATTCAAATAAAATATGAAGTTTTCCTGTTCAAACTACTTTTGTACAAATATAGCCCATAAATCATTTAAGAATTTCAGTATTAGTCCAGTGAGATGGCTAAATGAGCAATGTGTTTGCAAAAATGCCTGTGTTCCTGAGTTTGGAATTCACAGAATCCAGACAGTAGATGGAGAGAACCATCTAAGGTAAGCTGCCCTGACCTTCACACATGTGCTGTATGTAGCACATGCATGCCTGAAGCCCATATGCACACACAAATACCACATACACACAATGAAAAGAATTTCAGTGCCAGGGTGTTTGCTGCTTAAGTTCCATAGATTAGTGAATATTTAACAAAAGAATTAAATACCAAAGCCTAAAGAAAATATTAAGTGAAAGGCTGGAGAGGTGATGGCTTAGTGGTTAAGAATGCTGTTCTTCCAGAAGACCCTTGAAACTCCAGCTGCAAGGGATCTGATGCCTTCTTCTGGTCTTCGGAGGCACTAGTGCACACACATACACAATACCCCTTCCCCCTGCACATATGTACACATAATAAAACAAAAAAATAACATCTTAAAAATGAAAATAATAATGGCTAAAATAAAATATTTCAGTACGAACTACTGTTCTAAATAATTTAACATAATACCTAAGAACATGTTAAAGAAAAATGAATTCACATATGCATTAGTAAGTTAAATCACAACAAATGTAGAAAATATTTTCACGAGAAAGAATTACTTCTTAATCCTAGCTGGTTGGCCAGTCACTATGTAGACAGGCTGGCCCTGCACTTGCTACAATCTTATCTCTGCCTCCAGAATTCTGGGATTACAGCTTTCGGTTACCATACCCAGTTGATTTTGTCTTTTTAAAATTGGAACCATTTTCAATTGTCTTTCTGAATAAAGTTAACTATACTAAATCATTATTAGTATCATTGCCGTATGAACAGATTAATTTAAAAAATACACAAGTTGGCAGTCGTAAGAATCACAACTACCCTAAATAGACCAAAGTCTTTATAACAGTATACTTCTCAGGTTCTGACTCTTGGTATTTTATATCTCCTCAGAAAAGAATCATAAAGAAAGGAGGAACCATGGGTCTCCAAGATGGCTAAGCCATATGGAAATGTTTAAAATCAGACCAGATTTTTCCAGCATGGCTATACATTTAAAAATCATAAATGGAGGAAGGCCTGGGAATATAGTTCAGTGGTAGAATAGCTGTCCAACATGTACACGGTCCTGAGTATAATCCTGAATACTAGAATAATAAATCCCAAATAGAGATATAATTCCCATTGAGATAATAATTAAGGATTTTTATATATGATACTGGTAAATATTTTGAGCTCAAATCAAAAATAAATCATTAGATGGCTCATAGGTTAAGAGCACGGACTATTCTTCCAGAACACTCAGGTTCAATTTCCAGCACCCATATGGAAGATAACAACTGTCTGTAACTCCAATATCTGACACCGATATACATACATGCTGGCAAAACATCATGCACATAAAAATAAATAATAATTAAAAAATAAAATTAATTTAATTAGTTAAATCTAAATAAATGCTATTATATGTTAATATCTAACAGATAGAATTCAACTAGTACGTCTTTTACAAAGTTTCCGTCTTTAGTTAAAGATACTTGAATTACAAAGCTTAATACACAATAAATAGCAGGAGTCAACAAATCATGGCCCACATATACATCAAGCTTGCTGACTATTTGTATAAGTAAGATTTAATTGTACATAGTAATCTTATACCCTCTATGGCTATTTTATCAATTGTAAGAACGAGGTCGAGTAATTTGACAAGGACTATATGCTCTGGAAAATCTAAAATATTTCCCAATTGGTCCATGAATTTGCTACTGATTTGTAATCCGTAAGAGTAAGAATATGAATAATGACAATTTTATTGTCTCAAGAAATTCTAAAACCTTTATGATGCCCATTATATCTAAGTTGCTTTAACAATCACATGTGACATTTGCTATATATTAATTACATTATTTTATTTGATAAATGTTATAGATTGTTGAAAGAAAGCACATATATTTCTTTTTCGTTGAGACAGGGTCTCTCTATTTAGTCCTGCTGTTCTGGAATTTGCTATGTAGACCAGGCTGTCTTCAAACTCACAGAGATACTCATGCCTTTACCTTCAAGGATTAAAGGCATGAAAGAAAGGATAGGTATTTTTAACATACAAACTGATATACATAGAAAATTGAGCAAAACTAAACAACATAAAAGGAACCAGAAATTCTATAATTTAGTAGTAAAACTTTATCTAAAAAAATCCATAATTCTTTCTTATGAACATATTAATCATTTTACCTCCATGCTATTTATAAAAGAAGAAAAATAAATAGAAAAATAATATACTGTGAATGAATAGACAGTTAATATATTATAGTAAATAATATAGGCTACCAATGTTTAATTATTATTGTGGACAAAATGGCATGCCAAATGGATGGATAAAATTTTACAAGGCCCCAAGATGAAGAGCTACCTCCAATCAATGTCTATTGAGAGGGGGAGAATCAATTTTCTTTAGGAAAAAAAGCATCCTGCAAGGTTATAGAATCCTAAGTGGTCAGCCCTAAATACAAACATATCTATGAGCAACACTAAGTATACTTAGCAGGTTGTACTTATATATACATATGTGCATAGATGTGACAATAATAATAAGCAGTCACAAATTAGAGATGGTGGTACAGGAGAGGTAAGAGGGAGGGAGGTGTGAAAATGATGTATATACAGTATTCCTATATGAAATTCTAATAAATATATAAATAAACTAATGAATAAATAAACATATAAATAAAAACAGCAAGAAGATACAGACTTTTAGTAGGTTGAATAAAATGGTAAAAACAAAAAGACGGTCTTCTTGAGAACATAAGATTTGCACAGAGTTGTCATAAAGTAAAAGGGCAATTCATGTGAATTTCTAGGGAACACTGCAGAGATAGAAAATAGTAGGAAAAAAAAACATCTGGTTACTTTTTAGAATCTGCAATAGGAAAATGTAGAGTTCAGAGTAGGAAGATCAATGAGAGGTCCATTTCAATAATCTAGCCACAAATGTTAGTGGCTTTAAACAGCGTAGTACGGATGTAATTCGTGAGAATGTTCCAGATTCCGAGAGTAGAACAAATATGATCGGGTGACAGATTAGAAAAAGAAAAATATTAATTACAATCATGAAATACTCATGAATTTAGATAATACTACAGTTAGGATGCTGTTTGTCTCCACAAAGGTCCACATATTAAAGGTTTGGTCTACAAGGTAGGTTATTAAAGATGATAGAACCTTTATACAGAGGGACATCAGGGGAAGTGTGGGGATTATTGAAGGTATGCCTTTAAGGATGGTACCAACCTCCAATGAGCTTATGTGACTTCCTGTAAAGTGACTTAGGCTTTATGCATACATGCCTCAGCCATAATTCAATTTTTATTTCAACATTTCTTCCTTATTATTTACAGCATGAAATCATATAGGCAAGAGCAGTTGTAGAATTTGCATTATGCCATTTTAACTTTATCTCTGATACTGTGAGCTAAATTAACCCTCTTTACTTCATAAGTAATATCTTTCAGGCATTTTATTTAAGACAAAAATTGACTTAAACAGATGGGGAAAGATTGGTGGGATTAAATTTGAAGAAGGAAGAGGAATTAAATTTTCATTATGTTGAGTTTGAGAAATGTAGTAGACATTCATGTGATGATACTAAGTCCACAGTTGAATAAGCAAATATATAGCTATAAGATGGTCCCAAGATGAGGATATTTGAGTTATCAGGTTAATAGGCCTACAAATAAAATTCAAAAACACAAGGCCAAATGGTATCATTGGGGGCAAGAGTGAGGTTTTTCAAAGTCCATGGCTATAAAGGAAAATCATGCCTCAATAAACTTAACTAATCAAATAATCTTAACTAATCAAAATTTTGATTAAAAGTGTCATTCAATACAGAATAAGCATTCTTTCTGCTAGATTCCTATAAACAGATGATATGTTATTAAAATAGCACACATTAAAGGTAACTAATACCTTGAAATGTATTCTCTTTTATCTACTTGTAAAAGTTTTATGTAAGAATTTTTGGTTTTCTCTTTAAAAAACAGAATGGTAAAAATAAAACTTCAGCTTAGTTTGGTTAAGATCAAGGGTTTTTGATATATCAAGGACTTTCACTACCAAGATCTGGTCAAAATATTATATGCATAACATATTTTATACCAAATACCAAATTGAAACAAAAAAATCAATTAAACTAAAAATACAAAATTATCTCCCTAATATTAAAATTACACATACAAGTCCGGCATGTATCTTAAATTAAATATTAAGAATATGTCAATATTCACATTAGAACCAATTTGTATCATGATTAAAAAGTATTAACTAGTATACAGGCAGATATTTACAAGTTTAATTCCTTCTTCACATATACACATAAGATAAATATGGTGTCTCATGCTGGACATGAAGAACCCTCTTCATCATGTTTTTTTTTAATTTATTTCTAAAGGCACATTGGTCTGTAAAATAGAATCAAAGCTCTATGGCAGCAGCTTTCTGTCGCCATGCTTTGTGCTGTTACAATATAATATATATACATAATACATTATTAATATGTCAGAGATCTTATCATTGTTCTCACCTGTATGGAAGTAATAGAAGCTGAATGTCCCTGAAGGACAGCAACTGGTGCACAAGTTCGAAGACACCATACTCTCACAACTTTATCACAGCTGCCTGCAGCGATGAGAGTATTTTCATAGTTAACAGCCATGTCGGAAATTTCAGCGGAGTGCCCTCGCAGTGTAGCAAGGAGGCGTCCATCATCTGTAGCCCAGATTTTCACCAAACAGTCATCTGAACCCTATAGGAACACAAAAGACAAAAGATTTATAATGAAACAGAAATTCACCATTTATATCCAAAATGAAAAAAAAATTACATAGGAAAGATTTTACTAAGAAAAAATATAATGTGGACTCATTAGAAAATATAAACATTACTTAAATGACAGAACTAAGAGTTATTCAAACAACGGCATTTATACCAAACTCTTCAAAACTAATCATCCTAAAACATTTTACATATTTTATGCTTATACTTAAGTTATTAGCCATTAAGCATTTCTGCCATTGCTTCATTCTATATGCCTAGCAGCCTTGGATTAATTGTCTTAATAGTTTTTCTACAAATATTTCAAAATTTAGTCTATACCCTACATTGATTTCTCTGGAAAGCTGAGGCCATTAACAATCCCTAGTGAAAATCATTATGTTGCACTTCCTTTTAAGGATTCCAAAATGATCTTTAAATATAGTAAAATAAATTCTATTCTAATATGGTAAATTATCTAATTAATAGAAGACAACATCTACCATTATTATGTCCTCATACTAGAGACATAAGTCATCAACTGAAGAGCCTATACAATCTAAGGAGTTATTACTTCTCAAAACATAAAGCACTTCATTTGTTGTACGATATAAAAAGAAAATTGAAATTTGCTACTTCTCTCACCTCAGTAAGGAAGCAATCACATGAGTAGTTTATAGATATATGAGTATGCTGTTGATTTTACTCAAAATCAAGAAACATGACTTAGTAAAACTTAAAATTGGGAAATTTTAAAAATACCCAGCACTAAAATCAAAGAAATATGTGTATAATGTAAGAGGAATCTTCATCAATGTATAGTTCAACTATTCAATACTGAAGGTGATGTAATTACTAAAACCAAACTTGAAGCAACTATACATGGAAAAATGTCTTTCTGTTGTTGTTTTTTTTAATTTTTTTATTTTTATTTATTACACTTTATTCACTTTGTATACCCCATAAGCCTCTCCCTCCTCCCTTCCTGATCCCACCCTCCCTCCCCCTTCTTCACACATGCCCCTCCCCAAGTCCACTGATAGGGGAGGTCCTCTTCTCCTTCCTTCTGATCTTAGTCTATGAGATCACATTTAATAAATGCCTGTTGAATGGACTAAAACTGACTATATTTGTTTCACATAAACTAACCATCTTGAGTTTAGGTAGGCTTCTGAAGACATAGTTCTTAAATTAAATTTCCCAAAAGATAGTGGTTATCATAGTTCACCCTTCATTTATAGAAAACGAGAAATTATTTTCAATTTCAACCCCACTTTTCCTGCATTAATAAGTCCAAATAGAGTAAGTTACTTATAAAACATAATAGAATGGCTGGCTTCATTTGTAAATGTATAATGTTACAAATCATTAATTTTTAACTCACTGTAAAAATTCGCCTCCCACTTCGATCAAATGCTACACAGTAGACAGAAGATAAGTGCCCCAGAATTCTCTTATGCATCTTAATGTGCTGGTAAGCAGATGAGGGGAAAACATGGCTGAAGCGACTACATCCGGTTAATTGCCTGGCTGAGGTGATATTCACTGCAAATAAAATGAAACAGAAGAACGCATTTTAAAATCGAAAAGTAAAATTTATTTTTTGCAATTATGACTATTAAAATAAGACAAAATAGGGTACACCTCTCCTCTATGAAGTGTAATAGGTTGTGTTTTCTGTAGAATGTATTGCTATAATCTCTACAGACTACATTTGCAGTATATGATAAGTCTGCAATTATTCCTCCACTTTCAGATGGAATATTTCTTATACAAAAACGCTTAGAATAATATTTATAATTTCAGATTTGAGGGATTTTAGATTATTTGTATATAAATTATAAGATATCCTGGGGATAAGACTCAAGCCTAGCAAAATTAATTTGTTTTGACTACACCCTACACATATACATTGAATATTTTATAGAATACATTTAGTGTGGCTGTGTTTTATTCCCAGAACTTTTCATTTAAAGTCTTTTTTTTCTAACATGCAGTTAGCCTTTTCAGTTTAGGTTTCTATTTGCATGGAACATTACTTTTTAAGTGAATCATCTGTAAGCAGCATCTTTTTATGTAGTCATCCACTTGATAACAAAAATGATCATAAAATCCAAAGTAATTTGTAGAGTCAAGTCAATCACTACAAAAAATTTCAATGTCATTTTTCATGGTAGGAAATAATCCTAAATCTAAATGAAAATATAAAATTTCCAAATAGTAAAAGGATTTAAGAGCAGAAAGAGCAAAGTATAAAGCATATTTCCTGACTACAAAATACAGTATAACAAAATACAGTAAACAAAACATCATGGTTCTAGCATAGAAAAAAATATAATGATCAACAAAAAAGAATAAAGGTTTAATAATAAGGACTTAAAACAAATTGATACTCAACAAATGTTCAAAGAACAAACAATGGGGAAGGGATAAATATCTCATTAAATGCCATTGAGAAAACACCAAGTTCACATGCAAAAGAATATCAGACATACCAAATACAAAACTCAACTTAACAAAGAGTTAAGGGTTATATATATAAGCCCCAAAACTATAAAGCTACTTAAACTGTAATCTGAATTAGCACTCCAAAAAAAACTACATATAACAAAAAAAAAATTAAGAACAAATGAGATTTCATCATCTATAGCACAGGCAACAAGAGAATGAAGAGTTAGTCCTCACATTAAGAATTATGTGCAAATAACATATTTGATGAGGCCAGTATCTAAATTACATAAGTATTACAAGGAATCCAAAGAACTTAACAACAAAACTCTGATAATGGGTAATGAACCTAAAAAGACATTTCTCAAATGAATATGTAAAAAAAAAAAAAAAGTAGCAACAAATAGCCACTGAGTTCATGTCAGAGACAGTCCCTGTTCGCCTTACTAGATGCCCACTTGGGACACTTGAGCTGCTATGGACTACGTCTGAGCAGGGGCTCTAGCTTATTTCCAATGCATGGTTCTTGGTTGGAATATCAGTCTCAGAAAAGACCACTGGGCCCATTTTTTTTTTTTTGGTTCTGTAGCTCTCCCTGTGAGCTCCTGTCCCCTCCAGGTCTTTCTATCACCCCATAGTTTCATAAGATTCCCTGCACTCTGTGCAAAGTTTGGCAATAAGTCTCAGCATCTGCTTCAATACCCTAATGGAAAGTCTTTCAGAGTCCCTCTGTGGTAGGCTACCGTCTTGTTTCCTGTTTTCTCGCTCTTCCAATATCCATCCAGTTTGCCTTTCTGAGTGAGGATTGATCATCTTACCCAGGGTCCTCCTTCTTGCTTAGCTTCTTTAGGTGTACAGATTTTAGTATGTTTATCCTATATTAGATGTCTAATAAGTGAGTATATATCTGATCACTTCCCCCTAATGGGGGAGCAGCCTTACCAGGCCACAGAGGAAGACAATGCAGCCAGTCCTGATGAGATCTGATAGGCTAGGGTCAGAGGGAAGGGGAGGAGGACCTCACCTATCAGTGGACTTGGGGAGGGGAATGGGAAGCGATGAGGGAGAGAGGGTAGGATTGGGAGGGTATAAGGGAAGAGGCAATAGCTGGGATACAAAGTGAATAAACTGTAATTTTAAAAAATAACAAAAAGAAAAAAACTGTTCACAGCTGTAAGATAAAGGTGCTTGTTTCCAAGATTGTGGATCTTAGTTCAATCCCCAGAACACACACATTATAAAGATAGTACTGATGCCTGAAAATTGCCTTTTGACTGATATACATCATGAACACACACACACACAGTAAGTGTTAAGGATACATAAGGAAAATGTAAATTAAGTTATCACTTTCTAGAATAGTATAGAGGTTCTGCAAAATACAAAAAAAAAATAGAAGTACCATATAACCCAACAATCTTACTTCAAGAAATTCATCTTAAAGAAATGATATTGCTATGAAGAAATATCTGAAGCCCAGCACGGTGGCACACGTGTTTAATTCCAGCACTCAGGAAGGTACAGGCAGGTGGATCTTTGAGTTCAATGCCAGCCTGGACTACAAAGTGAGTCCAGGACACCCAAGGCTACACAGAGAAATCCTGTCTAGAAAAAAACAAACAAATAAAAGACATATCTGGACTACCATGTTAACTTGAGCAGCATTCACAAGAGCCACGGTATGGAAGATGACTAGATGTCAACAGATGAATAAACAAAAGTATATATACACACAATGAAGACTCATATACGGATAGAACTGAAGGACATTGTGGTAAATGAAGTAAGTCATATACAAAAAAATTAAGCATGATCAAATTTTTGCTTAAAATCTAAAGAATTTGACATAATAGGAACGGGGAGGATGGGACCTGGAAAATGTTTAAATATATTATATACCTATATGAAAACATCTTTAAGAAATCCTGCACTACATGCAATGAAATAAGAATGCTAATAAAAATAAGAGTAATTATAGAACTCAGTAACAATAAAGAAAATAAAACTAGTTTTGATTCTAAGTATATAAAAGTTTCTAATGATTCCCTCTTTTTTTTTTTTTGCTTTTTTACTATTATTTCTATTACAGTTTATGCACGTTGTATCCCAGCTGTAGCCTCCTCCCTCACCCCTCCCAATCCCCTCTCTCATCTTCTCCCATGCCCCTGCCCCAGTCCACTGATAGGGGAGGTCTTTCTCCCCTTCCTTCCAATCCTAGTCTATCAGGTCTCATCAGGAGTGGTTGCATTTTCTTCCTCTGTGGCCTGGTAAGGTTGCACCCCCCTGAGGGGGAGGTGATCAAAAAGTAGGCCAATCAGTTCATGTCAGAGACAGTCCCAGTTCTCATTACTATGGAACCCACTTGGACACTGAATGGCCATGGGCTACATCTATGCAGGGGTTCTAGGTTATCTCCTCTTTTATTTCTAAGAATACAAACCAATCATTTGTTGGATAGGCCTGTCTAGATTATTATGTAGAGTAAGAGTTAAATTTACCACTTTATAATTTCTAAAATTTTTCCTTCTCTTTTGAACAACTTGCCCACTGGCCCATTTTCATTTGTCCTATCTAATGTGCCTTTATAAAGAGTATTTGCCCCTGAGCAGTGATGACACATACACTGGGGAGGCAGAGGCAGGTGGGTCTGTTAGTTCCAGGAGAGCCAAGGCTACACTAAGAAACCAAGTCTTGAAAAAAAGGTATATTTCATTGAAAATAACTTTCATAAGGTAAGCTTGGACTCATTTGTGCCTTTTTTAAAGCATCTAGATATTCAAATATCATTTCTTAAACAGGGAACAGGACAGGAGCTTAAAACAGAGGGCCTCTGAAAGACTCCATCCAGCAGGGTATCAAAGCAGATGCTGAGACTCATAACCAAACTTTGGGCAGAGAGCAGGGAATCTTAAGAAAGAAAGGCAAGATAGAAAGACCTGGAGGGGATAAGAGCTCCACAAGAAGAGCAACAAAACCAAATAATCTAGGCAAAGTGGTCTTTTCTAAGAATGATACTTCAGCTGAGGACCAAGCGTGGAGATAAACTAGAACCCCTGTACAGATGTAGCCTATGGCAGCTCAGTGTCCAAGTGGGTTCTCTAGGAAAAGGAACTGGGAATGTCTCTGACATGAACTGATTGGTCTGCTCTTTGATCACTCCCTCCCTTGAGGGGGAACAGCCATACCAGGCCCCAGAGGAAGACAATGCAGCCAGTCCTGATGAGACCTGATAGACTAGGATCAGATAGGAAGGAGAGGAGGACCTCCCCTATCAGTGGACTTGGGGATGGGCATGGGAGGAGATGAGGGAGGGAGGGTGGGACTGGGAGGGTATGAAGGAAGAGGCAATAGCTGGGATACAAAGTGAATAAACTGTAATTAATTAAAAAAATAAATTAAAAAACAAATATCATTTCTTATTGACTAAGAAAAATAAGAATGCTTCTCTTTCTTTGTTTCTTTTATTTTATTTTATTTTTTTCTTATCAGTTACATTTTATTAACTCTGTATCCCAGCCGTGTCCTGCTCCCTCATTCCCTCTCAGTCCCTATCCTTTTTTTTTTTTTTCCTATTTTTCAGACAGGGTTTCCATGTGTCTCACTGGCCATCATGGAACTTGTTCTATAGGCCATGATTTCATTGAACTCTGAGATTTTCCTGCTTCACCTAAATGTGCTGGGATAAAAGGTGTGTACCACCAAGCCCAGCTTTTATCTCTATTTCTTACATTTTAGACATATCAATTTATTTCCTGATAAGTAATTTTTAGGCTTTAAGTACTGTTCAACTAACCCCAGAAATGAAGAATACTAATATATTTAAAGTCACAGACAGAGTGTTTTACATACCTATATCCCCCTTTAGGCTGCTTTGGATCAAACCCAGGACCTTACTAATGTTAGACAAGCACCTATACAACTAAGACACATTCCTAGCACTAGTCCTTAAATTCTTGGCTATGTGTGTGGTAGGGCAGTGTCTCATAACCCAGACTAGCTTAGAACTTGCTATATAACCATGGTTGCCCTGAAATGCTAATCCTATTGCTTCAATCACCAAGTGTTGGGGTTATAGGCATGCACATGCACCACCATATCAAGTCTAATTTATGCCTCAAGCATACAAGGCAAACAAGCATTCTACCAACTGAGCTAACTCCATAGCACCTGATTTCCTTTTCTTTTATACTTTGAGATATTATAATTTCAATTCTTATATAAGATATAGATATGTATATGTATATATATATATATGCATATATATCGGATAGTAACTCAGTTTTTGTTTTTTTCATTTTATTTTTAGGACAAATGAGTGTTTTGAGCTCATTCCATGCCCCAACAGACCTTGAACTTGCAAATCACCTAAGCCTCCCAAAAAATCTAGGATTAAAATAGGCTTATGTTACCCTATGGCACACTGAATTATAAGAATTTGAGATTCTTGGGCTGGGGATATAACTCAGTTCGTAGAGTGCTTGCCTAGCATGCATGAGGCTCTGGGTTCAATTTCTAGTATGGAATAAAACCAGACATTAGAACAAGTGACTGTAATCTTAACATTGAGAGGGTAGAAGGAGTAGGATCACAGAAAAAGGTCATCCTCTGCTAGAGGAGTTCAAGGCAGGCATGGGAAACATGGGACCCTGTCTCAATGAGAAATAAAAGGAATATGATTCTTCAATATTTAATAAGAAAAAGTACTCCTTCTTTCATCATTTTATAAACAAAATTACTAAAAAGACTTAAGATTCTAATGCTAGAGAACAAGAAGTATGTCTATTTTGTAATATGTTTTCATTCTGGAGCAACATGTACAAATTTACTATCTTGAGTCAAATACTTAATAGTATGGTCTCAAGTATTAATGGATAATAAAACTTTTAAAAAGAAGGCATAATGACAACAAATCAAATGCAAAGTTTTATTGTAAGGTTGTATACTAAGAAAACCTAATTAGTACAAAAGCTTATTCCCACAATAGTTTAAGACCAATCTGTTCTCCTAAATCAGTCACATCAAAACACCTAGGTCAGTAAGCAAGCAGAGATAGAGGATCAGGTCTGAAGAGATGGCTCAGAGGTTAGGAGCACTGGATGGATGGCTGTTCTTCCAAAAGTCCTGAGTTCAATTTCCAGCAACCCAAGGTGGTTCACAACCATCTGTAAATGAGATCTGGTGCTCCCTTCTGGCCTACAGGAGTACATGCAGGCAGAACACTGTATACATAATAAATAAATAAATCTTTAAAAAAAGATAGAAGGATCATTGAAAATGTATTACTTCTCCCACAAATAACTCAAAGTACATTCTCAGCTAACTACCTAATAGATGAAAGAGGGAATATTATCATATTCCCCAAGAGTCAGGAAGCATATGGTGAAACACACTGAAAATTGCATTACAGGTAAAGAGGCCACAATCTTTAAAATACTAAATAACTTAATTTATGGCAAGTTGAAAAGCAGTCGTCAGCATAAAATATTTGTCAAACTAAATATTTTTATTAGTTTTTGTTTATTTATTACTTATTACAACGTATTCACTTTGTACCCTGTTGTATCCCCCTCCCTCGTCTCCTCCCAGTTCCACCCTCTCTTCCTCTACTCCCCCTGTGTCCCTCCACTAGTCCACTGATAGGGGAGGTCCTCCTCCCCTTCTATTTGACCCTAGCCCTATAAGGTCTCATCAGTAGTGGATGCACTGTCTTCCTCTGTGGATTAGGAAAGGTTGCACCCTTCAGGGGGATGTTATCAGAGAGCCAGCCACCAAGTTCATGCCAGAGACAGCCCGTGCTCCCCTTACTAGGGAACTCACTTGGAGACTGAGCTGCCATGGACCACACCTGAGCAGGAATTTTAGGTTCTCTCCATGCATGGTCCTTGACTGGGATATCAGTCTCTACAAGGGCCCCTTGGCACATTTGTTGTTGTTTGTTTTTTGTTGTTGTTGTTGCTCCTGTCCCATCTGAGTCTTTCTATTTCTCCCTTCTTTCATAAGATTCCTTGCACTCTGCCCAGAGTCTGGCTATGAGTCTCAGCTTCTGCCTCAAGACCCAGATCAGTAGAATCTTTCACAGGCTCTCTCTCTGGTAGGCTCCTGACCTTTCCTTGTCTTCTGCTTCCGGATGTCTATCCTATTTGCCTTTCTGAATGAGAATCGAGCTTCCTCCCTAAGGTCCTCCTTCTTGTTCAGCTTCTTTAGGAATATATATTTTAGTGTGTTTATCCTATATTATATGTCGAATAACCACTTATGAGTAAGTATACACCATGTGTGTCTTTCTGCTTCTGAGTTACCTCACTCAGGATGATCTTTTCTAGTTTCCACCGTTTGACGGCAAATTTCATGATTTCCTTGTTTTTAATTGCTAAGTAGTATTCAATTGTGTAAATGTACCACAATTTCTGTATCCAGTCCTCAGGTGAGGAACATGTAGATAGTTTCCAGATTCTGGCTATTATGCATAAAGCCTTGCTTCCAAGGAGCAACAATAGATAATAAGATTGAAGCAGTAATTAAGTCTCTAGTCAAAGAAAATTCCAGGCCCAACCAACTTGTTGATGGTTTTGCCAAATATTAAAAGAATAATTAATACTCATTGTTTTCAGTGTGCCCAAGAAATTTTTGAAAAAATAATTCTTACAAGTGTATTCTAGAAGGCCAGTGTCACCTGATATCTAAATTAGATAAGGCAATAGGGAAGAAGCTTTTTCTCAAAACAAAATAACACAACAGTTAAGAATAGAACACAACAACAAAAAGCCCTAAATTTAGTTGGGGTTACTATGCACCAGAGTGGTAATGCAAAGGTGCCCAACAGAGGCAGGTGGATCTCTGTGAGTTCGAGGCCAGCCTGGTTTACAAAGCAAGTCCAGGACATCCAAAGCTACACAGAGAAACTCTGTCTCAAAAAAGCAAAACATAACAAAACAAAAAACCAACCAAACAAAATAAAAACAAAACTGCAGGCTTGGATGAAGACTCCTGGGTAAAATTAGATGTAAAGAACCTCAACAAAATATCAGCAAACCAAACCTAACAGCATACTGAAAAGATAATTCACTATTATCAACTGGAATTTGCCTCATTAAAGAAAAATAGTTCAACATATACAAGAGAATGAAACACAAAATCATGACTATTTCGATACAGAAATTAATCAAATTCAACATTGCTCCAAGATAAAATACTGACCATGAATATAGAAGGAATAGCCGTTAATTAATAAAGGCTGTTTACACAAAGTGATAGCATTATGTACTAAATAGGGAACAGCCAAAAACATTGACTCTAAAATGTGTAACTTCTTTTATTGTCTTAATGAGAACAATCAAGCAAAAAGAAAAAGTAAGTCCAATATGGTGTTCACAAAATGCCGAGAGAAAGGCACACTTTGTATAGTTTTAGGCCCACAGGAGCTACATAATTAAGTTTCAGGTTAGCCTGGGCAAATGAGCAAGATCCTATCCCAAAACATTAAAAAAATAAAAAAAAAGATAAAATGTCATAAGTCTACCAAAAACTCTCAGTGAAATGATGCTACTTATCTGTAATTCCAGCACTCCTTCGGTGAGTCCTCGGAACCCACGAAACACTATCAAATGAACACATCTGTAATCCCAGCATTCCCATGGCAAAATAGAAGGTGCAGGGAGGAGAATCCTGGGAAGCTACTGGGCCCGTTAGCTTGGAGTCTACAGAATCACAGACTCTTCCTCAACAAGTCCAACCAAGAGCAGAAGAACCGACCGACTCCTACAAGTCACCCTTTTACCTCCACGTGAACATCATAGCATGGAAACATGCATGTACACTAAACAGATGTAAAAAAATGGAGTGGGAGTGCACTTATCTAGCATGTGAAAGACCCTGAGTTTAATAACATCCATAAAAATAAAACCGCGTCTGTATCAAATATACACAGGTGGTTTTCCTGTCACAATTCCCTAACCAATTAAAATAACTACATAGCATTTAAACTGTTGTTAGAATCAATAGCAATTTAAAGTCAATTTTAAGTATATGGAACAAAATATGTAGCTATGTTCAAATACTATGTTTATTTACTTTATTTTACGTATTATAGTGCTGGCAATTAAATACCGGGCCTTTCACACTTAGTAAAAAAGTCTCTAACACTAATTTATAATCATAGCACTTCTGTCATACAAAGACTTTGAGCATCCATTAATTTAAAAATCACCAGAAGAGGGTCCTAAAACCAATCATCCATGATCCTAAGTGACCAACTGATGTATAAGATTAATAACTGACAAGGCTGGGGTTAGGATTAGGTAGAAGTGGGCCTGTGCTGGGCATGGTAGTGTACACCTTTAATCCCATCAGCACTACAGAAAGAAGCAGATGGATCTCTGTAAGTTCAAAGCCAGCTTAGTCTGCAAAGTGAGTTCCAGGACTATTGATAAAGAATTTTTATCTCTTCAAGGGCTCTTTATGTTTTCTTTTTAAGTTTTCAAGAAATGGTTTCTCTGTGTAATAGCCCTGGCTGTCCTGACTCTCACTCTGTAAATCAGGCTGGCCTGGAATGTGGAGATCCCATTCCTGGGATTAAGGTGTGCACCACCACCTCCTGGCTATCTTGGGAACCACTAAATCACTGGTTGTCAACCTGTGTGTCTCCACCCCTTTAGAGGTCACATATCCAATATCCTGTATACCTGATGTTTCCACTATGATTCAAAACAGTAGCAAAGAAAATAACTGTATGTTGGGGGTTCACCACAACAGGATGAACTACATACATTAAAGGGTCACAGCATTAAGAGGGTTGAGAACATTGCTCTAAGTAGACCAAGCTGCCTTTGAACTCACAGGTCCTTCTTTCAATGCTTCCCCAGTGCTGGCATTAAAGACTTATCCCACCACAAACATCTTGCATTTGCATCTTCCTTCATATCTTCATAACACTCCTCTAAACCTTTCAACCTGATTTTGTTACTAAACCCAGAAGTTTTGAAATGCACTTTTCTCCAATTTAACAAACATGACACTTGTTTTACACTTTCCTTTGTTAAACTATTAAGTTCTATTTCTGGAAGGTACTTAATTAAATGTGTAGTGTAAAAATAAAAGGACTAAAATATCTTGTGCATGTCACATACAAAAAATGTAACATAGGAAAAATAAACAATGTTCAACATAGAATTAAACAAAGTTATTTTCATTATATTTTATATAATGAAAACGGGCATAAAAATCTGTTTTCTTTTTCAAACATACTAAAATTTGTAGGTTATATTAAGAATGTATATATACATGTAACACAAACAATGAAAAAAAAGGCATGAATTTGAAAGAGAGGAATGGTGAGTATATAGAAAAGTTGTGGGAGGAAAGAGAAGGGGAAAATGGTGTAATAATATAATCTCAAAAAATAAAAGTAAAAATGTACTAAAATGACTAACCCTAATATTACTGCAATTCTGATTCTAGAAATCTATGTAAGGAGCTAGAAACTCAGCTGTATAAACAATGAATTTAAAATAGGTGTTTCAGTTTCCATGTGGCAGTAATTGTAGCACTTCCATCCATTTAATATTTAGTAAGCACTCAATGTATCACATACAAAAGACTGAGGTTGTATTTCAGTTGTAATTACTCACAGGTGTGACAAATATCTCTTCCCCTTCTCCAAATACATAAAAACAAGGAGTATAGAAGCAACTGGCTACATGCACAACTATCTAAGTATAAATAGGAGAAAAGGTAAATAGAGGGAGAAACCCAACAAAAACAAAGTCTGGCAAAAAATGATCCAAGGACAAGAGACAGGAACCACAGAAAATTAGGGAGGAAGAATGATATAAATATTTCTGACAGAAACTCAGTCATTTACTGTGGGAAGCAAAAGTTCTTTCTCAAGCTGTGGACAGCTGCTTGTAGCGAAAAATGTTTTCGCCCTAGCATTTACCTTGAAACAGAAATAAGCAGGAGGTTTTGCCAAGTTTCTTTAACTTGTCTGTGAGACCTTGGACCATGTCTGCCATACAGGAATGTGGTCTTTGAAAACAAGTTTGACTGTTCCATAAACCCCGTCCTTGTACCGATGTAAGTTAATAGGACTGGAGATAAAAGTGAAAAACATTTAAAAATAGAATCTTAATTCATCATGCCTTTGACTCAGCCTAGAAATACAAAAGCATGCATATTTCTTCTTTTAGAATAGTGTCACTATGTAACTAAATGAGTTAAGCCACGCCCTTGCCTTTCTAAGGAGAACTGTATGACAATTGTTTTGATACCAAATAGAAAAATTTCTATACTTTTTGCCATGATGGGATAATAATTATTAGCTCTTGAAAAATCACATTCAACTTTTAATATTACTTCTCTAATGACAAACTAGCTCTGCAGATGTGTGTTTCCATGAAATTTTAGTTATCTTAACTATCAGTTCCCATAAACATTAATCTTTAAAAGGATGAAGAATTAACATTTAGTGGTAATAGGGTAAGGCCCCAAGTAACATCACAAATATTGTGTATGCCCCCCATATGAATTTAAGTTATGTTTAATAATAAGTGTTTAACGTTGCTTTAAATTTCTTCCTTCTTTAAACCTGGCCCAAGGAAAACTCAATTGGAATAGACAAGCATCCAGCTAATGAAATAGCACAACTAAAATATAAACAAAATTATAAATCATATAGTCATCTTTTTTATGATTTTTTTTCATGGGTGTTTTTCTATATGTATGTCTGTGCAACCTGTGTATGCCTGGAGCCTGTGGAGACCACAGAAGGGTGTGACATTCCCTGCAACTGGAGTTATAATGGTTGTGAACTGCCATGTGGGTGCTGGGAACTAAACCTAGGTCTTCTCCAAGAGCAGCAGGTACTCTTAACCACTGAGATATCTCTCCAGCCACTATAGTTCTATTTTGCTCATTCACTATAGACATTTAAAAATTCATCCTTGATTGAAGTAACCATACATATATTTAAAGTGTTATATTAGTATGGAGAATGTTATCTTGGCATTAACTCCCAAATTCCTTCAACATGCTCCCTCATTTACATATAATTAAACTACAAAGCATCATTACTCATTAACTGCATAAAAGATGAGAACATTAGAATAAACAGTGTTGCATGCTTTACAGTACAGGTGAAGTTAGAATTTTTATTTTTAAAACTTATTTATGTGTACAGATATTTTTCTGCTGTGCACCATATCATGACCTGGTGACCACAGAGGCCTGAAGATATTGTCAGATGCCCTGGAACTGAAGCTGTCATATGGGTGCTATGAATTGAACCTGGGTCATTTTAGAAGAACAACAAGCACTCTTAACCACTGAGACATCTACAGTCCTCAAAGTGTTGTTTGAGCATAAGAGAATCAAAGATTCAAGGTTGCCCTACCACATTTGTAAGTTCTGTACTTTCTGCAGAAAAAAACTTTAACTCTTCATAGTTTGATCTTATTCTAAAGATCACATCATACAAATTCCTTATTCCTTGAGAATTTCAGAGCATACTTTTATCATATTTTCTATATAAAAAAAATTAAGTTCTACAGCATTGTTTTGCCAAAACAATGCAATTCTGACCTTGGGGGCTAGAGAGCTGTCTCAGTGGTCAGAATTATATTGTATTTGGTGAAAACATTACTGTAAAACTTTCATTTTAAAAAGAATATGATGAAAGTAAACTCTATGAAATTCACAAATGATTTAAAAAAAGAATTAACAAGCACAAAGTCCTGGATTCAATCAGTAGCATCACATAAAGCCAGTCATAGTGGAATAGAACTGTCATTCTGGCAAATTGGATGGAAACAGGAGAATCGGCTCATCAAAAGCACATGTCATCATCTGGTACACAGTGAGTACAAGCCTACTCTGGATTACAGAAACCCTGTATCAAAAAATGTACCCTATTGGTTGGGAATACAGCCCAATGATAAAGTACTTGCTTAAAATATGTGTACATAAACTGATGATGAAATTCTAAACATCAAGTTAAAAGAGGGATATATCCATGAGTTTCTAAAAAAGTAGGAACAGAAGGTAGCATCTTCAAATTGATTGAATGCAAAAATTTATTGTGTTACTTAGTGATGAAAAATTGTCTAGTTTAATCTTAAAATAAGGCACAAAGCAAGGATGTCCATTCACACTAGTTCGACCAACTACAGCATAATGCAAGAAAGGAAAAAAATGAAAAAAGTAAACCTATCTTTCTGTGTTGACATCCTCATCCACATAAACAATCTAAAAGTGTCTTTTTAAAAAATTCATCAAATTTAGTAAATGACTATCATAAGGTCAATACAAAAATAATTGAAAATATGTTATCTATATTCTAGCAACAAGTAACGGAAATCCTCCCAAAATGGAGCCATGGATTCAATGGTATTTGAAAGAAAAGCTTAAAAGTTTCTTTGTAATGACTGAACAGTGGACTATAAAGCTTATACAAGGGCTAAGGATGAGAAATGGTGAAATGATTTTGAAAAGTGAGATTGAGTAGTCAAACAGCATAGTCCATGAAGAGTCATACGATTAAAAAGAGAAAAGATGGTGCAAAACAATTACATTCCAACATGAAAAATGAACTGAACCACATACCCATTTAGTATGCAAAATAGAAAAAATACAGACTAGAAAAAAATTTAAAACAAAATTCCAAAACTTTAAAAAGGGAATAGAGACAATCTTGTGGCTCAGTATGGTGGTAACTCCTTTATCCCCAAGCGCTTGAAAGACGATAGCAGTTTGATTTATTTTTTGAGTTCAGGATCAAGAATATGATAGGGGAGTTAAAACAAGACAAACCTGGTCTACACACTGAGTTCCAGGCTAGCCAGACCCACATTGTGAGACCTTGGGGGGGAACAGATAGGCACAAAAACCTGAATGCTGTGTGCTTTAATTCAAACGGCATTCTAAATAACGCAAAGATATAGTCACAGAAGAAAAGATTAGTCATTTTCAGCAGTTGTAAGACAGGTATTAAAAAAGCAATAGAAACAGTATATAATCCTTCATTATTCTGGGAAGTTGCACAAATGTACACATTTGTCAAAAACTCAGTATACTGGACAGTTTAAAAGGGAGACTTTTATTCTGCATCACTATACCTTAAAGTATGCTTTACTTTAAAAATAGCCAGGCTGTGTACCAAAGGCCTCTGATCCCAGCCAAATAGAAAGCAGAGGTAACAGGAGATAGCATAATAAAGGCCAGCTTAGCCTAGAGCAAAACACTGTCTCAGAATCAAAGTATTGAAAAGATAATCAGTGGTAAAGAGCTTACCTAATATGTATGAGGCCCTAGCTTCATCCTCACAACAAAAAATAAACAGAAGACAGATGATTTATTGAGTGACAAACAAATATTAAAATCTAGTAAAGCTTTAATCCTTGCACTTGGGAGGCAGAGAGTGGGTGGATCTTTGTGAATCCGAGGTCAGTTAGGTGTATACAGTGAGTTCCAGGACAGTCAGGCTTTCCAAGAGAAAACTTTTCTCAATATAAAAGGGAGGAGGGGATAGTAGCACATACCTTTGATCCCAGCACTGAGGAGACAGAGTCAGGCAGATCTCTGAGTTCTAGACCAGTCTGGTCTACAAAGTGAGTCCAGGAAAGCCAAGGCTACACCAAGAAATCCTGTCTCAATGGGGGGAAAAGGCAATATAGCTAATTATCTACTTTTTGCAGCTCAGTAAGCGTATATAAAGTATGATAATATCTAATCATGAGCATGAGACAGTAATAAAAACAAGACAGAAAGAAAAGCAAACTATCTTTGGCCAATTATTTGACTTCCCTGGATTTTCTATGCTGCAAACAGAAGAGCTTTAACCTAGTTTCCCAGATATATTCTAGAAATGTTTAGAATCTTTCAAAAAGAGGAACCAGTCTCACTATATAGCCCTGGCTAATCTGGAACTCTGAGTAGACCACTCTGGTCTTGATCCACCTGGGAGTTAATAAGTTCTACTACCTTTTTGAATATACTAGTATTCCTTTTGAAAAATTGTTTATAAACAAAGCATATTAGCATTTATCTGTAATTCCAACGTTTGGAAGGTAGGAAAACAAAAAGGTTACAATGAGGTTATCTTGTACGTGAGACATTGTCTAAAAACTCTAATAAACCAACACAACAGGCTGGTCAAGATGGTGTACAATTTCATCCAAGCACTTGGAAGACAGATGCAGGTAGATCTATGTGAGTAGGAGGCTAGTTAGGGATACACAGGGAGACCTTGTCTCAAGTTTTTCTTTTAAAGCCAACAACAAAAAGTCTTCTTATGTTTTGATCACCTCCCCCTGAGGGGGGAACAGACTTGCCAGGCCACAGAGGAAGACAATGCAGACAGTCCTGATGAGACCTGATAGGCTAGGGTCAGATGGAAAGGGAGGAGGACCTTCCCTTATCAGTGGACTTAGAGAGGGGCATGGAAGGAGATAAGGGAAGGAGTGTGGGTTTGGGAGGGAATAAGGAAGGGGCTACAGCTGGGATACAAAGTGAATAGACTAATTAATATAAAAAATAAAAATTAAATAAAAAATCTTTTGATTTGAAACTTATTCATTCAAATTTTAGGGCACAGTGTATAAGCACTAGGAACTACAGAAAAAAATATTTTATGGAAGCAGAATATATCCCAGAACCATGGTTTTATAAACACTTTGTAAATGTTAGCTATAATCAAAATGAGCTTATACTTAGATCTATATTCTTGGTAGCTACTAGTAACTAGTAATTCTGGAAAATTTGGCCAGAGTTGTCCTAAGAATAACTAGGAACATGTGAATTTCAGTAAACTAGAACTATGAATCATGGCATTTTTTTTCTTAAAAAACAGATCAAGGTACAGAGTGGTTCATGCCTATAATTGCAAGGGGACTGCCTGGTTAAACAGTGAATTCCAATCCACTATGAGAAACAGTAAGACTGTCATAATACAACAAAAAATAAATAGAAAGTTGACTGATATAAAATACATAATATTACTATAAAATTGACAAAGATATATAAACAGATCACACTTTTTTTTTTTTTTTTTTTACTTCTGAAACCTATCTTGAAACAGTTTCCTTCAAAATTTTGTGGAAACTCAATACAGAGACATGGAAATAGAAAGCCATATGGCTTAAACTTCCTGTACTATATTTTCAAAAACGTTCTGAGACAGGGTGTGGTAGTGAAACACTATTCCCAGTATTTGTGAGGTGGAAGCACAAGTGGTCAGGAGTTCAAGATCATCCCCTATTACAGTAAATTAGAGGCCTGCCTAAACTATGTGAGATCCTGTCTCAAAAACACAGCAAGTTTCTGCTAAGAAAGGAATTAAATGGACAAAATAGGTCATGAAAATTAAATTGGCTTTAAGTAGAAAATGACTTTAAAAAGATAGCCCTGAGGCTTAGTATGTAAAGACACCTGTAGCCAAGTCTGCTGACCTGAGTTTGAGCCCTAAGATACAGATGGTAGAAGAAAATTAAAAGTCTACAAATTGTATTCTCACCTCAACACTTGTGTAGTTACATTTACACACACACACACAAACACACACACACTAAAGAAATAAAATTCTAAAATGTAGCTTTAAAAGTATATGGCCCCATTAAGAACTTTTGTGAGGCTAGAGAAATAATTCAGTGGTTAGGAGTGCTTGCTCTTCCAGGACCCAAATTCAGTTACCAGTATCCATATTGGGTGACTCCCAACTACTTGTAGTTATTCCTTGGCAGGGTCCAACACCCTCTTAGGACCTCCTAGGGACCGTGCAGGCACACAGTATACACATACACATACATATATACACATACATAAAAAAAATCAATCTTCAAAATCTTAACTCTAAGAATATAAACAGTGTGCTTATACTTCAAATTCAATTGTGGCACATACTTTTGGCTATCAAATGAGTCCAAGAATGAATCAAGAATATGCTTATAACTTGCATATCACTTACCCACATTTGGAGGTTTCACATAATTTACAGGTAGTTCTGGAGGTCTGCCTCTGTGTAGAGCTGCAAAAGCAGACCCATTCCATAGTGTACTCTTACAGTCTGTATATAAGAAGACCAAAGTTAGTCAAAGAAAAAACAAACAAAACAGTTTTTCAAGTACTTGTCACAAAAGGACTTGATTTTACACCTTTAGAAAAAGTCACTTGTAAGCCAGGCACGCTGGTGCACACCTTTAATCACAGCACTCAGAAAGGCAGAGGCAGGTGGATCGCGGCTGAGTTAAGGCCAGCCGCATCTACAGAGTGAGTCCAGGACAGCCAAGGCTACACAGAAAAAAAAAGCTGTCATAAAAGACCAAAACAAAACAAAACAAAAACACAGAGAAGAAAGAAATTCACTTGTACACCTAGAAAATTAGTAGAAATCTGGAAGTTTAAAAAGCTAAAAGCATTTTTAAATTTATTTTTTTATTAATTACAATTTATTCACTTTGTATCTCAACTGTAGACCCCTCACTTGTCCCCTCTCCCTCTCCTCCCATGCCCCTTTCCAAGTCAAATGAAAGGGAGGTTCTCCTGCCCTTTCATCTGACCCTAGCCTCTCAGGTCTCATCAGGACTGATTGCATTGTCTTCCTCTATGGCCTAGTAAGGCTGCTCCCCTCCTTAGGGGAGGTGATCAAAGACCCGGCCCCTGAGTTCATGTCAGAGACAGTCCCTGTTCCCTACTAGGGAACCCACTTGGAGCCAGAGCTGCCATGGGCTACATTTGTACAGGGGTTCTAAGTTATCTGCATGCACAGTCCTTGGATGGAGTATCAGTCTCAGGAAAGAGCCTATGCCCAGATATTTTAGTTCTGTTGAATTTTTAAAGTCATGTGATTGTTCATTTGCAACTACACTACTCTCTGAATCTTGCTCTGTAACAGGGTTAAATGTCTAAAAAAAAAAAAAACAAAAAAAAAAACCTTACCTTTGGCATCCCTTAACAGAGACTGCCGACCAACACCTAGTAATGTCTGTACCCCAGGAACACTCTGAGGGATCTCCTTATCTAATAAAGGACCAATCCTCTCACAAATTTTAAGGAGGTAGTCTGGAGGAATGTGTGCATTGGCTGCCACCTAAAAAGCATAAATAGAACACAGAGAAAACATACTTAGTTTTAAGGTACCAACTTAACCCATCATAGAGCAAATTATTTCAAAATATGAAATAAAAGTAAACTTTCCAGGTAGTAGTGGCACATGCTTTTAATCCCAGCACTCAGGAAGCAGAGGCAGGTGGATCTCTGTGAGTTTGAGGCTAGCCTGTTCTACAAAATGAGTTCCAAGAGAGCCAAGGCTACACAGAGAAACCCTGTCTCTAAAATCAAAAAAAAAAAAAAAGGAAAAGAAAAAAAGAAAGGAAGGAAGGTAGGAAGGAAAAGAAAAAAAATTAAAATTTATGTATTTAATTAATACATCAACCAACTTTAAAACAGACGCAACAGGGCTAGAAAGATGGCTCAGCATATACAATACTTTCAGAGGGCCCAAGTTTACTTCCCACATCAGGCAACTTACAATGGCCTGTACTACTAAAAACCTAACATCTCTGTCCTTCACACACAGACACACACACACACACACACACACACACACACACAGAGAGAGAGAGAGAGAGAGAGAGAGAGAGAATTAAAAATAGTAAAGGTAAGTCTTAAAAAAGAAACAAATGCAAAATAAGTGTGGCATATTTAAATGCTATCATAGCACTTCCATAGCACAGGCCTCAATTAAATCATTATAACTTAATTTTATATGAAATGTGGTACAAAACAGAAAACACAATCATGGCAAAACTAAAAAAATAAATAAATAAATCTGTAAGTGATAAGTAAGCTCTCCGGCTTCATTTACTCACTACTGACTATTAACTGGTTAAGAGAAGAATCAGCGGTTGTGCCAGAATGTTGTGTGATACCTTTAGCCATTCTTATTCTGGCTCATTACAGCGAACATTTGCAAGTAAAGATATTTGGGCAAAAGAATGTACTGTGTAACACACTTCAGCTTCCACAGAGATGGATTTGTTTGTTTGTTTTTGTTTTCTAATTTTTGTGTTCTTTTCAAGGAGAGAGATTGTCCTTGGCAAGGGTTGAGGGGGTATATAAAGGGACAGCGAGGTGAGTGGGATTGGGGTGCATGATGTGAAATTCACAAAGAAACAATAAAAAGGTTTTATTTGTTTTTGTAAAAAAAAGGTAGAGAATCTGAGCAAAGGCACACAGATCTCTGTTCTTTGAGTCTAGGTCAGCTAAGGATACACAGTGAGATTGTGTCTTAAAGAAAAGAGAAGAATCTTTAATACTAGAGCACAGGAAGGTGTCACATGCCTAAAATCCTAGGACTTGGAGGCCGAAGCAAGAGAATTACCAAAAGTTTAAAACAAACCAGCACCATATACTGAGTTGCAGGCCAGCTTGAGCTAACTACTCACCACATCCTCTTAGTTATAATAGTTCACATGTGTTTACTAAAGCAGAATTGTTTTCTCTATGCAAAATTAGTTTCTTTAAAAAGGATAATCAAATTCATCTTTTACAAACCATACTATACATAACTAAGTCCTGAAGCCCAACTTTCTGCTAACTTAGTCTCATTTTTTAATGTAATTTATTTTCTTATCTTTTTTATTTTTCAAGACACGGTTTCTTTGTGTAGCCTTGGCCATTCTGGAAATCACTATGTCAACCATGCAGGCCTGGACCTCACAGAGATCTGCCTCTAACTTTGCCTCCTGCAAAGGCATGTACCATTAGAGCCCCTGTAAAAATTTAATTTCTATAGACAAGGAAACAGAGAGAGGAATCAGACAATAAAAACAGAAACTGTGCTCCATTTATTAAACTAAGCTAATGTTCAAATGCTTGATGTATTTAATAAATTCTAATTATTAAAACAGCGAACAGAAGAATATTAAATTCCATGGCTAAAGAGTATCACTGTTCTCATCTTGACAAAGATCCAAAAATCCATTGGTGGCCCAAATACCAATTTTTCTGTGTGCTACAACAAAATATGTATCAGTAGGTAGGTAAACAAATAGATAATGCATACCCTCACAAAGGGCATACATCAACACTCAAGAAGAAGCCAAGGATTGGAGAAATGGCTATGTCGGAGAGAAGTTCAGCAATTAAAAGTACTGCCTACTCTTCCAGAGGACCTGGGTTCAATTCCAAGTACCAAAATGGTGACTTATAATCATCTGTAGCTCAAGTTCCATGTAAAAGCTCATATACATTAAAAAAAAAAAAAAACAAAGAAAAAAAACAATCATATTCTCAGAGAAATTTTTGTTTGATTAGTATACTTAAAGAATTAAAATATATTTATTCAAAATTCTAGGAAGATAAGCAATTGCGTTAAGACTAATATTTAGACGTTATTGTTTACCAATTAATTTTTCCCTCTTTGGTTGAGACAAGGTCTCACTATATAGTTCAGATTGCCTTCAAACTCATGAAATGCCCCTGCCTCAGTCTCAGAGTGCTAAGAAAACAGGTGCGTTTACCACACCCAACATTTTTTGGCCAATTGTTTTTTATGCTCTTGCCAAAATTAATTGTAATCTGCTAAAATAGGTGAACCTAGGCAATGGTTATTTGCTCAGAAATAACAGTAATCACATTGTTTCAGGTTTGTATTTAGAAAGTTTAGCTTTAGGACTTGATCAAATGTCAAGGAAATACTTTGTATTATTAATCATACCTTCAGGGTTTTTTATTATTGTAATTTATGACAATTTGTTGAATACGTATCCTGTGCTTGGCCCCCTCCCTCCTCTCCTCCCAATCCTACCCTCCCTCCTCTTCTCCTATACCCCTCCCCTAGTTCACTGATAGGGGAGGTCCTCATCCCCTTCTATCTGACCCTAACCTACCAGGTCTCATCAGGACTTGTTGCATAGTCATCCTCTGTGGCCTGGCAAGGATGCACCACCTCAGGGGGAGGTGACTGCCCCTGAGTACATGTCAGAATCAGTCCCTGCTCCACTTACTATGGATCCTACTTGAAGACTGAGCTTCCTATGTGCTACATCTGAGCAGGGGTCTAGGCAATTTCCATGCATGGTCCTTGGTTGGAGTATCCATCTCTGCAGGATCCCAGGGCCCAAAGATTTTTGGCTCTGTTGGTCTTGTTGTGGAGCTCCTGTTCCCTCCAGGTGTTTCTATCTCCCCCTTTTCAATAAAATACCATGCACTCTGCCCAAAGTTTGGCTATGAGTCTCAGCCTTTGCTTAGATAACTCAATCAATAGAGTCTTTCAGAGGCCCTCTGTAGTAGGCTCCTGTCCTGTTCCCTGTCTTCTTCTGCTTCCGATGTCTATTGCGTTTGCCTCAAGTTCAAGTTATACCACTCCTAAACCTATATCCAAAATATGCTCAACTATACAACAAGGACATTTGCTCTGCTATGTTTGTAGCAGCTCTATTCGTAATAGCCAGAATCTGGAAACAACCTAGATGTCCCTCAACGGAGGAATGGATACAGAAATTGTGGTACATTTACACAATGGAATTCTACTCAGCCATTATAAACAATGAAATCATGAAATTTGCAAGCAAATGGTGGGAACTACAAAAGATCATCTTGAGTGAGGTTAACCAGAAACAGAAAGACACATATGGTATTTCTCATAAATGTCTATGAGACATATAATATAGCATAAACATTTTAAAATCTATAATCCTAAAGAAGCTAAACAACAAGAAAGACCCTAGGGAAGATGCCCAATCTTCATATCTTCAGTTTTTTAAAAAAATAAATAGTTATAAATAAGTACAGTTCATTAAAATATGCAAACAATATTAGGATCAAAGTACCTGATGATTCAATCTAAAAATAGTTTTCATCTATAAAAACTGATATCCTAAAGTCACAGTGCATAATAATTATCATTCACATCTGTAGTTAATAAGTATGCCTCATGTAAATATATACAGTATCAAAGAAAAAAAGCCTCATGGCACTGTCTATTAACATACATACAAACTATGCAATTTTTTCCAACACTCTCTTGAACAAACTTAGCTCCTTATAGCAAGTAAATGTTATATGGGAAAATATGCAGAGTAGTTGGTTGATTTCTGTCTTGATAAGTATGTTTTGGCCCTTGACCAACTCAACAGTTATTTATACTTACTATAAAACCTTAACTAACCACCATAGAGGTGCAGTATACCTTGTACCACACCGTCTCCTCTCCTTCCCAACCCCCTCATAAAGATTCCACTGCCAATGGCAGTCTCTGTGAAGAAAACAAAATAGCAAATAGAATTAAATCAAAACCCCAAGTGTCAGGGGTTAATACAAAGACCTAAAGAAGCAAAACTAGCTAAGTGGTGGTGGCTCATGACTTCAATCCCAGCCTGCCCTTGGGAAACAGAGGCAAGGGGATCTCTGAATTTGAAGCCAGCCTGGTCTACAGAGCATGCTCCAGGACAGCCAGGGCTAAGCACAGAAACCCTGTCTCAAAAAACAAACACCAATAAAGAAGCAGAAATAAAGTATTTATTTCCCCCCAGGGGTAAGAGCTATGGCTAATAAATAAGTGTTATCTAATCTTTTAGATTTACTTAAAATCCGTGATTGAATCATAAACTCACATCTTAAATCTTTTGGCTACTTTGTAAAAGCAAAAATGTCTGATTTTCAGATAATTATGCAAAAAAATGTTACTGCATATGAAGGGAGGATAGTTGTACAGAAATGTAAAGAGCAGCAGGCTTTTCTCTAGTCAGAACTCTTTTTTTTCTTTCCTTGTTATCTTTGGTTTGTTTGTTTTTTTCCAGACAGGGTTTCTGTTTAACAGCCCTGGTGTCCTGGAACTTGCTTTGTAGACCAGATCTGCTGGTCTCCTGGATGCTGGCTAGGATTAAGTGTGAGCCACTGTGTCTGGCTACTTCAGCAGAGTGGTCTACCAGGAGTTCAGACTCCCTACAACTCTCCTTTGTGAATGTTAATCAGCACTAATAGCCTTTCTTTTCTCTCTATGGGTTTAAAGATTTCCCCAGGAAACAGATCCTCAAACAACCCTCCTAGGTTTCACCACTTTCAAGAAGTGTTAATACAAGTGGCCCAGACTTTAATCGCAGCACTCCAGAGGCAGAGGCAGGCAGATCCTGGTGAGTCCCAGGCCACTCCGGTCTACAGAGCCCCAGCACAGCCAAAGCTACAATTATCTAAAAACATTATCTAAAAACAAAAAAGGAGGGGGAGGGGAGGAAGATAGCTAAAGGCCTAGATAAAAATCAAGAAAAGCACAGAGGAGACATCTGTTTTTTAGAAGTTGCTGAGTAGAAGAGCTGCAATGGAGGGAGTACACTCAGGATCTGCTAAGGGATTAAATAAATGTTTTCTCTGAGTATTTGTGTGTGTGTATGTGTGTTTGTGTGTGTGTGCGCGCGCACGCACGCACGCGCATGTAGAGTTTGTAAATGTGCATGAAAATATAAGTTGCCTTTAAATTGCTATTTGTTACCAAAAGGTTCCTAAGCAAGCAGTAAACAATTGTAGAACACAAGCACACAAATTATACTACCAGTCATCTGAAAAACATGACAAAGATGATTTCACTAAGGTTGGGTTAATGTACTTGCCACACAACCATGAGGACCTCTGTTGGGATCATCAGCACCCATGTAAATTCCTGTGTAAGGCAACATGTCCTTGTAATCCTAGCCTTGAGGAGATGGACACAGGAGGATCCCTGGAGTATGGTGATCAGCTAGTGTTGCTGAATTAAAACAGTAGATTCAGTGAGAGATATTATCTCATAAAATAAGGTGTATGTGGTGGATATTACCAATATACTTTGTTTACATGTAGGAAATGATCAAATAAATAAAAATATTCTATTAAAAATAGTAAGGAATGGTGAGAGGAGAAAGTCTTTCCCAGGGAAAAGCACACCAACTGGTCATCCAAAAACAAATGGTCAGTCCTGAAAATATACATACAATTAACATACAGACTGGGCATGTTATATTTAAGGATATATGTACATGAAAATACATATATTCATATAACAACAATTAATGAAAAAAGGGATCGTGAATTTGAAATCAAACAAGGGGTATATGAGAGTGTTTGGAGGGAGAAGGGGCAAGGGAGAAATGATAGTTATATTATTAACTAAAAATAGAAAAATTACTCTGGTGCTTACTAAAAAGTAAAATAAATATAATCAGTTTACTCTGGTGCTTACTACAGGGCTTTTGTTTTTATGTACAAAGCAACTGAGGAAGATAACCTGGAAACCAGTTACCTCCACATATACAGTAACTCATATGTACATTAACACACTTTTCCCCTCTCTCACACACACAGAGGTGGGTGACATACACACACACACAAGGACACAGGGGTGGTGACTTCAAGAAAAATTTTGACTTCAAGTGAAAGTCATGAAATCTAAATTCTTAATTCCCTATAATCTACCCTCTTCACTTATAGTGCTGTACTTGTCCTGAGATAACAGTTTTCCCAGAACTTTCAAATAGCAAGAATAATTTTAATCACTGAATGTGTGTTTCCTACAGCCAAATTTAGTTAAGTGTAAAAAAACTCATTTCGGTGAGCAACAACTTCCTCTAGTAAGCCAGGAGCCACAGCAGCTTTCGGAGACTGCCTGTTCTGCCATAATATCAATTAGTGTTAGGACACTGAAATCCACTGGGTTTGAAGAGCACATGTTTTGGGTTTCACATGCTTCATTCTATTCTTCCTAACTATGCTTATGTGTCAAAGAGCAGTTTTTAAATTACACATGTTTAAATTACTTCCATGCTTACACATTCAAAAACTATGCTATAAGCACGCAAAAATTAGTCTGCTATTCTGGTAAGCAATTCATGCTATTGTTAGCAATTAGACAAAAGTTGGGCCAGCTTTAAAAAAAAGAATATAGGTATGTGTAAGAATGTTAATATACTGTTTTAAAGTAGTTGTTACGAATCAAATGACAGTAAGAAACCACTTTTAATAGGGCTAGTGCTGTGGCTCAGTCATAGTGCTTGCTTTGTATGCATGATGCACTTGGTTCAATCCTCAATACTGCCAAAAAGTTTTAAAGCCTGAATATTTTGTACAAAGATGAAAACTCTTAGAATGGTAACAATCATCTTTATAAGTTCATGTACTTTTTTAAAGATGATAATGATCACATAATCTCTTTTTAACAAATTTGACAAATTTATTTTAATATTGCCTCATATATTTCTATATATTAAACAAGGGAAAAACAACCTATGTCATTCTAATACAATCGCTAATTAGTACTTTTAATTCCATGAGAAAAAAATACCAACAAATGGTAGACAGAAAAAGAACAAAAAAAGTACATAATATAAAAAACAATGTGAAAAAGCAAGGGTAGATCATTTATTATATATATATATATATATATATATCCAAACAATAAAAAATCCTCTGCATATAAAAGATCTTGGAATGTAGTTTATGTAGTTTGTGGGGGAGAGGGGTGGATGGGTGGGTGTATGTGTGTGCACGTGCAATCACACATGAAAATGTAGCTAGGCACGTGGTGGCAAGCGCCTGCTGGGAAGGCTGGGGAAGAAGTAATGTGAGTTTGAATCTACCAGAGTATCATAAATTCTACAAAATCACAAATTCCAGACCAGCTTTGGCTAAATTATAAAACCTTATATAACAATATCAACCAAATAAATAAACCGATACATAGATTGAGAAATAAATAAATGCTGATAAAGTGGGTAAAACCTATCAGCCCAGCATTTCTAAGGTTGAAGCAGAAGTTGCTTCCAGCTAGAGGCAAGCCTATAGACTCCATAATGAGCTCCAGGTTAGCCGATACAGTAGTATGTAACACTGTCTTAACACACTAACAAAACAAATATATGAAAGTATAAAAACAAGTCCATATAAAACAGATAAGCATTAACAATGATTTAAAAAAATTATTGTTATGGACTATGGAAGCCTTACTGCTAATTTAAAAAAGTCTATTTAAATCAACTCAAGACTATTATTACATATTAAAACCATGTTAAATGGTTTTAAAAGTATAACACCCCACAATGTCACTACATGTTGTTCGCACTATATATTAGTACAAACTTCTGCAGAGTGACCTTCAATATATGACAAAAACTACAAAACTTATGGGCTGTTTTGACCTTATTCATAAATCCACTTTGGAGAATAAAGTCCAGGTGACTCTTAGAGAAGAAGGCAGTGGCAAAGACCATCTAATTATGCAAAAACATTAGTGAAAAGTAACTGGAATGATCAATTGGAAATTGAGGGCAAATCATAGTACCTAAAATACAACTAAGGGTTTTTCTTACCATTGCAATGATGACTATTCAAATAACACTAGTCATGCAAAAGTACCATCAGAAAAATATAAAGCAGAAAATGGATACTGGTAATAACTGTAAAAATTTGTCTTTACAGTTTAAAGAAAGGACTAGTAAACTGGCTTTTAAAATGTGTGGTGAGAAGACAATTTTTAATTACTCAATTTTTTATCAAGTTAGTTTTTAAAATATAATTTTCCTTTTAAATTTTCTTTTGGCATTTGTTCAAAAATGATCTACCTGCACACACACATATGAACTGGAAAAGGAAAAATGTAAAAAAAAATATTGCCCGTATTAAAAATATTTTCAAACATGTATCACTATGTGCTAAAACATACATTAATGAATACTTTGGTTTTGTCTTCTGTACTACAAGTAGGATTTTTATCATACAATAATAGCAACAAGAACAAAACTTCTGGCTGAAAATTAAAACTAGTAACAGGTATTCAAAACTAAGTTATACCTATCTGAGAAATTATAACCATTAACAGTGCCAGTGGTGGCATTTACCCTTATTACATTTATGCCATTTTTAGATTTGCAAAAAAGCAGAAAAAGCCATAGCTTCTATAATAATTAAAGTGGCTTCACTCTTGTAATACACAAAATTATCAAAATGAATACCACAATTCTATTTATGTGCTTCTACTTACAAGAAAATTTTAAATAATTTCCCTTTTATTTATTCTATTACTCTTCCAACTTTTTTTCCCACTTTGTGGGATTTTTCTCATTTGGATCTTATTTAAAAGAAAAATAGCTGAATTAAAATTTTATTATCACTTTTTATTACCATACGATTCTTTATCTATGGCTAACAAGAATCTCCTTTTAAAAATATAAAGGATAACCTTTTTTTTTGTCTCAGTGCAGAGCAGAAGGTGCACTTACATTAAGAATTATATTTGCAGAAGAAACATGAGTCAATCCAAGACCTTTGGTCTTTAACTAAAGTATATTATTTTTCTTTTGAAATGTCCATTGTTGTCTCCTAATCCCGAAATCTTTTTCACCTATTCCTAAAAGGTGATATAATCCATAGTTTTTATTTAGTGAAAATGTATTTGTACAAATGCAATTTACTGATGAATTAATGAGCTATTTTCGAAGATCAGAATTACACAACAATGGTTTTATTCAGTAGTCCATTATCTAAAGACTGCAAATCTTGGAATACACTCAGTAGTCCTTGGTTTATTTTTATTTTTACAGTTTTTCTACGTTACGAGTCAGCTCCCTTCTGAGTCCCTTCTCCCCTCTAAAAAGAAAAGAAAAGAAAAGAAAAGAAAAGAAAGGAAGGAAGGAAGAAAAGAAAAGAGAAGAGAAGAAAAGAGAAGAAAAGAAAAGAAATAAAGAAAAGAAAGGGGAGAGAAAAAAAAAACAGAGAGAGGAAAAAAAAAAAAAACAACACCCAAGCCTGGCCTCAGTTCCCGTATTTCAAGCTAGGACCAACCAGAAACCAGTTTTCTTCCACTAATCCGGAACTCCGGGCTGTTACCAACGCTGTCATTGGCCAGCGTCAGTCCTCAGTACGTGCCCCAAGATAACCCCCTGGTTTCTGTCCCTTCTTCCCCTACAATGGGCCTTCTCCGATGTTTGTAACACAGTCGTAATCCACAACACAGCACCTCTGATAACCAACTCAAATTCTTCAAAGTTTTGGGGTGAGAATAAGCAAGGCTGGAGGACCGCAAGGTACCCTTTCCCACACGCTGGGAGGGGGAAGGGACAGTCGTTTGAACAGCGAAGCGCAGGCTTGGGAAGCCTGGAGGGCTGAAGGGTCAGGGGAGGGTTGGGGGCACAAGGTAGGGAGGGAGTGGAGAAAGAGTTGGGCTAAGTTGAAATGAAAAGTTTACTAACCAGATCCTCGAAGCTTCTTCGGTGCTCTTTCCCCTCCCAGTCTAAGCGGCGCGGAATCAGCTGGGGGCCGGAGGAAATGAAAGGGGGGGTGAAGGAAAAGCCTCTGCTCCCCATCAGTAGCACCCATCCTGTAGCCCAGTCCTAGACCCCTTTAGCTTCTTCATTTCTCGAGTCCTGACTGTTATTGCCGCCGTGCCGGGGATGGGGGGATGGGGGGGCAGGCCAAAGGGAAGGAAATCCTGAAAAAACACCTTGCTCAGGAATAAAGGGCAACCCGTTAAGACCCCTGCGTTGTCTGCCCCCTCTCAGGAAAGAACCCGGCTCACCCCAAGTGACAACAGCCCGGAGTGTCCAGCTCCAAGGCTCCGTCCGGGCCCCTGCCCTCGACTCCTGACCTACCTTATCCTTCCTCCAGTTTCTCCCCTGCCCTCCCCACCTCTTCCAAAAGGGGTCCATACCTGATGCTCCTCAAGCTCTTGCACTAGCACCTGAAGAAGAGGGAAACAAGGCTGTGAAGAGCAGTTTGGGGCGCCAACCCGTTCCTCCCCACTTCCAATACATCCACTGACTGTAGGACTAATTGAGGCTGGCCTTTCCCTCACCCTCCACTGTACTGCTCACCCGGTGCCTCAATTTCCCTTTTTGGACCATTCCCCAACACTCCCCGATATCCTTTTCCCTCTCACCTGAGCGGATTTGTTACAGGGTCCAGACTGCAAGAACCTAGCGATCAGGTAATACAGCTCTAAAGAAGGGGTGGGGGTGGGGTGGGAGAGACGTTGAGAGAGAGGCAAGGAAGAGAGATACGAGCTTTTAAAAAAAATTCTGACAGCAGTCACCCAAAGCCCCCATCCCTCTAGGCCCCAGCTCAGCTACCCACCGGCTTCAATCTGGGTAGGTGCCGCCGCCATCCTTTTCCCAAGGGGGTTTGGGGGCTTCGCTCCGGAGGGTTGGCAGGGGCGGGTGGGGACGCTGCCTCTATTGTGGTGAAGCCCCCATGCTTGGGAGTCCAGCCGCTTCCGCCGCACTCCCCGTCCCAGTTTCGGTCTCTCTAGGATTCATCGCCTCACGTTTCGACCCATAGATATTCTAGCCCAAGAGCTGAGGAGGCGGAGGAGGAAGGAGAGAGCAAGAGAAGGAGAGGGAGGAGCCGAAGTCGCCGAGGGGTGGGCAGGGGGAAAAGGGGGTGGGGCCATGGACGGGTGGGGGGGTAAGGGAGGTTGCTACTTGCAGAGCTTGCCGCTCACCGCCAGAGGCACTAAAGCAGGCGCCTACTTTCGGCGGCTTAAGCCGGCCTGAGGTTGCCTAGTTACTGCCCAGGCAAGAAGGAAGAGGTGCTAAACGCAGGCAGACGCTCTGGCAACCTCTGTTAAACTCTGTGGTGGCGTTGGCGTCCCTGAGCTCTGGAGTTGCTAACCCTTCCTGTAAGGGCAATCGGATCCTTTCCGGTGAGGGAACCTCTCTCCGGACGTGATCATGAGAAACTTGTGAGAGACTGACTTGACCTAGCTTACCATAGGTCACAGAAGGGGTTTGGTTTGTTTGTTCTTTCTCTACCCCAAGAAAAAGTCGCTAGCCACTAAATGGGTTTGTTTCCAAAGGAGGAAACAAATAAAAGTGCTGTACTTACCTGATGACCAGAACACTGAAATAATATCTTATAGAAAACTGCTTAAAATGTCCCCTAGATTCTGATAAATATTGCTTGAGAAACTTACACTTTAACCACGAAGCCATTTCCCCTTTCTGAAATGGTCAACAAGCTGTATCTTACCCATTCCTGTAGGATAAGTTTGAACTCTTGTTTTGAACATTTTAAAAGTTCTTAACTAGTGATTGAAATTTGGATAAAAAAATGAGTTTGTTTTGCTTTGTCTTCTAAGCGATATTTTCTGACATGCTTTAACTATGAATCCAAAGCTCACCTGGAATTTGGTGGCAGTTCTCTTGCCTCAGCTTCCCAGGTGATCACATGGCAGGCATGAGACACCACTCCAGTTTACAAAGTCATTTTCTAAAGGTTTGAGACTACAATTGTTTTAATATATAACCTCAACTCTTAGCACAGCACTGACTTGCGGTGTTAGTACTTTAATGTTCAGTCATCAAAGTATTTGTATAGTAATTGACACACTGTGAGTAAACTGGTTCAATTTCCCAGTTTCTCTTAACATTTTGTTCTCTATACTTTGCAAATAAATTTGTGAAAAATAAACCTGATTGGGAGAAAATACTATTTGAATTGTATATATTATTTTCATTGAAATACTTAAATTGGAAGGTTCACCTTTTAAATTTATGACTATAGTAGGAGTTTGGCCACACAAAGGGCCTAGAATTCAATTAAGTTAACATAACACCATATCTTCAGTAACTTTCTTTTTCTTTTATTCAGAAAGTACACAAGATAATTGGAAAATGCAATGTTTAGCTTTGGTATGATCAGTGTTTGAAAAAACAGTAGATAAATGTAAAACCTCAGAAAATAATTGTTAAGGTATTTACTGAAATAGTAATTTTTATAGTTCAATATAATAGTTAATGGTTAACTTTTACCAAACCATCACCACATATTTTACCTGCTGTAGCTCATTTAATCCTTACAATAACCTAGAAGATAGGTTATATTTTTTCTTCATGAAACTAATAATAAAAATGACAAATAACTATTATATTGCGTTAGAGCACTTAGATTCTATTAATCATATTCCTTATGTATAAAGAGTAAGAATAAATAATATTTGACATAATAACTAACAAATTTTTATAGAAGTCATGTGAGAATATATTTGTGTTCTATTTCAAAAGGTATTATCCCAGTGATCACAAAACTATAAATTTGAATCCAATTAAGAAAGAAAACCCCACACATTTACACAAGTTTATAGTAAGAAATTATTTAGCATAAAATTATTTTTAAATTTGTATTTATTTATTGTGTATATGAGGGAAGGAAGTTACCTGGCCTCAGGTAAAATAATTAAGTTAACAGGAATTTGAAGTGATGCAGGGTTAGGAGGAAAGAAAATACAGATTAACCTTGAGTTGTCTGACAGACCTATAATCCCAACACTATGTTGGCTGAGGCAGAAGGATCTTTAGTTCAAAACTAAACAGAAACAGCTAATTCAAAGCAGACCCAAGAAACACTGATACCTTGCTTCGAGAGATAAAAGGAATTAGAAAGAACTGTCCACTAGTTTCAGGCATAGACTACCCAATAAACACTTCAGAAACTTCAGTAAGCAGAATTTCCTGCATTGACTCCAGTGTTCTTTATTTACAAAACAAACTGACAAAAGGAAAAAAAAAATACTTAAAGCCTGAATTCGTTTCCACAGCACAGTCAGTAAGGGTGAATTTTGGAGATGATAATTAAGAAACTGATGAACTTCCACAATTTTTCTGAACCACAAACATAAGAAGGAAGTGTGTGTAAAGTTCCTACAAAAAGTACTCATTGTTGAGAACTAATGTTAATTAATCAGACACTTTGAAGTAATTTATAACCCCTAGTCACCAGTCTTAACCTTGTGGCCATTTTTTTTTGTTCTCTCTCTCTCTCTCTCTCTCTCTCTCTCTCTCTCTCTCTCGTGTGTGTGTGTGTGTGTGTGTGTGTGTGTGTGTACATACTTGATACTTGTGGAATATACAGGAGCTGGTTTTCTCCATTATGTGGGTCCCAAGGCTGACTCCACATTATCAAGCTTGGCAGCCAGTGCCTTTTCCCACTGGGCCATGCTGCTGTCTTTCTTTTGTTTTTTTTCAAAGTTTTGATTAGAAAAGGAAACAAAATTTCATCTCTTACAGTAAAAATGGATTTACGTAGAAAATATGAAATGTTGCCAGGCATTGTGGTGTGTTCTTATCATCCCAGCACTTGAGAATTTGAGACAGGAACGCTTGTTCAACATGATCTTTGGCCACACAATTATTTTAAAACCATCCTGCCTACATGAAAAAAAAATCTTAAAAAAGAAAAAAGGAAGAAGACAAATAAGACAGTTGGCAAGTGGCTTGGTCAGTAAAGGGTGCTTGCCACCAAGCCTGACAACTCGGGTTCAATCCCCAGAATCTACATGGTGAAGGAGAAAATGTACTCACTCAAGTTGTTCTCTGACCTTCACACTATTGTCCTGGCATGCACTCCCCAGCCACATAAAACACACTATATGAATATAAGAAATTTGATTAAAAAAGTTACTTGGTAGATGCATTAGTTTTCTGGGGCTATCATAACAACTTCTAATCCAGAGGGATTAAGGAAGCAGAGAGTTATTCTCTTGCACATGAAAGCTAGAAATGAAATCAGCCTCTGTCAGGGTTTGTGTTCCCTTAAATGCCCTGGAAAAATAATTTTTACCTTTTTTGGTTTCTAATGGATCCTTTGCATTCTTTGATTTGTTGACAGCGTAATTCAAACATCTTCCTCCATCTTCAGATAACCTTTGTTTATTTGTGGCCCTTTGTCAAATCTTACTGTATTTTATACATATATGATTCTACGGACCCACCCAGGGCCTCTCACATTTTGGGCAAGCACTCTACCATTTAATGTGTTTTGTTATGAGGACACAAGTCATTGACTTTCAGGACCATCCTAAATCTAGAATGCTCTCAGCTTAATACCACAATTATATCTACAAAGACCCTATATCCAAGTAAGATTATATTCACTGGTACTGTGGTTGAACATGCACATATTTTTGAGTGGATACAATTCACTGAACTATCCATTACTTTATTAACATCTTTATTTTAAAATAAATTTTATTTACCATTATTGTATGCATTATGGGTGTGTGTACATGATATGTGCGCACAGGCCTGTGTGCATGTAGCTGTCAGAGGGACAACTTTATAGAGTTGATTCACTCTTTCCACTTTTATGTGTGTTCCAGGGATTGAACATATTGTTTTTCTAAAAATCACATTTGAGGACCGTTTAGAGCACATGTAGTCAAAGCTGACAGCCTGAGTTGGAGCTTCAGAGCCACATAGCAGGAGAGAACTGACTCCTGAAACTTGGTCTCTTGATTTCAACACATGTGCCATGATATGTGCTTGTAGGAGTGCATATGCACAGAAAATAAATAAAATGTAAACAGAATTAAAATCACATTTCATGATATGGCTCAGTTGGATTATTCTTGCGTAGAATGCAAAATAATAACTAAAATTTAAAACTAACATAAAGAACCATAAATGTGAACAAGTAAAACAAACTATTAATTATTGATCTAAAGCAGTGGTTTTCAATCTGTGAGTCACAACCCCTTTTTAAGGCCGAATATCAGATATTTACATTACAATTTGTAACAGTAGCAAAATTACAGTTATGAAGTAACAATGAAATTATTTAATTGTTGGGGGGGTCATTATAATTAAACAATTAAAGGGTTGCAGCATTAGAAAGGTTGAGAACCATGGATTTAAGGCTAATAGAGACTGGAACTCTGAAAAACAGAAACAAAAATGATAATGAAAATTAAAGAGAAAAAAATGGAAGGGAAATATTAGAAGAAAAATAGGAAGCAACATATTCACCAATAAATATCTAAAGAAAATATTTGAAAGAAAAATGAGAGATAATATTTTGAAGATGCAATGGAGCAATGTGAGAAGCATTTGTTTAAAAATAATTATATACACACAGGAAGCTCAGTGACAAATATAAAATGTAGTAGTGCGCACTAGCAAATTAAAAATATTGAAAATAAAAAGCAAAGTCTTGAAAACAAGTGTGTCATCACTAATTAAAGAAAATTAATATATGATTTCTCATTAAAAAACAATGGAAGCCAGAGGCAATAGAATAGCATAGTCATTGTAACCCAAGAATCCTCTATTCAGTAAATCTAACTTTAAAAACAAAGGTGAAATCTATGTTTCCTGATAAATAAAAGTGAAACAATGTATTGTTAGCATATCCACATTACAAGAAAGGCTAAGAGTTGTTTTTCCAGCTGAAAACCAACAGAATCTAGACAGCATGATAGTTCTTATTCATGAGGAGTAAGTGCCAGCACTCCCAGTGAATGCTTAAAACCCATTCCAATTTAGGCCATGACCTTCCTATCCATAGATGCACAGCTTATTTGTCTTTTATTTTGAGATAGTCTTCCTGCGTAGCCAGGCTCAAACAGTCAATCACTCTGCTTCCACATTCTGAGTACAAGAATTACAGGCATGTTCCACTTTGAGATACAAATTTAATGTCCTGTCATAACAAAGCACTTAACACACACCATAGCAGTAACTTTTTCAGTCCAAAGTATGATAGCAAAAGTAGCACAGATTTCTTGAAGAACAATACAGGACATTGTGTTCCCTTCTTTTACCCCTACTTACTTCTGTTTCAGCACTGGGAATTAAATCTGAATCCAAGCTCCTCCCAATACTAGGCAAGTACTTTAATACTTATTTACATCTCTGTTCTTTGTTTTTATTGTTTGATAAAAGCTCTCACTAAGTTGCCCGGGTAGACCTTGAACTACCAGGGATTTTTGTTTGCTTATTTGTTGTTTCAGAAAGGGTCTAATGTATCCTAGGCTGGCCTTGAACCCACTCTGTACTTGAAGTGACCTTGAACTTCTGATTTTTCTGCCTCCATTTACCAAATGCCAAGCATACAGGCAGGCATGTTCCACCACACCTGGGAGTTTTGGAATCTCAGGCTTCTGCCTCAGCCTCTTGCACCAACAGGTCCAGCAACAGGTCCAGCATTCTTTTTGTATTGCCTTTATTTAGTTGTATTTATTAAAATGTAGAGTCAGAGGACAACTTTACAGAGTAGATTCTCTCCTTCCACCTTGTGGATTTCAAGAATCCACGGGCTAGATGGTGGTGGTACAAATTTAATCCCAGCACAAAGTGGATCTCTGTGAGTTTGAGTCAAGCCTGGTCTAAATAGAGGGGTCTGGAATAGCCAGGGTTATACAGAGAAACCCTGTCTCAAAAAAAAAAAAAAAATACTCAAACTTAAGTCAGGCTTGTATAGCAAGTGCTTCTACTCACTGAGCCTTAGTTAACAGATTTAAGGGTTTCTTCTTCTTTTAACAATAGAACATTATCCACAAAGAAGAACAAATTTACATTACTTTCAAGGAAACAAATGTACATAGAGGAAGAAAGCATCATGTTAAGCAAAAAGAAAGAAAGAAAAGGATATGAATTTACAAAGTGGCAGGACTTAGAAGGAACATGATTAATATGTGTTGTCTTAACTATGGGGGGTGTGAAATACTGAGAAGGAACTTGTAGAGTAGGGGAGGTTGGGACTTTTGAAACAATGTGGTGTTTAGGGTAAAGGCCAGATATGGACAGAAAAATAACACATTTTCTCTCTTAGGAAGACTCTAGATGACACACATAAATATGTATGTAGATATATGTGTACACATATGGCATGAAAGTAAGAGTGGGACTGTTTGTGGACAAAAAGATCAGTAAGGCAAAGGATATGAGTTAAGTGTATGATATCCATGAAAAATTGTGATGAATGCCACCATTTTGTGCAGTAACTGTGCACAAATACGAAAACAAATAAATACAAGGTGGGACCCAGTAGAAGAACAATGAAGGGCATGATCTTGAAAATGGTATCAGAACTCAAGACCCTTTCTTCTGCTTTTTTGTTTCCTAGTAACATCAAGGTGAACAAAATTCCTCTGTTGCACACTCTGACCATGATTTCAGTGCCATCAGAGGCTCATATCAGTAGAACTAAGCAACCATGGATTGAAACCTCTTAAAGACCGAGACAAAATCTTTTCTTTCAATTGTTTTATCTCATACATTTCTTACAGAGACAGAAAACAGATTAACACAAAACATTTTGCATCACCCACACTTCTACTAAAAACTTACAACAAACTAGTTTACGGAGAGAACTTTATCAAGCTAATAAATAACAGGTATCTATGAAAAACCTGTAGCCAATATCATAGTAAACTGTGAAAAACTGAGTACTACCTTCTTATAATCAGGAGATCCAATTTAAGGGAGATTTTCTCCCCTTTCTTTCAGACAGGATCTCATGTACCTCACCTGGCCTCAAACTCCCTATGCAGGCAAAAGTGGCATAGGACTTCTCATCCTCCTGCCTCATTTCCCAATTGCTAGGGTTAGTAGGATGTACTACTGCACCTGGTTTATTTTGTGCTGGGGGTAAGACCAAGAGTCTTGTGAAAACTAGGCAAACACTCAATAAGCTGAGCTGCATCCACAGCCCTTTATCTCATGATTTCTGTTCATCATTATCCCACAGGTCTTACATGATTAATTAGTTAAGAAAAAGAGCAAACAAATCTGGTGTGAAAAGGAAAAAGTATCTCTTTTTTAAACTTTATGGTCTTATATAGAAACTCATAAAAAACTTATTAAAGCAAATGAATGAGCAGAGCAAGGCATGAAACATGACCAAGATAGAACTTATATTTCTGTAACTTAGCAGGAAAGAACCTGAAATGAAAACTATCCTAGTTTACAGTGTCATCAAAAAATAAAATAAAATACCTAAGAATATGTTTAACAACATAAATGTAATACTAGTGCACTGAAAACTGTAAACCAGTATTGAGTGAAATTAAAGAACAGCTAAAGAAATAAAAACCCATTCCATGCCCATGGTTTTGAATACGATAGTAAAAACTGATCTACATTGCATATAATATGTAGCCAAATCCCAGCAGGAATTTTGGCAGAAACTACATGATTCATATAGGGATCCCAGAATAGCCAGACCATCTTGGAAAGAAGGATAAATTAGGAAGGTTCACACTTCCCATGCTCAAGCCTTACTAACTATAAAAGCAGAAGTCTGTGTTACTGACATAAAAATGACATACACATCAATGGAATGGAATTGAGAATTCAGAAATAAGTCTACAGATCTGTTATCCATTGTTGACACTGGTACCTAGACAATAAAAAGTGAGAAAGAAAATATTCTTTCAACAAGTGTTAGGACAAATGCATATTCACATGATGGAAATCAGTTTAGATCACTGTAATGTAATAATACATCAGAAATTAGCTCAATTTTTACAAGCTCTAAAGGTTAAAACTAGACAATTTTTGAAAAAAAACCCTCAATGCCAACTTTTATTACCTTATATTAGACAAGTGTTTCTTTGTTATGACACCTACAACACAAGCTAACAAAAGTAGATAAACTAAGCTTTGCCAAAATGAAGCATGTATGTACATCAAAACATTATTAAGAAAATTGTGGCCATTAATCAGGTAGCTTAACACTGCCAACAGGAAAGAACATTCTGAAAACATGAAGCAAAATAAATCTGTCCATCCTTAAAAAAGAGAGAGAGAGAGAAAGAAAAGAAAAGGAAAGAAAATAAAAAAAGAAAAGAAATGAAAAGGGCAGGTGTAGTGTCACACGCTTTCAATCCCAGCACTCTAAAGGCCAAGGCAGGCAGATCCCTGTGAGTTTGGGTTTACATATCAAGTCCAGGCCAACCAGGCTACATAGTGAGATCCTTTTCAAAGACGAAAGAGAGAGAAAGAGGAACAGAGGGAAGGAAGGAAAAGATAATTAAGCCAGGCAGTGGAGGAACACGCCTTTAATCTCAAGAATCAAGAAGCAGAGGTAGGCAAATATCAATGTTCAAGACTAGCCTGGTCTACAGAGCAAGTTTCAAAACAGTCAAAGCTACACAGAGAAATCCTGTCTCGGAAAAACCAATAAACAAGCAAACAAACAAGTTGTACAGAGAGCTGGGCGTGGTGGCACATGCCTTTAATCTTAGCGCTCAGGGAGGCAGAGGCATGCAGAATTCTGAGTTTGAGCCTAGTCCAGGACAGCCAAGGCCACAAAGAGAAACTCTGTCTTGATATAAAAACAAAAAAACAAAAAACAAACCAAGAAAAAGTTGTGTACAAAAGTTCATAGCATCCAAAGAAAGAACAATAGAAGTTGTTACAGTGGCATATACTTGCAATCACAGCATTTAGGGTATGGAGGCAAGAGAATCATTTCAAGGCTTCAGCTACTGAGAGAATTCAGGGCCAGCCTGGGTTTCATAAGGTCTTGTCTCAAAAAAAAAAAAAAAAGTTCATAAATGTTATTTCTAATAGCTCCATAATATAAACAACAATTTATGAATGCCCATCAGCTTATGAATTAATAAGCAAGATATTCTATACTTATCAAATTGAGTATTCCAACATTAAAAAGGAATAAAAATATATATGTATGTATATGTGTGTGTGTGTGTGTGTGTATATATATATATATATATATATATACATACATACATACTGGATGGATATTGAAAATATTATGTTGAATGAAAGAAGCTAATTAGGAAAGAGACTACATATAGTATGATTATTTGAAATATGAAGAACAAGTGAAGCTATCAAAGTAAAAATCAGATTATTTGTTCCATTTGTCTAGGGAAGTGGAGCAATCAATCGAGTGGGCTTCCACGTATTATACTTATACTTTGGAGAGTATAATATACTTATTATATTATACTTTGAGAGAAGTGTCTCTAAAGTGTTCTATAACTAAATTCAGGTAATGCTTGCACAGTTATGTAAATATACAGAAAACGATCTACTAGAACAATTTTGTAAAATTTTGAACAGGCTGTAGGGATGCCTGTGAATGGGTGTGGATGCCCTGATCTGTGTGTGGATGTCAGAGGACAACTTTTTTACCTCAGTTCGTTCCTTTCACCTTTACATGGGTTCCAGAGATCAAAGTCAGGTCACCCCAAGCTTGCATAGTGAGCTTTTTTTTTTTTTTTTTACTTATTTGCTGAATCACCTTGCTGGCCCTAAATTCACATTTTAAAACAGTGAACTTGAGCTGTAGCTGTAGCTTAGTAGTTAAAATACTTCCCTACCTTGCAAAAGGCCATGGATTCATTACCGAAACAGTGAACTTTATGGTATGTAAATTATGTCTCAAGTGGGGTCTGAAAAATATGTGCTGCTTTGAATAAAGATAAACTAATAAAATCAGATTTTCTTTAAATTTAATTTAAAAACCTTTCAAAAGGCCATGGATTTATTACCCAAACAGTGAATTTTATGGTATGTAAATTATGTCTCAAGTGGGGTCTGAAAAAATATGTGGTGCTTTGAATAAAGATGAACTAATAAAATCAGATTTCCTTTTAATTTAATTAAAAAGGTGTTTGATTTAATAAATTTAATTATGATTGTAGTATGTTCTTAAAATTTTTCCTCCTTGAGCTGTAATTGAATATTTCAAAACCAAATAGTATTCTGATTATTTGTTTCTTTTAATATCAGCTTGTACTTTTCTCCTTCATTCCCTTATGCACTTCAAATTGCTACTTGCAAAGGAAACAGTAAGAGGTTGGGATATGTCTCAATAGTAAGGGGCTTGGTTCTCAAGTGCTGAACCTAACTTTGATCATCACACATGTAAAAGTTAAGCATCTTAATAATTGTAGAAAATGTCACTGCTTGTACACATTACAATTGTTTTAACTTAATATTCTACATTTGTCTTTTTTCTCTTTTTGTTTACATTAATAAAGTAACATTTAGCACTAGATTATTTTTTTGTGTATGTTTATCTTTCTTTTTAAAACAATTTTTTGACAGGTCTCACTGTGCAGCCCTACCTACCCTGGAATTCTGAGTATCAACTAGATGAGTTCCCAACTCATAGAGATCTGCCTGCCTCGGCTTCCTGAGTGCTGGGATTGCAAGCATATACCATCATGCCTTCTCACTTGTCTATATTTCTAATCATTAAATAAATCCTTAGCATAGATTCTTAACACTTAAAATCCTGTACAAATTGAATATATGAATCCTGTATGAAGACTAAATTAATAATATACATATTCATATAATGTGTGTCTGTGTGTGTATATTTATATGTATGTATGTATGTATGTATGTATTGGTTTTTCAAGACAGGGTTTCTCTATATAGCCTTGGCTGCCTTAGAAATCACTCTATAACAAACTGGCCTCAGAGATTTTCCTGTCTTTGCCACCTGAGTGCTGGGACTTAAGGCATGCACCACCACCATCAGGCTGAATTGAATATTTTTATAATTTATTTATTCTTTATTAATTACAGTTTATTCACTTTGTATCCCAGCTGTAGCCCCCTCACTTTCCTCTCCCAATCTCATCCTCCCTCCTTCATCTCCTCCCATGTCCCCCTCCAAGTCCACTGATAGGGGAGGTCTTACTCCCCTTCCATCTGATCCTAGCCTATCATGTCTCATCAGGACTGGCTGCATTGTCTTCCTCTGTGGCCTTGTAAGGCTGCTCCTAACACAGGGGGAGGAGATCAAAGAGCAGGCCAATCAGTTCATGTCAGAGGCAGTCCCTGTTCTCATTATTATGGAACCCACTTGGAGACTGAGCTGCCATGGGCTAAATCTGTGCAGGGGTTCCAGGTTATCTCCATGAATGGTCCATGATTGGAGTATCAGTCTCTGAAAGACCCCTGTGCCCAAATCTTTTGGTTCTGTTGCTCTGCTTGTGGAGCTCCTGTCCCCTCCAGGTCTTTCTATCTCCCCTTTCTTTGATAAGAGTTCCTGCACTCTGCCCAAAGTTTGGCTAAGAACCTCAGCATCTGCTTTGATACCCTGCTGGGTAGAGTCTTTTAGAGGCCCTCTGTGGTAAGCTCCTGTTCTGTTCTCTCTTTTCTCCCTCTTCCGATGTTCGTTCCATTTGCCTTTCTTAGTCAGGATTGATGATCTTACCCAGGGACTTTTCCTTCTTGCTTAGCTTCTTTAGGTATACAGATTTTAGTATGTTTATCCTGTATTATATGTCTAATATCCACTTATAAGTGAACATATATGATGTGTATCATTCTGAATTGAATATTTTTTGGGTTTTTTATTTTTTTATTTTTATTTTTATTAATTACACTTTATTCAGTTTGTATTCCCCCATAACCCCCCCTCCTCCCCTCCCGATCCCCCCCTCCCTCCCCTTTCTGCATGTATACCCCTCCCCAAGTCCACTGATAGGGGAGGTCCTCCTCTCCTTCCTTCTGATCTTAGTCTATCAGATCACATCAGGAGTGGCTGCATTGTCATCTTCTGTGGCCTGGTAAGGCTGACCCCCCCCCCTCAGGGGGAGGTGATCAAAGAGCAGGACAATCAGATTGTGTCAGAGGCAGTCCCTCTTCCCATTACGATGGAACCCACTTGGACACTAAACTGCCATGGACTACATCTGTGCAAGGGTTCTAGGTTATCTCCATGCATGGTACTTGGTTGGAGTATGAGTCTCTGTAAAGACCCTTGTGTTCAAATTTCTGGTTCTGTTGCTCTCCTTGTAGTGTTCCTGTCCTCTCCAGATCTTACTATTTCCCATTTCTTACATAAGATTCCATGCACTCTGCCCAACAGTTGGACAGAAGTCTCAGTGTCTGCTTTGATAGTCTGCAGGGCAGAGCCTTTCAGGCCCTAATGCTGGTGGTTTTTTAAAAAAATCACATCTTCATAATAAATTTTTGCAATGTCTACTGCATTAGTTTCTTTTCTCAATGCTGTGATAAACTTCCCAACAAAAGCAATTTTAAAAAAAAGGAAAGGTTTACTTTGACTCACAGTTTGAGGGTGCAGTCCACCATGGTGGGGAAGGTATGGTAGTATATGGTAGTAAGAAAGAGAAACACAGCTGATCACATTGTGTCTGTGGTCAGGAAGCTGAGAGCAATGGATGCTTGTGTTCATTTAGCGTTCTAACTTTTATTCACACAGGATCCCAGATCATAGAATGGTGCTACCTAAATTCAGGGTGAGTTTTTCCATTCAAATTAATATATATGATCAAGAAACTCACTTTCCGACATTCTTAGAGGAGAGGTTTGCTTCCTGATTACTAATCCCAATTAGGAATACAGATAATACAGATAAATCATCACATTTACTAAGTATCAAAATCTTTTCTTTTTCAGTGACCACAGTACAGACACTTGCTTCTCATCCCTGGTACAGGATAGTGATAGTGATGGTAGTCATCATGTCACAGAATGCATAAATTGCTCATGAACAATTATGTTTTGTCAAGGAGAATGTTTTTGCACAATTTGAACCAAGAATCTAATTTTAAGGGTTCCCCCACCCTCTTAGGCCTATTCCTAATACCAATAATTGCATTTGAGGATTCTAGGAGAACAAAAAATATGGGGCAGGGCGGAACTAAGATAATTTTTAAAAGATACACTGAAAAAATATGGGTCTCACTAATAGCTTTTTGTAACCATGCTTAGGCCCAAAGAGATTAGTAGAGTAAGCAATTTCCAGGGTCAACAGTAGATTGTTAAAATGGTGAGAGGAGTTGCAACCTTCAACCAAGAATCCAGTTAGTTCAGCATGACCTTGAGGGGATGGAGCCATGGGAATAAACACTATGAGCTGATAATTTTTAAAGACTTTCCAAAATTGGTGCCATTCTTTTTTCAGAAGTGTATTAGGACATATTCATTACTTTTTCCTCCAACTTGCTTTTAAAAATTCTATCATTTTCTAATATTCCTTTCAGTAATACATGAAAGTTTCTATATCATAAACCATCATATATCTATATCTATCTTTCTGTCATCTATCTTTTCTTTTCAGTTGAACTGTTTGGTTGGGTGAAAATGTGTTTAGTACTTGCTAATTAGCCATTTGCTTCATCTGTAAATTGTCATAATTGCCTATTTCCATGTCATCAATTTGCATGATATGTATGTGATTTTAAACACCTTTTATGCATGTTTCTGCAAGTTGTTTCCAATATTACTCTTTTCTTTGTTATTTGTTTATTGTTATTTTTTTTTAATTTTTGAAACAGGGTCTCGTAGTAAGAGCCAGTCACTAATTCATCATTCTTCTGCTTTAGTTCTTATATGCTGAGGTTACTGATATGCATCATCATGCCGAGCTTGTTTTATAAATTGGATTTACTCTGTTTATAATGGTGGAGTGTTTAAAGTTGATGTTCCCCATTTTTTGTTTGATTAACATTTGTGATTGCTAATCTTGGCTGTAAACCTGACTGCATCTGGTATCATCTAAAGCTGCTGCTGGAAGGCCCACCCTAAATCAGGTGGCAGCTCAGAACAAAAGGACTTGGAAAAAGAAAGTTTGTATTTTGACTGCTTGCCCTTTCTTTCACTGGCAAGTCCATTTGTCTTGTTGCTACAGAATTTCTTCACTAGTATTAAAACCTGCTTCTTTGGGATTCCAACAGCCTGAAGACCAGCACAGCACATGTCCAAGATTCCTTAAGGATTCCAGTGCCACATTGGGACTGCTGAGATACAAAGCCTTGTAGATTGAATAGCTACCAGAATGTTGGCCTTTCCATCATGACATACTCATTAATGGAGTACCCAGCTAGACTGCATCCTGTAAGCCAATCTAAGAAAATTTATATATGTGTATATAAATATGCATATATGTATACCATATATATATATGGAAATATATATATATATATATATATATATATATATATAATTCTGTTCTTTTAGACTACCTTAATACACCATTGTTCCTAAAATTGGAAAGGAATCTTCATCCTGAGATTTCTTGCATAGTCAATCTTTCTTTCCCATTAGCATTTATTATTTATTATTCTGTATCTCGGGCTAGACTGGAGCTCCCTACCATCCATCTTCTACCCATTAAGTGATGGCATTATAAACCCTTGTATATTACACACCTGTCACCATGCCTGGTATAGGTGGTTCTATGGATTGAACTCAGGGCTTCATGAATGGTAGGCAAAACTCTACCTACTAAGCTACATTCCCAGCTTTCCATTACCTTAAAAAATAACTTGAAGGGCTATAGAAGTGGCTAAAGTACCTTTCATATAGCATGAAGACCTGAGTTCAGATCCTCAGCACTCGTGTAAAAGTTAAAAGCACTAACACAGTCCTAGAATAATAGTGACTCTGGTGTGTGTGTGTGTGTGTCTGTGTGTATGTATGTATAGATATATTCCAGAGGATTTATGGTTTAATGACAGACCATCTATGGGATAATAATAACATTAATAATGATGATGATGATGATGATGATGTGAAGAGCAATAGAGGAAGACACTGAAAGTCAACCTTTGGATCCTACCTGCATACATTGATGCACACCCTCCCACTACACACCAAAGGATGTGAAAATAGAAGATGTTTTACATGGGAAGAGGATATTGATCAACAGTGTCTTAGTCAATATTCTATTGCTGTGAAGAGACACCATAGCTGTGGCAACTTTCATAAAAGAAACATTTAGTTGGGGCTGGCTAACAGTTTCAGAGGTTTAGTTCATTATCCTCATGGCAGGGTATGTGACAGCATGCAGGCAGACGTGGTAACTGAGAATTCTACATCTGGGTCCAAAAGTAGGAGGAAGAGAGAAATAGCTCAGAGTTCTACATAAACAGGCAACAGGAAGAGAAGCAGATCTCAGCACCCGTGAATCAAGGCAGGTATCTCACAAAAGCCTTTAACTCCAACTCTGATGGATCTAATACCCACTACTCCCCTCTGCATGTGTGCACACCCTAACTACCCCCCTTCAGTATATATATATATATATATATATATATATATATATACACTCATGCAAACACAAACACATTAAAAATAAAATACAATTTTACATGCATTTATTTATTGTGTGTGTGTGGTTGTATGTAGGTGATACCACTGTGCATATGTAGAGGTCAGAGGACAACTTTCTTGGGTCAGCTGTCTCTTTTTAATCCTGTGAGTTCTGGAAATCAAACACATATTGGCAGGCTTGGCAAGCTTGGCAGGCTTGACAGGCTTGGCAGGTTTGACAGGCTTGGCAAGCTTGGCAGGCTTGGCAGCAAGTGCCTTTACCTGCGGAGCTATTTCACCAGCCCTAAAATCTGTTTTTAAAAGGTATTACATTTATTTATTGTCTGTCTCTATGTGTGTATGTGTTTCTGTCTTTGTCTCCCTCCTCTCTCTCTTTCTCTTTCTGTGTGTGTGTGTGTGTGTGTCTATAGGTGTGTGTGCCCATGTCAATGAGCATGTACCTCATGTGCGTATGTGGAGGTAAGAAGACAACTTGGACTAAGTTTATTCCTTTCACCTTGGGTTCTGGGGATCAAATTGCACTCATCAGGCTTCGCTACAAGTATCTTTATCCACTGACCAGTTCATGGGCCCAAATTAAATAGATATTAAAAACAAGAAACTGGGGTCAAAGTGATGACTTGGTGTGGTTAACTGCTATGTTTTATTGTTAGAAATCATATAAAAGGTGAAAGGAAGAGAACTAACCCCACAGATTTCCTTTGAATTCCACATGTGTGCCATAGCATTCATTTACCTACAGACACAAATCACACACACAATAATATTAAACTAATTAATTAAAATTTTAAAAAGAAAATGTCCTAATGAAAACCATCCTTATGTGTAATTAAGATGGACTAAACAAAAAACAAAACAATCATTTAATATTTTTGTGCATGATTTCTTATTTTCCAGTTGAATTTGTGTATGAAGATTGCTTGAAAATAGCTAACTATGAAGCAAAGTCAAAGTCAGAGAAATGCACAGACCGGAAAGTTAGCTAGTACTAATCTGGAAAGTACACAAGAGCTATGGTAAAACTGAGGATTTGGAGTCAGAGTGGCCCACGATCAGGCTCTGGATAAGCTTCCTGTCCTTTGGCCTTGATCAAAATTAGCTGTAAAATGAGGTAACCTCATTTGTATAGGTTTGTGTGTTTATGTGTTTAGCACAATAAATATTTGTTGTTTTCATTATAATTCCGTCAAATAATTATTTTTTTCTCTAGAAAATAAAGTCATTAAGAACAATAACAACAACAAAAAAAGAAAATAACTATTTTTTCTTGCAATATTTGTTAGATATTTTCTGCTTTCCAGTTAGTACATTATCCAGTCATTGTCATTCATTAATGTGTTAGCCCAAGATCTATTTCTTTTTGTGTTTTCTTTTCTATTTACCTGGGTCTTGTGTGTGTGTGTGTGTGTGTGTGTGTGTGTGTGTTTCTGTCTGCTATGACAAAATACCTTGTCAAATGCAACATAGGGGAGAAAGGGTTTATTTTAGCACACAGGTCCAGGTTACCCTTCATGACTAGAGGTATTTGAAGGCATAAGGAACTTGAGGCAGCTAGTCACATCTACAGACATGCATGCTTGTGCTCATCTCAATTTTTCATTTATTTTTTTTTCTTCTCTTGGAATCCAGCACCCAACCACAGGGCATAGAACTGCCCATTTTAAGCTGACTCTTCACTCACCAATTAAGATAATCAAGACAGCCATGTGGTGGTGGCACACAACTTTAATCCCAGCACTTGGGAGGCAGAGACCGGCAGATCTCTGCTCTCAGCCTGGTCTACAGAGTGAGTTCCAGGGCAGCCAAAGCTACACAGAGAAACCTTATCTGAAAACAAACAAACAAACAAACAAAAAAGATAATCAAGATAAATCCCCACAGACATGCCTGAAGGCCAACCTAATGTAGGTGATTCTTCTTTAAGGCTCCATTCGTAGGTGACTCTAGATTGTGTCAAGTTGAAAATTTAAACCAAGCAGCACTATCTGGTACCAATACCCTGTTGATTTCATTGTTTTAGATTACATTACATTTTAGCATTTGAAAAAAACTTGATAGTACGCACACCAGTGTTTCTGTTTTTGACTGTTGTCTCCTTATTATTGCTTGCTGAAGTCTCGTAAAGACTTGCTTCTCCAGGATTTAAAGTTATTAAGATATGATCAGTTCAAGATAGCACTAATCTCATCAATAAATGAATGCACTGGTGAATTTATAGGTAGTGGGCCAGTAGGAGATGGAGTCTCACTGGAAGCTCACCGGAGTACACCTTCAAAAATTTTATCTTCCGACTGGAACCTATTTACCATTCCTGTTTCAAGATTGGTGAGGTATGTAATTTATTTCCACTATACCCTTCTAATGTAATGGTTCTACCTTGCCAAAGAGCTAGAAGGAGTGGAGCCAACTGACTGTGGACTTAAACCGCTTGAAACTTTGAGCCAAAATATATTTGTATTGCTTTGAGTTGTTTAACTCATGAGCTTTGTCACAGCAAAGACAAGCTAGCATGCTTCTTTTTATTAAAGGAGCTTCAGAAACATTTTGTCTTTTTTCTCTTCCCCCTTCTCTCTTTTGACTTTTTTTTTTGAGATAGGATCTCACTGTGTAATCTGGCTAGCCTAGACCATGGAATATAGCTCAGGCTGTCCTTGAACTCAAAGAGATTCATCTGCTTCAGCATCCTGAGTGCTGATATCATAAGCAAGCACCACTAAGCCCAATTTATAAAGTGCTGAGATCAAACCCAGATTCTTGCGTATGTTTGACAAGCACTCTACAAATTGTTCTATATCCCCAGACCCATGGTTATAATTCTTAATAATTCTTAATTGTTTTCTTCATGAAAATTCTATATTTTGTTGATTGTTATTCATTCCATAATTTCAACTTTCTTAAGGTATAGATAAATAGTACCTATTAGATGCTAAGGTCTAAGCTATGTATTCAGGTGTATTATTGGTGATAGTCGAAAGAGCCCCATCTAGCACACATTTATTATCTCCATTTTAGAAATAAGTAACTAAAAACAATAATAAACTAAATACTTTGATCAATGTCACAAAATTAACAAATACTAAGCCTTCTTCCATGTAGTCCACTATTTCTCTTTCTCTCCCTCTCAAACTCTGTCTCCCCAACCCTCTGTTTGAGACAAAATATCATCTAGCCTAGGCTTGGATTTGTTTGTTCTCACTATATTGTCATTGCTAAGGTTAAACATCTGATCCTCTTCCCTCTACCTTACAAGTGATGAAATCATACCTATGCATCACCATGGTTCTCTTTCTTATTGAAAAGAGATTTTCCCCTTCCCCACACTTTTTGCTTGTTTAATTTGATGCTATTTCTTATTTTTTTTTTTTTTTATTTAACTGGACTTTCAAAAGGCTATTTAAATATTAACACTCAACCTTTTACTTACCTTGTTTGCCTCTCCACTTACTGGACAAAAAAAAAATTTCATTTTTATTCTACTTGTTTTAAAGGCTGGAAGAGAGTTCTAGAATGGTTTAAATGTTGTTATGAAAGAATAGGAGATAAGAGACAAATACCATATTCTTAGGGTTGGAAAATTTCTACTTGTTAACAAAAGTTTTCAATCAGATGGTTGTGAGATGCCATGTAGATGCTGAGAATGAATCCACGTCTTTTGGAAGAGCAGCCAGTGCTCTTAACCCCTGAGCCATCTCCCTGGCTCTCCTAAACCATTTTTTAAAGTCTGATGCTATATACCATAGAAATTAAAGATGTTTAATTGAAAATCCATTTTGAATACAAAATTTTTATTTTATTTGAATCAAAAATTTCTAGACTATGATATGCAATCTAGACGCAAGTTATTTAATTTCGAATCCTAAATTCTTTTGTCTGTGTATAAGGGAAAATAGTATCTGTGGAGGTCTTAAGAATTTAGCTACTTGGCCTGTACATGGTGCCCAGTTTGTGGAGGCTTAGGAGGTCTGGCATTGCTAGAAGCATATCACTGGGGCCAAGCTTTGAAGAGTTAAAAACCATGCACAGTTTCCAGTATGTGCTCTCTGCTTAATATTCGTGCTTCAAGAGGTAAGCTCTCTGTTTATGACCCAGGTGCCTGCTATCTCTTCTCCACTACCATGGGCTCTAAGCCTCTGGAGCAATATGCCCTATATAAACTCTTTCATATGTTGCCTTGGCCACATAGTTTTAGCACAGCAGTAGAAAATAACTAATACAATTTTTATACTATTTTCAAAAAAATTAAGTAAAGAAAAGTGAAATATTGGTAACTATACCTAATGTTTGGAGGACATTCAAAAAGTGTTATTTATTACTCGTATTCTAACAATTTTACAAGTGATAAGTTTCAGTAGGTAGACAGCTAAGTCAATTATTTATATGAGTTAAACTCCATTCCACCATAATATCTAATTTATACATTACTTCAATGACTGGAAATTTCAAATTATGCTTAATGAGAATGCATATAACAATTATAATGTTCATAATATTAAATTTTTCATTGTTTTAAACTGAGTATGGTGGTGCATGACCATAATTCCAGTATTCTATAGTTAGAGGCAAGGAGATTAAGAGTTTAAGGACATTTGTGGCTTTATAATGAGTTTGAAGCCTACATGGGCTACATGAGACACTGCCTCAAAAAAAAAAAAACAATTATAACGATACATATATGTGAAATGTTGTTCTAAGCACATTACTTTGACTGATAATTTAAATTGATTTTTAAATCACAAACACATTATTTTTTGTTTGTTTTGTTTGTTTGTTTATTTGTTTGCTTGAGACCAGGTTTCATTGTGTGGTCCTGGCTGTCCTAGAACTCAATTTGTAAACCAGGCTTGCCTCAGACTCACAGAGCTACTGACCTCTGCCTCCTGAGTGCTAGGTTTAAAGGCATGTGCCACCACACCTGACTTCCTAAACTCATTCTTAAAGCTTCAAAAATTTCATTGTTTTTGTGGCAATATGTCTAGGATTATATATAATACTGATTGTTCCTTGAATATTGATGTTTATTATGAGGACCAGAGAGATGATACAGTTGTTAAGAACACTTGTCTTCTAGAGGAACCAGGTTCTGTTCTCAGCACACACATAGCAACTTTCACCAGTTTGTAACTCCATTTCCAGGAAATCCAATGCCTACTTTCTGATCTCTGTGGTCCCTGCATGCACTCAATGTGCATATATACATGCAGACCTAAGACACATACACAAAAATAAAAATGAATAAATACGTTCTAAAAAGATTCATCTTCATTGTGATGAAAAGAAACACTTATGGGGGCATGGAATCCAAGAAGGCGGTGATGAGCAGGCACAGTATCTGAAGAGCACAGGATCCAAAACTCCAAAACTAGTGAGTGCAGGGGCAGCTGAAGCCAAAACACAGACATTGAGGTTTCCTGGTGACAGGGGACAACCTGTGAGATGGGACAGTTTGGATCCAGGTCACCTGTGGATGTCTCCGGAGACTCTGAGTGGAGAATATTCAATGCCCTGCATTTCCCCTTTCCCCAAGCACTGGTATCTCTGCTCGGCAAGGCAGCCGGCAGTGGCCTCTGCCCCAAGCACTGAGACTGCAGTGATTGCCCCAAGCTCAAGCCTCCACCCTCAGTGACTGAAAAGGCACAGGCAGGCCTCCCGGGGTGGAGGGTAGGGGTGGGAAGGGGCTGCTGCTGGGCAGCAGCTAGTCTAAGTTCAAACCTCTGAGCCCTTAGTGGCTGAAACACCACAGGTGGGCCTCACTGAGCTGGTACTGGGGCTGGTCAGCAGCTAGTCCAAGCAGGAGCCTCCATTCTCTTTTTGACTAAAGCTACAGAGGAATACCTGCCTGGCAGCCAAACAGTGGACACCACTGAGCTGATGAATCTCCTACACTCTTATTTGCCCCTGGGGGCCCAAATCTGAGAATAGAGAACAGGAGGATAACCTGTGCTTTCCGATTAGGCCTGCAAGCAAGTGAGGGCACCTTCAAGTGAGTGCATGCAGAGCCCCAGATCCAGGGTCCCTCTTCTCTAACAACCAGACATCAGATCCATCCCACCCACACCCCCACTGTGGACAATATAAGGATCCTTGGGACAGTGTTCTCAACATCGAAGCCCATACTCTGTGGGTCTCCCAGTGGAGTCTAAGCAAACAATTCCTGGAGCCCAGACAGATCTGAATAGCAAGACAGTACAACAGGCCTATAGGCCACTGAGGTATTCAGGCCACCAGCACATGTGCATTGGGCCCATGAAAAGCACCAGTACCCACAGCTTTTCCCCAACCCCTGCAACACCCCTCCCCCAGGGAATAAGCACCACCCTTCAGGCATCTACATGATCTTGCACCCTTTTCTCAAGACACACTGCACGTACTTGTGCATATGCACTTGCAACCTTCCTCCCTTAGTTACAGCTGAAACACCACCATCCACTTTTAAACCAATTGACTGTGCTCATCTTCCTGAAGAATACTCCAGACACCATAGACAGACTGATCCAGTCTGAAATAGAGACTCCAGGAACAAACAGCAAAGATTACAGATAAACAGATGGCTAGAGGTCAGCATAAAAACACATCCAACAAAAATTAGGACATCATGGCTTCACCAGAAACCTCCAAAATAAATGGATATAAACATAGGAAAATTATTTTTAAAACTATTCTTATCCAGTTATTAGAGGCACATAAAGAGGAAACTAACAAATCTTTCAAAGAAATACAGGCAAATATAGCCAAACAAATAGAGGCACAAGTCGAGGCACAAGTAGTGGCATATAGAGAGGAAATGAACAACAACAACAACAACAAAATAGAAGCCAAAATAGAAAGACAGGAATCCACATTCAAACAGATGAAGGATAATGGTGCAAGACATGAAAACAGAATTAGAATCAATAAAGAAAACACAAACAGAGAAAATCCTGGAGCTGGAGAATTTAGAGAAAAGCTGAGGAACCACAAAGGTAAGCATCACCAATAGGATACAAGAGATGGTAGAGAGAATCTCAGGCACTGAAGACACAGTTTCAGAAATGGATACATCTTTCAGAGAAAAAATAAAATCAGAAAAGTTCCCAACGCAAAATATCCAAGAAATCAAGGATGCCATGAAAAGACAAAATCTAAGAAAAATAGGAAAAGATGAAAAGAAGATTCCAGGCTCTAAGGTCCAGAAAATATTTTCAAGAAAATCATAAAAGAACATTTTCCCAACTTTAAAGAAAGAGATGTCCAAAAACATACAAGAGGCCTACAGAACATCAAATAGACTAGACCAGAAAAGAAACTCATCATGTCACATGATAGTCAAAACACTAAATCTACAGAAAAAAGAAAAAAATATTAAAAGAAGCCAGGGAAAAAAAGCCAAGTAATATATAAAGGTAGACCTATCAGAAATACACCAGACTTCTCAACAGAAACTATGAAAGCCAGAAGGGCCTGGGCAGATGTCATGCAGAATCTAAAGAGCAAATATGCCAACCCAGACTACTATACCCAGCAACGATTTAATCAACATAAAAGGAGAAAACAAACTATTCTATGACAAAACTAAACAAAAACAATGTCCACACGGCAACCAGGCCCTACAGAAGATACTAGAAGGAGAACTCCAATCCAACAAAATCAACTACACCCAAGAAAACACAGGATATAGATTACTTCACAACGAAGAATTAAAAGAAAATAAGCATCGAAATACAGTGACACCACACCACCAACCCCACAATAAAAGGAACTAACATTCATTGATCACTATTATCTATCAACATCAGTGGACTCAAATCTCCAATAAAAAGACACAGACTAACAGAATGGGGGCAGAAACAGGATCCAACATTCTGCTGCATCCAAGAAACACACCTCTGCAACAAAGAAACACTACCTCAGAGTAAAGGGCTGGAAAAATGTTTTTCAAGCAAACTGACCCAGAAAACAAACTGGGTTAGCTATCTAAATACTTAATAAAATAGATTTAAAAACAAAATTAATCAAAAAAGACAAGGAGGGGGTCATCATTCTCATCAAAGGATAAAATCCACCAGGAGGACACCACAATCCTGAACATCTATGCTCCCAATACAAGAGCACCTGCATTTATGAAAAAAAAAAGCAAGCCTCAAGACATATAAGAAGATGGAAATAATCCCTTGTATTCTATCATACACCATGGCCTAACTAGTCCTCAACAAAAACAGAAATAATAAAAAGCCTACATACACATGGAAAGTAAACAACTCTCTACTCAATGACAGCTTGGTCAGGGAAGAAAAGAAAAAAAGAAATTAGAGACTTCCAAAATTTAATGAAAATGAAGGCACAACTTACCCAAATCTATGGGACACAATGCAAGCAGTGTTAAGAGGAGAGTTAATAGGACAAAGTGCCTCCAGAAAAACGTTCAAGACATCTCATACAAGCAACTTAACAGCACACCTAAAAGCCCCAGGGGGAAAAAAGCAGACACACCCAAGAGGAATAGAAGATTGAAAATAATCAAACTCAGAGCTGAAATCAATGAAGTGGAAACAGAAACAATTCAAAGGATCAATGAGACCAAGGATCTGGTTCTTTGAGAAAATTAACAAGATAGACGAACACTTAGGCAAGCTAATTAAAAGGCAGGAAAAAACTATCCAAATCAGCAAAATCAGAAATGAAAAGGAAGACAGAAAGACAGATACTTACAAAATCTAAACAATCATTAGTTCTTACTGCAAAAACCTATATGCCACAAAATTTAAAAATCTAAATGAAAGGACAATTTTGTTGATAGATTACATCTATCAAAATTAAAAGAATATCAGGTAAATAGATTAAATAGTCCTATATTTCCCAAAGAAATAGAAGCAGTCATCAAAAGTCACCCTTCCAAAAAAAAAGTCCAGGGCCAGGTGGTTTCAGCGCAGAATTTTACCAGACCTTCATTATTAACTCCAATTCTCTTCAAACTATTCCACAAAATAGAAACAAAGAAACATTACCAAATTCATTCTATGAAGCCACAGTCACCTTGATACCTAAACCCAACAAAAGAAGAGAACTTCAGACCTATCTCTCCTATGACTATTGATGCAAAAATATTCAATAAAATACTTGCAAACCGAATCCAAGAACACATAGAAGAAATCATCCACCATGACCAAGTAGGCTTCATCCCAGGCATGCAGGGGTGGTTAATATATCAAAATCCATCAATATAATCCACCATATAAACAAACTAAATGAAAAAGACCACATAATCATCTCCATAGATGCCTAAAAGGATTTGACAAAATCCAATACACATTCATGTTTAATGTCTTGGAGAGATCAAGGATAAAAGACACATACTTAACATAGTAAAAATAATATATAGCAAGCCTATGGCAGACATCAAACTAAATGGAGAGAAACTTAAATCAATCCTACTGAAATCAGGGACAAGTCAAAGCTGCCCAATCTCTCCATATCTCTTCTACATTGTACTAGAAGTCCTATTAGAGCAATAAGACAACTGTAGGAGATCAAGGCGATGCAAATCAGAAAGGAAGAAGTCAAAGTATCACTTTTTGGGGATGATATGATAATATACATGAGCAACCCCAAAAATTCAACCAGAGATAAACAACTTCAACTGATAAACACCACTAGCAATGTGGCTGGATACAAAATTAACTCAAAAAAGTCAGTAGCCCTCCTGTATATGAAAGACAAAAGGGCTGAGAGTGAAATTAGGGGAAAAACACCCTTCACAATAACAACAAAGGACATAAAGTACCTTGGTGTGACTCTAACCAAGCAAGTGAAAGACCTGTTTGAAAAAACTTCAAGTCTTAAAGAACAAAATTGAAGAAAATATCAGAACATGGAAAGATCTACCGTGTTTATGGATAGGTGGGATTATCAGAGTGAAAATGGCCATCCTGCCAAAAGCAATCTACAGATTCAATTCAGTTCCCATCAAAATACTAATACAATTCTTACATACCTTGAAACAACAATTCTCAATTTCATATGGAAAAACAAAAAACCCAGAATTGCTAAAACAATCCTGTACAAAAACAGATAGTCTGAAGGTATCTCCATCCCTGACCTCAAGCTGTTTTACAAAACAATAGTAATAAACTCAGCAATGAAAAATAAGGAAATCATGAAATTTGCAGGTAAAATGGTGGAGCCTGGAAAGGATCATCCTGAGTGAGTTGTCCCAGAAGCAAAAAGACACACACGGTATATACTCACTCATATAGACATACAACATAGGACAAACCCACTAAAATCTGTGCATCTAAAGAAACTAAGCAAAAGAGAGGACCCTAATAACTAAAATGTTCAATCCCCATCCTGAAAGACAAAGAGGATGGACATCAGAAGAAGAAGAAAACAGGAAACAACCTAGGAACCTGCTACAGAGGGCCTCCGAAAGCCAGAAGAAGTAAACAGGAAACAAACTAGGAACCTACCACAGAGGGCCTCTGAAAGCCTCTGCCCTGCAGACTATCAAAGCAGATGCTGAGCCTGATGGCCAACTGTCGGGCAGAGTGAATGGAATTTTATGTAAGAAGTGGGAAATAGTAAGAGCTGGAGAGGACAGGAACTCCACAAGGAGAACAACAGAACAAGAAAATTTGAACACAGGGTACTTCCCAGAGACTCATACTCCACCCAAGGACTATTCATGGAGATAACCTAGAACCCCTGCACAGATGTAGCCCATGGCAGTTCAGTGTCCAAGTGGGTTACCTAGTAATGGGAAGAGGGACTGCCTCTGACATGATCTGACTGGCCTGCTCTTTGATCACCTCCGCCTGAGGGGGGAGCAGTCTTACCAGGCCACAGAAGAGAACAATGCAGCCACTTTATCAGAACTGATAGACTAAGATCAGAAAGGAGAGGAGAACCTCCCGTATCAGTGGACTTGGGGAGAGGCATGCATGCAGAAAGGGGAGGGAGGGTGGGATCGGGAGGGGCTTATGGGGGGGATACAAAATGAATAAAGTGTAATTAATAAAAAATAAAAAAAGTTAAAAAAAACTGCATGGTACTGGCATAGAAACAGAATGGTGGATCAGTGCAATCAAATAGAAGACCCAGAAATAAACCCGCATACCTATGGATACTTGATTTTTGACAAAGAAGCCAAAACCATGCAATGGAAAAAAGACAGCATCTTCAACAAATGGTGATGGTGTAAGTGGATGTCTACATATAGAAAAGTGCAAATAGATCCATATTCATCACCCTGTACAAAACTAAAGTCCATGTGGATCAAAGACATCAACATAAAAGCGACGCACTAAACCTGTTAGAATTAAAAATGGGGAAGAGTTTCGAACTCTTTGGCACAGGAGACAACTCCCTGAATAGAACACCAACATCACAGGCTCTAAGCCTAACAGTCAATAAATGGGACCTCATGAAACTAAAAAGCTTCTGTAAAGCAAAGGCCATTCTAATCATAACAAAACGACAGCTTACAGACTGGGAAAGGATCTTTACCACTCGTATACCTGACAGAGTGCTAACATCCAGAATATATAAAGAACTCAAGAAGTTTACAGCAAAAAAAAAAAAAAAAAAGTAACCCAACTAAAAAAATGGAGTACAGAATTAAACAGAGAATTCTCAACTGAGGAATATCAAATGGCACAGAAACACTTAAAGATGTTCAACCTGCCTAGTCATCAGGGAAATGCAAATCAAAACGACCCTGAGATTTCACTTTACACCCATTAGAATAGCTAGGACCAAAAACTCAAGTGAGAACACATGCTGGAGAGGAAGTGGAACAGGGAACCCTCCTCCATTGCTGGTGGGAGTTTAATCTTGTACAACCTCTTTGGAAATCAGTCTTGTGCTTTCTTAGCCAATTAGGAATAGTGCTTCCTCAAGATCCAGCTATATAGCACTCCTAGGCATATATCCAAAACTTGCTCAAGTACACAAAAAGGACATTTGCTCAACCATGTTCATAGTAGCTTTATTTGTTATAGCCAAAATCTGGAAACAACCCAGATGTCCCTCAGCTGAGAAATGGTTACAGAAATTGTGTTACATTTACACAAGGGAATACTACTCGGTAATTAAAAACAAGGAAATCATGAAATGTGCAGGCAAATGCTGGGATCTAGAAAAGATCATCCTGAGTGAGATATCCCAGAAGCAGAAAGACACACATTTTATATACTGTCTTATAAGTGGATATTAGACATATAATATAGGATAAACATACTAAAATCTGTACACCCAAAGAACCTAAGCAAGGAGGAGGACCCTTCGTAAGATGATCAATTCTCGTTCAGAAAGACAAAGGAGATGGGCATAGGAAGAGGATGAAAACAGGCAACGGACAGGAGCTTACCACAGAGGACCTCTGAAAGACTACCCAGCAGGGTATCAAAGCATATGCTGAGATTCATAGCCAAACTTTGGGCAAAGTGCAGGGAATCTTATTAAAGAAGAGACAGTAAGACATGGAGGGGACAGGAGCATCACAAGGAGAGCAACAGATCCAAAAATTCTGGTCACAGGGTTGTTTTCTGAGACTAATACTCCAGCCAAGGACCATGAATGGAGATAACCTAGAACCCCTGCACAGATGTAACCAATGGCAGCTCAGTGTCCAAATTGATGCCCTAGTGATGGGAACTGGAACTGTCTCTGACATGAACTGAGTGACTGGCTCTTTGATCATCTCCTTCTGTTGGGGGGGGTGCAGCCTTACCAGTCCACAAAGGAAAGCAGTGCAGCCAGTCCTGATGAGACCTGATAGGCTAGGGTCAGAGGGAAAGGGAGAAGGACATCTCTTATCAGTGGACTTGGGCAGGGGCCTGAGAGGAGATGATGGAGGGAAGGTGGAGTTGGGACAGGATGTTGGAGGGGGCTATAGCTGGGATTCAAAGTGAATAAACTGTAATTTAAAAATATTAATAAATTTTAAAGTAGAAAAAAGAAACACTTATTCCTAATAATGTAAGAAAAATTTTAAATGAAAAATTGGCTTCTTTTGCTGGGCAAGATTGTTCAGGGAGTAAGGGCACTCTCCACAAGCCCAGGGACCTGAGTTTGATACCTGTGCCACACATGGTAGAAAGAGAGAACTGACACCCACAAGTTGTCCTCTGACCTTCATGTTTTATCCATGGTATGCACATGCACGTGTGTGAAACATATATATAATAAATGAATGCTTAGATGCTGAGACTCATAGCCAAACTTTGGGCAGAGTGCAGGGAATCTTATGAAAGAAGTGGGAGATAGTAAGACATGGAGAAGACACGAGCTCCACAAGAAGAGCAACAGATGCAAAATATCTGTGCACAGGGGTCTTTTCTGAGACTGATACTCCAACCAAGGACCACTCATGGAGATGGCCTAGAACCCCTGCACAGAGGTAGCCCATGGCAGCTCAGTGTCCAAGTGGGCTCCATAGTAATGGGGACAGGGACTGCTTCTGACATGAACTGATTGGCCTGCTCTTTGATCACCTCCGCGTGAGGTGGGAGAGCCTTACCAGGCCACAGAGGAAGAAAATGCATCCACTCCTGGTGAGACCTGATAGACTAGGATCAGAAGGAAGGGGAGGAAGACCTCCCCTATCAGTGGACTGAGGGAGGGGCATGGGTGGAAAAGGGGGAGGGAGAGTGTGATTGTGAGGGGAGGAGGGAAGGTGTTACAAGGGGGATACAAAGTGATAAACTGTAATTAATACAAATAAATAAATAAATAATGTAATGCTACAGAAAGAAAAAATGGCCTTTTAAAAGAAATCAAATATATAGTTAGGCATGGTATCAAATGGCTGCCATCTCAATACTTGGGACTTAGATGGTAAGTTCAGAGTCATCATCAGCTACATAGTAAGAGGGAGGCCAGTTTGGGGTACATGTGTTTTATTTATTAAGATACCTTGTTGGGAAATTTTTTGTGTTTCTGTGTCTTTTTGTTGCTGAGGATAACCCAAAGCCTCATGCATGTTATGTGTGTGTGTGTGTGTGTGTGTGTGTGTGTGTGTGTGTGTGTTCTATACACACTCAACCTTGGTGCCATTTATCTATTTTTTTAATTTTCATCTTCTTGCTCTTTCATTTCTCTTATGGACTCTGTTGTATGTTTTTGTTTTGTGAGACAGACTCTTACTGTGTAGCTTGAGTTTGTCTCTACCCACTATATACCCAGGCTTCCCTCTCACAGCCTCATCTTTTGTAAGTCTGGAACTATAGGTAGGTTTTGTACCACCAAGCTCAGCTATGTGTATTTAAGCCACAATAAAGTTATTGTAGAACATACTATATGAATGTTTTAGACATTATGCTTCATATTAGTGTACATGTTCTGGAGACGAGGTCTCATATAGCTCAACTTGTGCTCTCACTTACTCTGCAGATGAAGCTCTCTTTGAACTCCTCATCTTGCTTCCACCTCTGCAGTGCTGGAATTACAAGTTTGTATTACTGTGCCATGGTAATATACTTCTTAGTATAAAGCAATATTTTCATTTTTGAGTAAATCCTACTTATTGTGGCATACTTTTTATTCCTGGATTATATTAAGATACCATTGCATAAGGATTTCTTTTTCAATGTAGGGTCTCATGTACTCAAGTCTTGACCTGAACTCATCATTAGCCAAAGATGATCTTTTACTTCGGATCTTCCTGCCTCCATATTCTGAATGCTAGGAAACAGTTTTGTTTTTGTTTGTTTGGTTTTCATTTTCTTCAAAACCAATGATATAGTATTGTTAAAAACTCAACAGTCGCAGATTAAAGATTTCTTCATTAATATTAAAATTGAAAACTATGACTTTAGTAGAAGGTGTGTGTATGTGTGCAAGTGTACATGAATGCATGTGGAGGCCAGAGGATGACATCAAGTGTCTTCTTTTACTCTCCATTTTATTTATTTTCTTTTTTTATTTTTAGAAATTAAAATGTGTATTTAACAATTCTAATCAGTTGCTCCCTTTTTATCCTCCAACCCTCCCATGTATGTCCCTTGCTCTCTTAAATTCATGGCCTCTTTTTCTTTGTTGATACAAACATATGTATATGTATCTGTATATATGTACATATATATTTATATATATAGAGAGAGAGACAGAGAGATATTATATATAGTATATTTTAATATATTCCTAAATGTACAAATATAACCTACTTATCCCATATAATATTGCATATGTATATGGTTTCAGAGCTACCATTTTATTTGCAACAAGGTCTCTCTTGGAATATTCATCTTACAAATTTGGCTAGACAGATAGGACAATGAGTTCCTGGGATTTGCCTGTTACTGCCCACATCTATCTCTGATGTGCACCACAACACCTGGCTTTTTATATGGGTACTGAGGATCAAACAGATGTCTTCATGCTTGAGCAGCGAGCATTTTACTTACTGAGCCATCTCTCCATCCCCTAGTTGATTACAAATAGAAACAGAAACAATACTGATAAAAATCTTTTTTATATCTAAATAATTGCCAACCTTGATTTTAATTAATAGATTTTATAGTGTTCTGCTTTTACCAGAAAAACAAAAAAGTAAAAGGAAACTTTTTTGTTAAGGTTTAGGGAAATCAGTAGGATGTGTGTATGTGTATTGTGTTTACATATGTATATTGTTCAATCTCTGTATTGCTTTATTTTTATAAAATGAAATTCTACAAAACACGGGTTAATCCAAATAATAGAGAATTTTTAATATTGAAAATATTATGAAAGTCAGTATTCTGCAGAATTAAGTATTCTGTATATACCAAATCATAAAAAAAATCTCATAGTTAATTCTAAGAAATTCTAGTTAATCATTCAATATATGCCACAATCCATCCTTTTACAAGGTCTCTGATTAATAAATATTGTACCTTACTTAACTTTAAAATTCATGAAAGTTCACATTACTCATTCAGTTTAATTTTGTTTGAGACATGGTCTCATCCTATATCTCATCTCTGACCTGCAGTGCACCATAACCCGGGCAGGCCTTAAACTTATAGCAATCCTCCTGCCTCTGCTCCCCAAGTGCTAGGACTTGAGGTGTAAAACCCTCACACCCAGTTTGTTTATATTTTTAAACCCTGTAGTTGAAGTGAACTCATCTGCTCCCTAAATACCTACTCTTTAAAAAAAAAAAATGTATTACAGACTAAACTTGCTCTACGAATGTCTGATGAGGATTTCTTACTTGACCAAGCTCACTTTCCACTTCAACTAACATCAAAGTGCATTTTTACTGCTGTCCTTTAAAATTCTGATGAGATCACTACTAGGTCTACTTCTCTCAAAACAGCTCTTTCTCAGCATGATAGAAAAATAATGTGAGAGTCAAAAAAAAATTGTTCTAATATGGGTCCTTTCATTGACTTGTGACTCTAGGGCAAAATTACTCAATTGTCTCAGTCTTTTATGAAGATTTTATACAATGGATAGGCTTGCCCTACATGTAAAGTTCTACACTCTTCTGTCTTCCCTTCTATGTCACTATTTCTTCAATTTCAATTTTGAAAACAGAGTCAATAAAGATGCAAATATTATGCCTCTGATTTTTTTTCCAAATGCAAATACTAACACATTGCTATTCCTTTTGGGTTTGGTTCTTCTAGATATTGTCTTTTCTCCTTTGTAAGTTGTTTTGTAGGGACTCTAGTTCTTTCATGAAAAATATGCTTTATCTTTTCAAAAATTTATTTAATTTATTTATTTTTTCAATTGCAAGAGAACTTTATTACGATAGCGATCGAACTCGGGACCCAAGTCTCACTGGCACAGCAGTATAATTTTTTTTAATAATTACAGTTTATTCACTTTGTATCCCAGCTATAGCCCTATCCCTTGTCTCTTTCCAACCTCACCCTCCTTCCCCTCTTCCCATGCCCCTCCCCAAGTTCACTGATAGGGGAGGTCTTCTTACCCTTCCTTCTGACCCTAGCCTATCAGGTTTCAACAGGAGTGGCTGCATTGTCTTTCTCTGTGGCCTGGTAAGGCTGCTCCCCCGTCAGGGAGAGGTGATCAAATAGCCAACCACTGAGTTCATATCAGAGACAGTCCCTATTCCCATTAGTAGGGAACCTACTTGGAGACTGAGCTACCATGGGCTACATCTGTGCAGAGGTTTTAGAGGTTCTAGGTTATCTCCATGCATGGTCCTTATACTTTATCTTAAAATCTGTTTTTCATTATCTGTGTCTTGCTCTTGCCCTTACATGCACCACCCCCCCCATCTCAGCAGTCTCTCTCATTGAACACATTACTTGTAGGTCCTGCAAAACTACTTGGATTATTCCTGGTTCAGCTTCTATAGTATGGACAGCTCTCCAGTGGTCCTAGCAGCGTCTCATGTGACTTCCCAAATATCTTGGTCCTGCAACCTTGGGCAGTGCTTGCCTCTCTCATTTTCCTTTGATCTCACACCACTCTTCTCTGCAGATATTCAAGTGAGATAACTCCCACTCTATCTTAACAACTCTTAGGCACTTGACACCCACCCTAGGGGATGATTCTAAGATAAGATGTTACCTCCTTGCATTTCAGCACAATATTGATTTCAGTTAGGAACTGCGGTGAAATGGAGATTGTCTTCCTTAGGTGCCTTTCTGCTATATCTTCTTTCTTGAAAAGTTTTCTTACTTCTTGCCAAACTTTTATTATTCCCATTTTCTCATACATAACATTTTCTTCTTTATATAGAGCCTTGTACGTGCTAGGCATCCGCTGTTACCTCTTGCATTATCTCCAGCCCAAAACATTCTTCTCATTGTATTTACCCTCACATTATTGTGTAGCTTTTATTTATTAACTTGAACTATATTGATATAGATATATCTACTTTTCAGAATAATTCACTCCTTAACTCTGTGCAGTAGAGCATCTATGAGTACTGCTGCTGAAATAAAAAGCAATGTAATTTAACAACTGTCCTCCTGTTTTTGCTGCCTGGGGGAAAAACCTTTTTGAAACTTCAAAAGTTTCTGCACTGCTTTACTGTTTCCTTCATCTTTCAAAATCTCTAAATGTTTATTATATGTTTTATTTTTCTTTACTTTCTGCTCACATGATTTAGCCTGCATTACTAAAGTCTCATTATTATCAACTTCAGAGTTTCTGTTTGTTTCTCTTTTCTAGGTAATTCATATTGTCATGGCTTTAGCTACCTTCTTTGATCTAATGAAATCAAATTTGTATTTGTAGTCCTAATACTTCCTGTAAACTTAGTCCTACATTATGCTTTTGTTTAGATTTACTTTCATTATTTTTAACTGTGCATATGTTTGTGTATTGACATGTATTATGTGCACATATATGCAGTATCCATAGTATCCAGAGATCCTGGATTCCACTAGAGCTAAGTTAGAGGTGGCTGTGACCTTCCAGACGTCGATGTTGGGAACCAATGTCAGGTACTATGCAAGAATGGTAGGTGCTCTTAACTCCTAACTCATCTTTCCAGCCCCATCATACTTTTATTTTTATTTCAACAGAGACTGAATACTTAGTATATGCCAGGAAGGGTGATAATGACAATTAAGAGATGAACAAACCACATGTCTTGTACATGGCAAACTATTGATAAGTAGAAAAAAATTACTGTACAGTGTGGTAAATGCTGTAATTGAAGTAGATTTTATTATGAGAACATACTTGGTGGCTGGCTCTTTGATCACCTTCCTCTGAGGATGGAGCAGTCTTGCCAGGCTACAGAGAAAGACAATGCAGCCAGTCCTGATGAGACCTGATAGGCTAGGGTCAGAGGGAAAGGGAGAAGGACATCTCTTATCAGTGGACTTGGGCAGGGGCATGAGAGGAGATGATGGAGGGAAGGTGGGGTTGGGACGGGATGTTGGAGGGGGCTATAGCTGGAATTCAAAGTGAATAAACTGTAATTTAAAAATATTAATAAATTTTAAAGTAGAAAAAAGAAACACTTATTCCTAATAATGTAAGAAAAATTTTAAATGAAAAAGACCTCCCCTCTCAGTTGACTTGGGAAGGGGCATGGGAGGAGATGAGAGAGGAGCATGAGATTGGAAGGGAATGAGAGAGGGGGATACAGCTGGGATACAAAGGGAATAAACTATAATTAATATAAAACATTAAAATTAAAATAAAAAAGAAACTGTTAATCTAATTTTAGAAGAGGGCAGGGAGTACTTCCCAAAGAATGTAAAATTTAAGTATAGACTTAAAGGCTTGATAGATGAGTAAGAGTTAAGCATGTGAAGATAAATGGAATGGGACGACAAACTTGAAAAGATAAATCCAGACAAAGGGGTTCAACATGTACAAAGGCCCACAAGTCACAGATAGCATGGAGTTTGAAGGAAACTACCAGTAAAATTCCAGATAGCTTAGCTGGAGTTAATGAAAAAGTGATTTAATTGAAGCTGAAGCAATATCTCCAAAGTTTTTAGTTTTTAGTAATTTTCGTTCAAAGAATTTTGTTCATATATTCAGATCATGGTTTCCCTTGCTCAACTCTTCCCAGATCCTTCTTGCTTACTCAATCTCATACTCTTTCTTTCTTTCTTAAAAAAATAAAAAGGAACATACAAACAGAAAGCAAAACAAAACAAAAATCAAAACAGTCACACACACATAGTGATGGAGCACTCCTTTATTCCCAGCACTTGGGAGGCAGAGGCACGTGGATCTCTATGAGCTCAAGGCCAGCCTGGTCTACAGAGTAAGCTTCAGGACAGCCAAAGCTACACAGAGAAACCCTATCTTGAAAAACCAAAGGAAAAAAAAGTCTCACACGCACACCCAAAACCCAGAAAATCAGAAACCAAAATATATAAGCAAAAGATAATAAGACAAAAATTGCCCAAAAAAAGCTATATGAGACAAAATGTCTATAAAAATATTGAGTTCATTTTGTTTTGGCCAATAACTCCTGGGAATGGAACCTACCCTGAAATATGGTTAATATAACCAGTGAAACTCCATTGGATAAAGCTAATTTTTCTTTTCCAAGTGAGTACCTGTTATCGACAACTGAGCCCATGGCCACTCTCGCACCAGTGCTGGGACCCTGTGTGGCTTGAACCTCTTATATGACCTAAATATGCTACTATAGTCTATGAGTTCATATGTTCATTGGTCTGTTGTGTCTGGAGGAGACTGTTTCCTTGGAGTCAGCCATCCCCTTTGTCTCTTACAATCTTTCTACCTCTTCTTCCACATAACTCCTTGTGTTCCAAGGGAAGGGGTTTGATGAAAACATCCTATTTAGTACTAAGTACTCTGAAGTCTTTCACTATATGCAAATTTTCCAATTGTGGATCTCTGAATTAGTTCCTACCTACTGTAAGAAGAATATTCTCTGGTAATAGCTGAATGAGTCACTGTTCTTTGAGTATAGGAGAATGTCATTTGGAGTAATTTCATTGCTCTTTCTTTATATGTCAAGCCATCACACCAACCAAATCATCAGCTCTGTTTTTCATGTTAGTGATAAAACCTTCCCAGAACTCATCAGTTACTGGGAACAAATACATCACTAAACTAGAAACAAGTTGGTTAATGTAATGCACAACATGTGAGCCCAGCATTATGGAGGCTGAGGAAGAGTGATTTTCAACCAATTCTAGGACAACTTGGATTACGTAATGAGTACCATCTAGAGCCATATAGCAACACTCTGTTGCAGTAAACCAAAACAAGCATACTAGCAATGGAAAAAAGTTGTTTTCTCTTACCTTCAAATAAGCCAATGATGTTAAGAGGATAAACATCTAATGATCACGTAGTTAACCATATAGGTTTCAGTGACCTTGCTGGTCTTTTGTGTGGTCAAAATAAGGTTTGTTATGATGATACAAGCTAAAGGACTGTGTGCCAAAATAACTCTAATTCTGAGTATCACAAAAGTCCAGAAATTTAACTTCTGATTCTATCATTATTATCATAACACTGAATAAGTTGTTTATTCTTTGCCTCATGTCTCCTACATAATAAAGAAGGCAGTGGAACACAGGATTTCTAATGCCCTTTGCAGTTCTGATATTCTACAAAGACCTATACTGTAGAAACCCTGTTGGGAAGAATAGAAATAACAGCTGAGGATAGTGGCATATATTTGTAAGCATATCATTGGGAGCTGAATCAGCAGGATAAAAAATTTAAGCCATCAGTTTCAAGATGGCCGCGACCAGCATGCACAGTGTCTGAGGGGCACAGGATCTGAAACTCAGAAATTGGTGAGCGCAGGTGCAGCTGATTCAAGAATATCCACATTGAGTTTTGCTGGGTAAGAAGAGACAACCTGTGAGCTGGGAAAGTTTGGATCCATGTCACCTGTGTATGTCTCCAGGGACTGAGAGTGGAGAATATTCAACCTTCTGCACTACTCCTTTCCACAAGACCTGTATCCCTGCTTGGCAAGAGGACCAGCAGTGGCCTTTGCCCCAAGCACTGAGACTTCGTGGCCGAGAATGCAGTGATTGCCCCAAGCTCAAGCCTCAGTACTCAATGACCAAAACAGAACAGGTGGGCCTCCCTGAGCTTCCCCTGGGACAGGTCAGCGGCTAGTCCAAGCAGGAGCCTCCACTCGGTGACTGAGGCTACAGAGGCATATCTGTCCAGTGGCCAAACAGTGGACACCACTGAGTTGATGGGTGTCCTGCACTCTCATTTGCCCCGGAGCGCCCAAATCTGAGAGTAGAGAACAGGAGGATCCCCTGTTCTTCTGATTAGGCCTGCAAGTGGGTGAGTGCACCTTTAAGTGAGTGCTTGCAGAGCTTCAGAATCAAGGTCCCTCTAAGACTAGCAGCCAGACTCTCCCACCCACATGCCCACTGTGGGCAACATAGGGATCCTTGGGACAACATTGTATCCCCTACTCTGTGAGTCTCCCAGAGGATTCCAGGCAAACAATTCCTGGAGCCCAGACACAACTGAATACAAGGAGGATAGTACAAGAGGCCTATAGGCCACTGAGGTATTCAGGACACCTTCACATGCACATTGCACCCATGAACAGTGCCAGCACCCCCACCTCCACCTCAACCCGAACCCCCTGTGCTTAAGTGCTACCTACCTTTCAGGCATCTACAAGCTCTAGCACCCTCTCCCTCAAGGCAGACTGCCACGCACATGCCCATGCTTTTGCGTATGCGCCTTCGACTTTCCTCCCTTAGCTACAGATGAAACCCCAACATCCATCCACTCTCAAACCAGTGGACCTCTCTCATCTTCGTGAAGAATACTACAGATACCAGAGAAAGACGGACCCAGTCTGAAGTGCAGAATCCAGGAACAGTGAAGGTTACAGTTAAGCAGATGGCTAGAGGTTGGCGTAAGAAAACATCCAACAAAAATCGGGACATCATGGCTTCACCAGCAACCCCCAAAATAAATGGATATTTTAATCCATTGGAAACATAGGAAAATGATTTTAAAGCTATACTTACCCATTTATTAGAGGCAGATAAGGAGGAAATGAACAAATCTTTCAATGAAACACAGGCCAATACAGCCAAACAAATAGCAGCTCAGGTTGAGGCACAATTAGTGGCATATAGAGAGGAAACCAAAAAAAAAAAAAAAAAGAAAAAAGAAAAAAAATACAGGTCATCATAGAAAGATAGGAATCTACATTCAAACAGATGAAGGAAAGGGTGCAAGGCATGAAAACAGAATTAGAATCAATAAAAAAACCACAAACAGGGGGCGATTCAAGTAGGAAGGGACCAGTGCGCACCTTATCTGAATGGGCAGAGGATCTGAAACACAAAAATTGGTAAGTGGAGGGGCAGCTGAAGCCAGAACATAGAAACTGAGGCTTCCATGGTGAGAGAGGACAATGTGTGAGCTGAGACCATTTCAATCCAGGTTACCCACGGACTTCTCTGGTGACTTAGAGTGGTGAATATTCAATCCCCCTGCATTTCCCCTTGACTGGCCTTCCTCATCCCTCCTCATCAGAGGCAGCACACTGTGCCCAGGCCTCCTAGCACAGAACTGCCTGCTCAGTATCTGAGACAGAGAAGGCAGACCTCCCAGTCCCTCAGTGGCTGGCTTCCAGCTATATGGACCACCCAGGTCAGCCAGACCACCCAAGTCCACGGCTCCCCAGGGCCTCCAAGAAGGCATCTGTACCGGCCTCCCAGTTCTGCTGCTATGGCTGCACTCCCAGGGGACCACTATGCTAGCCTCCAAGTTCTGCGGCTGCAGCACCACTGAGCTGACAGAGCTCCTGCACCAACATTTGCCCCTGCAGGCCCAAATCTGAGAGTAGAGAACAGGGGGAAAACCTGTGCTTTCCAATTAGACTTGCTAGAGAATAAGTGCATGCAGAGCCCCAGATCCAGGGTCCCTCTACGCTAGCAGCCAGACATTGGATCCCTCCCACCTATACCGCCCACCCATATACTGACGGCAATATAGGAATTCTTGGGACAGCATTTTCAACATTCAAATTCCTGTTCTGTGGGTCTACCAGACTATTCCAGGCAAACAATTCCTAGAGCGCAGACAGAACTGAATACCAGAAGGACAGTATGACAGGCCTGTAGGCAATGTGTATTGCACCTGCGAGCAACACCAGCACCAGCTCCCACACCTTCTCCTGGGACTGTACCTCACCCCGTCCCACATTCCAGGGATCTACACTCTCTAGCACACTGTCCTTCAAGACACACTTCCATGGACACATGCACGCTGGTATGCCCACACTTGTGCATCTAGCCTGCAGACCTTTCTCCCTTAGGTAGAGCTGAAACACCAACGCCCATGCTCAAACCAGTGGACTGCTCTCATCTTCTTGAAGAATATTCCAGACACCAGAGAAAGACGGACTCAGATGAAGTACAGAATCCAGGAACTAACAGTGAAGGATACAGTTAAGCAGATGGCCTGAGGTTGGCATAAGAACACACCCAACAAAAATCAAGACATCGTGGCTTCACTAGGAATCCCCCCAATCAATGGATAATTCAGTTCATTGGAAAAACAGGAAAATGATTTTAAAGCTATGCTTATCCAGTTATTAGAGGCACATATAGAGGGAACAAACAAATCTCTCAAATAAATAGCCACACAAATGGAGGCAAATAAAGAGGAAATGAACAAACCTCAAAGAAATACAGGCAAATACAGCCAAACAAGTAGAGGCACAATTAGTAGCATGTAGAGAGGAAACGAACAACAACAACAACAAATAGAAGCCACCATAGAAAGACAGAAATCTATATTCAAACAGATGAAGGAAATGGTGCAAGGCATAAAAACAGAATCAAAAAAGAAAACACAGAGAAAACCCTGGAGGTGGAGAACTTAAAGAAAAGATCAGGAACGACAAAGGTAAGCATCAACAAAAGAATACAAGAGATGGAAGAGAGAATCTCAGGTGCTGAAGAGACAGTTGCAAAAATTGATACATCTCTCAAAAAAAAAGTAAAATCAGAAAAGTTCCAAACACAAAACATCTAAGAAATGAAGGAATAATAGGAATAGACAAAAAGAAGATTCCAGGCTCCAAGGTCAAGAAAATATTTTCAAGAAAATCATAGAAGAACATATTCCCAACTTAAGAAAGAGACGTCCATAAACATAAAAGAGGCCTACGGAATACCAAATAGACTAGACCAGAAAAGAAACTCCTCATAATACATCATAGTCAAAACACTAAATCTACAGAATAAAGGTTTCAATCAACATAGATAGAGAAAACAAAATATTCCATGACAAAACAAAATATAAACAATATCTACATAGCAACCCAGCCCTACAGAAGATACTACAAGGAAAACTCCAATCCAACAAAATCAACTACACCCAAGAAAACACAGGATATAGATAACTTCACAACAAAAAGTTAAAAGAAAGTGAGCATAGAAAAACAGTAACACCACCAACCCCACAATAAAAGGAACTAACATTCATTGGTCACTATTATCTATCAACATCAATGGACTCAACTCTCCAATAAAATGACACAGACTAACAGAATGGTTGCAGAAACAGGATCCAACATTCTGCTGCATCCAAGAAACACCCCTCTGCAACAAAGATAAACACTACCTCAGAGTAAAGGGCTGGAAAAATGTTTTTCAAGCAAATAGACCCAGAAAACAAGTTGAAGTAGCTATCCTAACATCTAATAAAATAGACTTCCAATCAAAATTAATAAAAAAAAAAACGAGGAGAGGCACTTCATTCTCATCAGTGGAGAAATCCACCAGGAGGACACAACAATCCTGAACATCTATGCCCCAAATACAAGAGCACGTACATTTGTAAATTTAAATTGTTGAAGATTAAATCACACATCTATCCCAACACCATAATAGTGAGAGGCCTCAACAATCCACTCTTACCAAGGGACAGATCATCCGGTCAGAAGCTAAATAGGGAAATAATGACACTTACAGATGTCCTAAATCAAATGGACTTAATAGATGTCTACAGAACTTTTCACCCAAACTCAAAAGAGTATAACTTGTTTTCAGCACCTCGTGGAACCTTCTCCAAAATAGACCATAGAGTTGGTCACAAAGCAAGCCTCCACAGATACAAGAAGATTGAAATAATCCTTTGTGTACTATCTGATCACCAGATAGTAAAGCTGGGCTAAAGCTGTACCTCAACAACAACAGAAATAACAAAAAGCCTACACAAACGTGGAAACTGAACTCCTTGCTACTCAATGTCCCTTGGGTGAGGGAAAAAAATAAAGAAAGCAATTAAAGACTTCCTAGAATTCAATGAAAATAAAATGAACTTAGAATATACCCAAACTTATGGGACACAGTGAAAGCCGCGTTAAGAGGAAAATTCATAACACTAGTGCTTTCAAGAAGATATTTAAAACATCTCATACAAGTGACTTAATGGCTCACCTGAAAGCCTTAGGGAAAAAAAGAAGTAGGCACACTCAAGAGGAGTAGATGGCTGGAAATAATCAAACTTTAATTTCAATAAATTAGAAACAAATAAAACAATTCAAAGAATCAATGAAACCAAGACTCAGAAATAAACCCACACACCTATGGATACTTGATTTTTTACAAAGAAGCCAAATCCACTCAATGGAAAAAAGACAGCATCTTCAACAAATGGTGCTGGTCCAACTGGTTGTCTACATGCAGAAAAATAAAAATAGATTGATATTTATCACCCTGCACAAAACTAAAGTCCTAGTGGATCAAAGACCTGAATATAAAATGAGACACACTGAACCTGTTAAAAGAAAAAGTAGGGAAGAGCCTTAAACTCATTTGCACATGAGACAACTTCTTGAACAGAACACCAACAGCTCAGGCTCTAAGATCAACAATTAATAAATGAGACCTAATGAAACTAAAAAGCTTCTGTAAAGCAAAGGTCACTGTCATCTGAACAAAACAAAAGCCTTCAGACTGGGAAAGCTTTTTCACCAACCCTATATCTGACAGAGGCCTAATATCCAGAATATATAAAGAACTCAAAAATTTAAACAGTAAAAAAATCATGTAACCCAACTAAAAAATGGGGTACAGAGCTAAACAGAGAATTCTCAATAGCAGAATATAGAAAGGCAGAGAAACATTTAAAGAAATGTTCAACATCCCTGGTTATCAGGGAAATGCAAATCAACAGGACACTGAGATTTCACCTTATATCCATTAGAATGGTTAGGATCAAAAACTCAAGTGGGAAAACATCCTGGAGAGGATGTGGAGAAAGGGAACCCCCCTTCATTGCTGCTGGGAATGTAAACTTGTACAACCACTTTGGAAATCAATTTTGTCCTTTCTCAGACAATTAGGAATAGTGCTTCTTCAATATGCAGCTATAGCACTTCTAGGCATATATTAAAAAATTGCTCAAGTACACAACAAAGACATTTGCTCTAGTATGTTCATAGCTGCTTTATTTGTAATAGCCAGAATCTGGAAACAACCCAGATGTCCCTCAGCTGAGAAATGGATACAGAAATTGTGGTGCATTTACACAATGGAATTCTACTCAGCAATTTAACAAATGGAAATCATGAAATTTGCAGGCAAATGGTAGGATCTAGAAAAGATCATCTTGAATGAGGTATCCCAGAAGCAGAAAGACACACAATGGAAAATATCCACCTGTAAGTGGATATTAGACATATAATATAAGGTAAACATACTAAAATCTGTACACCTAAAAAAGCTAAGGAAGGAGGAGGACCCTGGGTAAGATGATCAATCCTCATGCAGAAAGGCAAAGGGGATGGACCTTGGAAGGGGGAGAAAACAGGCAACAGGACAGGAGCCTACCATAGTCAGCTGTTGAAAGACTTTACACAGTAAGTTATTGAAAGAGATGCTGAGACTCATAGCCAAACTGCAAAGTGCAGGGAATCTTATGAAAGAAGGGGGAGATAGGAAGACCTGGAGGGGGCAGGAACTCCTCAAAGAGAACAAGAGTTCAAAAAATTCTGGGAATAGTTGTCTTTTCTGAGACTGATACTCCAACCAAGGACAATGCATGGAGATAACTTAGAATCCCTAGAACCTCTGCACAGATGTAGCCCATGGCAACTCAATCTCCAAGTGCTTGCCCTAGTAATGGGAACAGGGGCTGTCTCTGTCATGAAGTCAGTGGCTGGCTATTTAATCACCTCCACCTGAGGGTGGGGGTGTAGTGTTACCAGGCCACAGAGGAAAACAATGTAGCCAGTCCTGATGAGACCTGATAGGCTAGGGTCAGAGGGAAGGGGAGGAGGACCTCCCCTCTCAGTGGACTTGGGGAGGGGCATGGTAGGGGATGAGGTAAGGAGGGTGGGATTGAGAGGGGATGAGCTAGGGGGATACGGGGGATACAAAATTAATAAACTGTAGTTTATAAAAATATAAATAAGATTTTAAAATGTGAAAAAAAAATAAGTCATCCTCCACTACATTGCGTTAAAGTCTAGCCCAGGCTACATGTGATCTTGTCCTAAATAAGGAAATAAAAGCAGGGCACAGTGGTTTCTAGCACTCAGGGAGTCAGAGGCAGGCAGATCTTTGTATGTTTGAGTCCATCCTGGTTTACAAATTGGTTCCAGGACAGCCAAGTCTATGCAGACAAACACTGCCTCAGGAAATAAAAATGGACATTAAAAAAAAAGAAATATCATATATGTATTTTTAAATTTTAATTTTGTTCTTCACAATTTTTTTCATTATATATCCCAATTGAAGCCCCTTCCTCAACTTCCACCAGTTTACCCTCCTTCCTTCCCTCATCCCCTTCCCCTAGTCCATTAAAAGGGGGTGTTCTCCACCATTGCCATCTGCCCATAGTTTGTTAAGTCTCTACCTAGATCCCCTCCTCTGTGGCCCTGCAAGGCTGCCTCACCATGGGTGAGTGATCAAATAGAAGGTCAAAAGAGACCCTTGCTCAGATGTAGCCTATTGGCAGCTCAGTCTTCATGTGGATCTCTGAGTGAGGGGAACAGGGGCTGTCTCTATCATATATGTATTATTAATGCTCCATTTGTATATGTGTGGAGGTTACTAAGAATCATTCTCAGGACCTTGTATATCATAGGTAGGTCACTTTGTCTCTCTTTTTATTGTTTCTTTTTTTTCTTTCTTATTTGTTTTTGTTGTTGTTGTTGTTGTTTTGTTTTTTCAAGACAGATTTTCTCTGGTAGCCTTGGCTGTCTTGAACTCGATTTTTAGACCAGGCTGGTCTCGAACTCACAGAGATCAACCTGCATCTGCCTCCCTAAATGCTGAGATTACACTCATGCACCACCGTGCCCGGCTTGTCTCTCTCTGCTTAAATACTCTGTTTTTTGTTTTGTTTTGTTTTTTTCTTTTAAAAATGTTATGTGCACTGGTGTTTGGCCTGCGTGCATGTCTTGTGTGAGGGTGTGGATTCCTGGAGTCACAGACAGCTGTGACCTTCCATGTGGGTGCTGGAAATTGAACCTGGGTCTTTAAGAGCAACCAGTGCTCTTAACCACTGAGTCATCTCTCCAGCCTCAGTTTGTCTCTTTATGTAAAAACTAATTGGTAGTTGAGTAATGAAAGAACTTCAAAGCTTTATATATAATCTTACAATTTGTGGTTCTTTGAGGTTGATTGTGTAATTTGTTTTAATTTTGTTTTCTTTTTTTGTTTTTTGAGGCACAGTTTTATGATATAACACAGGCTTACCTGGAGCCACTATCTCTGGCCTGGAGAGTGTGATTTTTATGCTTAAACTTTCCAAGAGCTTGTGTCACAGTCATGATACATCACACCTGGCTGGTTGTTTTTTGCTTTTTGTTTTGTTTTTGTTGTTGTTTGTTTTTTGAGACAGGGTTTCTCTGTGTAGTCCTATCTGTTCTGGACTCACTTTGTAAACCAGGCTGGTCTTGAACTCACAGAGATCCCCAGCCTCTACCTCCCAAAGTGGTTGGATTACAGCCGTGCCCCAGTGCACCAGGCTCTGGCTGATTGTTTTTAATTTTTATTTAACTTATTTTTTGCTTAGGATTTTTTTCTTACATTTCCTCTAGATGGTGCTCCATAATAAAAAATCATTTTTTAATCTAGAAGCTACTGAAAAACACATTGAGCCAAAATCTGTATTGTATTTCATCTATATAATAATTTATATAATACTTGGATTATGAAACATAATTATATTTCCCACATTTACAAGGTTATTTAATATAGACAAACCACCATCTGTATGTACTATTATCATCCGTTAAACTGTGTAACAATTGAATTTTTCATGTCTGTATTATGACATTCAGCCCTTAATTAGTGTTAAAATTACAGTACCCTATTGATCTGCTAAGTGCTGTGTTTCACTCATAGATTAAAAGTTTTTAAGAGCATAGAACTTTCTAGTGTAGTGAAAGGCAGTTATCTTTAGGGATATGGTCACTGGTTATTCAATGATGTTTCACTGGATGGGCTCATATCTATGAATATATGAACAGTACAAATTGAAATGTGTGGGTTAGAGGTATGGAGATATAAGATGGATCTGGGAGGAGTTAAAGGGAGGAGTTAATCTAATCATACATTATATGCATGTATGAAATGTTTAAGGAATAAAAATATTTTAGAATAAATAATTCTACATAAGACTATGGGACACCTAGAGTTACATTTTATTTTTAATTCCAGAAACCTTCATGAATTATATAATAAAACATTTTATCTACATTATGTAGTTTATTATACTTTATTAAATCAAAATATTAAAAATTCAGTTTAATACTGGAAGTAGCATATATTGATTTGACTTTTATTAAAAGTAGAAAACCAAGTTCAATCAGTTTTAATAATTTTACTGTGAAAAACTCTTTGTTATAGTTGCATCTTAAATGTCTCCCCAAAGTCTCTTCTGTTGAAGGCTTGGCTTCCAGCTGGGAAGTATGTAACTATTTGAATATTGGGCCCAATGAAAGAGAGCAAAGGTATTGGAGACATGGTCTTGTAAGAGATGCTGGACTCAGAAGTGAACAGATTTATTTCACCACACTCTCATTACATGCCCAGATTGATCTGGCCAAGTGTCCATTGTCTGAAATCCCTACAACGGAATAAAAAACAAAACAAAACAAAACAAAAAACCCCACATTTTCTCTTAGGTATTTCCCTTAGGTATTTAGTACAGCACAGGAAAATAGACTATCAATATTTTTTATTCTTCATTATCTTATTTTATAGTCCTTTTAAGGAACTGACAAAATCTGCAAATCTAATCTCCCATCATAGCTCTATTTCATACTCTATTTCTGAAGGAATATTTTTTGAATGATAACAATTCCTTGATATCTCCACACTTCACATTTTCAAATTAATGTCAACTTGAAAGCGAAGAGGTGCTATCTCTGGATACCATGTGTGTCTCTGGATACTGTGCCTGTGTGTGTGTGTGTGTGTGTGTGTGTGTGTGTGTGTGTGCGTGCGCACACACACACACGTGCGTACTCGTACAGATGCTTGTGCCTTGGAGAGGGATTTGTGGTACTACAGATCAAGCCCTGGGTGCCTCATTTGCTAAGCATATGTTCTACAGCTGAGTCCTTCCATAGCTCTACACTTTTCTTGAGTATGGATTATAACCTATCATATCTTGAAGTTAGTTGCCATTTTAAAATAATTACTCAGTCAGTAAATATTTAAATGCAGCCAACATTGGTTATACTGTTTTTTATTTGTACCAGCTGTTATCCTGAGAATTTTTTAAAGTAATTAATTTTTAAAAAACACAGGGACTTGTGTACCTCATGATTGGCATGGAACTTCAATGTGTAGCAAGTGATAATCATAAATTCCTAATCTTCCTGCTTCATCTCCTAAGTGCTGCAATTAACATACTTGACTCAAATTAATATATTTCATTTTGAACACAGGCTCATGTATCTTAGGCTAGCTGTCAGCTCACTCACTGTGTGGTTGAAGATGATCTTGAACTTCTGATCATATTCTTTCACTTCCTAAGTAATGTGATTAGAGGTGTGTGTCACCATGACCAGTTTATTCAGCTCTAGGGATAGAATCTAGGGTACTTGATGCATGCATCCACCTGTACTAATTAAACCATTTCACCAGCCTCTTGAAATTCTTCTGGATCTTATTTATCCAACATAGAGATAGTATTTTCTTTTTTGCTTTTATTTTGTTTAGTTTTCTTCTTAAATTTATTTTTTTATTAATTACAGTTTATTCACTTTGAATCCCAACTGTAGCCTCCTCCCTCATGTCCTTCCACTCTCACCTTCTTTCCATCTTCTCCTTTCATACCCCTCCCCTAGTCCACTAGGGAGGCTCTCCTGCCATTCTCTCTGACCCTAGCCTATCAGGTCTTATCAGGACTGGCTGCAATGTCTTTCTCTGTGTCCTCATAAGGCTGTCCCCCTCTCAGGGGGAGGTGATCAAAGAGCCAGCCACTGAGTTCATGTCAGAGACAGTCCCTGTTTCCATTACTAGGGAACACACTGGGAAACTGAGATGCCATGGGCTATATCTGTGCAGGGGTTCTAGGTTATCTCCAAGCATGGTCCTTGGCTGGAGTATCAGTCTCAGAAAAGACCCCTGTGCCCAGATTTTTTTATTATGTTACTCTCCTTGTGGACCTCCTGTCCCTTCCAGGTCTTTCTGTCTCCCCGTTCTTTCATATGATTCCCTGCACCTTGCCCAAAGTTTGGCTATGAGTCTCAGCATTTACTTTGATACCCTGCTGGGTAGAGTCTTTCAGAGTCCCTCTGTTGTAGGATCCTGTCCTGTTCTATGTTTTCTCCCTCTTCTTATGTCCATCCCATTTGCCTTTCTGAATGACAACTGATCATCTTAACCAGGGTCCTCCTTCTTGCTTAGCTTCTTTAGGTGTACAGATTTTAGTATTTTTATCCTATATTATATGCTTAATATCCACTTATAAGTGAGACTATACCATGTGTGTCTTTCTGCTTCTGAGATACCTCACACAGGATGATATTTTTTAGATCCCACTATTTCCCTTCAAATTTCATGATTTCATTGTTTTTAAATTGCTGATTAGTATTCCATTGTGTAAATGTACAACAATTTCTGTATCCATTCCTTAGTTTAGGGACAACTAGGTTGTTTCCAGTTTCTGGCTATTACAAATAAAGCTGCTATGAACATGGTTGAACAAATGTCCTTGTATAGTTGATCATATTCTGGATATATGTCTTGGAGTGGTGTGGCTAGATCTAGATGTAGCACTATTACTAATTGTCTGAAAAAACTCGAGATTGATTTCCAAAGTGGTTGTACGAGTTTACATTCCCACCAGCAGTGGAGGAAGATTCTTCTTTCTCCACATCCTCTCCAGCATGTATTGTCACTTGAGTGTTTGATCTCAGCCATTCCAAGGGGTGTATGTTGAAATCTCAGGCTTGTTTTGATTTGCATTTCCCTGATCACTAAGGATGTTGAGAAGTTCTTTATGTGTTTCTGTCATTCAATATTGCACTATTGAGAATTCTCTGTTTATCTCTGTACAGCATTTTTAACTGGATTGCCAAATTTGTTCTTTTTAACTTCTTGAGTTCTATATATATATTCTGGATATTAGCTGTCTGTCAGATATTGGGTTGGTGAAGATCCTTTCCCAATCTGTAGGCAGTCTTTTTGTTCTGATGACAGTGTCCTCTGCTTTACAGAAGCGTCTCAGTTTCATGAGGTCCCATTTATTGATTGTTGATCTTAGAGCCTGTGCTGTTGGTTTTCTGTTCAGGACGTTGTCTCCTTTGCCATGAGGTTAAGGCTCTTCTGCACATGTTCTTCTAACAGATTTAGTGTATCTTGTTTTATGCTTAGGTCTTTAATCCACTTGGACTTTAGTTTTGTGCAGGGTGATAAATATGGATCTATTTGCATTTTCCTACATGTAGACATCCGATTTTGCCAACACCATTTGTTGAAGATGCTATCTTTTTTCCATTGTGTGGATTTGGCTTCTTTGTCAAAAATCAAGCATCTGTAGGTGTGTGGGTTTATTTCTGGGTCTTCTATTTGATTCCATTGAACCACCGTTCTGTTTCTCTGCCAGTAACATGAAGTTTTTATTACTATTGCTCTATAGTACAGCTTGAGATCAGGGATAGAGATACTTCCAAATGATCTGTTGTTGTACAGGTCTGTTTAAACAATTCTGGGTTTTTTGTTTTTCCCTATTAAATTGAGAACTGTTCACTCAGGATGAATCCTTTCTAGGTCACACCATTTACCTATAAATTTCATGATTTCCTTATTTATCATTGCTGAGTAATACTCCATTGTGTAGATGTACCACAATTTCTGCATCCATTCTTCAGTTGAGGGGCATCTTGGCTGTTTCCAGCTTCTGGCTACTATAAATAAAGCTGCTACAAACATGGTTGAGCAAATGTCTTTATTGTGTACTTGAGCCTCTTTTGGATATATGCCTAGGAGTGGTATGGCTGGGTCTTGAGGAAGCGCTATTCCTAATTGTCTGAGAAAGCGCCAGATTGCTTTCCAGAGTGGTTGTACAAGTTTACATTCCCACCAGCAGTGGAGGAGGGTTCCCCTTTCTCCACAACCTCTCCAGCATGTGTTGTCACTCGAGTTTTTCATCTTGGCCATTCTGATGAGCTGTCCCAGAAGCAGAAAGACACACACGGTATATACTCACTCATATAGACATAACATAGTATACACCTACTAAAACCTGTACATCTAAAGAAACTAAGCAAGAGAGAGGACCCTGACTAAAATGCTCAATCCCCATCCTGAAAGGCAAAGAGGCTGGACATCAGAAGATGAAGAAAACAGGAAACTACCTAGGAACCTGCCACAGAGGGCCTCTGAAAGCCTCTGCCCTGCAGACAATCAAAGCAGATGCTGAGACTTATGGCCAACTGGCGGGCAGAGTGAATGGAATTTTATGTAAGAAGTGGGAAATAGCAAGAGCTGGAGAGGACAGGAACTCCACAAGGAGAGCAACAGAACAAGAAAATTTGAACACAGGGAACTTCCCAGAGACTCATACTCCAACCAAGGACTATTCATGGAGATAACCTAGAACCCCTGCACAGATGTAGCACATGGCAGTTCAGTGTCCAAGTGGGTTACATAGTAAAGGGAAGAGGGACTGCCTCTGCCATAATCTGATTGGCCTGCTCTTTGATCACCTCCCCCTGAGTGGGGAGCAGCCTTACCAGGCCACAGAAGATGACAATGCAGCCACTCCTGAGGTGATCTGATAGACTAAGTTCAGAAGGAAGGAGAAGAGGACCTCCCCTATCAGTGGACTTTCGGAGAGGCATGCATGAGGAAGGGGGAGGGAGGGTGGGATTGGGAGGGGTGGAGGGAGGGGCTTATGGGGGAATACAAAATGAATAAAGTGCAATTAATAGTAAAAAAATAAAAAATAAATTAAAAAATATATAAAAAAAGAAAAAATATTGAGAACTGTTCTGTCAAACTCTGTAAATAATTGTGTGGTGTTTGATGGGAATTGCATTGAATCTGTAGATTGCTTTTGGCAGAATGGCCATTTTCACTATGTTAATCCTACTGATCCATGAGCATGTGAGATCTTTCCTTCTGTTATCTTCTTCAATTTCTTTCTTCAGAGACTTGAAAGTCTTTTTTTTTCTTTTTCTTTCTTTTCTTTTTTCATACACATCTTTCACTTGCTTGGTTAGAATCACATAGAGGTACTTGATGTTATTAGAGACTATTGTGATGGATATAGTTTCCCTAATTTCCTTTTGTCTTTCATATACAGGAGGGCTACTGATTTTTTTTTTTTTAATTTTGTATCCAGCCATTTTGCTTGAGGTGTTCATCAGTTGAAGGAGTTCTCTGGTTAAATTTTTGAGGTCGCTCATGTATACTATCAAATCATCTGCAAATAGTGACACTTTGACTTCTTCCTTTCTGATTGGCATCATCTTGATCACCTTTATTTTTCTTATTGCTAGGACTTCAAGTACTATGTTGAATTGATGCTGCGAGAGTGGGCAGCCTTGCCTTGTCCCTGATTTCAATGGGATTGATTTAAGTTTCTCTCAATTTACTTTGATGTTGGCTTTAGGTTTGCTGTATATTGTCTTTATTATGTTTAGGTATGTGCCTTTAAATATGAATATGTGTTGGATTTTGTCAAATGATTTTTCAACATCTAAGGAAATGGTTATGTGTTTTTTCTTCTTCAGTTTGTTTATATGGTGGATTACTTTGATGGATTTCCATATTTTGACAAACCCTTCATCCCTGGGATGAAGCCTACATGGTCATGGTGGATGATATCTTTTATGTGTTCTTGAATTCATTTGCAATTATTTTTTGAGTATTTTTGAATAAATGTTCATAATGGAAATAGGTCCCTTTTTTTGTTATGTCTTTGTATGGTTTAGGTATCAAGGTGACTGTGACTTCATAGAATGAGTTTTATAATGCTTCTTCTGTTTCTATTTTGTTGAATAGTTTGAAGAGAATTGAAGATATTTCTTCTTGGAGGGTCTGGTAGAATTCTGCACTGAAACCATCTGGCCCTGTGCTTTTTTTGGAAGCGGGACTATTGATGACTGCTTCTATTTCCTTGGGGGATATAGGACTATTTAATGTATTTACCTGATATTCATTTAATTTTGTTAGATGTAATCTATCAAGAAAATTGTCCATTTCATTTAGATTTTTAAATTTTGTGGCATATAGGCTTTTGCAGTAAGACCTAATGATTGTTTGGATTTTGTCAGTGTCTGTCTTTCTGTTTTCCTTTTCATTTCTGATTTTACTGATTTGGATAGTTTCTCCCTGCCTTTTAGTTTGGCTAAGGATTTGTCTATTTTGTTGATTTTCTCAAAGAACCAGCTCTTGGTCTCATTGTTTATCTGAATTTTTTCTTTGTTTCTAGCTCATTGATTTCAGCTCTGAGTTTGATTACTCCCAATCTTCTACTCTTCTTGGGTGTGTATGCCTCTTTTTATTTTTATTTTTCTAGTGTTCTTAGGTGTGCTGTTATGTTGCTGGCATGAGATGTCTCAAAGTTCTTTCTGAAGGTACTTAGTGCTATGAAATTTCCTCTTAATGCTGCTTTCACTGTGTCCCATAAATTTGGGTAGGTTGGGCCTTCATTTTCATTGAATTCTAGGATATCTCTAACCTCTTTTTTCATTTCTTCCCTGACTAATCTGTCATGAGTAAAGAGTTGTTTAGTTTCCGTGTGTATGCCGGCTTTTTGTTATTTCTGTTGTTCTTTAGGTCTAGTTTCAGGCCATGATGGTCTAATAGGATATAAGGGATTATTTCAACCTTCTTGAATCTGTTGAGGCTTGCTTTCAGTCTGACTATATAGTCAATTTTTGAGAAAGTTTCATGAGGTGCTGAAAACAAATTATACTCTTTTGAGTTTGGGATAAAAGTTCTGTAGATATTTATTAGGTCCATTTGATTTAAGACATCTGTAAGTGTCATTATTTCCCTATTTAGGTTCTGTCTAGATGATCTGTCCCTTGGTGAGAGTGGAGTGTTGAAATCTACCACTATTAAAGAGGTGGGATCAATGTGTGATTTAGGCTTTAATAAGGTATCATTTACAAATGGAAGTGCTCTTGTATTTTGGGTACAGGTGTTCAGGATTTTGATGTCCTGTAGTGGATTTTTTTCTTTGATGAGAATGATGTGCCCCTCCTCATTTTTTTTTTGTTTTTGATTAAATTTGGCTGAAATTCTATTTTATTAGATGTTAGGATACCTACCTCAACTTGTTTTCTGAATCCATTTGCTTGAAAAACATTTTTTTCCAGCCCTTTACTCTGAGGCAGTGTTTATCTTTGTTGCAGAGGAGTGTTTCTTGGATGCAGCAAAATGTTGGATCCTGTTTCTGCAACCATTCTGTTAGTCTGTGTCTTTTTATTGGAGATTTGAGTCCACTGATATTGATAGATAATAGTGACCAATGAATGTTAGTTCCTTTTATTGTGGGGTTGGTGGTATTACTGTTTTTCTATGCTCACTTTCTTTTAACTTTTTGTTGTGAAGTTATCTATATCCTGTGTTTTCTTGGGTGTAGTTGATTTTGTTGGATTGGAGTTTTCCTTGTAGTATCTTCTGTAGGGCTGGGTTGCTGTGTAGACATTGTTTAAGTTTAGTTTTGTCATAGACTATTTTGTTTTCTCCATCTATGTTTATTAAAAGCTTTGCTGGGTGTAGTAGTCTGGATTGGCATCTGTGGTCTCTTAGAGTCTGCATGACATTTACCCAGGTAGTTTATGATGAAAAGACTGATGTGATTCTGGTAAGTTTTTATATGTTACTTCACCTTTTTCCCTTGCTACTTTTAATATTTTTTTCTTTGTTCTGTAGACTAACTGTTTTGACTATTATGTGAGATGAGGAGATTCTCTTCTGGTCTAGTCTATTTGGTGTTCTGTAGGCCCCTTGTGTGTTTATACACATCTCGTTCTTTAAGTTGGGAAAATGTTCTTCTGTGATTTTCTTGAAAATATTTTTGGGACCTTGGAGCCTGGAATCTTCTTTTTTGTCTATGTCTATTATTCTTAGATTTTGTCCCTTCATGGCGTCCTTGGGTTCTTGGATGTTTTGTGTTTAATTTCTGCAATTTTATTTTCAGTGCTTGGGATTCTATCTTCCATCTCTTGTATTTTGTTGGTGATGCTTACCTTTGTGGTTCTTGATCTTTTCTTTAATTTCCCCAGCTCCAGAGTTTTCTCTGTATGTGTTTTCATTATTGATTTTAATTCTGTTTTCATGTCTTGCACCAATTCCTTCATCTGTTTGAATGTGGATTCCTGTTTTTCCATGATGGTCTCTATTTTTTTGTTTGCTTCCACTCTATATGTCTCTACTTGTGCTTTTACATGTGTATCTACTTGTTTGGCTGTAGTTTTCTGTATTTATTTGAGAGCTTTGTTTGTTTCCTCTCTATATGCCTTTACTTTTGCCTCTATTTTTTTTTTTTTTTTTTGCTGTATTTGCCTATATTTCTTTGAGAGCATTGTTTCCTCTTTATGTGCCTTTACTAACTGGATAAGCATAGATTTGAGATCATTTTCCTGTGTTTCTGATGAATTAAAATATTCATAGATTTTTGGGGTTGCTGGTGAAGCCATGATGTACTGTTTTTTGTTGGATGTGTTCTTATAGTGACTTCTAGCCATCTACTTATCCATAACCTTTGCTGTTTGTTACTGGAGTCTGTGCTTCAGACTGGGTCCATCTGTCTCTGGTGTCTGGAGTATTTTTCAGGAAGATGAGAGAGGTCCTCTGGTTCAAGAGTGAATGTTAGTGTAGCTAAAGGATGCTCATGTGCACAAGTGCTGGTGTGTGTATGGAAGTGTGCCTTGAAGGACAGGGTGTTAGAGCATGTAGATGCCTGGAAGGGTGGAGCTTAAGTTCAGGAGGGGGTGCTGGGGTTGTTTGAGAGTGCAATGTGCATGAACAGGTTCCCTGAAAACCTCAGTGGCATACAGGCCAGTTGTACTGTCCTCCTGTTATTTAGATCTTTCTGGGCTCCAGGAATTGTTTGCCTGAACTCCATCGGTGGACCCACAGAACAGGGCTTCAATGTCGAGAACACTGTCCCAAGGATCTGTCTGTTTTCCGCAGTGGGGATGTGAGTGAGAGGGATGTGATGTTTGGCTGCAAGAACAGAGGGACCCAAGATCTGGGGCTCTGCACACACTCACTTGAAGGCACATTCACTAGTTCGTGGGCCTAATTGGAAAGCACAGGTATCTCTCCCGTTTTCTACTGTCATATTTGGGCCTGCAGGAGCGAAAGAGAGTTTAGGATATTTGTCAGCTCAGTGGTGTCCACTGCTTTGCCACTGGGCAGGGAGACTTGTACTTGGGGGAGCTGCCTCTGCTGTCTCAGTTACCAAGCAAGGATTCTCCTGCTTGGCCACCTGCTATAGGTGCAGGCCTGAGAGGCTCCTACTGTCATGCTTAAGACAACTACTGCTGCCTCTGTGGAGCAGGGAGATCCGTGCTTGGGGCAAGGGGAAGTGCAGGGTGGTTGAATATTCTCCACTCTCAGTCCACTGGTGATTTGGATCCAAACTGTCCCAGTTCACAGGTTGTCCCCTCTCACCCAGGAAGCCTCAATATGGATGTTCTGGCTCCAGCTGCCCCTCCACTCACCAATTTCTGAGTTTTGTATCCTGTACCCTCAGATCTTGGACTACCCCCTTGTTTTGTTCTCAAGACAGGTTACTTTGTGTAGCTCTGGCTGTTGTAGAACTCTCTCTCTGAGCTCTCTTTGTAAACCAAGCTTGCCTTGAACTCAGAGTTCCAGTTACCTCTACTGGGATTAGAGGCATGTGCCACCACTGCCTGGTAAGAGATGATATTTTCTTTTTCTTCTTTCTTTACTTCCTTCATTTCCTTTCTTTCTTTCTTTCTTTCTTTCTTTCTTTCTTTCTTTCTTTCTTTCTTTCTTTCTTTCTTTCTTTCTTTCTTTCTTTCTTTCTTTCTTTCTTTCTTTCTTTCTTTCTTGTTTTTCCCTAGACAGGTTATCTCTGTGTAGCCCATACTGGCCTGGAACTCACTCTGTAGTCAAAGCTAACCTCAAACTCACAGAGATCTGCCTGTCTCTGTGTCCCCAGTACTTGGGATTAAGGACACAACCATAATTTTATATATGAGTATTGCACTTACAGCATTTTCATCCTCCAGTTCCTCCTGTATCCCACCCACTCAAATTTATGACTCCTTCTTCAATTATTGTTCTTGTGTAAATAGGCATACATATACATACACATTATAAGTTGCAGGGTCCTTGAAGTCTTCTTTGAATGTGTATATGTTTAGGTCTGATCATGTGGGATTAGATAACATAGGACTCATACCTGGAGAAGACTGAATCTCTTTCAGCAGCCATTGATTGTCTGTAGCTGTTCATCAAGGGATGGTTTCTTGTGAGAATGCTTTCATCTAATTAAAGTTTGTGTTTTGTGCTGATGTTGTTTAGGTGACCATATTGTTGAGATTTCATAAGTGCAGCTTCCCTGTCATATATAGAAGACACTATCTCATAGCAGATATCTTAGACCTATGGCTTTTATAATCTTTCTGCCCCTTCTTCTGTGATGTTCCTTAAGCATTTAGGTATAAGTATTGTATCAGCTGGTAACTAACATGAAAAATATAATTCTTACACAATGTGGTGTCTTTACTTTTTCAGAATTTTAAGGGAAAAGCTAAAAAATATGTAGGGGAAACACAGCAAAGAAAGATGATAAATGTATTGGTGTCAGAGCAAAGTTTCTCTACAGTTTTTCCAAGAGGTTCATCTCTGATATAAGTAACACAATTCTGGTTCAAAATTTTGCATTATTTATTTTGCAAAACAGAATGCAATTTTTTATTGGCTTAACATTTTTTTATGTAGTCACACAGCCTGGTGGCCTCTTTTCCTGGTCATGTCCAATAAGCACCTGAAATTCTTCTTCACGCAGATGAGGCATTCCCAGTACCTTGGCCCCAGCCAATGATGTACATTCACCCTGAAATTCTCTACTCACTCCCCAGAGGTTTTATTTAAACCAATTACATGAGCTGCCTCACTGAAGCTGCCTTCTGAGAAGGCTGGTTTTGCTCATTTACCACTGGCAGAGATTTTCCATTGCACCCTGCTAAGCTTCCCTCCCTTCAGTCCTTCCCAGTATGCAACAAGCCTGGACACCCCGAGGGGACAAGCAGAAACAATGCACCACATGTACACATGTATTATTATTTAAACTATTCCCAAACATATATATCCTATTGCATGTATAATACAGCTCACAGTAAAATAATTCGGTTTGGTTCTATCTATCCATTGTATTGTACTGAATGTGAAATTTCAGATGTAAGTAACAGAATATCTGATCCAAATTAACTTAAACAATAAAAAGTTTCATTACTTTATATAACAAGAAGTCTGGAGAACAAAGACAAGGCTTACCATCAAGTTTGATGACCTGAGTTCAGTTACCAGGACCCACATGCTAAAAGGAGAGAACCAGCTTCCGAGGATAAGAGTGCAATATCCACATATGTATCATGGGATTCACACACACAAATAAATGAAATAAAATTTAAAAATTGCTTTGAAAATGAAGTCTGGTTGCTGGAAGCTCCATAATTATTAGAACGTTTCATCATCAAAGAACCAGACCCTTCCCATTTTTTCCTTGCTGATATCCATAACGAACTGATAACTTCTTACTTCATAGTCAAAACAGAGATAGTATTTCAGTCAACCTGACTACACATAGTAGTATTCCAAGAATAGTAGTATAATAGTATTCCATGGAGACATGGCAAAACAATGCCTTCCAAATTAAGAAAACAGTGGCAGTTATGGTAGTGTAAAAAGAAAGACTTGAAGATAAAAACAAGGAAATCTTCGTAAAACAGTACAAGAGAAAAATATGTTGAAAACTGAAAAGAAAACTGGAAGCATAAGTGAGGGAATCCAACATCATACAAGTAGGAATTCTGGAAAGACAATGTATAGAAAATCAATGACAACATGGGTTGAATAATTCAAGATAGCTAAATTAGTTTCAGTGACAGCTTTCAAGCCATTTAGGAGGAGAATACTATAATTTATGATTTAATTAAGTAACCTCCAAGGGACCATTAGAGTGAAGACTTGCTTTATAGAATGTTGCTATTAGGAGGTAGATCTGAGAAAGAAATATTTAGGATCACTGAAGGCATGAGCTTGTACAAGCATGACCTCTTGCGGTCTTGTAAGAGGACTGCTATAGAATGAGTAAGCTTAACCCTACCTACCTTATTTTTCCTTTACTGGTGTGAGATGTTACTGCTTAGTGCAATATGCTCTCCTGCCTTTGTCTTCTGTCATTTGCTATGACATTCTTATCAAAATTAGTCCATTGAAAGTCTCAGGCCCTTTATCAGTGAAAATTGTAAGCTAAACAAACTATTATTTATAAAGTTAGTTACATCTCAAGTGTTTTGTTGTGGTAATACAAAGCTGACTAATATGAGTTTGCAATGGATATTAGTTTAGGGTTATTAATGTTTTGTTATGTTTTGTCTAACCTCCAGCTTACTATATAACCAAGGTTTGCTTTCAACTCCTGATCTTCCTGTCTCTACCTCCCAAATACTGAGATTAAAATAATGAGCCACCATTCCCAGTGGTATAATGATCTTGAATTAATATCCGCCTCAATCTCAATAATTTGGCTATCTATCGGTAATTTAATAGAACATAAAATAATTTTTCAGTATTCAAGAATATCCAATATATTACATGACATCAAATATTCATAATACTCATCCACTCAATGCCGGTAATATAGCACATACTGTGACTTTATTGGACACTAATTGGTTATTGACTCTTTAGCCCTTGATTTTTAAAAATTTAATTAATTAATTATTCTTTTTATTTATTTATTGCAACATATTCACTTTGTATCCCTGCTGCAGACCCCTCCCTCATTTCCTCCCAGTCCTTCCCACCCTCTCTCTTCTCTCCCTATGCCCTTTCCATAGTCCCCTGATAGGGAAGGACCTCCTCCCCTTCTATCTGACCCTAGTTTATTAGATCTCATCAATGCTGGCTGCTCTTCCTCTGCAGCCTAGAAAGACTGCACCCCTCAGGGGAAGAGGATCACAAAGCCATCCACTGAATTCATGTCACAGGCAGCCCCTGTACCCCTTACTAGGGAACCCACCTGGAAACTAGGTAGCCTTTGTGCTACGTTTGAACAGGGGGTTAGGTCCTCTCCATGCATGGTCATTGGTTGGAGTGTCGGTCTCTGCAGGTCCCCCTTGGGCTGACGTACTTTGGCTTTGTTGTTCTCCTTGTAGAAGTTCCTGTCCCCTCCAGGTCTTTCTATCCCTCCCCTTTTTTTCCATAAGATTTCCTGAACTGTCCCTAAAGTTTGGCTATGAGTCTCATTATCTCCTTGGATACCCTGGTGGGTAGGGTCTTTCAGAGGTCCTCTATGGAAGGCTCCTGCTCTGTTCCTTGTCAGCATCTAAGAGGATGATCATGTGGTTTTTTTTTTTTCTTTCAGTTTGTTTATGTGGTGGATTGCAATGACGGATTTTCATATGTTGAACCACCCCTGCATGCCTGAGATGAAGCCTACTTGGTCATGGTGGATGATAGCTTTAATGTGTTCTTGGATTCAGTTTGTGAGTATTTTAGTGAATATTTTTGCATCAATGTTCATAAGCAAGATTGGACTGAAGTTCTCTTTCTTTGTTGGGTCTTTGTGTGGTTTAGATATCAAAGTGATTGTGGCCTCATAGAATGAGGTTGGTAACATTCCTTCTGTTTCCATTTTGTGGAATCATTTAAAGAATATTGGTGTTAGCTCTTCTTTGAAGGTCTGGTAGAATTCTGCACTGAAACCATCTTGTCCTGGGCTTTTTTTGGATGGGAGACTTTTGATAACAGCTTTTATTTCCTTAGCAGATATAGGATTATGTAATTTATTTACTTGATCTTGATTCAGCTTTGGTAAATGGAACCTATCAAGAAAATTGTCCATTTCATTTACATTTTCAAATTTTGTTTTTTATAGGCTTTTGAAGTTGGATTTAATGATTCCTTGTATTTCCTCAGTATCTGTTGTTCTATCTCCCTTTTCATTTCTGAATTTGTTGATTTAGACAGTGTCCCTTTGCCTTTTAGTTAGTATGGCTAACGGTTTGCCTGTCCTGTTGATTTTCTCAAAGAACCAACTCTTGGTTTCATTGATTATTTGAAATGTTCTCTTTGTTTCTAATGTATTGATTTCAGCCCTGAGCTTGATTATTTCCAGAAGTTTACTCCTCTTGGATGTGTCTGCTTCTTTATTTTCTAGTGCTTTCAGGTGTGCCATTAAGTTGCTTGTATAAGATACCTCGAATTTTCTGTATTTTTGTCAGGTAAATAAGACACGTTTTCAAATGATTATTTTTCAGTGTTTTATTTTGATATTGAGAGAAAAAAAATCAATGTATTCAATTGTTAACCAGATTCATTCAGTGTTGCTGGCTAGTGGATGAGTAACACTTATTATGGAAGTACACATCCCATTTAGCTTCCCCTCATTTGAGAAACGTTATGCATAATATACACATATTTTTGGTATAAGTAAATCTAATTTTCTGTAAAATAAGAGAAGCAACAACCAGATATAAACCCAATGAGGCTGATGTATATTTAATTTTCAAAACCCGTGTGTTTATTTATTCATCTATTCCTCTTTCCCTCAGGAAGATCTCCAAGCTCAGGATACTTTCCTTATTTGATCTGTAAAGATTGCAAATTGTTTTGTGTATTCTGAAAAAGAAAGATTTAATTCTTTAAGCCCCAATTTGCTTGATGAAATTATGTACCTAATGTTGCAAAATGTATGCAAGCATAAGAATAATTTCCCTTTCTCTTGAACAAGATAATTTTTCCTGAATATAATGTTTGCAAATAGACCTTTTTTTAAAATTCAAACAAGTAATCAGGTTTTATGTAATCCTTTGCTTAGGTGAAAGCCTAATCATATATTTAACAGGAGCTTTAAGTTTATAGAATACTAAAACGAGAATATAGCTTAAAGGTAATCTAGTGAATTCTCTCATTTTCATATGGAAAAAGTAAAGTCCAGAAAGGTTAATTAAATTGCACTAAAGCACTAAGCAATAACATACATCACCTATTTCAGAGGATTTGCTTTTTAAAAATTTTATTTCAGTGTGTGTGTATATGCATGTGTGTATTTACAATCGTTTGTGTGAATGTGAACATTCCACGGTGCATGTACGTAGACCAGAGGACAACACTGTGGAACTGATTCTCTCCTACTTTTACACAGTTTTGAGGGATCAAACATAGGTCTCAGGCTGGCATAGCAGGTGCATTTACGCTCTGAACAGTTCACACATACATATGCAAAGCAATGTTTATTTCGGAAAAAACCAACTAACATTCTTCTAGAAAGCATGATGTTAACTAGCCAAAATTCTAAATCATTTAAATTCAATGATACAGTTGAGATTTGGAGTACAATAGTATAAAGATACAAGGCCCCATGTATTTGAGGCTGACCTTGAATGTGCAGCTGACTCCTTGATCCTCCGGCCTTTGCCTCCCAAGTGCCTATACTACCATGCCCATGGAGAAGTTTTAATCAAATTTTGTACTTTGTGTTTATTATAGAAAAATCACTACAAAACATCTCAAATTTTGCCACATTGACAACCATCTTTGCATTATTAAATGATAGAAATGGAAGGAATTTCTGCTTTGAGATACACAAATGTATTTCTGTGAGAGGCTGTCTACATCTAGGAACACAGTGGAAGCTGGAGCTTTATAGAATAGAAGAACTATCCAGTGAAGAAACACTTGGTGCAATTTTTGGTTCCTAAGTGTATATCAAGGTCACAACCCTAACTATACTGGATGCCACATAATTTCTCACTGCTATGCACTGTAACAGGTTAAAAGCCAGTTTATAAGTATCACTGGTAAATCTGTAAAAGATTATGTTTTTAAAAATGCCAACTGTAGTATTTTTATATGTGATAAAATGAGAGATAATAGACATCCTTTTTGTACACAGAATTACTATGGTTATATCAATCAAAACTCTTGTGATTGAGATGTATGATGAACAACCTATAGTTTCATGGAACACATTATGATTCATGGAACAGCTAGTGAACAAATCATGGTTATTTTAAGTTGGGTATCTGTGAAACATAAAATGATTAAATGTCACCTGCCACTTTAAGAAAAGCAGCTGTCAATACTTGTTGCTAATGATAAACATCGAGCTTTCAAGTAAAAGTTAAAATTGGATAAATTTTATACAAGCTTTAGTGTTTCTATTGATCTATTTTTTAAAAAATGATCATAAGCAACTTGGAGAGGAATGGGCTGAGTTTGTATTATAACTCCCAAGTCACAATCCAGCTCTGAAGTAAGTCAGGGCACAAACTCAAGGCAGGAATCCAGAGGCAGGAACTGAAACAGAAACCATGGGGGGACACTACTTGCTAGATTGTACCTATGGCTCGCTCACTCAGCCACTCTCTTATACAACTCAGAATCATTTGTGTTGGCCCTCCATTGTTAATTTGCACTCAAGAAAATTTCTTATAGACTTGTTTACAGGCAATCTGATGGAAGATCATATTAAGTTCCAATAAATCCCATTTAATATTCCTCTTCCTATTTGACTGTAATTTATGTAAATTGAGAAAAAAACTAACCAGGTCATGATTTAAAATTTACTTCATATTATAGTTGTTTTTGGCTAGGTTTGCAAGCTAATGTTCTAGGAGGGAGTTACAAATGACTTTTGCAGATGTAGGATTATTTTAAATATTTGCACCAATTCTGTGCAATATTCTGGGCAGACTGAGTCTAACTTTCATCAAATTCTTATAAGCCATTCCAAAGGCAAAATATGAGATGAAATCATACATTTGCATAAAAAGCAGAGAAATAAAGCAAAAGCAACAATGTGAAAAATAATTATTGTTAATTTATGAGGTACTAAGTTCTTTACTAAATTATATCATATAATCAAATTAAAAATTCTGTGAGGGGAGTATCATATTGACCATATTGTTCATAATTGTTCTTAAACTGAGATAAGAAAATATGTTCTGCAAATTTTAGTGACCTGAAAGTCACATAACTAGTCAGTACTTGAGCTGGAATTTGAAAACTATCACTCAAGTATTGAATTAATCATGTTGAAGTTTCAATAACTTCAAGTGACAACTATGCTACTGCTTCTCAAATTGTAGAGCTCATGTCATTTGCTTCTTTGTTGTTGCTAATACTCTGGTGATATGTCAAGATACTTTTAATGGTCTCAGAATGTTTTAGTTAATGTTCTATTGCTGTGAGCAGACACAGTGATCATGGCAACGCTTATAAAGCAAAGCATTTAATTGGGGCTAGCTTATAGTTTCAGAAGTTTAGTACATTATCAGCATGGCAGAAAGCACAGTGGCATGTGGGAAGACATGGTGCTGGAGAAGGACCTGAAAGGTCTACATCCAAATTCCCATGCAGCAAGAGGAAAAAGCCACTGTGACTAGTTTGAACTTTTGAAATCCTAACAAGCACCCCAGTTACATCTTTCTTCCAACAAGGCTACACCTACCCCAACAAGGCCACATCTTCTAATTCTTTTAAATAATTCTACTCCCTAAGCCTTTACATATATGAAGGCCATTCTTTTCTTTTAATTTAATTTAAATTTATTAATTACACTTTATTCATTTTGTATCCCCCCATAAGCCCATCCCTCCTCTCCTCCCCGTCCTACCCTCCCTCCCCCTTCTTCAAGCATGCCCCTCCCCAAGTCCACTGATAGGGGAGGTCCTCCTCTTCTTCCTTCTGATCTTAGTCTATCAGATCTCATCAGGAATGGCTGCATTGTCATCTTCTGTGGCCTGGTAAGGCTGCATCCCACTCAGGGGGAGGAGATCAAAGAGCAAGCCAATCAGATTATGTCAGGGGCAGTCCCTCTTCCCATTACTATAGAACCCACTTGGACACTAAAATGCCATGGGCTACATCTGTGCAGGGGTTCTAGGTTATCTCCATGCCTGGTACTTGGTTGGAATATGAGTCTCTTGGGAAGACCCCTGTGTTCAAATTTTCTGGTTCTGTTGCTCTCCTTGTGGGGTTCCTGTCCTCTCCAGATCTTACTATTTCCCTCTTTTTTCATAAGATTCCATGCACAGTCCTCAACAGTTGGCCATAAGTCTCAGCGTCTGCTTTGATAGTCTGCAGGGCAGAGCTTTTCAGAGGCCCTTTGTGGCAGGTTCCTAGGTTGTTTCCTGTTTTCTTCTTCTGATGTCTATCCTTTTTGCCTTTCGCAATAGGGATTGAGCATTTTAGTCAGGGTCCTCTCTCTTGATTAGTTTCTTTACATGTACAGATTTTAGTAGGTATATCCTATGTTATATGTCTTATTCAAATCACCACAGAGAGTGTTAGAAGCAACTTCAGACTTTATGTATTTATTTGGTTGATCATTTAGATTATCATAACAAATATATTTTGGATTTTTTTAATATTTTAATTAAAACATGGAATTATTCGGCTGAAGAGATGGTTCAATGGTTAAGACTCATTGCTGTTCTTGAAGAGGACCCAAGTTAAGTTCTCAGCACCTACAGTGGCTTACAACTGTCTGTAATTCTGTCTTCAGAGGATCCAATCCTCTTTTCTGACCTCCTCTGGGGATCAGACACATACATGGTACAGACAGATACATGCAGATAAACATTTTTACACATAAGAGAGATAGATAGATACATACATACATACATACATACATACACACATAGAAATATGTGTGTGTTACGTTCTTTCCTCCATCTGTTTCCTCTGTCTACTGACTCCAGTGTCTCACATTTATGTTTTTTCTTTAATTATTGCTTTTACACACACACACACTATATATATATATATATCAGAGTCCATTTAATGTTGATTTTATGTCTACACATTAGGACTGACCACTTGATATTTGATAGCCGCCAATTAACCAATTAGTGGCCTCATCCTTCAGGAAGACTAATTCTCTCTCTCTCTCTCTCTCTCTCTCTCTCTCTCTCTCTCTCTCTCTCCCTTTCTCTCTTTCTCTAAAGACCTTAATTGTTTGTAGCTCTTCATTTAGGGTTACGACTCTTTGAGAATTCCTCATCCAGTGTCCCCCCCATCAGTGGACTTGGAAAGGGGCACGGTGGAGATGAGGGAGGGAGGGAGGGAGGGACTGGGAGGGAATGAGGGATCGGGACACGGCTGGGATACAGAGTTAATAAAATGTAACTGATAAAAAAAAATAAAATAAAAAAAAAGAAAGACACTGGAGTTAAAAATACATTAAAAAAAAAAAGAATTCCTCATCCAGTTGAAATGTGAATTTGTAATGGATTTGTTTAGGTCTTATTTAAGCAACCATACTCTTGAGATTCCATGCATATAGTTTTCCTGTCCTATCTAGAAGGCACAATATTATATCAGACTTTCTTTTTTTTATTTTTTTTATTATTTTTTTTATCAGTTACATTTTATTAACTCTGTATCCCAGCCGTGTCCCGATCCCTCATACCCTCCCAGTCCCTCCCTCATCTCCACCGTGCCCCTTTCCAAGTCCACTGATAGGGGGGACCTCCTCCCCATTCATCTTATCCTGTTTTATCAGGTATCTTCAGGACTGGCTGCAAAGCCCTCCTCTGTGGCCTAACAGGACTGCTCCTCCCTTCGGGGGTGGGGAGACCAAAGAGCCAGTCATTGAGTTCCTGTTAGAAATAGTCCCTGTTCCCCTCACTTTGGGAAACCAATTGGTTACTGAGCTACCACAGGCTACATCTGAGTGGAGGTTCTAGGTTATATCCATACATGGTCCTTGGTTGAATGTCAGTCTCAGAAAAGACCCTGTGCCCAGATATATTTGGTCCTTGTGGAGCTCCTATCCTTTCCCCATCAGACTAACTCCCCTTCTTTCTTATGATTCCCTGTACTCTGCCAAAGGTTTGGTCATGAGTCTTTGCTTTGAAAACACTGCTAGTTAGAGTCTTTCAGATGCGCTCAGTAGACTCCTGTCATACGTTCAATGCACATCCCATCTGTCTTTCTAAATGAGGATTGATCATCTTACCCCATGTCCGCTCAATTGATTATCTTTTTTAGGTGTATAGATTTCATTATGTTTATCATATCTTATAGGTCTATATAAGTGAGTATATCCCATGTTTGTCTTTCTCCTTCTGGGTGTTGTTTTGAAATAAGGCCTCACTGTGTAGCCCTGGCTGGCCTGGAACACACTATGTTGATCAAACTAGCCTGAAACTCATAAAGATCTGCCTCTGTCTCCCTCCATAATTCTTGGATTAAATTTGTGTGCCACTTTGCTCCACCTATTTTGGGTTATTTGGATGATCACCTTATAAGAGACACTGCTAGTATTTTGCTTAGTCCTCCTGCTTTAGCCTCCTAGATGCTAGGTTTATAAATGGAACTACAATATCTAGCACATACATTTATTTTTACTTCTGTGGCCTGAATACTTGGTGTGATATCCAAAAACTCAGTGTCAAGGGCAATGCCCAGGAGATTTCTCCTGATGTTCTTTTTCAGGAGTTCTTGTAATGGCTATTCTTGGTTGTCAACTTGACTACATCTGGAATTAATTAAAACCCAAATGGCTTGGTACACCTGTGGGGGAGTCTTTTCTTTTTTTTGGGAGGGTGGGGAGGTGAGACAGGGTTTCTCTTTTAAAGCTAGGGATTTTTCTAAATTAAATCATCTGAAGTGGGACTTTACTCCAGATCTCTTGGGGTGGGAAGATCCACTTTTAATCTGGGCCACACTTGCCTGTTGGCAGCCTGTATAAAGGACATAGAAGAAGGAAGCTGGTTTTCTCTTTGCCTGCTTGCTGTCATTCTGAATAGAAAGTCTATTCCTTCACTGGCATTAGAGCTTACTTCTTCAGGATTCTGGCATATACTGAAGATCAGCCGAGATATCCAGATTCATGGACTGAACAACTACTGGATTCTTGGACTTTCCATTGGCAGACAGCCATTGTTGGACTAACTGGACTACAGCTCATAGTCCAGAATGGGTAGTAGAGGAAGGTAGATATAAATACCAGCTAAGTTCATGTAACCAGTTGCATTAAATGAAAAAATAATAAATCTTAAAAAAGAAAAAAAATCATTGAAGTTTTGACATGCATTCTATTAAATCTTTATATTTGGGGGGGTTGTATGGGTATTTAAAGTATTAATTAAATTATTGAGATGTAGGAGCACATGACCTTTCTGCATATTTGTGTATTTATTTTGTTCTTTCATCAATTTTTTTCATATACCCCACTCCCCCCCTCCTTCCTGCCTCTCTGGTTTTATAAAGATCATGTCACTGTGGCTAAGCTGTCCTGGAATTCACTAATGTAGCATAGGATAGGTTTGCACTTGCAGCCACCTTCTCTCTTCAACCTCATGTGTTCTGGGATTCCAGGTCTGAGCAACTGTGACTAGATCAACACTTCATGCTTTTCATGTCTCAATTTTCAAAAAATTTCATTTACTTCATTAGATTCATTTCTGGGTAATTTTTTTTCTTATTTTTATGGTATTTCTAATAGGACCCATTTTTTTTTCTTTTCCTGCTGGATCATTCATTATTTGTGTATAAAATGGCATCTGATTTTGTATGTATATTTTTTAAAGTGCAACTTTTCTGAACTCGCTGATTAGTTGTAAAAATTTTTTTTTGTCATTTGCAAAAAAAAAAAAAAAAAAAAGGAGATAGATCTCATTTTTTCTTTCCAGTTTGGATTTTGTTGTTCCTTTGGTGCTGTTTTATTGCTCTTGTATTTCTACTAGAATGTTGAATGATACCATTGGCAAGAATGGGGTTCCTTGATTTGTACTGAATCTAATAAAAAAAAGCTTTAGTCTTTCCTCATTGTTTATGACATTAACAATATTTATTCATAAATAGCTTTTATTATGTTGAATAACTTTTTCTTCTATACTGACATTGTTGAAAGTTTTCTTTTTTCTCAAAAAAGAAAGAAATATTGTTAGACACATTCAACCTAACAGTCTTTTTTGAATAAAACTCTCAACAATTTCAGTACAAAGAAAAATGTTCTCCAACATAGTAAACTATGTTTATAAAAACTTGTAGCTAATATTGTCAATGATGAGAAGAGGTCCCAATCTTAAGACTAGCAGGGCAACACAAACTGACCTCCAGTGTTAAAAAATTAAAAATGAATAGTCTCAAAGTCTGATAGGAAAGAATGGGAGTGTTGAGCTTGTCGTAAGGGGAAAAGTTGAAGTGAAAAATCTTCAAAATGAAGATTGTATGGAATTCTCCAAGAATTGAAAAAAAAAACATTTTAAATACTTGGGATTTTATGTTGAGGTCTTTGATCCATTTGGACTTTAGTTTTGTGCAGGGTGATAAATATGGATCTATTTTCATTTTTCTGCATGTGGACATCCAGTTGGACCAGCACCATTTGTTGAAGATGCTGTCTTTTTTCCATTGAATGGTTTTGGCTTCTTTGCCAAAAATCAAGTATTCATAGGTGTGTGGGTTTATTTCTGGGTCTTCTATTTGATTCCATTGATACACCATTCTATTTCTATGCCAATATCATGCAGTTTTTATTACTATTGCTCTGTACTACAGCTGAGATCAGGGATGGAGATGCCTCCAGATGATTTGCTGTTGTACAGGTTTGTTTTAGCAATTGTGGGTTTTTTTTTTCCATATGAAGTTGAGGATTTTTTTGTCAAGGTCTGTAAAGACTTATGTTGGTATTTTGATGGGAATTGCATTGAATCTGTAGATTGCTTTTGGCAGGATGGGCATTTTCACTATGTTAATCCTACCGATCCATGAGCATGGGAGATCTTTTCATCTTCTGATATCTTCTTCAGTTTCTTCAGAGACTTGAAGTTTTTTTCAAACAGGTCTTTCATTTGCTTGGTTAGAGTCATACTACATCAGTTAGAAGAAAAAGTAGGGAAGAGCCTAGATAGATGGAACGTTGAAAGGCTTGCCCTTGTCCAGGTTTTGTGCAGACTACCATGACTGCATTCAGTTCACAAATACAATAGCCATACCGTCTTTAGAAAACAGCATTTCACAGAACTTCCTCCCATCCTTCTGGTTTTTCATTCTTCTCCTTCTTCTTAAATGTTCTCAGAGCCATTGGATTGGGTGTGATATAAAGATCTCATTTAAAGATAAACACTCAGCAGTCACTTATTCCTAGCAATTTGATCAATTAACTCCTGCTCACTGAAAATAGAAGCTTCTTTGTCTTCGAAACTAACATTCATTTTATTATTTTTGATGGTAATCAAAACAACACTTAACAATAAATCATGTCTTAACTTAAACTCAAAACAATTCATGAATGTGCTGCCTCCCTTGGCCAGTGTCTGAGCGTGCTCTACAACAATCCAGGCACATAGACACAGAGCTTCTTCCTCTCCTGCTCTGTGCAGCTTCATCGCCGAGGATGAGGTTGAGTGGATGAGACAAGCTGGACTACTTACTCCTGACCCGTGCATCAGAGAACTGAAGAAGCCAGGCCAGGAGAGCACCTGGAGAAAGTTCATCTGGAAGAAATGCTGAGGCTTTCACAGGAGAACAAGAAACAGAAGCTTCTTTAACCAAAGTTGAGTGAAGGACTAATTTTTGGATATAAGCATAAATATTTTTAGAGAGCATCTGAACAACATATTCGTTTAGCACATAACTGTAACGGACCTCTTAGGGCTTTTGCCGTCCTCAGTTATAGGCTTTTAATAAGATTTACATTACCAGGTGTGAATTTATTCCTATAGATAGGACTTCAAATTCAACCAGAATGCATTTGGTCTTCCACATAGCAGTCATGCCATTATTGCAGCAATCAGTACATATTGTTTGGTGGATATGTATTGTGGCATCAGAGTACACCACTTGATATATCCATTGATGGTCCCCAACTCCACCCCCCAGCAGCTTTCACAATGCCTTGTGACACAATGAAAGCTAGCTAGCAGAGAACTTTATAGTTCCATACCACCTTGATTTCTCTAAGTTCTAAAATCAAAAAATATGGTATTCAAGTATGGTTACTGAGAATGGTGCCAATAGCCTGTATTGTTTTGGAGGACTTTGATGCCTCTATGACTAATAGCTCAAAGGGAAGTATCCCATGCCTAGAAATCGGATTTTTATTTAATAACCCATGGATTATGAGAGCAGCATTATACACACAAACAGAATACCTCCACTCAAACTTCTTTTTTTCCATCATATATATGTACATAGATGCAATTGATCTACTTAGGCTTTCTGTTTCTTCCTGACAAAATTTTAGTATATATATATATATATTAGTGTATATATATACAATATATATATTTTTTGTGTATATATATATACACAAAATTTTAGTGTATATATATATATATATGTATATATATATACTTTGGAATCTTATGTGTTTTGAAAGTGTTCCATGATGATAATTATTTTTGGAGAACAATGTACATGAGTACTGTCTTTATATTATACCTTTTCCCCATCCAAGTCCTCCCACCCTATCAACTTTATGACATCTTCTTTTCCAAGTATAATATATTATATATGATTATATATAAATACAACCTACTGAGTCCACTTAGTCTATTACAAATCCTAGTCCTGAACATGATGATTTTGAAGTACATAGCAGAATTATATATTATATGTAATAAACATTCCATCATTATCTTTAAATGATATGAACTATTTTAACACATTAAAGTAGCTATATCACACCTAAAAATTAGTAGCCTCTTACAGTCATCAAATGACCACTGTCAAGTTCACAAAATTATAATACTTTTAATATTTGTTCATGTGAATTGGCATGCATGTAAATAAAGTCCATATATTGACACATGTTAAATATCACTCATCTCTTTAATGGGTTGATTTCCTGCCCATTTTCCTTTTTCATATTATATTTTACAGTATATGTACTGAAAATCTAAGACATTTGCCTCATAGAATTTCCTAATTGTATCTCAGAGTTGTAATTTAATATGTTCTTCTGCCCTCTTCATTTCCAAAAAAAGGAAGATCCAAAGACTTTATCAGATTCAAGTTTGATTTTTCATTCATTCATCATTAATAATTCATTCATTCATTCATTCATGTATGCTCCTGTGCATGTGCCACTGCTCACACAAGGAGGCCAGAGGACATCTTGTTAAAATTGGTTCCACTCTCCTTCCACTATGTGGGTCCCTAAAATAAAACAGGTGTTTAGATTTGGGAGCAAGTGCCTTCACTAGCTGAGCCATCTCACCAAACCCTTAAGTTTATTTTTATTTTCCAAACCCTTAAGTTTATTATTTATTCTAGATAAGAATACTTCATAGGTGGTGCTATGGTATTTTTTGAGACAGAATCTCTATGTAGTTTTGTCTGTCCTGGAATTCACAATGTGGGCAGGCTGACTCAAACTCACAGAGATCCTCTTGTGTTTGCCTCCTGAGTTCTGGGATTAAATTTGTACATCACCATGCTCAGCTGGTGCTATATTCTTACATCAGAGACATACATTGTATTTCTGTCTATCATTTTGACATGCTAATAGCTGTTTATGTTAAAATATGTATAGCCATCAATAGAATATTATTAAAACTCTGTGATATTCCAGTTCCAACATTCTTTTTTATTTAATCTGGATTACTTCTATAAAGAGAACCTTCACTTCATCTAATGTCTGGCTGTACTGAGATTTTATTAAGGAGAGGCAGTATGCCAAATCTTATTTTTCTCATCATTTTTCATAATTGGTTTGTATACTAGCTGCTTCCAATTTTGATCATTTGTACCCTTTTAAATTTACTATGATCTACTTGACTGATATATTTTGATTCATGACAGTTATTGCCATTATGGATGCTGAAATTGTTCTTCTTTGACATATGGAGTTTCTTCAGTTTGGCTACTAAGTCATTTTGAAATATTCCCTAGTAGAGTAATTATAGCTTCCTTATTTTTGTTATGACAAGACGTTACAGGCTCATCTTGTACATTTCTTGCCCTGGACCTTCGTTTTCAAATAAGTGTCTCAATTTAGAGAGAAAAATTTCTTTCAAGACCATAATCTAGGTAAATAACAGTGCTCCTTGTTCCTGTGTTGGCCATTATTTTTAGGTCTTTTCAGTGGACAGAGCTGTGGATGTTTTTTGAAAGTTTATAATGCTATATAAAATTCAAACCTCAGGCTAAAAGTTTTTTTTTTGTTTTTTTGTTGCTTTTTTTTTTCAATGCAGTTTATTCAGGAACCTTGAACAATCCTCGGACCCTGGGGAAAGCCAGCCCACAGCTTAAATAGCCTCTGGGTAGCCAACCCAGGCGTGCCACGTGGGCAATGCAGATAGGTCCACATACATGGAAGCAAGCCAGATCCTCAGCCTTAGCCAAATGTGGAATTGTTCGTGACAGAGAGCACTCACCATCGGGAAGGTGGAAGGAAGAAACCAGCTCCATCTTTAAGGCATAGCATTCCGCAGCTCTCTACAGTTCCCCCTTTTTGTTTTAGACGCATCAGGCAAGAGTAGAGGTCTGATCTCTGATATTAGAAATAAATTGGGACTTTGTACCGATGTTCATTTAGGTGTCATCCACCCAAAGAGCATCAGACCCGTCTGATACCTTTTTCTCAGGGGCGGGACCTGGGGCATCAAAAGTTTTAAATTAACCTCTTTGATCTTGTATGTGTATCTGCTTCTCCAATGTTAAAACTATAATTCTTGAAAAAAATAAAAATATAATTCTTGGTTACCAGGAGTAATAGAACAATATTTATTTGAATTTATTGGTCTATGAATTGGCAGTTTATTTTTCTACTCTATTTTATGAGTAATTGCTTTCAGGTGGGCACACGTCTTTAATCCCAGCATTTGGGGAGGCAGAAGTAGGCAGATCTCTGTGGGTTCAAGGCCAGCCTAGTCTACCAAGAGAGTCTAGGACATCTAAGGATACATGAAGAAATCCTGTATGAAAAAGAAAGAAAGAAAGAAAGAAAGAAAGAAAGAAAGAAAGAAAGAAAGAAAGAAAGAAGGAGAGAGAGAGAAAAAGAGCAATTGGTCTCTTTATTTGTAGAATTAGGTTTATATATTAGAAATATTAAAACTTTCTTGACAGTATAGGCTGAATTTTGTCTATTTTTCTTCTTATGGAATGTTTCTCATGCAGAATTCCAAATATATAATCAAGTTTATAAATTACTATTTCCCTTCCTAACTCTGGCTTTTGTCATAACTAGAAAAAAATTGTCACCATTCCCAAATCATAATGTAATTTACCTATATATCATTAGTAGATACATGATTTTAGTTTTGCATTTAAATTTATGATACATGCACACTTTATCTCACTGTACATCCACAGCTCTGTCCACTGAAAATACCTAAAAGTAATGGCCAACACAGGAACAAGGAGCACTGCTATTGCCCAGATTTTGGTCTTGAAAAAAATGTTTTCTCTAAAATGAGACACTTATTTGAAAATTAAGGTTCAGGGCAGGGAATGTACATTTTGCAGAATAGAGGTGTATTTTATCTACCATATATGAGTTTCCAGTGAACCATTTGCCAATCATTAATTGGCCTATCTAGATGTGGTGGTTCACACCTATAATTCCAGCACTTGGGAGATCAATTTACATTCATCCCCAGTTACAATTTTATGCCTAGCCTAGGCTATCTGAGACCCTAAGAAAAGAAAACGTCCATGTTCTGCATACTAAATTAAGTCACCACCATAGTTCATTCCTAGAGAATTTTCCAGAACCCTATTACCTTTCAACATGGCCAGACTCTACATTACCCCCACAGGGCAGAATGAATGAGCTTGTATATTAACCTGTCAGATATAGACTATAATGATTCATAAAACTTGCTGACAAACTAAACGTTAGGGGATGTAACATAGTGGCGCATTTTTTCTTCCTAGAATCGTGCACCCAAAAAAGTTCTGGATATATATATATATATATATATATATATATATATATATATATATATGTGTGTGTGTGTGTGTGTGTGTGTGTGTGTGTGTGTGTGTGTGTAGCTAATCTGATTAACAGAAAACCCATTATTGGCTTCCTGCTCTCTTCCTGGCTTGTCAAATGACTAGCCCCTTGCTTTTCTATTACATTGTAATGGATCTCTACTTAAAATGAGACTATTCCCATCATGAGGAACTTTCCATAAACTAATTAGTTACCCCTCCCCCAAGACCTTCTTTCCACAAATTATACTGGGGGTTTGAACAATTGTAGCTATAAGCTTCCTTCTTAGAATTACATTTGCTATATTCCAAAGGTTTTAGCAGGTTGTGCTTTTGGGTTTTTCTCTGTTTCTTTGTTTGGTTTTTGTTGTTGTTGTTTTCAGGAATTTTTGACATTCCCTCACTGTTCTTTCAATGACTAGTCATTCAAGAGTGTAGTGTTCCATCACCATGTATTTTGTGATTTTTCTTACTATTGACTTCTGTTTCTATTTCATTATGACCTGATAAAAATAAAATAAACAAATTATTTTTTTATTTTTTAATCACTTTGTCACCTACAATGTGGTATATTTTGAAGAAAGTTTTGTGGGATGTTAAGAATAATTGATATTCTTCAGTTGTTTCTAAGTCTATTTCATTTATGATGCAGGTTAGTTTCTCAGTCTCTTGATTTTTGTTTAGATACCTTATTTATTGATTAGATTTTGTTGTTGAAACCCACCAACAATTTTTGTTTTTTGGCCTGTCTTTTTTCCTAATAGTGTTTGTTTTAAGAAATTGCATCGTTCGGTGTTTATTGCATAAATATTTGATATTATTTTATTTGGGGGTTATTCCCATTATTAAAACTGTATTTTGTTTGGCTGATTTTTTTCTGAAGTGTAGTTTTTCAGATAAAATAATGGCTATTCCTTCTAGTTTTCAGATTCCAGTTGTTTCAACTTCTACTTGTTTTGCTTTTTTTAATTTTAATTTTTTTATTATTAGTTACATTTTATTAACTCTGTATCCAAGCTGTATCCCACTCCCTCATTCCCTCCCAACCCTTCCCTCCCTCATCTCCTCCCTGCCCCTTTCCAACTCCACTGATTGGGGAAGACCTCCTCCCTTTTCATCTGAACTTGTTTTATCAGGTATCTTCAGGAATGGCTTCAAAGTCCTCCTCTGTGGCCTAGCAGGACTGCTCCTCCCTTGGGGGGTGAGGAGATCAAATAGCCTTCCATTGAGTTCCTGTCAGAAATAGTCCCTGTTCCCCTTACTATGGAAAACGAATTGGTTACTGAACTACCAGGGGCTACATCTGAGCAGAGGTTCTAGGTTATATCCATACATAGTCCTTGGTGGAGTGTCAGTCTCAGAAAAGACCCCTGTGCTCAGGTATATTTGGTCCTTGTGGAGCTCCTATCCTTTCCCCATCATACTAACTCCCTCTTCTTTCTTATGATTTCCTGCACTTTGACGAAGGTTTGGTTATGAGTCTTAGTATCTGCTTTGATACACTGCTAGGTAGAGTCTTTCAGAGGCCCTCTGTGATAGGCTCCTGTCTTGTTACTTGTTTTCTCCTATGTCCAATGCACATACCATTTGTCTTTCTAAGTGAGAATTGATCATCTTACCCTGGGTCCTTTCTCTTATTTATCTTCTTTAGGTGTATAGACTCCATTATGTTTATCATATCTTATAGGTGTATATGAATGAGTATATACCATGTGTGTCTTTCTCCTTCTGGGATACCTCACTCAGAATGATCTTTTCTAGAGCCCACCATTTGCCTGCAAATTTCATGATTTGCTCGTTTTTGATTGCTGAGTAGTATTCCTTTGCATAAAAATACCACAATTTCTGTATCCATTCCTTGTTGATGGACATCTGGGTTGTTTCCAGGTTCTGGCTATTACAAATAAAGCTGCTACAAACATGGTTGAGCAAATGTCCTTGTGTGCTTGAGCATCTTTTGGATATATGCCTAGGAGTGGTATATGCCTAGGAGTGCCAAGCTGCATCTTGAGGAAGCACTATTCCTAATTGTCTGAGAAAGTGCAATATTGGCTTCCAAAGTGGTTGTACCAGTTTACATTCCCACCAGTAATGGAAGTTCCCTTTTCTCCACAACCTCCCTAGCATGTGTTGTCTACTTGTTTTTCATCCTTTGATTTCCAGTCACTATTTCTTTGCTAATTAGGTGTGTCTCAGACAGGCAACAGCTGGCTGTGGTATGTTTCTTTTTTCTTTTTGTTTTTCTTCTTTTTCTTTCTTTCTTTCTTTCTTTCTTTCTTTCTTTCTTTCTTTCTTTCTTTCTTTCTTTCTTTCTTTCTTTCTTTCTTTCTTTCTTTTTTGAGACAGGATTTCACTGAGTAGTCTTGGCTGTCCTAGACTCTGTAGACCAGGCTGGCCTTGAACTCACAGGGATCCTCCTGCCTCTGCCTCTCCAAGTTGGGGGAATAAAGCTATGTTCTACCTCACCCATCTGGCTGTAGTATTTTTTGTATCCACTAAGCTAGTTTGTGTCTTTTAATTAGAAAGTTGAGACCATTTACGTATATTCATTTTATTCAGACCTTTTTACTGATTCCTGAAATTTTGTTGGCTGTTTTCCTCATTGACTAAATTACTATTTGTTCTTTCCTTTAGTTCTTATGCATATTAGCAGCTTGCTGTCTTGCTGAGTTGAAAATGTTTGATTTTTTTCCTAGTTCTCATTTGTTTACTCTTTTTATGAATTTATTAACACTGAGAGATAATATTTTAGTTATAACTGCTAGGTTTTAAATTACTCTAGTTCTCTATGCTCATTTGTCTTTCCAAGTTTGGAAAATTTGTTCCTGCAATATCATTGTGTAGGTTTTCTTTGCTTTTGTTGGAAACTCAGCTCCTTCTACTCTGTGGGTTCTTAGGATTAGTCTTTTGATCACATCACTGTTAATGAAAGTTGTGGTTATACTTCATGCTTTCTTTTTCCCCGTGCTTCTAAATACAGCATATCCTTGCCTTTGTCTTCAACCTCTGATTTTCAAATCTGCTGGTGATCTTCTCCACTATCTTTATTTGATTGAGATACTCGTTTCCAACATTTCTATTAGTTTGCTTATTTGTTTTTTAGAATCTCAACTTGCTTGCTGAACTTCTCATCACCATTGCTAACTTTTTCCTAAGTGCTACTGACTTTCTTACCCTCGTCTTAAAATTACTTTCTTACTTCATCCATCTGCTTGTTTGAAATGGTTTTGAAATCACTAATTATTTTTAAAGCAAATGTTTGTAACTTTTGACTGACATTTCAGTGGTTTTATTATCTTCTGCTTCAGCTATGGAGGAATAATAATCTTTCAGAGCAGTGGGTGGTTCTCAACCTTCATAATGGTATGGCCTTGTAGTGCAGTTCTTTATATTATGGTGACCCAACCATAAAATTTTTTTCATTGCAGCTTCATAACTATGATTTGCTACTGTTATGAATCATAATGTAAATATCTATGTTTTCAGATGGTCTTTTGAGAGTTTTTTGACCCACAGGGCAAGAACTACTACTATAATATAAGATCTGTATTCTCACAACACCCAGTCAGGTGAGGACCTCTGAGTCCATTGTTCTCTTAACTTGGCTTACACCTAGGCCTAGCTGATGTAGCACTCTACATGCCACCATAGGCCAGAGTAGGACAAAGAGCACACCCACCTTCCCCATAGTCCAAGGCCTAGATGATGTCCTGTCTTGTAGTCTGCATTCCAGCTCTTCATAGAATCTAACAAAAATCTCATTTTTTAAAGTGTGCCCATACTTCAGGTGGATGTAACATCAAAAGACTCATGCAACATCCCTTCCTGGTGGCTGCCTAATAACGCAGTTGCACTACTCTCTTGGTACTGCTATACTTTGCTTGGGTCATGCAGCCTGCACAACAGCTTTCCCTTTGGTGTTGTCCAAACCTCCCACAATGGTCCAGGTTATTTATGACTACTTTGGCTCATGTCAACATGTGCAACAGCCCAGCAAGGTGAGTGGCCCAGATCATCAACTGCACAGGCAATCCCATACTCCCAGGCTTAGGTTAGATCCAAAGCCTATGCTTGAACCCTGAAATGTGAATAACACAGACGTGCATTCACAGGTCATGTTCACATACCCTCAGATCAGGGTGGATTTGCACACCTTTTGCACTAGATTAGCATGGAAATGCTCCAGTTCCCCACATCCCTGGCCATGACTTTACAGTGCTGGGCCTAGTGAGGACACAGATTCTGCATGCCAGTCCAATGGGGTGAGACCAACATAGACATTTGCAGCCCATCACCATAGTCCGATGCCTAGCTGGGATCAGATCATGGGCATCAGACCAGCCAGCTTTGAGACTCAGATCCCTTCTTGTTCAGGCATTACCTTCTTCCCAGGATTAGAATGGGTTCCATAAAACATTTTGCCAACCCAGAAGACTGGGTAAACCAGCTGCTCCCTTCTTGGCTCTGTCTATCCCTCCCTGGTCTAACTTGTGTTGCATAGTTATATGAATCTGACCAGTTAATTGAGGTTCTTTTGTCTCTGCGTTTCAAGAAATTTTAATCAACCCAGAATCATCGGGATCCTATTGCTCATAGTCAAACCAGCCTGGGGGATTACCTGTACCTTTCCATTCACCCATATGGTCTCCTCTTCCCACCCCTCCCCTTGTACTCTATGAACACCTGCATAGCCTCCAAGAGCATGTGCAATACCAAAGTGTTCCTGGGGTCATACAGCCTTACATATACTTACAATCCTATAGAATGACCTAGGCTCTAACCTGCCTTCTTTATCACCATTAAGACAGTGATTTTTCAACCTTCCGAATGCTGAAAGTTTTTAATATAGTTCCTTATGTTGTAGTGACTCCACCATAAAATTATTTTTGTTGCTATTTCCTAACTGTAATTTTGCTACTGTTATGAATCATAATGTAAATATTTTTGGAGATAGAGGTTTGCCAAAAAAGTCAGGATTCATGGGTTGAGAACCACTGTTTTATATGGATTAAGTTGGCTTGATTTTTTTTCAAATTTTCATGCCAATTATATTGTGGTCTGCCCAGAATTGGGGACTTCTGATATGGCTAGTGAACTGGTTTGCTTAACTCAGATAGATGCATCCATACTCCAGCTCTGCACTAAAGTAGTTTTTTTTTTTGAGGGGGTTGTTTATTTTTGCCCGCCCCCACAGGAGACAGGATTTATACCTTATCTTTTTCTCCTGTGACTACAAAGGTTCTCAGCAGATGATCACTCGTTTAGTCCAGAGAAGCAGAAGAGGTTTTTCCTGGAACCAGACTTCTGATTATTTGGTTTAATTATGTGGAGACTCAAGAGAGTACTGTATGCCCCAAATCCACCATTTACAAGCTGTTTATGTGTGTCTGTGTGTATGCACATGTTGTCTTTATTAAAACTTCTGTTATATTATTGCTTTTAATAATAATTATCATTATACCATTGTTATTAATTTATTCACATTTTTCTTTTTCTCATACTTTGTTCTCATCAGATTCTATAGTTTTTGTTGAATCTTTACATTTAGGTGCTAGCCATAGCTTTATTGAGTCATCTTACTTTCCCTTCTTTTTTCATAATAGTTTTATTGATTACTTGAGAATTGCACATCATGAACCCCATTTACACTCACTTCCAAGTCCTCCTACATCTGCCCTACCACCAATTGTTTGTCTTCTTTTTTATTTACTTATGGTATCCCAGTTATGGTAATATGACAATGATTGAAATGATGATATAATTCGCTGGAAATTTTTTGGTTTTAATGTTTTTTATGCTTCTTTTTTATAGTTTCTATAGATGTGTAATTAGGTGTTTCAGTTTATTTTTCCTCCCTGAAGTAAAGATTGGAAACATTATCCAGATTATCCCCTGGGAAATTTTGTAGTTTCTCCCCTAACTTCTCTCAGACCCTTCTCACCACCTCACCTCTGTAACCTTTCTTTTTTCTCATTAGAAAATAGTAGAGAATAAAGCATCAAAAAGGGTCTGAGAAATATTCTCTCCTTCCTCCCTCTTTCCCTGCCCTTTGTTATTTCTTAGAGACAGAGTGAGACTCTGCCTTGGAATTCACCATATACTCCAGGCTGGTATCCAGATTTCAGTTATCATTTTTCCCTCTGAGCCACAAACCACCATACTTGTTTTTTTTTCTTTTTTAGTTTTGTATAGGATTATAACACATTATTTTTCTTTTGATTTTTGTTTATTTTTCAGAGTAAGGAGTTGGGTCAGAGGAGTTTTTTTTTTTTTTTTTTTTTTTTTTGGTTATCTTTGTACTTGTTTTTCTCAAAGAGATAGTTTTTTAAGGACAGATCTTTCTATGAGAACTCCTACTTCTGTTCCCTAACTAGACCTTTGTATTTAGTCTTAAACTCTTACTGAATTTGGAGATTCTACGTTCTTTTGAAAAACTGCTCAATTTGGGGATTTTGCTTAATATATCAGGCATTGATCCAGAAAGGAGTTTCAGATGGTTACTTTCATAAGGTCATAAGGCACAGAGTGTTCCAACCTTCCAACCTTCTTTGGATCCCTTTGTTCTCTGCAAACTGGAAGCATTCCCACTCTCAGATGCTACTCTCAAACAGATCTAATTATATTTCCAGTGAATAAATATGAGCTCTTTGGGAGCCTTCAAGTTCTGATGTGTATTATTCGCTTGTACTTCATAGATGCTGATTCCTTATGCATCTGTACACCTGTTATTGATTTAATGCGTTTTTGTTTGTTTGTTTTCAACTTAAACTTGGGATTTATAAAAATGTGTCCTAAGTATGATTTCAGCTATTTTATGTGATTTAGTCTGTTTACATTCCTAATCAGTCTGGTCTTTTATGGAATTTTTATGTCTGTGCTCCTAGTAATTAAATCCATGGTCTTGCACATGCTAGGAAAACAGTATCACTGAGTTGCATCTCCAGATGTTCATTTTCTCAGATACAGTCTTGCTTTGAGATGCAGACTATGTGGTTGGCCAAAATTTCGCAATACTTCAGCCTCAGTCTCAATCTTTTAGAGTCCCATAATATTCTCAAGTTTGTTCTTTCTGTTCCATAAAGAATATCATTAAGGTTCTGATACAGTTAGCTAGCATTGAGTCTTCATAATTCTTTAGGTAATATAGATATTTTAACAATATTAATTCTTTAAAGCCAAGAACACAGGATCTTTTTGTGTCTTCTTCACTATTGTTTAGCAATACTTTATGTTTTTCAATGTCTAAATATTTTGTAATAATAGTAACTATATCTGCTTTATTTTATTGTTTGGGGAATACAGTAAATGGAATATTTTTCTTTTCTTATTTATTTCTCTATGAAAAGTGATTATATCATAGTTTTTAAAGGATTGAATAACATGATATATGTAAATAATAAACACAGTGATTGCTAATAGTAACTACTTAATAATAATGTATATTATTAAAATCTTTTAAAAAATACTCTATAAATTTTTTTGATTCATTGATGATGCTTTCCTGGGAAATCTAGTTTTGTTTTTGTCTATCAAGAACTTTTCTAATGAAAGTTGTTTTTGAAATTTAATGTCTTATTTAAAAGACCAAAACAAATTATGAAATAAAAATAAATCAAGCGTTATTTATTATTTTGTTTTTTTTTTTTTAAGACCCTATGTCATCAACTTTTTGATGAGGTCTTTATCTCTTGAAGTGGAAGTCAGATATGAACTAATTCTAAAGTGAAGGAAAATTGAAAATTTATTAAAGAAAAAAATGTATATGACAGTCTTCCCTCTAGGTGTAAGCAACCACGAAAAGAAACTCAGCCAGTTACACCTTAAGCATAGTAATCATGGGCAAAGAGAGAAACCATGTTATAGTCAGCTATGATTCCAAACCACTCTCCTGGACCACCTGGTGGACCACATGAACAACTGAATGCCAAAATCTGTTCATTTCTAATAATTCATCAGAATTCCATGAATTCTTTTCCCATCCATAGCTGACAATTGGGCAGGCCCAACTTTTGCAAGCCCAATACCAGCAGACACATCTTTTATTATGAGTTCATGAATATCATAGGCACATGCTTAGAAATAGTGTTTTGCAGTCTTTGCCTCAATCTCCTAACAATTATATTTTTCCTGTTTCCTCTTCTAAAATGTTCTCTGAACGTTTTAAGTGTGGTACTACATCTTATTTGAGGTCTGAGTGGCTCCACAATGACCACATGAGCATTAGTTAAACAGGGAAACCACTATTAGGAGTTTCATGTCTGATGCAGGATAGAAAGATGAAAAAAAAAATGTGAGTGGGAATGGGAAGAGAAGGGAGAATGGAATGGAAAACTGTCCTTTATCCTTCTCAGTCTAGTTTATGTCTCTGACTAACTGAGAGTCACAAATTCTGACATAGCTATTCAAACTAGGGCCAAGACCACCTGCATGGATTACATTTTATTTTCCAAAATAAATTATGTATGGATTTTTTGGATGGCTAGTGAACTTTTCCTAGGCCCAAGGCAAGAGTACTGACCTTCTGTGACCTATGCATGGTGATACCTCCTTTGATTTTACTAAATCTATATTTTAATGTTAAAGATTTTTATCCCATCTATAAGCATGGAAATGTCCCTCAAATACCTTAGAATTCCATTAACAAGAATAATTTTGTTTAAGTTGTTTATTTTTAACTTTATTCGTATGGGTATTTTGTCTGTACCACTTGCATGTCTGGTGCCTGTAGAGGCCAGGGGAGAGGATTGAATCTTTTTGAACTGGGGTTAAGGACAATTTTGAGCTGCCATGTGGGTTCTGAGAATTGAAACTGAATCCTTTGGAAGAATAGCCAGTGTTCTTAATTGCTGAGACATCTCTTCAGTCCCAAGAGAAAAGTCTATTGATAAGACAATAAGTGTGCCAATGTATTAAAAGTAATATTTAATTTTAGATTGCCGCTTTGAACAAAAAAAGAAAAACTTCAAAAGCCCCTAAAGCACATTTTAAACTACTGCCAAAGCAGTTAAAACATACTTTTCTTACAGCTATATATGATTCTGAGTGTGTATATTTATTTAATAAGTGCAAACTTTGTTTCATACTGCCTTTATGTTCATTTTCTCCATACAACACAAGTATTGATCACAGCAGCACCCGAATAGAGACGTCTAGTGTGAATTTCTCAGGCTACACAACCAGCAGGTTTGGACTTTATTTCCCACTGACAGAGATAATGTTCTTCAGCAAAAAACTATTCTTACTCAAGAAACATCAATTATATTCATAACTGCTTTATTCATAATAGCTATAATGTGGAAACAACCTAGATGTCCCTCAGTGGAGGAATGCATAAAGAAATTCTCTCATGTTTACACAATGGAACACTATTCAGCTATTAAAAACAAGAAAATCATGAGATTTGCAGGCAAATGGATAGAACTAGAAAATACTATCCTGAGTGAGGTAACCTGATTTTTAATTTTTATCCTTTGATAGAGAATGGAGAGAGAGAGAGAGAGTCAGGGACAAGCAAAGACACATAATAACAAAGATACAAAGAGACAAATAATGAGGGCATATTGAGTCCACTTTATTTATTTATTTATTTATCAAGTGAGGGATTCTCTGTGTAGCCTTACCTGTACTGCACTGGTTTTGTAGGCCAGGCTCATCTTGAGCCGCAGTGAATCCTCCTCCCTTCACCTCCCAGAGTATTAGGATTACAGGTATGCACCACCATACCCAGCTTATTTTTATATTTCATTTCATTTTTGAGACAAGGTCTCACTATGTAGCCCAAAGCCTGGAACTTGCTTTATAGACCAGGTTGAAGGTATGTGCTTCCACACCAGGCATCTGAAGAGTTCATTTAAAACAATTGCATCCTATCAAGATACTGACTGTCTCACAACAGCCACTGAGTTGGGCAACTCTTTTCTAGTTCTGAGACCTTTTAATGGGGAAAATACTCTTTCAGCAAGAACCCCAAATGCATTTGAGGTTTCTGAATGCTGTGAGATTGTTCTGTAGCAAGACTGGCAGTCTTTTCATTAAAGTTTCCAGGCTAACCTTGTAATATGAAGTGCCTCCTTCCCTATCATGGGGCAGGTATGGAGGTGGGGTGATGACTGAATAGAAAATGTTTGACTTCTCCAGCACTGCATCTTCTTTCTGTCTCTTTATTTTCTTAATCTGTGCTATTTATTAGTTGTACATTTATGAAGTTCCTCTCTTCCTCTTTGGAATGATGACTATTATTTTTTTCTCACATTTTTTTTTCCAGCACGTCATAGGTAACTTCTAGTCTCCCATCTTACCAAGAAGTTAGCTGAAATACATTAGATTTGGAGTTAAAGAAAAAAACTTTAAGCTAGATTTAAATTGTTTACCTTGCAAGATATGAGAAGAAATTAGTGTACCATAATTGGAAAGCCTGTATATATTTAAATAGTCTTTCATTGAGTTTTATACATGAAGGAACACAATAATATATAATGCTCATTTTTTAAAAAAATTGAAAGCTTGGCGTGGTGGAACATGCTTTTTAATCCTAGCACTAGGTGAGACAGATGCAGGCAGATCTCTGTGAGTTTGAGGCTAGCCTGGTCTACAGAGTGAGTACAGGACAGCCAATGCTACAAAGAAAAAAACTGTCTTGAAAAAAACAAAAGAAAGAAATCTGGCATTGGGTATTACTTGACCTTAGGTATTAAACCTAGGCCTTCTCCATGCCAGAGAAACACTCTTTCAATAGGCTGTATCCACAGCTTAGTCCCCTGTATCTTATAGTTCTAGTTTTCAAGGTCTTCTGAAGTTTTTTTGTTTGTTTGTTTGTTTGGCCTTCTAATATTTTTGTTTGATTCAGTGTGGTAAGAAAAGTACTTTCCACAAGTTTTGATAAAGTGCCTTTCCGGTAGCTCTTTGAATTACACAGAAATATGGTATGCTAGGGCAAACATATGTTTTGATTCAGATAATGTATATTAAGTAATTTAATTATACTTTTTTTTCATTTCAAGCAATGCATATAGTCTCTATCTCAAAACCAAACAACAAATAAATGAACATATCTTTGTCTATACCAGTGGTTCTCAACCTTCCCAGTGCTGCGACCCTTTAATAATCACCACCTCATGTGGTGATGCCAAGTATGAAATTATTTTCCTTGCTACTTCAAAATTGTATTTTTTGCTACTATTATGAGTCATAATTTTTGGAGATAAAGATTTGCCAGGGGGTCGCAACCCACAGGTTAGAACCACTGATCTATATTTTCTTCTTATAAATAGGACATTGAGAGGAAAAAAAATAATTATCATCTTATTTAGTTTAAACCATAAACTTATTCACCCACAATTTATATCTATAAGTATATACACAAAATTGTGTTATTAACATATAATAAACTTATAACCTGTGCCTTGTGTTTATAAGTTTAATAAAAGATAGTCTTGACTCAGGCCAGGAATATATTGCATCCCTGAAAGTATAACATTTGTTATGGTATACAAAGATCAGTCATATATATTACATTATATGGTTGTTACTCTAGGCAATTATCCAACAGTAAGTTCTCTGCCTTACAACCAGAGAGATCTTTAAAATATATAACCTCTTTGTTTGCCCGCTTAAAAATATCCAAGTAGTTCTTTTCCAGCTTATTAAGGATACAATTAAATTCTATACTATAATCTGCAAGGTACAGTTCATGCATGGTCCTTGGTTGATGCTTCAGTCTCAACAAACCCCTCTGGGTCCTGGTTGGTTGCCTCTGTTTTTCATGTGGAGCCCCTGTCACTTAAGGTTCCTTTTTTTTTTTTTTTTTTTTTCTCTTTCCTCCAACTATTTCCCAAGACTACCAAAGCATAAATCACTGTTTGGCTGTGAGTCTCAGCATGTTTTGTTGCTCTGCTGGGTAGAGCTTCTCAGAGGACAATTCTGACAGGTTCCTGTCTGCAAGCTTAGAAGACTTGAATGTAGGAAAAGGGTGTGTTGGGGGAAAGAGGAGGATCCAGACGGGTGTGTTGGGGAAATGAGTGGAGTTGGAGGGAGGAGTTGGGGATGATATAATCAAGATACACTGAATATACATAAAATTCTTACATAATAAATAAAAATATTCTTACAAAAGGTGTAGTCTTGCCAGGCCACAGAGGAAGATGATGCAGCCAGCTTTGATGAGACCTGATAAGCTAGGGTCATATAGAAGGGGAGGACGACCTCCCCTACCAGGGGACTAGGGAAAGAGCATAGGGGGAGAAGAGGGAGGGTGGGTGGAACTGGGAGGAGACAAGGGAGGGGGCTGCAGAGGGGATACAAAGTGAATAATTTGTGATAAATAAATAAGCAAAATCAATTAAAAAACTCCAATATGGCTCTGTCTCCAGAGCCTATTCTAATTATTCTTCTGCAGTGCTTTCAGTAGCAGAAGTGATAACACATCATGATAAGCAAGGCAATAGGGCCAAGCAGACCTAGTTTGAATTTCAGCTCTGGCATTTATCAGTTGTGTGGCCTCAGGTAATCTGAATTCTTTATGATTCAATCTTTATATGAACTATATGGATAATAAGATGTTTTGTAAGGTTATTTTGAAGATAGCATTTGTGAACTATCTGAATAATAATAGTGAAAAAAAAACCCTTTTTCCTTCCAAGTGAATGAGGTAATCATTAATTATGTCTCTTGATTTGTGGGAAAATTATAGGGGAAAAAACATGGTCCAGAGTTTTCTTGCAAAGCAGCTGAAAAATGATGGAGACTTGTGACAGATAATTAGCTTTGCTTTGCATGTGTTCCTAATGTTGCTCCTGGACCCATATAACTTTGTATTTTGTTACCTTGGAAGCTAGGGAAGATTTGGGTTAGACAAAGCTCTTTTTGATATGCAAATGATTAAAGAAAAAAATAATAATTAGATATATCAGAAATGAATTTTTGTGTGTTTCAAAGATAACCGCATTAATAATGATAACAGCTCAGTGGATGGTAGAAAATATTTAAAATCATATATCTGATAAGAGACATGTATCTATAATTTATAAAGTATTATTATGGTTCAAAAATTTAAATATATTAACCTAATTTAAAGTGTCCATCCAAATTATATATATTCTTTTCTAAAGAAGATATAGAAATGGTTAAATAAGCATATGGAAAATACTCAAATATTATTTCATACCAATTTGCATGGCTATAATTAAATTTTTTAGTGTTAAATAGAATTGCCATATAACATAAAAATCCCATGTATATATGTATATACAGACTGTATACACTGTATCCATGGAATTATTATTTTTATATTTATTTTTCTTTTATGTGTATGCCTGAATTTTTGTCTGTGTACCATTTGGAGTGCCCATGGAAGTAAGAGAAGATATTGATTCTCTTAGAACTAGCCTTGCAGAGGATTATGAGTCACCTTATGGATGCCTGAAAGCTGTTAATGTATGATCGTTTCCCAAAATTCTTAATTTAAAAAAATGTTACCAAATGGGGATTGAGTTTCAATATGAATTTGGAGGGTCCACATTCAAATTAGAGCACAGCCTTCAGAAAAATAGTTCAGTTGCTATCCCTGGAAGGCCTGCTCTTTTCTGAAGGGAAATAGAGGAGACATGGATCTGGGAGAGAGAGTAGGTGTGTTGAGGGAAGGAACAAAGAGGAGTGGAGAAAGAAAAATCATGGTCATGATGTATTGGAAACAAAAAAAATTAAATTGCTTCTTATAAAAAGAAAAATAGAGTCAAAGAAGAAAGATATGGTACTGAGACAAATTTCTATTTTTTTAAAGCTATGGGTGTACAAAGACAAGACTTATTCATAATTTGAGTAAGTATGGACATTATCAGAGAAAGACACTTTCATGAGCTTCTGAAAGATTATTAACAAGAAATAATTATGATAGAAATAGTGATGAAAGGATGTAGGATTAGACTGTTGTGTGATCATGTTTAGGAATGTGGCTATTTACGTTTGGAAAGATATTTAAGAAATGCTTTGGTAATGTCGATTAAAATGCTATAAAGCCGTATGTGATTAGAGATTAAGTATATGCCACATGTTTTATTGAGATTCTGCCAACTGTGAATATATTACCTCGCTGTCTCATTTCATCCTTTTTCAGGGTCTCCCTCTGTAGCCCTGGAACTTGTTATGTAGGCCAGGCTAGCCTTAAACTCAGAGATCCAATTAGTAGATTTTGTGATTAAAGGTGTGCACCAACACACATGGCTGTAAATTTTTATTTTTATTTTATTTATTTACTTCCATTCTTTTACATAATGGTTGAGATTTAAGGAAATTTTCATTTGGAAACCAATACCTGAGGACATTTTCATGTGAACTCACATACATACTGGAAAAGCATATATATATATATATATATATATATATATATATATATATGCCAAGATATGAAGTGGAAACATCATTTAAAAAGGAAGTTTATGATTTTGGAGGCTTTAAAAGAAAAAGTAATATAAAATACATGTTAAGGAACATGAAAATTTTGAAATTTTTATTAATTGAAACATAAAGAAAAATCTGTTCCCAAGAATGAATTACTTCAGGAAATAATTTGCCACTGTGGCAAAATTCAGAGGCCAGTTTTCCTCTAGGGAAATAACTGAATCATTTGGCTTTTAGCATTAAATTGAGAATCCAAAGACAGTCCAGTATGGAAAGCACTTACTGACTAAAGATTTAGAACATATTTGGCTCCATTTTCAGTTCATGCAGAACGTTTTCTTTTCCTTGGCTATTTACACAAGGCCTTTAGAGGAAAGTGAAGCCATTAATTTCATCACCATATAACAGTGACAAATATCCAAAGTTAAAATTTTTTTCTCACTTTCTCAGACAATTAGGAATAGTGCTACCTCAAGATCCAGCTATACCACTCCTAGGCATATATCCAAAAGATGTTCAAGTACACAACAAGGACATTTGCTTAACCATGTTTGTAGCAGCCTTATTTGTAATAGCCAGAATCTGGAAACAACCCAGATGTCCAGCAACGGAGGAATGGATACAGAAATTGTGGTATTTTTACACAATGGAATACTACTCAGCAATTAAAAACAAGGAAATCATGAATTTTGCAGACAAATGGTGGGATCTAGAAAAAAATCATCCTGAGTGAGGTATCCCAAAAGCAGAAAGACACACATGGTATATACTCACTTATCTAGACCTATAAGATAGGATAAACATATTAAAATATGTACACCTAAAGAAGATAAACAAGAAAGAAGTCCAGGGGTAAGAAGATCAATCCTCATTTAGAAAGACAAAAGGCTTGGACATTGGAAATAGGAGAAAACAAGTAACAGGACAGTATCCTACCACAGAAGGCACCTGAAAGACTCTACCTAGCAGTGTATCAAAGCAGATGCTGAGACCCATAACCAAGCCTTTGGCAGAGTGTAGGGAATCATATGAAGGAAGGAGGAATTAGTATATCCTAGAGGGGACAGGGAGCCCCACAAGGTCCAAATATATCTGAGCACAGGGGTCTTCTCTGAGACTGTTTATCCAACCAAGGACCATGCATAGATATAACCTACTAACCCTGCTCAGACATGGTAACTCACTATCCAAGTGGGTTCCCTAGTAAAGGAGACACGAATTGTTTCTGACATGAACTCATGAGCTTCCCCTCCCCCTGAGGGAGGAGCAGCCTTGCTAGGCCACAGATAAGGACAATGCAACCATTCTGAAGATACCTGATAAGCTAGGGCCAGATGGAAGGAGAGGAGGACACCCCTTCTCAGTGGACTTGGGAGGGGGCAGGGAGGAGATGAGGGAGGGAGAGGAGGATTGGGAGGGAAAGAGGGAGTGGGCTACAGCTGGGATACAAGTGAATGTATAAAATTATTTAAAAATAAAAAAAAATATTAATAAAAAATAAAACCAGGAAGAAAACAAAAAAAAAACACTGAAATAATAAACCTATCATTAAAAATTAAAAAATTCTTATAATTCATAAAATAAAAGCTGATGTAAGTTAGCAAAAAGGAGGAGATAGTGTAGAAATGAAGCTCCAGCTATTTTTCCAGCTGCATGTTTAAGCTATTTAATCAACTGATCAGTTAAGCTGGGGAGATGGCTCAGCAGTTAAGAGCAGAGTTCAATTTCCATCACCAGTACGGCAGCTCACAACAGTCTAACTCTGTTTTCAGAAGACATCCTCTCTCTTGCTTCAGAGGATACTCGACAAGCACATTGTGCACAGACAAAGCAATTATATACAAAGCATAAAATTTAAAAACATTTTAAGTGGGATTCTTTTCCTGATTTCTTTTTTCTGATAGGTTGCTATTGGTGTACAGATACATTATTAATTTTGCATGTATAATTTTGTTGTTGTTCTTCTAATTCACTTAATTTGTTTTTGGCTTCTAAAATATTTTATTTCTTTGTAGTCTTATGCCATCAGAGAATTTTTTACTTCCTTCTTTACAATTTAGATGGAGGGTTTTTTTTTTTTTTTGTTTGTTTGTTTTTGTTTTTTCCCTTTCCCTTTTATATTGATTGCTCTGGGAATGACTTAACTATGTTGACTAAAATGCTCTGGGAATGACTTAACTATGTTGACTAAAAGTGGTAAAAGTTGACATCCTGTCTTATTCTAGACCATGGAGGAAAATATTCCGACCTTTAACATTCGTCATGAATTTACTTGTTGGTTTATCACACGTGATACAAATTGAGGCAAGATATGTTCCTTCTATACCTAATTTATTGACAATTTTTGTGTTGAAGTTATGTTGGTATTTAAGCATCTTTTCAGGAACTGTTGAAGATAGGGTTTTTACATTCTGTTTAGCTAATGTATCACATTTATTTGTTTGTGTATGTTGAACCACTTTTACATCCCTTTGATAAAACCAAATTGATTCCAATGTATAATCTTCTGAAATACTGTTTAGTTAGTTTTTCTAATATTTTGTTGAAGATTTTTGCATCTGTTGACTTATAGTTTTCTTCTTCTTTCCTTTCATTCTTGTATTTAATCAAAACAATATAATATTTTTTCATTATTTTTTGTTCTGTCCTTGGCTCCTTTTGTTCAGAGGTAATATCAGCCTTCTAAGATAAAGCTTGGAAAGATTCCCTGTCCTTCAGATGTTTGGAATAGTTTGAAACCTTTTGCACTTTTGGGAGCTGGTAGTACATAAACAAACAAACAAAAAAAAAAAACTCGGAGCGCTCTCTCTCTCTCTCTATGAGACACGTACATATATTTACTTAGTTTCTTTTGTTTTCCATTTGTATAAAATACCCTTTCTACCCTTTATCCTCCTAATTGTATGTACTTAGCAATGATATGAGTCTCCACTAGCTAGCATCTTTACTTTTCATTTTTAAAAGTTCTATCTTAGTTACTTTTTCTATCACTGTGATAAGACACCATAGGCAAAGACAACGTAGGAAAAAAAGAGCTTACGTGGGGCTTACAGTTCAGGGGGTAAGTTCATGAGCTCCATGGCAGGCAGGAAGGCATGATCCTATAACAGTAGCTGATATATATATTGGTCCACAAGCATGAGGCATAGAGAGCTAAATGGGAATGGCGTGGGATGTTGAAATCCCAAAGCCTATCACTAGCGGCATACTTCCTTGAAGAAGAGAGCATCTCTTTATCCTTTCCTAACAGTTCCACCAACTGAGTACAAAGTATTCAAATATATTAGCCTACATGGCACACTCTCATTCAAACCACCACATGCCACTCCCTGGTCCCCATATGCTCGTTCATAATGAAAAGTACAACCTCAATTGTCTTTTACATTCTAAACACAGTTTAAAAGTCCACAGTATCTTTTGAGAATCAAGACCAGCTCTCAATACAACTCCCTATAAAAGGAAATTACATACTTCCAAGATACAATAACATAGAAAATCCATCCTCATTCTAAACTGGAGGAATGGGGCATAATGAAGAAATAATGAACCAAAGCAAGAATGAAACCCACCGGAGCAAATTCCAAATTCTATAGCTCTATGTCCATTGTCAAAGGGCTTAGATGACACTTCCCTTCCAGCTTTGTGGACTGCAACATACTTCTCTCTCTTGAGCTAGTTTCAATCCCTCTCTGTAGCTCTTCTTGGCAAATATCCCACTACTCTGGAATTTCCAACATCTTGGTGTCTCCAGCACAATCCATCCTCAATTTCACAGCTTCACAAAGTATCAGGCGTTCTTTTTTTTCAAATCTCACACTGGGCAATTTCCAATGATCTGTCTTGAGGTTCACTAATCCTTTGTTCTGCTTGATGTAGCTTGTTGTAGAATCCACATATTAAAATGTTAAACCTGTAATATTTTGCAGATATATGATTTATTTTGTCATTTACAATTCTTTAAGAATTTTGAATGTCTTTTGATCATATGCATGCCCATCCCTCAATTTCTACCAGAGTCTCCCCCGCTTTCCTACTTACCTTACTTCATGTTTTCTCTCATTCTTGCTCTCCTGTTCTCACTCTTGATTTCTTTTTAAACCCATTTTATTCAATTTTTGTTAGCTATGAATATGGTGCCTTCCTTGGAATGTGGTCAACATAACAGATGTTTCTGTATTAAGGAAAATTAATTGACCTTACTTCTTGCAACAGCAATAAAATCCTAGTAATTTGTCAGATAGGGTGGGTCTTCATATGTATCTCTCCTAATCTGTGCTGTGGGTTTTGTATAGCTTGAGGCATGATCATTATAAGTCCACATGCACCTGTTGTTTCTGAGAAACAATTTGCTTAAAATCATCCACCACTTCTACTTTTATAAACTTTCTGTCTTGCACTTCTGTGTTAATCCATGAGTTTGGGGGATGGGGAGAGGAATGTGTCTTACTTAGGCATTCTATTGCAATGATGGAACACCATACCCAAAAAGCAATTTGGAGGGAAAATAATTATTTGCTTTACACTTTCATATTGCTGTCCATCATCAAAGAAAGTAAGCACAGAACTGAAGCAGGGCAGGAACCTGAAAGCACAAATTGATACAAAGGCCATGGAAGGGTGCTGCTTACTGGCTTGCCTCTTATGGCCTGCTTTCTTAATAGGACCCAGGACCACTAGCCAAGGGATAGAACCATATACAATGGGCTGGGCCCTCTCCCATCAACCACTAATTAAAAATAATGTCTTATACCTGGATCTTATGGAGATATTTTCTCAATTAAGGTGTGCTCCATTCAGATAACTCTAGTTTGTGTGTTAAACTGATAGACTATACAGCAGAGGGTGTAATGTGGACTACACTCATTGAGTTCTACAGCACTGCAAAGTGTTTTTATTTCTTTGCATGTCATTGGGAGTCATTTTATTGTTACATTGCTTCAGTAGAATAGTAGTACTAGGCTTTTCTTACACTGTAGAGCCCACTACCCATCTAACCAAGGGTTCTTTCCCTTATGGTAACATCAGATATGTGTTATAGCTTGTGGAATAGGATATAATATAATCAACACATAAGTTGATTATTAAGATAGCAGTTACACCACTACTGAGTCTTTACAGGCAGGTGACATTTGGATAAGATTAATGACTATGTTTCTCCTCCAGTATCACACAAAGTGCCAGAAGAGATGAATTTTCCAGATCATACCAATTAATTTCTTCATATTCTATGACCAAAGTATGTGGCATCTTTGGCAATAGGGTCTTAATGTGAAGTTTTAGAGGGTAAGGCAATAGTCTTGTAATGTTTGGGGGCTTCTGTGGGAAGCCATTAGCCAGCAACTCAAGGATAGATAACCCATTCCTAAGTTGGGGGTTTATTGGTAGTATACAGCAACTAGTTAGGGTATTCTCTCCCTATTATATGGCAACTTCATTCAAACCTTTTTATGTGTATATATATGTATTTTAAGAAACTTCTAAAATATTAGGTTCCTATATGGGTTTTTAAAACAGGCTTTTAGTGATAGTTATCTCACCCCATATTTTCTGCTTTACCATGACTGCTGAGCTCCCATCCAATTTAACATATCCTGTCTCATTTTTCCCTGTTACTCTTTATATCACTATACTCCATTTCTCTGTCCTTAAAAGATCTAATCTTCCACTTCGCCCTTTAGTAGGCCCCTTACCTAACTTATGTGTGCATTCCAAATGAAACACACACATCTAAAAGATTAAAAGCTAATAGCAACATATGAGATAAAACATGAAATGTTTGACTTTCTGGATGTGAGTTACTTCACCCAAGATTATTGTTTCTTATTCCATCCATTTACCTGCAAATTTCATAATTCTTTCTTTCTTCCTTATTTATTCCCTTTCTTCCTTTCCTTCTTTTTGTCCTTCCTTCTTTCGTTCCTGACTTTCTTTTTCAAAGTTTCTTGCTAAAGGAGGTAAAGTCTGGGTGGGAAAAAAAGGCAAGTATTAGGAATTGAGGGCTTTGAACATTTAGGCCAATTTATATAATTTTGTGGGCCACCAAGAATGTATACGTAACATTGTATTTTATAGCATTAAATAATATTTTGAAAATCATAGAACTTATTTTTTTTCTTAACAGATAGATCATATTCCATTTGTTAAATGTACCATATTTTATTGTCCATTCATTATGTGATGGACATGTAGGCTATTTCCATTTCTTGGCTATTGTGAATAGAACAGCAATGAATGTAAGTAAACAAATATGTCTGTAGCAAGTTACAGAGCATTTTGGATGTATGCCTGGAGTAGTGTTGTTGTATCTTGTAGTGAATCTATTTTCAGCTTTTGAAGAACCTTCACTCTGATTTTCATAGTGAGTATACAAGGTTTTACTCCCACCAGCAATAGATTAGTGTTTCCCATTCCTCACATCCTCTCTAGTACCTGCTTTCATTTGTATTAGTCTTGGTCATTTTGACTGAGATATGATGAAATCTCAAAGTAGTTTTAATTTGCATTTCCCTGATGGCTAAAGATATTGAATATTTTTAAAGTGGTTCTCAGACACTGTGCATCACCTTTTAAGAACTCTGTGTATAGTTCCATGTCACACTTTTAGTTGGGTTATTTGTTTTCTTCCTGTTTAATTGGAGAGATGATTATTTGTATAATCTAAATATTAATCCTCAGAGTCACACCCAAGAGCCTGCCCAATCGGCTTCTCTATACACCTTCCAAAATGGGACAATGGGGAGGCCTACCTGGAACCCCAGACTGACCTATTACTGTAAACCAAGTATCACTTAGTTCACGATATGATGAGTTTAGTAACATTAAACAAAGATCCAAGCACCCACCCAACAAAGCAAGATGATATATCCGTACCAAGAAGTACCACAAAAGACATACTTGAGAATCTAGATTCCATTGGTTAAAAAAAAAAAAAAAAGTCCTTGAAGAACTAAAACAATTTGTCTCTATGATCAAGAACCTCGAAAAGGATATACATAAATTCTTGGGTGAAGACCACAAAAAACACAAACACGTGAATGAAATAATAATTACAGTTCAAGATAGGAAAATAGAATTTAATAAAAGGGTATCTCTGAAGAAAATCCAATCTGAAATATATAGAATAAAAAATTCAGGGGGTCGCCTTTGAATCCCTTTCCCCTTGCTGGGCTGCCTAGGTAGGCAAGGATTCCTTAGTCCTGCTGTGACTTGAGATGCCAGAGCCGGGTAGAAACTCTTAGGGTTCTTGTCTTCTTTGAGAAGAAGAAAGAGGAGGGCATGTGAGGGCAGGACTGGGATTGGGCTCAGAGGAAAGCCTCACCAACAGATTTGAAGGTGCAGTACTCAGGTATAACCATATTGTGCGCAAGCCAAGAAGTAATATCCAAAGTGCTGGCCTGTGATTCCAGTAAGCAGAGGGTTATGTATTGTTTTCTTTGTTAGTTTTCTCAAGATCATTAGAAAGCAAATCACTTAGCTATTGGGAGTATTGCTGGTAAGCCTCTTTTGGAGAAAAAAAAAAGAGGGGTCCCTGTAATTTTTCCATTCCTACATATTATTACAAAGGGAATTAGAAAACTTCAATAAATGGTCAGATTCTTGTTCAAAACCACCTCTTCATTCTGTGATCAAGGAAAAACTCTTTTTTCCCCATTCCCTTCTGTTCAAAGTGTGCTGAATATGATATGGAGTCTAATATAAAGTCGTTTTAAAATGTTGGCCTGTCCGTGTATGGGCAAAATCACTTCTAGGGATAAACAAAGAATTGAGACGTAAATACTAGTATTTCTCCAAGGAGACTTAGTTTCAGTGTGTTTAAATGCCCATTTAAAAACAATGATAAGCTAGGGTCATATGGAAGGGGAGGAGGACCTCCCCTATCAGTGGACTTAGAGAGGGGCAGGGAGGAGAGGAGAGAGGGAGGGTGGAATTGGGAAGAAATGAGGGAGGGGTTACAGCTGGGATACAAAGTAACTAAACTGTAATTAATATAAAAAATAAAAATTTAATTAAAAAACAATGCATCTTAATTTATTGTTAGATACTAAAGAACTTTCCCATGTTTGTCATGTTTTTAATATTTTGTTTATAATTGTTATCATTAACAATTATTTCTAACACTTACATTCCCTTCCACTGAACTAGTATGTTTGTTTCTCTTCTGATTTGGGTATAAAATATACTGGAAGGATTCTTTATTGAAAGTTCTGTCCACAGCTGTTAGCACTATTGATCGGTAGTTGGAATATGAAGTCCTAGCATTTATCAGTTCACAGTTGAGAGGACTGTCTAGGATGTCATTATGTAAGGAACTTTTTCCATCATACTCCATCCCATAATGTTCTGACTTATTATGTAATTGAGCCAATTGACTATGGAATGAAAACTCTGAAACTATGAGCCGAAAGAAACTTCTTTTCCCTTCAGTTACTTTTTTTTTTTCTCAGATAGTTTATCTCAGTAGTAGAAAACTGATTGAGGCACAGTTTACCAACCATATTGTCTTAAGTGTTATAACTGCATAGTAAGGTCTTAAAATCTTATACTTTGCTCTCAAGATTTTTGTTTTCAAAATTATAACTAATCTACTATGCATGTATTTCTGTAAAAATATGAAAAAAAACAGTTTGTTCACTTATCCATATTTTGTGCTGGGATTCTGATAGAAATCATGTTAACCTTATGCCTTGGTTTGAAGTGAAACTGACTCTTCCTACCTATGAGTCCTGTACTTACGTTTATTTTAAGGGGACATGCTCATTTTATAAATTCTTGGTGCATCTTAGTACATGCTTTAGTTTCATTCCTTATCTCATTAATATATAACTACTTTAGTATAAGTTATATTTCATGTTAAAACTGATTTCCAAGCTTTCACTCCTACCACATAGAGGCCTCATAGACAGGAGAAATCCTATGAGGCCTTATTACTATACAACGAACTACAGGCAACTATTCTGAGTCTGAGAGAAATAATGTTCACTAAGAAAGAGCACACCAATTGGTGATCCAATACCAAATGGTCAACCCTGAAAATGTACATACAAGTAATATTAGACAGACTGAGCAGGTTATATTTAGAAATATATATTATATACATATATGAATGTAATAAGAATGAATGAAAAACAGATAATTTGAAAGAAAGCCAGGGGGAATATTGGAGGGGTTGGAATGAGGAAAAGAAAAATGTTATAATTAAATTACTATCCTAAAAATTAAAAGAAAAAAAATTATATCCAGGTATTTCACTTCTTGGATACTGTTATCAGGAGTTTCTTGGGAAAATGGAGAAATGACTAGGTGGCTAAGAGCACTTGCTGCTCAATTATGAGGACTAAAGTTTGAATCCCAGTACCCACATCAGATGGATTACAACCACCTGTAACTGTAGCTCCAAGGTATCCACTGCCCACATCTATCTGGTCTCTATGGGCACCTGCTCAACACACACACACACATACACACACACACCACAGACACACAACGTGCTTGCAGATGTACCTAGACATACACATAAATTAAATTAAATTAAAATGAACACGATTTTAAAAAGCTTCTTAGCTGGGTGTGATGACACATGCCTTTAATCCCAACATGTGGGAGGATCTTTCAGACTTCAAGGACAGCCTGAGCTACAGAGTGAAACCTGTTTCAAGAAAGAAGAGTTTCTTTTATGTCTTATCTCCAAGCAAGTTAAAGACCTGTATGAAAAAAAAAAAAAAAAAAAAAAAAACCTTCAAGTCTCTGAAGAAAGAAATAGAAGATGTCAGAAGATGGAAAGATCTCCCATGCTCATGGCTTCACAAGATTAACATAGTAAAAGTGGTTATTTTACCAAAAGTAATCTACAGATTCAATGCAATTCCCATCAAAATTCTTTACAGAAATTGAAAGAAAAGTTCTCAGCTTCATATGGAATAACAAGAAACAGAATTGTTGTAACAATCCTCTACAAGAAAAGATCTTCTGGAGGTATCTCTATCCCTGATCTCAAGCTGTACTATAGAGCAACAGTAATAAAAACTGCATGGTATTTGCATAGAAACAGAATGGTGGATCCATGGAACCAAAAGGAAGACCCTGAAATAAATCCACACACTTATGGACACCTAATTTTTGACAGCTGTCAAAACAATACAATGGAAAAAAGTCAGCATTTTCAACAAATGGTGCAGGTCTAACTGGATATCTACATGTAGAAAAATGCAAATAGATCCATATTTATCACCCTGCACAAAACTAAAGTCCAAGTGGATTAAAGACCTCAACATAAAACCAGAAAGACTAAACCTGTTAGAAGAAAAAGTGGGGAACTGTCTGGAACTCATTGGCACAGGAGACAACTTCCTGAACAGAACACCAACAGCACAGGCTCTAAGATCAACAATCAATAAATGGGACCTCATGAAATTGAAAAGTTTCTGTAAAGGAAAGGACACTGTCATCAGAACAAAATGACAGGCTACAGACTGGGAAAAGATCTTCACCAACTCTATATCTGATGGAGGGCTAATATCCAGAATATAGAAAGAACTCAAGACATTAAACAGCAAAAAGTCAAGTAATCCAATTAAAAAATGGGGTACAGAGCTAAACATAGAAGTGTGCATAAAGTAACTGGCTTCAGAAAAAAATTACTAAATGTAATACTAATTTTAGCAGTAAACTGTAGATATTTAGATTTTTACATATGCAGTTATATTGTCTGAAAATAACCAGTTCATTTTTTTCATTTTAAATCTGTTTGTTAATCTTTTCCTCATTTGACTAATTTCCTTGTCCACTGATTTTCCTATGATATGTTAACTTTTGTATATGTCACTAGCAAATGCATAAGACTAGTAAGATGAAACAGGGAGATGTAGATTATTTACATGAAGTGTGTCTTGATTTAACAGTTTTAACATTTTCTATAGACTTACTGTGAAAATATTGTAATGAATGGTGAAGTCAACTATTATTCATTTGTTCACCAGATTCTGTTGTTTCTAGTGTCATTATCACCATGTTCTGCCTTGAGTATTTTCTAATGTTTTACAATCATGTATTATTATTTGTTTTTAATATTTATTCACTTTGTATCCCAGTTGTAGCCCCCTCCCTCATTTCCTCCTGATCCCACCCTCCTTCACTCTTTCTCCCCTATCCCTCTTCCCAAGTCCACAAAGAAGGGACATCCTCCTCCCTTACTATCTGAGCCTAGTCCATCAGGTCCCATCAAAACTGCCCCGATCCTCTTCCTCTGTGGGCTGGCTAGGTAACCCCACCAGGGAGCAATGATCAAGCAACAGGCAACCAAGTTTACCTCAGAGACTGTCTTTTCTCCCCTTACTTGAGAACCCACATGGAGACTGAACTGTCTATAGGCTATATCTGAGCAGGGGGACTAGGTCCTCTCTATGTAAGGCCTTTGGTTTACGCATCAGTCTCTGTAGTCCTCCCTGGACCCAGCTCTTTTGACTTTGTTGTTCTGCTTGTGGAGCTTCTGTCCACTCTGGGTCCTTCTATCTCCCTCATGCCCACTTTTCACATGAAGAAATGGCAGCTTACCAACAATAAACTATGTAACTATGGTTATTCCAATAGCCACTGGCAAAGACATTGAGATGGATACAGTAGAAAGAAAAGTGCAATGTGTCACAACCTTTTATAATCACTTGAATTGAATGAGTCTGTAATATATTTCAGTCATTGGAATATGGTAAAGTATAAGAGATTTTGCAGATAGCACTAATGTCCTAAAGAGTTGATTTTGAGTTAATTAAAGGAAGATTATCCTGAGAAAACTTGATGAAATCAAGTAAATACCCTTGACAGTGAAACAAGAGCCATCTATGAGCATGGAAACTTTACCCACAGATTTTAATGAAGAAAGTGAAAGATCATTTGACCCCAAAGGAGTTACAACCCACAAGTTGAGAACTGCCTCCCTAGAGCATTGTTAATGTCCGAGGGCACATTCTTATAGAAAATGGTTTCTCCTCCAAGCAGATAACAATTGGGAACTATTCCATGTCTAGACATGGAATTTTGTGTACAAATCCCATCTCTATGCTGGGATTTGGTCTGGATTGAGCTTGCATAGGTCTTGTGCATACTGTTGGAATATTTCTGAATTCATAGGTGAAGCTGCCTTGATGTGCCAGATGAGCCTTAGAGTCCACTACCATCTTTGGCTCTTACACTCTTTCAGCTCCTACACCACAATGATCCTTAAGCCTTGGGAGGGAGGGACATGAATTGTCTTAGTTTAGTTTCTATTGCTGTGATACCACCATAACCAAAAGCAGCTTATGAAGGAAAGGGTTTATTTCAGCTTTCATTTCCACATTACAATCCAACATCAACGGAAGTTAGAGTAAGAATTCAAGATAGTAGCCAAGAGTTGGGAATGAAAACAGACACAATGGAAGAAGAGTACTGCTTACTGGATTGCTTCTCAGTCTGCTTTCTTGTAGAACACAGAACCACTTGATCACATATGGCATCACCTCCCATGCGTTGGAGACACCTGCATCAATCATTAATCAAGAAAATGCACTGCAGACCTGTCCACAGGCAATCATATGGATACATTTTTCTCAGTTGACTTTCTTTTTACCAGATAACTGTAGCTTGTATAACTTCAAAACAAAACAAAACAAATGAACCAAAACCAGAATAATTGTTACTAACAATCTACAGTAAATAAAAGTTTCTTGGATGAGGGTTGAAGGTTGAGAGATGCATTGATATATGGCTATAATTATAAGCATTAGGAGCAGGTTAATACTGTACCCATTTACTAGAATAATAATTCCTCTCATAGGGCTTGTGGCATATCTAACCACAGTTTATTGGCATAATAATGTTGCCAGGTATGGGTTTCGTTTTGTGGAGCTGGTCTTAAATTCATTCAGAAAGTGGTTGGTTACTTCTCTAGTATTCATACCACCCTTACACCTATGAAAATATCTGGCCAGGCAAGTAAATATTATAGTTCACAGGGTTCAGAGCTGGTTATAATTTAGGATTATTTTTTTCACTGCACATCATCTTCCAGCACTATAAAAGCTAGCCAGGAGAGATGAGTCTTCCAGTTGACTACTAGCTTGATTTTGTCATGTTGTATTACTCAAGTATGTTTTGTCTTCAGCAATAGGGTCTTATTGTCAAATTCTGGAGGGTAACCAAGAGCAACAGCTTTTGGATACTAATGCAGTCACTATGGAAATCACTGTGGATGTTCCTCAGAAAGCTAAAAGATTAAATATATTACCTAATGATACTATTCTAGTGTATATATCCAAAGAACTCTGAATATTACTCTAGACATAGCTTCTCTTCCACGGTTGTTGCTGCTCTATTCACAATAACCAGAAATGGAAACAGCCTAGATATCCATCAACTATGAATGGGTAATGAAAATGTAGTGTATTTACACAATGGACTATTATTTGCTTATTAAGAAAATGAACTTCACAGGTAAATGTGTGGCACTAGAAACAATTGTTTTGAATGGGGTAACCCAGATCCAGAAAGGTAAATAGTACATGTTTTCTCTCATTTATGGGTGTTAGCTTAAATCTTCAGATATTTATGTTTTATTTAGAATTTCCATAGAAGTCAGAAAATTACAAAGGGGCTGTGAGAAAGGGCTTTCAGAGTGCAGTTCTATAAGAAATTAAAAGGGAATAATATAACAGAAAGTTTTAAAGTGGGGTTGAGGAGCAGAGTGCAAGATGGAGGAGGAAGCATGAGATGAGGAGAGATAAATAACAATAAAGACCTTTTGAAATAATGGTATGGAAACCTACTATTGGAGGAGCTTCTGTGGGGTGTGTGTGTGTGTGTGTGTGTGTGTGTGTGTGTTTATATAGTTTAAAAGGAGTCACCTTAAATGTGGGATCAGTGCCCTTACTAGACAAACAAAAAACCTAATGACAGAAATGGTTTGGAGTTGTTCGCTAGTGATGTCCCTTGGACTCTCCAAAAACAAACAAACAAATAAATAAATAACTGTTTTTAAAATGTGGACTTCTCAAGGAATCAAAACACAATTTCAATAATAAATAATTATTTTTATGTACTAGTACTTACTAATCCAAAAATAAAACTTTAAAATGTGTTCTATACCATTAAAAATAAAGTGGAATTCTATACAAAGTGTCTATACATTGAAAAATTTAAAAACTTTCCAGAACTTGAAGCCCTGAATAGAGCAAGGGTCTACATACTTGAAGTAGAAGATTCAATACTGCTAAGGTGTCAGTTCTTCCCAGTTTGATACAGAGACACAACCTAATCACTTAAAAAAAAAAAAAACAGAATTCTTTAACACATGACAAGAGATTACAAATGGTTCCATAATATATAAGTTTGTTATACACACACACACACACACACACGCGCGCGCGCGCGCGCGCCACATTTTCAGCTTTATTTTTCAGCTCTATTCTTTCATGGTTAGTTGTTCTGTCTTGTAATGTTAAAATACAGGCTGTTAGCCAGGCTTAGTGGCACACACCTGTAATCCCAGCTCTCTGGGAGGCAGAGGCAGGCAGATCTCTGTGAGTTCAAGGCCAGCCTGGTCTACAAAGTGAGTCCAGGGGAGCCATGGCTACACAGAAGAAACCCTGTCTTCAAACAAACTAACTAAAACACAGGCTGTTGAAATTAATAGAGTTAGATGGTACAATAGATACCTATTCCTGTCCTGTCTCCAGAATTCTGGAACAAATCATTGGATGAATGTTTTTAGTAAGAGGTGGGTTTTTTACAATTTTAAAAGGCAGCAACAGTAAACAGGTTAAATCCTGAAGTACTGACATGTTAGATTTAAAAAGAAACCAAAGGGTTGGAACACAAAATACTGAGGAAATCAGTGGGGAAAGCGTGAACCACTACTATAAAGCTTGCAAGAAAAATAAATGAATAAATGTTCAGATCCAGTGGTTCACACTTTGCCAACACAATTTTAGATGGAAGTCCTGCATACTGCCCAACTGGCAAATCTATTTTGCTTTAGCTTGCTAACTAGTTCAGCAGAGGAAAACCATTCTGGGAGAGGGTTTACAAATAAGTTTCTTAGCTAGCAACATCAGAGGGCCTCACGCTTTTACATATCTAACTTTAAAGTTTGTAATCTTCAATAGATTAACTGAACACCACCTTGAGGACCTACATACTCCTAGGGGACAAAGAAGACTTCAAACAAACATACTTGAGTTGACAATGTGAACCACTAGGAAGAGTTAGGCCAGAAGTAAATTATCTATACCAGAGTTCAAGAAATCCATTAAGATGATAATGTCAGTACTAAACAGGGATTTTAGCAGACCCTGTGACACAGATAACCAGAGTCAGTCAGAGTCCCTAGTCTGAGAGCTGGCGACATTTCTGATCAGCAATCACGGAATGATAGAATTTAGCACATCAGGAAAAGGAGACTGAGCTCCCACTATAAACAGTACATTCTGGTCTAACCTGTTTGAATCCCAGAGAAATAAATGGCTTCTGTGCCACCCACAGAATAAACCATGAAAGACTAACTCCGGGTGGGAATGAAACCTGCACACTTATCATATCGGCAAGGAAGTTGACTGGTTTATTATTTTCAATTTTTAAATAATTTTCATTGAAAGATTTTGTTCTTCTCTGGGGTGGGTGAGTTGTTCTATTGATTTGATTTTATGATGTCTTTGTTTTTATCCATACTTACGTTACTGTATTCTTTTCTGTTATCATCTCTTCTGTCTTCCTCCCGTGTGCTTTTCTTCTCATTAGTTTTCCTTCTTCTATCTTATTTCCTTTACCCAATTATTTTATTTGCTTCTTAACTATTAACAACTTCAACATTAATTATTTTTAATCTCCTAATTTCCCATATTACTATCCTAGTTCCAATTATTACTAAGTTTACTGGGCATGTATATGATCTATATAATTGATATTTTTACATTTTAATGTTTGTTATAAACACATTGATTTGTTACTGTTGTCTCCTTTATCCCATCTAAATAATAGTGGGAAGTCTAAGACCAAAATAATTCTATTCGCTAAGAAGACACATGGAAAAATAACTAACTAACTGAATAGTAAAATGAAAAGAATTACTACCAACAAATACAAAAATTTGATTGTGGAAATATAAGAAATTAAAAAATTTAAATCAATATGACTCATCTAAAAGCTTATTATTACTTACTGACTATAACCAAAGATACTGAAATAGTTAAAGTTCCAGAGAAAATAATTGAAATACTAATTTTGACAATAATCCGTGACCTCAAACAAGCAGATAAGTAAACTAAGGAAATGAGTTCAGCAAATGAATAAGAAAGTCAACAACTTAGATGATATGTTCAGCATCATGTATGGAAAGTTGTGCAGTAAAGTTGAGATTCTGGGGGAAAAAGTTTGAAATTTTGGAAATGAGAAATTCAATAAGCCAAATATATAAAAATACTCCAAAGAATTACCAACTAAGTAGAACTAACCCCAGTGTTCCACAAATATGCTACAAAATAGAAAAGAAATGAAAGCTAACAAACTCATCTTATGTACCTATAATTACTATAATGTAAAAATTACAAAATGACAACAAGGAAAATGAACTGTAATTTCTTTGATGAACACAGATATAAAAATTCTTCATTCATATTTGCAAACTGAATTCAAGGATGTGTTAGGAAGATCATGCACCACAATTAAGTTGGTATTCAAGTATAGTTCAACTTATGCTAGTCAAAAAATATAGTATGACAAATAAACAAACCCAAGAATAGAAACTATGGGATTATCTCAACAGACAGATGGAGAAAATGTTTCTGAAAAAATTCAATATCCTTTCATTATAAAGCCTCTCCCCACCCGACCCCCCCCCCAAAAAAAAAACAATTAGAACTAAGTGAAGTATGCCTCATCATAATAAAGGATGTTTTTGGCAAATTTTTAGCCAACATTATATTAAATGGAGACAGAATGAAAGCATCTCTTCTAAAATTAGGGAAGAGTGTCTGTTTTTTCTACTGTTATTCAATATACAGCTTGAAGTCTTTTATACAGCTATTGCACAAAAGAAAGGATTAAAAGTGGTACAAATAGAAAAATAATTAAAGTATTGCCATTTTCAGATAGGATGCTTTTGTTGTTGTTGTTTTGGTTTTTCTTTTTTTTTTTCAATGCAGTTTATTCAGGAACATTGAACAATCCTCGGACCCTGGGGAAAGCCAGCCCACAGCTTAAATAACCTCTGGGTAGCCAACCCAGGCGTGCCACGTGGGCAATGCAGATAGGTCCACATACATGGAAGCAAGCCAGATCCTCGGCCTTAGCCAAATGTGGAGTTGTTCGTGACAGAGAGCACTCACCATCTGGAAGGTGGAAGGCGGAAACCAGCTCCATCTTTAAGGCATAGCATTCCGCAGCTCTCTACAGTTCCCCCTTTTTGTTTTAGACGCATCAGGCAAGAGTAGAGGCCTGATCTCTGATATTAGAAATAAATTGGGACTTTGTACAGATGTTCATTTAGGTGTCATCCACCCAAAGAGCATCAGACCCGTCTGATACCTTTTTCTCAGAGGCGGGACCTGGGGCATCAACCCGCATGCAATCAGACATGCTCTTCTCTGGGTCCAAAGCAGCTGACCCTGAGTGCAGTGCTTAGCCTCGCATCCTGAGCGTATCATTTTAGCTTTTTATGGTATCCAACCATGCTTGGGGAGACTGTCCTGCTTCAATGGCTGTAAAGGCCTGAATGATCATGGCTGCATCACACTGTTGTGAGACTCTAATCTTGCATATATACCACAGGCAAACCAAGGAGACCAACACCAGAAGGCCTGCTAACGCTCCCATGCCCGCCCATTCCTTCAGATGATTCATGGCTGCAGCAATCCATGTTGATAATCCTGTGGCTAGTCCTGCGTCCACTCTGGTAGAATTTACTGTGACAATGGCCACTCTCAGCTGCTCCATCGTAGTATCGAATTCTCCAGTCCAATTACCTAAAATATAGCTAGACAATTGTTTAGACAGATTTGCAGCACAGGAAAAATTCTCATGTTGTATGCTAGTGACACAAAGTCCAGCATACTTTCATTGACAGCCAGGTTGAGCGATTTGCCATAGGGTATCAATTTGCTCCTGCAAGAGGTCAATCCTCTGATTGAACACCATCAAGCTTCCTTTTAGTTGAGCATTAATTCCTTTATGTACAACTAAGGCATGAGCTACATTGGCTAAATGATTATTCAGGGTCTGAGCAGTCTGCCCAGTATGACTCATGGCTAATGCCCTGGTGGTAGCTCCAACAGCCACCAATGAGATGGTAGTAACAATGGTGGCTGTAGTTCCAAGATCCCTTTTCTGTCTGAAGAGAGTCATAGCGTGAGGGGCATCAATGGGCACAGGCACCCAGTGAGGCATGCGAGTAACCAGGGCATACCTAAATTTACTAGCATTCCAGCATTGGGCAAAAAAGCAAGTATCATTACCACAATTACTTGGCTCTATCTGGCTAATACTGAATAAAAATGGGGGATATAGACAAACAGGTGTGGGCTTATAGGAAATATGAGAAGCCTTAACCCCTCGTTGGAACATCCTGCATCAGTTCTAGAACTAGCAGTGGTGGTGTCTGAGGTCTGAGTAGGTTCAGGAGACCATTGCCCCCAGGGGCGAGACGTGCTCCATGCCAATTGACTAACTCCATGTTTTCCTCCAATTTTGAAAGTCATTTACGGTTCTTAAATTATTTTTTCCCTTTTTTCTTAAATTTTTCATCAATTACACTTTATTCATTCTGCATCCCCCCATAAGCCCCTCCCTCCTCCCCTCCCAATCCCACCCTCCCTCCTCCCTCTGCTTGCATGCCACTCCCCAAGTCCACTAATAGGGGAGGTTCTCCTCTCCTTTCTGATCTTAGTCTGTCAGTTCATATCAAAAGTGGCTGTATTGTCCTCAACTATGGCCTGGTAAGGCTGCTCCCCCTCCAGAGGGAGGTGATCAAAGAGCAGGCCAATCAGATTATGTCAGAGGCAGTCCCTCTTCACATTACTATATAACCCAATTGGACTCTGAACTGCCCTGGGCTACATCTGTGCAGGGGTTCTGGGTTATCTCCATGAATAGTCCTTGGTTGGAGTATGAGTCTCTTGGAAGATCCATGTGTTCAAATTTTCTTGTTCTGTTGCTCTCCTTGTGGAGACCCTGTCCTCTCCAGCTCTTACTATTTCCCAGTTCTTACCTAAAATTCCGTTCACCTGCCCAACAGTTGCCCATCCGGCTCAGCATCTGCTTTGATAGTCTGAAGGGCAGAGGCTTTCAGAGGCCCTCTGTGGTAGGTTCCTAGGTTGTTTCCTATTTTCTTCTTCTTCTGATGTCCATCCTCTTTGCCTTTCCGGATAGGGATTGGACATTTTAGTTAGGGTCCTCTCTCTTGCTTAGTTTCTTTAGATGCACAGGTTTTAGTGGGTTTGTCCTATGTTGTATGTCTATATGAGTGAGTATATACCATGTGTGTCTTTTTGCTTCTGGGACAACTCACTCAGGATGATCCTTTCCAGATCCCACCATTTACCTGCAAATTTCATGATTTCCTTGTTTTTCATTGCTGAGTAATATTCCATTGTGTAGATGTACCACAATTTCTGCATCCATTCTTCAATTGAGGGGCATCTGGGTTGTTTCCAGCTTCTGGCTATTACAAATAAAGCTGCTACAAACATGGTTGAGCAAATGTCCTTTTTGTGTACTTGAGCCTCTTTTGGATATATGCCCAGTAGTGGTATGGCTGGATCTTGAGGAAGCGCTATTCCTAGTTGTCTGAGAAAGCGCCAGATTGATTTCCAGAGTGGTTGTACAAGTTTACATTCCCACCAGCAGTGGAGAAGGGTTCCCCTTTCTCCACAACCTCTCCAGCATGTGTTGTCACTTGAGTTTTTGATCTTGGCCATTCTCATGGGTGTAAGGTGAAATCTCAGGGTTGTTTTGATTTGCATTTCCCTAATGGCTAGTGAGGTTGAGCATTTCTTTAAGTGCTTCTCTGCCATTCGGTATTCCTCTACAGAGAATTCTCTGTTTAGCTCTGTTCCCCATTTTTTAAGTGGATTACTTGGATTGCTGCTTTTCAGCTTCTTTAGTTCTTTATATATACTGGATATGAGTCCTCTGTCAGATAAAGGGTTGGTGAAGATTCTTTCCCAATCTGTAGGTGGTCGCTTTGTTTTGATGACTGTGTCCTTTGCTTTACAGAAGCTTTTCAGTTTCATGAGGTCCCATATATTGGTTGTTGCTTTTACAGCCTGTGCTGTTGGTGTTCTGTTCAGGAAGTTTTCCCCTGTACCAATGAGTTCTAGGGTATTTCCCACTTTTTTTTCAAGCCGATTTAATGTGTCTGGTTTTATGTTGAGGTCTTTGATCCACTTGGACATCAGTTTTGTGCAGGGTGACAAGTATGGATCTATTTTCATTTTTCTACATGTAGACATCCAGTTAGACCAGCACCATTTGTTGAAGACGCTATCTTTTTTCCATTGTATGGTTTTGGCGTCTTTGTCAAAGATCAGGTGTCCATAAGTGTGTGGGTTTATTTCTGGGTCCTCTGTTCGTTTCCATTGATCCACCATTCTGTTTCTATGCCAGTACCATGCAGTTTTTAAAACTGTTGCTCTATAGTACAACTTAAGATCAGGGATGGAGATACCTCCAGAAGATCTTTTATTGTAGAGGATTGTTTTAGCAATTCTGGGTTTCTTGTTATTCCATATGAAGTTGAGAATTTTCCTTTCCAGGTCTGTAAAGAATTGTGTTGGTAATTAGATGGGCATTGCATTGAATCTGTAGATTGCTTTTGGTAAGATGGCCATTTTTACTATGTTAATCCTACCAAGCCATGAGCATGGGAGATCTTTCCATCTTCTCATATCTTCTTCTAATTCTTTCTTCAGAGATTTGAAATTTTTTTCATACAAGTCTTTGACTTCCTTGGTTAGGGTTACTCCGATGTACCTTATGTCATTTGTGGCTATTGTGAAGGGTGTTGTTTCCTTAATTTCTTTCTCAACCCTTTTGTCTTTTGTATACAGGAGGGCTACTGATTTTTTGAGTTAATTTTGTATCCTGCCACTTTGCTGAAGGTGTTTATCAGCTGTAGGAGTTCCCTGGTAGAGTTTTTGGGGTCACTCACATATACTATCACATCATCTGCAAATAGTGATAATTTGACTTCTTCCTTTCCAATTTGTATCCCCTTGATCTCCTTCAACTGTCTTATTGCTCTAGCAAGGACTTCCAGAACTATGTTGAAGAGATATGGAGAGAGTGGGCAGCCTTGTCTTGTCCCTGATTTCAGTGGGATTGCTTTAAGTTTCTCTCCGTTCAGTTTGATGTTGGCTATAGGCTTGCTGTATATCGCCTTTACTATGTTTAGATATGTGCCTTGTATCCCTGATCTCTCCAATACTTTGAACATGAATGGATGTTGGATTTTGTCAAAGGCTTTTTCAGCATCTAGGGAGATTATCATGTGTTTTTTTTCTTTCAGTTTGTTAATATGGTGGATCACATTGATGGATTTCCATATATTGAACCACCCCTGCATACCTGGGATGAAGCCTACTTGGTCATAGTGGATAATATCTTTGATGTGTTCTTGGATTCGGTTTGCAAGTATTTTATTAAGTATTTTTGCATCAATGTTCATAAGGGAGATTGGCCTGAAATTCTCTTTCTTTGTTGAGTCTTTGTGAGGTTTAGGTACCAAGGTGACTGTGGCTTCATAGAATGAATTTGGTAATATTCCTTCTGTTTCTATTTTGTGGAATAGTTTGAAGAGAATTGGTGTTAGCTCTTCTTTGAAGGTCTGGTAGAATTCTGCGCTGAAGCCATCTGGTCCTGGGCTTTTTTTGGATGGGAGACTTTTGATGACTGCTTCTATTTCTTTGGGGGATATAGGTCTATTTAGTTGATTTACCTGGTCCTGGTTCAGCTTTGGTAAGTCAAAGCGATCAAGAAAATTGTCCATTTCATTTAGATTTTCAAATTTTGTGGCATATAGACTTTTGAAGTAAGTCCTAATGATTGTTTGGATTTCCTCAGTGTCTGTAGTTATATCCCCCTTTTCATTTCTGATTTTGTTGATTTGGGTGGTGTCTCTCTGCCTTTTAGTTAGCCTGGCTAAGGGTTTGTCGATCTTGTTGATTTTCTCAAAGAACCAGCTCTTGGTTTCATTGATTCTTTGAATTGTTTTATTTGTTTCCAATTGATTGATTTCAGCCCTGAGTTTGATTATTTCCAGCCGTCTACTCCTTCTTGGTGTGTCTGCTTCTTCTTTTTCTAGGGTTTTTAAGTGAGCCATTAGGGTGCTTGAATGAGCTGTCTCGAATTTCTTCTTGAAGGCACTTAGTGCTATGAACTTTCCTCTTAGCACTTCTTTCATTGTGTCCCACAAGTTCGGGTATGTTGTGTCTTCATTTTCATTGATTTCTAGAAAGACTTTAATTTCTTTCTTTATTTCTTCCCTGACCCAGCTGTCATTTAGTAACAAGTTGTTCAGTTTCCATGTGTGTGTAGGCTTTTTGTTATTTATGTTATTGTTGAGGTCCAGCTTTAATCCATGGTGATCAGACAAGATACATGGGATTATTTCAATCTTCTTGTATCTGTTGAGGCTCGCTTTGTGACCCACTATGTGGTCTATTTTGGAGAAGGTTCCATGAGGTGCTGAGAAGAAGGTAAATTCTTTTGTGTTTGGGTGTAAAGTTCTGTAAATGTCTGTTAGGTCCATTTGATTCATGACCTCTGTCAGAGACATTGTTTCTTTGTTTAATTTCTGTTTGGTTGACCTGTCCTTTGTTGAGAGTGGGGTGTTGAATTCTCCCACTATTAATGTGTGTGGATCTATATGTGCTTTAAATTTTATCAATGTTTCTTTCACAAATGTGGGTGCCCTTGTATTTGGGGCATAGATGTTCAGGATTGTGATGTCTTCCTGGTGGAATTTTCCCTTGATGAGTATGAAGTGTCCTTCCCCATCTCTTTTGATTAATTTTGGTTGAAAGTCTATTTTATCAGATATTAGAATGGCTACTCCTGCTTGCTTCTTGGGTCCGTTTGCTTGGAAATTCGTCTTCCAACCCTTTACCCTCAGGTAATGTCTATCTTTGTGTCTTAGGTGTGTTTCTTGTATGCAACAGATTGCTGGGTTTTGTTTACGTATCCATTCTGTTAATCTGTGTCTTTTTATTGGAGAGTTGAGTCCATTGATGTTGAGAGAGATTAATGACCAGTGGCTGTTAGATCTCTTGATTTTGATGTTGGCTGTGGTCATCAGGTTGTGTGCTTGGTTGCTTTTTGTTTTACTGAAGTGAGGTTATTTATTTCCTGTGTTTTCTTGAATGTAGCTAGCTTTCTTGGGTTGTATTTTCCCTTCCAGTGTCTTCTGTAATGCTGGATTTGTTTGTAGGTATTGTTTTGGTTTTTCAAGCCAGGGTTTCTCTGTGTAGCCCTGGCTTCCCTGGACTGGCTTTGTAGACCAGGCAGGCCTCAAACTCGCAGAGATCTACATGCTTCTGCATCCCCAAATGCTGGGAGTACAAGCATGCACCACTATGCCTGTATTATTTTTTTAGTTTCATTTTAAATTTTACTTATTTTTGTTTCATTATCAGTGTTTTGCCTGCTTATATGTCTTTGTGAGTGTGTCAGAGTCCTGCAACTGAAGCTACAGACAGTTGTGAGCTGTCATGTGGGTGCTGGGAATTGAACTTGGTTCCTCTAGAAGAACAACCAGTGCTCTTAACCACTGAGCTATCTTTCCAGATATGTTTCTTTAATTAAAGGACCCCAAAGACTTCATCTGAAAAAAAATCTAAGATTGGATAAAAATTTTTAAGAAATGTAAGAAGACATTAAATCAATATATAAAAGAAATCAGTGGCTTTTATGTATTGTTGTAAACCAACAGCAAACATGCTTCTTGTGCCTGAACTTAGTAAATGCAATATACAGCAAGCTTATAGCCAACATCAAACTAAATGGAGAGAAACGTAAATCAATCCCACTTAAAGCAGGGACAAGGCAAGGTCGCCCACTCTCTCCATATCTCTTCAACATAGTACTTGAAGTCCTAACTAGAGCAATGAGACAACTAAAGGAGATCAAGAGAATACACATTGAAAAATAAGAAGTCAAAGTATCACTATTTGCAGATAGTATACATCAGTGACCCCAAAAATTCTACCAGGGAACTCCTTCAGCTGATAAACACCATCAACAAAGTAGCTGAATACAAAATTAACTCAAAGAAATCAGTAGCCTTCCTGTCCATGAAAGACAAAAGAGCTGAGAAAGAATGAGGGAAACAAAACCGCTTATTATAGCCACTAATAACACAAAGTACCTTGGTGTGACTCTAACCAAGCAAGTGAAAGACCTAGCAACAGATCAAGTAATCCACTTTAAAAATGGGGCACAGAGCTAAATACAGAATTCTCTGTAGAGGAATATAGAATGGCAAAGAAACACTTAAAGAAATTCTCAACATCCTTAGTCATCAGGGAGATGCAAATCAAAATGACCCTGAGATTTCACCTCACACCAATCAGAATGGCTAAGATCAAAAACTCAAGTGACAACACATGCTTGAGAGGATGTGGAGAAAGGAGAACCCTCTTCCATTGCTGGTGGGAGTGTAAACTTGTACAACCACTTTGGAAATCAACCTGGCACTTTCTCAGAAAAATTGGAATAGTATTTCCTCAAGATCCAGCTATACCACTCCTGGGCATTATACCCCAAAGATGCCTCAACATTCAATAAGGATGTTTGCTCAATTATGTTCATAGCAGCTTTATTAGTAATAGTCAGAATATGGGAAAAAAAACCCTAGATGTCCCTCAACAGAGGAACAGATATAGAAATTGTGGTACATCTACACAATGGAGTACTACTCAGCTATTAAAAACAAGGAAATTATGACATTTGTAGGCAAATGGATGGAACTAAAAGAAATCATTCTGAGTGAGATATCCCAGAAACAGAAAGACAGGCATGGTATATACTCATTTATAAGCAGATATTAGCCACATAATATAGGATAGCCATCTATAGACCTAAAGAAACTAAATAACAAGGAGCACCCTAGAGAGGATGCTTAAATTTCATTCAGAATGGCAAACAGGATAGGCACCAGAAGCAGTGGAAGAGAGGAAAGAGGATAAGAGCCTACTACAGAGGGTCTTCTGAAAGGATTCACCCAACAAGGGATCGGAGCAGATGCTGAGACCCAGGGCCAAACTTTGGGCAGAGTGCAGGGAGTCTTATGGAGAAAGAAAGGAGTGAAATAGAGGGGCATGTAGGAGACAGGAACCCCACAAGGAAACCAACAAAACTAAAAGGTTTGAGCCTAGGTGATCCTGCAGAGACTGTTGCACCAACCAAGGACCATGCATGGAGATGGCCTAGACCCCATACCCAGATTTACCCCATTGGTATCTCAAACTCCCTGTGGATCTTTGAGTGAGGGGATCAGGGTCTGCCTCTATCATGAACTCAGTTAACTGTTCTTTCATCACTTGTCCCTGATGATGCAGCCTTGCCAGGCCACAGAGGAAGAGGATCCAAGCAGTCATGATAAGTCTTAAGCTATAGGAGATGGCAACCATGAAGAACTCCCCTTTTCAGTAGACTAGGGGAAGGGGATGGGGGGAAGAGGGATAGAGGGTGCGACTGGAGTTGAGAAAGCAGGCTTCAATTGGATATATAATGAATAAATTGTGAAGAAAAAAATATTTGTCATGATGACCTTCAAGGAGAAAGCTATATGACATAAAACTCTTCCACATAATAAAAGAAGAAAATATAGAACGAGAATATTCCATTGTGGGGGATGGAGAAATAGTTCAGTGATTAAGAGCAATTGTTGTTCTTACAGAGGATCTACAATCAATTCCCAGCATCCACATAGTGGTTCGCAACTTCCTGTAACTCTAGTTGCAGGGGACCATATGTTATCTTGTGGCCCTTGTAGGTACTGTATGCCTGTGATACACATACACATATACATGTTAACACTCATATACATAAATAAAAACAACATCTCTAAAAATAATCTCACTGTGTAGCTTTAATGTGGTAATGAATCTAATATTAAGTTTCAAAAACTACAAACATCACAAAAAGAGAAACAAATATTGTGCGTTCTAATGAAAGAATGCAATTATATAGCTGGATTTTTCAGTGAATAAGTACACTTGCTGCTCATCCAGAGGTCTTGAATTCAGTTTTGAGCACCTCCATGAGATACCACCCTCTGTAACTCCAACTCCTGAACTCTTTTAGTCCAGGCACCCACATTGGGTGCCTCTGGACTCTGCAGGCACCGGTGTTCATACCCACATACTTACATATAAACTTACATTAAAAATGAAAATATGTTTTTTAAATAATATGTTTTTTTAAGAATGCAATTACACCTATAGGTTTGCAACAGAGAACCAATATAAGGTGAATGAAATTTTATATTTAGCTGTAAATTGTAGGAACTATAAAGACTGTTGTTTAAAAAACTTTACTTGGCTGAGAAAATATATGAGTAAATTAGTTCAAGCTATTAATAGATAAAATGTAAGGAGAAGAAAAGGGTGGACTGAATGAACCTAAAAGGTGCAGCATTTTTAACTGGCAAAAGTAAATTAGAGTTTAAATTACATATTCATAAATGCTAGCCTGATACAACAGCATTCCCTTCCATAAAAATAATTTAGTATCAAATCTCACTAATAACACATTTTCTCTCACTCATTTAGCAAATATAATATTTGATTTTTTCCATATTTATCTTTAAATGTTTTTCTCTTCAGCTATACCACTCCTAGGCATATATCCAAAAGAGGCTCAAGTACACAATAAGGATATTTGCTCAACCCTGTTTGTAGCAGCTTTATTTGTAATAGCAAGAAGCTGGAAACAACCAAAATGCCCCTCAACTGAGGAATGAATACAGAAAGTATGGTACATAAACACAATGGAATACTACTCAGCAATAATAAAAATTAAAAAAAAATTAAAAAAAAACCGAAATCATGAAATTTGCAAGTAAATTGTGGGAACTGAAAAAAATCATCCTGAGTGAGCTATCCCAGAAGCAGAAAGATATACACCGTATATACTCACTCACATAGACATATAATATAGGATAAACCTACTAAAATCTGTACAACTAAAAAAAAACTAATAAAGAGGGAGGACTCTTGCTAAAAATGTTCAATCCCCATCCAGAAAGGCAAAGAAGATGGACATCAGAAGAAGGAGAAAACAGGAAATGAGTTAGGAGCCTGCCACGGAGGGCCTCTGAAAGGTTCTGCCCTGCAGACTATCAAAGCAGATGCTGAGACTTATAGCCAACCTTTGGGCAGAATGCAGGGAATCTTATGAAAGAAGTGGGAAATAGTAAGAGCTGGAGAGGACAGAAGCCCCACAAGAAAAGCAACAGAACCAAAAAAATCTGAGTACGGGAATCTTCCCTGAGACTGATACTCCAACCAAGTAGCATGCATGGAGATAACCCAGAACCCCTGCACAGATGTAGCCCATGACAGTTCAGTATCCTAGTGGGTTCCATAGTAATGGAAACAGGGACTGTCTCTAACATGAACTGATTGACCTGCTCTTTGATCACCCCCCCTGAGGGGGGAGCAGCCTTCCAGGCCACAGAGGAAGACAATGCCACCATTCCTGATGAGACCTAACAGACTAGGATCAGAAGGAAGGAAAAGAAGACCTCCCCTACCAGTGGACTTGAGGAGGAGCATGCGTGGAGAAGGAGAAGGAAGGGAGGAATTGGGAGGAGAGGAGGGAGGGAAGAGTCAACTAGATAATTTTCCTGTTTACATATATTTTTACTTGATGGATAGAATTTTGCAAGATTCAATCAGTAAGAATCACAATATTAATTTTTTGAATTTTGCCTGATAGTAACTATTTGTATTTTATAATAAGACAATAATATGGATGGAAACAGTAAATGAGTGTAATATTTGAACTGCATTTTTATTTGTAGAAGATCAGATAATTATTCAAAATGCTTTCCTTATTAAGACCACAAATGTCATATCCATAAACAATGTGAAATAATAAACAATGTGTTCTTGTGCTCTTACACAAAGCATCATTGCCATGGTTTACTGAGCTCTTCATTACTGTCTTTTTTATGCATATTTTTCAGTCTATGTAGAAATGTACGAACATAGAACTTTAATGAATGCTTGTCTTCCTATGGGGGAAAATAACAGTGAAGCTTAAGGAAACACTTATACTTTGGGTGAATTTCACTGCTCTAAACTATTCAAGAACAAGTTTGGGGGTTATTTCAATATTGTGAGGTACTCACAGCTACTTTATCAATTGCAGAAGAAATTATTTCTGAGAATTTTTATAATTTACTTTTAAAAATCATGAAGAAAATGTGTCACATGTGCTGAGAGGTGGTGGTGCACAACTTTAATCCCAGCACTCGAAGGCAGAAGAAGGTGGATCTCTGAGTTTGAGGTCAGCCTGGTCTGTAGAGTGACTTCCAGGACAGCCAATGTTACACAGAGAAAACCTGTCTCAAAAAAGCATATAAACAAACAAACAAAACAAAAACAAAAACAAAAAAGAAAGAAAAAGAAAGTGTGTCAAATACTAGATACAATATGCATGTGATAATTGTTTCTTCTGTCATCACTATTTCACTGAAATATTTCATTGAGAAGCAAAACCTAAAAGTTAAACAAATTTTATTTACCATATGCAGAAGCTGTCTTTCCTTTTTTCACAGAGATGCAGAGAAAATGTATTTGCTGAAAAACTTAATTGGATGAATCAACAAAAATAACCTTATGACAACAAGACATGAAGACTCTCTTTATCTACTGAAAATTATAACAGATAGAAAGTAAATATATGATGGTAAATTTGGGGACTAGAAAAATTGGTGCAGAAAAATCATTTTAAATGCCTTCAGGTTTTCACTTGTTTTGAACTGAACACAGAAAAATATTTGAGATATGCTTTTTCAGAGTTGTTGAGATAACGTATTATTTGTTTGGGGAATAAATAGGATCTCATTTAGCCTAATTTAGCCTCTATATTCATTAATAACTTCATTTTAAACATTTATTTTATGTTAAGTTATGAATATTTTGCCTGTCTGTATGTATTTGCTTCACATGCATGCCTGATGTCCATGGATATTAGAAGGCACCAGATTCCCTGGAACTGGAGTTTCAGATGATTGTGGGTGATAGAAATTGAACCTGGATCCTCTGCAAGAACAACAAATTATCTTAAGCATAGACCCATCTTTCTAGACCAAATGTAGGCTATCTTTGATTTCCTAATCATCTTTCCTTCCCCTTCCAAGTACTTACATTGAACAAAGGCATCACCATGCTCATCATGCTATTTTGGAAAGAAAACTAATGGTAACTTTTCTGAAAAAAAAAAAAAAAAAAAAAAAAAACCCTGGTAAGCTTGTGCATTTTAACACTTGGTCAAGTTGACAATAAAGTATAAACATCTCTGAAACACCATACAGATTATTAGCATGATGGTGGAAGGAGTGTGATTTGGAGGGAAAGGAAAACTCAAGAGCTTTTTTAAAAGACCTATGGGAAATAATTCCATATTGTCAAGAATAATTCATTAATACTTGCTAATTTAAAAACTGAAGGGAGACATTGTGGTATATATCCATTATTTTGCTTTTAGGAATATGAGGCAAGACAATTGTGGTTAAAGACCAGTCTGAATTACATAGTAACTTCTACTACAGCTTGGCATGAATATTATGATTTAGTATCACAATTAAATGAACACCCACACATCTAGGAGAAAAAAAAAATAGTGCCAGCCATGGGAAACCTCCTTTCGAACTTTTAGTCAGAGGAGTGCACTATACTCCGAAAACAATAAGTCTATTGCTATTAATCTTGGCTTCCTTCAAGAAATTGAAGATTAGAGCCTATTGTTGTGGATGTCACACACTTCAGACACAAAATTTTAAAGAACTGAGCTGAAGTGACCTGAAAGTCCTCTCCCTAAGGAGTAGCTCTTATAGTATTCACAGGTCCTAGGAAAGTTTTTGAGAAAGAAAAGCAATGAGCAGTCCTACGCAGATGTAAAGCCCACAGCAATGACTAAGATGGCGAATTATCCCTGAGAAATCAATAGTGGCACTTATATCCTAAAGCTAACCAACATTCGTTTAAGTGGAATTAGGGCCTGCTCAATAGAAGGGAATTCATGCCTAATATTGTGAATTTATTCACTTACCAGTGACTGGTATGGTCATGAACCCTAAAAGAGATGCTAATACTGCCTTATGCCTAAACCAGTATAATCTATAATTACGTTGTAAATACTTATCTTTATACCCACATATAAGTGTAGCTCTCAATTCTCATCAAAGAAACTTCATTTTTCATCAGACATAGACCATTATAGAAACGTGTGTGATCTAAATGCAGAGAATAAATGACCATGAGTGCCCATCAGCAACTGATAAACCTACAGCACAACCCCTATACCTAATGCTCAGGGAATATCGTGGATGTGAGGGTAAAAAGAATGTAAGAACCTCAGGACTAGGTCATCTACTAGGAAATATTATGTATGACAGAGAAGTTATGCCCATGAAATCTCAATGACATGGTCACCTATATAAGACCAGAACAGTTACAGAAGTTGACATGCCAGTGTAGATAGAGAAAGTCTCACAAGGCCTCATCCCCAGATTAAAAAACAACAACAACAACAACAACAAAAAACTGTAGTCAATTAATGATGCTAAGAGAGATAATTAGTCTTCCTCAGAAATAAATTCCCTAATTAGTTATCCAGTACCAGTTATCAGCTCTAAAAACATGTACATTTGAACAACACTAGCTAGACTCACCAGGTTGTATTTACATATGTGTGCACCAATAATAATTAAACACAAAGATATCATGAATTTTGAGAGGGGATAGAAGAACACAGGAGAATTTGGATAGAGGTGAGAATGGGGCAATGGTGAAAATAAAGTGCAGGGAAGTCTCGAAAATTTTAAAAATTCAAATAAATAAAACAAAAAATTGCTAAAGATGAAAGTAAGAAAAGACAGTGTAATAAAAAATGAAAGTCTCATCAATACAACAAAATTTGGTAGAGTTAAACATATGCATATATGTACATTTGTAAAGTAATGAAGTTATAATTCCCATGTCACTTTATTGGTTTTGATATTATACCACTGATTCTACAAAATCTTGATTTGAGAAGACAGGGAACTTCTCTAGATATTTCCTTGCACCTATATGGAAAACAATAATTATTTCAAAAGAAAAGTTTTGTGCAACTGAGACAATAGCTTAGTTGGTAAAAATTCTTCCTGTGCAATAAGGATATGAATTTAGCCTCTATAACCCATACTAAAAAAAAAAAAATGTGATGCCATGCACTGGTGGAGCATGCCTTTAGTCCCAGTACTCACTAGGCAGGAGCAGGCATATCTTTGTTAGTTTGAGGCCACCACGATCTACAAACCAAATACCAGGGCAGCCAGGGCTACACAGAGAAACCCTGTCTTGAAAAAAACAAAACAAAACAAAAACATTGACAAAAGAAGACAATACTTTGGAGAATGAATGAGTATGGTATAACCTTGTAAAATGTCACCATAAGGGGCCACACAGATTGCTCAGCAATTAAGGGCATTTGCTACTCTTTCAGAGAACCTGGGGTCAGTTCCTCCTACCCAGGTAATGGTTCCTAGCCACTTGTAACTCCACTTTCAGGGTATGTAAAACCCTCTTCTGGCCTCCCCTGGCACCAGGCATGCACCCAGTACACATACATACATGCAGGCAAAATAATCATACATATAAAGTAAATGGAGTGCATATATCCAAAATGCTCAAGTACACAACAAGGACATTTGCTCAAACATGTTTGTAGCAGCTTTATTCATAATAGCCAGAACCTGGAAACAGCCCAGATGTCCCTCAGTTAAGAAATGGATACAGAAATTGTGGTACTTTTACACAATGGAATACTACTCAGCAATTAAAAATGAGGAAATCATGAAATTTTCAGGCAAATGGTGGGATCTAGAAATGATCATTCTGAGTGAGGTATCCCAAGAGCAGAAAAACACATATGGTATATACTGACTTATATAGACCTATAAGATAGGATAAATATACTGAAATCTATCCACCTAAAGAAGATAAACAAGAAAGAGGACCCAGGGTATGATGATCAATCCTTACTTAGAAAGACAAATGGGATGGACATTGGATGTAGGAGCAAACAAGTAACAGGACAGGAGCCTATCGCAGAGGGCCTCTGAAAGACTCTACCTAGCAGTGTATCAAAACAGTGGGGAGGGGCATGCATGCAGAAAGGGGGAGGAGGGTGGGACTGGGAGGGGAGGAGGGAGGGGCTTATGGGGGGATACAAAATGAATGAAGTGTAATTAATAAAAGTTAAATAAAAAATAAAAAAAAACAGATATTAAGACTCATAACCAAACCTCCGGCAGAATGCAGGGAACCAAAAAAGGGGGAGGGGTTAATACAACCTGGAGAGGACAGGAGTTCCACATGACCAAATATATCTGGGCACAGAGGTCTTTTCTCCAAACAAGGACCATGTATGGATGCAACCTAGAGCCCCTGCTCAGATGTAGCCCATGGTATCTCAGTATCCAAGTGGGTACCCTAATAAGGTGAACAGGGACTGTTTCTGACATGAACTCGATGGCAGGCACTTTGACACCCTCCCCGCGCCCCCGAGAGAAGCAGCCTTGCTAGGCCATAGAGGAGGACTTTGCAGACAGTCCTGAAGACACCTGATAAACCAGTATCAGATGTAAGGGGAGGAGGTTCTCCCTTATCAGTGGACTCGGAAAGGGGCAGGGAGGAGTTGAGGGTGGGAGGGTGGGATTGGGAGGAAAAGAGGGAGTGGGATTTACAGTAGGGATACAAAGGTAACAAACTGTAACTAATATTAAAAAAATAAAAATTAAAAAAATAAAGTAAACAGAGTATATTTCTAAAAGCACACCATAAAATGCCATCAGACAAGATTCAAACCAGAATTAGGATAGAACATTGTACCTGAAGGGACCAGCAACTCTGAATCCATTGTCCTTCTATAGCTTAGCTAGTGGCCAATGTGGAATAGAAGCAACCATATTTACTCTTTTGATATTATAGTTACCTAAAAGAAAACTACTAGTAAGATGTACTAATTTTGCAACTTCATGTAAATCCATATTCCAGAATAAAACATTTGAAAACTAGTGTATCAGTTAGTGCTGGGAAATCTTCATGTGACCAGATATACCTATGATTCAGGAAAAAGTGAAAATAATGTAGAAAAATATTTGGAAAAAGAATGGCTTAAAATTTCTCCAACCTATAAGTCACAAACCCCCAAATTTCAATAAATTCCAGTTTTAAAAAACATGAAGCTGGGAGTGGTGAAGCATGCCTGTAATCACATCACTGGGGGAAGCAGAGGCAGGTGGATCTCTGTGAGTTCAAGACCAGCCTGGTCTACAAAGCAATTTCAGGACAGCCAAGGTTACACAGAGAAACCCTGTTTGAAAGAAAGAAAGAAAGAAAGAAAGAAAGAAAGAAAGAAAGAAAGAAAGAAAGAAAGAAAGAAAGAAAGAAAGAAAGAAAGAAAGAAAGAGCTAAGCTAGGTGTCATCAGGACTGGCTGCAATTTCCTCCTCTGTGGCCTAGCTAGGCTGCTCCTCCCACAGGGGGCTGGGGAGGCCAAGGATCTAGCCATAGAGTTCATGCCAGAGAGAGTACCTATTCCCTTTACTATGGAAGCCACTTGGATACTGAGCTGTCATGGGCTACATCCGAGCAGGGGTTCTAGGTTATAACCACAGGGGCTTGTCTGAGACTGATTCTTCAACCAGGGACTATGCTGTTTTATCTTATAGGTCTATTATCCACTTATAAGTGAGTATATACCATGTGTGTCTTTCTGCTTCTGCGATACTTCACTCAGGATGATCTTTTTTTAGGTCCCATCATTTGCCTACAAATTTCATGATTTCCTTGTTTTTAATTGCTGAGTAGTATTCCATTTTGTAAATGTACCAGTTTCTGTATCCATTCCTCCATTGAGGGACATCTGGGTTATTTCCAAGTTATGGCTATTACAAATAAAGCTGCTACAAACATGGTTGAACACATTTCCTTGTTGTGTACTTGAGCATCTTTTGGATATATACCTAGGAGTGGTATAGCTGGATCTTGAGATAGCACTATTCCTAATGTCTGATATAGTGCCAGATTGATTTCCAAAGTGGTTGTACAAGTTTACATTCCCACCAGCAATGGAGGAGGGTTGCCCTTTCTCCACAACCTCTCCAGCATGTGATGTCACTTGTGTGTTTGATCTTAGCCATTCTGATTGGTGTAAGGTGAAATCTCAGGGTCGTTTTGGTTTGCATCTCCCTGATGGCTAAGGACATTGAGCACTGCTTTAAGTGTTTTTCTGCCATTCTAAAATCCTCTACAGAGAGTTCTCTATTTAGCTCCAGCCCCCATTTTTTAATTGGGTTACTTGATTTGTTGCTTTTTAACTTCTTGAGTTCTTTATATATACTGGATATTAGCCTTCTGTCAGATGTAGGGTTGGTGAAGATCCTTTCCCAGTCTGTAGGCTGTTGTTTTGTTTTGATGACAGTGTCTTTTGCTTTACAGAAGCTTTTCAGTTTCATGAGGTCCTATTCGTTGATTGTTGATCTTAGAGCATGTGCTGTTGGTGTTCTGTTCAGGAAGTAGTCTCCTGTGACAACGAGTTCTAGGCTCTTACTCACTTTTTCTTCTAACCAATTTAATATGTCTGGTTTATTTTGAAGTCTTTGATCCACATGGACTTTAGTTTTGTTCGGGGTGATAAATGTGGATCTATTTTCATTTTTCTGCAAGTAGGCATCCAGTTAGACCAGCACCATTTGTTGAAGATGCTGTCTTTTTTCCGTTGAATAGTTTTGGCTTCTTTGTCAAAAATCAAGTTTCCGTAGGTGTCTGGGTATATTTCTGAGTCTTCTATTCAGTTCTATTGATCCACCATTTTGTTTCTATGATATTACCATGCAGTTTTTTATTACTATTGCTTTGTAAAACAGTTTGAGGTCAGGGATGAAGATACCTCCAGATGATCTGTTGTTGTACAGGATCGTTTTGGAAATTCTGGGTTTTTTGTTTGTCCATATGAAGTTGAGAATTTTCTCTCAAGGTCTGTAAAGAATTGTGTTGGTATTTTGATGGGAATTGCATTGAATCTGTAGATTGCATTTGGGAGAATGGCCATTTTCACTATGTTAATCCTACCAATCCATGAGCACGGCAGTTCTTTCCATCTCCTGATATCTTCTTCAATTTCTTTTTTCAGACACTTGAGGTTTTTCTCAAACAGGTCTTTCACTTGCTTGGTTAGAGTCACACCAAGGTACTTTATGCTATTAGTGGCTATTGTGAAGGGTGTTGTTTCTCTAATTTCTTTCTCTACTCTTTTTGTCTTTAGTATACTGGAGGGCTTCTGATTTTTTTGAGTTGATTTTGTATCCTGCCACTTTGCTGAAGGTTTTTATCAGCTGAAGTAGTTCTGTGCTTAAATTTTTGGGGTTGCTCATGTATACTATCATATCATCTGAAAATAGGGATACTTTGACTTCTTCCTTTCTGATTTGTATCTTCTTGATCTCCTTTAGTTGTCTTATTGCTCTGGCTAGGACTTCAAGTACTATGTTGAAGAGATATGGAGAGAGTGGTCAGCCTTGCCTTGTCTCCGATTTCAGTGGGATTGATTTAAGTTTCTCTCCATTTAGTTTGATGTTGGCTATAAGCTTGCTGTATATTGCATTTACTATGTTTAGGTATGTGCCTTGTATCCCTTATCGCTTCAAGACTTTAAACATGAATGGGTGTTGGATTTTGTCGAATGTTTTTCCACATCTAAGGAGATGATCATGTGGTTTTTCTCCTTCAGTTTGTTTATATGCTTGATTACATTGATGGATTTCAATGCATATTGAACCACCCTTGCATGCCTGGGATGAAGCCTACTTGGTCATGGTGGATGATATCTTTGATGTGTTCTTGGATTCACTTTGCAAGTATTTTATTGAGTATTTTTGCATCAATATTTATAAGAGAGATAGGTCTGAAGTTCTCTTTTTTTGTTGGGTCTTTGTGTGGTTTAGATATCAAGGTGACTGTGGCTTCATAGAATGAGTTTGGTAATGTTCCTTCAGTTTGTATTTTGTGGAATCTGATATCCAGTCTCATCCCCAGCTCTGTAGCAGAACACCCATTGTGGCCCTCCCTTCTTATCTGCCCTCTTCTCCATTATAAAGCACAAATCGTCCCCTCCAAACTTTCTCATTCTCTGCTTCTATCATTTGGACAAAACAGCAGGCTACATAATGGAAAAAGAGTTTTACTAACTGCACATTTAATATGAGGCTAATATTCAAAATATATCAAGAATTCAATAAAACTAGATATCAAGAAAACAAACAATGCAATTAAAAATGGGGTGCAGATCTAAACAGAATTCTCAAAGGAGGACACTCAAATGGCTGAGAAACAAATATATTTTATTTGTTTGTTTTGGTTTGGCTTTTTGAGACAGGGTTTCTTTACTTGATAGACTAGGCTGGCCTCGAACTCACAGAGATCCACCTGCCTCTGTGTTCCAGAGTGCTGGGATTACAGGCACATGCCACTTAAAAATTTAATATCCTTAGAAGTCAGGGAAATGCAAAACAAAGCTGCTTTGATATTTCATCTTACACCTAATCAGAATGGTTAAGATAAACAAAAAAAAAAGGACATCAAATACTGATGAGGATATTGAATAAGAGGAACACTCATTCATGGCTAGTAGGAGCGAAAACTTGGACAGTCACTATGAAAACGAGTATGGAAGTTCCTCAGGAAGATGAGACTTGAACTACCTGAAGACCTGGCAATACTCACAGAGATAGGTGCTCGGCAAGTTCATTGCTGTTCTATTCATAGTAGCCAGAAATTGGGAACAAACTATATGTCCCTTAACAGAAAAAATGGTTAAAGTGTGGTACTTTTACACAATGGAGTATTACCTATCTATTTAAAAAACTGAAATTCCTCTTTGCCCCATCTACTGCGAGAATGAAGACCTTTTTCAGCAATCAGACCGTCAACATCCCAGAAAATGTCGACATCACTCTGAAGAGGCACACAGTCTCTGCGAAGGGCCCTGGGGGAACTCTGCGGAGGGACTTAAATCACATCAATGTAGAGTTAACTCTTCTTGGAAAGAAAAAGAAGAGCCCCCTGGTTGACAAATGGTGGGGTAACAGAAAGGAACTGGCCATTGTCAGAACCATCTGCAGTCATGTTCATGTTATATTGGGCTTCAGTTACAAGTGCAGGTCTGTGTATTCTCACTTCCGAATCAACGTTGTTATCCAGGAGAATGGGTCTTTGGTTGAAATCCAAAATCTCTTGGGTGAGAAATATATCCACAGGATTCAGATGAGGACAGATGTTCCTTGTCCTGTCTCTCAAACAGAGAATAATAAATTAATCCTTAAAAGAAATGATATTGAACTTGTCTCAAATTCAGTGGCTATGATTCAGCAAGCCACAACAGTTAAAAACAAGGATATCAGAAAGTTTGGATGGTATGCAAAAGTTTGGATGTATACAAAAAGGGAACTGTGCAGCAGGCTGATGAATAAGACCTAAGTTATCCTGCTCCAGAAACAAGATCTTGAATTATAAGTTTGATTTGGAGTGTCTTTTGGAACAATAAAAGACTTATACTGGAAAAAATGAAATTATCAGGTAAATGGTTGGAACTAGAAAAAAAGTTATCATGACTGAGGTAACCCTGACCAAGAAAGACAAATATGATCTGCATCCTATTATATGTGGATATCAGCTGTTAAGTCAATGATAACCAAGCTACAAACAGTAGAACCACAGAGATTAGGCATAGAGTAAGGGATTGGTGGGGGCATATAGCTCTCTCCAGAAAAGGGGAATAGATAATTATGGATGGTGGGAGGAACATAAAAATAAAGTAGAATGAGGGAGAGATGAAAGAAGAAATATGGGACAGACAACTAAAATTAAGTGTCATTTAAGGCCTAATATGGAAACCAAACACAATAGAAGCTTCCTAAAAATATGAACATATGAAGGAGATTTAATTAAAATCACCAAATAATTTGGGAAACAGAGCTCCAACTGGATATCTCTTCACACCAAATGAAGCTTTCAGGACTAGGTGTGGTTTACTCTAATGGAGTTTCTGGATAAAGGGAATCCCCAAACACAACTGACAGCAAGGCCCCATTGCTGAAGACAACACCAACATAACTCATTGAACATGGAGAAGCTAAACTCTTGCCTACAAAGAGGCTTCACTTCTACATGCTAGCATCTTTAATACAGGAATGTACTCTGCATGCTACCAAAGAATAAATGTAAACACCAACTAACTGCAAATCCTTGATCGACAATTGTGTCCTGTCTGCAAGATATGCTAGTGCAATAGTGACACAAATTTAATTTAAGGTTCACTCCACAAGATGGAACCCATACCTGACACTGCTTCAGTTACCAAGAACCTTAGGTTAGATAGTTCAGGGGCCGAAGACTTTTTAGAGCAAAGTAAATAATACTGTTTTAGGAATACCATATAAAAATAAACAATCAAAAATGTAGCAGTAATATGACTCCTGATGACATTTTACTATACTCACCTGAAGTTGTTAAGGGAAAAATAAAAGTATGACACCTAGAGATAGTCATAGAAGTACTTTTAAAAAATCAGAATGGCTAAGATAAAAAATTCAAGGGATGATGCATGCTGGAGGGTTGTGGAGAAAGGGGAACCCTCCTCCATTGCTGGTGGGAATGTAAACTTGTAAAACCACTTTGGAAATCAATCTGGCACTTTTTCAGACAATTAGGAATAGTGCTGCCTCAAGATCCAGCTGTACCACTCCTGGGCATATATCAGAACAATGCTAAACTATACAACAAGTACTTTTGCCCAACTGTGTTCAAAGCAGCGTTATTCATAATAGCCAGAATCTGGAAAAAAAACATAGATGTCCCTCAACTGAAGAATGGATAAAGAAATTGTGATACATTTACACAATGGGCTACTACTCAGCAATTAAAAACAAGGCAATCATGAAATTTACAGGCAAATGGTGGGAACTAGGAAAGATCATCCTGACTAAGGTATCCCAGAAGCAGAAAGACAGACATCGTATATACTCACTTATAAGTAGATATTAGCCATATACTATAGGATAAACATACTAAAATCTATAGTCCTAAAGAAGCTAAACAACAAGGGAAGAGGGTGAAACCTCATTTAGAAGGACTAACAAGATATACATAGGAACAGGACATGAGCCTTCCACAGAGGGCCTCTAAAAGACTCTACCCATCAGGGTATAGAAGGAGATGCTGAAACTCATAGCTAAATTTTGGGCAGATGCAGGGAACTTTATGGAAGAAGGGGAAAATAGAAAGACTTGGAAGGGACAAGAGCTCCACAAGAAGACCAACAAAGCCAAAAAACCTGGGCCCAGGGGGGTCTGCAGAGACTGATACTCGAACCAAGGACCATGCATGGAGAGGACTTAGACCCCTTGTTCAGAGGAAGCCCATAGGCTTCTCAGTTTCCAAGTGGGTTCCCTAGTAAGGGGAACAGGAACTGTCTCTGACATGAACTCAGTGGCTGGCTCTTTGATCACCTCCCTTTGGGAGGTGCAGCCTTACCAGGCCACAGAGGAAGATGATGCAGCCAGCCCAGAAAAGACCTGATAGGCTAGGGTCAGATGGAAGGGGAGGAGGTCCTCCCCTATCAGTGGATCAGGGGAGGGGCATAAGAGGAGGAGAGGGAGAAGAGGGTAATAACAAGACTGGAAGAGGATGAGGGAGGGAGCTTCAAGTGAATAAATTGTGATAGATAGATAGATAGATAGATAGATAGATAGATAGATAGATAAAAGTTATGCAAGTTATAAAAGTTATGCATGCCTTTAATCCCAGCACTGGAGAGGCAAAAGCATGCAAATCTATCTGATTTTCAAGGTCAGCCAAGAGAAAGTTCCAGGCCACCCAGAACTGCGCAGATAAACCTTGTCTCAGAAAAAAAAAAAATTAGTTTAAAAAAAATAGCATGGTCTACAGCATAGACTCGACACCTTTTGCCTGATTATTTCTTAGGAGGTAGAGAAGATGGGACTGGAGAGATAGCCCAGTGATTAAGAGCATTTGCTGCACTTGCAGAGAGATGGAGTTTGATTGCAAATACCCCTGTTGGGTGGCTCACCACTCTTTATAACCCTAGCTTCAAGGGATTCAATATCTTTTCTTGGCTTCTGTGTGTACTGCCTTTACAGGCATATACTCACACAGAGACAGGCATTCATACAGGCAGTTAAAACAAAAAACAAATATGAATAGAAGAAGCAAAGAAGAAAAGATGTTTTCTTTCTGAGAGGACTACATTTAAATATCACATTGCTTTCCTTAAGTATACAAGTAAAGTAGGTACAAAATATTTTTCAGGAGGCAATTAAAGTAGTTACTAATAACAGATTATTGGTGATAGGGAGAATGGAAAGTTCACCAAATACCTTAACTGTCCCCTTATTTTTCAGTAGCTGAGGGCATAAACAGTGAACTATTTACAGTCTGAAAGTTGTGTAGAAGGCCAAACACATGACAAGTTAGTTTCAAGGGACATAATGCTATTGTGTGAATCAAATGAGTGTTCCAGTTAGCTTTGTGGGTTAACCAAGAACATAAAATTTCTGACTCAGAGAAAAGGCAACAGACATCAAGTTTTCAGTGGAAGATTTGTCACAATTCCCACATGAGTTTCTTGCATTATGAATGTCTTTCAAACAGAAACAATAAAAACTTTTGTTGTGGACAATCTTTTTCCAGGATGTTTGTATAGCAAACAGCTTTAGAAGATACAATGCCTCCTTGTGGAACAGAAGGAAGATATTTGAATTGGCCATAATAAAGATAGTATCTTCTTCAAGGACAAACGTTAGACAGGTTTGCCCACAGTTCTTTTGAAAGACTGATACTGGGCTGTTGAGATGGCTCAGCCGGTAAGGGAATTTGCCTTTATGCCTGACTACTTGAGGTTGATCCCCAGTACCCACACAACAGAAGGAGAGAACCAATCCCCATGTTATTCTCTGACTTCCACACATGCAGCATGGTACTTTTGCACGTACTCAGAATCCTTCAGCTGTGATAAAAACACTCAGAATGTACAGCATGTACCTGGATGTCTGTCTGTCTGTCTTGTAATGCCTTCTTGGGAAATGGAGTGTGTTCCTGTCAGTTTGGGTTGATAAAATGGAATACGATAAAATTAGCAAATCCAAACATTTATTTCTAGCAGTTTTTCATTCTGGAAGGTTCAAGGTCTAAATGCTGGAAAGGCCAAATATCCGAAGAAGGCCTCCTTCTTGGTTTACAGATAACCATCTTCCTAAATCCTCACATCTCTTAATCTTCCCAAGGAGAAGAAAGGGTCAGGGTTGAAAGCCAGGCAAATTTTATCCTGTCCTTTCTTTCAAGGTTACTCATTTTTGTCATGACAACCCAAACACTATGAACTAATTTATCTCTTCAAGAGCCCACTTTGTTATGTTAATATCATATTGGGAGTTTGGACACACATTTTTCAGTTCATAACAGGAGCAAAGGGGGAACAAATACAACCAGAAAAGTCATGTTGTCTTCATGCCATGAACAACAAAATGTTTCTTGTCTTCCACTAGCATTACTAAAGCAATAGGCTATATTGAACATAGGGTTAAATCTCAGACAGTGCATAATTCTTTCCAAAATATGTATTAGCATATATTAATTGTACATTGTGATGGATACAATGAGTTATTTCTATTCACACATGCAGCATGAACTCCTTAAATCATCTGCTTTTCCACCTTTCTCTGTGTACCCTTCTTAGTCTCTGAAGAGCACTGTCTTAATTTCAAGTTAATTTTTTTAACCTTGAGAATATGAGAGACAACAAGCAATGCTTGTCTTACTATGTCTGACTTATTTCTACACTAATGTCTTCCGCTGCCAGGTTTGTTGTTTCATTCTTTTCTATGGTCAAATAATAGTGCCTAATGCACACTACTTACAATTTGAACTCCACTTTCTGTTTATTCATTCATCTACTATTGGTAACCTAGACTGATTCCATATTTTAGCTTTAATGAATGTTGCTACAATGAGCTTAGACCTACAGGTATTTCTTTATAGGTATCTAGAAGGGTTTAGTGGAGTTCCATTAAATGTGGTTTGTTGACTTTTCTTTTATATCTTAAAGGCTTTTCTTTATCTTGTAGCTTTTACAGCTTAACCATAATACTGTAGGGTGAAGATCTTTTATTGTTATGACTATTTGCAGCCCTACAAGCATCATGTTCTTGGAGAATCAAATCTCTTCAAAACCTCAATTAGAGGTTTTCTGATATTATTCAGCAAATAGGGCTTTTTACACTAACATTTTAAAAATAATATTGTATTAATTCTTTCAGAATTTGATACAATATATTTTATCATATTCAACCCCTTCCTTCAACGCATGACTTACCCACCCCTTACCTCCATACCCCTCCAAATTTGCATCTTCTTTTAAAAAAATAATTGAGTCAAATTTGTGCTCTCCAAATACTCATTGGGTGTGTGACTAACCTCTGGAATGTGGCTAACCTACCAGGGCTCACTGCCTTAATAAAAGCTAACTCTCCTCCCAGAAGTTATCATTTGCCATAGGTCTTCAACTAGGAATGAGAATTTGTGTCCATCTACCACCTCCTTACTTGGATTTTGTCTGGCTTGAGCTTGCCCATGTCTTGTGTATGCTGTCACAATCTCTATGACTTCATATATGCAACTAACTTGTTGTATCCAGAAAATACCATTTCCTTAAATTCATCCATGACCTTTGGCACTTACAATCTTTCCAACCCCTCTTTCACAATGATTCCTGAGACATAGAAGAACAGGCATGATTTAGATGCCCCATTTACAACTGAGCACCCCCGAAGTCTCTTTTTCTCTACCTTGTGACCAGTTGTGGGTCTCTGTGTTAATCAGTTACTGCAAGAAGGCACTTCTCTGATGAAGTTTGAGAGATATTTTAATCTATGATTTTATCAATAAGTCACTGGTAATCACCTTAGTAGTATAGTACTGACTTCCAAGCTTCATCATTACTAGCTAGCTTTCGTAGTGCTGGAAAGTGTTATGCACATGATAAGAGGAAAAAATGTAATTATCAGTCTTCTCCAGTCCTTGGTGTATTGCACCAATGACTGGCCTGCTAAACTATGCTAGTGCAGTAATAGCACAAATGTTATGCAAGTGGACAACCACTTTCTGATTGGATTTAAAGCCCACTCCACAGATAGAAACCATACCTGGCACTGTTGTTGAGACCAAGACCTGTAACTAGATAGAACACAGACTCTAAGGGAGACTCTTCTCATTAAAAAAAAAAATTAAGTAGCTTTATCTGATCTAGTGGAATGGAATAGCTAAAGGGTAACTACATTGAAATCTTGAAATCTTTTAATTTGTAACTCAGCATAAACCTAGCATAACTTGAATTCTTTTATTTTTGAGAATTTTATATAGAAGTGCTGTGTTTACATAATTTCCTCCCCTCCTCTCCTTCTTCCAACTTTTCTTCTGTCGTCCCTACTTCTTCTCAAATTCATAGCCTCTTTTTCATACACACACACACACACACACACACACACACACACACACACACACATTTCTGGGTCCATTTAGGTAGGGTTGCTCTTGTGTATATTTTTTCAAGACTGACCACTTAATATTGGATAACCAATTAGGGGGCTCATCCCTAGGATAGACTGATTTTTCCTCTCTCAGCAATTATTAATTACTGTATATCTTTACCTAGGGTGGGACTTTGTGAGATTTCCTCCATCCACCCAGGCACATACACTGATATCATTGTTCTTGGTCTATTTAGGTGACCATATTTTTTGAGATATCATAGCTGCAGCTTTCCTGTTGTATATAGATAGTGGAATTTTACATCTTATATCCTGTTCCTCTATCTCTCATCATCTTTCTTTCTTCTCTCCCATGATGTTCCCTAAACCTTAGGTATAAACATTGTGTTGTAGATATATGGGCACTCTACAGTCTTTGCATTTTGATCAATTCTGGATTTCTGTAATGGTTTCCTTTGGTTGCAAAAGAAGGGTCTTTGATGAGAGATGCACTTGTAGAAGGAAATAAAGATAGTTATTTAAAATGTAGCAGGGACTATTTATTTAGGAAAATGTCAGTTGTAAGTTGTGCTCTTACCTCACCAGCTATGGGTAGTTGGTGAGGTTTATAGTACCAGGCATGTAACTGAGCAGGCCCTATGTCCAACTAGATGGCTTTTGGTTACTCCCAAGATATAAGTGACATTATTGTACCTCTGGGGATATCTTTCCATGCTTGTCATTGTTGTGATTTAGGCTTCACAGCTGAATAGGACTATTGAGTGCCCTTCTCTCTAGGTGGTATATATATATATATATATATATATATATATATATATATATATATCACTCTCAGGTATTCTGAAAATGTGAAGTTTTTTATTTAATACTGCCACTATAGCCTTGAATTATTTCTCCATCTCACCTCTCTGATCATACTGTTTTAATACATCTGTCTTCAGGTTCAGATACCACATTCTTGCGGTTGACCTAGTATGTAATTGAAGATTTTAACTCTATTTTTATTTGACTTATTAATCTCTTTATTTTTGAAATTTTAGATTTGTTCTTTATAAGATTTTTGTTGAGTTTTCTCATTTATATTTGAATTGCCTTCCAAATTGCATGTCGTTATGAATTAGCTTTTTAAAATAATAATTCTATCAAATTCTTTGGCAGGCATGTCATCCATATCAATTTCTTTGGGCTCTATCACTTGAGGATTATGTTCCTTTAAAGACAGCACATGAACTTGTTGGTTTTTTTCCCCTGTTTTCTAAAATAGTCATCTACATTGAAACTTCTTCATTTAGTGGATGAGTTGTTAGTAATAGGTTTCCATTTAAGATGTGTCTTGGGATCTCATTGTGTCATCCAATGCCATGCTTGCTTCCAGACAGGCACCTTATGTAGCCTCCCTAGCTTTTTGCCTGTGCTGAATGACTCTCTTCATAGTGAATACTGTAGCGGAACTGGAAGTGCCTATTATCTCTATGGACTATGCAAGATAGGGATTTCTGGAATTTTAGATAAATAGCAGTGATGTGAATATTCTTACAGTATAGTTAAAGAACCCTGCCAGATAACTGGACATTCTTCGAGAACTATTTATACTTACTCTGCTACTAATGACAACCTTTCACACTGACAGATCCTAAAGTGATAAAGAAACTGAAGTGCTTGTCTTCCAACAAGTTCATTAGGTTGATACATGACATTATAAAAGATCATTGTAAGAATTGAAGCAAAGTGTCTGTGCTGTTCATATCCAATCATAATGATAGCTCATAGACTAGGTGTAGGTGTGGGTGTGGAACAGCACAATGATCACCATGAACAGATGAGGTGCCAACAGTCTTGTGGTGATTTCACTGTCAATTGTAGTGCACTGTTGCTGGTAATATATGATATCAGGAAGGTCCTCTTTCTCTTTTTTGGCTATGTGTTTCTGAGAATAGATAAGGAATTTTCTCCCTGCTTTCCCATTTCTTTATCTCTAACATACTTTCCAGACAGGATGACATGCAGAGCCATAGTTATGCAAGATAGTTTCATGCCACAGTAAGCCTAGCAGCAGCTGATGTCATGGGGCTTCTTCATTTCTTTGTTGTTAACATGAGCCTGAAAATGGCAGAGGCAGGAAGAGTATTTTCACTCCTGACACTCGTATGTGTTGACATATGCTTGATCATGTCCTTGATTGGGGGTGGGGAAAGTAACTTTGTGTTCTGATTATGTCTGGTGATTGCATTCATTTCCCTCCACATGACAACCCTTATACACTCTAGTGTAAGGCACCAAGCTAGCTTAGGTTACAATCATTTTCTGAGCTGGTTTTCCAAGGCACCTATCTGCTAAGTCAATACTTTGGAATGTCTGTGTTGTTGCAGAGATGGGAAAATTAAAGGTTTTCTTCCTCCTGTTGCAAAGCCAGACAACAGATAATGTCTCAAGATTATAGCCTCTTGGGGGATTCATTGGAGATGAGGCGATATCCCTTTCCAAAGGAGGACTGCCATTCAGATAACCAGGTTACTTATATAAAGGTGCTGCAGACCTGTAAGGATTGTGAAACTTTACAGTAAATTCAATTGATAGGATTTGTACTAAAATAGTTTGCTAGGACTCTTGCTTTCAAAAAGGAGACACACACTCCTCCTGGCTGTGGAGTCATGGTGTTTAATGCCGGGATACTGTTGTTTGTTTGTTTGTTTGTTTTATGTTGTTATCCTCTGTCTCTGAATCTTAAAAGCTTTCTTGGTGATATTAAGTGTAGCTCCATGGTTCTTCACATCAATATGGATTTACGTTGTTGCTTTGCTTCTCTATGGAAGAAGTGATTGGTAGGGATCTGCTCTGCTATTGTAAATAGCAGCTATTCACAATTCTTGACTTGATTTTTGAACTATTTTGAATGGCTATCACTTGGCTCAGGAAAATTCAGTCCTATGGACATTCAGCCTCTGAGATTCTCCTATTTCTCTGACCTCTTTCATGCGACTATGGCTGCTTTTTTCTGTGATGATAAATAGAAGAACCAAAGTAAGGAATAAGAGGTTTGGAAAGTAGGGTTAAAGGAGAAATAGATAATAATCTTTCCTTTTTTATCACACTAGCCCACCAAAGTAACAAAGGAGCTATGATGAAAAAAAATAGTGTTCCTTTGGTTGTCATTTCTTCTGTAAGTTATATTTTGGAAGCCTAAATATGATAAATAAATGTAAGATAGCCTTAACCTCAGAAAGTCTAGAACTTTTCACTTCATTGTTTCATACATTTTACTGTGAATGACTTCAAATATCTGAAAATAGAACTAATTGCACGGAAAAAGCATATAATCATCACTTAGAGCCCAGAAATTAGCATTTTAATATCCCTGCTTCATTAAATATGCATCTATTTTTCTTTTATACATCCACCAATTCAAATTGTTTTGATGGATTTTAAAGTTTCAAATATCAGTATACTATTTTCAAACATTACAGCATGCATAACTACAGTACAAAACTTCTTTAATGTGGTTTTTAATTTTGCAGGTTATTAGATTTCTGTTGCTGTCTACAAATAATACCAGCTCAGAGATTGTACGAAGCACTCATTTACGACATCACACCTGTAAGTAAAAAATTCAGCATGACATATCTGCATTATCTACTCAAATTAATAACAGGCTTAAAGCATGGGACCAAGTAGACTGAATTTTCATCCAGAAATTTTGAGAAAGAATTTACTGGTATGTTCATGGTGTAGGCTGGATTTAGTTCCTTGTAACTATTGACATAGGGTACCTGATTTCTTATGACCTATAACTAGAGGCTCTTCTTAGATCTTAAAAAGCACTCATATTAATTACCATGTATCCTCTTTAATTCCTGAGGCCCTCCAGTTGACAGTCAAGAATCTCCTTGTACTGATTCTCTTGTGCTTTGAATTTGTTTGACTTGTTAGTCTCTGACATTTACACTTAGGTTTAAAGGAATCAAGAGTACAGACTCACCCATGTTGTCTGTCTTTCTTACAGGCAACTCCATGTAACATTACCTAATCAAAGGGATTTTCTACTTTATTTTCCTTGGAATTATATTAGCCACATAACCAGACTTCAAACTTTTCCTGTGATTTGAAAGATAAATATGTTGGGTGTTATGTTCCATAAGTTTCAACAAATCTGTGAAGCTGCAAAGTGATAAAAAAAAAAAAACCATATATTTCATTATGTAAGAAAATTGTCAAGACATTTCCAAAAGTGGTTGTGTCACTTTATACTCCCACAAAGAAACAGAGTTTGGGTTGCTTTAAGTCATCACTAACATTATATGTGGTTTCATTTAATGTCAGCCATTCTGGAAAATTGTAATCATCTACTACTGTGGCTTTGTTCATTATTTCTTTGATGATTTTTTGTAAATGGTTCCAAATGCTTATTGGTCACTTGTATGTCTTTCTTTGTGAAGTGTCTGTCCAAATATTTTACACAATTTAAACATTTGGGCCTTTCATAATTGAGTTTAAGTACTTATTTACATATTGTGTATTCCAGTTTTGATTCAATTACATGTTTTTGCAAATATTTTTTTCTAGTTTGTGGATTGATTAGTAATTTCCTTAATGAAGTGTTTTGATGAGCAGCTTTAAAATTAGATGAAGTCTAATTGATTTTTAAGCACAATGTCACTATGGGTCAAGAACGAAAAGATGTTCATCAACAAAAAACAACATATTACCCAAAGGGACAGGAAGAAATTCCAGGGATGAGACATCTTTGTGCCATTTTGTAGTGTACTAGTGCGTAAAATTACCAGTTAAATATTTATTCACAAGTACAAAAATAACAGGGTACATGTTATATTTGAAAAGGAATTGCTGTGGAGACTCACATCTTTTGATCGTTATGTAAAGTTATTAAATAACTGTAGTCATTTTATGTGTGTAAGTGTGTGCTATATGTATGTCTTTGTGTGAGTGTGTACAAGTAGGTACGCATTCTTGTGCATGTTTGTGTAGACCAGGGATGACTTTAAGTGTTTTCTTTTTTTTAATTTAAGTGTTTTCTTTAGCATATATTCTATTTATCATTTTCTTTATATTTATAGCATTTAATATAAAATATTACATTAACATTTTATATATGAGTGGAGGTTCTAGGTTATATCCATACATGGTCCTTGGTTGAATGTCAGTCTCAAAAAAGACCCTGTGCCCAGATATATTTGGTCCTTGTGGAGCTCCTATCCTTTCCCCATCAGACTAACTCACCTTCTTTCTTATGATTCTCTGTACTCTGCCAAAGGTTTGGTCATGAGTCTTTGCTTTGAAAACACTGCTAGTTAGAGTCTTTCAGATGCGCTCAGTAGACTCCTGTCTTACGTTCAATGCTCATCCCATCTGTCTTTCTAAATGAGGATTGATCATCTTACCCCATGTCCGCTCAATTGATTATCTTTTTTAGGTGTATAGATTTCATTATGTTTATCCACTCAGATGTAGCCTGTGGTAGCTCAGTAACCAATTGATTTCCCAAAGTGAGGGGAACAGGGACTATTTCTAACAGGAACTCAATGACTGGCTCTTTGGTCTCCCCACCCCCGAAGGGAGGAGCAGTCCTGTTAGGCCACAGAGGAGGGCTTTGCAGCCAGTCCTGAAGATACCTGATAAAACAGGATCAGATGAATGGGGAGGAGGTCCCCCCTATCAGTGGACTTGGAAAGGGGCACAGTGGAGATGAGGGAGGGAGGGAGGGACTGGGAGGGAATGAGGGATCGGGACATGGCTGGGATACAGAGTTAATAAAATGTAACTGATAAAAAAAATAAAAAAAAATAAAAGTAAAAGGAAATAAAAAAAAAGAGGAAGAATGATGATAGGTAGTTATTTTTCTCATACTTCTGTTTATGCTGTAGTTTGTGCTTGAGATTATAAATTTTGCTATGTCTTTGATCACTTCTCTCTGATGGGGGAGCAGTCTTACCAGGCCACAGAGGAAGACAATGCAGCCAGCCCTGATGAGACCTGATAGGCTAGGGTCAGATGGAAGGGGAGGAGGATCTCCCCTATCAGTGGACTGGGGAAGAGTCATAAGAGAAGAGGCAAGAATGTGGAATTGGGAGAGGATGTGGAAGGAGGCTACAACTGGGATCCCAAGTGAATAAATTGTAATAAATATAAAAATAAATAAAAAGTAAACTTCACTATGTAACTTAAAAAAAAACATTTTATATATGATAAAATGCTTCATTTTAAGATTTTCATACATGCACATTACTGACGACTGCTAAGTCTATTTGATCTATGATGTCATTTAACTCTGATATTATATTTTCTGTCAGAATGACCTGACTATTGATAAGAATGAGATATTAAGGTTACCTACTATTATTGTGCTACATGAGTGTGTGACTCTATGCCTAGTATTATTTGTTTTATGAAACTAGGTACACATCACATTCATGTTTAGAATGATAGTTTCTTTTTGAAAAACTAATTAATCCAGAAGATGTGCTCTTCTTTCTGCCTTCTGATAAACTTTGGTTTGAAGTCTGTTTCCTTAGATATTAGAACAGTGATGCCATCTTGAGTCCGACTACCATCTTTTTACATAAAATAATGCCTTTTATGTAAGGTCCTCTTTGATGATGAGATGTGTTTTATGGAGACAGCAAATAGATGGATCTCTTTTATTCTTGTAGACTCATTTTTGTTTATCATACATGTAGATGTGTGTTTAGTATATGGATGTGTGTTCATGTGTGTGCACATGTGTACTCATCTGCATGTGCATGTGTGAAGGTCAGGAGTTGGCACTGAATATCTTCCTCTGCTGTCTTCCACCATGGCTTTTTGACAGAGTATATTTGTGTTAGTTAGAATTTTTATTCTTGTGATAAAACACTATGAACATAAGTAACTTGGGGAGTAAAGGGTTTATATCAACTTGCAGTATACAGTCCAACATGGAAAGAAGTCAGAGGTGGAACCTGGAGGCAGGCTGATGCAGAGGTTGTAAAGGTGGGTTGCTTACTGGCTTGCTCCTTTTTTTTACTCACTCTGCTTTATACCACTCAGATCCACCTTCCCAGGGGTAACACCAAGCACAGTGAGCTGGGCCCTCCCATATCAATCATCATCAAGAAAATTTACCAAGCCAGGGGTGGTGACATACACCTTTAATACCAACACTTGCAAGAGGAAGGCATATCTCTCAGTGCAAAGCCAGCATAGTCTACAGAGTGAGTTCCAGAACAGCCAGTGCTACACAGAGAAACCCTGTCTTGAAAAACCAACCAAACAACTAAACAAACAAGCAAACAAACAAAAGCACCAGAGACTCGCCACAGGCCAGTATGGCATTTTCTCATTTGAGGTTTCCTCTTCCACTGGACTCTAGTTTATGTCAAATTGACATAAAACTATCCAGGACAGTCTCTCATCTAAATTGGAGCTTGCAATTTTAGTTAGACTGCCTTGGAGACATGACTGCCTCTGCCCTTACCTAGTTTCTGCCCTACCTAGCTGAGGTGTTACAGGTATTTGCCATCATGCTGTGCTTTTAATGAATGCTAGTAACTTTACTTAGTTTATAAAAAAAGGTTTTGGATGTCTCTGAGTCTATAAGTACATAAAGAAATATAAAAACACAGATGAAAGGGGTATTCTATAGAATTGATGTAATGCTATTCTATGATACAACTATCAGAAAAACAAATTATAGAAAACATCCAATCTAACACTTTAATTCATACATGAATCTATTTTAAAGCATCCATTGTCAACACTTCCTAAATAGGCATTATTAATTACACTTTGTAATCCTGTAAATGCAATGATAATAGCCAGCCTTATCTCTGTTCTTTACCGTATAGGAGCCATCACATTAGAAAATGACTACTCAAAGGTGGCTGCTATTGTTAGTCAGGCAAGTGTTTATATAATGAGGCTATGGAGAACATGGTAAATCAACTTTCCAGTGACCATCATGTTTATTCACATTGAAAACAAGAGTGAAGAAGCTAGAGGAAATAATATGATGAGAGGAAGCTACTGTCACTTTGACAAAAATTTATGCCTTCTAGTTTTGAAATATTTATCACCTATACCCAGCCTTAAGAAACCAATAAAGAAGGGACTACAAGGATGTAAAGAGAATAAAATAAATATATTAGAGAAAAGAAACCTATAAAGAGGGGCTGGTGAGATACCTCACAGGCACAGAGCTTTATTTCCAGTACCTATGTCCAACAGTTCACAATTGCTTATAATTACATCTCCAAAGTTAGCCTCTACAGGTACCTCTCATCATCAACCTTCCATCACACATACACATAATTAAAAATAATAAAGTCTTTTAAAATGAAATATTAACAAATAAAAAAATTACTAGAAACAAGAAGAGTAGTTATTAAGGATACTGAGTGCAAGGGCAATAAAAAAGGAGTTGATTGGTTTGAAAAATGAACTGTTGTACACATTTGTAGATAGATCCTGTATTAATCCAATTAACTCATATAATTAATATGTATTAATAAAAACTATTAAGAAGCAGCAAACATAGCAGTACCAAACATTTATTGTTAAAAATCAATATAATGTAACTTACACTTTTAAACCATACTTTCTAAATAAATGTCAAGGAATCAGCAAAGGAATATGACTTGAGGATATAAGATTATCAATATTTTAATAACACCAATTTGAAACATATTCTGTAAATTGTATACATCTGACAAAAATCTGTATAATTTATGAAAAATTAAACCATAGACAGTTACTAAAAGAAATTGTATATGTATCCTATGATTAAGTTTGAAAGCCACAACCCCCAGTTTCTGTCTCTTGCTGCTTCGTTTTTCTTTTTATTATTATTTTTTATTTTTTATTAATTACAGTTTATTCACTTTGTATCCTAGCTGTAAGCAGCTCCCTTGTCCCCTCCCAATCCCACCCTCCCTCACTCATCTTTTCCCATGTCCCTCCCCAAGTCCACTGATAGGGGAGGTTCTCCTCTTCTTCCCTCTGACCCTAGCCTATCAGGTCTCATCAGGACTGGCTGCATTGTCTTCCTCTGTGGCCTGGTAAGGTGCTCCCCCTTAAGGGAGAGGTGATCAAAGAGCCAGCCACTGAGTTCATGTCAGAGACAGTCCCTGTTCCCATTACTAGGGACCCACTTGGACACTGAACTGCCATGGGTTACATCTGTGCAGAGGTTCTAGATTATCTCCATGAATGATCCTTGGTTGGAGTATCAGTCTTAGAAAAGAAGCCTGTGCCCAGATTGTTTGGTTCTGTTGCTCTCCTTGTGGAGTTACTGTCTCCTCCAGGTCTTTCTATCTGCCCCCCCCCCTTTTATTGTAAGATTCCCTGCATTCTACCCAATGTTTGGCTATGATTCTCAGTATCTGCTTTGATACCCTGTTGAGTAGACTCTTTCAGAAGCCCTCTATGGTAGGATCCTGTGCTGTTTCATGTTTTTTCCCTTTTCTGATGTCCATCCCATTTTCCTTTCCGAGAGTGAATATTGAGCATCTTACCCAGGGTCTTCCTTCTTGATTAGCTTCTTTAGGTGTACAGATTTTAGTATGTTTATCCTATATAATTTGTCTAATATCCACTTATAAGTGAGTATATACCATGTGTATCTTTCTGCTTCTGGGAAAATTCACTCAGAAGGATCTTTTCTAGGTCCCACCATTTGCCTGCAAATTTCATGAATTCCTTGTATTTAGTTGCTGATTAGTATTCCATTGTGTAAATGTAGCACAAATTCTGTATCCATTCCTCAACTGAGGGACATCTGGGTTGTTCCCAGATTCTGGCTATTATGAATAAAGCTGCTGTGAACACGGATGAGCAAATGTTCTTGTTGTGTACTTCAGCATATTTTGTATACATGCCTAGGAGTAGTATAGCTGGATCTTGAGGTAGCATATTCCTAACTGTATGAAATGCTGCTTTCGTTTTCTTTTTTTTCTTTCTTTCTTTTTTTTTTTTTCAATGCAGTTTATTCAGGAACCTTGAACAATCCTCGGACCCTGGGGAAAGCCAGCCCACAGCTTAAATAGCCTCTGGGTAGCCAACCCAGGCGTGCCACGTGGGCAATGCAGATAGGTCCACATACATGGAAACAAGCCAGATCCTCGGCCTTAGCCAAATGTGGAGTTGTTCATGACAGAGAGCACTCACCATCGGGAAGGTGGAAGGAAGAAACCAGCTCCATCTTTAAGGCATAGCATTCCGCAGCTCTCTACAGTTCCCCCTTTTTGTTTTAGACGCATCAGGCAAGAGTAGAGGTCTGATCTCTGATATTAGAAATAAATTGGGACTTTGTACAGATGTTCATTTAGGTGTCATCCACCCAAAGAGCATCAGACCAGTCTGATACCTTTTTCTCAGAGGCGGGACCTGGGGCATCAACCCACATGCAACCAGACATGCTCTTCTCTGGGTCCAAAGCAGCTGACCCTGAGTGCAGTGCTTAGCCTCGCATCCTGAGCGTATCATTTTAGCTTTTTATGCTTGGGGAGAATGTCCTGCTTCAATGGCTGTAAAGGCCTGAATGATCATGGCTGCATCACACTGTTGTGAGACTCTAATCTTGCATATATACCACAGGCAAACCAAGGAGACCAACACCAGAAGGCCTGCTAACGCTCCCATGCCCGCCCATTCCTTCAGATGATTCATGGCTGCAGCAATCCATGTTGATAATCTTGTGGCTAGTCCTGCGTCCACTCTGGTAGAATTTACTGTGACAATGGCCACTCTCAGCTGCTCCATCGTAGTATCGAATTCTCCAGTCCAATTACCTAAAATATAGCTCGACAATTGTTCAGACAGATTTTGCTGCTTTCTTTTCCAAACACCATACTTAGAAGGAAGCTTCATCATGAATATAACCTTCAAATTCTAAACTACTTCATCAATAGCAATTTCAACAATAGTCAATATAAAATTTCATGAGATAAAGTATTAATAAATGGAATAACTCTTCATTACAAGTTTCTGTTGGGATATTATGAATACAATTGCAATTAAGAGTTCTGTGTCCCTATAGGAACTAATCAAGAAGAAGGACTCTGGCTAAAATGCTCAATCCCCATTCAGAAAGACAAAGAGGATGGACAGCAGAAGAAGGAGAAAACAGGGAACAGGACAGGCGACTGCTACAGAGAGCCTCTGAAAAACTTTACCCTGCAGGGTATCAAAGCAGATGCTGAGACTTATGGCCATCCTTTGGGCAGAATGCAGGGAATCTTATGAAAGAAGTGGGAAATAGTAAGACCTGGACAGGATAGGAGCTCCACAAAAAGAGCAACAGAACCAAACAATCTGGGCACAGGCTTCTTTTCTAAGACTGATACTCCAACCAAGGATCATTCATGGAGATAATCTAGAACCTCTGCACAGATGTAACCCATGGCAGTTCAGTGTCCAAGTGGGTTCCATAGTAATGGGAACAGAGACTCTCTGACATGAACTGATTGGCCTGTTCTTTGATCATCTCCCCCTGAGGGGGGAGCAGCCTTCCAGGCCACAGAGGAAGACAATGCAGCCACTCCTGATGAAACCTGATATGCTAGGATCAGAAGGAAAAAGAGGAAGACCTTCCCTAACACTGGGCTTGGGGAGGCACATGTGTGGAGAAGGGTGAGATTGGGAGGGGAGGGGAGAGGGAGCTACAGGGGAGATACAAGTAAGTAAAGTATAATTAATAAAATTAAAATTAAAATATTAAAAGAGTTTTGTGTCTGGGTTTTAATTAGTAATTGTTTCTGTTTTAAGGCTATCTAAGTGAGAGAGAAAAAGCTGAAACTACCAGAATCTTTATTTGTAACCTGGGGCACTAAAGCAGAGATATCTCACTACTTGTTTCATATGGAATGCTAGAAGAGTTCTAGGTGTAGTAATTCCTTTAATCATCACTGTGACCAAATAAATAAAAAGAAGCAACTAAACCAAAGAAGGATTCGTGCTCTCTCTCTCATGGTTTAAAGGAAGGCATGCCAGCAGATGACTTGATAGTGCTGGAAGCATAAGGTGGCTTGTTCACATCTCAGTAACTAACTGAAAAGAAAAGAAAAGAAAAGAAAAGAAAAGAAAAGAAAAGAAAAGAAAAGAAAAGAAAAGAAAAGAAAAGAAAAGAAAAGAAAAGAAAAGAAGCAGGGCTCAGCTGTGAACCTTGAGGCTTGTTTCCTTCCCCTAATAACACTCTTATTTTCATGAGGCTTCACTTCCTAAAGACTCCACAAGCTCCTAATACAGAATAACAAATTAAAGGCCAAGTATTCAAAGTCATGGACCTATAGGTAACCCTTTTACTCAAAATATAACATTATTTCTCTGACCACCCCCAGAAACACCATGGCCATATCATAAGATAAAATGCATTTAGTCCAACTTCAAAGGCTCCAATAAATTTACCATTACACGTTTTTAAAAGTCCAAAGCCTTATATGACAACACTCAATGCAATCTCTTACCCGTGGATTCCTGTAGGGGAAAAAAAAAGGCAGGTTATATACTTCTAATATATAACAGCCCAGGGTAAACGTTTATATTCTAAAGGCCACAGAAGAAGACAATGCAGCCACTCCTGATGAGACCTAATTGACTAGCATCAGAAGGAAGGAAAAGAAGACCTCCCCTATCAGTGGACTTGAGTAGGGGCATGCAGGCAGAGGGTGGAGGAAGGGAGGGATTGGGACGGAAGGAGGGAGGGAACCACGGGGGGGGGATACAAAGTGAATAAAGTGTAATTAATAAAGAGAAATAAAATAATAAAATAAAAAATATGAAACATAAAAAAGGTAACAACAGATCAAAACAGTATTGAAAAATTAACAGGACAAACAGCAAACCATGCATCTTCTTGCCTAGAATCTTGGTTTGATGATGGCATCATCTAGGCTTCACCAGGTATGGGTAGCCCTACCAGTCAAGTCCTGTTGCCTGTGACAATTGTGGCAGCTCTTAGGCCAGCTCTACTGAGTGCTTGCAGCATTTCTTGGTAAGCACTCCTCAGTCTGTCACCTCCAAAGTCTTGAGGTGTCCACTTCAGCTTAGACCTTGACCTTCACAACTTCACACCCAAGATGGCTCAGGCGCTCCAGGAAGGAAAGTAGATCTTGCTAGATGTCAATTGACCTCAGTAGCTTTCTGAATCCTCTGTAAAGGTCACTTTCCCCTGTCACCCTTGATTCCCACATGCTTACAACCTCAGCACTACATGAACTTCTTTGGATCACATGTGGAACAGCCTTTGGCTGCTTTCACAGACCAACCTTGTAAAATATTGCCCTATGTGTCAAGCAGGGTGCCCTAGAGACTCTATTTTCTCAGGATTTTTTCCAGGGATTTTCCTTTCAAAAGAATACATAATTTTGTATCCCTAGAATCCACAATAAACAGAATCTTGTTCTCAAGACATAATTTCTATTGTCACTATGTAGAGTGCAAGGTCTCTTCCCCCAGTGCCACCTTTCTCTTGTCACAGTTTCTCACTACATAGCTCTGGCTTCCCCGGAACTCACAGATATCTGTCTGCTTCTGCACCCTGAGTACTTGGATTAAAGCCTTGCACCACCATGTTCTTCAGGTTTGTCCTTCGAATGATCCCAATCTCTTTATTAATTATAATCACTTTTTGTGCTGTACCTGCCTTTTGCCATGTCTAAACAACATACATGTTTGTTACTGCTTTGTTCTTTTTTAATTTTAATTCTCACTATAAACATCCCCAAATGAGTAAGCAAATCTATGCTATATTATCTTAATATACCATTGTCTGAATGCTGTATTGTCTTAAAATTTACTCTTTCAAACAATTTAGTCATTACTTTTAAATTCAGTTTTACTAAAAGTTTCAGGATATAAGTGGAATACAGCCAGATGTTTTGCCTAAATATAAAATAAATGACCTCTAGCTCAGTTTCTCAAAGATTCCTTGTTCCTCTCTGGAAAACTGATAAGCTTGTCCTTCACTGCCCACACTTTTATCAACATTGTATTCCCCTGAACTTCTATTACAATTCCCAAACAAACTCTACTTACAGCATTCTAAGATCTCCTTAGTTTTCAGTTCCAAATTCTTCTACATTCCTGTTGTAAATTAGCTCCAAAGGCCTGCAAACTACATGGTTAGGCTTATAATAGCAATAGCCATGCTTTTTAGAACCAATAGTGTGTATTAATTACCTTTCTCATCACTCACTAAACATTTAACAAGAAGCACTTTAAAGGAATCAAGACTTATTCTGGGTGAAGGAAAATAGTTCATCATGACAGGAAAAGTATAATCATTGTCATTTCCATAGAGGCAGAAATACAGAGACTTGGTTCTCGGTGGCCAACTAGTAAACTACAAATCATTTCTATTAGAATATGTGTGTTCGCCACCTGTGGTGGCACATGCCTGCAATCCCAGCTCTCAGGGAGGCAGATTCAGGTAGATCTCTGTGAGTTCAAGGTCAATCTGGTCTAAAAAGTGATTCTAGGATAGCTAAGGATACACAGAGAAACCCTGTTTCAATAAAACAACAACAAAAAGCACAGTATATATGTGTTATCATTCTTTTTTCAACACTGTGTAAAGCATGATGAGAGATACTTTTTATGTTTTATATAATTGAGTTTTCATAATAATGCTAAAAGATTCATTTTCTTGTTATACCATTGTTAGAACTGTGATTTAGGGTGATCAAATGACTTCTCGGATGTTGTTCAACTAGTAAGGTGTGGAAACAGGATATAAATTGATTAAGTTTGATTAAAAGGAAAAGATTGCATTCTTGCTGTTGCTTAGAGTTAACTTTTTTACAGTTATATGTTATTATTTCTATCACTGTGTACTTGCCCTTATGCATTCCTTGGCACATAAAAACTAATGTTCATCAAATTAAAATTAATTGATGATTATTTACTACTCTAATTTTATTTCTTTAAGGAAATACTACAATGACTCTATTCTATGAGCATGGTAGAGAAATGATGCCTGAAAATATATTAAGATGAAGAATCCTGCCTGAAGTTTCAGAATGGCATTGATGTTCAATTTAATTTGTTCACTGAAGCTGGGAAAAGGAAAGTTAGCCAGCAATTTATTTTTCAGCAGTTCTGCCTGGAAATAAACATAGCAACCCTAATTAAGTTTTACTTCTAACTTCTAATTGACTATAAACCAATAACAGCATGCTTTCACTGAACAGGGCCCATAGAGCACACACAGTACTCGATAGCATTCCATTCCTCTTGTCACTGGGTCACCTGTGGCTCCCTCCTTACTCTTACTGTGAAGCCATTTTTTATTCTTGTGTGCCTTGCTTGCAGTTTCTTCTTTAGACTGACCTTTACCCAAATCATATTCCTATGACATTTACATGAATTTTGTTATTTCCTTTCCTACCTGGTTTACCAGCCTTGAAATTATTGAGTGTATGCTGTTTCCTTTTTTTCTTGCCCATGCAGGTGGTCAAGGATTAAAAGCAAATTGCCACAGATTTAGCCATATGGGGGATAATTGAAATGTATCCATACACACTTTACTCAAAGCCTACCTGTAGTTGGTTGAAAAAAAAAATAAGAATCATTAGAAGAACACTGAATAGCAGTTTAAGAATGCTGTATTTAGTACTGAAAACACCAGATTCTATTATATATTCAGAATTATTATTTTTGTTTTGTTAGATAAGTCTCCTAAACTCAGTAAGCCTCAGTTTCCTTATATAACAATGAGAAGGTGAGGGTTCCAAGATGGCGGCCACCAGCATGTATCATATTTGAGGGGCATGGGATCCAAAACTCTGAAATTGGTGAGTGGAGGGGCAGATGAAGCCAGAACATTGACATTAAGGCTGTCCAGGTGAGAGGGGACAACCTTGAGCTAAGACCATTTGGATCCAGGTCACCCACAGACCTGGACTGAGAGTGGTGAATATTCAACCCACTACACTTCCCCTTGATTGGCCTCCCTCCTCAGCAGAGGTGACCCACAGTGTCGACACCAGTGCTCCAAGCATGGACCAACCTGCTTGGTAACTGAGACAGCAGAGGAGAAGCTCCCAGTTGTGCAGCAGCAGGAAGTTGTATGGGCCTCCCAGGTCTGCGGCAGTGGAAACAGGGTGGCAGCTGGTCCTAATAGGAGCCTCAATGCTCCATGACTGAGACAAAAAAGTGACTACCCAAAGTAAAGGTATACCTTTGGACAAAGAGTGGACATCACTGAGCTGACTGATCTCCTATACTCTCTTTTGACCCTGCAGGCCGATATCTGAGAGTAGAGAACAGGGAGAACAACTGGGCTTTTCAATTAGACTTGCTAGTCACCGAGTGCGCCTTCAACTGAGTGTGTGTAGATCTCAAGACCCAGGGTCCCTCTACGATAGCAACCAGACATCAGATCCCTCCCACCCACACACCCACTGTAGGCAACATAGGGATCCTTGGGACAGCATTCTCAACATTGAAGGCCCTGTTCTGTGGGTCTACCAGTGGAGTCCAGGCAAACAATTCGTGGAGCCCAGACAGATCTGAATACCAGGAGGACAGTACTTCATGCCTGTAGGCCACTGAGGTATTCAGGGAACCTGTGTAAGCACATTGTGCCCACAAAAAAATGCCAACACCCACACCCCATTCTGTGTTTAAGCCCCACATTCCAGGTATCTACATGCTATAGCACCCTGTCCTTCAAGGTACACTTCTACGCACACACTCACGCATGCGCGCCTGTACTTGTGCACCTGTGCCTGAGCCCATCCTCCTTTAGCTACAGCTGAAACACCAACACACACTCTCAAACAGATGGACCTCTGTCATCTTCCTGAAGAATGCTCCAGACACCAGAAACAAATGGACCCAGTCTGAAGTGCATACTCCGGTAACAAACAGCAAAGGTTATGGATAATCAGATGGCTAGAGGTCAGTGTAAGAACACATCCAACAAAAATCAGGACATCATGGCTTCACCAGCAACCTCCTAAATCAATGGAAATTTTAATTCACTGGAAACACAGGAAATTATTTTAAAGCTACACTTGTCCGTTTATTAGAGGCACAAAAAGAAGAAATGAATAAATCTCTCAAAGAAATACCCACACAAATAGAGGCAAATAAAGAGGAAATGAATAAAGCTCTCAAAGAAATAAAGTAAAAAATATCCAAATAAATAAAAGTACAGGTAGAGGCATGAGTAGAGACATATAGAGAGGAAACAAACAATGCTCTTAAAGAAATACAGGCAACAACAGCTAAACAAATAGAGGCACAAGTAGAGACACATTTAGTGGCACATAGAGAGGAAATGAAAAAAAAATAGAAGGCATAATGAAAAGACAGGAATACACATTCAAACAGATGAAATAAATGGTGCAAGACACGAAAACAGAATTAGAACCAATAAAGAAAACATAAACAGAGAAATCCTGGGGCTGGAGAACTTAGAGAAAAGATAAGGAACCACAAAGGCAAGCATCAACAACAGAATATAAGAGATCGAATGGAAAATCTCAGGCACTGAAGATATACTTGCACAAATTGATATATCTCTCAGAGAAAAAGTAAAATTGGAAAAGTTCCAAACACAAAATATCCAAGAAATCAAGGACACCATGAAAACACAAAATGTAAGAATAAAAAGAATAGACAGAAAAGAAGATTCCAAGCTCTAAGGTCCAGAAAATATTTTCAAGAAAAATCATAGAAGAAAATTTTCGCAACTTAAAGAAAGATATATCCACAAACATACAAGAGGCTTACAGAACACCAAATAGACGAGACCAGAAAAGAAACTCCTCACGTCACATAATAGTCAAAACACTAAATCTACAGAACATAGAAAAAATATTAAAAGCAGCAAGGGAAACAGGCCAAGTAACATATGAAGGTAGATCTATCAGAGTCACACTAGACTTCTCAACAGAAACTGTGAAAGTCAGAAGGGCCTGGGCAGATGTCATGCAGATTCTAAGAGACCACAGATGCCAACCCAGACTACTATACCTAGCAAAGCTTTTAATCAACATATATGGAGAAAACAAAATGTTCCATGACAAAACTAAACTTAAACAATATCTACACAGCAACCCAGCCGTACAGAAGATACTAGAAGTAAAAATCCAATCCAATGAAAAGACTACACCCATGAAAACACAGGATATAGAAAACTTCACAAAAAATTAAAAGAAAACAAGCATTGAAACACAGCAACACCACCAATACCACAATAAAAGAAACTAACATTATCTTCATTGGTAACTACCATCTATCAACATTAACAGACTCAACTGTCCAATAAAAGGTCACAGACTAACAGAATGGTTGTGAAACAGGATCCAACATTCTGCTGCATCCAAGAAACACAATTATGCAACAAAGTTAAAAACTACCTCAGAGTAAAGGAATGGAAAAGTGTTTTTCAAGCAAATGGACCCAGAAAACAAGCTGGGTTGGCTGTCCTACTATCTAATAAAATAGACTTTGCACCAAAATTAATCAAAAAAGATGAGGAGGGGCACTTCATTCTCATCAAAGGAAATATCCACCAGGAGGATGCACAATTCTGAACATCTATGTCCCAAATACAAGAGCACCTACATTTGTAAAAGAAACATTATTAAAGCTTAAATAACACATCTTTAATAGTAGGAGACTTCAACACTCCACTCTCACAAAGGAACAGATCTCTATACAGAAGCTAAATAGGGAAATAATGAAACTTAAAGAAGTCCTAAGTCAAATGGAACTAGTAGACATCTGCAGAACTTTTCATGAAAACTCAACAGAGTATACCTTCTTTTCAACACCTGATAGAACCTTCTCAAAAATTGACCATATAGTCAGGCACAAAACAAGCCTCAATAGATACAAGAAGAATGAAATAATCCCTTTTATCCTATCAGACATCCCTCGCCTAAAATTACACCTCAACAACAACAGAAATAACAAAAAAAAAACATACATACACATGGAAACTAAACAAGTCTCTACCCAGTGACAGCTTGTTCAGGGACGAAATGAAAAAAGGAAATTAGAGACTCCCTAAAATTAAATGAAAACTAAGGTACAACCTATCTAAACTTATGGAACACAATGAAAACATTGCTTAGAGAAAAGTTCATAGCACTAACTGCCTCCAGAAAAAATTTGGAGACAACTCACACAAGCAACTTAACTGTATACTTGAAGCCCTAAGGTGTGTGTGGGGTGGGGGGAGGGGAAGCAGACACACCCGAGAGGAGTAGATGATTGGAAATAATCAATCTCAGAACTGAAAACAAAGAATTAGAAACAGAGAAAACAATTCAAATTATCAATGAGACTAAGAGTTGGTTCTTGTATAAAATCAACAAGATAGGCAAACCCTTAGCCAAACTAACTAAAGGCAGAGAGAAACTATGCAAATCAGCTAAATCAGAAATGAAAAGGGAGACATAACAACAGAAACTGAGGAAATCCAAACAATCATTAGGTCTTACTACAAAAGCCTATATGCCACAATATTTGAAAATCTAAATGCAATGTATGATTTTTTGATAGATTCTATTTACCAAAATTAAATTAAGATTAGATAAATAAATTGAATAATCCTATATTCCCCAAGGAAATAGAAGCTGTCATCAAAATCTCCTTCCCCAAAAAAGCCCAGGGCCAGATGTTTTCAGCATAGCCTTCTACCAGACCTTCAAAGAAGAGCTAACTCCAATTCTTTTCAAACTATTCTGCAAAACAGAAACAGAAGGAATATTACCAAATTCATTTTATGAAGCCACAGTCACCTTGATACTTAAACCAAAGATCCCCCCACCAAAAAAAAGAAAACAAACTTCAGACCTATGTCTCTTATGAACAGTGATGCAGAAACATTCAATAAAATACTTGCAAACAAATCCAAGAACACATAAAAGATATCATCCTCGATGACGAAGTAAGCGTTGTCCCAGGCAAACAGGGATGGTTCATTAAATGGAAATCCATCAATATAATTCACCATATAAACAAACTGAAGGAGAAAAACCATATGACCATTTCCTTAGATACCAAAAAGCATATGGCAAAATCCAACATCCATTCATATTTAAAATCTTGGAGAGGTCAGGGATAAAAGGTACCTACCTAAACACAATAAAGGCAATATACTACAAGCCTAGAGCCAACATCAAACTAAATGGAGAGAAACTTAAATCAACCTCACTGAAATCAGAGACAAGTCAAGGCTGCCCACTCTCTCAAGTATCTCCTCAACATAATACTTGAAGTCCTAACTAGAGTAATAAGACAACTAAAGGAGATCAAGGGGATACAAATTGGAAAGGAAAAAGTAAAAGTATCACTATTTGCAGATGATATGGTAGTATACATGAGCAACCCCAAAAATTCAACCAGAGAACTCCTTCAGCTGATAAACATCTTCAGCAAAGTGGCTAGATTAAAAATAAACCCAAAAACATCAGTAGCCCTCCTAAATACAAAAGACAAACGGGCTGAGAAAGAAATTAGGGAGACAAGACCATTCATAATAGCCACACAAGTCATAAATTACCTAGGTGTAACTCTAACCAAGGAAGTCAAAGACATGTATGAAAATAAATTTTCAGTCTCTGAAGAAAGAAATAAAAGAAAATATCAGAAGATGGAAAAATCTCCCATGCTCATGGCTTGACAGGATTAACATAGTAAAAATGGCCATCTTACCAAAAGCAATCTACAGATTCAATGCAATTCCCATCAAATTACCAACACAATTCTTTATAGACCTTGAAAGAAAAATTCTTAACTTCATTTGGAATAACAAGGAACCCAGAATTGCTAAAACAATCCTCTAAAATAAATGATTTTCTGGAGGTATCTCCATCCCTGATCTCAAGCTATACTATAGAGCAACAGTAATAAAAACTGCGTGGCACTGGCATAGAAACAGAATGGTGGATCAATGGAATTGACAAGAAGAACCAGAAATAAACCCAAACCCTTGTGGATTCCTGATTTTTTACAAAGATGCCAAAACCATACCACGGAAAATGGTGCTAGTCTAGCTCAATATTTACATGTAGAGAAATGCAAGTACATCCATAATTATCACACTGCACAAAACTAAAGTCTATGTGGGTCAAAGACCTCAATAAAAACCAGACACACTAAACCGGTTAGAAGAAAATGTATGAAAGAGCCTTTAACTCACACAGGAGACAACTTTCTGAACAGAACACCAACAGTCCAGGCTCTAAGATAAACAATAAATGACACCTCATGAAACTGAAAAGCTTTTGTAAAGCAAATGACACTGTCATCAGAACAAAACGACAGCCTACAGATTGGGAAAGGATCTTAATCAACCCTATATCTGACAGACAGCTAATATCTACAATCTATAAAGAACTCAAAAAGTTAAACAACAACAAATCAAGTAATCCAATTCAAAATGGGGTACAGAGCTAAACAGAATTTACAGAGCTAAACAGAATTCTCAATAGAAGAATATCAAATGGCAGAGAAACACTTAAAAAAATGTTCAACATCCTTAGCTATCAAGGAAATGCAAATAAAAACAAGCCTGAGATTTCACCTTACACACATCAGAACGGTTAAGATCAAAAACTCAAGTGACAGTGCATGCTGGAGAGGATGTGGAGAAAGGGGAACCCTCCTCCACTGCTGATGGGAGTGTAAACTTGTACATCCGCTTTGAAAATCAATCTGGCGCTTTCTCAGACAACTAGGAATAGCGCTTCCTCAAGATCCAGCTATACCACTCTTGGGCATATATCCAAAAGATGTTCAAGTATACAAGTACATTTGCTCAACCATGTTTGTAACAGCTTTATTTGTAATAGTCAGAAGCTGGGAACAACCCAGATGTCCCCCAGTTGAGGAATGGATACAGAAATTGTGATACATTTACAAAATAGAATACTTCTCAGCAATTAAATACAAGGAAATCATGAAATTTGCAGGCAACTGATGGGACCTAGAAAGATCAGCCTGAATGAGTTATCCCAGAAGCAGAAAAATACACACGCTATATACTCACTTATAAGTGGATGTTAGATATAAAAATATAGGATAATCATACTAAAATTTGTACACCTAAAGAAGCTAAGCAAGAAGGAGCACCCTGGCTAAGATCATCAATTCTGATTCAGAAAGGCAAATGGCACAGGTATCCGAAGAGAGAGAGAAAACAGGGAACAGGACAGTAGCCTACCACAGAGGGCCTCTGAAAGACTCTACTCAGCAGTGTATCAAAGCAGATGCTGAAACTCATAGCCAAACTTTGGGCAGAGTGCAGGGAATATTAGGAAAGAAGGGGGAGATAGAAAGATCTGGAGGGGACAGGAGCACCACAAGGAGAGCAATAGAAGCAAGAAATCTGGGACCAGGGGTCTTTTCTGAGACTGGTACTCCAACCAAGGACCATGCATGGAGATAATCTAGAACCCTTGCACAGATATATCCCAATGCAGCTCAGTCTCCAAGTGGTTTCCGTAGTAACGGGGACAGGGACTGTCTGTGACATGAACTTTGTAGCTGGCTCTTTTGATCACCTCACCACCACCCCCCCCCCGAGGGGAAAGCAGCCTTACCAGGCCACAGAGGAGTACAATGCAGCCAGTCCTGATGATACTTGATAGACTAGGTTCAGAAGGAAGAGGAGGAAGACCTCCCCTGTCAGTGGACTTGGAGAGTGGCATGAGAGGAGAAGAGGGAGGGAGGTTGGGATTAGGAGGAAATGACTAAGTGGGCTACAGCTGTAATTCAAAGTGAATAAAATGTAATTAATATTAAAAATTAAAATTATAAAAAATTACTAAAGAAGTCTGTGAAATTTCTTTATAGGTAACCCAAATTTCAAATTCAGTACTCAGGTACATGGCACATGGTGTTATTTACCAATAGGAGTAAATACATTGTTTTATTCTGGAAACAGATAATAGTCAACAGTGTGAAAACCTGCATATGTTGCATGAAAGTGGAATACTAAAGCAACTGACCATTTAGTATTTGGAGCAATGTTTGCCACAGTTACCCAGCCCTTTCAGATAAAAGTTTTTCCCATTGGATTAGTGAAAGTTTGTTTCATTCATCCATTTCACATTGAAGGCAGAAAATTAATGTCTCTGAAATTTTAATTTTCTTAAAATATATGGTGAATGATAAATTAACACCTAATATATTTGTTCTATGGGTATATTAAATTTCAGGATGACTGCTCAAGTCTATCTGAATCAAATGGACTGTGTAATGGGTCTAATTGTGTGGGAAATTATAGTTCAGATGGATTAGCCTAAGATTGGTTTGAAAACTTGCTTAATCATTTATTCATTACAATTGTGGTTAACTGTAAGAAGGTGGACTGGGACTAAAATATTCTGGGTTAAAGTGCCCAATTGTCCAATGAAGAACTATATAGCATTGTAAATATTCTAAATGATCTCAGAGGATCCCAGTTTTCTCACCTGTAAGTAAGCGAATTGCATTAAATGCCTCCAGCTTTACTCTCGGTGTTAAAAGCACCTACACATTTAAATTCACATGTAATCAAGTGAATTTATTCCAGAATTCATGAAACTTTAAATACACTTGTGGTGTGTATTTTCATACTTATTTTATTCTTCAAAGTTGTTTAAAATAAGAAACCATCACAGGAGTCCTTCTAGGAGAGAAATTAACAGCAGCCTTTGATCTACACAAGAGCATTTTCCTCAAACTTGTGCAAGAGTCTTGTTGTCCTGTCCTGCTATAGTTTCTTGTTGCATCTCTGACATAGAGTGTCCTTCTATCCTTCAGTTTTACCTGACTCTCTGAAAAGCTATCTGAGGGACACTGACAGGAGCTACAAGAGTTCTTAATACGAGGATCAAGATGGTGGCGAAAAGCACACACCGTTTCTGAGAGGCAGAGGATCTGAAACTATAAAATTGGTGAGTGGAGGGGCAGCTGAAGCCAGAAAATTGACATTGAAGCTTTCTGAACGAGAGGGGACATCACATGAGCTGAGACCATTTAGATTCAGGTCAACCGCAGACTTCTCTGGAGACAGAGAGTGGCAAACATTTGAATCTCTTGCACTTCTCCTTTTTGGGTCTCCCTCCTCCTTAGCTGAGCCAGTTCACAGTGCCAGAGACTCTTAGCAAAGAACTCACTGCCTGCGACTGAGACAGCAGAGGTGGGGCTCCTAGCTCCTCTGCTGTGGCTGCCAGCTATACCATCCTTCTGGGTCCTGGGTCTGCAAACAGCTGTATGACTCCTCAGGGACTCCCAGCCAGTGACAGTAAGGGCTGCCCAATCCCTCAGTGGTGGATAGCCAGCTGTACAGCTACCAAAGTCCGCCAGGCCCACCAGGCCACTTAGGTCTGTGGACCATTGTTGTGGCTCCCAACTTAAAGAAAGAGATACAAGAGGCCTACAGAACACCAAAATGACTAGACCAGAAAAGAAATTCCTCATGTCACATCATAGTCAAAACACTAAATCTACAAAACAAAGAAAAGATATTAAAAGCAGCAAGGGAAAAAGACCAAGTAACATATGAAGGTAGACCTATCAGAATCACACCAGACTTCTCATCAGAAAGTATGAAAGCCAGAAGGGCCTAGGCAGGTGTTCTGCAGACTTTAACAGACCACAGATGCCAACTCAGACTACTATACCCAGCAAAGCTTTCAATCAACATTGATGGAGAAAACAAAATATTCCATGACAAAACTAAATTTAAGCAATATCTACACAGCAACCCAGCCCTACAGAAGATACTAGAAGGAAAACTCCAATCCAATGAAAACAACTACACCGCCAAAAAAACAAAGGATACAGATAATTTCCCAACAAAATTTAAAAGAAAACAAGCAATGAATCACAGTAAGACCACCAACTGCACAATAAAAGGAACTAACAGTCATTGGTCACTATTATCTATCAACATCAATGGACTCAACTCTCCAATAAAGACACAGACTAACAGAATGGTTGCAGAAACAGGATCCAACATTCTGCTGCATCCAAGAAACACACCTTTGCAACAAAGATAAACACTACCTCAGAGTAAAGGGCTGGAAAATGTTTTTCAAGTAAATGGACCCAGAAAACAAGCTGGGGTAGCTATCCTACTATCTAATAAAATAGATATCCAACCAAAATTAATCAAAAAAGATGAGGAGGGGCACTTTAATCTCATTAAAGGAAAATTCTACTACGAGGACATCACAGTTTTGAACAACTATGCTCCAAATATGAGACCACATTCATTTGCAAATGAAATATTATTAAAGCTGAAATCACACATCGATCCTAACACATTAATAGTGGGAGACTCCAACACTCTACTCTCACCAAGAGCAGATCATCCAGACAGAAGCTAAAAAGGGAAATAAGGGCACTTACAGAGGCCCTCAAACAAATGGATCTAATAGATGACTATAGAACTTTTCACCCAAATTCAATATATACCTTCTATTATAGCACCTCATGGAACCTTCTTCAAAATAGACCACATAGTTGGTCACAAAGCAAGACTCCACAGATACAAGAAGATTGAAATAATCCCTTGTAGCCTATCTGACCACCATGGACTAAAGCTGGACCTCATCAACAACAGAAATAACAAAAAGCCTATACACACATGGAAACTGAACAACTAGATACTCAATGACAATTCGGTCAGGGAAGAAATAGACAAAGAAATCAAAGACTTTCTAAAATTCAGTGAAAATAAAGGTAAAACATACCTAAATGTTTGGGACACAATGAAAACAGTGCTAAGAGGAAATTTCATAGCACTAACTGTTAGTATTTTGGAACCGAACCTGCTTCTGGGTTGCCTAGCCACCTATCATTTCATCAAGTGTGCCAACCAGGTGGGCACACCTGGAAGGCATGTTTACCTTCCTCCTTAAAGGGACCAGCCTGCTATGTGGTCCTTCTCTTGGTCTCTTCTCCCTTGGCCTCTTGCCTCTTGTTCCCTCTTGCTCTCTCCCCTTTCTCTGTCAGAGGGCCTCTCTCTTTCCTCCCCATCATGTACTGCTCTCCCTTCTCTCTCTCTCTTCATCTCCATCTAATAAACCTCTTTCATATGAGATCTGTTGTGTGCTGAATTGTCATTATTTAATTTGTCCCCCAACATTAAGTGTCTTCAAGAAGAAATTTGAAACACCACCTATAAACAACTTTATAGCTCACCCGAAAGCCCAAGCTAAAAGAAAGAAGCAGACACACCCTAGAGGAGTATATGGCCGGAAATATTCAAGCTCAGGGCAGAAATGAATAAAATAGAAACAAATAAAACAATTCGAAGAATCAATGAAACCAAAAGCTGGTTCTTTGAGAAAATAAACCAGATAGACAAACCCTTAGCCAATGATTTAAAAGTCAGAGAGACACTACCCAAATCAACAAAATCAGAAACAAAAAAGGGGGACATAACAACACACATTGAGGAAATCTGAACAACCATTAGATCTTACTACAAAAGCCCATAATGCCACAAAATTTGAAAATCTAAAAGAAATGGACAATTTTCTCGAAAGATTCCACTTGCCAAAATTAAATCAAGATCAGGTAGAAAGATTAAATAGTCCCATATCCCCCAAGGAAATAGAAGCAGTCATCAAAAGTCTCCCTTCCAAAAAAAAAAAAAAAAAAAAAAAAAAAAAAAAAGCCCAGGACTAGATGGTTTCAGCACAGAATTCTACCTGACCTTCAGAGAAGAAGCTAACTCCAATTCTCTTCAAAATATTCCACAAAATAGAATCAGAAGGAACATTTCCAAACGCATTCTATGAAGCCACAGTCACCTTGATACCTAAACCATACAAAGACCCAACAAAAAAAAGAGAACGTCAGACCTATCTCTCTTATGAACATTGATGCAAAAAATACTCAATAAAATACTTACAAACCAAATCCAAGGACACATAAAAGATATCATCCACCATGACCAAATAGGCTTCGTCCCAGGCATGCAAGAGTGGTTCAATATACAGAAATCCATCAAAGAAATCTACCATGTAAACAAACTGAAGGGTAAAAACCACATGATCATCTCCTTAGATGCTGAAAAAAAAACATTTGACAAAATCTAACACCCATTCATGTTTAAAGTCTTGAAGAGATCAGGGATATAAGGCACATACCTAAGCATAGTAAAGGCAATATACAGACAGCATATAGCCAACATCAAACTCAATGGAGAGAAACTTAAAACAATCCCTCTGAAATCAGGGACAAGACAAGTCTGCCCACTATCTCTATATCTCTTCAACATACTTGAAGTCCTAGCTAGAGCAATAAGTCAACTAAGAGAGATCAAGGGGATACAAATCAGAAAGGAAGAAGTAAAAGTATCACTATTTATAGATAATATGAGAGTATACATGAGCAACCCCCAAAATTCAACTAGAGAATTCCTTCAGCTGATAAACACCTTCAGCAAAGTGGCTGGATACAAAACCAACTCAAAAAAAAAAAAAATCAGAAGCTCTCCAGTATACCAAAGACAAATAGAGTTGCAAAAGAAATTAGGGAAACAACACCTTTCACAATAGCCACTAATAACATAAAGTACCTTGGTGTGACTCTAACCAAGCAAGTAGAAGACCTGTTTGAGAAAAGCTTCAAGTATCTGAAGAAAGAAATTGAAGAAGATATCAGAAGATGGAAAGATCTCCCATGCTCTTGGATCCATAGGATTAACATAGTGAAAATGGACATTCTGCCAAAAGCAATGTATAGATTCAATGTAATACCAATCAAACTATCAGCACAATTATTTACAGACCTTGAAAGAAAAATTCTCAACTTCATATGGTAAAAAACAAACAAACCAGAATTTCTGAAATGATCCTGTACAAAACTAGATCAACTTGGAGGTATCTCCATCCCTGATCTCAAGCTGTACTACAAAGCAATAGTAATAAAAATTGTGTGGTATTGGCAAATAAACAGAATTTTGGATCAATGGAACTGAATAGAAGACCCAGAAATAAACCCACATACCTATGGATTACTTGATTTTTGACAAAAAAGACAAAACCATTCAATGGAAAAAAGACAGCATTTTCAACAAATGGTGCTAGTCCAACTGGATGTCTACATGCAGAAAAATGAAAAAAAGATCCATATTTATCATCCTGCATAAACCGAAGTCCATCTGGATCAAAGACCTCAACATAAAACCAGACACACAAATCAGTTAGAAGAAAAAGTGGGGAAGAGCCATTGGCATAGCAGGCAACTTCCTGAACAGAACACCAACAGCACAGGCTCTAAGATCAACAATCAATAAATAGGACCTCATAAAACTGAAAAGCTTCTGTAAAGCAAAAGACAATGTTGTCAGAACAAAACAACAGCCTAGAGACTGAGAAAGGATCTTCACCAACCCTATATCTGACAGAGGGATGATATCCAGAATATATAAAGAACTAAAGAAGTTAAAAAACAATAAATCAAGCAATCCTATTAAAAAAAATGGTGTACGGAGCTAAACAGAGAATTCTCTGTAGAGGAATATTGAATGGCAGAGAAACACCTAAAGAGATGCTCAATGTCCTTAGCCATCAGAGAGATGCAAATCAAACTGACCCTGAGATTTCACCTTATATCCATCAGAATGGCTAAGATTAAAAACTCAAGTAACAACACATTCTGGATAAGTTGTGGAGAAAGGGAAACCCTCCTCCATTGCTGGTGGAAATATAAACTTGTACAACCACTTTGGAAATTAGTCTGGCCCTTTCTCAGACAATTAGGCATAGTGCTTCCTCAAGATTCATCTATACCACTCCTAGGCATATAGCTAAAATATGCTCAAGTACCAGGACATTTCTTTAACCATGTTTGTAGCAGCTTTATTCGTCATAGCCAGAACCTGGAAACAACCCAGATGTCCCTCAGCGGAGGAATGGATACAGAAATTGTGGTACTTTTACACAAAGGAATAATACTCAGCAATTAAAAAGAAAGAAATCATGAAATTTGTAGGCAAATGGTGGGATCTAGAAAAGATCATCCTGAGTGAGGTATCCCAGAAACAGAAAGACACACATGGTATATTCACTTATAAGTGGATACTAGACCTATATTATAGGATAAACATACTAAAATATGTGCACCTAAAGAAGCTAATCAAGAAGGAGGACCCTGGGTAAGGTGATCAATCCTCACTTAGAAAGACAAATGGGATGGACATTGGAAGTAGGATAAAACAAGAAAGAGGACAGGCGCCTACCATAGAGGGCCTCTCAAAGACTCTGCCTAGCAGTGTATCAAAGCAGATGCTGAGACTCATAACCAAAACTTTTGCAGAGTGCAGAGAATCATATGAAAAAAAGAGTTAGTAATATCTGGCAAGGACAGGAGCTCCACAAGGACCAAATATATCTGGGCACAGGGGTGTTTTCTGAGACTGATTTTCTAGCCAAAGACCATGCATGGATATAACTTAGAACCCCTGCTTGGATGTAGACCATGGCAGCTCAGTATCCAAGTAGGTACCCTAGTAAGAGGAACAGGGATTGTCTCTGACATGTACTCAGTGGCTGGCTCTTTGACCTCACCCCTTGGGAGGGAGGAGCAGCCTTGCCAGGCCACAGAAGAAGACATTGCACCCGGTCCTGATGAGACCTGATAAGCTAGGGTCAGATGGAAGGGGAGGTGGACCTCCCCTATCAGTGGACTTAAGAGAGGGCCAGAGAGGATATGAGGGAGAGAGGGTGGGATTAGGATGGAATGAGGGTGGGGGCTACAGCTGGGATACAAAGTAAATAAGCTCTAGTTAATATAAAAAAATAAAAATTTAATTAACAAAAAAGAACACATAACCAATGAGTGAAAATTCACACAGAATAAACACATAATCATAAAAAATTTGGTGACTTTTTGATATTTTAGTATATATAGTCACTTTTACCCTATTGTTTGGAAACTTAAAAAATGACTGCCATAAAAGCTATTAGTTTCAAACGTAGTTATCAGAAAAACAAACAAACAAACAAACAAACAAACAATTTGGCCCATCCATGATGATGTCTTGTCAAACAAGTGAATGAAAATATTTTAACATTATTTGCTGAATATGAATAGACCATTTATTTTTATTTATGCATATTTAAGCAAATGTGTTGTATTCCTAATTACCTATGAAGAGGTAAAATCAATTTAGATTGTTTAATTCTTTTAGCTTCTCTCTATTTTATGAAGAATTTGAAGTCTCTGAACATGTCTATAATTTTAACAAAAACAACTTTTCATTTTCTTCCCACTTTACCTTGCAGAAAGATTTATGAAATATTCAATAAATGATCTCAATAAATGATATAATAAAGAAAAACTGATGTTGTATTAGCTATATAGATGCTCTCTATAATGAATATATTCCTGACATCACAATATATATTATAGTGAATGGACTTTATATGATTTCTGTTGATATTTTGTTGGTATAATTTTTAAAGCAGTTCATCTACATTATCAACAAAAATTTTGAAACTCAATTTAGAACAACGTTAATTACATTCACTTCACTTAATTTAAAAGCTAGATAATAATCTAATGAAGCATACAGGTACTAAATTCCAAACATTACAATTTTTTGATGAAATTAAATATTTCACATTTTTGAATACTTATGTTCATTCTAGACTAAGTACACGATTTTTTATAAAAGTTTTAGTAAGAACAGAAAAAACCTGGAAACAATCCAGATTTTCTTCACTAGAAAAATATTTAGTGTAGAATATCTTTTAGCAATTAAAAAGCATTAACTGCTAATTCAGGCAATAGCTTGAATTATGATTTATTTTACAACACCAATTCAAAATTTCTACCTACGATATGATATAATTTCAGTTATGTAATGTTCTCTAAATGACAATATAGAAATGGATAACAGATTATGGCTAATTCAGAGGAAATACAATTTGGAGGGAATTGAGTACAACTGTAGAAGAACAATATGCATTTTGTTAAATTAAACTTGTCTGTTACATTTACTGGATTGGGAAATACCTCAAAGATCATACCTCTGGGTATGCTGGTTCTGGGATTTCTAGGGATGATTACATCATGAAGGCTCTGTTGTGATGAACTGATGACTTCATTGGAAGATGGTGAAGAAAATGAAGAACTTAGATAACTAGGAGTGTGCTCTTTTTGTTGTTCTTTTTTTTTTTTTTTTTTTTGAGACAGGGTTTCTCTGTGTAGCTTTGGCTGTCCTGGACCTGCTTTGTAGACCAGGCAGGCCTCAAACTCAGAGATCTGCCAGCCTCTGCCTCTGAGTGCCTCTGAGCACAGTTAAGAGTGTGCTCTTCAATGTTGTATCTCAACCTTGGCATTGTCACATGTTTATTTTTGATTCTTGTGTTTTGTGATATAGAGAGCATTTCTATGCCATACACATCCATGCTGCACTATCTAAAACATAGGTCTGTCTTATTCATTGCTCTGTTTCAGTGACGAGACGCTGAAAGGAACAGGGTAGCTTTACAGGTTTCTTTATAAATTCTATACCCCATGTTAAACTAAATTCTCCCAGCACTTTTTTTAAATTTAATTTATTATTATTTTTTTAATTTTTTAATTATTATTATTATTAGTTACATTTTATTAACTCTGTATCCCAGCTGTATCCCACCCTCCCTTCCTCCCTGGTCTCCTCCTTGCCCCTTTCCAAGTCCTCTGTTTGGGGAGGACGTCCTCCCCTTTCATCTGACCCTGTTTTATCAGGTATCTTCAGGACTGGCTGCAAAGTCTTCCCAGCACTTTTACAGAAGGCAGGAGGAAGAGCGGATGAATTGAGACAAGACCCATTGCAAAGGAATGGGAAAGGTCTCCTCCCTGCTTTGGAGGAGTGTCCAGATCTGCAGTGGGAGATAACGTTGCTTAGTAACCGGTCCAGATGTCACATTTCCCCACCCTAGATCTGGGCGGGAGCAGATGGACTTGGCGCCTAAAATGAACCAGTCATTTTAAAAGTCAACTACCCAATCCAGTGTCGCCAACCTCCGCGATTCCCGCGCTCCTTCCTTTAAAAATCTCAGACTCCTGTTTCTCCTTGCTGTTCCTCGCTGGTTTGGGGGAGGGGGGACAGCCCCATCGTATGATGACTGAATTAAACCTCTTGCATCGATGATTGATCTCCTGAGTTCTCTTCATTTCCCTCGGGAAGTTAGGGTCTCCTAGGGTCCCCCCCTTTGGGCTTAACAACACCATGACTAAGAAAACTCTTTTAAAAGAAAACATTTAATTTGGAGCTTGCTTACAGTATCAGAGGGTGAGTATATTATCATCATGATGGGGAACATAGCAGAAGTATGGCGACACATCTGGCACTAGATCAGTTGCTGATCTGTAGGTAGAGAGAGTGTGAGCCACCAGGTCTGACATATGGTTTTGAAAGCCCACTTCCAGTGACACACTTCCTTCAACAAGACCACATATTCTAATCCTCATAATCCTATTAAAGAATTCTACTAACTCTAAGAATTTAAATATATGAGCCTGCGGAGGGCCATTCTCATTCAAACCACAACAGGATCAAAGAGCCATGGACTTAATCCTCTCAAACTGTAAGCCAAAATAATAATTACTTACTAAGTTGTTCTAGTATTTTTTGCTGCAACTTCACAACAGTAACTCATTTAACAAGTAAGCTATACAACGATGGAAATATACATATTTATAATATATAAATATGCTTATAAGTTTATAGTATATATGTTACATAAAATATATACAATTAGTATGTATATGCAATATATATAATATATATAAATTTATAGTATATATTTTAGATATATATGGTTTTTCAAGACAGGGTTTCTCTGTGATGCCCTGGCTGTCCTGGACTTCCTTTATACAACAGGTTGACCTCAAACTCACAGAAATCCTCCTGCTTCTGCCTCCCAAGTACTGGAGTTAAATGTGTGTGGCAGTACACCCAGCAATGATGGAAATATTTTGTAGTTTGAATTCATCAATGTAAATATACTAGTTATTACACCATATTAGTTTTTTTCCAATCAATTATCATAAAGAAAAACTGAGTAACTTTAATTTTATTATGCTGCTAAGACAAATTGGCAAAAATTTAATTGCTTAAAATAAAAATTTATTCTTTTTATAATCCTAGACTCCAGAAGTCCAGAAAAAGTCAAGGAAAATCAAGGTGTTGGTACAATTACTTTTTTTCTGAACGTTCTGAGTACAGAATGTGTTCTTCCCATTTTCATGTGTGAATGTGGTGCTGGGGATGGAACATAGGACCTCCTAACATACTAGACAGGCACTGTTCTGCTAAAGTACACCTGTATCCCTGTTATCTCTGTCCTTATTCTTTTTGATTCGCACGGGTCATCTGTATTTCTTGGCTAGTATGCCATTCCTCCACCATGAAAATAAATCATTCAATCTGTTTCTATTATCTTTTCATCTTGTTTTTTTTCTAGTCCTGTTTTCCTCTGCTTCCTTTACATAATTTTGTATCTAGGCATGTGAAGATATTCCAAGATAATATCCCCATAGCATGTTCCTTTAGTGAATCATGTTTATGAAAGTTTCTTTTACCACGTAAAGCAACATTACTAGGTTCCAGGTATTAGAACTTGCATATCTTTAAAGGCCAGTCAGCAGATGGAGCATGTAAAAGACATTTCTAAATTATTTATAATTAATATTTTAGTATCTATAGTTATCTCAATAAAAAATTAATTTAAAATGAATTAGAGATTGTTTAATCCTACATTTTCTTATGTAACCCACTTTATCATGTTTTTATTTATTTATTTATTTATTTATGAGACAAGGTTTCTCTGTGTTACAAGCCCTGGTTGTTCTGGACTCACTTGTAGAAGCAAGCTGTCGTTGAACACACAGGATCCACCTGCCTCTGCCTCCCAAGTGCTGGTTATTAAAGCATCCACCACCATGCCCGGTTTATAGGCCACTTTTTAAAAAACAGAAACAAAATCTTTATACTCCCTCAGTTTTAGAATAAATTATTTATGATTATGCATTTAAATATTATAAAACAGGAACCTGAGATGACTCAATGGTTATGAGCACTTCCTTTTCTTAGAAAGGATCTGGGTTGTGTTCCTATCTCCCACATATCAGCTGATATTTGTCTGTACCTACAATTCCAAGGGATCTGATGCCATCTTCTGTCCTCCACAGAAACTGCACACATATGTAGTACATAGACATACTTGTAGGCCTACACTCATATATATAAAAATAAATCTTAAAAGTAACTTTCTTCAGGGACTGTCTCTGAGATGAACCCAGTGGAGGGCTCTTTGACGTCCCCTCCCCAGAGGGAGGAGCAGCCTTTCTAGGCCACAGAGGAGACGTTGCTTGCACCCAGTCCTGATAAGACCTGATAAACTAGGGTCAGATGGGCTATCAGTGGACTTAGAGAGGAGCAGGGAGGAGATGAGGGAGAGAGGGTGGGATTGGGATGGAATGAGGGAGAGGGCTACAGCTGGGATACAGAATAAATAACCTGTATTTAATATAAAAAAATAAATATTAAGAACACAAAAAAACTAATAAATTAGTTAATGTGATTAAGTTCAAATCTAATGAAAAATTGAATGGTTAAATGGATAAAGGAGAATCTTGCAGTTAGACAAACCAGATTTTAATCTGAAACTCCCTATTATTATTGGTATAATAAATGAATAGTTTAAAACTCTCAAAAAAAAAGTAACTTTCTTGTGTTTATGACTCATACAATCAAATCAAATCAAAACATGGAGTAAAAACGTTAAAACAATAGAATACAAATTAGAAATCTTCTAATTGTGGTGTTTATTTGTTTGAAAATGATGATGTGATGTTTATTTTTTTATTCACTCTATTTTGAAATGTTGATAACACCAAGTACTTGTAATTGTTTGGTGAAATTAAAGAAGTTCATGGAGAATAGCGGGCCCCATCCTCCAACCAACTGAAGCTATAATGGGAAGCCAATTAGTTGGATTTCTGATCAGCTATACTCTCTCCCTCTCCCTCCCTTCCTCTCTCATCTCTTACTGCCATCCTATTTACCAGATTTTAGCAAAAGTAGATATTCTAGAAATGTGATATTTATTGGTTTTATATTTATCATTCTTGTATTTCCTTTGAAATGTTAATGGTTGATTTTTATATTGACAATATAAATATATGAATAGTGTTTATTTTATGTTGTTAGAAGATTGTCCTTTATGTGAGATGCTTTCTATGATTTCATAAGAACATACTTATTAGAACATATGGTCCAGAAATTAATACTTGGCTCCCCCACCTGCAAAGCGACTTGTGAATGTTATGGTTTAGTTTTTCTAGCTTTTGCATTAGTGGTAAGATAAGACTAATAGGGTTAAAAATGAATGTTCCTTTACTCACATAGCAGTATCTTGTTATAACTTCTATTTGTCCTTAAAATAATCCTTTTCATTGAGATTTTTATGTTTATTAACTCAGTATATAGCAATTCAGTTTGGTTTACCTAACATACACTGTGCTACTGGAAGTGCAAACTGGCAAAGCCTGTTTAGAAAATTAGTTGGCAAGATTTATGCATGACTCACACCCCAGTAATTCCACAACTAGCCGTACAGTCAACAGAAATGCATGCATATGGTCACTAAAAACATGCACAGAGATTTTCATTGAAGCTTTATTCATATGAACTCTGAGATGTAAACTACTTATACCATCAACAATGTAATGAATAAATTAGGTGCATTCACACTATAGAAATGTATATGTTCACACAGTGACCAAAGCACCACTTCACAGAAAATGATGATTGAATCTCATAAATCTGATGCAGAATGAAAGAATTCAGATACCAAACTGGTCAAGCATTACAATAATATGCATGTAAAAATGGAAAATTACATAAAATTAAACTGTGCTGTGAAACGTCAGGATTGAGGTTCCCTTGGTCACGAGTGAAAAACAACAAAAAAGGAACCTAAAATGAGGTTTTTGGATGCTCATGATGGTGTTTCTTGATTTAGATATGTTCAGTATAGGAAAATTGAATTTCAGTTACAATTTCTGCACATTTATATTTACAATTTGTAAAATAAATATAAAGAAATAATACCAAACCATCAAAAACTATGTCAGGGAAATCATGGGTTTCTGCTTTAGTAATTACATGAAGTAATTTGTGAAATATTGTGGTTTGCATTTTATTTTTATATTTTAATTCTTCATGTGATCAGTGAACTTATTCATTAAGCTTGTGTTTAAATAGTTCCTTCTTTTGTTTGTGTCTGAATAGATCCACCCATTAAATTTTGAATTTATTTCAGTGTTAACTATTTAGAGTATTTACATAAAATGATTTTTCTTTAATTTTGAGAAATATAACTTGTTCTTATTGGAATCCTGAAACACTTATCAAAGAGACCTTATAACCTGAAAGTTTTCATTGATCTTTTATATTCTACTTCCAGTTTAACCCATAGCATAAACAAAGCAACACTGAGAGCAAAATGGCTATATCAGAATGAGAACAGTTAAGTGGCTGCTGCATTTTCCTGATAATGAAAAGACAGTATAATTTCTGTATTCATAAATATGAGGTGACTGTAGTTAGACTTATCATAGATCATCCATGACTTTCTGCTAGTCTTTTGCTGTTTCACTATCCTTTCCTGTGTTTCACTAGATTGCTGAGGCTTGCATCATTATCTAATATTCTTTTAAATTCTTCTTGTAAATACTCAAATATTTTATATTCTTAAGACCTCTTCACTACACTTTCTCAGGTAATCAGTGTTAATATGTCATTGTAGAAAATCCAGAGGTAAAACTGTTTCCAAGTCTGATTTCTTAAACACTTCCTTTTTTTTTTTTAAGATTTTTAAAGATTTCTTTCTTATGTATGCAGTGTTCTGCCTGCACATACACCAGGTCAGAAGAAGGAACTGATAGTTGTGAGCTATTATATGGTTGCTGGGAGTTGAACTCAGGACCTTTAGAAGAGCAGCCAGTGCTCTTAACCTCTGAGCCATCTCTCCAGCTGAATAAACACTTTCTTTAGAACTATTTTTTTTCTAAATGATCTCTTCACTTTTATCTACAGACTGGATTTCCTCATATACTTCTAAAGGAAAGATTGTTTGTTACATATTTGCAATGACAAAATGAAATATGAATATGCATACAGAAATGTTTTCAACTGATCTTAAGATATAAAGAAGAAGACAATATCAGAACTGATTCCAGGCAACCCAACTTAAGACATTCTTCAACTTTCAACTTAGAAATTACTCTCAAATATTTCACATTTCACATAATTCATCGAAATTTCTCTTAAAAATGACATTTATCAAATAATCACAGGCAACATAAAGTAAAACTTCATAATTTTCACAAAACCCCTTTTTTCTTAATTTTAATTTTTAATATTAATTACAGTTTACACACATTGTATCCGAGCTGTAGACTCCTCCTTCATTCCTTCCCAATCTCTTCCTCCATCCCGCATCTCTTCTTATGCCCCTCTCCAAGCCCACTGATAGGGGAGGAAGTCCTCCCCTTCCATCTGATCCTAGCCTATCAGGTCTCTTAAAACTGGCTACATTGTCTTCCTCTGTGGCCTGGCAAGGCTGCTCCCTCCTCTGGAGGAGATGATCAAAGAGCCAGCCACTGCCTTATGTCAGAGACAGTCCTTGTTCCCCTTTCCTGGCACTCACTTTGATAATGAGTTGCCATGGGCTGCATCTGAGCAAGATTTCTAGGTTATTTCCATATATACTCCTTGGTTGGCGTATCAGTCTCAGAAAACACCCCTGTGGCCATGTTTTTTGGTTCTGTTGCTCTCCTTGTAGAGCTCCTCTTTCCTCCAGGTCTTTCTATCTCCCCCTTGTTTCATAAGATTCCCTGAACTCTGCCCAAAATTTGGTTATGAATCTCTGCATCTGCTTTCATACACTGATGGGTAGAGTCTTTCAGAGGTAGGCTCCTGTCCTGTTTCCTGTTTTCTCCTTCTTCCCATGTCCATCCCAATTATGCTTCTAAGTGAGGACTGATCATCTTATCCAGGGTCCTCCTTCTTGCTTAGCTTCTTTAGGAGTACAGATTTTTAGTATGTTTATCTTATATTATATGTCTAATATCCACTTATGGGTATATACAGTGTGTGTGTTTCTGCTTCTGGGATACCTCACTTGGATGATCTTCTTTAAATCCTACCATTTGCCTGCAAATTTCATGGTTTGTTTGTTTTTAATTGCTGAGTATTTTTCTATTATGTAAATGTACCGCAATTTCTGTATCCATTGCTCAGTTGAGGGACATCTGGGTTGTTTCCAGATTCTGGCTATTATGAATAAAGCTGCTACAAACATGGTTGAGCAAATGTCCTTGTTGCGTACTTGAGCATATTTTGCTATATGCCTAGGAGTTGTATAGATGGATCTTGAGGAAGCACTACTCCTAATTGTCTGAGAAAGGGCCAGATTGATTTCCAAAGTGGTTGTACAAGTTTACATTCCCACCAGCAATGGAGGAGGGTTTCCCTTTCTCCACATCCTCTCCAGCATGTATTGTCACTTGAGTTTTTCATCTTAACCATTCTGATGGGTGTAAGGTGAAATCTCAGGATTGTTTTTTGGATCAATGGAACCGAATAGAAGACCCAGAACCCACACACCTATGGATTCTTGATTTTTGATAAAGAAGCCAAAACCATTCAATGGGAAAAAAAGACTGAATCTTCAACAAATGGTACTGGTCCAACTTGATGTCTACATGTAGAAAAATGCAAATAGGTCCATATTTATCACCCTGTACAAAACTAAAGTGTAAGTGGATCTCAACATACAAACTCAACATACAGCCAGACACACTAAATCGGTTGGAAGAATAAGTGGGGAAGAGCCTAGAACTCATTGGCACAGGAGACAACTTCCTGAACAGAACACCAACAGCACAGACACTAAGAGCAATAATCAATAAATGGGACCTCATGAAACTGAAAAGCTTCTGTAAAGCAAAAGACACTCTTATCAGAACAAAATGACTGGAAAAGGATCTTCACCAAACCGATATCTGACAGAGGGCTGATATCCAGAATATATAAAGAACTAAGAAGTTAAACAGCAAAAAAATCAAATAATCCAATTAATAAATGGGGTACAGGGCTAAACAGAATTCTCAACAGAGGAATATAGAATGGCAGAGAACCACTTAAAGAAATGCTCAATGTCCTAAGTCATCAGGGAAATGCAAATCACAAAACTCTTTTTACACTTGGTGTAGTGAAACAGATTTTCTTCATTACCTTTCTGGCAGAGTAGATAGGAGATACATTTTTCAGTGTATATATAAAAATATTTAGTTGTACTTGATTTATAAATTGTCTTGATATAGAATACTAGGCTTGAAGGCACATTTTATCGCAATTTTAGAAGTATGATTATTTACTTGCAAGTTCCCACTTTGTTATTAAAATATCTTTTACTACTCAGTTTCATTTGCCGTGCATGTGTGTGCATGTGAGTGAGCATTTATGAGACAGAGCATGAGTATGTCACATTTTCATCTGTCCTTTCAATACCATTCTTTAAAATTCTAAGGTTTCTCTATAATATTCCTATCATATTTATGTTTTTAGCATTCATTGCACTTTGTACTTGATGGATCTTTTAAATCCAGAATTTCAGATGACCTAGACCTAAATATGTTCTTGTGTAACTTCTTTGCTGATTTACATTTCATTTGCTTGTTTCTTGTAACTATACCTATTCTAAAATTTAATGACTTAAAAGAGGAACATTATCATTTCTCAAGATTGAATGAGTATCTAGAAATGTTAAGGTGGCACCGACTGGAAAGCTCCCATGTTACAAGAAGTAGCAATACAGCCACCTGAACATGATACTGGCTGACTGACTCTTTAAAAAGAAAATTTATTTTTCACTGATATGTCTGTCACCTCATATGGACTAATTAGAATCTAATTAGAATTGCTGAAGATCAGCCAGGCATTTATCTCTGCAGGTCAATTTCCCTATAAGTGTGATCATCTCAGGGCAGTGTAACTTGCCACGTGGAAGCTGGGTTTATGTTACATACTCATTGTTCCCAAGTATAGAAAGCAAAAATCACCAATCCTTTGATATTTGTTGGGGCTTCTATTAAGTCTGCTTAAATTGAGCAACAACAACAACAACAAAATGTCTTCTGTGAATGAGAGAGAATTCTCCAGAAAATCACCTTCAGGCTTCATACGTATCATCAAATATCCTAAATTTCTCTATTTGGCACTTTTTGGATTCAAATGGCACCATTAGCTTTTCTAAACCTTGCAACATATTTGAACTTGATTATCTCTATAAAAGAGGAGCCAAGTCATTTCATTAGTTTTTATACATACATAAAGTTGCAAGAATTTCTATAAGAAAACTAACTAATGCAGAAACTACTACCCGATACCCCATTCTTTTTTCAAAATAAAGATATTTTAAACTAATTAAGAGCACACTTGACAGTTGTGCTAAATGATTTTATCACCTACTAACATTACAGTCATCATTGTTTCTGCAGCCACATTCTGTATTTTGCTCATGAAGAGCTTAAGGAAACATTTCTCATAATTTAGCTTCTTCTGTAATGAATATTTGACTGTGTCCGTATTCAGGCTTACACATACAATCAGAAGTTTAGATGATTCATTTTTAAAGAAACCCAGTAGATAAAGGGAAAAAGTTGGCCTGGAGTGATTACTCAGCACTTGAGAGCACTGGCACCTGTCCAGAAGACTCAGGTTCCATTTCCAGCATCCACAATTTACAGCTCACAATTGGCTGTAACTCCATTTCCAAGGGATCTGATTCTGCCTTCGTCTGGCTTCCTTGAGAACTGCTTATGAGTGGTACACAGACAGACAGGTGTTTATCATACAAATAAAAATAGTAAAATCATTTTTAAAGTGATAGATGATAGCAATATATAGACATATAGAAAGATTGATATGATATTGATCACTTAATACTGTTCTTGAACTTCCTACCATACCACTAATTGGCAAGACCACTCATACTGATAAAACTAAAGTATCTGGTCTTAAGGCATCTGGGGCTGGAGAGATGGCTAAGTTGTTAAGAGAATTTTTTTTGTTTTTCTAGAGGATGCAGGTTTTATTATCAGCACACACATAGTTACAATTATCTTTAATTCCCATTCTATTTTCTGGCTTCTGCTGTCACCAAGCACACAAGTGGTACACAGCTATATGCGCAGGTAAAATGTGCATACACATAAAATTAAATTAAATTTATTTTTAAGAACACAATGGGGGAAGGGAGGGGTAGTCCAAGATGGCAGCTACCAGAGAACATCTTATCTAAGGGGCATAGGATCTGAAACTCTGAAATGGGTGAGTGGAGGGGCAGCTGAAGCCAGAACATCAACATTGAGGCTTCCTGAGTGAGAGGGGACAACCTTTGAAATGGGACAGTTTGGTCCAGATCACCTGTGGACATCTCTGGAGACCGAGAGTAACAACTGCCTTGTTACTGCCCTGCCTTTCCTCTTGCCCCAAGCATGGGCCTTCCTGCTAGGCAGAGGCAGCCGGAAGGCAGTGGCCACTGCCCTAAGCACAGGCCTCCCTGCTTGGGGGAGGCAGCAGTGGTTGCTCCAAGCATGAGACTCCGTGCTTAGTAACTGTGACAACAGATGCGGTGGCAGTATGAACCTCCGAAGGAACCAAGAGTCTCCTTGCTCAGTGACTGAGACAGCAGAGGAGGCTGCCACAAGTATAGGTCTTCCTGCCTGGTGGCAAAACAGTGGACACCACACTTTCATTTGCCTCCTCAGGCCTAAATCTGAGAGTAGAGAACAGGGGGATCCCTGTGCTTCCAATTAGGCCTATGAGAAAGTAAGGGCACCTTCAAGTGAGTGCTTGCAGAGCCCCAGATCCTGGGTCAATCTACACTAGCAGCCAGACATCAGACCCCTCCCACCCATACCTCCACTGTTGGCAACATAGGGATCCTTGGGACAGCATTGTCAACATTGAAGCCCCTGGTTTGTGGATCTACCAGTGGAGCCCAGGCAAACAATTCCTGGAGCCAAGACTGATCTAAATACCAGGAGGACAGTACAATAGGTCTGCAGGCTACTCGGGTGTTCAGGGAACCTGTGCATGTGCGTTGTACCTTCAAACAATGCCAGTTCACCCTCGTGCATTTAAGCTTTACCCTTCCTGGCATCTACATGTTCTAGCACACTGTCCTTCAAGGCACACTTCCATGCACACACTCCTGCTTGCACTCATGAGTCTGCAACATTCCTCTCTTAGCTACAGCTGAAACACCAACATCCACCCTTGAACTAAAAAACCTCTCTCATCTTCCTGAAGAATACTCCAGACACCAGAAACAGATAGACCAAATCTGAAGTAATACTCCAGGAACAAACAACAAAGTTTAAAGATAAGCAGATGGCTAAAGGTCAGTGTCAGAACACATCCAACAAAAATCAGAACGTCATGGCTTCACCAGCAATCCCAAAAATCAATTGGTATTTTAATGCATAAGAAACACAGGAAAATGATCACAAATCTATGCTTATCAAGTTATTAGAGGCACATAAAGAGGAAATGAACAAAGCTCGCAATAAAATACAGATAAATACAGCCAAACAAATAGAGGCACCATAGAGGCATATAGAGAGGAAATGAACAACAGCAACAAAATAGAGAGCATCATGGAAAGAAAGGAAACCACATTTAAACAATGAAAGAAATAGTGCAAGACATAAAAATAGAATTAGAAACAATAAAGAAAGCACAAACAGAAAATCCTGGAGCTGGAGAACTTAGAAAAAAGATCAGGAACCACAAAGGTAAGCCTCACCAATAGAATACAAGAGATGGATGAGAGAATCTCAGGCACTGAAGATACACTTGCAGAAATTGATACATCTCTCAGAGAAAAAGTAAAATTAGAAAAGCTCCAAACACAAAACATCTAAGAAATCAAGGACACCATAAAAAGATGAAATTTAAGAATAATAAGAATAGATAAAAAAGAAGATTCCAGGCTCCAAGGTCCAGAAAATATTTTCAAGAAAATCAGAACATTTTCCCAACTTAAAGAAAGAGATGTGTGTAAACACACAAGGGGCCTACAGAACACCAAATAGAACAGAAAAGAAACTCCTCATCTCATATAATAGTCAAAACAGTAAATCTACAGAACAAAGAAAAAGTATTAAAAGCAGCAAGGGGAAACAACCAAGTAACATATAAAGGTAGACCTTTCAGAATCGCATCAGACTTCTCAGCAGAAACTATGAAAGACAGAAGGTCTGGGGCAGATGTCCTGCAGACTCTAAAAGACCACAAATGCCATCCCAGACCTCTATACCCACCAAAGCTTTCAATCAATATAGATGGAGAAAACAAAATATTACATGACAAAACTAAACTTAAATAATATCTACACAGCAACCCAGCCCTACAGAAAATACTAGAAGGAAAACTCCAATACAATGAAATCAACTACACATAGGAAAAAACCAGATGTAGAAAACTTCACAATAAAAAAATAAAAGAAAACAAGCATAGAAACACAGTAAAAACAAACCCCCCCTCCAATAAAAGGAACTATCATTCATTGGTCACTATTATATATTAATTTCAAAAGACCCCACTCTCCAATAAAAAGACACAGAATAACAGAATGGTTGCAGAACCAGGATCCAAAAAAACACACCTCTGCAACAAAGATAAACACTAATTCAGAGTAAAGGGCTGGAAAAAAAATGTTTTCAAGCAAACAAACCTAGAAAATAAGTTGGGGTAGCTATCCTAATATCTAGTAAAACAGACTTTCCACCAAAATAATCAAAAACTGCGAGGAGGGGCACTTCAGTCTCATTAAAGGAAAAATCCGCCAGGAGGACAACACAATTCTGAACATCTATGCCCCAAACACAAGAGCACCTGTGTTTGTAAATGAAACATTATTAAAGTTTAAATCACACATTGACCCCAACACCTTAATAGTGGGAGACTTCAACTCTCCACTGTGAACAAGGGACAGATCATCTAGACAGAAACTAAATAGGGAAATAATGGCACTTACAGAGGTCCTAAATTAGATGGACCTAATAGATGTCTAAAGAACTTTTCACCCAATCTTTAAAGAGTATACCTTCTTTTAAGTACCACATGGAACCTTCTCAAAAATTGACCATCTAGTAGGGCACAAAACAAGTCTCAGCAGATACAAGAAGATCTAAATCCCTTGTATCCTTTTAAAACACCATGGACTAAAACTAGACCTCGACAACAACAAAAATAAGAAAAAGCCTACGTGCACATGGAAACTAAACAACTCTCTACTCAGTGACAGATTTTTCAGGGAAGAAATGAAAAAAGGAACTAGAGACTTCCTAAAATTAAATGAAAATTAAGGCACAACCTACCCAAATTTTTGGAACACAATGAAAGAGGAAAGTGTCTCCAAAAAGAAAGTTGAGACATCTCATACAGGCAACTTAACAGCACACCTAAAAGCCCTAGGGGGAAAAAAAAAGAAGCAGACATACCCAAGAGAAGTAGATGATTAGAAATAATCATACTCAGACTTAAAACAATGAACTACAAACAAACAAACAAACAAAAAAAACAATTCAAAGAATCAATGAAACCAAGAGCTGTTTTTTGAGAAACTCAACAAGATAGACAAACCCTTAGCCAAACAAATTAAAAGGCAGAGAGAAACTATCCAAATCAGCAAAATCAGAAACAAAAAGGGGGACATAACAACACACACTGAGGAAATCCAAACAACCATTAGGTCTTACTACAAAAGCCCATATGCTACAAAATTTGAAAATCTAAAAGAAATGGACAATTTTCTTGAAAGATTCCACTTGCCAAAATTAAATGAAGATCAGGTAAATAGATTAAATACTCCTATATCCACCAAAGAAATAGAAGCAGTAATCAAAATTCTCCCTGAAAAAAAAAAAAGGAAGAAAGAAAGAAAAGCCCCAGGGCCAGATAGTTTCTACCAGACCTTCAAAGAAGGTCTCTTCAAACTATTCCACAAAATAGACACAGAAGGAACATTACCAAACTCATTCTATGACTCCACACTCACCTTTATACCTAAATTACACAAAGACCCAACAAAAAAAGAGAACTTCAGACCTGTCTGTCTGATGAAAATTGATGCAAAAATACTCAATAAAATACTTACAAACCAAATCCAAGGACACATAAAAGATATCATCCATCATGACCAAGTAGGTTTCATACCAGGCATGCAGGGATGGTTCAATATAAGGAAATCCATCAACGTAATCCGCCATATAAACAGACTGAAGCAGAAAAACTACATGGTCATCTCCTTAGATGCTGAAAAAGCATTTGACAAAATCCAACACCCGTTCATGTTTAAAGTCTTTGAGAGATCAGGGATAAACATACCTAAACATAGTAAAGACAATATATAACAAGCCTATAGCCAACATCAAACTAAATGGAGAGAAACTTAAAACAATCCCACTGAAATCGAGGACAGGTCAAGGCTGCCCATTCTCTCCATATGTCTTCAACATAGTACTAGAAGTCCTAGGTAGAGCAATAAGACAACTAAAGGAGATCAAGAAGATACAAATTGGCAAGGAAGAAGTCAAATTATCACTATTTGCAGATGATGATAATATACATGAGTGACCCCAAAAATTCAACCAGAGAACTTCTTCAGCTGATTAACACCTTCAGCAAAGTTGTTCGATACAAAATTAGCTAAAAAAAAATCAGTATCCCTCTTGTATATGAAAGACAAAAGTGCTGATAAACAAATTAGGGAAATTACAACCTTCACAATAGCCACTAATAACATAAAGTACCTTGGTGTGACTCTAAACAAACAAGTGAATGAAAAACCTGTTTGAAAAGATCATTAAGTTTCTGAAGAAAGAAACTGAAGAAGATGTCAGAAGATGGAAAGATCTCCCATGCTCATGGCTTGGTAGGATTAGCATAGTGAAACTAGCCATCTTGCCAAAAGCAATTTACAGATTTGATTCAATTCATTTCCCATCAAATACCAACATAATTTTTTTTACAGAACTTGAAAGAACAATTCTCAATTTAATATGGAAAAGCAAAAACAAAACAAAACAAAAAACACTGAATTGCCAAAACAATCCTATACAGGAACAGATGATCTGGAGGTATCTCCATCCCTGATCTTAAGCAGTACTGCTGAGTAATAGTAATAAAACTGCATGGTACTGGCATAGAAACAGAATGGTGGATCAATGGAATCGACAAGAAGAACCAGAAATAAACCCAAACACTTATGGACTCCTGATTTTTTACAAAGATGCCAAAACCATACCACCGAATAAAAGATAGCATCTTCAACAAATGGTGCTGGCCTAACTGGAAACATGCAAATAGATCCATATTTATCACTCCACAAAACTAAAGTCCAAGCGGATCAAAGACCTCAACATAAAACAGATACACTAAATCAGTTAAAAGAAACACTTAGGAAGAGTCTTGACCTCATTGGCACAGGAGACAACTTCTTGAACAGAACAACAAAAGCACCGGCTCTAAGAGCAACAATCAATAAATGGGAGTTCACGAAACTGGAAAGCATCCATAAAGCAAAGAACACTTTGCTGTCATTTTGTTCTGATGACATTTTGGTCTACAGACTGGGAAAGATCTTCAGCAACCCTATATCTGACAAAGGGCTGATATCCACAATATATAAAGAACTCAAGAAATTAAAAAACAACAAATCAAGTAATCCAATTAAAAATTGGGGTACAGAGCTAAACAGAGAATTCTCAACAGAGGAATATCGAATGACAGAGAAACACTTAGCTTCTCTGTCCTTAGTCACCAGGGAAATGCAAATCAAAATGAGCCTGAGATTTCAACTTACACCCATCAGAATGGATAAGATCAAAAACTCAAGTGACAATACATGCTGTTGTGAACGTAACTTTTACAAACACTTTGGAAATCAATCTGGTGCTTTCTCACACAGTTAGGACTAGCGCTACCTCAAGATCTAGCTATACCACTCTTAGACATATATCCAAAATATGCTCAAATATACAAAAAGGACATTTGCTCAACCTTGTTCGTTGCAACTTTATTCGTAATAGTCAGAATTTGGAAACAACTCAGATATACCTCAGCTGAGGAATGGATACAGAAATTTTGGTATATTTATACAATGGAATACTACCCAGCAATTAAAAACGAGCAAATCATGACATCTTCAGGCGAATGGCGGCAACTAGAAAAGATCATCATGAGTGAGGTATCCCAGAAGCAGAAAGACACACATGGTGTGTACTCACTTATAAATGGATATTAAACATATTATATAGGAGGAACATACTAAAATCTGTACTCCTAAAGAAGCTAAGCAAGAAGGAGGACCCTGGGTAAGATGATCAATCTTCACTTAGAAAGATAATCAGGGGGTGTTCCAAGATGGCAGTGAACAGAATGCACCGTTTTGGAGACACAGAGGACATGAATCTCCGAACTTGGTGAGTGGAGAGACAATCGAAACTAGAATTTGGACTTTTGGGCTTTCTAAAGGACAGGAGACACCACAGAAGCGGGAAGTGCTTCTAGATTTAGATAGGGCTTGGACTTCTGTGGGAACGAAGTGGGGCACTTCCCTTGTCTGGGCCTCCTGTGCTGGAAATGTGCACACAGCACCAGGGAGCTGAGAGCAAAGCTCACAGCCTGGGGACTAAAAGAGCAGAGACAGTGCTCCAGGCCCCTTAGCACAGAGGATAGCTGTAACCGCCTGCTGAACAACATCCCTTGGACACATGTCCAAGGAACCCATACCCTGGACCCCACCTAGGGCCCTCTTGCTGAGCTCCGGACCCGCAGAGCATCCCTTCCCTGCCACCCTGCAGGACACGATCCCACCAAAAGAAGCTCAGCAGAGCTCATGTCCCTCCATAAATCCCGCCCCGCCAGAGCACACCCACCACTGGAAATTGCAGGCTCAGCCACAGAGTCCCAACCACAGAGACTCAGTTCCGCAATACAATCCTTCCTGGATCCCAAATCCGCAAAGCTAGGTGCCTGGGGCCCAAGACAGCAGAGGCAGCACTTCAGGCCCCTCAGCAGCAGCAGAGAGCTGTAACCGCCCACACATCTGAGGAGCCCATGCCCCACCTAGTGCCCTCTTGCCGAGTTCTGGACCCTCGGAGTGCACCCCCCCACACCGGGTCCCGCCAGAGTGCATGCACCACCGGAAACTCTACCCCGCCAGAGCACATGCCCAAAGAGTGCCAGCCACAGAGACTCAGATCCGCAATACAATCCTTCCCAGATCCTAAGTCTGCAAGTGGCAGTACTGACTACACAGGGATGCCCAGCCAGTGATTATATGGGCCATCCAACCCCTCAGTGGCAGAAAACCAGCCTAGCAGACCTGCAAAAACAATATGCACCCACAATCTTCAACAGCCCTTGCAATCCCTTAAATGCTTCCAACACCTTCAATGCCTGCAAGGCACCCCTCTCACACACTGAAGGCCTCTTGATTCTCCAACACCCTGTCCCTTAGGATACACCTACACACACACCCTCAATCACATACTACCCCGCATTTGCTCTTTTGTACCTGCGAACTTTCCTCCTACAGGTATAGCTGAATCACCAAAGCACACACTGAAACCACTGGACCTCTCCCATTTTCCTGAAGAATTCTCCAGACACCAGAGAAAGACCAGTCTGATCTGCAGAATCCAGGAACAAACAGTGAACACTACAGATAACCAAATGTCCAGGGGTCGGTGAAAGAACACAACCAATGTAAATCAAGATATCATGGCTTCACCGGCAACCTCAAAATTATTGGACACTCCAACTCATCAGAAACACAAGAAAATTATTTTAAAGCTATGATTATCCAGTTATTTGAGGCACATAAAGAGGAAACCAACAAATCTCTCAGAGAAATAGCCATACAGATTCAAACAGTTAAAGAGGAAACAAATAAATCTCTCAAAGATTTGCGCTCCCAAATGGAAAAAAAAGAAAAACGAAGTGAATGTAGCTCTTAACAAAACACAGGCAAATATAGCCAAACAAATGGAGGCAGAAGTAGTGGCATTAAGAGAGGAAACAACCAAAAAAATAGAGACCATCTTAGAGATACAGGAATCCACATTCAAACAGATGAAGGAAATCGTTAAAGGCATGAAAACAGAATTAGAATCAATAAAGAAAACACAAACTGAGAAAAAACCTGGAACTGGAGAACTTAGAGAAAAGAGAAGGAACCACAAAGGCAAGGATCACTAATAGAATACAAGAGATGGAAGAGAGAATCTTGGGTGCTGAAGATATACTTGCAGAAATTGATACTTCTCTCAAATTTAGGTACCTTTATATGTTACTTGGCCTTTTTTTCTTACTGCTTTTAGTATCTTTTCTTTGTTCTGTAGATTAAGTGTTTTGACTATGATGTGGTATCATCCACCATGACCAAGTAGGTGTCATCCAAAGCATGCAGGGGTGGTTCAATATACAGAAATCCATCAATGTAATTCAACATATAAACAAACTGAAGGAGAAAAACCACATGGTCATCCCCAAAGATGCCGAAAAAGCATTTGACAAAGTCCAACACCCATTCATGTTTAAAGTCTTCGAGAGATCAGGAATACAAGGCACATACCTAAACATAGTAAAGGCAATATACAGCAAGCCTATAGCCAACATCAAACTCAACAGAGAGAAACTTAAATCAATCCCACTAAAATCAGGGACAAGGCAAGGCTGCCCGCTCTCTCCATATCTCTTCAACATAGTTCTGGAAGTCCTTGCTAGAGCAATAAGACAGTTGATGGAGATCAAGGGGATACAAATTGGAAAGGAAGAAGTCAAATTATCACTATTTGCAGATGATATGATAGTATACATGAGTGACCCCAAAAATTCTACCAGGGAACTCCTACAGCTGATAAACACCTTCAGCAAAGTGGCCGGATACAAAATTAACTCAAAAAAATCAATAGCCCTCGTGTATACAAAAAGACAAAAGGGCTGAGAAAGAAATTAGGGAACCAACACCCTTCACTATAGCCACAAAACCCCTAAAGTACCTTGGTTTAACCCTAACCAAGCAAGTCAAAGAATTGTATGAAAAAAATTTCAAGTCTCTGAAGCAAGAAATTGAAAAAGACATCAGAAGATGGAAAGATCTCCCGTGCTCATGGATCGGTAGGATTAACATAGTAAAAATGGCCATCCTGCCAAAAGCAATCTACAGATTCAATGTAATTCCCATCAAAATACCAACACAATTCTTTTGATACTCCCCCTTCTTCCATATCATTCCCTGCACCCTGCTGAAGGTTTGGTTATGAGTCTTAGTATCTGTTTTGATACACTTCTAGGTAAAGTCTTTCAGGGGCCCTCTGTGGTAGGCTCCTGTCCTGTTACTTGTTTTCTCCTACATCCAATGTCCAACCCATTTGTCTTTCTAAGTGAGAATTGATCATCTTACCCCAGGTCCTCTTTCTTGTTTCTCTTCTTTAGGTGCACATATTTTAGTATATTTATCCTATCTTATAGGACTATATAAGTGAGTATATACCATGTGTGTTGTTCTGCTCCTGGGATACCTCACTCAGGATGATCTTTTCTAGATCCTATCATTTGCCTTTAAATTTTATGATTTCCTTGTTTTTAAATGCTGAGTAGTATTCCATTGTGTAAAGTTGTAACACTGACAAGTGACTTACCTTTTCTCATTTCTAAGATAGTTTTTTCCTACAAACAACTACCAAATTCCAAAGTTCTACTGGCAGAATTGATTGTGGATTTAATATATTGTGGACTTAATATAACCTAATCTAAATTCTAGAAATCATATATTTGCTAGTAATTAGTTTGATAAGGTTTTCTACCTTAGTTTCTTCATCTCTCGAGTGACAATAATTGTAACATCTGCATCAAAGACAAATGCACACACTTTTATAAAAAAATGTTAAAAATTTTCAAATTCATAACCTTACATTACAATATCTTCTTTCTATTGTAGAAAACACACACACACACACACACACACACACATATTGATTTCCATTATATAATCAGAAACTCTGTTTCAACAAATATCAGATTTCATTTATACTATTTAGTATATTCCAATATGCCTGGATTGGATAACCCAGTTAAAAGGGATTTAAGGCAGAGATTATCAAGTAAACACACAGAAAAATCGTAATTTTGGTTCTTAGGACTACTTAAATTTTAGTGTTTATATTTTTGAAGAAAGGAAAACAGCTTTGATCTATACTGTTTTATGATTCTTCATATAAACAGAAAGTGGTAGTATGGGAAACATTTTAAAGCAAAGATATTTTTTAAAAGGCTTTACTAATTAGGATGATCAACTTCAGCTAATGTTAGAAAACTATTATTACTATAGGCAAAATTGGGCTTTCACCTACTTGCTATTTTCTTTTAAAAGTGCCGATATAATTTGCAGTACTGTCATTTGGGGGCTGGAGAGATGGCTCAGAGGGTAAGAGCTCTAGTTGCTCTTCCAGAGGTTCTGAGTTCAATTTCCAGCAACCCCATGATGGCTCACAACCATCTATAATGAGATTCGGTGCCCTCTTCTGGCCTTCAAGCATACATGCAGGTAGAATACTGTATATATAAAAATAAATATTAAAAAACAATACTATCTGTACATGGTTTACAGATAATATCAGTTTAATATTTATTAATTGAGATTATACAATGTGCTTCAATCATATTCATATCTCTTTTGCTTACCCTAACTCTTCCTAGAGCCACTCCAACCACCCTAAGGCCGCTAGTTGAATTACTATTAATGACAGATGGCAGGACTAAGAGTTTCTGTTTTCTTTTTGTAATTATAGTTATGTACAGAAAACTTAGTAGCGTACATTTAATCCAGTTTAGTGGCGAGTTCTTTAGCTTTTGCCTTTTCCATTTTGGCAATAGGAGTCACAGATTTAGGACTCAGGATATTCCCTCCCCAGTGGCAGTGGATCTCATCATATCTGTTTCTGTAATTGGTCCTAATAGCCTCCACCAGATTAGCCAGAGCACCCTTATAAAAATATGGAACACTTCAAGAACAGTCCTCCCCTATTAGTGGACTTGGAAAGGGGCAGGGAGAAGATGAGGGAGGAAAGGTGGGATTGGGAAGGAATGAGGGAGAGGGCTACCGCTGGGATACAAAGTAAATAACCTGTGATTAATAAAAAAATAAATAAATTGAAAAAAAAAGAATTTGTGTGTCATCCTTGCACAGGGGCCACGCTAATCTTCTCTGTATCATTCCAATTTTAGTGTATGTGCTGCTGAAGCAAGCACAGGACTAAGAGTTCTTAAATATCCAATTTTTTTTTTTTTAGTATTTATTCTTTTGATAATTTCATACAGGTAGTTACAGTATTTTGAACATATATATTTCTCCATCTCCCTCATTTCCCTCCCATTCTTGCTGGACTTCTTTCCTCCAAGTTTACCTCTTTCTTTTTTGTCTCCTCTCCCCCTTTTTGTGATTCACTAAGTTTAATCACAGTTGCTTGTATAAACACAGGTGGGAAGATATTTACTAGATCATGGGATACTTACCACTGGCTACAGCACTGAATAAAATGACTCTTCCTCTTCCAGTAGTCGTTAACTGTTAATGGTTCTTCCGGGAAGGGTGGGGCCTCAAGAACCCCTCCCATATCCTTAATGGAATATGAAAGGGCCCATCTTGTATAATTCTTATACAGGTAACTACATATGCTTTTTATGATAAGGATAAATTTTATCCAACATGTAAGTATAATAAGAAATCTCTATATTCTAAAAATGCAATTCAAATAAGCCATTTACCTGCTTGGTACAGATTTAATGTAATTTAATTTTTGACACAAATGTGGTGAAGCTACAACAGATTTTTTTTCTCTCTACTTCTGATGTTAAACAACTTGTTTTAAAAGGACTAGTTTGTTTTAACTTTACAAAAGTGCTTCATTAACATCTTCAAAAATTTAATTCTTTTAAAACAAAATTACTGTTTAAGGATTATCAAAACCTGGTTTTAAAAGTTTTCTCAAATTCATCTTTGTTGTCACAAAAAGTCATAATGATAGCCATTATATTATAGTTCATGATATTAAACTCTAGTTCTGACATACATCATTTGTCTCTTGTTTATGTTTTCCTAACTATGGTGCTTTAACAGGATTGTTATTTTATTTATTGAGGTAGAACTCCCCACATCCATTGATTTTGGCATTATGTCCAGCTTTGGTTTCTGTAATGGTCTCATTTTGATAACTGGTTACCCAATACAAAGTACTCAGCCCTGAAACCAAATGCATACAAACAAAAAGAACACAACTCAGTAGGTTATATTTAAGTATTTGGACAAACCTTGTATAACAAAGCAGAAAAACTTTATATAACCTAAAAATTATGTCTAATTCTTTTTTCCAATTTATTTCAATAAAATGAATTAGAAATTATTTACTCTTATGGTTTTAATAAAAATCTACCTAAAAAAATTCATGGTTTTGAGTATTTGACACTGAGATGATTGTCTTGTTTGTTGAGGTTATAGAACTTTAGGAGGTGGAACCTAGCTGAAGGGAGTAGGCTACAGAGGACATGCCCTGGGGCCCAGTTACCTTGGACATGGGCTTTCTGCTTGCTGGTAGGTATCATGTGAGCAAGCTGCCCAGCAAACTCCCACAGACACAAAACACTCCATTTTACTTATAATGACTTCCCCATACCAATGGACTACCTCCTCCAAACTGTCGGCCAAAGAAATCCTTTTTCCACTAACTTGTCTCTTTTAGTCATAAGAAGATAATGTTAACTTAATACATCTAGTTACAGGGTACAGGGTAATTTTGTGAAATTTATTGTTATTGTTTTTATATACATAAACAATGTTAATTCTTTCACCAATTCACTTTATGCATGTCCTCTTTATATATGAGCCACTGATTTCAATTAGCACTGCCCACAAGGCCATCTTCTGGAGCATGGGCAGTATATTTTGTTGATTCCTCTAAGAAAACTTTGATTATGGTGTATAATCCCTTCTTTTCCTATATCACACGCCTCAATGAGGGTAACCTTTAAAGTCACACTACAGAATTTTAGAAAAGCTTTCAGTACTATAAAGGATCAAATCACTTATTCTGCTCCCTCAGTATATTACCAAAACCTTGGGTTGCAGGTAAGATAAACTAAGATGTCTCCTATTAATAAAGAAACATTAAGTGGTCTTCATTAACAACTTTTCTCTATAAGGAGCTTAATGGAATTTTTTTTAATACTCTGGTTATTTCTCCACCTCATTTTTTAAAATGTTTATTTTTTTCTTTTTAAAGACTTATTTATTTATTATGCATACAATGTCTGCCTATGTTTACCTGCATGCCAGAAGAGGGCACCAGATCTCATGTTAGATGGTTGAGAGCCATCATGTGGTTGCTGGGAATTGAACTCAAGATCTCTAAATGAACCAGCTTTCCAGCCCCATTTTTCTACATATTTAGATAAGACCATTTTACTATAGATTTGCATCACAATTTTACCTTCATATCCAATGATACTTTCTCTGTAAATCAGCTAGCATTCCTTCTATTCAACTCCTTTTCCATTTTGCTATTGTTCAGACTTAGGAAAAAATTATACAAAACAAAAATTCTATGGGGTAGAGAATATAAGATCGATAAACAAAATAAGACCTAAAGAAAGTTTACTTTAGTATGAAAGAACAACTCTACTCTTGTATACCCTGTTCTTGTTAGGTAAATGTTTCATTCACTTATTGTTACAAGGTGAATCGGGCTACCTTGTCTAGAGGATAGGGTTTCACATGGAAAGAAAACTTATGTACTACTACAATTCTGACAAACCACCTGGGATGCCTTTATAGAGAGAAAACTGGGAGTGACACTCTGACCATTGACAACAGAAAGGATTAAAACAACTTCTTGTGGGATGTTCTGGCAGTATGTTTTCTGTCCTTGTAATGATATCCACTGAATTCTCGATGATTCTGCCTCTACCTCCAACTCTTAAATCTTTCAATCATAACACTTTTGTGATGTGCTTTAGCACATAAGCGACAAAGAATCATTGATCTTCATTGAAATTTTAAAAAGCTACTGCATGTCAAAGGACACCACTGATCAAACTATAACATAAACATGAATGAGTGTTCACTGCAGATCTGTAACTGATACAATTAAGACGCAATATAGATACTTATGAAAAATAAAATGTGCTTTGACTGAATGGAATATCCTTAAGCTACAAAAAAAATGAATGAATTAATGAACATATCTAAATCAACACACTGCATATTCTGAAGTGATTCTTGAGTTTTGTGCTATAATAATTGTATTTCAGTGAAAAAAAACTCAAACGCTTTTCTGAACACTATGTGGTATACAAAGCAAAGATATTAATATTCAACTAAACAAAAGTTTTTGAAATATCACAAACCATAATTATCTTCGTGGAACTTTTTTATTATGATAAATCCAACAAAACTTTGTGCGTACACATATAATTAAAACTGCCCTCCTGAAATAAGACATTCAAATTTCTTCAAAAATGAAATTAAAATTTTATATTTTTTCCAAGGTCCTAATAAAGTTATATTTGGTAATGGCAATTCTAATTCTTACGATTACCTGAAAATAGTTGACCTTCTTTATAAAAGCAACTTAGAGAACTACAGCAAAGTTGTACCAAACTTTTTCTTTTGAAATTTTCCTACTTTGCAAAATTATCACGTATAAGAATAAAATTGAAACTCAAAGATTTAATGCATAACTTACACACAGTGAAATTCACAAAATTCCAAGTATACATTTTATATTTTGCACTACCATAATCACAAAATGTATAAAGGTGTCATGTTAGGCATTCGGCAACTGATAACCTGTATGATGATGTTCCAAGATTGAATGATGCTAAAGAAAAGCACTGTTTATAAAATATCTGATAAAAATATTTATCTCTATTAACATTACAACAGGAAGGTACATATTACCAAATTATGATCTTACACAGGGCAGTTTTAGACAATACTCAGAGACTCCTTTTTTTCTCCATCTTGTTTCAATTCTTTCTTGGCAGCTTCGTTTTCAGCTTCCACCTTGTTTTCATCATTTCCTTCACCAACAAACTCTTTTACTTTTTCTTCTTTCTCCTTTCTATCTTCATCTTTTCCATCATCTTTATTCTTTCCACCTTCCTCATGCTGACCTTCCTTTCCATCTTCCTTATTTTCTTCGTTGCATTTTCCACTTTCCTTTTCCTCTTTCTGCTCTTTTACTTCTTCCTCTACTTTAACTTTCTCATCCTTCTCTTCTTCCTTTTCCCCATCTTCTTTTTCATTGTCTCCTTTTTCTTCATCATGTTTGTCTTCTTTTCCATCTTCGATCTCTGCTGCACCTGCTTTCTCTTCTAAGATATCTTCCCCTTTTCCATCTTCCACCTCTTCGCCTTTATCTTTGTCTTCTTTTTCATCTTCATGTTTCTCTATATTTTGAATGTTTTCTTCTAGCTCATCATCTTTTTCTTCTGCTGCCACTTCTTTCTTTTCTCCCCCATCTTCTTCAGTGGCTTCATTCATCTGTTCTTTCACTTCTTCAGCTTCCATTTTAGGAATGGGTACCTAGATATAATGAGGGGGAAAAAGTATTAAATTTAGAACTACTTTCTCTCTCTGGTTAAATTAGATTGATTATACCTGTTTCATCGAAAATATGCTTATATTTATTTTTTGCCAGAAAGTATTCTTACGGAAAACCATAATATAAAGAAAATATTTGAAATAATATACAAGCTTAGTAACTTGATATAAAGCACAAGTAAATGTCTGTAACCATAAATTCAATAAAGCTTGTCTTTATAATTTTTCCATTACAAATATAATGACACAAAATAAATAAATAAAAGGTGCTTAGTTATTTATTCTATGTCATAAATTCTCAGTAAGTAAAACATGTGGAGGTAAAGTCCTTGGGAAAATAATGCTGTTTTTTTTTTTTTTTTTCTTTTCTTTTCTTGTGAGACAAAGTTTTGCTACAAAGCCCAGGTTGGCCTTGAATTCACGGTGCTTCTTCAGCTTCCATTTACCAAGCAAATATTTCCTGTGTTGGTTTGAGTAAGAATGGCTGCAATAGGCTTGTATAATTAAATGTTTAGTCATCTAGGAGTGGTACTTGAGAAGGATTTGGAGATGTAACCTTGTTGGGGAAGGTGTGTCCTTGTAGTGGCCACTAAGGGTGGGCTTTGAGGTTTCAGAACCCCAAGTCAGGCCCAGTGTCATTTTCTCTTCCTGTTGCCTGTGAATCCAGATGTAGTACTTTGAGCTACTACTCCAACACCATGTCAGCTTGTGTGCTGCCATACTCCAGCCATGATGATAATAGACTAAACCTCAGAAACCGTAAGCCAGCCCCAATTAAATACTTTCTTTTATACAAGTTACTATGGTCATGATGTCTCTGCACTGCAATAAAACCCAAAAATACTACAGTAATAAGGTTGTACCATCAAGCACAAGTTACATTTGTGCATTGTGTGTGTATATGTGTGTTTCCATTCTTCGAACTGGCTATGAGGTTGAACAGGTAGGCCTGGAACTCACAGAGAACCACATTCCTTCCAGCACATTTGTGCTTTTTGTTTTTTTTTTGTTTTGTTTTGTTTTTCTTTTTCTTTTTTTGTTTTTTGAGACAGGGTTTCTCTGTATAGTCTTGGCTGTCTCATTTCATAGACCAGGCTGGACTTGGACTCAAAGTCACAGAGACCCGCCTTTGTCTCCCAGAGTGCTGGTATTACAGGCATCCACCACAGCGCTGGGATTCACATTTGTGCTTTTTAAAAAACAAAAATTACTTCAAAATCTAAGTATGATTACTTAGATTTTATACACATGCACATGTTTGGTTTAATGCCTTACTTTAGGTATTTTACTAGAATACCTGAAAGTGTAGTATACATTAAGTATATGAAGCAAAAGTCATTAAAAAATGATACAAGTCTGGCCATGTAACTTAGTTGATAATGTGTGAATGCATGAAGCTCTGAGCAGGATCAACAGCATGGTATGTGTGGTGGTACAGACCTGTAATCACAGTACTTAGGAGGTGGAGGCAAGGGGAAGTTCCAGGTCATGAGTTTGAGGCCATCCTGGGTTACATGAGACCTTGTCTGGGAAAAAAAAAAGTTCTATGCTAGTTTATTTTACCTTCTATAGAGGAAATAAAATGTCATTTTCTGGGAAAAGAAGTTACAAATAGTCTATGTGTTAACAAAAGGAATTAAAGGTTGGCCTATATTTAATAAGAGAATTATATTTGTAGTAAGACAGACTTACTGGCATTGTTAAAACACAAGTAAGGCTAATCAACTGCTTCTGCTTTCACTTACTTGCAAAGCTCAAATTTTCCATTCATTTTTCTATTTAGATACCATTATACCACAGAACCACTACTCATTTCTATTTATATTTTTGAACTTTGGGCAAATAAGATTGCTTTCACTTGCATTTCAAGAAAATATATTTGTTAATATTTCAAGTTACCTCAGTAATTTTGGTTTCTCCATTTTCAGTGTTTTCCATGTTGCATTCTTCTTTAACGTCATCTGGCTTGGTTTCAGGAATCGTTATGGCACCTGCATCTTTGTTTTCTTCCACAACAACATTGGTTGTTTTCATTTTCTTCCCAACAACACAAAAATAATAAAAATACAGAATTTAGTTGCTCTGTTGATTAAATAGCTAAAGTTACATTAGCAGCTGATAAAATAATTTACGGAAAGCTTTAACACACTACCTATAAATCTGACAGAATAAAATTAACATATAACTCTTACAGTGTTTCTTCTAAGCAGAATTAAAAATGAATTGTTACCATATAAATGAAAGAAATCTTCTTTCTTGCTAAGTGTGATGAGAAATAACAAGTTAGTGTTCACCAGTGCCCACCAAGGTCCAATTCCCAGCATCAGATTAGACTGATAAATTGAATGTCCTCTTACCAAAAGTCATTTTATTGCTGTATAGTCGTATCATTAGCAATAGGGTTGTGTTAATTATGAAGTCTCCATTGGTAGTAATTAAGAGAAATGTCATGCTAGAACATCAATTTAGACACATTTAGAAGAGATCATCATAGGATGCAGCTGTTTTAATCTTTGTCTGTAAGCTACACAGTTCCTTGAACTTTTGTTTTTTGTTTTGTTTTACTATAAGGAAGTTCTTTGCTTCAGTTTATACACAGTAAGATCATTTATTTAAGATGCTAGAAAAGTGAAGATGCCTAGATCTTCACTTAGGTAGAGTGAGCTTGAGAAAATATATAAATCTCTTTTAGATTGTGATTTCATATATAAAAATATAATACCACTCACTGCAAAGGGACATTATTGAGAAATTGAGAAAACTCATACGGATTGTGTTAGAAATTATATACTGTAACATACGTAAAAGCCACTATTCTGTTAAAAAATGAGAAACAGATCTGAGAAAGATAATTTTTAAAGTGCATGCTTCTATAATACCCATCATGGTTTACTCCCAACCGTTTACCCATCCTCCCTCTCAGTACAACCTGCAGAAGAACAGTTCATCAGCTAGCAGCTGCATCAATATATAAATTGACTGATTAAGATAAACAATATTTAAGATCTCTTAATAAGAAATATCAAAAAGCATCTTACAAGAATGACCATAGTTTGCTGTGTCTTCAGTCACAAAATGAGACTAGATGATCTCAAAAATTCATTTCTCCCAGAGGAAAGCACTAATACAGTTTCCACTACCACAATTATGCAGTCACATTCCCCATATCTGGGAAAATTTCAGGGGTCAGCACATTTGAAGTGCAATGGATAACCCTTTCCCTGGGAAAACCACCTTTGTGACCATGGTATCTCCCCGGCCATGTAAGTATTCAAATATTCTTGTGGGATTTTTTTTTTGGCGGGGGGAGGGAAAAAGGATTAATTTTTAGTCTACCATCTAGGGAAGTCAGGACAGGAACTTGGAGGCAAGTGCTGATGCAGAAGCCATGGAGGAATGCTTCTTACTGGCTTCCTCTCATCAAATATTCTTTATAACTTTAATATTTTCTGATTTTTAATTCAACCAACTTTTAGAAAAAAATATGTATAGAGCAGTTAACAGTTAACTTAATATTGATTTTATTGTTCTTTCAGCTTGTCATTAGGTATAACATCCAAGCACAGAAGCCTATATAAAATCAGTTGACTCCATTTAAAGCAGCATAAATGAAAGCACTTCCTGAAGTATTAGCAAATATTAGTTACTACTATTATTATAACACCCTATTGGGTTACTGCAGTTTAAGACCTTTGTTTTCCCAGGAATATTGGTAAATCTCAATGGCATATACATTTAGTATATGGTCTGCCCACCAACATTTTTATTTTACATTTACAATATTCTGGTTGTAACTATCAAATAAAATGCTAAGATAAAGCTACCAATAACAAAACATGTACAAATATTCAACACCCAGTAGATTATTTGTACTGTATGGTACATAATATTTCTGTTCAAGCAAGCTATGAAGAAAACAAAAGGATGAGTTGTGTGTTCTTTTACAATTTATTAAGAAAGCATTTTCTTTAACTTAATTCAATTTAATATTTACCCTTGAAGTTGATGCTCTTTTAGGTTTTAACTCTGGTGTAACAGGCACAGGCATCTGCATCAGAAAATGTCATTATATAAGAAAAACACAAGAAGAAGTCATATTTGAAGAAAGCACTAACAATGAAATACATGAGTATGACTTTAACTAAGCACTAGGAGAAGAACCCTTTTCTTTAATGTGTAAAATGTCTCCCATAAACCTTCCAAATAAGCCCTGTATTAAACATAATATTATGCAGACTTCTACAGTTCTAAAAACTCCACTCCAAGATACACTGGCATCATTTTTCAAAGGCCACTTACAGCAGACAGTCGGGCTGATCTTCTCTTTGGCTGAAAGTGGAAAAAAAATAGTCAAAAGAATTATGGTTATACAAATCTTCAATTATTTTTACTGAGAAAATCTCTAGTGCAACACTGTGTAAATATTGCTATTAAGGAAGTGATTATAAATCTCATATAACAATAACATCTAAGCCCCTCCACCTTTTATATGCTAAAGGTAACAAAATCCCATTACAAGCTTCTTTCGCTGAACTAAACCTGCAAAGTGGCTATTGCCAAGGAGCACATTTAAAAATGAAAATATACGTTTCCACACACCAACTGACAAAACAGAATTTGAGCCTAAAAAGGTGCTTTCTGGATCTTATAGCATAACAAGCAAAGTAAGGTCCTAAATTAAAAAAATGTCTGTCATTTTTTATTAGTGTACTTTAAAGAAAGCGCTGGCATACACAAACTGGTACTCACTTGGTACAAATATAACTACCAGCATTTTATTTTTACCTATTTATGTGTCTTTAGTTTCTAAAATGGTTGCATTTTCCCCCAGAGAAACTAAAGACACTCACCTCCTGACTCGCATCACCTGCAGCCTAAGTAGAGGGAGAAAATACAAAAAAAGAAATAAGGTCATCAATATAAACGTGTAGAGCAGAAAATGTTGCAGATGGATTATAATTACAACTTTAGACACTTGTGACTTTTTTTCCCCCGGGTTCCCGCTCCAGCAGCCACGTGTTGTTTTCTAGCTGCTATTCTACATCTGCTCTTTTAGTAACATGAAACGTGCACCAAGATGCAAGTTCATGCTCAAGACACATTTACAAAGAATCAGTATAACCTCTCTGATAACGTCTCTTAAAAACAAATCCTTTTCATTTCGATTTCCACCTGCTCTAATGTTAAAGTCAAAACAAGGGTTGGGGCAGGACGAACGAAGGCGGAGCTTCTTGCAATTTCCCTTTCTTGCCTTATGTTTGCTTTGCAAGTGTGTCTACCTGACCAGCTCTACTGATTATGGACTATTTTCTTCCTCAAGTTCTACTTACAAAAACAACAACCCCACCATACTTTCAAGGAAGAACGTCTTTGTTCTAATGTCAACGTTTTGTTTGGAGAAAGCAGGCAGCGAATTTTAAAACTTCCCGCCACTACCTGCTACAAGGTTGCTGTCAGCTCTGCAAAACAGCGAGATCCACTGCACAAACAGAAAAGAGACCCGGGGGGGGGGGGAGCCTCAGAAAGTGGAGTGGTGATTAAAAACAATTGCTTTCGGTATCCGAGTAGCCCTTTACACTGGGAATTACCAGGCTATTATTTAAACGCTTCATACAGCTCCTGAGCACCGAGGCATTTCAGCCTGGTTTCTATGTTCTAGGAATACAGAAGGCGGACGGATTCACAAACACATAAAAAACAATCATAAGGCTTTTACACTAGCACGATGTTTTACGTTTTCACCAAGCAATGAAACAGTATTCCATCATTCCTTTTTAATTGTAAGACATTTGAGGACAAACACACACACACTGAGCTTCAACTTATTTCCTATTTGCAAGGAGACAGGAATTTTGAAGTGAAGGGTTACAGAGGACCTGTAGACCTTGGTAGCTCAGATCAACTCCCTACGTCGAAAGTGTACAAATCCCCCCCGACCCCCAAAGCAGGCAGTAGTTTCTCGGACAGGGCACTCTAATCACCTTTCCACCTTTAACTAGAGAGTTCCTAGAGTGCCAAATCTCTCAGATCTAAAGTTTCTAATTAGAGCGGTGAATCTCTCCCTTCTCTAGGACAGTTTGAAGTCTGCGCCGCCTAATGGCACAGGATTACCATTGCATAGCCATCTGGCATGACAAGAAGTGGAGGAGGGAAGAGGGGGAAAAAAGGAAAAAAGAAAACGGAAAGAACAAAGGCAAAAACAAGAGAAAGCCAGGGCTTTCGTTCTTCCAAACGGGACGGTTCACGAGAAAAGCTGGAGGTAGAGAAGGAAGCTGGCGCTGGAAGTGTGGTTGGGAGAAGAGTTCTCCAATAGGGTAAGCGGAGGAAGGGGGGTGGGGTAGGAAGCGACAGCACAGCGCTATGGCTGTTTGTAATTCAGCATGGAGACACCTCTCAAACGATTCTCTCCCTTAAACAAAACAAGCCAAAAGTGAACTACCAGTTGCATATGAGACCTTCCGAAACCAAGCACAGATGGCTCACTACCTTTCCCTCGCCTTCCTTTCAGAACATCACAAAATCAAACTAGAAACCAAATTGCTGTTTCAAAAAGATAGAAATCTCTGCCATAGGAAATGTGTATTTCGGCAGCAAATCTCCCGTCTATCTTCCCATTTCACTTACCTTTCTTTTGGGCATTGTTGCAGCTCTCCGCAGGAGATCCTTAGGCTGGAGGGAAAAAAGCCAAGAGCAGTCTCGGCCTGACCGCTCCGCGAGCGACTGAGTTTTCAATGAACTAATTACAGCACGATATGTACTCGCTCCCCCCTCCTCTTAAAAAAAAAATCTCTCGTTATTGGCAACATTAAACACGCCAAGACGCAACCAAACTACGTGAATGGTTAGCCGAAGTAGGAGCCAGGTTGGAGTGACAGGCTGTCAGGCCAATGAGGGGAGGTGGCCGGTTCGGGAGGCGTGGCCCGCGAACTTGCCCGAAGCCTTCGTAGGCAGCCGGCTTTGAGTGCCTCTAGGGTGCCGGAGTCCACGCACTTAGCAGACGTGACCAGCAGGAAGTCCAGTTTTCTTGCCTTTTCACCCTTTTATGCTATAATGACAAGCGAAAGCTCGAACATTTGTTTGTTTGTTTTTTCTGCGACCTCCACCCACCCCCTTGCTTCTTCGTGCGAGGTGGTGGGCCCTTTTGAGACTGGTTTGAGCCAGAAGCTCTGGTCTTTCCCAGTTGTCAAGAGGGTGAGATTGAAGTGGCAGAAGCACCATTTAGAGATCAGAAAAAGAGTGGGAACGTTTCTGGTCCTGAGAACTTCCCGCCAAAGCTAAACTGTGGTCCTGGCTTAAGAAGTGAGCCAGAACTGCGCGCCTCCCTTAAGTGGAGAGTAGCAATAAATCTGGGACCTGGAAGAACAGGCCGCCTACCTACTAAAAGAGCCGTTACACCAAAGGAAGGAGAATTGAATGGGGCCAAGCGGGGAGTCTATAATAGCAGAGACTGTAATATCAGAGGTCTATCCAGAGGAAAAACACTGACTTTAATGAGTTCATATTTCAGAATTAATTTGCTATCTTCATTACTGAAACTTGAGGTGTCTCCTTAATTTTTTATTTTGTTTTATTTTTACCCACTGAAGTGTTCCCTAAACCTATTCTAGTCTCAGTGTTTTAAGTAGCAGCTTTCTGTTCTGAGAATCTTCCATTTGTCTTCTAGTGTCAGAGTCTGAGACCTAAAAGTAAAGAATAAGATGCCTGGAAATAATTCTGATTAAAACAGCATTGAGGGCTACTACTGGAACTAAGCAGATTCCTGCAGCTTTTTGTGAGATGTGCTTTGCTTGGGTTGTTGAAAGAGCTAATTGTATTAAAAAGCGCTTCAACAACAGTCTGCACTCCCTAAGCTGAAAGTCTAATCAACGAGAACCTTTTACATAGTTACTTAAAAATTTAGGCTCTGGCTTGGTGGTGCACCCCTTTAATCCCAACACTTGGGAGGCAAAAGCAGGCAGATCACTGTGAGATTAAAAACCCTCACTATCTACACAGGAAACAAGCCAGAGCTAACTAGTGCATCCCCTGACTCAATTCTTTTTATGTTCATGTAACTGAAAGAAAGACGAGACCATTTATTTAAAAGAATACTAGCCTGGTTTGGTGGTGGCAATGTAGCTGTGAGATACTGAGATTCAAGTCATTGTAAGGTAAATACACATTATGCCACAAACAAACAAGCAAAAAACAAAACCAAACATGATTGCTCTATTATCTACACAATGCCGAACCACCTGTTCATTCTAAAATACACCGAGAAAGAGCCCTTTCACTTTTAGATTTGCCTCTTTTTCCGTAGCCTGAGCAGTTAAACAAACCACTTACCCTAAGACAAACTGAACCTATTCTCCTAACTTCAGCTTGCATTCTTATTCAAGTAGACAAATCAGAAAGTCGAATTTGCATTTGCTTCCTTTGCCTGCAGTTAGGTGTCACCTGACCAGGCTCAAGATGTGTCTTTTAGTTACCTTTAAGTGAAAGCATTATTGGAAGAACCTAGGTATGTTTCAGTAATTTACTTTTTCTGAGAGAAAATTGTCTCCAGTATAAGAATTGTCTCATAAGGATAAGGGAAAAATGAAGAGAATGAAAACTGAAAAATGAAGAGAATGAAAGAGAATGTTAGCACTGGAATGCATTCATTCAAAGTTTCTTATTTACCATTATTTTGTAGGTTGGATTATTGTTTTTGTAGACTAGCTTATAAAAATGCAAACCCCTCTGGCATGCAAAGTTGCAGTACACAATGTCTCCCCTTAGGGATTTTTGTAGCTCTGTAGGTTTGAGAAAACAGATGCATATGTATCTACAAATCAAAGTTGCATTTATTATATGAACTGTGAAGCTTATATTTAATAATACAGTGAGACTGGGCTGGGAAGGCTGTTTTAAAACTGAGGTATTTGAAAACAGCTTTTGTTGAGTAAGTAGAATCTGGCTCTGAACCCTTCTGGAGATTGTTACACTGTAACAAACACAGAGGCAGACAACACGAGTACTTGTTGAGGGAACAGACTGCCCAGTCCCAGTAAATTGAAACAAACGATGTTGGTATAATGTTCATGTAGAATATATATACGATTTACCCTTGTTCATTCAAATGCTGATATCTCTACACCTCTATCTAGTTTCAATCTCGACATTGCATTGTGATTTTTATTCTAAGTATCACCTGTCTCTTTGTGTAAGCAAGCCACCATTTGTTCTCTGTAATTGCAATAAAACAACCAGCCAGTGCTGTGCAATGGAGAGAATAGGGTGGAACATCCTGGTCCAAAGGGGAGGAGAAAGAAGGAGTAGGACAGTGGGAGAGCAGAGATTAACATGAGAGGACTTGGAACCATGAGGAGAGGTGAATCAGACCTAAGATATGACTAAAAGCAAGTATAATGTTGGAAATTCTGAATGGGAGGAAGCTATGTGGGCTTGGAAGTTTAGGATGGAGTAATCACTGCCCAGCATTGTGCTCTAAATTAACTAAATACATCCTAGATTCTGTGTGGTGATTTGGGTATACAGCTGGTTAACTAAAAGTTATATCAATAGTAAATTTTAATATTCAACAACAAATGGAGTACCAAGGTGTGGCAGAATTTGCAGTAATCTAGCAAGAACTTACATAGAAAGTAAAACTACAGAACAATTTTTCAGTTCTGTACTTTAAAAACAAAGTAAAGGTAGTTCCTAAGCTAGGAGCTCACAGCTGAATTAGGTAGACCCCCTGCAGAGCAGCAAGTCCTCCAGCAGGCCACAAAAAAAAACAAAAGTTGATACATACAAACCCCAGACCCGAGTTTCTTTAAGTAGAGAAAAAAAAAGTGGCTCTTTAGTAAGGAAGCTTTTCAAAGCCAGACTTTGCTAGCCAAGGCAGAAAACAAAATCCCCTTGAGAAGAGGTTCTTGCAAATCTGAGGAGCAAATATTTGTGGATCCATTAACTTCCAAGAGTGAGGAAGGGGTCAGGATCTAGTGAGGGAGGTAGAAAAAATACTTCTCCCTGGAAGACAGACAGAAAAGCCTGAAGCATCTGAACTAGTAAAGTCTGAAAGGGAAGCAGGGTGTAAGAAAGTAAAGTTCTTAGGGAAAGGTTAAAAAAGATAATTTTCTATGTTGATAATTTTCTATGGAGGAAAACACAATGATACAGTGCTTCTGGATACAATTTGAGTTTGTTTCTCCTAGCATATGAATAAGATTTTCAGTGACAATTTCAGTTTTATATATCCTCTTTGGGAAAGATCAGGATAAGACAGACTTAGAGAAAGAAGAGACGGAGAAAATAGATGCTAAATTAAAGGCCATAGAACAGAGGTTCGGGGAATCTTTGAATCAAAATACAGAGCCTTCAGAGCAATCCAATCTGGTACTTACAATAACGCCTAAAGAGGTTGTTCTAGATGAAAAAAGTCTGCAAAGGCTTAAAGATATTGGAAAATGTCAGCCTACTGAGATGCTGGAGAGAAAGTCTTCAGCTATAGGCCAGCTTGGTCAGAATGGAGATTGTGTGTGTATTATTAAGGTTCAATAACTAGATGAAGGCCTATATGCTAAAGTAGAAATGCAGATCCTGTTTAGTGTTGTCTCAGAACAAGGTTATACAGTAGCTGGTGTGTTCCATCTTACAGAGTTTAGAGAACTGAAACACATGAACCATGCCATAGATTCATATGCTTCCAGTGGACTTTTGCCTTAAATTCTGGAGAGCATGATCCTAAGGATACACATTTGTTAGAGATGGTGAATGTTTTGGAGATGCCCTTGCAAATTGGAGCTGATGGTGCTTCGCCATGTATATCCATTGGAATTCAACAATATTTTAGACATGACATGAAACCTATTGTAGATATAACTTATAATCCTACAGTCAAACAAATTTGAAAATATCTAATAGTAATTTAGACGGTCATAAAACAGAAGGGAAATATATCTCCCTAAAATAGATTAAATAATAACTTATCAATTTTGAAATGTTTAAATGAGGGGGCTGGAGAACTGGTTCAGCACTAAAGAGCACTGTCTGCTCTTCCAGAGATCCTGAGTTCAATTCCCAGCAACCACATGGTGGCTCACAACCATCTACACTGGTGTCTGATGACCTCTTCTAGCATGCAGGTGTACATGCAGAAAGAACACTCATATAACCTCATATACATAAAATAAATAAATAAAATCTTTAAAAAATGTTTATGTGAGATAAGCACACCTGCTAAGACACAATGGAATTTAGAAAGGACTGCTGAATTAGAGGAGCATATAAATCCCAAAGTGGAGAACAGGGAATGTGTTACACTGGGGAAGAGGTTTTGCATATGTTCATACAGGAGAAGAGAAATTGTGTTTCATCAAAACTAATAAAAATCAGATATGACAGAGGAAGACCACCTGGAGATCTTGGCCACACAAAAAGAGAGAAATCAAGAAGACTAAACAGAACAGGTAACATAAATTGATGCTCCCTTCACATGGGAACAACTGTAAAACTGACTGAGACATAAAAAATGTCTCTAGCCAGAACTTCAATGATACATGGCCAGTAAATCCTGGGCTATAATATCTTCAAAAGTTATTATGCCATTCTTTTAATTGGCATAGATAAAATTGATTTACAGTTTAGTTTTACCCTGCACATCTCACATTTATAATTTTAGTACTCTATAGTGCTTCTGAGAAATTATATGTTTGTAGAACAAAAGCACCAGACACTGGAGATGCTGGATCAAACCTGACAGAAATCATCCTTCCAGCATGCTGAGACACTGACACATCTGTTCCAGGATCTTGCATGTTCCAGCATTTTGCTTGTTCCTGCCTCAACTGCTTCAATTGTTGTTTCTCATCAAAACCTGCTCCCAAGAAAGCTTTGAAGAAAGCTACTAATTTCAAGTGGTCCAATATTTTAGACTGTTTCAAAATTTCTAGTAAGCCTGAAATTTCTCAACCTTCAAAGACAGAACCACAAATGTTAATGCCTGCTTTTTTAACCATTTCCCACAATTTCCTTTCGTCCTCCTAACAGGATTTCTATGTGTTCAAAAAGTCAGCTAGAAAAAATCCATGAGAATGATGTCCAATTTCCTTTAAAGGGGGCTGGGTAGGTTTTTGGTTTGTTTTCTGTGGCTATGACTATTTATTGTCATTGGGAGATGGTTATAAATTATTAACGGTCTTATTCAGAGAGAAAACAAGGTTAGACTCAGGGATTTTTCTCTTTTCCTTTTTCTTTCTGTGTCTTTCTTAGATAAGGAGAAAAGAGGTTGAAAAGAAAGGGGAATACAGGGATATCTTATAGGAATAATAAGATAAAAAGTAGATTATTGAATCTAATCAAGGCTTTATTTGTTATTCTCAAATAAAGTTATTTTTATTGTTATTTTTGTTTTTTATAGGATTTTGTATATTGATGCAAAAATAAGTATTTTAATACATTGGTAAATTTTAGTATATTGATACAAATTCAAGGTTACTTCCAATACTTTTAAGCTGCTATTACAAACTGTTTAAGGTATTAGGTAATATAGGTTAATTGCTAGTTATCAGCTCATAGTCATGTCAGACACTAGTCTAATTTAGCACAGGAGTATACATCCTAGGTTTAACAGATAGATATGATTCTATATACAGGTCGATTTTATAAAGATAAGTAAGTCTTCAAAAACCCCAGAGACGTACAGAATATGGTATTTAAAATGTTTTCACTATTTTAAAGATTCTTTGACAGTGATACATGTCATCTCCTGCAGCACCCAGCCTATCGCAGAGAAGACGATGAGCATCGAAGAACCTCCATAAGGAGATGGCTTCAAATGTGGCAAAATCAGCCAAAAAGGAAATCCCCTCTTTTCACGACAGACAGAATTCTGCCAAAAATGGGCAAGCTTAAATGCAGAACAAGTCGACTGCTGAACTCTGCCAAGATAGGGTAAGCAAGTCCTAAATAGTTCCTGCTTCACTTATATATCTGTCAAATATACTAAGCCAGGAGGCTGAAGATGATGCTTCAACGTTATAGAAAGTTTTGGGCAACTTGTTCAGGCAGCAAAGTGTCTCTGTCAATGTTTTTTTTTTTTTTTTTTTTGGAAGCTGCTAACATGCAATTCCTATTTACTCCAGTAACTAATTTTATTCCTTCTCAAGTCTCTGTTGGGGTTGAAGACCAAATAGATACATTTCCAGAATTAAGCTTAGGTTGTTTGGAATTTGTTTTCATATAGGTAATACCAATAAGGATAAAAGTTAATTTAGGTATAGAACTCTAAATTTGTCAAGATAGGATACACAATCAAATACTTTCTCCTAAGTTGCCCAATGCACATGGACTGGACATTGCACATGTAAATCTTACCTAATAGTTTTCATAACTGCTTTATAATTATTATTGTATTAAAAGAAAAGGAGCCTTTTTTTGGACTTAAAGGGGGAAATGTTGGTATAATGTTCTTGGGGAATGTATACACCTTACCCTTGTTCATTCAAATGCTGATTTCTCTACCCCACTATCTGGTTTCAATCCCGACATTGCATTGTGATGCTTATTCTAAGTATCACCTGTCTCAAGTTTGTGTAAACATGCCACCATTTGTTTTTCAATAAAACAACCAGCCAGTGCTGTGCAATGGAGAGAATAGAGTGGGACATCCTGGTCTGGAGGGGAGGAGAAAGAAGTAGTAGGGAGAGTTAGAGAGCAGAGATTGGCAAAACAGGACTTGGAACCATGAGAAGAGAGACTTGGACCTAAGATATGACTAAAAGCAAGTATAATGTTGGAAATTCTGAATGGGAGGAAGCTATGTGGGCTTGGAGGTTTAAGATGGAGTAATCATTGCCCAGCATTGTGCTCTAGGTTAACTAAATACATCGTAGATTCTGTGTGGTGATTTGGGTATACAGCTGGTTTAGGATCAATCACTGGTTAACTAAAAGATAAATCAATAGTAAATATTAATATTCAACAACAAAATGATCATGATGAGCTCAGGGAGGGAAATCTAAAGTTGGAAGCAAGGTCTAAGGTGCTATCAGGTAGTGAACTCTAGCACCTCTTAGGTCTGTCAGCTATTTTCTGCTTTGGTCAGTCTTTCCTTTTTGGGGCTCAACCTGTTCAAACTGTCATTGATCCTTCAGCTTGCCTAAGTGTGGCACATTTATCTATTTCTTCACCCCATCCCCTTCATTTTTTTTCCAGTAGTAAACAAGGTTTGTGTCCATTTTATCAGCCAACTTCCTTTAGTTCTTGGCCTTTGTGACATTTTTACCTGTGTCTGAAGCTCCATTACTTACAGTGTTGCCTATAAAATATACCGAACTGGACAGTTCTGACCTAGTATGACTTCTTTAATCAAAGCCTTTGCTAGTCACTTCAGTCCCATCAAAGCTTTCCTTCTTGCCCACACTATATAATTTAGATTAAACCACCACGTTGCATAAGGAAGGTCCGGCCCGGCTGACCTGGAACTCTACTTGCATGAAGCTTGCTTGTCACTCACAGAGACCCACCTGCCTTTGCCCAAGTGCTCATATTAAAGCCATGCAACACCATACCTGGTCATATCATGGCCAACTTTGACTGCAGATTGAACCAAATTTGTGATATTGGAGATGGGCCTCATTTATGTTAAGCAAGCACTGCACCACTATGCTTCCCCCTCCAGCCCTCAAACTTGTATCTACTTGTTTTTCTTATGTGATTATTTTTCATCACGTCACATGCTAGGTTCCTCCTGCAAAATTCACTGTATTTACAAATTATTTTTACAAAATGAATAAATTATTAGTCAGAATTTCATCTTTTTATAATGGTCAATGTGAGACTTTTTAATGGTTCACTTATTTTTAAAATTATACTAGCATGTTTCTCTTCTTTTATTAAAAGCTATGACTATTAATTGCCTGGAGATTATCTACAGGATAATTTCCCTTGGCTATTAAGTATGCCTAATATGACTGTCACAATTTAGAGTAACTGTAGCATGTCCATCCAGTACCCAGTGGGAAATAGCATAGGAAGATATATTTACAGATTAAATATATCAACATTAAAAATGTTTGCCACAGAGAATTTAAAATAAAATATTAACATTTTGTGCTTATGAGAAAAGGAAATGGTAGGCAGCTATGAGGGGAAAAGAATCTTCAGATGTTCTGTATATTCAGTTTAAAATTATATATATAATGCATAATTAAAACATTCTCAGTGTTTTTCTCACAAGGGAATCAACAATTGATTGGTAATAAATGAAATCATCTCCATGTTAAAATACCTCTAACTTTGGTGATACTTGGATATCATTATCATTCCTGCTATATGCTAAAAAGTAAAAAAAAAAAAATTGAAATTGCTTAATATAATTAGCACATAATGCAAATCTTACTATAACCAAAATAACGTTTTCAGTATATTAGTTGGTGGTTTTATGGTAAAATAAACATGCCTAAAATGAATCCAGTGCATCTAGGCACTCATTTTTGAATTCAGTTAGGTTGCTGGTAGCCATTTCTTTTTTGTTATTGTTGTTTCTTGCCTACCCAATGTGAGACATGACTTTCCTATGTTCCTAAATCTTTTCTAAAATTTATTTTTTAATTAAACTTTTATTTTTTATATTAGTTACAGTTTATTTACTTTGTATCCCAGCTGTACCCTCCTCCCAATCTTATCCTCCATCCCTCATCTCCACCCATGCCCCTCTCCAAGTCCACTGATAAGGGAGGTCCTCCTCCCCTTCCATCTGACCCTAGCTTATCAGGTTGCAATGTCTTCCTCTGTGGCCTAGCAAGGCTTCTCCTCCCCTGGGCCTCTGAAAGACTCTACCTAGCAGTGTATCAAAGCAGATGCTGAGAATCATAACCAAACCTTGGGAAGAGTGCAGGGAATCAAATGAAAGGAGGAATTAGTATGACCTGGAGAGGATAGGAGCTCCACAAGGTCCAAATATATCTGGATACTGGGGTCTTTTCAAGACTGTATCTCCAACCAAGGACCATGCATGGATATAACCTAGAACCCCTGCTAGGATGTAGTTCATGGTAGTCATTTCTTAACACAGAGTCTTGAAACACTGTAATCTTGAGAACTTTACTTCCTTTCTCAAAGTTCAAGACTAATAAAATGTTGAATTCTGAGTGGCGCCTGATATGATGGCTTCTAGTGGTAGGAAAAAAGAAAATATTAAATTTTGTTTTTAATAGTTAAACAAATGCCATTTTAGACTTTCAGACATTAAAGCTTAGAAGAGACTACAGATTTTCTAGTTCAATATTCTTGTAATACAGACCAGTAAACTCAAGCACAGACAGCTTAAATGACTTGCTTGTGCTCATCTATTAGAGGTGGAGCAGGGTTTTGTATTTGGTTTGTTTGTTTGTTTTGTTCTGAAGATTTTTTTAACTTTTTTTTATTTTAATTTTTATTAATTACACTTTATTCACTTTGCATCCCCCCATAAACCCCTCCCTCCTCCCCTCCCAATCCCACCTTCTGTCCCCCTTCTCCATGCATGCTCCTCCCCAAGTCCACTTGATAGGGGAAGTCTTCCTCTCCTTCCTTCTGATCTTAGTCTAGAAGATCTCATCAGGAGTGGCTGCATTGTCTTCCTCTGTGGCCTGTTAAGGCTGCTCCCCCATTAGGGGGAGGTGATCAAAGAACAGGCCAATCAGTCCATGTCAGAGGCAGTCCCTGTTCCCATTACTATGGAACCCACTTGGACACTGAACTGCCATGGGTTACATCTGTGCAGGGGTTCTAGGTTATCTCCAGGCATGGTACTTGGTTGAAGTATGAGTCTCAAGAAAAACTCCTGTGCTCAGATTTTTTTGGTTCTATTGCTTTCCTTGTGGAACTCCTGATCTTTCCAGATCTTGCTATTTCCCACTTCTTTCTTAAGATTCCCTGTGCTCTGCCCAATAGTTGGCTATAAGTCTCAGCATCTGTTTTGATAGTCTGCAGGGCATAGCCTTTCAGAGGCCCTCTGTGGGAAGCTCTTAACTTGTTTCCTGTTTTCTTCTTCTTCTGATGTCCATCCTCTTTGCCTTTAGGGATGGGGATTGAGCATTTCAGCCAGAGTTCTACCTCTTGATTAGTTTCTTTAGATGTACAGATTTTTAGTAGGTTTATCTTATATTATATGTCTATATGAGTGAGTATATACTGTGTGTGTCTTTCTGCTTCTGGGAGAGCTCACTCAGGGAAGTCCTTGCTAGAGCAATAAGAAAATTGTTCTGATGATTTTATTTGTAGTTTTGATAGTAACAATTATACAACTTCAACAGAAATGTTAGTAAATTGTAAGACATTTTAAATAAACACAAATCTTGCTCCATCTTTGTGAGTTCAAAATGCAAGAAGCACCAGGCCACTTCAGATATGTGTTTCTCTCTGTTCACTGAAACCCTCATTCATCTATGATCCTAAATTTAAATCCTCTTATTAGTTTTTAATTGTATCAAAAGTAGAAAATTTAGTGATTTTATGTTCTTTTTCTCTCTTATTCTCTCTGCTAATTTCAGTGAACAGTTTAACCACTAACATTTTCAAATACATACTCATGATTTCCTCTGTCACTTACCAGAAGAATGGTTTTCAAATGAAACTGCAAATTACCTTTCTCACTGGACAGAAGTCATTTGTAGATTTGCAGCTTCTAGTCGGTGCTCTCCTTTATTTGAAATAAGCTTTGAACTTTTTAAATTCAGCTAAAAAGTCTTTGACATTTCTTAAATTAATCTATTAGTTTACTTAAATATGCCACTATTTACATTTTTAAAATAAGTATATTTACTTAAAGTGTACAACATGATGTTCACACACATGCACACACACTGAAAGGATTAATACAGTCAAGCAAATGACCACATCTGTCAACAGGACAGCTACTCATCTCTGTGGGAAGAACACCTAACATCTCATCTCTTAGCAATTTTTTTTCTGCAAACTTAGTGAAATTTCCTATTAAACTTTATGTTCAGTTTGGTGCAGATAATAACTGTTTTCTTGGGTAAAATCTAAGATGTTTTAAATCAAATTTGAAATGTTTTACTTTCTGTCTTTTCTTGTAGATATTAATGAACAGCTTATAAAATACTAAGATGTTGATTGAAGCACATCTATAAACTGTGTAACTATTATGGGTCACTGAGGTAAGTATGTCTTTAAAGAAATTATATTGTGGCATTATATGTTTAATCTGATTTAATGATTCAGGCTTCTTCTGCCTCCTTAGAAGCTTCATAAACACTACTCTTATAGAATAAAGCACACAGCAATCGACAAATGCCTTTGGCTTCTTATTTGAATATTTGAAAGTAGAGCTTATTTTCAAGGAAGGATCTGTTTCTCAGTGCCTCAGACACCAGTGAGACCTGATTAGAAACAATCTCTCTCCACGGAGAAAACAGTAACTGTAGAGTAGATGTGTGTGTGAAATCAATGTCTTCTCTAAGAATAAATATTCAATCAAGTAATCTGATGCCATTTTAACTAGAGGCTAAAATTAAATGCTGCTTTAAAAAAGCATTCATAGTAATAGATTTTCTAACTTTGTATCATGATTTTTTTTTCCTCCTTTTTCAGTTTCTGGCCTTGCAATTACTGACTTACCAGATCATTTTATATCAAGTCCTGTGTAACCCTACATATTGTCTTATTTTGTTATAAGTTATTACAAACCTAAGAGTCATCATTTGCAGGACATTTTCAGTCTACATATACATCAAATGGGATAAAAGTAAAAGTAGGATTTTTAAAAAATTTTCAGTGTATAAAGATAAACACTGATGATATCATAGAACTTAAGCAGATTTTTGGATTTTTGAGGAATTGGAAGTCTATGCTATTTATAATGCTGTGTGTTTCTTTGATAAGTTGACCATGCTCCAGTGGAAGGCCACACAAATCCCATAATATTTGGGCAGTATAAATTTGCCTTGATGGGGATAAAAGGGACACAGGTTTGAAAAGGAAAGGAAAGGGGGTGGATCTGGAAAGAGTTAGGGGAGAGATGGCGAATAAATTGACGTAATTGTATGAAACTCTCAAAAAAGATAAATGTATTATATTATATACATATATAATATACATACATATATAATATATAAACAAGTACTCCAGAATTTTCAATCAAAAAGAGAGTACAGCAAAAGAGAAAATAATATCCACCAAGGAATAATCACTATAAAATTACTTCCTATGGGAAATTTGGGGAGAGCAAGCATGACTCATTTATTATAAAGTGGCTGCTTTGAAAGTGTGAGGACTTGAGTTCAGTTCCCCAAATCTCCTGTAAGATCTAGGCACATTAGTACTCACTTGTAACCCCAACACTCAAGACAGGGGCTGGGAGAGCTAGGTAGATCCCTGAAACTCATTGGTCAGCCACCATAGCTGAACTAAAACTCCAGATTCACTGAGAGATCCTGTCTCAGAAAACAAGGTCCATATTCTCTGGGCAAGTGGTCTTCTGTTGTAAGAAAGCTAGTTATCCAAGTTGGTTTGCTAGAAAGGGGAACAGGGACTATTTCTGACATGAACTCAAAGGCAGGCTCTTTGACCTCCTTTCTCCCCCCAACCCCCCGAGGGAGGAGCAGTCCTGCTAGGCCGCAGAGGAGGACTTTGCAGCCAGTCCTGAAGATACTTGATAAGCTAGGGTCAGATGGAAAAGGAGGAGGACCTCCCCTATCAGTGGACTTGGAAAGGGGCAGGGAGGATATGAGGGAGAGAGGATGGCATTGGGAGGGAATGAGGGAGTGGGATACAGCTGGGAAACAAATATAATAAACTGTAACTAATATTAAAAAAATAAAAATAATAATTAAAAAAAGAACTCTAGTTACTTGTGAATCTGTGAGCCAGCAAGCAACATACCTCCATAGTTTCTCTCTCAACAGTGGGCCTGAATTCCTTCTCTTTCTTCTTTCAGTGATGGACAGTTAACCTGTAAATGTAAATAACCTTTTTCTTCCCTAAAAGGTAGGTGCATAGAGATTAGTGAAGATATCCATTGTCAGACTCTGGCCTTTACACACATGTTCATAGCACACACACGTGCACATGTACACACACACATACACACACACAAGCACAAACACACAGAGTGGGGGCCATGAACCAGACATTTTGAGTGGGTGGCAGTCATATCTTTGTATTCTTAAATTACTAAACCACCCTAGAAAGAAGTGGAATGTGTTGATTCACCATTTATTTATTTTTTAAGAACTCATTCTTCTCTCTCTCTCTCTCTCTCTCTCTCTCTCTCTCTCTCTGCCCAACTTTCATTCTTTTTTGATTGGTTGGTTTTATATATGAAATTATAAAAGCAGGATGCCGTGGTGCACACCTTTAATCCCAGCACTCTGCAGAGGCAGGAGAATCTTCGTGACTTCAAGGCCAGGCTAGTCTACAAAGAGAGTTCCAGGACAGCCAGGGCTGTTACACAGAAAAACCCTGTCTCAAAAAAAAAACCAGGAGAGAGAGAGAGAGAGAGAGAGAGAGAGAGAGAGAGAGAGAGAGAGATTATAAAGTAAGAAATAAAATGTAAAATTTTTATTTTTATTTTTATCTGTGTGTGAGATGTGAGAGTCTCTCTCTCTTTCTGTGTGTGTATGTTTGTGTGTAAAACTGTGGACACATACCACTGTGAGTCTGTAAAGATCAGAGGACAACTTAGTGGTAAGGTGGTGTCTTCTTCCTGTACAGATTCTAGTGATTGAATTCAGGTCATTGGGCTTTCACAGCAACAGATTTTTACCCTTGGAGCCATCTCCATTTGTTTGCGTTAACTTGTTTTTTATAAAGCTCGTTTATGCTTGCTTCCTTTGTTTAAAAAAAATTATGTGTCCTTTTCTCAGTTACTTATAAACTTAGAAATTATATTTCATACTGAAGTATATAACTGTCCAAGCAAATAGTTATGCTCAGTTCCCACATATTATAATGACAATACTATCAATCTACAATTACGTGTTTTCATTATTTCAGGGAAACTAGATACATCCCTGGAACTCCTTTCTTTCAGGGTTAAATTGACTAAGTAAAAATAAGATAATATTTTAAAGATATATATTCATTATATATTCTACTTTTTGGATTACATACTGTTTAGTATACTTCTTAATGCAGATAAATATCTACTTTTGATTAAAGGGGAAATATATTTATTCCTTTGGTCCTTTCTGTATTATCTTCTAGTTCAGATGAAGTGTCTTTCAGGACTTAATCTCTCCAGTTTAAGACCCATGCTAGAGACATTTTTAAAATGATGGAATGTATTTGGTTTGTGAGTATTTTGTTTTGTGAAAAATGTGATTGATTGTTTAAGTGATAAAGTCAAAGCCATTGTTTTGTGAGTTAATGCTAACTTTTATTCACAAATAGTAGTAACTTATTATTTTTTTGTTATCTCAATTTTATCTGTAACATGGCAAAAAAGTCTTTAAATTAGGACTTTTGCTTTGTTTCCATTTCAAGAACTTATCTAAGTCCTTGCTTCTCTTCCTCTCAAGCAGTTGTTCATACAAGTTGTTGGAATGTGTGTGTCAAACAAAGGGTTTCCAAGGAGAAGACAGGAAATGAGCCAAACTGAAAGATTGAACTAAACAGAAAGCATGACAAACAAAGTGGCTGGGGTACTCTTACCAGTATAGGAGTATGCCCACTTCCCTTACAATGACAAGCATTTAATATACTTAAAAGGATCCTATTTTATGACTTGGAGAAGTGAGCCTCCCCTTCTGATTTGCAAGTCATTGTGTGAAATTGAACATGTATTTACATGTTTGATGACCATTTATATTTACTTTGTGTGAGCTGTTTCAACATCTTTATTCTTCCACTGCACTTCTTTCTTTCATTTTTAAGCTATTTCACATTTTTAGTTCTATACAATCATTGTTTGTATTTATAGGGTTCAGCATGATAATTTAAAATATAAATATAATGTGTAATGATAAAATCAGGTCAGTTACTATCTTTAACTCTTCAAACGTGTGTGTGGCGGGGTATGGTGTGTTAAAAAACTGAGGACATGTTAATGTCCTGGGGTCATGTTAGTGTACTTGGTCCTATTTCAGCTGGGGACTGTGTCATTGCCTGTGGCCCATGTTACCACTAAAGGTCTGGCACACATCTGTGATCTGTGCTGCCACTTGAAGCCGTGTTAATGTCTATGGACAGTGCTGTAGCCAGAGACCATGTTGAGGTCTATGGTCTGTCATGTGACAAGAGGCCATGTGGATATCCGTGGTCTGAGCCCACGTTGGTGTCTGTAACCTGTGTTGCTGCTGACGTTAATACTGATGTTTGTAGCCTGTGCTGTTACCAAGAGCCTTGAAGGTGTCTATCATCCTTGCTGTGGCCTAGGATGGTATTGATGTCTGAGTCTGTGTTGCCGCCGGAGACCACGTTGAGGTCTGTGGTCTGGGCTACGGAAGGAAGCTGTGTGGATGTTTGTAGTCTGTGCTTCTGCAGAAAGACATATTGATATTGGTGGTCTGTGCTGCCATCTCAAGCCACGTTGATGCTCATGAGCTGGGTTGCGGCCAGGGATCACATACTGGTGTCCTGTTGATTTCTGTGGCTTTGATGCTGTCCATGCCCCGTGTGGTGTTAGAGGGCCATGTTGATTCTCGTAGTCAGTACTGTCATCAAAGACCATACTGAGGTCCATGGCATGGGCTGACACTGGAGGCCATATGGGTGTCCATGTCTGTGCTGTTACCAGAAACCGTGTGGAAGTCTATGATCCCTACTTTCATTGACTGTTAAAAGCAAGGAAGTTACTTTTGTGGCAGTATTGATGACTGCAGAGAAATATAGAATGTTTCTGTGCCAACGCCCCAACCCCAAAAAGTAACCAGCTAGGCAGGAAATCACTGAAGAAAGCTCTTAAAATTGTGATAAGGATGCTGAAGTGTAGTTTTCCACAATGATGGATTCTGATGGGGAAGGATTCGGTTTTCTACAAGCGGCTGGCCACTAGGAGTTTCACCATGTCTAGTGAGTATATGGGCAACATAAATTGAATTTACTTCCTCTTCTTCTTCCTCCTCCTTTTCCTTCTGGAGTGGGGGTCACAAGAGTAGGGCAAGGGGGAGAAACACGTGGAGGAACTGGGAAGTGAGTATGATCAGGCTACATTATGAAAACCTCCCAAATAGTCAATAAAATATTATGTTGAAAGGAAAAGCAACTTGTTTCTTTTAGGTATTTTGGAGCATTTAAAGAGAAAATATTGTAAGGTATAGTATGCTTTTGAACAGTAATACTTGTTACTCCTAAGTATAGGTTAGGGGTAACTCTAGACCAGTTGTTCTCAACCTGTGGGTTGTAACCCCTCTGGGGAGAGTCACATATCAGATAGCCTCATATCTGTATTTATACTACAATTCATAACAGTAGCAAAACTTCAGTTATAAAGTAGTAAAGAAATAGTTTAATGGTTTGGGGTCACCGTGACATGAGGAAATGCATTAGAGTCACCACACCAGGAAGGTTGAGAACCACTGGTCTAAACCTTTTTAGATCCTCTGCTTTCCAGAACTGCTATCTACTATTCTCCTCTCTACATCTGTGGGATTGTCTTTGTTACTTTTCTATTGCCGTAACAAAACACCATGACAAAGTCAAGTTATAAAAGAAAACATTTAATTGGGGGCTTAAAGTTCCAGATGACAGTAGAGTCCATGTTATCATGGTGAAGAATATGGCAGCGGGAAGACAAGCATGTCACTGGAGCAGTAGCTGAGAGCTTATGTCTTGATTCATAAGCATGAAGCAGAGAGAGAGACAGAACTGTGTGTGGTGTAGGCTTTTGAAACCTTAAAGACAACCTATAGTGACATTCCTCCAACAAGGCCACACCTCCTAATCCTTACCAAACTATTCCACCAATTGGGACTAAGCATTCAAATATATGGTCCGATTGGGACCATTCTTACCGAAACCACAAGATATGAGTAAGATCATGTGGTTTCTTGAGTTTTTGATACTTGTATTTTTTTTCCTAAAAAAATACTTTAGTTTTGCATAGTTGTACCACTTTTTCACTAGGACTTTTATGTTATAGTTACTTCTCAAAGAATTTCCATATTCAGACTTTTTTTTTCAGAAATGATGGCATTTCACTTGTTTGGTGGTGTGGGGGAATGGTGTTTCATTGTTCTGTCTTTTGAAACAAGATATGTTAGCTCTAACAGTCCTTCCTCATCTCTAAGTTCTGGAATTATTAATATGCACTCATATAACCTGGCTAGATCCACTCTTTATAGGGAAATGTTTGTTAAGTCCTCTGGACACCCTGTTTGGGTTAATGGAGCAATAGGACACAGTTTTATTTTTCAAATTATCATCCACTTGTGTGAAGCTGATGTCCATAGTGATGACGTCACTTGAGATTTCCACTTATGTTATTTGCAATGTTAAGACTTGAAACTGGGTCTTCTACTTCAACGTTTGATCTATATTTTTTTTTCCAACAAAGTACACTGACTCATTATCACTTCTTGTACTTAATTAAGAATTTTCCTGGCTTGACAGCATTGTGATTTACTCTAACCCAGTAGAAATTGGTTGTAAAAGCTTTTTAATTATAAACAATTATCTGCTTGCCACCAAACGTGTGATGTATTTCCTTTTATTAGGAAGATCTATACCATGAACTTGAGAGAGAAGGAGAGGAGGAGGGAGAGGGAGATAGAGATAGAGAGACAGAGACAGAGAGACAAGGAAACACAAAGAGAGAGGACAGTTGTGCTTTAGACTGGCTCTTGGTGCATGTTGAGCAAGTAAAAATCACAGTGCTATCATTCTGAAGATTCAGTTGTGGATAATAACAGGAGAAGAGCAGAAAATCTACTTCATTCATCTCTTAGGTCATGTCTCATAGAGTCACTTCTAGATGATTATTAGAAATATACTTTCTAGTTTTATTCATATTAAAATATAATAATAATAGTTTCAGTTTATAAGGGGCCATGATGGGTTACTGTTATAGTTATATGAATTATCTCTGATTCTCAATTAAGAAATGACTGACAGAAGAAAATGAATTCAAACTAATATCAGTTTGCTCAATTCTTCCTACTACACTTCAGCTTTTCAGCTCTTTTGACATTTTTTTTAATTTTTGTTGTGCTTTTTAGATGTTCTGCTTTTTGATATTGTCTAAAAAACCTATTGTTATAAGAAACATCAGACTATAAAATTTTGTTAATGTAATTAATTTGAATCACTGCCTGGCAGTTTTAAATTTTCAGTTCTCCCTGGGATATAGTACCATCTTGCTTCTCACTGAGCAATAGTTAGAAGATCAACGCTTGCAGAATGTAATGATCTATGTTTCCATAAATAATTCACTTAATACTTATCAAGGTCTAGCAATTTTACTAAACACTGAGAAGGTAAAGACTTGATTCTGATCTTTAAGAACTTGATTATTTGGTAAAGTGCTTACAAATATTGCAAATTACAATATACCATGATCTTTAATATAATGGATATATGTGTAAAACAATATGAAAACAAGAATAAGAAACAATACTCTCTAGAAGCAGAATTAGGAAAGGGCATTTTGGGGAGAAAAAGGCAAAATAAAAGGAATGAGCATTACAAATAAATGGTGAGGAATACTTTTATTCATTATAAAAAAGTATTATCTGTTAAAATTTTTTGACAGAATTATTTATTTTTAGTGATACACATGAGAACAAATATATAGATATTATTTTTTTGTCAATATATTCTCCCAAATTTACTTGAAGGCCACAAATGTTGAAATGGCCACACTCTGACTGTCACTTTATTCAAACCACCAACATGGCTCCCTGTATCCAATGCAACTGTGCATTATTTTTATATAACTGAATAGTTCTAGTATCTGTTTGGGATATGATTCTGCATTCATTGCTAACTAGATAGCTTTTTTTTTCATGCTTCAGTAGAGGGAAACAAAAACTTTTCCTTGATTGTTGTCAGATAGATTTTTGCACTTCAACTGTTTTTGGTTGAGAAGTAATTTATAAATGCCCAGGAAGAATAGAAAATGTGTCCTTCATAGCTACCATGTTAGGCAAGTAAAGACAGGTCTGGACCAGCCAGCTGATGTATGGAGTTATTCAGACTCTTTATATAAGATGTTGACTAGCCAAAACAGGCAAAAGTGTGGCACACGTGTTTTATATATATGACATGTAATTTCAATGCTATGAAAAATTCAAAGCATTATCTTTTTAACCAAATAGTGCTGGGTTTTTGTTTATTTGTTTGCTTGATTGTATGATTAGTTGTTTCTGTTGCTAATTCACATCAATGTTTCAATTAAAAATTTAAATATAAACACATTTGGAATTTTAGTTAACTGAATTCTCATACTTTTTATTACAAGGAACATCAATATATAGTAGTTTCCCATGAACACCAAAAAAAAAAAAAAAAAAAAAGGAATAAGGAGAGCCAAGATGGTGGCACTGTCCATCTGTCCATGCAGGTATCTGAACAGCAGCTCAACAGTGAGAGCAGGGTGGCTGGCAGGCTGTACTGTGGACCCCAAAATTCGAATGTCTGTTTTTCTCAGGTGAGAGGAAAATCCACAGGGATATTCGAAGTTCCATCTTCAGGCCACCAGGATAATACCAAGAAAAATTTCCAGGCTTCCGCCCTGCACTGCCTCAGCCTTCCTAGGACCAGCAACAGTGGTTTACAGGTCTCCTACCCTGCAGCCTTAGGCCACTGGCCTGAACCCACTATCAGCTGATAGCATCCTGGGACTGGCAGCAGCAGCATTCTCTGTTTTGACCCTGCAGCCCTAGGCCACAGTCGGAATCCACCATCTGTGGATAACTTCCTGGGACCTCAGACCTTGGGCACTCACTCACACTACCTGTGGAGCGAATACCTTCCTGTACTGAGGGTGAGGCTCCAAACATGGGCATCTACTCTCACAGTCCTGGAGACACCTTCTGGGTCCTAGTGGTTCTTGGTTCCAAATACTGGAGACCACACTCAGTATCCTGCAGACACCTTCCTGGTCACAATAGCCAGCAGTGCTCAGTCTCACCGCCCTGCTGAGGAGATAAATTCTGATACTGTGTGGGAAGCATTGCTCTACTCTGCCTAGCCCCACCTGCCTGGCTCACCCAGGTCAGAATCAGCCAGCACAGCAAGGACAGTGAAGACAGAGGATCTGAGATTGCCTTGGGATCCAGGTTCCATTTCCCACCATCTAAGGGAGGCCAGTGGGCCACTGGAGCAGCTCTAGGCACAGAGATCTATCCACCAACACTCCAGCAGCCTGACTCACATAGTTCAGAAACAACAAGACCGGCACAGATAAAGAACCCAGTGGAGCTGAGCTAGGCACCTGACCAAAGCTCCATCGTCCTCCTCCCCAAGGAGGCCTGTGGGGCACTGAAACAGCGTTAGGCTCAGAGAACTTTCAGCCTGCTCCTCAGCAGCCCAGCCCATCTGGGTCGGAAATGACACTGCCAGCACAACAAGTGAACACAGCAGAGCTGAGCCAGGTCTGGGGTCCAGATCCCATCCTCCACCATCTTAGGGAAGCTTTTCGGACACTGGAGCAGCTCTAGCTGCAGATCTTTCTGGGAATACAAATTGGAGAGGAAGAAGTCAAAGTATCACTATTCACAGATGATATGAAAGTATACATGAGTGACCCCAAAAATGCTATCAGAGAACTCCTTCAGTTGAAACGCCTTCAGCAAAGTGTCTAGATAGAAAATTAACTAAAAAAAAAAAAAAAATCAGTAGCCCTCTTGTATATGAAAGACAAAAGTGCTGAGAAAGAAATTTGGGAAATGACACTCTTCACAGTAGCCACAAATAACATAAAGTACCTTTGTGTAACTCTAACCAAGCAAGTAGAAGACCTATATGAAAAAAAAACTTCCAAGTTTCTGAAGAAATTGAAAAAGCTATTAGAAAGTGGAAAAATATCCCATAGTCACGTATTAGTAAGATTTACATAGTGAAAATTGCTATCCTGCCAAAAGCGATCTACAGAAACAGTCTGGCGGATCAATGGAATCAAATAGAAGACCCAGAAATAAACCCACACACTTACCGATATATCATTTTTCACAAAGAAGCCAAAACAATATAATGGAAAAAAGGCAGCATCTTCAACAAATGGTGCTGGTCTAACAGGATGTCTACATATAGAAAAATGCAAATAGATCTGTATTTGTCATCCTGCACAAAATTAAAGTTCAAGTGGATCAAAGACCTCAACATAAAACCAGACACACTAAAAAAAAAAAAAAAAAAAGTGGAGAAGAGCCTGGAACTCATTGGCACAGGAGATAACTTCCTGAACAGAACACCGACAGCACATGCTCTAAGATCTACAGAGATCTGCATAGTACTGGCAGAGAAACAGGCTGTTTTTCTATATGAATTTGAGAAATGGGACCTAATGAAACTGAAAATCTTCTATAAAGCAAAAGACACTGTCATCAGAACAAAACGACAGCATACAGATTGGGAAAGGATCTTCATCAACCCTTTTTCTGACAGACGGCTAATATCCAGAATATGTAAACAACTTAAGAAGTTAAACACCCGCAATCCAAGCAATTCAATTAAAAAAAAAATAGGGAAAAAGAGCTAAACAAGAATTCTCTGTAGAGGAATATTGAATGGCAGAGAAACGCTTAAAGAAATATTCAACATCTTTAGTCACTGGGGAGATGCAAATCAAAACCACCCTGAGATTTCACCTTACACCTTCAGAATGGCTAAGATCAAAAACTCAAGTGACAAAACATGCTGGAGAAGATGTAGAGAAAGGGGAACCCTCCTTCATTGCTGATGGGAATGTAAACTTGTAAAACCATTTTGGGAATCAATCTGGTGCTTTCTCAGAAAATTAAGAATAATGCTACCTCAAGATCCAGCTATAGGACTCCTAGGCACATATCTGAAATGTTTCCAACTATACAACAAGGACATTTGCTCAACCAAGTTTGTAGCAGCTCTATTCATAATATTGAGAATCTGGATGTTGAGATGTCCCTCAACAGAGGAATGGATACAGAAATTGTGGTACATTTACACAATGGAATATTATTAAACTAATAAAAACAAGGACATCATAAAATTTTCAGACAAATGGTGGGAACTAGAAAAGATCATCCTGAGTGAGGCAACCCAAAAGCATAAAGACACACATGGTATAGACTCACTTATAAGTGTATATTAGAAGTATAATATAGGATAAACATACCAAAATCTATAGTCTTAAAGAAGCTAAACCACAAAGAGGACCCTAGGGAAGAGGTTGAAACCTCACTCTGGAGGGCAAACAAGATAAATATTGGAAGTAGGAGAAAATATGAAACAGGACAGGAGACTTCCACAGGGGGCTTCTGAAAGACTCTACCCATCATGGTATGGAAGGAGACACTGAGACTCATAGCCAAACTTTGAGCCGAGCGCAGGAAATCTTATGAAAGAAGAGGGAGATAGAAAGACCTGGAGTGGTTTGAAAACGTCAGGCTTTCCTTCTGCTAATCAGACTAGCTAAGTACTAACTACAGGCCAAGTAGTTAAATTGGCCACAAGCCTCCTACTACACCTTTTTTTACATGAACTGTATGTGTCTGTTTGTAGATATATGTAAATGTGTGAGTGCCCACAGAAGCCAAAGGCTTCAAATCACTCTTGGGGCTGGAGTCACAAGGTTCTGTGTGCCATACAATGTGGATATGGGAAACTGTATTCAGGTCTTCTGGATGCAAATCAAAATAACACTGAGATTTCACCTTACACCCGTCAGAATGACTAAGATAAAAAACTCAAGTGATAACACATGCTGGAGAGGTTGTGCAGAAAGGGGAACCCTCCTCCATTGCTGGTGGGAATGTAAACTTGTAGAACCACTTTGGAAATCAATCCGGCGTTTTCTCAGACAACTAGGAATAGCGCTTCCTCAAGATCCAGCTATACCACTCCTAGGCAAATATCCAAAAGAGGCTCAAGTACACAACAAGGACATTTGCTCAACCATGTTTGTAGCAGCTTTATTTGTAATAGCCAGAACCTGGAAACAACCCAGATGTCCCTCAACAGAGGAATGGATACAGAAATTGTGGAACATTTACACAATGGAAAAATACTCAGCAATTAAAAACAAGGAAATAATGAAATTTGCAGGCAAATGGTGAGATCTAAAAAAGATCATCCAGAGTGAGGTATCCCAGAAGCAGAAAGACACACAGAGTATATACTCACTTTTAAGTGGGTACAAGATCTATAAGATAGGATAATCATACTAAAATCTGTACACCTAAAGAAGATAAACAAGAAAGAGGACCCTGGGTAAGATGATCAATCCTCACTTAGAAAGACAAATGGGAAGCACATTGGAAGAAGGAGAAAATAAATAACAGGACAGGAGCCTACCACAGAGTGCCTCTGAAAAACTCTACCCAGCAGTGTATCAAAGCAGATGCTGAGACTCATAACCAAACCTTTGGCAGAGTGCAGGGAATCATATGAAAAAGGGGGAGTTAATATGACCTGGAGAGGAAAGGAGCTCCACAAGGACCTAATATATCTGGACACAGGGGTCTTTTACGAGACTGTATCTCCAACTAAGGATCATATATGGATATAATCTAGAACCCCTGTTTGGATATAGCTCATGGTAGCTCAGTATCCAAGTAGGTACCCTAGTAAGAGAAACAGGGACTATTTCTGACATGAACTCAATGGCTGGCTCTTTGGCCAACCCTCCCCTCCCCACCGGAGGGAGGAGCAGCATTGCTAGGTCACAGAGGTGGACATTGCAGCCAGCCCTGAAGAAATCTGATAAGCTAGGTTCAGACGGAATGGGAGGAGACCCCCCTATCTATGGACTTGGAAAGGGGCAGGGAGGAGATGAGGGAGAGAGGGTGGGATTGGGAGGGAATGAGGAAGTGGGGCTACTTCTGGGATACAAAGTTAATAAACTGTAACTAATATTAAAAGAAAGAAAGAAAGAAAGAAAGAAAGGAAGGAAGGAAGGAAGGAAGGAAGGAAGGAAGAAAGAAAGAAAGAAAGAAAGAAAGAAAGAAAGAAAGAAAGAAAGAAAGAAAGACCTGGAGTGGAAAGGAAGTCCACAAGGAGAACAACAGAGGTAAAAATACCTGGGCCCAAGGGAGCCTGCAGAAACCAATACTGCAACCAAGGACCATGCATGGAGAGGATCTAGACCCCTGCTCAGTTCCCTAGTGGGTTCCCTATTGAGGGGGGGCAGGGGCTGTCTCTGACATGAACTCAGTGGCAGGTTCTTTGATCGCCTCCCTCTGAGGGATGGTGTAGCCTTTCTAGGCCACAGGGGAAGATGATGTAGCCAGCCCTGATGAGACATTTATAGGTTAGGGTCAGATAGAAGGGGAGGAGGACCTCTATCAGTGAACTAGGAGAGGGGCATAGGGGGAGAAGAGAGAGTGTGGGTGAGACTGGGAGGAGAATGAGTTGGCTACAGCAGGGGTACAAAGTGAGTAAATTTTAATAAATAAATAAATAAAAAGAATAAACTATAAAAGATGAATGAATATATTGACAATGACTCTTTAAATAGGTTTTATATATAGTGAAATAAAAAACTAGTGTTTATGCATATTACATAGAAACTGACTAATAACTGCAGTATACTAGAAATCATGCTATGTGGTTCTTCTATTTCTTAAGTTTGTTATTGTACCTTTGGTTACAAGAATTGATTGTAACCATCTTCAGACCTGCATGAGTTTGGACATTATATTCGATTTCAGAGTGAAGTTGAATGTTAAACAATTGAGTTTTTGATTATTTGTTGTTTCTTTGATGATTTAATTACTTTAAATTTGTGATAACATTATTTTAAATTTCATCATTAGATGTACTTTATTTCATTAAGCACCACAGATACAGGCTGATCTCCATGAGTTTGATGCTAGCCTTGTCTACAGTGTGAATTCCAGATCAGGCAGAGATATATCATTAGACTCTGTCTCAAAAGATAGAAAGAAAGAAAGGAAAAAAAAAATGACGAACTTTCAAACATTAAGTGAAAGAAGCTACTAACTTAAAGACTACACATTGTCTGATTTCATACATATGAAATCTTGGAAGAAGAAAAACTACCAGACATAATAACGGTAGTTGCCTTGGATGACAGAAGGGATTTATAGGAATGGAGAGTATTGATATTCATGCTGTTTATTCCTAGAGGGGGGGAAAACCTCATTGAGGTGACTGTTAGATAACCTCGTTATACTGAGAATATTAGATGATACATTTAAAGAAGTGGATTATATGGAATCTGAATGACATCTTTTTCTAAGTCCTAGAGAATGATGTTAAGGCCTTATACATGCTAAAATAAGTACTCTGAGCCCTGAACCCAAATTGCACCTCTATCCCTCACTTCTGCTTTTACCACAGACTGTCCTCAAACTTGCTTAAGGCAGGCTGGTCTAAAAATCAAGATGCTACAATCCATGTCTTCTAAGTACTGGGATTACAAGTGTTTAAAGAAGGCCTTAATGAAGTTTAAAAGAAGTGTAAGCACTCACATTAGAATTGTCTTTTCTAGTATCATTTTAAAGTATAGAGTGTATTAATGGTAGCTAATGGTGGATTTTATCATGACATTTGTATGCATTCACATAATGCAGTTTTTGAGACAATGTCTCACTGTGTAGCCCTGAATGGCCTGGAGTTGTTAAATAGTACAGGATAGCAAAGTCATGCAGATGCATCTATCTGCCTTGCTGGGATGTATGCATGTATTTTCATCATATTCACTTATGTTGCTTACTCTTGATCATTTTCCATTCCCCTTGGTCCCATTCCTCTTTGTAATAAGTCCCTTTTCTACTTTTATGCTCCTTCTTTCCCTCCTCTCCTTCTCCTCTATCCAGCTCACTCTTTCTTTCTTCTGAACCAAGGAGTTTCGTTGGGTTATGCAAAGGATGTATATGAAGGATTGTTTATAGGAGTATGGGTACCTTACTAATGGCTCTACCGTGAAGAAAATGACTCTGGGTCCCTTTTATGAGTTTTATAGTTCATAGATGATGATTGAAACAAAAATTACTCAGTAGTCCTATACGAGAGACAATGACACAGGAAAATATGGAAAAAAATACATTTAATGGAAATACGGTTTTTATGTTTCATTTGAAGTGGTAAAATGTTGAAAGAAAGTAGATAGCCAGCCATCACACACATATACATTTTCATGCCTATAGCAACATCTATTAAAATTATATAAAATAAACAAAGCATTATAACTCAGGATAGCATACTAAAATTATTCAAATAATCAATAAAGGCAAAAAAAAACAAATAATAGAATAAGAACTTAAAAATAAATGAAAATAATAAAAAGTAGGTTTTAGCTCTAACATTTCAATAATTATCTCAAACTAAAATAGTTTCAATACATAAATAAAAAGCAGAAATGGGTAGAGTGGATCTTTAAAAACGACTCTACCATATATTGGTTACAAGAAGTATATTTCAAATTCAAGGACATGGATAGGTTGAAAATGAAATGCTGTGACAACTTTAAAAATAAATATTCATTTTAAAAGATAGCTATTACTACTAAATATTTAATCAAGTTTTGAGCAAAGAAATTACTAGAGATAGAGGGAAATTATATATAATAATAGATTATTTTATTAGGAAGATTGATTCTAAATATGTATATAACAAATAACAGATTTCCAAGATAAAAACAAGCAAGAAGCAAACCAGATAAAGAACAAAGAAGAATTAGAAAGTCCTCAGTTAAAGCAGATTTGGCAGATTCAATGTGGTACTTTTACAACTTATAGAGCAAAACAAAAGTTCAACAAGACTTGCCAGATATAGTGGTGCATGCCTCACAGTCCCTGCAATCAGGAGGTAGTAGCACTTAGATCTGTGTGATGTCAAGGTCATCTTGGCCTACATAGTGAAGTTCAGGCCACCCAGTTACATGATGAAACTTGTCTCAACAAAACAAAACAAAACAAAACAAGAACAGTCAACAATGGTATAGAAAAACTTATTGGTTCAGTCATCTCCTTCATCTGATTTTATTCTTTATGATATCAGTTATTGTGGTCAACCAAGGCTCAGAAATATTAAGTTGTTTTGTTTTGTTTTTTTTTTTTTTTTGGACCTAAACACATTAATCTGGGCTTTGGATTTTGTTGTTTGTTTGTTTGTTTGTTTGTCTTAGATCTTTGTAACTCTGCTCTTGTGTGCTGGGATTAGAAGCATGTAACAAACTTCACAGCAAAAACAAGCAACTTTTAACATTTTAATTATATATCATTGTGAATAATGAAGTGAAGCCTTGTGCTGTCACTAAACCATCCTGTTTAAAAAAGATTACTAATATTTAATATTGATTCATATGATTATTAAATGCAGCTGTTATTATTTAACCCTCTATTACAGAAATAAAATATTCAGATGCCTGTTAGATTTTTAATATGCCTTATCTCCCAACCACATATCCCATCCAAAATTCCTATAAGTACTTGTACATGCTCCATTTGGGTTGCTTCTCTCCATCATGTCAACCCTCACAGCAAGCTCCTCCCAGCGAGGTTCTTCTTGTTCACCCTAATCCATGGCAACCTGCTTCTTTCTCATTCTTTCTTCCTCTCCTGCACCTCTCTTCCCCATGATCCTTCTTCCCTCCAAGCCCTTTAGCCTTTGCTCCTCCTACCTGTCTTCTGCCCAGTCCAGGTATAGGTAATTTTACTGGCTACTCAGGAATAATTTGGGAGGCAAGGTTACACAGCATCACTTGGTATAAAACAGTAAAGATTTCAGGGGACAAGCACTTAACACTTGAGTACATAGTAGCTCCATATCAACTACAGTATCATCTCATCTAGCCATGTATCAAAACATTATTTATTAGTACTCTTTCTCCAAAACAGAGAAAGAGAGAGACTATTTTTCTACATCTTCTGTTGGTATAATGTTCTTTTAGAATGTATGCAATTTATTTTTGTTCATTCAAATGCTGATTTCTCTACCCCACTATAGGGCTTCAATCTGGACATTGCATTGTGATTCTTATTCTAAACATCAGCTGTCTCAAGTTTATGTATACATACCACAATTTGTTCTCCGTATTGTTAATAAAACAACCAGCCACAATGCTGAGCAATGAAGAGAATAGGGTGGGATATCCTGGTCCAGAGGGGAGGAAAAGGAAATGAGGGGAAAGAGTAGGAGAGCAGGGATTGGCAGGAGAGGACTTTGAAGCACAAGGAGAGATGAACTGGACCTAAGATATGACTAAAAGCAAGTATAATGGGTGAAAATTGAATGCTGGCTTGGAGGTTTAGGATGGAATAAATATTGCCCACTGTTGTGCTCTAGGTTAATTAAACAAATTCTAAGTCTCTGTGTGGTGATTTGGCTATAAAGGTGGTTTAGGAATAACTGCTGCTTAACTAAAAGATAAATCAATAATAAATATTAATAAGCCACAACAATTTTCCAATAGATGGATATCTAAAATGTTCTTGCCATTGTTAGACATGGACATCCCAGTACTTAGAATGTGTGGGCAGGAGTATTGGGAATTCAAGACCAAGCTTTACTACATAGCAAGTTTAGGGCTACCCTGTTCTACATGAGATCATGTCACAAATGTGAGGCCTGCACAGCCATGGGATTATATAAAAGAATTTACTAACTAAGTCATAAAATGTTTTAAAACCAAGAGTTGTGGAGCACACCTTTATTCCCAGAGGCAGAGCTAGGTAGAGCTCTATGAGAAGCCAGCCTGATCTACAAAAAGAATTCCATGACAGCCAGGACCATTATGCCGAGATATAATGCCTCAAATCATCACCCATCATCATCATCAACAACAACAAAGAAATGTTCTTAAAGGCGTTCACTGACTTTACAAATATACAAAAGTGGCACTACTACTACTACATAAAGCAGGGATGTGATTGATTTCAGAAAAAGATAGCTCTGTAATCATTTCCTTCTAAAAATAGTTACTTATATTTTCCAGTACCGTCTTTTTGTCTGGATATCCTGGGAAGAGAATTTGTCTTCATGGATTGTAATTTTGTTGCAGTTCTGCTACTGAGATCCGTACACCCCCATGTCCTTCTAGTGACGTCTTAGTATTGCTCCCCAATAAGTTATATCTGTGTATTTGGTTCCTCTGGAATTGTAGGTTTCAGAATATGATATTCATGCTCTGTTTTTGACTGTGGAGACTTAAATAGGAAATCCACATAGAGGGTCTCAGTCTGTGATACTGTGAAAGAAGAATGACTGACAGAATTCAAGAGATAGCTAAGTAAGTAAGCAAAGATTGTAGGATAATTTTACCTGACCTAGTTACTATTTAACTGTGTGTGTTTATGTGTGAGTGTGTGTGTGTGTGTAAGTGCATGTGTGCATGCTGTGCATGGTATACACTGGAGACAACCCCCAGGTATTTGTGAGCAGGTGATTTCCTTTTATTGGGGGGGGGGAGCACAGGATATCACATTAACCTGTAACTTCACCAAATATTCCAGGATAGCAGGCCCCAGATTTTCCAAAGAGTTACTTGTCTTTCTCTAGCTATCATCTTTCCATAACTGGGACTACAGGCACACACCAGTATGCCAGTATTTTTATGTAGGTTCCAAGGATCTCAAATCAGAGCTTCATACTTGCAAGGCAAACAATTTACCAAATGAGCTATCTTTCCAGATACAATTTTTAAATAGTTAAAAGAAAATCTTTCTAATAGGGCTATAGCTTTATGGTAGAGTATTTGCCTAGAATATATGAAGCTCTTAATCCAATTATCAACGTCCAAAAAGACAAAAATAGATAAATATATTTATGATAAAGACACACATTTCAAATTATATGGTATAAGTGTTTTGCCTGCATGAATGTTTGTGTACCACATATGTGTATATCTGTTGTCCACAATATGAGTAAAGGGCATCAGATATCTTGGGAAAGGAGTTACATATAGTTGTAAGCTGCCCTGTGGGTGCTAGGAATGAAATCCAAGCTCTCTGGAAAAGTAGCAACTGCTCTTAATCACTGAGACATGTCTCTAGTCCTAGACACAACATTTAACATAAGATTTTAAAAACGATTCTTCTATTCATTCAAAAAATAATTTCTTTTTATGGTTAATAATTTATTATTATTATTATTATTTACAATTTATTCTCTTTCTATCCCAGTTACAACCCCCTCTCTCATCTTTTCCTGGTCCTACCTTCCCTTCCTCTTCCTACCTTATCCCACTTACCTAGTCCACTGATAGGGAAAGTCTTCCTCCCCTACTGTCTGACCCTAGCCTATCAGGTCCCATCAGGAATGCTTAGATCCTCTTTTCTGTAGGCTGGTTAGGTCGCTCCACCACGGAGAAGTGATAAAGCAGCAGGCAACCGAGTTCATGTCAGAGACTATCTCTTCTCCCTTACTAAAGAACCCACATGGAGACTGAGCTGTCTATGGGCTACATCTGAGCAGGGAGTCTAGGCTCTCTACGTGTGGTCTTCAGTTTATGCATCAGTCTCTGCAATCCCCTCTGGGCCCAGCTTTTTTGGGCTTTGTTGGTTTCCTTCTGGAGCTCCTGTGCCCTCCGGGTCTTTTTATATACCCCTTCTTTCATAAAACTCCCTATGCTCTGTCCAAAGTTTGGCTCTGAGTCTCCGCAAATGTTTTCTTCCCCTGCTGGGTGGAGTCTTTTAAAGAACATCTGTGGTAGGTTCCTGGCCTGGTTCCCTCCCTTCTACTGTTTCCAGTATCTATCCTGTTTAACCTTCTGAATTAGAATTACGCATCTTCCCTAGGAACCTCCTTGTTGTTTAGCTTCTTTAGGTCTGTAAATTTTAGTATGTTTATCCTATATTATATGGCTAATATTCACTTATAAGTGAGTATATATATCCTGTCCTGGTTCCCTCCCTTCTACTGTTTCCAGTATCTATCCTGTTTAACCTTCTGAATTAGAATTAAGCATCTTCCCTAGGAACCTCCTTGTTGTTTAGCTTCTTTAGGTCTGTAAATTTTAGTATGTTTATCCTATATTATATGGATAATATCCACTTATAAGTGAGTATATATCATGCATGTCTTTCTGTTTCTGGGATACTTCACTCAGGATGTTCTTTTATACTTCCATCTATTTGCCTGCAAATTTCTAAGATCAACAATAAATAAATGGGACTTTAAGAAACTGAAATGTTTCTGTAAAGCAAAAGACTTGGTCAACAGAACAAAATGACAGCCTACAGACTGTGAAAAGAGCTTCAAAATTAATTTCTTTTTTTAATTAATTTTTTTATATTAGTTACAGTTTATTTACTTTGTGTCCCAGCTGTAGCCCTCTTCCTCATTTCCTCCCAATCCCACCCTACCTCCCTCATCTCCTCCCTGCCCTTCTCTAAGTCCACTGATAAGGGAGGTCCTCCTCCCCTTCCATCTGACCCTAGTTTATCAGATCTCATCAGGACTGGGTGCAATGTCTTGTGGCCTGGTAAGGCCGTACCTCCCTCAGTGGGGGTGGGAGAGGTCAAAGAGCCAGCCGCTGAGTTCATGTTAGAGACAGTCCTTGTTCCCCTTACTAGGGAACCAACTTGGATATTGAGTTGCCATGGGCTACATCTGAGCAGGTGTTCTAGGTAGCTTTATTCATAATAGCCAGAACCTGGAAACAACCCAGATGTCCCTCAATGGAGGAATGGATACAGAAATTGTGGTACTTTTACACAATGGAATAATGCTCAGCAATTAAAAGCAAGGAAATCATGAAATTTGCAGGGAAATGGTGGGATCTAGAAAAGAACATCCTGAGTGAGGTATCCCAGAAACAGAAAGACACACGGAATATACTCACGTATAAGTAGATACTAGACCTATAATACAGGATAAACATACTAAAATCTGTACACCTAAAGAAGCTAAGCAAGAAGGAGGACCCAGGGTAAGATGATCAATCCTCACTTAGAAAGACAAATGGGGTGGACATTGGAAGTAGGAGAAAACAAGTAACAGGACAGGAGCCTACCACAGAGGGCCTCTGAAAGACTCTACCTAGCAGTGTATTAAAGCAGATGCTGAGACTCATAACCAAACCTTCGGCAGAGTGCAGGGAATCATGTGAAAAAAAGGGGATTTAGTATGACCTGGAGAGTACAGGAGCTCCACAAGGACCAAATACATCTGGGCACAGGGGTCTTTTCCGGGAATGTATCTCCAACCAAGGACCAAAATTAATTTCTAAATAAACTTTATTTCCATATTTTGAAATACATGTTTAATTTATTAGTATACCTAAATGTTTTAGTTTGCCAGTAAAATATGCAAATTAAACCTTAAGGGAATGTATTTTAATATCTATTGTTTTATAAATATAAAGAAATTATGTAAACAATGCTTCTGTTTTGTTAGGAAGTGGAGAAAGCTTGTTGAAAGTGGTTTTTATCAAGGTGATTTTAGCTTTCAACTCTACATTAACCTTGGTAAAAGTGTATCAGCAACTTAGTGGATAGTCTTTAATTCTGGAACATGTACGATCTGTTAAACCCCATTATTCCAGATATAAGATCTACAGAAACCTCATAAAATATACTATCTTCAAAGGCCATAGACTAATGTGCAGAGGCAAGTAATGATGTACAGATTTTCTGCTCTTCTATAGAGTGGGTTGCCAGTTCATTTTACAACTTGGGTTTCATTCACAGAGAACTTCATGCAAGGTTAGATGTAACTGCTAGTTATTCATATCTGAAGAATTATTTCCAACTACTACTGGTATATGGTTATAACATTTTCAGGATACAGGATCCCTTGAGTTTAAGTGGCATCTGCCACCCTCTGGTGTCTAAACTTGCATGGTAGTGTGTCTATTTAGAGGTGTTGGATTCCTAGTATATGCATATTTTGAAGTTGATTTTTTTTGCTAAATTATGCCTATTGCACCAGAATTGAAGGTTTTATAAATTAATTTGATTATTCTAAGTTGTGATAACTGACTTTGTAGATAACCACAACTATCTTCAAATCTGTCTCTTTGAATGAAAATATGTCTTTCAATTCCACATGTAGGAGTCATAGTCAACAACTTCAGTTGAGAACATAATGGGTAGCAACACTTCCTGTATATATAAAGCTTAGAATATATATCCTGTATATATACAAGCTTAGAAAAGGCTAAACCCCTAGCTTTTTGCATATTCCCAGATATGTCCATAGATGTTTGGGAACAAAAACAATCAATTCTGGGAATGGAAACATGGCTCATCAGTTAAGAGCATTGGCTCTTTTTTACAGAAGACCCAGATTTGGTTTACAGCACTCTCAGGGTTACTCAAAACCCTGCTTAACTCCAGTTCTGTAGAATCTTACACCATTTTCTGGCCTCCACATGCATTGCACACATGAAGTACATTTACATGCATGCAACCAAAACATTCACTCGCAAAGAATAAAAATAAATTTTGAAAAAACAATCCTAGCCAGGTGTAGGGATGCAGTCTGTAATCCCAGCACTCAGGGAAGTAGAGGCAGACAAATCTCTGTGACTTCTAGGCTAGTCTAGTCTATAAAGTGAATCCAGGAAAGCCAGAGCTACACAGAGAAACTCTATCGCGAAAACAAAACAAAACAAAAATGTGGGTTAGCCATGTTTTTTCCCTCAACTAGAAAAAAGCAATCCCATAATTTTCTTTCTATATCCTTCATGAACAAGGTAATTAGTCAGAATCAAATGGTTGTTATGGGCCTTTAAGTTTGGAATGATTTTGCACTCATCAATAGTTACTTTGAGTAGATTTTTTTTTTTTTTACTTGTAAGTGGAATGTTGCTATAACAAAGTGTGAAAATCTGTACCTTTTGCTTGAGGACTGGATGGAAATCAGAAACTGGAAAGAAAGAGAAGAGAGTAGTGTAAAAATCTTACAGAGCCTTGAAAAGGCTGTTTATATAGGATTGAAGGAAAATAAGTTAAAGGAAAGGGGTAGCCTCTGTTACTGCAGCAGCAAAAAGCTAGTAACAGCTCTGTACTAATGTGGAAAATAGGGTATATACCTCTCAAATTTGACAGAGCTATGAAAATACTTACACAAAGTAATTGGAAGTACCACCTGGCTTTATCCTATGTGATACAATCCAGAAGGAGAGATATGAGATAATGAATGATAATATAAAGAATCCAGGACAGGGTTGGATAGATGACTCAGTGGTTAAGAACACTGTCTGCTCTTCCAAAGAACCTGAGTTCAATTCCCAGCACCCACATGACAGGTCACAACTGTCTATAATGTCAATTCCAAGGGATCTGGCAACTTCACACTAATGCAAATACAATAGAATTATTTTAATTATTTAAAAAAAACAATCCAGGACATAGTGAGTTATGAAAATAATGCTGTTTCTCCTTCTCACCTCTGCAGAAAGTGATTTTCAAATAAGAAAGGATGTTAGGGCAAAGATCAAAATAAGGATGATGTTACAGGATCCTTTGTTAAACCTCAAAAAGTGATGAACTAGCTTCTCTTAACACCCTTCATTTGGACAAAAAGCTTTCTAAGAATCTCATGGACTTTATATATCTCTTTTGTAAACAATGGGTTTTCTAAGAAGTTTAGGGGGAGAAAGTTTCCAACAGTGTTCTCACAGGGAACCCTGAGTGACTTTGGTTGTGACTGTTGTGTAATTGATTGGATTATAAGCTGTTCATAGAACGATAACCAAAGTTTTCAAGGAATTATGGTTCAAGCTGGATTGAAACAGAGAGCTATCATAAAATGGGGTGTTTTGCACTCTCAGACTCCTACTGGAAGAAGTCTGAGAAAACTGCTTAATTTAATTAGCAGCAAACATGAGGGTAGTCTTGTTTTGAGACAGGCTTTCTTGTATACCAGGCTGCCCTGAAAATTACTTTGTAGCTGAGGATAGCTGTGAACTTATGATCTTCCTGTCTCTACCTTCTGATTGCCAGCATTATATGTATGCACGGCCATGAACAGTTTATGTGGTTATTGGGATTGAACCCAAGGTGTCACAGCTGTTAAACTAGCACTCTACCGAGTGAGCTATATATCCACTCCTGGGTTTGGCTCCATTCTTGTTCCCTCCTACCACCACACCCCCTCCAATAAGAACAAGATGTCTCAGAGTCTGAAAACACAAGACTATAGGCGAGTAAGGAGTGTTAGTAATTTTCAACTAGTAGGGTAGAACAAGGAACTGGCAGAATTGTCATGAACCAATGTTCAAGGCATTCTTTCATTCCCACATTCTACTTTCTATGAGAAAGTTTATAGCAGTTTTCTAGGTCAACCATACTCGGCAATGACATGTTAGATGCACAGAACAATAAATAATTTTTAGCTTTATGTCTTCATGTTTTGAAGGGCTCAATAAAGTAAACTAAAAGAATCAAAATTGAGGTTCTCGTCACCTGGACTCGATTTAGGTAGAGAGATCTGGCAGTTGGACTGCTGCCAAAATGTCAATGGACTTTGGAGTCTTGGAGGAGGGGATTAGTGTGTTTTGCATGGGGGGAGGGTGTTGGCTACTTTATACAGAGAGGAGACTGTCAACAATTGTATTTTCTAGTGTGCTGATATCCAGTCCTCTCTGCTCTTCTTCTTTTTCTTGTTTTTGGTTTTGGTTTTTGCTTTGGGTTTTGGTTTTTCGAAACAGGATTTCTCTGTGTAGCTTTTGTTGTCCTGGAGACTCACTATGTAGACTAGGTTGGCCTAGTACTCACAGAGATCTGCCTGCTTATGCTTCTCCAAGCGCTGGGATGAAAGGCATGTACCACCACACCTGGCTCTCTATGCTACTTTGTAAAATGTGACTTTGAGTACTTACCTTCATCTTTCTAAGGAGTACTCCCTTTCCCATAATATTTTCCAATAAGATTATTTGTACTGTGCTCTGTCCCTCTGTTTTGCACTCTAATCCCCCATCCTTAAAATAATCCTGTTTCACCTTCTTATATTCTGTAGGTAGTTACTGTTAACGTATAGGCAGCTGCTTTTGGGTTGTCTGGTGACTTATGATGTCATCATGTGTCACCCACCAGGTATGTGGCAGATGCAGTTCGGCTGTGCATGCACAAGCTATAAAAAGAACAACCCACCACATTGTCTCTCTCTTACTCTCCTCTGACTGTCCTCTCTTTCCTCTCTTGCTCTCTCTGCCTCGCTTTCTTTCCTGGGGGACCCTACCATGTCTCTCTCTTTCCTGTTCCTCTCTATCTTTCCACCTTCATCCAATTAATCTCTTTCATGTAATATTTGATGTGTGTGTGGCATCATTTTTAAATAAATACTAACAGTTACTGAAGGTTATGTCTTATATCCAAAGATTTGTAGCTAAGAGCCTTCAACAAGAGAGAACATTCAACTTTTGTCTTTCAGGTTCAGGGTTACCTCACTCAATTTGATCTTTTGTAGATCCTTCTACTTACCTGCATTTTCTGTACCTTTCACTTTTCTGTACAGATGAATAGTATTCCATAGTTTTTATGTGCCACATCTTTATCTACTGGTAACACCAGAAACTATACAAGTAAAGCCTCACCAACATGACTGGCCAAACATGACCTGAATAAGGATGACACCAATGACCATGTCAACATGGACAAGGAAAAGCCCAAGAAACTTCAACCCCACACAAAGAATTATAGGCAACTGATAAAAGTTGGGAGCAGGAGAGGTGGTCCTCCATGGGGAAGAACACATGGATTGTTTGTTCCAAATGGTCAGCCTTGAAAACATACAGGCAAGTAGCAATATATGTATTGAACAGGTTATTTAGAAACATACATGTATATGAAAATACATATTTGCATGTAATAATACTTAGTAAAGAAAAAAAGGCCATGAATTTAAAAGAGAGTGGGGTGAAATATATGGGAGTGTTCCAAGGGAGGAAAAGAAAGGAAGGAAATGTTGTCATTCAATTACAATCTTAAAAACAAACAAACCCCCAAAAATTAACTTTGAAAAGGAATGGCTCATAGCACTTGTTATGAGGCATAATCAGGATTGCCACACATTTGAGGAAAACTATTAAGTTCTAGGCAAGCCAAAGCTATATCATAGACCATCACTAAAAGAATCATAATTATAGCAAAATAATAAAATAAACTATGTTGTTAACAGATCTTTCGTTAAGAGATGGATAATCCGTGTCTGACTGGAACTGTGATAACAGTAAAGTGATGCTACTGGACTTCTCATTCTGGGGCATAAAAGATGCTAAAGATTTTACTTCCTGGTTCTCATAGGCACATATTTTTAGGACCCAGTGAACAGGCTGTGATAAAATTCAAATAGCTACTTGAGAAAGTTGCAAACCTGCATTCCAGTTGATAAACCCAGTTGAAAAGATAACTGATAGTGAGCATCAACTGCTGTGCATGGAATGGGACTTCAAATGATGACTAGCATTGAACCTGTGAGTCATCCCAGCTGAAGCCCCACACATTGGAGCAGAAACAATTTATCTCTGTTGGGTCCTTTCCAGATCTCTAACACTAACTCAGAATTTGTAAACACAATGAGTGAGTTGGAAATTTGAGTGGTTATATGGAATAGTAACCAGAACAGTGTCTTATAACCCTGTTTATAAAAGGAATAACTTTCCTTCGTTTCCTTTTCTTCCTGTCTGTTGAACCCACAGGCTTATTCATGTTAAGCAAGTGGTCTACCACTGGCTATATATCCAGTTCTTCCTTTACTTTTTCCATTGTTAACTTGTAGCTGGTTTTCACTAAGTTGCCTAGGTTAGCCTTGAACTCATTTTATATTAGGCACATCTCGAATTGCTTATTCTCCTGCTTCTGCCTCCCAAGTGGTTAAGATTATAAGCTTGTTTTCCCATTACCCTACATTTCTAAATCAAGTGCTAGCCAAGTATAACAGCTTTGGTTGAATTTTTTTAATAATTATGTTTTCATTTATTTATTTTATGTCTGTGTGCATGTATGTGCAGGAAATGGTGGGTGTCAGAAAAGAGTGTTGAAACCCCAGAAACTGGAATTTCTGTTGTGAATTGCCATGTTACTAGGAACCATACTCAGGCCCTGTGGAAGAGCAGCAAGTGTGCTTAATAGTTGAGCCATCTTTCCAGCCCTAGGTTTTTTTTTTTTTTTTTTATTGTTGTTGTTTTTTGTTGTTGTTGTTGTTTTAATTCTAGAAATAATACTGTTACGAAAAGCTCATTATTGCTTCTACATGCAGTTTGTTAGATATAGATAGATAGATAGATAGATAGATAGATAGATAGATAGATAGATATGTTGCACAAAGAAAAAAGGCAAACATGTCTATTGTTTTCAACCTCGCTAATACACCAAAGTGTTGAAACTCTGATGCATATTTGTGTGTTATTACTACACAAAAAGTCAGAAAGTATTATAATCTATGGGGATAGGAAAGAGGAATATGTACTTTGAAAACACCTTAATTCTGGACATTCTTTTTTTAAATTTTTTTATTATTATCATTTATTACAACTTATTCAATTTTATCCCAGCTGTGGCCCTCTCCCTTGTCTTCTCCCAATCCCAGCATCCATCCCTCTTCTTCCCCATGCCTCTCCCTTAGTCCACTGATAGATGAGGTCTTCCTCCCCTTCTATTTGACTCTAGTCTATCAGGTCTCATCAGGACTGGTTGCAGTGTCTTCTTCTGTGGCCTGGCAAGGCTGTACCCCTCAGGGGGAGGTGATCAGAGAGCCTGTCACAATGTTCATGCCAGAGAAATCCCCTGCTCCCCTTATTAGGGACCCCACTTGTAGACTGAGTGTATGGATACGTCTATGCTGAGGTTTTAGGTCCTCTCCATGGTTGGGGTATCAGTGTTTGCAGGGCCCCCAGGGCTCAGGTTTTTTGTTTTGTTTTTGTTTCGTTTGGTTTTTATTTGTTTGTTTGCTTGCTTTTGGTTCTGTTGTTTGCCTTTTGGCGCTCCTGTCCCCTCCAGGTCTTTCTATCTCCCCCTTCTTTCATAAGATTACTTTCACTTTGCCCAAAGTTTGGCTATGAGTCTCAGCCTCTGATTTGATATCTTTTGGACATTTATTTGAGATTCACTGACTGCTATAATAATATTATTCTGAAACCCAGGACAGTACATTGTGCAGGTTTCTAATTTTCAGCATCCACGAACATCACCAACAACCAAGAAAATCATTCTTTGGGAACTGAAATCCTATTATAAGTGCCATTGGTTGCCACACAAAGCTCTGGAGTTCCGTGTTTGTTTAAATCCAGTCTTTGCATTGGTATGAAATGTCAGGAATGTACAACAGCAACAGAAGCCTCACATAATTAAAGCCATATTAAGCAATACCAGAAAAGCTGTTGAAGGGTAACTTTTTCCATTAGTGATCCACTTTCTCTCAAATAACACTGCTATTTCAAAAACAGTAATTGAGTAAGTCTACAGTGTTATCAACAAATTTTAGTTGAATGCATTTACCATGTAGTCTTACTCACCTCAATTTATGACCTGATGGAAGGAAAAAGAAGTCTAAGATAACAAGTCAAAAGATATAGACTCTGGAAGGCTATTGTGTGAGTGTGCCTTCCTTTTCTGTTATCCTTTTCACAGCACATGCTGGTATTATCAAATCAAGGCCACCCGTTTATGCTCACTCCCTGCAATTCTGTCTAGCTATGTTTTTCCATCTTTGTTTTAGATAGTCTAAGAACTGAGAATCCTTTGTCCACTTATCTGAATTTGGGTATAAAACATAATATATTTCATTATGAATGCTTCTCATTTTGCTTCCTCTGACATCCTCTTACTCTACTTTGTCCCAAGGCTAATAGTGCCTCCCTAATTTCTGGATTGCTGTATTATTTATTTCAAGGTGACTCCCAAATTTGTATAAAAGCTAAAGCACATGCAACACTAAACAAAGCTATAGTGTGGAAAAAGAAGACAATTAGGTATCATCTAGAGTTCTTTATAATAATAAATGGAATAACTAAAGTCTGGAGTACTTATAGCAAAAACATCTGGAACCCTTGTTTCATAATATGGCCACTAATAACCCTCTTTTCTATCAGCTAAACTGTTAAACACAGTTTCATTATAAAGAAATTCAGGAGACTATAAACTTTCCTACAGTTTAGAGTTTTTTTAGTTCTGTTTACTGATGTGTCTACAATATTGTCTGACAAACAACAGGTATTTTACTTAAGATTTTATTGAAATATTAAAATCAGGACAGTTTCTATCTAGGAGAGCCTGATGTAGTAGAAAGAGCATTGGTTTTGGCTCATCCTTTCTTTTGGCATTGAACATTGAAGTTACCAATGATTTCAGTGTGGACCATTTTATCTTTAAATTTGTCTTCTCCCCTTTAGGCTGATCTCATGTACTCTCATGTTTCAATTACCATATATAAACCGATGAATCCAAGTCTCCATTCTCGTTGTCTCTGCCTCCGATTCCATATATTCACAATTACCCATTTGACATCTCTACATGAATGAGTCACAGGCATCCTCAAACTCATCATATTCAAAACTGAACCCATTACATTTTCACCATATCAGCCATTGAGATGAGCTGAATGAACCCTGCTGTGCTGTGTATAGTATTGATTATAGATATTTTTTGCCTTTTACTAGAAACTTATTTCCAGCTGCAGCCTGATAATAGATCCTTAACAAAATTCTCATTGTTTGTCTTATATATATCAGCTCACAAGAAGTTACGAAGAGATATAAACAATTCATAATCTCTATTTTTCCCTCTTCAGCATCACCTAACAAAATCCAAACTTCAAGATATGTTAATTTATTTTGAATTTGCCTTCAGTTGCAGTAATAAACAACATGACCAAAAACAGAAGTTGGGGAGAAATTGGTACCGGAGAGTATAGATGTTGGTGTGATAAACCTGACCATGTTTCTTTTATGCCTTGGGATGTTTTGGGGGAGGAAGATGGAGGATTTTGGAGCTTTATGCTGGAAGTGTCATTGAGTGCTCAGAGCTTAATATCCTGTTGTGGAAACTTGGCTTCCTTCAATGATGGAATAGAACTTGTAAGCCAAATAAACCCTTTCTTCCAAGTTTCTTAGTCAATGTTTTATCACAGCAACAGAGAAGCAAAATAAAACAAGGACTTTCCAAGCTCTACAGTGTAGAACATGAGACTGAGAAGGATGATCAGAATTAAGATTATAATGAGTCTCTGTTTATAAATAGATAGGTATACTAAAGATTAACTTGCTATATTTTTGGAGGGAGATATGAAAAATATAAACATCAAATTACAACGTTACTAAAAATTATCAATATTGACAGGCACGGTAGGGCATAACTGTTATTCCAGCACTCGGGGAGGCAGAGGCAGGCAGTAGAAAAATAATGATACTGGCTAAACTTCCCAGTCACTACTTGTAGCCAATTTAAAATAGCTATAGAAAAGTACTAATTTTTGGAGCTGAGGTGTGTATCTCAGCCAACAGAGTGCTTGCATAACATGTAAGAGGCTCTGGTTCAAACGATCCTGTACAACAACAGATCATCTGGAGGTATCTCCATTCCTGATCTCAAGCTGTACTACAGGGCAACAGTAATAAAAACTGCATGGTATTGGCATAGAAACAGAAAGGAGGATCAATGGAACCGCATAGAAGACCCAGAACTAAATCCACACACCTATGAATACTCGATATTCGACAAAGAAGCCAATTCCATTCAATGGAAAAAAGACAGCATCTTCAACAAATGGTGCTGGACCAACTGGATGTCTACATGCAGAAAAATGAAAATAGATCCATATTTATCACCCTGCACAAAACTAAAGTCAAAGTGGATCAAGGACCTCAACATAAAACCAGATACCCTAAATCAATTGGAAAAAAAAGTGGGGAACAGCCTAGAACTCATTGGCACAGGAGACAACTTCCTGAACAGAACACCAACAGCACAGGCTCTAAGAGCAACAATCAATAAATGGGACCTCATGAAACTGAAAAGTTTCTGTAAAGCAAAGGATACCATCATCAAAACAAAACGACTGCCTACAGATTGGGAAAGAATCTTCACTAACCCTTTATCTGACAGAGGACTAATATCCAGTATATATAAAGAACTAAAGAAGCTGAAAAGCAGCAAACCAAGTAATCCAATTAAAAACTGGGGAACAGAGCTAAACAGAGAATTCTCGACAGAGGAATGTCGAATGGCAGAAAAACACTTAAAGAAATGCTCATCCTCATTAGCCATCAGGGAAATGCAAATCAAAACGACCCTGAGATATCACCTTACACCCATCAGAATGGCCAAGATGAAAAACTCAAGCGATAACACATGCTGGAGAGGTTGTGGAGAAAGGGGAACCCTCCTCCACTGCTGGTGGGAATGTAAACTGGTACAACCACTCTGGAAAGATATCTGGCGCTTTCTAAGACAAATAGGAATAGTGCTTCCTCCAGACCCAGCTATACCACTGCTAGGTATATACCCAAAGTTTGTTCAAGTACACAAAAAGGACACTTGCTCAATCATGTTTATAGCAGCTCTATTTGTAATAGCCAGAACCTGGAAACAACCCAGATGTCCATCAACGCTGGAATGGGTACAGAAATTGTGGTATTTTTATACAATGGAATACTACTCAGCAATCAAAAAGGAGGAAATCATGAAATTTGCAGGCAAATGGTGGGATCTAGAAAAGATCATTCTGAGTGAAATATCCCAGAAGGAGAAAGACAAACATGGGATATACTCACTTATATAGATCTATAAGATATGATAAACATAATGAAATCTATACACCTAAAAAAGATAATCAATTGAGTGGACATGGGGTAAGATGATCAATCCTCATTTAGAAAGACAGATGGGATGTGCATTGAACGTATGACAGGAGTCTACTGAGCGCATCTGAAAGACTCTAACTAGCAGTGTTTTCAAAGCAAAGACTCATGACCAAACCTTTGGCAGAGTACAGGGAATCATAAGAAAGAAGGGGAGTTAGTCTGATGGGGAAAGGATAGGAGCTCCACAAGGACCAAATATATCTGGGCACAGGGTCTTTTCTGAAACTGACATTCAACCAAGGACCATGTATGGATATAACCTAGAACCTCCACTCAGATGTAGCCTGTGGTAGCTCAGTAACCAATTGGTTTCCCAAAGTGAGGGGAACAGGGACTATTTCTAACAGGAACTCAATGACTGGCTCTTTGGTCTCCCCACCCCCGAAGGGAGGAGCAGTCCTGTTAGGCCACAGAGGAGAGCTTTGCAGCCAGTCCTGAAGATACCTGATAAAACAGGATCAGATGAATGGGGAGGAGGTCCCCCCTATCAGTGGACTTGGAAAGGGGCATGGTGGAGATGAGGGAGGGAGGGAGGGACTGGGAGGGAATGAGGGATCGGGACATAGCTGGGATACAGAGTTAATAAAATGTAACTGATAAAAAAAAATTAAAAAAAATTTAAAAAAAAAAGGAAAAAAAAAAAAGAGGCTCTGGTTCAGTTTCCGTTCATTCTTAAAACAAGGCCCATTAACACCCAACTGTAATCCCAGCACTTGGGAGATCAAGGCAAGAACACCAGAAGTTCAATGTCAACCTCAACTATATAAAAAACTTGAGACCAGCTTGGGATATATAAGACCTTGTGTAAAATAAACACACACACACACACACACACACACACACACACCACAGTAGTTTCATGGTATACTTTTTAATAAAGACCCATGCAAAAAGCCTCAGAGAAGTTCAGGCAAAAACTCATATGTTGTTGGCCTTAACCAACCCAGCTACATGACACCAATCATGATTCCAAATCACCATGTCAGTTACCATTGATGGCACATCTCTTTCATTGACATGTCCAAAGAAACTAGTAAAAATCTGATATTTTTATACATTTGATTTTTCAGAGAATGTCAGTATGTATTTATTTGTGAGTACTGCGCAGTGGTTTTGTTTTAAAAGAGAAAAGGCCTTAGAACTAATTTGGCTTGAATTTTGTTTTGTTTTGTTTTGTTTTGTTTTGTTTTGTTTTGTTTTGCCAAAAGTGATTGAAGTCATTGAATCCACTGTAAAATATCTGCATGCTGCAAAAGACCTCCAAATATAGCAGCCTGTTTGCAAACAATCTGTGTTAATGAACAAAGACTTCATGTTTCAAAAACCAGATAAAAGATTTGTGGGAAGAAACTACAAGTAAGTGATTATTTCATCTACCATGCTTAAAATTAAAGGCCCATATTCAGCATTACCTAGATTTTTAGGGAAAAAAATGTATTTTCTATTCCCAGGTACATGTTTAAACAAAGTATTCTTAGGTAACTTCTAGGTTATATAAACATTCAAATTCAGAACTAGACTTATGATTCTGGGATTTTTCAAATCACAAAAGATTAGACTTTGATTAAGTGAGACAAAAGCAGTGGGATGTTGAGCAAAAATGGTGAGAGAAACAATACAGAACTAACACTTTTTAAAATCCTCTACTCAATAGTGTTGCTTGGATTCTTCTGTATTTATACATCTCACATCTGGGATGTGTAACTATAGGAAACTCCTAGATGAAATACTACTGCAATACACAAATACAATTCCAGGTAATTTAAGAGGGTTGATGAGTACTCTTCCAGACTTTGGGCTTCCTGGTCCTGCAGAACAGGAACGATAGGTGCATTTTTATACTCACCTTAGTGGAGGACAATAATTTTAAGCTATCATTTACATAAAAAGAAATGCCAGAGATGATGAATATCTAGTCCAGAGAGTTTATTTTTAAGAGTTTACAAATATAATCGGTCACATATAAAGGAGTGGGCAAAATAATCTTATTTTTTTTGTGAGGTCAATTCTTTGGAACCAAGGAATTCTCTTCCTTATGAAAAAACCTTGTACTGTTTACATCTTCATTAAAAAAAATACAGTCCTTGTAAGAATGGAGAAATGGGCAATTCTTTATCTGGCTACCATAAGACTGATTTATTAGGCTGGGCGTTGTGGTGCATACCTTTGGTCCCAGCACTCAGGAGGCGGAGGCAGGTGAATTTCTGTGAATTCCAGGCCATCCTGCTCTACAAAGTGAATCCAGGACACCCACAGCTGTTATACAGAGAAACCCTGTTTCAAAAAAACAAAAACAAACAAAACATTATTAGCTGGGCGCAGTGGTACATGCCTATAATCCCAGCACTCTGGGGGGTAGAAGCAGGCAGATCTCAGTGAGGCCAGCCTGGTCTATAAAGCGAGTCCAGGACAGCCAAGTCTACACAGAGAAACCCTGTCTCAAACCACCCCCCCCCCAAAAAAAGATTGATTTATTAATGAGCTAAAGTTTTAAAATATGTGACTCCTTTAAAGGCATTGAGAGTTATAAAAAGAAATCAAAGGACTTGGAGCTTCTGCTTCCTTCTAGAAAGGAGTAGGAACTGAAGGAATAATTTGTGTCTTGCAAAAGAGTGCTAATTCCTAAAAGAGGTAAGTCATAGTCTGGATATTATGCCAGAGCAGGATGTCACAAAATCTAGCACTATTTAGTATGTGAAACTTGTGTCTCTGAACCAAACTTACCCAGAGAAAGAAGTGCTCATTTTTTCATTTTTGAAAAAATAATTGCTCAGTGAATATATAGGTATACTAAATGTAGCATATACATAAAGATGTCTTACAAGGAAAAGAAAATTGGCAGGAAGACAATCTCCACATGCACCTTAGTTCTACTCCATTGGTGGTGTCAGCATCTACGAACATACAGGAAGGATTGTTGGGTAAGTAATACCAGGAGTCCAACTACTCAAGGAGCCAAATAACCTCCTGGAAATGAAATCTTAGGGAAACAAATAATGCAGAATTCAGGGTGTGTTCAAAGATAAATAGGTCAGTTCCATTAAAAGAGATGAATCCAATTACAGCGTAGATGTACATTAGGCAGTCAGTGACTCAGCTTATTGATGGATACTTGTACTTTAGTACTAAAAGGATACCAGGAAAGAAAAAAAAGAGATTATAAAAGAAGCAAATGTGATGAGCTGTCTCATATATATTTTCATGACATAGTAGGTGTTTACGCCTGAACCTGGCATGCCAGGAACATTAATATCAGAAATCCAAGATGTGAAATGTCATCTTCAGTCCATATAGCTTTCTCATATAAGGAATAAGAAATTGCCATCTAAAAATGTCCAAGAGTACAGAAACAGAAAACAAAGAAAGAACCATCAATAGTCTTTAGTAACAAGTGGTGCCTTAAGAGAAATAGATTCCATAGCTTATTACATCACGAAGAGGAAGAAAATTGGAGACATTATGTTGAATCCACGAGAAATGGTTCATGTAGTATCTGAGAAATATCCTGTCAGCACTCTTTTTTTTTTTTTTTTTTTTTTTCAGCCTGGCATGGTAGTCCCATGCACTTTAATCCCAGCACTCAGGTGGCAAAGGCAGATGGATTTCTTCAAGGCCAACCAGGACTGTTACACAGAGAAACCCTGTTGTGATTGCTATTTTCAATTGTCAACTTGACTGGAATGAACTACAATCCAGAAATTGAGGGTACATCTGTAATCTGGATCTTTTTGCTTTTTTCAAGACAGGGTTTCTCTGTGTAGCCTTGGCTGTCCTGGACTTGATGTGTAGACTAGGCTGGCCTTGAACACGCAGAACTCACAGCAATCTGCCTCCCAGTGCTGGGATTAGAGGTGTGTGCCACCGTGCCCAGCTCTGTGAGATCTGTGCCCAGATCTTGAGGCTGGAAAACAACAATACCTTTGATCCGTATCTTGAGGTGGGATGACACACAATTTTGATCCAGATGGACACACACCTTTAGTCCAGGTAATCTGGGCCATACCTTCTGCTGGAGGCCTATCTAAGGACAGTGGAAGGAGGAAGGGGTTGTTTGTTCTTCACCTACTTTCAGGCACTTTCCTAGCACACCCATTGGAACCTACTTCTTCCTACTACTGTCAGCACTCTTAAGCCTATTTTTGATGTATTGGGTTCATGAGTGGCATAAAACAGAATCAACACTAAAGTTTTTAGAGTAAATGCGTTCAGAGTGACACAAATAAACAGTCATTAGAATAACTCCAGAATTATTTAGCCAGAGATAGGAAAATCATTTTAAGATTATCTTTCTTTTTTAGCTGAAATTCGGTATATACAATGTGACTCTATTAACATAAAATAAACTTAGACACACTGTTTAATAATGTGAACTGCCTGATTAATAATATTATGTTAATCTATTAAAAGTGTAAGGAATACAAGCAATCATCTTTCAATATTTTTGAATAAGAGATGCCAATATGATACATCATTGATGATGTTATCAATTATCAGTAAGAATTATCAACTTACTAGTACTTAACTGAAAATTGTAAGTACATCTCAAATTGATTAAATTTACCCATGTTAAGTACCACAATAAAACATCCTAGTTGCATTGAGAATATGCTTCATATAAGCTGTCTCACTCAACCCATAAGGCAACTCTGTACTGTAGGTGTTACTATTTTTATCCTGTAGATAAAAAATACTAAGGTGAGAAAGATTGTGTCTCTGAAAGCTTTAATAAAACTGAGTATGTAAACTTATTTCAATTGGTTTCAGTCCTGATGTTACAATATGCTTATTTCCAAGAAGGACTTTTTCTTAAGATTTATTTATTTATTATGTATACAATGTTTTGCCTCCATGTATACCTGCACCCCAGAAGAGGGTACTAGATCTCATTATAGATGGTTGTGAGCCATATATTGAACAAAGCTAAATGTTGTTTATCTAACTCTTGTCTTTCCTTTGAATCTGAGGGTGCTCTGTATCTGGTTTCAAAGAGTGACATTGCCCCTTTTTGTATATCCTCTCTCTGTTCTTGAACGTGTACAAACATAACAGGAGAAAAGGTGACAGATGTAAAACTAAATAATAAAATAGGTATAAAAAACAATTTTTACAGGATGAAAATAAATTTGTAAAAAAGCCATTTTAGATAATTAGGATTATTTTAATTAGACATTAGACAGTACTATTGAATTGTTCATTTTTGTTAGTATGATAATGACATGGAGATTACGTGGAAAAATAAAGTCTTTTGGTTAGATAGATATACTTATGTGCTGATATAATATCTGTTATTTTGTTTGAAATATTATAGCAAAAGCAAAGGATGGATAAGGTATAAAGTGATTGTTACAAGGTACTTTGAGCACCCAGAATAAATACTTAATTTTAAAAGAATACAAGTCTGTAAAAGGATAAAGAGAAAATACCAGTAATTTTTTCGTAATAGATGACTAAGAAAGGCTTTTTAAGAATAATTTAAAATTCATATCAAAGAAAAGTGAAAAAATCTTGATTTTAAATGGCAACTGAAAAAAATCTATAGAAAGTATTTCCAACTGATAGCACAGCAAACTAACATAATTTATAAAGAAATATCAATCACACTCTAGGGCAGACTTCATGCTCAGAAGTAGTTAGCCAACAGAAAATGGATGCCACTTCTTTGAGTGTGCATTTGTTGTTTATTTGTTTTTATTTAGGTAACTTTTGTCTTTTTGGTTTATTTGTTTGAATTTTTTCAGATTGTTACAGAGAGAGAGAATATATTTGGATGGACTGGGAAGTAAAAAGACCAGGGAGGAGTTTCATTAAGGGAATATATGCCATCAAAATACATATGAAAAAAAAGCCAATAAAAGAAATTGTGGAAATTGACTATCAAAAGACAAAAATGGGAGTAAGATGTGATGCATAGTTCACAGAAAAAACTATAAATTGTTCATACATATAAAATGTTCAATTTAAGCTATAATGAAATACACACTAGACTACAATGTGAGAATTTTCAGGAGTTACCTTCAGAAAACAAGTTCTCACTTATGCAAAATATTTTTATTTTATTTTTTTCTTGTGAGATAGCATATATTTATCACTTTAATCATGGCATATACTTTAGACAATGTAAATACTAACATGAAGCTAAATAACTTCATCAAATAATTATTTTGATGGTTAGTGTACACATTGTATATTCACAATATTAGATATACCTTCTGCTATTCATTATGTTTCATAATAAGTTTATTGATTTGTTCTTTTAATCACATGTCAAACATAGGATCCCTAGCATTTACTCTTAAAAGGCTCTGCCCTGCAGACTATCAAAGCAGATGCTGAGACTTATGGCCAACTGTTGGGCAGTGTGCATGGAATCTTATGTAAGAAGTGGGAAATAGTAAGATCTGTAGAGGACAGGAACTCCATAAGGAAAGCAACAGAACCAGAAATTTGAACACAGAGGTCTTCCCAGAGACTCATACTCCAACCAAGTACCATGCATGGAGATAACCTAGAACCCCTGCACAGATGTAGTCCATGGCAGTTCAGTGTCCAAGTGGGTTACATAGTAATGGGAACAGGGACTGCTTCTGACATGAACTGATTGGCCTGCTCTTTGATCACCTTCCCCTGAAGGGGGAGGAACCTTACCAAGCCACAGAAGATGACAATGCAGCCACTCCTAATGAGATTTGATAGACTAAGATCAGAAGGAAGGAAAGGATGACCTCCCCTATTGCTAGACTTGGGGAGGGGCATTGGTGAAGAAGGGGGTGGGAGGGTGGGATCGGGAGGGGAGGAGCGACGGGCTTATGGGGGTTACAAAGTGAATAAAGTGTAATTAATAAAAATTTAAAAACAGGAAAGTATTTTTAAAAATGACTTTTTTTTTTTTTTTTTTTTTTTTTACATTCCCACCTTCACATCCTCTCCAGCATGTGTTCTCATTTGAGTTTTTTATCTTAGCCTTTCTGATGGGTGTAAGGTGAAATCTCAGGGTCAGTTTGATTTGTATTTCCCTGATGACTAAGGATGTTGAGTATTTCTTTAAGTGTTTCTCTGTCATTCAATATTCCTCTATTGAGAATTCCCTGTTTAGCTCTGTATCACATTTTTTTATTGGATTATTTGATTTTTTTTTTTTTTGCTGTTTAACTTCTTGAGTTCTTTCTATATTCTGGATATCAGCCCTCTGTCAGATATAGGGTTGGTGAAGATCCTTTCCCAATCTGTAGGCTGTCTTTTTGTTCTGATGACAGTGTCCTTTCCTTTACAGAAGCTTTTCAGTTTCATGAGGTCTTATTTATTGATGGTCTTAGAGCCTGTGCTGTTGGTATTCTGTTCAGGACGTTGTCTCCTGTGCCAATAACAATGTATGTCTACAGGTATACCTTATATATGAATACAAAACTACTTGTGGTTGTATTGTCTGAAGCAGTTAAAATATTAGAAATAATTTGTTTCTTTCACTAGAGAACTGTTTAAAGCTAGGTGTGGTGGTGCATGTCTGTAATCCAGTACTCAAGGAGGCAGAGGCAGGAGGGCATCAGTAAATGTGAAGCCAACCTGGTCTGCAAAGTGAGTTCAAGGCTATACAGAGAAACCCTGTCTTGAAAAAAATATCAGAGAGAGGAAGAGCGAGAGGGAGAGGGACTGAGGGAGGGAGAAAGGGAAGGAAGGAAAAAGAGAGAGGGAGAGAGAGAGGGAGAAGGAGGGGGACTGAGGGAGGGAAGGAAGAAGGGAGGAAAAGAGAAAGAAGAGAGGGAGAGAGGGGGAACTGGTTAAATTGTGGCTTATCCTTCTAACAAAGTATGAGTCTGTTTAATAAAGAATAAGAACTCTATCTTTGTGTATAAAATGGCATAGGAAGAGCTCATACTATAAAGCTGAGTGGGGAGAAAAGCAAGGAAAGAAACAGAATGTATAGCATACCTCTTTGTATAGAGGAGCGATGTAAATAATGATGACACATGCCTTTGTTTCCTTGTATATATGTAAAAAAATATTCTTAGTATTCATCAGTTCTGAACAGTAAATGGAAGCAATAAGAACAGTTTTCTTCCTCTGTCTTTTTTCTTTGTTCAACATGATTATTTTGCTTATGTTACCTTTAAAAAAAATAAAAAACAATATAAATAAAGAACATTTTAAAAGGAGAAAGTACTCTATTTTTCCCAAAGATTAAAACTCTACCTTTACTGTACTTTCATACTATTTTAGGTAGTCTGTTTTATGTACTTATTTTCTAATATTTTTCAAGTCTACTGTTAGTCTCTCTTTACTAATTCCATCTTATTTGTGGAAATCCTGTATTAATACATCTGTGTTGGCCTCATGAACAGTCCCTGGCATGTGAGATTTCACAGCAACTTGCATTTTGAATAAATATAGTTTTCTCAGATCTTCTTTGTCTCAATGAATATCTACCCACAGCATTTTGATTGTTTCTGTTTTGGAGGGTTTTCATTCTCGTGTATTTTTTACTTAGCATGTTTTTTGGTTGGTTTGTTTGTTTTGTCTTAGAGATTGTACTAAATCCCTGAGATGTGGTAGGTGTTCAATTAAGATGGTGAATTAAAAGACCTTGAAAAGCAGGAAATAATTTTTCTACAGTTATTGCTAAATTAGGAAATGGTGCCACTACTGTAATATCTAAGATAACTTTTTTATAAAATGAAAGTGTCTCATTGGAGGAAAATAATTTCTTTGTTCACTACATTTCATTCAGTCCTTTATTAAGGGACATTTAAAAATTTGTTTGGCTTTTTAAAACCCTGCTTTTGTTTACTTTCCAGAGTTTCAAGGATTAATTTTGAAAGACATTACCATTATTTGTACAGACTTCCATAAACTGTAAAGGGTAAAATGATATTAATAAATACAAATGGAGTTCCAAGACTGATAATGATATTTTGTTACAGCACAGAATTGCTTGGAAGATATATAAGTTGTTTAACCCAGCTGAAGTGCATTTGTTTATACAATTACTCATTTATCAATAATTGCATTTATTTATTTATTTATTGTGTGGGTGGGTGTGTAGATGCACATGCATAATGAGAGTGGGAAAGTTGGAGGACAGCTTTCTAAAGTTGCTTCTTCTTGTGCCATATGGATTCTGAGAACTGAACTCAGGTCGTCAGACTTCAAAGCAAGGACCTTTACTTTGTGACCACACATTTAGAAAATAACCTTTTAAGCAACTATTATTCTGCTTAAGAAATAAAATAACTTCTGTCTAATGTTTCGCTGTGGATCTCTGCGTCTTTCCATCAGCTATTTGGTGAAACCTCTCAGAGCACTTAAGCTAGTCTCCTGTTTATAAGCATAGCAGAGTAACATTAATAGTGTCAACGATTGGTTCTCTCCCATGGGATGGGTAGGGTCACTCTTTGGTTGTTCATTCCCTCAATCTCTGCTTCATCTTTGTGCCTGCACATCTTGAAGGCAGGACAAATTTTGGGTCAAAGGTTTTGTGGGTGGGTTGGTGTACTGGGCACCCCCAGCAAAGGGATATTAGGGCTCAAGGTCTGGGGAAGCTTCCGCTGACATGACTACAGAAGCAGTAGAGTCGAGAGTACATAACCTGACATTGAAGGGTCTGCCCAGAGATAAATAATCAATGGCAGGCTCCTTGGAGATTGTGCGGAGGAACTTGATTGGTTTCCCAAAGCTATATAGCATGCTCTCTCTTCCAGAATAAACCAGTCTCCAGCTCCTCACCCTTGGATTGCATTCACCTAACTCCTGGTGACTGTGTGTTGACTCTGTGCCTTTCACCCCCTCAGTTTGGACCCCCCATCCTCACCTACAAGTTGGACCCTTGGGAGGAAGACCAACATCTGGCATCCAATGTGGCCTTGGCCACTTTGGCATTGATAAGACACCCCCTGTTTCAGTGAGTAGGTCTGTTTTCCTGGCTAGGCCAATGAGGCCTTGGCCTCCTCAGAATTAGTAAGCCCCCTGTATATGTGTTTCTCTGCTGCTCCTGGGTGAGCATGCAGTCCCCTACTCTGTGTGTTTTTTGGCTGCTTGTGGGTGAGTGTTCAGCCTCCTCCTCCACTCTTCTCCCCACCCGTCTCTCATTCCCCCTCTCCCACCCACTATGGGTAATATTCCATTAGCATTCACCTCCTCCCCCCTTTCTTCCCAGTTCCCCAATGAGGAGGTAGATACTTCCCCCACACAGCTGGAATCACTTTAGATTTTTTTCCTCCCAAACCCAACTGGAGCCTGCCACCAACCTCTCCATGAGCAGAACTCTACCCTTATTTCTCCTCCATGATACAATACACCTCTCTTTCTCTTATAGTCCCACATTTCATACCTTGCCTTCCCACTCTTGTTCACCAACCACAAAACCCACCACTTAATATCAGTGGGGTGGAACTTCCACCACACAGTCCTCCTGCTGTGGCCTATACTGTTAATGTTGGACAGGACACAGCCTAGCCCTGGTATCCCATCGCAAATGCTGATTTGGCTCTCATTTGGAAGGAGGCCCTAAAGTATGATGTGGACTCCCCCTGTTTTGAGCAGGTTCTTCTGCAATGGGTTATTCACTTGCAAACCCATTATGACTGGTATTCTCTCTTAAATGATGTACTCACTCCTAGTGGGTTCCTTCAATGGAAAGTGGCCTATAATAACATGGCCAGATCAAAGGCCAGCAGCCTCTTCCAAATCAGTTTTCTTATTCCTCTGGACATGCTTATGCATATGGGTTCCTACATGGACTGTTTCACCCAGGCCACCATCGGTCTTCATGGGTACTTTGACCAAGTCAAATCTATCTGTTTACGGGTCCTTAAGGAGTACCTTGCTAACAAGCCAAAGACTTTCCCACCCCAAACCCTGCAACCTTGTATAAGGGCACTCAGAGGGCTTTACTGACTTCCTTACTCATGTGACAGAGTCAATGGACCAATGTACCCCCTTGGTCCAACTAGAGAGTCTCTGATTAAACAACTTGCTTGGGAAGGAGCCTCCACTGCAGCTCACAATTCCATTGTGTCTGTCTGAATTGAAGATATCTATAAGTGGGTCACTGCTGCCAAAGATATTGACCTTATGAGGGCACCTTTTGAGGCTCTTGCAGCCTCTTTGCAGACCCTGGCTATTGACAGACAAACTTCTCAAAAACCATGATGGGAGAGCTGCCAGCTAAGCCATTTCTGCCTTGCCTGCCCAAGGGGAGGGAACCTTTCTCCCAACTTTACTCTCCATGCGCTTGATGCAGCAAAGGGTATCATTAGCCTAAAGACTGCATATCTTCTTTAAACTTTTCCCTGGGGCAACCACCAGTTCCTCCAGTAAAAGGGAACCCCCCACACATACATTCAATGGACCCTTCCCACCTTTGAGCATTCCCCTCAAATGACTGTGTTCCTAGATGGGGTCAAGATCAAAGGCATTGTGGATACTGGGGTGGATGCTACCCCAATGTGGCCTTGGCCACTTTGGCATTGATGGTCTCTTCTAATGATGCCTCCTGCCTAACACATTGGTCTGGCCCCAATATCAAGGGAGTTGGTGGCTTAAAAACCACTCACCAGGTCAAACATCCCATTATATATGAGGACCATGATGGGAACATGGGTGTCCTTTCTCCCCTTGTAGCTGAGGTCTCCAATACTCTATGGGGCTGGGATCTCTTCACTGTCACGGATGTTATCCTGACCACAGATGATCATGCCTTTTATGATGACATAATGGCCCATGATGCCACTGCCTCTCAGGACATCCCCACCCCATTCCCCAACCCAAGGCCTTACACTACCAATCCTAAGGGCCACTGTTCTTCCATGTCCCAACCCTACGCCATTCCAATGGGACACTTCAGTTGAAGTTTCTGGGTTGACCAATGGTGTATACTGAAACTCAAACTTTCCTTTCTCAAATCACTCATGCACAAAAATCTTTTTACTTTACCGTGTCAAGCCATCCTCCAGTCCACATAATTCCCCTATTTTTGTTATTAAGAAGAAGTCTGGTGAGTCTGGAGAGATAGCTCAGAGGTTAAGAGTACTGGCTGTTCTTCCAAAGGTCCTGAGTTCAATTCCCAGAAACTACATGGTAGCTCATAACCATCTATAATGAGATCTGGTGCCCTCTTCTACCAGGCACAAATGCAGGCAAAATACTGTATAAATAACAAATACTAAAAAAAAATGAAGTCTGGTAAATACAGACTCCTTCAGGATTTTAGACACATTAACAAATATATGCTTAAGATGGGCTCCTCCCAAACTGCCACCACACATCCTTGTTCACTACTCCTTAGCCATCGTAGACACTAAGGATTGCTTCTTTTCCATCCTGCTAGCTACAGAGGACCAGCCCTAGTTCACATTCACAGTGTGGGAACCCATTCATAATGTGCCCACCCAGAGATATCAGTGTTCTCCCCAGGGCAGGAAAAATAGCCCCTCCATCTGCCAAAGATTTGTTTCCTTGGCCACAGCAAGACTACAGTCTCATTGCATGGTCATCCATTATATGGACGACTTGTTACTTGTGCATCCCTCCAAGGATTCCCTTTCGAACCTACTAAAAATATTGGTCTCAAATCTTGAGAGCCTTCGCCTTACAGTTTCTAATGACAAGATTCAGACCCTGCCCACTTTAGCTTCCTGGTCACCACTGAGATAAAACCTCTTGAACCCTCCCTCGCTCCTCAACGATCTCTAAAACTCTGCAGTTAACTTAATTGGCTTTCCTCCCCATTCCCAACTGCAGAGCTTCTGCCTCTCTTCTCCCTATTGTGACATGCTTCTGAGCCTTCCTCTAGGGTCAAGCTGGACTCACCCTCATGAAAATTGCTCTATAAAATATAAAGCTCTCTCTTCTCCCTTTCACTTGGGAGATATTATCTTGGGACTACAGTCTTAATATTATCTTCTGGATGCGGGAGGCTCCATTGGCCATTGTCTGGCACAATGATCAGCCCTTTTATTGGATCTATCCCTCTTGGTCAGATACCCATAAATTAACCACAAAGACTGATCTCCTTCTTATGTTAGCTATCAAAGCACTGAAGTATACTAACAAAATCTTGAACACAGAACCTTCCAAGATCATTCTTCCCCTCCCTCTGTCAGAAATTCAGTTCCTGTCTCAAGATAGTTCCCTCTTCCATATCCTAATGTCAGGATAACCCAAAAACATTGATAACCATCTCTCAGCCCACAAGCTTTTGCAATCCCTTACCATCCAGCTCCTAGAAGGAACCCTCTTTTCCATATCCTTCAGATGCCCCATTCCCTGAGCCACCTTGGCATTCACTGACACCAACAAATCGTTTTTGGGGTTGTCCTCAAGAGACCTAACTATCCAGATTCAACTCACACGTTCTTCAGCCCACACTCTGGCTGTCCTCAATGCTCTGGAACTCTGCCAGTAGGAGCTCCTTAATATCTCTGACAGCAATTATACTGTACAAATGGTCAGGATGCTGCTGCTTTGATCGTCCCCTCTTCGCATCAATAACATGATCAGTGCCTTGCCTTAAGAATCATGCTGGATAACAGACAATATGCATGATTTATCGAACACGTATGGCCCCATACAGGGCTCCCTGGTACAATAGCTGAGGAGAATTTCCAAGTGGATAAGCTTATTGCCTGCATAGAACCAACAAAGAGCCTAAATCACAGATTCCACCTGTTCCCCTCCAGCCTACATACTCTGTTCCCTGAACTGTCCTTGGAACAATGTAAACACCTGGCCCATGCCTATAAAGCTTGTGCCATCCTGGTGCAGTTGCGCCCTCTTTAACCACAGGTTGTTAATCCTAGGGGACTCATCCCCAACTCTGATGGCGAATGGATGTTACCCACATCATGAGTTTTTGTAACCTTAAATATGTCCATGACATCATCTACACTTATTTCAAATTTGTCTGTGCACAGGCTCTCTCAGGGGAAAGGGCAGCCCATGCCATTAAGGCCACTAAAACTGCTATGCTGGTTATGGGAGTGGCATGGGAGATTAAGACTGACAACGGCCCAGCTTACATCTCCATTTAATTTAATTCATTCATGGATTCTTGGGGTATTAAACACTCCACTGGAATCCCCTATAATCCACAGGTTCAAGCCATAGTGGAGAGAGCTAATAGAACCCTCAAAGAAATGATCCTCACACAAAGATCCATTATGATGCCACAGGACCCCTATTTGACACTGGAAGAGGCACCTTATACAATCAACTTCCTCACCTTTGATACAACTAGGGCCTGCCCCAAACATTGGAGGTTCCATCCTGCCATGGTCCCCTCTCACCTGGTCCACTGGAGGGACCCTCTCACTGGCACCTGACAGGGACCACGCTCTTTCCTTGTCCAGGGCTGCGGGTTTGCTTGTGTCTTTCCGGAGACCTCACAAATACCCATCTGCATTCTGGCTCACAACATGGGCAGGCGACCTTGAGCCAGCAACCAACGGTGGTGATGAGCTCTTCCAGGAGGAAAATGCTCTCCTGGAGGAATCATAAAGGTGGGTGACAACAGTCCAGGCCAATAAGGTTCTCCTTTATGCAGCTGCATAACAATAATTTCAGCACCAACCTCAGGATGTTACATATGATATCCTCTCAGCCTTTCTCACTCATGTTTGGTTTCTTCCACAACACCTCTCCTCTAGTTGAGCCAATTATCCAACTGCCATCCCTACAGGTCTGACTAATATACCCTTAAAAAAAACCTTCTCTATATCTCATTTGATACTCATAACCAAACTTTGGGCAGAGTATTGTAGCCCTTATGGAAGAAGAGGGAGATAGAAAGACCTGGAGGGGAAAGGAACTCCACAAGAAAACCAAGAGAACCTAAAAACAAATCAAAACAAAACAATAACGTGGGCCCAGGGGGCCCTCCAGAGACTCCAATGAAGGACCATGCATGGAAAGTACCTTGATCCCCTATTCAAAGGAAGCCCATAGGCTTCTCAGTTTCCAAGTGGATTTCTTTGTAAGGGGTACAGGGGCTGTCTCTGACATGAACTCAGTGACCATCTGTTTGATCACCTCCCGCTGAGTGGGATGGTTACAGTCTTGCCAGGCCACAGCCAGCCTTGATGAGACCTGATAAGCTAGGGTCAGACGGAAGGGGAGGAGGTCTTTCCCTATCAAGGAACTAGGGAAAGAACATAGATGGAGAAGAGAGAGGGTGGGTGGGACTGAGAAAAGACAAGGGAGGGGGCTGTGGGGGGACACAAAGTGAATAAATTAAATAAATAAATAACTTCTCTGTGACAGAGTGACCCCTGGGGAGTACTTACCAGGAAGATGGATAGCCAATGACAGGTAAGACCCCAAGCATTGGGGCAACGTAAGACAAGCACGGTGCCTTGAGGTGAGCCGCCAAGGCTTTGGGCCAACATTGGTGGGAAAAAGGACCCTGTCTCTCAAGGTTGCCATAAATAAAACAAAAAGGAGGATATGTGGGCATCCTCAGCAAAGGGCCATTAGGGCTCACAGCCTGAGCTAGCTCCTGTTGACATGATGACGGAAGGAAGTCAAGCTTCCTTCCGTCATCATGTCAAGAGTGAGAGTCATGTTAAGAGTGAGAGTATGTGACCTGAAGCTGGAGAGTCTGCCCAGAGATGAACAAGCAATGGCAGGCTCAGAGATGGTGTGGAGTATCCTGACTGGTCATCCAAAGCTACATAATGTGATCTCTCTTCTGCAGCTGCTTGCCCTTGGATTTCATTCACCCCACTCCTGGCGTCTGAGTGGTGTCTCTGACCCTCTCACCTCCTCAGCCTGGACCCACTGCCCTCACCTATGGGCTGGACCTTTGGGAGGAGGACCAACATATACACACATACATAGACACACACACAGGAAAAACACTCACACATTAAACAAAATAAGGGACAAATTTTAAAAAACAAAAAGGGTGAGTTTCTGTGTGTGTGTGTGTGAGAGAGAAAGAGATAGAGTGAAAGAGAGAGCATGGTCAATAGTGAAGAGTACTTGCTGCTCTGATTAAAAACCTGGATTTGATTGTGAATATCTTCATAACAGCTCAGAACTTCCTGCAGCTCTAGTTTCAGAGGGTCTATCATGCACTCTGGCCGCCATAGGCACCAAGAGCACATGTGTTGCACAGGTTTACATTCAGGGAAATACATACATAAAATAAAAATAAATAAGGCCCTGTGCATTGGCACACATACCTGCAATGCCAGCACTTCTGGAAACAGAGGCAGGCAGATCCCTGTGAGTTCTAGGCCAGCCTGGTCTACAAAGCAAATCCAGGACAGCCAAGGCTACACAGAGAACCCTGTCTTAAAAACGAGAACAAACAAACAAAAAGAACAAATAAATCTAAACAACAATATTATATTTGTCTTTAGGGAAGTAGTATACTGCCGTGATTAAAATGTGATATTAAATGAATAAGGCTTTTCTTGGAAACAGTGCTTCTCTCCTTACCAATTATACGACCTCAGGTAAGTTATTTCAAAAGTGTGCTTCAGTTTTAGCTTTTGTCAACTATGGACAGTTATAACTACTTCATAGGTTGGTGGGAAAAGTTAAATTAGATAATAAATATACATACAGAGTGCTATATATTGCTTAGAAAAAACAAACATTGTGAAAATGTCTACATTTAGTCTTCTATTACAGAAATTAGAAGTTTATTTTCTATAAAGTACATTTTCATAATAATATCTTTTGTTGGTATAGGATATGTACCACATGATCCCATTCCATATGGAAGTAGAAAGAGCTAATATAAAGTTAACGTCAACCCATTTTTCATTATAAAATGTAATTTGTAGTGGGATGCCATAGTCTGTATGTGTCTATAAATCCTAGAACTTGCATCACATACATAGACACACACACACACACACACAAACACACACTAATAAATGATGGTAATAATTTAGGATTTCTCTGTGTAGCCCTGGCTGTTCTGGAACTTACTCTGTAGATCAGGTTGGATTCAAACTCATAGAGATCTCCCTGTCTTTGCCTCCTGAATGCTGAGATTAAAGGTGTGTGCCTTTAATCCACCACGCTCATCATAATAATACATTTTAAATTATAGTGTGAATACTTATACTCTGTATAGATTAATATTATTTCTAATAAGTGAAATTATATTTGCTTCCTTTGACTCATTAAAATCCTCCCTTTTATTTCTTCTCTTCGTCTTGTCTAAAATATCTAATACAATGTTGGATAGAAAGGTAGTGATAAGTATTATAGTTCTCTTCAGTTACTGTCAGGAAAAAAAATCTTTGGTATGGTATTTGGTTAGGTTTTTTGTTCAAATCTTTGAATAGCTTAAAGAAGCTCTTTTTTATTTATAGTTCGCCATTTGTTTCTAATCATGAAGGATTGTTGAATTTATTAAATTATTTACCATGAGGCAGAATGTTCAGGCAGAGAGCTTTGGACTTATTACCTTGTATGGGAATGTATTTCCCTCTTCCATATGCAATGACTCTTCTTTTGTTCTGGTAAGTACATGCATCAATGGCCCTTAGGCTCATCTTCAGCTTTCAGCATGGCATTTTAGATGAGGGTGAGAAGCAGAGCCATGCACGAGGTACAAGAGTGGTGAACTTCATCAGTTGCCTTGCATTGGCTGGAGAAGATGTAGTAGCTGTGGGTGTGTGTGTGTGTACACAAAGGAGCAGACACATAGCATTGAAACAATTTATTCTTTTTTTGTGTATAAATAAAATGTTGTTCTATCCATTATTTGATTTCAAAACCCAGATGCAATGAGCAAGAGTGATCACTGTCCTCTCTTGAGACTAATCTTGTGCAGTTTCCTGTTTGTGAGTTGGAATAACACAACTTACTTATAAAGAATTGCTGTTGTGGTGCTAAGAATACAATTCAGGTGATAGAGTGTTTGCTGATCATGGTTGAAAGCCCTGGTTCAAGCTCTCAGCATCTCTTCAACCTGGCCTGGTGACAATTGTCTATCACTCAGTATGGGACACAGGGGAATCAGGAAGCTCAAGGCTGCCCTGAGCTACACAGTTGGAAGTGAGCCTGAATTACATTCCACTCTATTGCTCTTATCAGCAAAGATCAAGAAGACAAAAAAAATACATTATTTTGTGTAGTAACTTTGCTTCTGCTTTTTAACAGTGTTAGCTTTTTTTGTAGTATACCCATTAAAGTTTGGAATGAGTATACAACTCATCTTGAAATGACTGAAAATTATGTCTTTTCCTCTATTATCTGAAAGAATATGGGTAAATTGTTATTATTTTTCTCACATGTATCTTTAAAAATTGCCAGTGAAATAACCTGAGTCTATAGTTTATGTAGAAGTCTTTTTTGTTTTTTTAATTTTTATTTATATTACTTACAGTTTATTCACTTTGTATCCCAGCTGTGACCCTCTCTTTCATTCCCTCCCAATATTGCCCTCCATCCTTCATGTAATTTAAATTAATTAATTTGTTTTATGTGCATGGCTGTTTTGCCTGTGTGTGTGAATTCTGTAACACATATGTTCCTGGTGCTAGTAGAGGCCAAAAGAAGTTATCAGATCTCATCTATTGGAGTTAACTAGACACTGTGAGACAACGTGTGCCTGTTGAGAATCAAACCCATGTCCACTAGAAGAACAACAAATGCTCTTAAGCATCCAGCCATCTTTCCAGCCCCGAATACATAATCTGAATTTTCCTAATATTTTTAGTTTATACATAGTTTCAATCCATAAGACTGTTATAATGGCTTGAAGTCATCTGGTCATTTCAGATTTACTCAGATAATTACTATTTGTACAGCTCTTCCCTCCCTATTCAGTATCTCAGCTTCTATCCACAACTACATACCTTTTGAATATTTCAGTCTAGTTTTTCATGTTTCTGGAGTATGGCTTTTTAAAGAATTGGTACTATATAACTCTTGAAGTAAGGTCATAGAAGTGACATTGTTTGTGACTAGTTTGCAATATTATGATTGAAGTATAAGAAGTTCAACACTCTGAAGCTTCTATGTCATTAGAAAGTCAAAGTCCTATAGTGAAACCACACCGCAGCTAACATTTACACCTGAACTTACTGTTTGAAATATTGCAAGACAATGATCAGGATTATGAATAAAGGAGCCTTCAGAAAGTTTCACCTTCCAACACCAACACCATGTGAATCTCAATTTCAAGGCTTTCTAGCTGAGGCCCTGGTTACAGTGGCACCAATGATCCCTGGATGAATTCCTGACCCACATAGTATGAAAGTAAAATTGTTATTTCATGTTACTAACTTTTGGAGTTGTCTGATATGCAATGACTAGAGAAAAAATTACTATTTACAAGGTGTCACTATGGTAGGGAAATGAAAACGAATAAAAGGAGTAATATTTGAAAAAACTAGAAATGTCATTTTTTATGGAAAAAAATGACTGTATAAAGAAAAATTCAAAAATATATGTGATAAATGATTAATATGAGTTTAGAAAAAATGTTAATCAAAAGTCAACATTCAAAAACAATTGTATTTTTATATTGCAGTTTTATATACTAATTTTATAAAGTGAAATACAAATATATAAGACATTTGAAGATGATTAAAGTAGGAGCACTTGCTGTATCAGATATCAAAATATGTGAATTTATATTATTTAAGATAGCAAATGGGCAGGCAGACAAGTATAACAGAACACCGAGGCCTGATACAGACCTGTATATATATAATTATTTGCTTTTTGACATAAAGCTATTAAAAAAAAACAGTGGGTGAATTTTTTATTTATTAGTTTCAGAATAACTATGTGCCTATTTTTAAAAAAGCTGGAAAACTTATACCCAAATTGTTTCAAGCTATATTTTAGAAAAACAAATGTAAGGAGCTTTTATAAGTGAATATGAAAACATCTTCAAGTCTTTGGGGTCTGAAAAGTTATCTTTTACAATTCAAAATAAACCACAAACTGCGTGTGTGTGTGTGTGTGTGTGTGTGTGTGTGCACGCGCACACACACACATGCGCGAACATGTAAAACATAACAAACTTATAATTAAGGACAATAGTTCACAAAATACACCATTTTAAAAGTGCAAAAGCCAGCCTTGGGCTCCTTTTACAAACAAAGCCACTGAGCATTATCAGTCTTGTTTTCTCTGATTCATGATCTATTCCAATATCAGGAATTCAAGCATTATGTTATGCATCCTGTACCATTGACCAGAGTCATCCCTACTTCAAACCTGTTGCTTTAGCCAAGTATTTTATTATAGCAACAAAAAAAGTAACTAATACAGGTAGTTACAGATCAGTAAACATCGTTTAGTGTGCATGGACACATGGAAACAGAGATAGTCAAAGACAAGAGTTCTAAACCATTATTTTCTTCATTCATTCATTAATGTGGTTTTCTTTTTTGACACCACTATTATTTATGTAGCCAAGACTGGCCTTGAACTTGTGATCCTGATTTTGAACTCATGATCTTCCTGTTTCAGCTTTCCATGAGCTGGAATTACAGGTAATGTTGCCGCTCTACGTGGCTCTTAAACAAAAGAAAATACCAGCATGAAACAGAAATCAGTATGAAAAAATGGCAATAGGTATATAAAAAAACACACTTTGCTTATAACGATATCTTGAAATATTTTCTTTCTAGGAGATTATACTTTTTAAAGCTGTTTTTCATGATAATAATTCTATAAAGTATTAGCTGTTAAGTCAATGATAACCAAGCTATAGTCTATAGAGCAATAGAGGTTACTTATAGAGTATGGAGCTAGGAGGAACAGAAAGATCTCCCGAGGAAAATGAAATAGAGTAGATAGTTGTAAGAGGAACTTATCTTTACCCGAAGTAAATATTTTCTCAGAGGCTTACTGATTCCTTCTGCTAACCTAGGTCAGGTCCTGGAAGCTTCTAGTCTCCTTACAATCTAACCTAGGCCTAGAACTTTTTTTTTCAAACATTTATTATTTATACAACATTCTGCCTGCACACCAGATCTTACTATAGATGGTTCTGAGCCACTATGAAGTTGCTGGGAATTGAACTCAGGACCTTTGAATGAACAGCAAGTTTTCTTAAGCTCTGAGCCATCTCTCCAGCCCCCGGCATAGAACATTTTCAGGCTCTGAGACTTATTGCTTAGTAAGTTCACACTTTTTTTTTTTTTTTTTTACAATTTATTCATTTTATATCCTGATTGTAGCCCCCTTCCTCAACTTCTCCTGGTCCCACACTTGTTCTCTCTTCTTCCCTATCCCCTTCCCCTAGTCCACTGAAAGGGTGAGTTCTCCTCCCCTGCCATCTGCCCCTAGCTTTTCAAGTCTCATCAGGACTGCCTGGATCCTCTTCCTCTGTGGCCTGGCAAGGTCGTAGCAGTAGGGGGAAGTGATCAAAGAGCACTATATAAAATAACCATACTATAATCTACAGACCTAAAGAAGCTAAACAAGGAGGAGGACCCTGGGGGATTGCTTAAATCTCATTCAGAATGGCAAACAGGATAGCACCAGAAGTTGTGGAAGAGGGAACAGGATGAAAGCCTACTATAGAGGTCCTCTGAAAGGCTCCACCCAACAGGGGATCAAAGCAGATACTGAGACTCACAGCCAAACTTTAGGCAAGGGTACAGGGAATCACATGGAAGGAGATAGACCTGGAGGGGACAGGAGCTCCATAAGGAGACCGACAAAGCTAAAAAATTCTGACCCCAGTGCAGTCTTCAGAAACTGCTGCACTAACCAAGTACCAAGTATAGCGAGGGCCTAGACATCCTGCTCAAATGTAGCTGATAGGCTGTTCAGTCTCCATGTGTATTCCCAAGTAAGGGGATCAGGGACTGCCTCTGTTATGAACCCTTTCTTGTTCTGAGTAAGGGGATCAGGGACTGAGATCTGGGCTGGCTGATTCAACTCAGCTGTTCTGACTCAAACTCCTCTCCCAGCTGACCTATTCAATCTAGCTTTTCTCTCAGCCTCTGAATTGCTCTTCTTGGCCTCCAACTAAATCAAGCAATCTGTTCTTGCTACTTCTTATTCTCTGGTTCATTCATTCAACTGAGTACTCTCTTTGCAATCTGTCTATTACTGTCCCAGTAAAACTGTTCTCTCCCTCCCACCCCCATTTCCCCTTAAGTAGCTTCCCTTTCCTCTCTGTTCTCATGAGAGTTGGGGTCTTATTCTGTCAAAACTTCTCTGATTTGTCACTTTTTCTGCTACTCAGTCATCACTTTCAAACATTGGTGCTTCCTTCTACAAACTAACTTTACCTTCATTGTTTGGATTAAAGGTGTGTACTAAGGGCATGTCTATATTCCAGCTGATGGGGACAGTTAATGAATGATGAGGCACACAACAGACTTTATATGAAAGAGGTTTATTAGATGGAGATGAAGAGAGAGAGAAGGGAGAACGGGACATGATGGGGGGGAAGAGAGATGGGCACCCTGACAGAGAAAGAGGAGAGGGTGAGAGGGGGCAAGAGGAGCAAGAGAGAGACCACATGTCGGGTTGTTCCCTTTAAGGGGCAAGGTAACCATGCCTTCCAGGTGTGGCCAACTGGCCGGCGACACATGATGACATCATAGGTTGCTAGGCAACCCAGAAGCGGGTTCCTAAATACTAACTTTCCTCCTTTTTTTCTATAATTAAAAAAGAAAAAACTTGGGCTGCTTCTCATGTAAGGTAAGTTAAAGTATATAAATTTAGGTTCATTAGAAGCAGCTCTTTGTTGCCATGCAAGGGGTTAAACAGAGAGAGAGAGTGAAGAAATAATAGCAACAGAATGGCCACATTACATGGTCAAGAGGAGGAGGGAAAGCCTCTGCCCTGGAAAAGTTAGGGTAGAGGGTTGCCAAAAGAGAGTTGTTAGCCATGCAAGGCAGCAGGTAGGGAAGGAGGAACACTGGGAGAACCTGAAGCTGCTTGTCCTGGTCCTGAAGCACACCATTCCAGCCTTTTGTTAATAATAAGTGAATAATGGGTGTAGATTGTCTTCTGGCAACTTCCTGCTGACACTGGGGTCGCTGTAGAGAGGTCACAAGGCTGAAAAGCTGGCCAAGTCCAAGAAGAATAGGCTGCTTTGATGCTGTCCAGCGTCTGCAAGAACATCCATGGCTTGGAGGGAAAGTGCAGGTCTAGCTTGATGGAAATCTGCGAGGTTAGACTCAAACACTTATGGTAGCTGTTTTGGCTCTGTTGTGGCTATAGGAAATATGTGCATCTGGCAGGACACTGAAACATATACATAGGCAGAAGAAAAACTTAATTAAGTTATGGAGAAAAAAATTTTAGGTGTACATTTAAAACTTTTGGGAGAGCGAACAGAGGTGGAAGGTTTGGATCAAAAAGACTTGATCATGGGAAGCTTCATTTACCTGAGAGAACCTTTATTCTCCAGAAGACATCCCAGAAGATAATCTGGAGGAATGGAAGAATAGACTATTCCCATTGTGAGAGTAGGAGTCAAAGACCTGTCAAGGTGTCCCAAGAGCAGGGTTTGACCCAGTAGATATATATGGTCCTACTTGATCCAATAGCTTGTCCGCTTTTGCCAGAGACCAGGGACATAGCTGCCTGAGGAGGCACAGTTCACCTAGAGCTAGAATTTTCATAGGTGAGTGTGAGGGGAAGAAACTGCACATAGAAGAAAAGAATCTCTCCCAAGGGAAAGAGGAAGTCCTAAATGGAGGTAGCCAGTGAAGACTGTGGCTGGGGAGTGGGGGGTCCCTCTGTCTCAAAAGATAGTGGGAAGTTTCTGGAGCTCAGCAGTCAAGCTTCCCCTACCAAGAGAGGAATTTTACGCTGATAAATGAGGTGAACTCACCAATCCAGTGGCTTCCAGTTAGGAGAACTCACCAATCCAGCCAGTGTTGCATGCAGCAGATAGCAATCTGGTAGCCAGTAAAGGGAAGTCCCAAAACCAGAGAAAGGGGAGGAATCCCACCTTCAGAGATAGGCAATATATGCAGTACTTATCTGGAGCCCTATTGACCTGAGAGGTGGGTTCAGGTAGATTTCCTGCAGCTTACAAGAATTACTTTTAAGTTTTACGAAGGAGAGAAAACTTTAGACATGTTAGCATCACAATTGTAATCTGCACTGAAATATACATTGTAGAAAAAGCAGTAGACACACACATTTGTGTTAACAGCATAAGCATTCTTTAAGGTGAGGTCTGAAAAGACAGAAGCGTTTCATGAAGTAGAAGTAGAAACTCACTTGATCTTAACCTTTAATATAAGTGGACATTATGGAGATTTAAAATCTGAGCTTGGAACCATGATAATGGCTGATATAGCGGAATGTTTTTGTATTAGAGTTAGATTAATAAATCAGAGCTCTATTGATAAATTTAAAGCTCTGGACAGTCAATACAACAGTAATATAGCAACAGGAGGAAATATTAAGCCTTTTTAACTATTTAGAATACCTTAAATCACCTTAGAATTTGTAACCTTTATAATTTGCTTTTATCAACCTTAAAACATTTTCTTAGACATTTGAACATTTATTAACTTGCATTTATGAACCTTAAGATGCTTTCTTAGACTCTCAAACATGTATAACTTGCATTTATCAATCTTAAGGCATTTTCTTAGACTCTCAAACAATATTTATTTATTTTTGAGGGGGTCCTTTGTGTCTAGTTATTTACCATGAGACATAGGTGAAACTGCTATGAACATTTGTTGTCCTTTAGCTAAATAAAGGGATGGTGAAACATTTCATTTAGGCCTGTTTCTTGAGTCTGGCAACAAGGCATATTGTGTTTAGGCCTGACAATGGCAGCTCTAAGAATTAAGCTTAAGGCCTGGTCTCCTGCATATGAAGAGAACTGAGAAGGCATCTGAAGTCTCCCAAGACAGAAGTTGGCAATATATCTGTAGAACCCCATTGTGAGGCCAAAACAGACCTGCAATGTTACCCTGGGCTGAGAGAGGGTGGTAGAGGTCGCTGAATCAGGAGCCATTTATTTGTCCTCTGCCAGGCCAAAGAGCTGGAAGGCTGAAAGTGTCTATGGTTTTTGTGCTGATTGAGCCTCCATGGCTAGGCACAGAGGACAAACCTGCATGGGAACATTTTGACTTCCAAAAGCCAGTCTACTGGCAGGCAACCATGGCTTGTTGAGGCAGCAGTGGAACTAGTGTCCCATTTGGCTGCATTTGAAATCGTCACCCGCCCAAGTTGACTTTAGGCTATACCCCAGTGGGATGCAGACCTGTTTATTTTTTTTGTGCCGGAATGCCAACAGCCTCAGAGCAGCAGCCAAGGTCTGGAGCATAGCTTTTGTTGAAGATGAGCCTTTCAGGAAGGCTCTTCTCTTATTTTTACCAACTCCTGTATAGTGACTCAAGGACCATTCTCAGCTGTTTATTAAAGATTGCAGTGAGACCATGTTTGCATCTGTAGGACTATAAATATATATTTGGACATCTATGAGATGGCTATTAACTTTCATTCATTAAGCATAAAATATTAGGACTTTAGGTTTTGTCCCTGTTAAGTTAGAGCCTTAAAAGTCATAAATATAGTCCATTAAAGTGAGAGTACAACAGTTTTCTGTATGACTTAGTATATAAAAAGTTTATATCTTATAAAAGTCTAAGATTATACTAGAGATTAATAATAATACCATTTTTTAAAAATAAGACCAAGCATATTTTAAACTTTTGATAGTAAAGATATAGCATAATGACCAAGTTTTAACATAAATAATGCCTCTAAACTAACTTAATTTGAATAGACCTTTATAACTTTGAAATTTTATTATTATATAAAGTTTATTTTGAAGCAGGGCTGAATTATAGATATTGGAAAACATAAGTTTGAATTTTTATAAAAGTCCATACCAATTTAAAACGAGGCTTGTTGTTGTTCTAGTCTAAAAGGAGATAAAATAAATAGTTAGTTATGATTAAGGAAGTCTTATAGATGTAAACCCAATGAGAAAATTATATAAATTGTTAGATATGAATTTAAAGCATTTTAATATATATATATTTAAGAGCAGGGTGTACAGAAATGAAGAAGAAAAAGATTTTTTTAAAAGCTTGGAAACAGCACCTTAAGGGACAGAAATATTGGAAGCCAGTGCTTGAATGTGCGTGGCTTGGAGCATGGCAAGAGTGGGGAGCAGCGAGCACATGGCAAGGCCGAGTTCTTGTAGAGGCAACCCCATCCGCAGGAAAAGGGCAGAACTGTCCTAAGTCTAAATGGCCTTGAAACCATGTGGAGATGGCAGTAAAGCCATGGCTCCACCCGCCTCCTCCCAAAACCAACATGGTGGCGGGTGTTTCAAGGGAGATTCAAAAGAAATCAAGTCCATGTTTAAAATCTCAACTATAGGAGCCTGAGGCAGTGGTACAAATCTGTGTACAGGATCCCCAGCAATTGCTTACCTAGAAGGAGGCTGTCTGTCTGTCTGAAGCCAATTATGGCACCGCTTGAGTGTCAGGAGTTCAGAGTACTAGCAGGGAACAAGTCCGATAGGCAGGGAGCCACCTTGGGGAGCCAGGGGCCACCACTGCCTCAGGCAGCAGGATAGATGTGCCATTCGAGATAAGGCAGTTGAGGAAAAGTAAAGGTTTTTATGCTTAGATAGAGCAGAAAACATCTGTTGTAGCCATCCATTGTTCCATAGGAGACCAAAAGGTTTCCCAGAAAAACCAGGAAAGATCCTCCCGGGTTTCATCACCAATAATGGGGACAATTAATGAATGGTGAGGCATACAACAGAGTTTATATGAAAGAGGTTTATTAGATGAAGATGAAGAGAAAGAGAGAGAAGGGAGAGCAGGACATGATGGGGGAAAGAGAGAGGGATGCCCCGACAGAGAAAGGGAAGAGAAGGCAAGAGAGGGCAAGAGGCAAGAGGCCAAGAGAGCAAGAGAGATATCACGTGTCCAGTTGTTCCCTTTAAGAGGCAAGGTAACCACACCTTCCAGGTGTAGCCACCTGGCAGACGACACATGATGACATCATAGGTTGCTAAGCAACTCAGAAGCAGCTTCCTAAATACTAACACCAGCCATAGAGATTAAAGGTGTGTACCATCACCCCTGGACCTAAGCTTTTTTCTTTTTTTTTTTTTACCTGATCCTTGCTCTATACCAGGCTAACCTTGAATTTAGAGGTCTGCTTGCATCTGTTTCCTGGATTAAAGGCATATTGTATTCCAGAATGTCTTTGGATGTGATCTCTTGCCAGAACAGCCATGTTCTCAATTAAAATTTTTCTACAGATAGTTATGAATTGACAGGGGGGTGTTGAACAGGAAGATCAATTCAGGAGGGGGAGGAAGGAAATAATTAAGTGCTTTTTGAGGGGCAGTATGGAAACGTAATGCAGTACAAGCTTCCTAACATACATATACATATATATATATATAGTGATCTAAAAGAAATTGCCCAATAATAGGGGAGATAGCCCCAACTGGCCATCTCTTATCACCAAATGAAGCTTCAAGTCCTGGTGCTGGGTTACATCTAATTGAGTTGCCCTATGGAAGCAAGGTGTGGTGTTGCACACCTGTAATCCCAGTACTCTGGGAGGCAGAAGCAGGCGAATCTCTGTGAGTTTGAGGCCAACCTGGTCTACAAAGTGAGTCCAGGACAGCCAAGGCTACACAGAAAAACCATCTTGAAAACACACACACACACACACACACAAAAGAAAGAAAAAAAAAGGAAAAAGAAAAAAAAAAGAAAGAGAAAAAGAAAAAAGAAAGAAAAAGGCCACATGAGCATTCCCAAACTACCCAGGTTGTTGCCAAGAGTATAGGTTTATCTTCACAAACTGATGACAAGGCCTCATTGGTAAAGAAAACACCTACACAATTCATTGATCACAGAGAAGATGAGCTGGGGCTTATATAGAGTCACAGATGATCTGGTGCCTACATAGATCTTCACCTCTACATTCTAGCATCTTTTGCACGGTACAGAAGGAAAAACAAACAACAATCTAGCTACAAATGCTTTGACCTACAATGGTGTTCTGCTTGCAAGATATACCAGTGCAATGGTGACACAAAGCTTGTGGGAAAGACTAAATGTGACTTGTGGTTCCTGTACTCTATACTTCGTGGGTGATCAAGAACTAGGGCCGAGGATCTGGCTTGCTTCCATGTATGTGGACCTATCTGCATTGCCCCCGTGGCATGCCTGGGTTGGCTACCCAGAGGCTATTTAAGCTGTGGGCTGGCTTTCTCCGGGGTCCGAGGATTGTTCAATGTTCCTGAATAAACTGCATTGAAAAAAAAAAAAAAAAAAAAAAGAACTAGGATTGGATAACCCAGGGACCAACCCAGGGACCAACGGTAAAATCCAAACTAAATACTAGTGTTTTAACAACAAAAAAGCAATGAAACAACTTCTAATGACATTAGGTTATACTCATAGACCAGAGCCTTCGTCCACTTTCATCAGAGACACTTCCTCATGTAGCAGAACAAATACAGACACCCGTAGCCAGACACTATGTAGAGAGTGAGAGACCTTGGAAGACTCAGCCCTAAACAGGACGTCATTAAATTCCTCCTCACAGTGATCAGAGAACCCTCAGGGAAGAGGAAGTAGAAAGTTTAAGAGCCAGAGGGGATGGAGGACACCTGGAAAACAAAGGTCTCTAAATCAACATTACCAAAGCTCATATGAACTCACAGAGGCTGAGTCAGCAAGCATAGAGCCTGGCCTGAAAAGGGTCCACACCAGTTCTTTTCCCTATATGTTAAGGTTTCAAGTTTAGTGTTTTTATGGGATTCCTGAGTGTGACAGCAAGTGGGTCTCTGTTTCCTATGCCTTTTCTTGAGCTCATTTTCTTCTGTTTTTTTTTTTTGTCTGTTTGTTTTGTTCAATTCTAATGAATTAGTTTTCATTTTATCATTATATTTTATTGTTATGCCCAGGTCTCATGGACCTCAAAGACCACCAAGGAGCCAATTCCAATGCAAAAGCAGTAGGATCTTTTTATAGCAAGCTCGAGCTCCAGCCCACACACTCACCAATGCAGTGGTTGAGAATAGAGCCCCAAGCTCAGTGGGAGGAGGGTTTATATTTAGGGTTATAGCAAAATAAATTGGGACATTCCAGCTAGGTAGTTTATGATTGATTGACATTTAGCAAATATTAGTTGCCAGCAAACATTAGTTGCCTCTGGGCAAACAATTGTTTTACTCATCCTTTTATAAAGAACACCTGGATAAATTCCAGGTATTCAGTGAGTAGCTGTTGCTAGGGGTGATGGTTAAATATTACTGTTTTATTTTTCAGGCTATTCCTTGTGTAGGGGACTCTATTGTCTTCTTTGTGGAATTGGCAACCTATGGCCTAGTTCCTGGGACTGGTGCCTTTTGGTGTTTGGAGGACTCAGGCCTGGTTGTCTCATTTCCCCCTTCCCATGGTCATGTGGAGGCCTAATCATGGGTCTTCCAGATAGGACCACCTGGTGTGCTCCAGATTTACCCCTCCATAATAAGATCTGAGTACCATTACTGTATCACACCCAAACATCCCTTCATGAAAGCCACCAAGTGATTTAAAATATAAGGCCCAAAGGTAAAAACACAAAATCAAAATGAATAGAGGTACCAGCAGGGTGTACATAAGGGTGTTAAGCCAAGGGGAACCATTAAACCATGATTCAAAACATCCTCTGGAATCCTCTTTCTCTATTCAGCATCTTTTCAGACTTTTTAAAAACTCTTGCTAAGGATTTTTTTAATCACTTCTGAGTGGTTTACATAAAAGCAACATTTTTCTTTAAGGGCGGCACACAGCCTGTCCTGCTGTTAAAACAACAGATCCAAGCCCCTTCTGTTTTTCAACACTACTTCTGCCAGGTAATCACTTTTTTTTTTTAAATGGGTGATTGAGTTCTCAAGGCATTGAATATCTCTATCAATATCTGCCTTTAAGCTGTTAAAATTCTGGCTTTGTACAGCCAGTGTTGCCATACCAGTTTCTACTCTAGTTAAGCCGGTCCCCAAGATAATAGCTAATGTCAGGGAACCCCTTTTGACTTAGCATTTCAGCCTGTTGAGTAGGATAAAGACTGACAATTTTTTCTTTTTCTCTAGCTTCTTCATGCTGACATTAGGACTAAGTTATTGGGGACCCAGAAAGGCTGAAGGACTAGCCAAAACCTGGACAATAAAGCACTTATTAAAACCATTAACTAGCAATCCAGTTGAAAAGACAAAGAGCCATCACATCAGCTGAACTGGTTTACTTCAGCTTTCAGTAAGTCCAGATCTCAGCTTGCAGTCCATAGCTGATCCCTGAATGGAGTATGTCAGCCAGGTGAACATCTGCTGAGACAAATCCAAACTAGTGACAGAAGTTAAAATTTGTCTAGTAATTAGGGAAAGAGAGGAATCTTAAGACCAAGGGAAAAACTCATCTGGGGTTTGTTTGAGCTATGACGTATCTGGGTCTTATGACTTTTTGATATCCTGAAACTCATATGAATTTTAGTTTACAAAAGGAAGTTATATTAGTATCACCATTGTATTGAGATCCGTATTTTATAAAAAGCAGGTACCAGGATTCTGCAAGATAGCAGGTGTAGACTTATGCCATTAAGACCTAGTGAAAGCTGTGGCTTTTGGGTCAGATATACCTATTAAACAGAGATGTTTTTAGCACAATAAGAAGCACCTTTAAGTCTATCTCCAGAAAACAACCAAAGGGAAATTAAAATCTTGAGTTTGTGACTGGATAATAAGCAGTCATTGCTCTATCAGCTTATCAGAACTCTATCAGCTTATCTGAACTTCTAAAATATTATAACAACGTAAGCACAACAATAGGGGAGAAATCTGAAATATCCACATTTTTAGTATGCCTTAAATTACTTTTAATATTATTACAACTTGCATTTACATATTTTAAAACATCTTAGATCCATAAACATTTACAACTTGCATTTACCAACCTTAAAAATGACTAGACCATCCAATCTTCCTTGCATTTACCAACTTTGAAACATCTTTTTAAAGTGTCAATTTTTTTAGAGCCTCATAACTTAAACTTTTATATTTTTAATCTTACATAAACTATCTTTTTTTCCAGTTATTCACCAAAAGAAACAGGCAGTTAACATAAAGCATGTGAGCAAGGCAAACCTGTTTGCCTTTCTAAATAAACAACCTAGTACCTAGTAGTTCTAACTAGCTGATGAATTGACCGAGTAACTAAAAGTGGATCTAACTGTCTGCTCTTTAGCTGCAAATCTACCGTTAGCTTAGCTTAGCCATCATTGTGATCAGAGATCTGAGAAGGATAAATTATAAGCTAAATGAATGTACCAATCTACATACCAATCAAAATGACAGAGATGAGTAGTCAGTCCATCATGTAGGCAGTTATCCCTGGCTCCTGTGGTTTCATGGTATCTTGAGCAGATATCAGGCCCAGAAGAAGAGAGACTGGTTCTGTGGAAAAGAAGAACATAAGAGAATAGCATCATTTTGCCTTCAACTATGTGAAACAATGATTCTCCAAGTTTCTACAGTTTTGACCACAGTTTAGGCTGGGCCTTAGTGATGGAACAGTTGGGGCAGTCTTGCCCAGTGATTAGCATACCACAATCCAGAGTTTAAGTCATCTATTCTTGTGCCCAAATCTTGCCAGAGATTTTAGGGATTTTGCCGGGATTTTGGGACTCTGTCATAATAAAACTTATGTACATTAGATGCCATATTCATCAGATCTCTGACAAGCTTGAGAACAAGCATCTGAATTAATTGTTGTCTGTCTTTAGTTATCTAATCTAAACTGCATCCTGTAAACACAGAACGTTATAATCTCTAATTTTGGCATATTCCTTAGATATGTGTTTTAGGACCATATCTATTTTAAGTAGATCTACATAGGCAAACTTTGTAGTTACCCATCCTAGGCTTAACCTGGAAAACATAAACAAGAGACTAGGTAAATCTCAATCTTGTAATCAAATGCAGTAATTAGCATAACTTTAAATATATTTATGAACTAAAATCAAAGCAAAACTTTTAATCATAGAGTTCATAGAGGGGCTGGCAAATCTTGCTGATCATACCATGTTGCATTATTAAGACTGAAGAGCAAAATGCTTGAAGGACCAAAGTTGCACTTAGCACTGAACATATCTGGTATCCCTCAACAAAGATGGCAGTAAAACCATAGCTCCATCCGCTTCATCCCTGAGCCAACATGGTGGCCAACCACATGTTCTTACAGGCAGTGGTGGGCAATTTAAAACATAGGTACTGCTGGTGGTGTTGTCAACTCCCATGGTATAGCATTGTGAAACATTTACAGTTTTCAGTAACCAAGTTCTAACATTGTAATCAAATAAGTTTTAGAACCAACTGCATAACAGAACAGTATAGAACAATTTAAAAACTGTACTTGAACTATTCTGGCCATATGAAAACTATCAGACACAAGTGAAACAGCATTAATCCATTTATTCAGGAACTCTCATTAAGGCACACACTTCACCTCTGAATAGACCTTCACAAATCAGGGTGGAATCACACAGAATGCCTAAAAAATACAACCCTGAATTATATTATATTATATTATATTATATTATATTATATTATATTATATCTATTTAATATATATAATTATGGATGATATATGCTACACATATATCATCCAAAAAGACATTATTATAAAATACCTAATAAACTTTAAAATGTTTCATAGCCTTAAGCACATTTTTAATTTTAAAATTCAAAACCAAATTTTAATAATGTAAACAATTTAGTCTCTAAAATCAATACTAATTTAAGATGAGACTGGCCTTCTTAGTATAAAAGGATATAGGATGATAAACAGAATTCATTTCAACAAAGAGGTTCTATTATTTTTGTCTTATGCCATACCACGTTGCAATTTCAAGATGGCAGAGTCACATCCATGGTAGGCCACATGGTTGCTATTTAAAGCTATCTTTGTCTCTGTAGATGTTACAAACACATATGTACACATATATATGTTCTAAACAAAAATTTGAATTTAAACTTTAAACATTTCCAATAACTGTTAATCAGTAACAAAGACATACAGAGTATATTAACCATTTAAGATCAGTCAGAAATAAACATGTAATGGTCATACATACATTTAAAATAGACAGACAAAACATTTCTTACTCCATCCAGCTGTAATTCAGTGCATTGTTAACAGTTGAATCTACAAAGGAGTTTGGGACTTGCTGGTAGTGTTTCTGGGGAGCTGCATGATGCAATCACCCCCTGGCATGCCTCCTCACCTCTGTCCACTCATGCTGACCTCAGGAAGAGTAGTGGACACCATCATAGTGGAAGTTTACCATTGCCATTTCCCTTCCCAGAAGGCAGGGCTGCATGACACCATCCCTCTCCAGCCATTCTCCCCAACAGGGCCATCCCTTCCATCCAGGTGAAAATGATTCCATCAGCCTAGGCAAGCTTGATGCCTAACCCACTCTTGGCTGATTTCCACTTGTCCTGCCCCAAGGCATGCTCCCACAGGCAACCAGAAGGTCTCAGCTTGTAGCCCTGGGAACATGGGACAGGCAAAGTCATCATAGTGCATAGCTGTTTGGTCACCAGCCTACTGAGACCAAACACACACACACACACACACACACACACACACACACACACAGAGAGAGAGGGGGGGGGGAGAGAACGTACAGGTATAACACACCCAAAGAGAAAGGAAGAAGAAGAAAAACAGAAACTCAGAACAGCACCTCTACCAGACCAGAGGCCAGAGCAGTGGCAGAGCTCTGCCAGATCAGAGACTCCCAGAAATGGGCAAGAATTAAATCTTGGGAGTTAGAAGCAGTTCATCCCATGTTCCAGTAACAAAACAAAACAAAACAAAACAAAACAAAACAAAACAAAACAAAAAACAACCAACCAAAAGCAGGCATTAACAGACAATAAGGTCAACCAGAAAGACACACACAGAGCCAGATCCTGGTGTTCACATGGCAGAAAAACATACACAGATAAACTTTAAAATGTTTCATAGCCTTAAACACATTTTTAATTTTAAAAGTCAAAACCAAATTTTACCTTGTAAACAATTTAGTCTCTAAAATCAATACTAATTTAAAATGAGACTTTCCTTCTTAGGCTAAAAGGAGATAGGATTATAAACAGAATTCATCATGACTAAAATACAACAACAGATCCCACCACTCCTGCAGCAGGAAAGCTGTGCTGTGGGAAACACCTGCCTTGTCTTTATTCAGAGATCAAGAGGTCACAGAAAACTGAGTGCTCCAGCACCCTTTACAGAAATTCAACACACACACAAAGCCAGACAACAGATCCCACCACTCCTGCAGAGGAAAAGCTGAAAGTAGAACAGCAGCAAAGCCACACTGTGGAAACCACCTACCTTGTCCTCATCCATAAATGCAGAGATCACTGGGTGCTCTTTAAAAAAATTCAGGGGCATTTTTGTTCCCTTTGAAGGGGTCTGGAAAGTCTTCCAGGACCCCTTTGTCACAGTTGTCCAGAGAGTTCACCCTAACAGTTTCCGACCACACAGATTACAGATTTAGCCTTGAAGCCCGAAATAGAAACACTGAGACAGACACAGACAAACAGACACAAACAAAATGCTTACTGGCTGGACCTTGACCCTTTGGTTCAGGAGTCCTGGTGTGTGTGTGTGTGTGTGTATGTGTGTGTGTGTGTGTGTGTGTGTGTGTGTATGTGTGTGTGTGTATCTTGGGGATCCCGGACAAGCCCCCAGATGTTATGCCCAAGTCTTGTGGACCCCAAAGACCACCAAGGAGCCAATTCCAATGCAAAAACAGTAAGGTCTTTTTATAGCAAGCTCAAGCTCCAGCCTACACACTCACCAATGCAGTGGTTGAGAGTAGAGCCCCAAGCTCAGGAAGAGGAGGGTTTATATTTAGGGTTACAGCAAGGTAAACTGGGACATTCCAGCTAGGCAGTTTTATGATTGATTGACATTTAGCAAATATCGGTTGCCAGGAGGAAGTTGTTTGCCTGGAGGGCCAAGCCAAAGCATAATTATTTTACTCATCTTATTGTAAAGAACACCTGGGTAAATTCCAGGTATTCGTTGAGTAGCTGTTGCTAGGGGTGATGGTTAAATATTACTGTTTTTTTTTTTTTCAGGCTATTCCTTGTGTAGGGGACTCTATCGTCTTCTTTGTGGAATTGGCAACCTATGGCCTAGTTCCTGGGACTGGTGGCTTTTGGAGTGTATGTGTGGGGTCAGGCCTGTTTATTATTATTATTATTATCCATTATAAGCTTGTTTGTTTGCTAATGAGAGACAGAAAAGGATACAGGAGGTGAGGAGGAACTGGGAGGAGTGGAGGGAGGGAAAACTGTAATCAATATACATTATACGGGAAAAAAAATTTTAATAAAGGGGAAAAAGCAGATTGACTTTTATCAACCTGAGACCCTTGCTATACTGTATTGTCTAAAAGATCTTTGGAAAGTAACTCAACATTGAAAAGTCTGTTTCCTGATACGGGTATTATTTGTTCCTACCTCGTTCAACTGTGACAATTATGTAAGTAAATGCTTACAAAAGGTTTGCTATTATGAAAATAGTTATCATATGTCTATTCAGTTCTAAAATATAATGACTACTATGCATTAGAAATGCACTCAAATGATTGTACAAATTGGTTTATGTGCTTTTTTTAGTAAATTTTATTATAGCTTGTATTTTGGCCACGAAGTTTATTGCTGAACATATGATAGAAAATCATATTCAACACTATAAACAGCTTTTTCTTAATGAGATCATATCAATAAATGTTATAGAATCACTAAAATGTAGCTATATCTTGACTGTATACTACATTACTGCCTGTGCTAAAAGCATTGCATGCATGATCTTATAGCTTTGTCATTTTAGGAATAGGGTGATATTTGACTGCTCTGAACAAAAAGTAGAAGCTGAACTTTTGAATAATTAAATTCAGCTAAAGATTATAAGACAATCACATAATCTAGGATTCAGTACCAGATCTCAAAAGTCCATAATTTTGTCATTAACAGTCTGTAAATTATGAATGTGTGTATTTAAGAGAGTCTGGGAAAGACTAAACATGAATTATTCTATTTAGAAAATAGAAGTTTCTTTCTCAAGGTATCAAAAACTGAGGTATCTATCACCAAGACTCTTAATACTCTTGGTAGTAGAAATCAGGAAAATATGAAAAATAATTATAACTTCCTTTACCATAAGTCAAAAATCTTTTGTTTTGTTTTGCTTTCAGAAAACCATAAAATGGCAGTAGTAACTTGTCCTGGCTAGTCTTATGTCAGCTTGGCACAAGTTAGAGTTATCTGAAAGGAGGGAACCTGAACTGAGAAATGCCTCCATGAGATCAGGCTGCAGGGCATTTTCTTAATTAGTGTTTCAGGGGGAGGGCCCAGCCTGTCCTTAGTGGTGCCATCTCTGAACTGGTGGTCTTGGGTTTTACAAGAAATCTGGCTGAGCAATGTATGAGGAAATCAACGGGATCTGATGAAAGAGGACTGCACCAATAATTTTTTTTTTATCAAAGTATCAGATTTGTTTTTTTTCTCCTGCAAGTATCAGAATATTTTGAAAACTGTTGTTGATTTTGCCTTGAATCCTATTCCTTCGCGAGACCCTTAATTGTAACTGCTCTGGGAAGATGGCTGAAAGGTTTTACTGTTGAAATTGTGCAGAGCTGGTAAAAACTCAAAAAGTCGCTTTTCCAAGTGCCTGACGTTTCTCTTCCGTGGGCCAGTGGTGCCCTCTAGTGATCGTACTGAGAAACCGCAATTTGTATGTAGTCAGAACCTTGAACCCAATACTTTTCTGAAAGTGTCCCAACATTGCTCTCTTTGGCTGCACATCATGTCATCCCAGATGGGGAATAAAAGCTATGAACTATTAAGTCAAACAGTGTATGTTAATTCATCCAAGCTCCACTGCCAATAATGTCGTTCTATAGAGAGCTGGCAAGAACAAGAGAAAGCCTATCAAACTGTATTGTGAGAGTGTGAATGTGTGTGTGTATGTGTGGTGTGTGTGTGTGTGATTTAAATATGTACATGTGTGTCATATGCCTTATCCTCCATCTTTTACAGAAAGCAAGAAGGAGGACTTCAGGTGTTATAAAGGACATTGCCCATAATACATGAAATAATAATTTTGAAGGCCACTAAGATTATTTTTTCTTTGAAACAACCAATGTACTATGTATTGAACACATGAAATATAAGTGTATATATAATTCAGTTAAACATACACCTGAAATATGTATATTATTTCTAGTTGTCTATCACCTGATGAGTGAGTAATGAAAATGTGGTACCTATATACAGTGGAATTTTATTCAGCTATAAAGAAAAATATAGTTTTCAGGTAAATGGGTGGAACTGGAAATAATCATTTTGAATGAGGTAACAGTCCCCAAAAGACGAACTTTCTAGGTTTTCTCTCAAACGTGGATCTCAACACCAAGTCCTTAGATTTATGCTTATTTTGGCATAACTTTAGATCCTATGAAACTAGAAAGGGACCATGGGTGAGGAAGGGAAAGAAAGGCTTTGGGTGGTGTAGAACATAGATGATATAAGGAGGAAAATGGGAATAATGGTGGACTGATTAGCATTTTTTTCCCTAAATTTTACACAAGCCAGCGTCATCAGGGAAAAAGAAACCTCAATTGAGAAAAAAAAAAATGCCTCTATCAGATTGGCCTGTAAGCAAGTATGTGTGGATTTTCTTAATTAATGATTGATGCAAGAGGGCTCATCCCACAGTGAGTAATGCCACCCCTTGGCAGGTAATCCTGCATTGAATAAGAAAACAAAACTGAAAAAAGCATAAGAAGTAAACCAGTAAGCAGTGTTCCTTTATGGTCTCCTACTATGATTCCCGCCTTGGCTTTCCTCAGTGGAGTATAACATGTAAGCTGAAATAAACAATTTCCTCCTCATATTTCTTTTGATCATAAGGTTTTGTCCTAGCAATAGAAAGCAAACTAAGATAAATGGGGAAAGAGATTTAAGAGGGGAGAGGGATGTGAGAATGTAAAGAAGGGGGGTAAGAGGAAGGTTTTTTTAAAATTTATGTAGGAATCAACTGTTACACACACACACTCACTCACTCATATAAAAGAGTTTGACTGGTGTTTCCCTACACAAGGGATATATTCCTCCCCGAAGACATGACATTGCTGGGGATACAAGTAATTGTAATATACAACAATTGTTTTTTTTTTTTTTTTTCCTAAATAGAAAGCCTACTGAAGGCTTGAGATAACTCCCGCATCATCTCAATCATTTGAACACTTGATTCCCAGTTGTTGGTCCTGTTTGGGAAGATTTTGGTGGTGTTGCTGTGCTGGAGCAAGTATGCCACTGAAGGTTGGGCTTTAAGATTAAAAAGTTCCTGTCAGGGAAGGGGAAATGGGGAAGGAGAGTGGAAGGGTGGGATTGAAAGGAGAGGAGAGGGCTGTGATCAGGTTGTAAAGTGATTAAATTAATCAATTAATTAATTTAAAAAGATCCTGTCATTTCCAGTTGCTCCTCTCTGATTCATGCTTGTAGTTCAAGATGTGAGTTCTCACCTTCCTGCTCAATGCCTGCCACTTGTTACCATGCCTCTTTTCTGCCACTGTGAACTCTTTCCTCTTTGGACCTGTAAGAAAAATAAACTCTTCCTTCTCTAAGTAGCCTCAGGAATGGCACTTTATCACAACAATTGAAAAGTAGCTAACAAACCCTCCAATACTCAGAGACAATCTCAGGAGAGTGGTGGAATGGTTATAAGAGCAAGTGGTCAGGGAGCACAGGAGAAAAAAAAATGTCTTCTGAACATATGTTGCACAATACAGATTTCCTTCGGAGATTCTACACACATGCTACTACTAATAGCAGAAAGGGAGCTCGCGACACACCAAAGTGATGATTGCACCAAGGTTCAATTTGGTGAATGAGTGAGGTTTTTGTTGGAGTTACTAACAAGAGTGAGGGATTACTTTAAAAGAGCAGGGTTAATGCAAAAGCAGCTGCATCATCAGAAAGTCTATCCCAACAAGAGTGATGACTCCTGAAAGCCTGTAACCTTAGACCTCTCTACACATCTTGCAGGTAGCTAGCTCCATAAATAAACATACCACGTAGCAGTCTGTCCCCCTCCCTTGGCTCTTAAAAATATTTCTGACCCCTTCTTTCACAAAATTCCCTGAGCCATGAAGTGGATGATTCAAATGTCTATATATGGCTAAGAATTAGGCCACTGTGTCACAGCAGCAGTCACTCGTTCTCACTTCACTTGTGGTTATGAATCTTATTAAATACAAAGCACCAGAAAGGAAAAAAATCTTTTTATATGATGAGTTGAGGCTCACAACAACAGTGATCTATGGGTGCAAATATTTAGATGGCAATTTGACAAGTACATCATATCCATTTAATAAACAATAGCAGTGGCTTCTCTTTTGGGGCCTATGACCTCCTCAAACACAAGTTTTTAAGTTCCAGTACCAGATGTGAATTTCTTCCTGTGGAGTGGACCTTATGCCCAATCATAAAGCCCGTTGTATCTATAACCACTGTTACTACTAGCTGGTACATGACACTTTCTACCTCTATCGTGAAGCATGCAGGATCCACAGCTCAGTGGAAATTTTGATGTTTTTCTTCCCCAATAATTTCTGGTACCAAGGGATTTAACTCTCAGGGAGAGGATTGATCCATCTAGTCCTTGCTTTATTTCCCCAAGTCCAACAACCAAACTGTACAAATTCTTCTGCAATAGGAACCTACCATTTTGTTCTGTAATGAAACCAACAATGGTGGAAATACGCTTTATGTTTTGTAGGTCCTCCTTGACCAGTAACCACTACTGAGGTAAATAATTCCCAGTACTGGAAGTTTCAATCAATAACATTACGGCTTTGGGGAGCATCTGTTTCTCCTCTTACACTGTAAAATTTACAAAATGCTCCTGTTTACCCTGTAGGAGCAGATTTTTTACTTGTTCAGGCTAAATTACATACCTTTCTGATGGTGTTCTAATCTGTAAAACACTCAAAGCTTAGCATTATATCATCTACAAACCTTTTCAGAAGATGGTCAGGATAGGGCAACATCCTGAACCACCATCCTATAACAAGTATAGGGATTACAAAATTAACATTGGTGCGATAATCTAAAAGTCCATTGTCTTCTGTTCTGAGTGTCAGGTAATCCCAGAATTTCTCAGCTAAGGAGATACTAAAGACAAACATAAACAAGGTCTAACACAGAATAGAAAGGTTCCATTAATTTTTACTAATTGTTTTCTTAAACAGTCAATGATGAGTACTGCAAGAAAGGCACCGACTCAGTTAGTTCTCACCAACTCTCTGTCTGTCATTCTGTGCAATTCCACTTCCATATCCTGGAGCTCATCCAGAGAACCTTCCTGCACTTCTCCATCTCTGATATACTCTGTGGGCCTGACTCAAGCTGCTATGCCCTCCCCCACCCAGGGCTAAGGGGAAATGTTGCCCCACCTTCCTTGCTGTAACTGCTGGCTGCCCAGGTCCAAGAGGCTTTGCGTTGGCACTGTGGCTATAGCCATAGCTGTTGCAACTATATTCACACTTGGCTGCTGGGAAGGTCCCGGTTGAGCAAATCACCTTCACCTTTACCATATATTTGTGCTGGAGGAAATTAGACCTGATTATTTGAGGGTAGAGGGAGAATAATTACCGACTCTTGAGACAGCTTGTCTTTACCTGTATTGTTTAATCAAGGATGTCTTATATAAACTGATTCTTGGGCTTAAAGCCTTCCAGAAACTCCTTAGCATACAGCTGGGCTTTCTGCCAATACTTTTTTCTTCGGAACTATGGCTTGATGCAAATCTTGTTATATTTTTCTTTCAGTAACCCAGACAAAACTCTTCCTCAGCTTTACTTTTTTCTTATCCCTTCTTGGTTTCTTTTTTTACTTTTAGATATTTTTTCAGTGTGAAAATATATTTTTTCATTTTTAATTTTATTTTTTTCACAATTTATTCATTATATATCTCAACTGAAGTCCCCTCCCTCAACTCCCCCTGTTTCATCTTTCCTCCCCCACCCCCCCCATCCAATTCCCTTAGTCCCTTAGTCTTAGGGAGAGTTCTCCACCACTGCCATCTGCCCATCGCTTAAGTCTCATCATGACTGCCTTGATCCTCTTCCTCCATGGCCTGACAAGGCTGCATCATCAGGAGCCAGTGATCAAAGAGCAGGCAACTGAACTCATGATAGAGGTACTCCTGGGCATATACCCTAAAGATGCCCCATCATTCAATAAGGACATTTGGTCAGCTATGTTCATAGCAGCTTTATTTGTAATAGCCAGAATCTGAAAACAACTTAGATGTCCCTTAAAGGAGGAATGGATACAGAAATTGCGGTACATCTACACAATGGAATACTACTCAGCTATTAAAAGCAAAGAAATCATGAAATTTTCAGGCAAATGAATAGAACTAGAAGAGAGCATCCTGAGTGAGGTAACCCAGAAACAGAAAGACAGGTATGGTACACATTTACTTATAAGTGGATATTAACTATATAACACACGATAGCCATCTACAGACCTAAAGAAGTTAAACACTAAGGAGGACCCTAGGAGGAATGCTTAAATCTCATTAAGAATAGTAAACAGGATAGACACCAGACATTCTTTACATGCTTCCCTTTAGACGGTGGGTCTCTTTAGATCCACCAACACCTTTCCTTCCTTATTAAGAGCTCTCCCCACCAAAGGTCTCAGCAGTCACTAAAGCTCCATTTCTGTCTCCAGGTCCTTTTTGAATCCAGTTCTCCCCTAAAGCTATGGTGAACACTGCTCTCTGTCCTAGTGAGCTTGGCCTCATATCTGGCTTTCCTTTTACCTAGTTCCCTCTGTAGTACCTTTCCTGCCTCTGTGTTCCTCCAGCTGCTGCTATCTCTAGGGCCTCCAGATGGAGATAGCCAAGTAAGTGCTCCTGACAGCTCTGATAAGCTAGTCCATGATGGACTAATTTTCCTCATATTGCCTCAAGTTATTTAGTCTTTGCTTTAAGGAGAGATGGGTAGTTATAGTTCTCAGGGGTTTTATTTTTTCTGCCTCCACAGCAGTTAGATTGATCACATCTGATCCCATTTTTCAGAGCCTCACTAAGCAAGCTTTGATAGGATCTTTCAAGTGCTTAAAAGTTTTCTGGAGGGGATATAGCTCAGAAGTTAAGGGCACTGGCTGTTCTTCCAGAGGACTCAAACTGGATTCTCAGCACCTACATAGAAGCTCACAACCATCTGTAATTCCAGTTGCAAAAATTCCAACACCCTCCTCTGGCTGCTGTGGGCACTGCACATACATGGAACACAGACAAACATGCAGACAAAACATCCATACACATAAAAAATGAAAATAAACAAAACTGATTCTGTCATCAGTTAAAGTGCTGAGCATTCATTCCCAGGTCACCACAGTTTCTTCCATTGGTAAGGCTTCCATCTGCATGTTGGATCACAGATCTGTTCTGTCCCCTCCCCTCCCCTCCCCTCCCCTCCCCTCCCCTCCCCTCCCCTCCCCTCCCCTCCCCTCCCCTCCCCTCCCCTCCCCTCCCCTCTTCTCTTCTCTTCTCTTCTCTTCTCTTCTCTTCTCTTCTCCTCTCTCATAGCACAAAGGTATATTATTAAGATACACCACATGGCTGTTTGAAATTTTCTCTGAGAATTCTTGAGGCTGTTCTGACTCAGTTGCATGCCTTGTAAGTCATAACCAGAACCATGCAATAACTTCTTTGAAACTTGTCTTTGCTTCTGTTCTGTCCCTGTTTGAGTGTCTCATGTTATGTAACAGGCATTCCCTGGGTGAGAGACAATACACACACACACATGTCTACACACCCTAGAAAAGGAGCCTGCACCTGACCAAAATAATGATTGCACCAATGTCCAATTTGTTAAACCAATGAGTTTTTATTCCTGTTACTAACACAAGTATAGGTGATGGATTAAAAGCAGCTACATTACCAGAAACTCACCTCAACAAGAGTGAAAACTCCCAAAAGTACAACCCTGAAGCTCTCTCCATAGCTTTCAGGCAACTCCAAAGTCCATCATCTTTCTTCCTTTGTGGAGTTTGGCTGCTCAGAGTCTCCCCATTCCCTTCACCATCAAACTATTTTTCTTCTTATTTCCTGATGGTTAGGAGCTCTCAGGAATACTCCAGGTACTTGTTTTCCATCCCGCCACCCTACCTGACACAAGACCCTGTGTTTACCTCCTGTTTATCACCTGAGACTACTGAGTTGTTCCTTTCTTCCTTGGGCAAATGTCTCCATTAGAATAGAATGTCACTATTGGGGGGCCATGCCATACAGCAATTTGGCAACTCACAGCAGCTGTGTTTGCCTGCATAAGAGCTGCACAGAATCAAGCTAGTCAACATTCTAACATTAATGGGAGAAGAGCTTAGGGGCCTTCACTTTCTGAGGTGCTATTTTCAAGTTAGTGGCTTCCATGCCATAGAGAGGCAGTTTTTAGGGGTGTGATTCACGGTAGGTTGATCCCATTTCCGTGCATAGCCCCATGCTTAGGAGTATATATGATTAGCACAAATTGTACTAAGTAGAATATTTTTTTAAGGAAGAGAACATGAAGTGAGCAGCAGAAATAGATAGGAGGTTAATATGATCAAGTACATTGTACGGAATTCTCAAGAAGCAATATAACATGTCTATTCTTAAGATATTGTGCTGATTCATGGCTGCAGCAATCCATGATGATAATCCTGTGGCTAGTCCTGCATCCACTCTGGTAGAATTTACTGTGACAATGGCCACTCTCAGCTGCTCCATCGTAGTATCGAATTCTCCAGTCCAATTACCTAAAATATAGCTCGACAATTGTTTAGACAGATTTGCAGCACAGGAAAAACTCTCATGTTATATGCTAGTGACTCAAAGTCCAGCATATTTTCATTGACAGTCAAGTTGAGCGATTTGCCATAGGGTATCAATTTGCTCCTGCACGAGGTCAATCCTCTGATTGAACACCATCAAGCTTCCTTTTAGTTGAGCATTAATTCCTTTTTGTACAACTAAGGCATGAGCTACATTGGCTAAATGATTATTCAGGGTCTGAGCAGTCTGCCCAGTATGACTCATGGCTAATGCCCCGGTGGTAGCTCCAACAGCCGCCTATGAGATGGTAGTAACAATGGTGGCTGTAGTTCCTAGCCACAGGATTATCATCATGGATTGCTGCAGCCATGAATCATCTGAAGGAATGGGCGGGCATGGGAGCGGAAGCAGGCCTTCTGGTGTTGGTCTCCTTGGTTTGCCTGTGGTATATATGCAAGATTAGAGTCTCACAACAGTGTGATGCAGCCATGACCATTCAGGCCTTTACAGCCATTGAAGCAGGACAGTCTCCCCAAGCATGGTTGGCTACCATAAAAAGCTAAAATGTTACTCTCAGGATGCGAGGCTAAGCACTGCACTCAGGGTCAGCCACTTTCGACCCAGAGAAGAACATGTCTGATTGCATGGGGGTTGATGCCCCACGTCCCGCCTCTGAGAAAAAGGTATGGGACGGGTCTGATGCTCTTTGGGTGGATGACACCTAAATGAACATCTGTACAAAGTCCCAATTTATTTCTAATATCAGAGATCAGACCTCTACTCTTGCCTGATGCGTCTAAAACAAAAAGGGGGAACTGTAGAGAGCTGCGGAATGCTATGCCTTAAAGATGGAGCTGGTTTCCGCCTTCCACCTTCCCGATGGTGAGTGCTCTCTGCTGTCACGAACAATTCCACATTTGGCTAAGGCTGAGGATCTGGCTTGCTTCCATGTATGTGGACCTATCTGCATTGCCCACGTGGCACGCCTGGGTTGGCTACCCAGAGGCTATTTAAGCTGTGGGCTGGCTTTCCCCAGGGTCCGAGGATTGTTCAAGGTTCCTGAATAAACTGCATTGAAAAAAATAATAATAATAATTAAAAATAAAAAACAAATATCAGAAAAAAAAAGAAGGGGGACGGAGGGTGGGACTGGGAGTTGAGAAGGGAGGGGCTTATGGGGGCATACATAGTGAATAAAGTGTAATTAATAAAATAAAGTTTAAAAAAAAGTACAAAAAAAAGATATTGTGCAACTGTAGTAGACTACTGGACTATACTTATGACACAAAGGTTTTTGTAAGAATAGTTTTAAGCACTAAGACTATTTTGGGTAAACTTGTCTTTGGTCTCTTAGACAAGCCATAAACTCCTAGAGTAAACAGGTCTCCAGACAAACCACAGACTCCTAGAGTAATCTGGTCTCTGGACCAGCCTTAAACTCTTAAAGTGAACTGGTCTCTGTACCAGCAATAAATTCCTATACCATATGTCCCTGACCTAAAGGTTAATAGAACTTCTTGACCACTTTACTGCTGTTGGTTCAGTTCAGTAAACAACACTTGCTTGCTGCAGATGTCCAGAGCTGCCTTTCTGTATATATCACAATTGTAGTTTTTGCCTTTAAATACAAATCTCATTAGGACTGCCTGGGTCCTCTTCCACTGTGGCCTGGCCACCAGGGGGAAGTGATCAAAGAGCAGGCAACACAGTCCCTGTCCTATGTCTGAGACAGCCCCTGTTCCCCTTTAATAGGGAATCCATGGAGACTGAATATGGTAGGAAGGCTCTCCCTTTATGTGGAAAAGGAGAGGGGGTAGGGAGGAAAAGGGAGAAAGAGGGAGGGAGGGTGTGACCAGGAGGAGATGAGGGAGAGGGCTATGATCAGGATATAAAGTGAATTAACTAAAAATTCTAAATTTAAAAAAATAATGAAAGACAAAATAAAACAAAAGTCCAGAACCTTTACTCTGATAGGAGAAAAATCAGAAAATGGGCAACTCCCTAGCACAGGAAAGGACCTGCTAAAAAGAATACTGATGCTTTGGACAGGGAGGTTTATGGGAGAAGGGAAATATAAAAAGTCTGGGAGAACACAGGAGCCATACAAGGAGACCAACAAAGCCTGAAAATGCTGGGCCCAGGAGGGATTGCAGAGACGGATGCATTAACCAAAGACAATGCATAGAGAGGACATAGACCCACTGCTCAGATGTAGCCCATAGACAGCTCAGTCTCCATGTGGGTTCCCTAGTAAAGGGAGAAGAGACAGTCTCTGACATGAACTTGGTTGCCTGCTCCTTGACCACTTCCCCCTGGTGGGGTGACCTAGCCAGCCCACAGAGGAAGAGGTTCCAGGCAGTCCTGCTGGGACCTGATAGGCTAGGGTCAGAAAGTAGGAGACGAGGGTGTCCCCTCTCAGTGGACTAGGGGAAAGGGGTAGGGGAGAAAGAGCAAGGGAAGGTGGGACTGGGAAGGGAAGAGGAAGGAGGCTTAAATTGGGATATAAAGTGAATAAATTATAAACAACTGTTAAAAACTTCAGAAAAAAAAACCCTGAACATACTGCAAGTTGAGGCTATTTTCCATATTTTGTCTGGGACAACTTGGCCTGTGGTAAATAAAGACTTCATATGACTTATGCAGGTATGTTGGAAATCTTTCTCTTCAGGTGCCCCATAACATAACATTAAGATGGAGACAGGAAGATTTCAAGAGCTTGCTGGGTTCAAGTCTAGCTTCAGGTTTTGCAAGGGATTGTGTTTCAAAGAAATAAGGCTGAGAACAATGAATTAGGACAGCCAATACCTTCCCCTGGCCTTCTGTATGTATAGGCATATGCTGCCCTGCCATGTGCATACACCACACACACATACATACACCACACTCACAGACATATATATTTTCTCTCTCACACATAAACACACGTAATCACTCACACAACAAGCACCACACTCACATACTTCCTCTAACTCACACACACATACATATGCACACACAATCACACACACATGCACTAAAAATATTTATCCAAAATGAATTTGTTAAACTATGGTTGGTTGATTTGTGTGTAGTCATTATATATCTTTAGTAAAAGTTGGTTTTGGAATTGTACAATGTCATTAGTCATCAGGGAAATGTAAATGAAAATGACTTTGATATTCTATCATACACCCATCAGAACAGCAAAAATAAAAAACTCAAGTGACAGCACATGCTGGTGAGGATGTGGAGAAAGGGGAACCCTCCTCCATTCTTTCTGGGAATACAAATACGTACAACCACTTTGGAAATCAATCTGGTGCTTTTTCAGAAAATTGGGGATAGCTCTACCTCAAGACCCAGCTATACCACTCTTGGGCATATACCCAAAATATGTTCAAGTACAAAACAAGGACACTTGTTCAACTATGTTCACAGCAGCTTTATTCCTAATAGCCAGAAGCTGGAAACAATCTAGATGTTCTTCAATGGAGGGATGGATACAGAAATTGTGGCACTTTTACATAATGGAATACTACTAAGCTATTAAAAACAAAGAAATCATGAAATTTTCAGGCAAATGGGTGGAACTAGAAAAGATCATCTTGAGTGAGTAAACCCAGACCCAGAAAGACAAGCGTGATATGTATTCACTTATAAGTGGATTTTAGCCATATAGTATACAATACATATACAACAATGAACATACCCTAAGAAGACAAGTAACAAAGAGGATCCAAGGGAAGATGCTTAAATTCACTCAGATGGGGAAATAGAATAGACAGAGGTAATGGCTGAAGAGAGGGAACCAGGTAGGAGAGGAAACACAGAGAGATATGAGGGTAGAGATCAGACCTGGGGAGAGTGGTGGCAGAAGTACAAAAAATCTGTAGCGAAAAGAGAAGCTGTGGGCAAGGGCATCTCTCTGACAAGTTTGAGACCTAAATAAATAAGAGTAGGCTCCTGGGGGGTATATGAGAAGAACTCTAGTAAAGACTTCTAGAAGCAGGAGCCATAGAGATGGAGAAGAAAACCCTTTAACTAGACAAGTCTCTCAGTAGAGGGAGGAGAACACCAACTCAGCCACAGAATCTTGTCAAAATTCACCCTGCCTACAAGATTTGCAGTGATAAAGATAAAACAAGGATGAAGGAAATGTCCAACCAATGCCTGGCCCAACTCAAGACCCATCCCATAAGAGAGAACCAACACTTGACACTATTAACGGTACTCTGCTATGCTTGCAGACACAGTCAAGCAGAGCTGTCCTCTGAGAGGCTCCACCCAGCAGCTCCTTGAAACATTTGCTGAGACTAACAATCAAACACTAGGAAAGGCATAGCAAGCCTTTGGAAAAGTGGAGGGAAGGAGAAAAGGACCTTGAGGTTATAGGAGCTTCACAAGAAGACCAACAGAGCCAACTAACCAGGGCCAAGATGGGCCTGCTGAAACTAAAACACCAACCAAGGACCTTGCATGGACTGGATCCAGGCTTTCTATAAAGATGCAGATGATGGGCAGCTCAGGTTTCATGTCACATAAGGAGAGCAGGGGTTCTCTCTGACATGGACTCTCTTGCCAGTTTTTCAGTTACTTCCCCCTGGAGGGACTGCCTTGCCAGGCCACAGGGAAAGAGGACACACTCAGCTCTGATAGGACTTGATGAGCTGGGGTGGATAAGAAGCGGGGGGGGGGGGCTTCATTGTGTAAATGTACCACAGTTTTTTATCCATTGTTTGGTTGATGAACATCTAGGTTGTTTCCAGCTTCTGGCTATTACGAATTAAGCTGTTAGGAACATGGTTGAACAAATGTCCTTGTTGTATAGTAGAACATCTTTAAGGTGTACTGAGAGTGGAAGGAAGGACATATGACAGAGATGTAAAGTGAATTAATTAATAAAAAGAAGGGGAGCTCCCTTTGCTAAGGAATAGAGGAGGGGTATGGGGGAGAGGGAGGAAGGGTGGGACTGGGAGGTGAGGAGGGATGGGGCTAAGACCAGGATATAAATGTAATTAATTAATTGACAAAAAGTTGGTTTCAGATGAAATTTTGTGAATACTGATTTTGATACCTAACAAGGTTGAATTGGTAACAATTTTAGAAATTAAAAAAATAGACATCTTTATTGTACTGATGTCTTTTGCACTCTTAAATAGTCAGTATTTCTATTTTCTTATAAATTTCTGTAGAGGAATATCAAGTGACAGAGAAACACTTAAAGAAATGCTCAACCTCATTAGCCATTAGGGAAATACAAATCAAAACGACCCTGAGATTTCACCTTACACCTATCAGAATGGCCAAGATGAAAAACTCATGTGACAACACATGCTGGAGAGGTTGTGGAGAAACGGGAACCCTCCTCCACTGCTGGTGAGAATGTAAACTTTTACAACCACTCTGGAAATCAATCTGGCGCTTTCTCAGACAGCTAGGAATAGTGCTTCCTCAAGATCCAGCCATACCACTCCTAGGCATATATCCGAAAGAGGCTCAAGTACACAATAAGGACATTTGCTCAACCATGTTTGTAGCAGCTTTATTTGTAATAGCCAGAAGCTGGAAACAGCCCAGATGCCCCTCAACTGAAGAATGGATGCAGAAATTGTGGTGCATCTACACAATGGAGTATTACTCTGCAATGAAAAATAAAGAAATCATGAAATTTGCAGGTAAAAGGTGGGACCTGGAAAGGATCATCCTGAGTGAGTTGTCCCAGAAGCAGAAAGACATACAGAGTATATACTCACTCATATAGACATATAACATAGGATAAACCTACTAAAATCTGTACATCTAAAGAAACTAATCAAGAGAAAGGACCCTGACTAAAACGCTCAATCCCCATCCCGAAAGGCAAAGAGGATGGACATCAGAAGAAGAAGAAAACAGGAAACAACCTAGGAATCTGCCACAGAGGGCCTCTGAAAGACTGCCCTGCAGACTATCAAAGCAGATGCTGAAACTTATGGCCAACTGTTGGGCAGAGTGCATAGAATCTTATGTAAGAAGCGGGAAATAGTAAGATCTGGAGAGGACGGGAACCCCACAAGGAGAGCAACAGAACCAGAAAATTTGAACACAGGGGTATTCCCAGAGACTCATACTCTAACCAAGTACCAGGCATGGAGATAACCTAGAAACCCTGCACAGATGTAGCCCATGGCAGTTCAGTGTCCAAGTGGGTTACATAGTAATGGGAAGAGGGACTGCCTCTGACATAATCTGATTGGCCTGCTCTTTAATCGGCTCCCCCTGAGGGGGGAGTAGCCTTACCAGGCCACAGAAGATGACAATGCAACCACTCCTGATGTGATCTGATTGACTAAGATCAGAAGGAAGGAGAGGAGGACCTCCCCTCTCAGTGAACTTGGGGGGCATTTGTGAAGAAGAGGGAGGGAAGGTGGGACCGGGAGGGGAGGAGGGAGGGGCTTATGGGGAGATATAAAGTGAATAAAGTGTAAATAATAAAATAAAATTAAATTAAAAAAATTTAAACAGAAAAACTTCTGCTTCTAGAAATACTATGCTAGTTTACCTGGAAGAACATTTTAATATAATATTTTTATTAATTATTTGAGAATTTCATATATGCATACAATGTAATTTATTCATATTCAACTCTCATTCACTCCTCCCTGAATTCCTCCCATATCCTTAACCTCCAACATTTCCTAACATTGTGTACTCTAAAAAAAATAACTCAATTTGTTCAATTAAGTTCAATTTGTGCTGCCATTGTACTCTCTGGTATATGACCATTTACTGGAGCATGGTTGACTTATTAGGTACTACACTGATAAAGAAAACCAATGCTCTCTTCCCTAGCACCCATTAATTGCCCATAGCTTCTCAACTAAATAATGACAGTTAGGATTTACACCTTTTTCATGCTAAAATGTTAACTGGCTTGATTTTTTGCAGTTCTTACACAGGGGAGTACAACATTTGTGAGTTATGAGTGGAATGAACCTATCATATACACAAGACACTTGCTTGTTCACTACAGTCCTCTCTCCTCCGGTATCATAATCTTTTCACTCCCCCTTCCAGGGTGGTCCTTGAGCCTTGGGAGAAGAGGGTCTGATAGATAGATTCCTCATTTATGGTTGAATTCTCCTCAGATAATTATTCTCTGCTCTTTGGCAGGCTTTACATTTTTGCATTAACTGCTTTTTTGTCTAGTGTAAAAGGAAGCTTATCTGATGAGGTCTGAGATCTGCACTTATCTGTAGGAACAGACACGTGTATTTAGAAAATACTTTAGTCCTGTTTCCATTTAGCAAAATAATAATAGGTTCACCCCTGGGCTTATGAGCAATTCAACCACAGGTTCTTGGTCAGATTTACAATACTGGACATAAATTTTCCTCTTGTTGAGCTGGACTCAAACATGATCAGAAAATAGTTTATTACCACCATAACAGTCAAGCCATTACTGTATATATGGACATATTTTGTCATGCTGGTAATTACTACAGTCCACAGTATTCACAGCCGGATTAGACGTGATGACATCTTCTACCCAGTAGCCTATGTTGCACCTTCTGGTACTATAAATGTTTATTAAGCAGAGAGGATACCAGGCCAGTGCCAGATTGATTGTTGCATGTCCTGTTATCAAAGTGTGTGGTGTCTTCAGTTATATTTTATTAACTCTGTATCTCAATCCCTTATTCCCTCCCAATCCCACCCTCTTTCCCTTATCTCCTCTCTTCCCCTTTCCAAGTCCACTGACTGGGGAGGACCTCCTCCCCTTTCATCTGACCCTGTTTTATCAGGTATCTTCAGGAATGGCTACAAAGTGCTCCTCTGTGGCCTAGCAAGACTGCTCCTCCCTTGGGGGTTGGGGGGGGTCAAAAAGCCTGCCATTGAGTTCCTGTCAGAAATAGTCCCTGTTCCCCTTACTATGGGAAACTAATTGGTTACTGAGCTACCACCGGCTACATCCGAGAAGAGGTTCTAGGTTATATCCATACATAGTCCTTGGTGGAGAGTCAGTCTCAGAAAAGACCCATGTGCCCAGATATATTTGGTCCTGGTGGAACTCCTATCTTTTCCACATCATACTAACTCCACTTCTTTCATATGATTCCCTACACTCTGCCGAATGTTTGATTTTTGGGTTTATTTCTGGGTCTTTATTTTTGAGTCTTAGTATCTGCTTTGAAACACTGCTAGGTAGAGTCTTTCAGATGCCTTCTACGGTAGACTCCTGTCATATGTCCAATGCACATCCCATTTGTCTTTCTAAGTGAGAATTGATCATCTTACCCTGTGTCTACTTTCTTGTTTATCTTCTTTAGGTACACAGATTTCATTATGTTTATTATATCTTGTAGGTCTATATAAGCGAATATATACCATGTTTGACTTTTTCCTTCTGGGATACTTCACTCAGAATGATCTTTTCGAGATCCCACCATTTGCCTGCAAATTTCATGATTTCCTTGTTTTTGATCTCTGAGTAGTATTCCATTGTGTAAAAATACCACAATTTCTGTATCCATTCCTCTGTTGATGAACATCTGGGTTGTTTCCAGGTTCTGGCTATTACAAATAAAACTGCTACAAACATGGTTGAGAAAATGTCCTTGTTGTGTACTTGAGCAAATTTTGGGTATATACCTACCAGTGGTATAGCTGGGTCTTGAGGAAGCACTATTCCTAATTGTCTGAGAAAGCGCCAGATTGACTTCCAAAGTGGTTGTACCACTTTACATTCCCACCAGCAATGGAGGAGGGTTCCCCTTTCTCCACAACCTCTCCAGCATGTGTTGTCACTTGAGTTTTTGATCTTGGCCATTCTGATGGGTGTAAGGTGAAATCTCAGGGTCGTTTTGATTTGCATTTCCCTAATGGCTAATGAGGTTGAGCATTTCTTTAAGTGTTTCTCTGCCATTCGATATTCCTCTATCGAGAATTCTCTGTTTAGCTCTGTTCCTCATTTCTTAATTGGATTACTTGGTTTGGTGCTTCTCAGCTTCTTTAGTTCTTTATATATTCTGGATATTAGCCCTCTGTCAGATAAAGGGTTGGTGAAGATTCTTTCCCAATCTGTAGGTAGTCGTTTTGTTTTGATGACGGTGTCCTTTGCTTTACAGAAGCTTTTCAGTTTCATGAGGTCCCATTTACTGATTGCTGCTTTTAGAGCCTGTGCTGTTGGTGTTCTGTTCAGGAAGTTGTCTCCTGTGCCAATGAGTTCTAGGCTGTTCCCCACTTTTTCTTCTAACAGAGTTAGAGTATCTGGTTTTATGTTGAGGTCTTTGATCCACTTGGACTTTAGTTTTGTACAGGGTGATAAATATGGATTTATTTTTATTTTTCTGCATGTAGACATCCAGTTGGACCAGCACCATTTGTTGAAGATGCTGTCTTTTTTCCATTGAGTGGTTTTGGCTTCTTTGTCAAAAATCAAATATTCATAGGTGTGTGGGTTTATTTCTGGGTCTTCTATTGGATTCCATTGATCCTCCTTTCTGTTTCTATGCCAATACCATGCAGTTTTTATTATTATTGCTCTGTAGTACAACTTGAGATCAGGGATGGAGATACCTCCAGATGATCTGTTCTTGTACAGGATTGTTTTGGATATTCTGGGTTTTTTGTTTCTCCATATGAAGCTGAGAATCTTTTTTTCAAGGTCTGTAAAGAATTGAGTTGGTATTTTGATGGGAATTGCATTGAATCTGTAGATTGCTTTTGGCAGGTTGGACATTTTCACAATGTTAATCCTACCAATCCATGAGCACGGGAGATCTTTCCGTCTTCTGATATCTTCTTCAATTTCTTTCTTCAGAGACTTGAGGTTTTGCTCAAACAGGTCTTTCACCTGTTTGGTTAGTGTCACCCCAAGGTACTTTGTTATTTGTGGCTATTTTGAAGGGTGTTGTTTCCCTGATTTCTTTCTTGTCCTTTTTGTCTTGGGTATACAAGAGGCCTTCTGATTTTTTTGAGTTGATTTTGTATCCAGCCACTTTGCTGAAGTTATCAGCTGAAGGAGTTCTCTGGTTGAATTTTTGGGGTCGCTTATGTATACTATCATATCATCTGCGAGTAGTGACACTTTGACCGCTTCCTTTTTGATCTGTATTTGTATTCCCTTGATCTCCTTTAGTTGTCTTATTGCTCTGGCTAGGACTTCAAGTACTATGTTGAAGAGATATGGAGAAAGTGGGCAGCCTTGTCTTGTCCCTGATTTCAGTGGGATTGATTTAAGTTTCTCTCCATTGAGTTTGATGTTGGCTATAGGCTTGCTGTATATTGCCTTTACTCTGTTTAGGTATGTGCCTTGTATCCCTGATCTCTCCAAGACTTTAATCATGAGTGGGTGTTGGACTTTGTCAAATGCTTTTTCTGGATCTAAGGAGATGATCATGTGTTTTTTCTCCTTCAGTTGGTTTATGTGGTGGATTACATTGATGGATTTCCATATGTTGAACCACCCTTGCATGCTTGGGATGAAGCCTATTTGGTCATGGTGGATGATATCTTTCATGTGTTCTTGGATTCGGTTTGCAATTATTTTATTGAGTATTTTTGCATCAATGTTCATAAGAGAGATAGGTCTGAAGTTCTCTTTTTTTGTTCGGTCTTTGTGTGGTTTAGGTATCAAGGTGACTGTGGCTTCACAGAATGAGTTTGGTAATGTTCCTTCCATTTCTATTTTGTGGAATAGTTTGGAGAGAATTGGAGTTACCACTTCTTTGGATTTCCTCTGTGTCTTTTGTTATACCCCCCTTTTCATTTCTGATTTTGCTGATTTGGATAGTTTCTCTCAGCCTTTTAGTTAGTTTGGCTAAAGGTTTGTCTATCTTGTTGATCTTCTCAAAGAACCAGCTCTTGGTTTCATTGATTCTTTTAATAGTTTTATTTCTTTCTAATTGATTGATTTCAGCTCTGGAAATTATTTCCAGCCATCTGCTCCTTTTGGGTGTATTTGCTTCTTATTTCTCTAAGGCTTTCAGTTGGGCCATTAAATTGCTTGTATGAGATGTCACAAACTTCTTCTTGAAGGCACATAATGCTATGAATTTTCCTCTGAGCACTGCTTTCATTGCGTCCCATAAATTAGGGCATGTTGTACCTTCATTTTCACTGAATTGAAGGAAGTCTTTAATTTCTTTCTTTCTTTCTTTCTTCCTTAACCCAGCTATCATTGAGCAACAAGTTGTTCTGTTTCCATGTGCTTGTAGACTTTTTTCTAATTCCATTTTTGTTGAGGTCCAGCTTTAGTCCATGGTGGTCAGATGGAATACAGGGTATTATTTCAATTTTCTTGTATCTGTTGAGGCTTGCTTTGTGACCAACTATATGGTCTATTTTGAAGAAGGTTCTATAAAGTGCTGAAAAGAATGTATACTATTTTCAGTTCGGGTGGAAAGTTCTGTAGACATCTATTTGGTCCATTTGATTTAGGACTGCTGTAAGTGCCTTTATTTCCTTATGAGGCTTCTGTCTAGATGATCTGTCCCTTGGTGAAAGTGGGGTGTTGAAGTCTCCGACTATCAAGGTGTTCGGATCAATGTGTGATTTAAGTTTTAGCAATGTTTCGTTTATGAATGTAGGCTGTCTTGTATTTAGGGCATAGATGTTCAGAATTGTGATGTCCTCTTGGTGGATTTTTTCTTTGATGAGAATGCAGTGTCCCTTCTCATCTTTTTTGATTAATTTTGGTTGAAAGTCTATTTTATTAGATATTAGGATAGCTACCCCAGCTTGTTTTCTGGGTCTGTTTGCTTGAAAGACACTTTTCCAGCCCTTTATTCTGAGGTAGTGTTTATCTTTGTTGCAGAGGTGCTTTTCTTGGATACAGCAGAATGTTGGATCCTGTTTCTGCACCCATTCTGATAGTTTGTGTCTTTTTATTAGAGAGTTGAGTCCACTGATATCGATAGATAATAGTGACTAATGAATGTTAGCTCCTTTTATATTGGAGCTAGTGGTTTTACTGTGTTTCTTTGCTTGTTTTCTTTTAATTTTTGTTGGGATATTATCTGTATGCTATGTTTTCTTGGGTGAAGTAGCTTTCATTGGGTTGGAATTTTACTTCTAGTATCTTCTGTAGGGCTGCTTTGCTGTGTAGATATCGCATAAATTTACTTTTGTCATCGAATATTTTGTTTTCTCCATCTATGTTGATTGAAAGCTTTGCAGGGTATAGTAGTTTGGGTTGATATTTGTGGTCTCTTAAAGTCTGCATAACACCTGCCCAGGCCCTTCTGGCTTCCATAGTTTTTGATGAGAAGTCTGGTGTGATTCTGATAGGTCTACCTTCATATGTTACCTGGCCTTTTTCCCTTGCTGCTTTTAATATCTTTTGTTAGTACTGTAGATTCATTGTTTTGACTATGATGTGACCTGATGTGTTTCTTTTCTATTTGGTGTTCTGTAGGCCTCTTGTATATTTATGGACATCTCTTTCTTATAGTTGGGAAAATTTTCTTCTATGATTTTCTTGAAAATATTTTCTGGACCTTGGAGCCTGGAGTCTTCTTTTTCATCAATTCCTATTATTCTTAGATTTTGTCTTTTCATGGATTCCTTGATTTCTTAGATGATTTGTATTTGGAACTTTTCAAATTTTACTCTTTCTTTGAGGGATTTATCAATTTCTGCAATTGAATCTTCACCACCTGAGAGTCTCTCCTTCATCTCTTGCATTTTGTTGTTGATGCTTACCTTTGAGGTTCCTGATCTTTTCTCTAATTTTTCCAGCTCCAGGTTTTTCTCTGTTTGTGTTTTCTTTATTGATTCTAATTCTGTTTTCTTGTCTTGGACCATTTCCTTCATCTCTTTGAATGTGGATTCCTGTCTTTCCATGATGGCCTCTATTTTTTTGTTTGTTTGTTCATTTCCTCTCTATATGCCACCAATTGTGCCTCTACTTGTTTCTCTATGTGTTTGGCTGTAGTTGCCTGTATTTCTTTGAGAGCTCTGTTTGTTTCCTCTGTATATGCTTCTACTCATGCTTCTACGTGTGCCTCTATTTGTTTGGCTGTATTTGCTTATATTTCTTTGAAAGATTTGTTCGTTTCTTCTTTATGTGCCTCTAATAACTGGATAAACATAGCTTTAAAATAATTTTCCTGTATTTTCGATGAACTAAAGTATCAATTGATTTTTGGGGTTGCTGGTGAAACCCTGATGCCCTGATTTTTGTTGTATGTGTTTTTATGGTGACCTCTAGCCATCTGTTCATCCTCAACCTTTGTGGTTTTTTCTTGGAGTCTGTACTTCAGACTGATTCTGTCTTTATCTGGTGTCTGGAGTATTCCTCAGGGAAATGAAAGAGTTTCACTGGTTTGAGAGTGTGTGTTGGTCTTTCAGCTGTAGCTAAGAGAGGAAGGTCACACACAGGTGCAGGTTTACAAGTGAGGGTGAGCAAGTGTGGGCTTATGTGCTGAAGTGTGCCTTGAAGGACAGGGTGCTATAGCATGCAGAAGCCTGGAATTTTGGGCTTAAGCATTTAGGGGTGTTCGTGCTGGCGCTGTTCACAGGTTCCCTGAATATCTCAATGGCCTACAGGCCTGTTGTACTGTCCTCCTGGTATTCAGATCTGTTTGGGCTCCAGGAATTGTTTGCCTGGACTCCACTGGTAAATCCACAGAACAGGGACTTCAATGTTGAGAATGCTGTCCCAAGAATCTCTGTGTTGCTCACAGAGGGTCTATGGATGCGAGGGATCTGATGTCAGGCTGCTAGTGTAGAGGGACCCTGGATCTTGGCATCTGCACACACTCAGTTGAAGGTGCTCTCGGTGACTAGCAAGTCTAATTGGAAAGCCCAGTTATTCCCCCTGTTGTCTACTCTCAGGTATGGGCCGGCAAGGGCAAATGAGAGTGTAGATCAGTCAGCTCAGTGATGTCCACTGTTTGTCCGCTGGGCAGGTATACCTTTACTTTGGGTAGTCACTTTTTTGTCTCAGTCATGGAGCATGGAGGCTCCTGTTAGGACAAGCTGCCACCCTGTTTCCACTGCCGCAGACCTGGGAGGCCCATACAACTTCCTGCTGCTGCACAACTGGGAGCTTCTCCTCTGCTGTCTCAGTTACCAAGCAGGTTGGTCCATGCTTGGAGCACTGGTGTCAACACTGTGGGTCACCTCTGCTGAGGAGGGAGGCCAATCAAGGGGAAGTGTAGTGGGTTTAATATTCACCACTCTCAGTCCAGGTCTGTGGGTGACCTGGATCCAAATGATCTTAGCTCAAGGTTGTCCCCTCTCACCTGGACAGCCTTAATGTCAATGTTCTGGCTTCATCTGCCCCTCCACTCACCAATTTCAGAGTTTGGATCCTGTGCCCCTCAGATATGGTATGCTCTGTTAGCCACCATCTTGGATCCCCACTTCACACTTCATTAAACCTCCTTCTTCAGTATTTTTCTTTCTCTTTCACGCCACCTGTAGTTTACATCACCTATGTCTTCAGATTCTTTCTTCAGACTTCTAATTTACTGGTTTCTACATGTTAGAACCTCACTTGTTAAATGCAATTTAAAGTATTCTTTAAAATGTCAAAGATGAAGCAGGTATTGTAGTATACAACTTCAATTTAAGCACTTTGGAAGGAGAAGCAAGCAAATTTCTGAGTTTGATGACAACTGACAACCTTCACAGTGAATTCCAGGCCATTCAGGACTACATATTGAGACCCTTTATTAAAACAAACAAACAATAATATTAAAGGCTGGTGGCTGGTGAAATAGCTCAACAGGTAAAGGCACACCTACCACCAAGCCTAATGACTTGAGTTGCAGCCCCACATGGTGGAAGTAAAGAAATGACTCCCACAGGTTTTTCTCTGATCTGCAGACATGTGCTATGGCATGTGCACACCCACATATGCACACTCTGCACATACAAAATAAACAAAAATTAATAAAATTTAAAAATACTAAAGAACTAAACAAGAAGGAAGTAAGTTATCTGGATTTAAAAATAAAACAATAAAACAAACAAACAAAGAAACAAACAGAAAAGACTGAGTAAATTTTCAAAACTGTGACCCTTAATAGGATTCCTATGCTCCATTGGGCAGCTCTATCTTCATCCACATATTGGATGTACTAATTGTACTCAGTGGGTTAGAAAAAGAGATGCACTCCTTTGACTTCAGAGCTTGGGAGGCAGAAGCAAGCAGATCTCTGTGAGGTCAAAGACAGCCTTGTCTACCAAGTGAGTTCTTGGTGAGCCAGGACTACACAGAGAAACCCTGTCTCAGAAAAACAAAACAAAACAAAAGGCTGGAGAGCTGGCTCAGTCTTTAAAGGCTAGTCTCAGAACCATAAATACAACAAAAATAAAAAGTAAAAAATAGAGAAGAAGGAGGAGGGGGAGGAGAAGAAGAAGAAGACAGGAATTTGGGAGGGAAATGTAGTGCAGAGAGTTTGTGAGGAGTTGGAAGGGAGGGTAGTGGGTAAATTTGAGCAGAATACACTACATATCTAAAGTTTGCAAATAGTAAATACATACATTTAATTTGTTTATTAGCATGTGTATGGGCATTTTGTCTGCACTTTTGTCTGTGCATTATTCATACTGTTCATGTCTTATGGCTGTGGAAGACAGGAAAATGCAATATTCCCTTCTGGATGAGGAGTAAGAGCTGGAGAGATGGCTCAGTGATTAAGAGCACTGGATGTTCTTGTAGAAGACCCAGGTTCAATCCCCAGCATCTACTTGGTGGTTCACAAGGGTCTGTAAATCTGTAAATCCAGTTCCAGGGTATCAGATGCTCTCTTCTGGACTCTGAAGACATCTGACATGCAGGTGTTGCCCATATAAACAGGCTGGTAAGCAAGCTCCAAAACAAACAAACTCCCCTTCTTATGTAGTTCATGTTTTCCTTTAAATATTTTTGAGATTATTATTATTGTTATTATTATTATTTTATATGTATGGGTATTCTTTATGCATCTCTGGCCATCATGGACATGCAGTGCTCATGGAGGCCAGAAGAAGGCATTAGATTCCCTGTAATTGGAATTACAGAGTGTTGTGAGCTGGGAATTGAACCTGGGTCAAGTGCTCTGAACCACTAAGCCAACTCTCCACACCCATCAAAGGAAGGAAAGGGGGAAGGAGAGAGGAAATGAAATAAAGATAAGAAAGAGTGAGAGAGAGTGTGTGTTTGTGTCTGTGTGAGAGGCAGTCAAAAGAATATCAGAGATTTTTAAAAGCTTTTTCTGCCAAGGTGGTCAAATGTTTGAAAAGAGTAAGAAAATACCTTTTGTAAGACTTTGTCACCAAGACTGATGGCCTGATTTTGACCTCTGGAATTCACATTGTGGAAGAAAAGAACAGACTCCCCCCCTTCACTGCCATGTCATGTCATGGGTTTGTGCTTATATGCGCATGTGCGCGCACACACACACACACACACACACACACACACACACACAGAGAGAGAGAGAGAGAGAGAGAGAGAGAGAGAGAGAGAGAGAGAACTATGGTGTATTGAATAAATAAATAAGTAAATATAAAAAAAGAAAACGTTTTCTTTTTCTCACTGTATATGTGCATAAAGAGAATTTCCCTGGAATTTCTAACCCTAAGTAGGATATGAAAACATGTGTAAATGATCTCTTCTTGAAAATAAAGATATGTTATACTGATGAGAAAATCAGTTCAGACAATGAAATGGGAAGAACATTCAGGGGAAATGATAAAATTAGGAGAGTTAGTGCATTTTGAAGTAGACTCTCAAGTACAAGAACTCTTTAATAGGTGGGATAAAATGGAATTTGGAAGGTAGAGTCTTTGGATGGGAGGTTTCCTCTAGTTCTTATCCTAGGATAAGTAAATAGTATTTTGCAAAAATTATTGAGATTCTTCTCTACCAAGTTCTACTTCATGGGGGAGATCTTTAATTTTGATGCTTTTAAAAGTTCAGTCTGTTCCCTAAAGGAAATACGTTGTACCCCATAATTCTACCATTGTATGGTGAGATCACTGAAATTGTCTTAGTACACACCTGTATAACAATTGGTCCAACAGTCCAGGGTAGGAAACTAAAATGAGTAGTTTGCGGAATGCTATGCTCATGATTATTGCCACATGGGGATCTATTCTAGCAAATAAAATGTGTCATTTTGTATGGGTGGAGATTAAAGGACAATTTTTAGGAATCAGTCTTCCTTTTCTCTTGTTGGTTCCAGTAGCAAATTCAAAAAGTGGTGAGGCTTTTTACCAGCTGCGCCATATCACTATAAAGAATTTATTTCTAAGAATTTACTAGAGATGTAGATAAACATTTTGATATGTAATATGGCATTATTACAATACAGACTAATTGAAAGCAGGCAATATGTTTAATAATAGAGAATTGCTGTTTTAGTTAGCTTTCTTTTGTTGTAATAAAGATTATGACCAAAAGCCACTTATGGAGGAATGGGTTTATTTAGTTTTTTTTAATTTTTTTAATATTTATTCTTCATAATTTATTCATTATATATCTCAGTTGAAGCCCCTTCCCTCAATTCCCCATTCCCAACTCTCTCCCTCTTCCCCCCATCCCCTTTCCTTAGTCCACTGAAAGTGGGAGTTCTCCTCCTCTGCCATCTGCCCATAGCTTGTTCAGTCTCATCAGGACTGCCTGAATCTTCTTCCTCCATGGTCTGGCAAGACTGGATCATCAGGGAGGAGTGATCAGAGAGCAGTCAACTGAGTTCATGAATGAGGCAGCCCCTGCTCCCCTCCCTCTGAAATCCACATCGAGACTGAGCTGCCAAGTGGCCACATCTGAGCAGGGGTCAAGGTCCTCTCCAGGCATGGTCCTCCATTGGTGCATTAGTCTCTGCAGGAGCCCTTGGGCTCAGATCTTTTAGTTTTGTTGGTCTCCTTGTGGGGCTCCTGTCCCCTCCATGTTGCTCTATTCCCATCCTTCTTATTATGGTGTCTTTGCTGGCTTGGAACTCCTAAACTTAAGTAATCTTCTTGAGTAACAGGGGCTTTGGCACATGTTTTTTAAGTTTTCTGCACACAGTATGGGTTTATTTTTAAGATTAAAAATGCACTGACATTTGGCTGTCATGGTTTTCTGGGGGTGGATTTCATGTGCTATTTGAAATTTGAATATTGACCCAACCCAGCTTATTCAGACTGATTGTAACCTTTCTAGCCAAATCATAGAAGCAAGTGATCTAGGAAAATTTCTCTATAGAAAAATTAAGCAAATATGACCATTTTAGAATGACCATTTCAGAATACTCACCCCAAAGATAGCTAAAAGTAGTGAGTAACAAGCCTAAAACATAATAATAACTTTTACCTTAGAAAGGTGAGTAACAGTTTCTCCTTAAAAATGTATCAGAATTTTCATCGTTAAGAATCAGCAATTTTCTTTATAAATCAAGTTATTGGTGCATATTCACTAAGACGAATATATGATCTATTACACAAGTGTATATGTGTGTGTGTGGGGTAATGCTAGATACAACATTCAGTCTTTGTGTGATCTATAAAACTGCAAGTCCAGCCACATTTCTTTAACGTATAGATCATGCCCACCAGATTCTCTGCTAATGCCAATAACTGATTGTGTTAATCAATAAATGCAATAATGATAATTGATTGCATTCAGTTGTTTATGTACTAAATATATATATTTTGTCCTTCCTGTTTTATTTTTCATAAATATTTTTTCATTATTTTAAGAGTCTACAGATCCAAACAGTTAATGTAAAACTCCAAAAGGAGAGTTTGTACAGTGATGATGTAAAATAAAATATTTTTTCCAAAACCATGCTTTGATTATTATTTATGATTATAAAGATTTGCCTTGTTATGTGTATTGGGAAGTAAAATTAACAGTAGCCATGATGTCAGTAATGAGGATGGGGGGGGGAGATTATTCTAGTTTACAATACCTGATAATTTGTAGAAAATCTTTTTTGTTTGTTTGGTTTTGGTTTTTAATAGTCTCATTTTGTAGCTTCTAATACCTGGCAATTATGTCTTACCATTCCAAACGCAGAGATTACAAGTAGGACACACAATGGCACAAAGTACTTTCAAAGTACTTTCAGATGCTTTTTTTCTTCTCTGCAATTTCCTCCTTCATTCTAAAGTTGTTCCTGCAAATTTCCACAGAAGGACTGTTCCCTATTTTAACAAAACTCTGAACAAAAATAAAACCTCTTGTGCTTTTTCTGGTTTCGGGACACTTGAAACTTCTCTCTAGCCTTCATCGCGCAGCATTTCAGCACACAATCAATTCCCGCAGCCAACAAAGGTTAAAAAATCACTCTCTTCATTCTTGGCGTCTTAAAATATACAAGGCTTTGATAACGTGGGTTTAAAAAAATTAAACTAGTGTCTGGATTCAACACAAAGCTAGCTTTCAGCTATCTTATTTGCATACATTTCTGAGCAGGAAGTAACACTCAAAACTTACGGAGTTCAATGGGAAAGGGTCCTTTATTCTAGTCGAGTGCAATTCAGGGATCCTTTCCTCCCGTCTTTCTTTTATTTTTCCCTCGCCCCCTTCCTGGAGAGGGAGTAGTCAAAAGGAATTCTTTCAACAGATCTCGCGGTGCTGTTCGAGATCCTCTGTTTAAAAAAAAAAAAAAAAAAAAAAAAAAAAAAAACAATTTAGAAATGATGCAAATGAGCCCGAGTCTTCCGGCTTTTGGGGCTGGAAGCTCATTGAAAGCAGCCACTGGTGGAGGCGGGGCTCCGGCCAGTTCCCCTTCCACCTCCCCCAACCCTCCTCCTCCAACCTGTTTGGCCCCTTGCTCTGTTCCAGCCATTGCTGCAGCTGTTTCCCAGCCCTTTTCAAGACTCCAGCGACCGACCACAAGCCCTGGTTTCCAGGATGGTGATCCGTGTATATATTGCATCTTCTTCAGGCTCTACAGCGGTAAGGAGAGTGGGAGCCCACCTTTGTTGTTTTCCAACAGAACAGTCCTCCTCTGCCCCAGAACCGTTAAATTGCAGAAGTTACACGGGAAGCTTCTCGTAAGAAGACCCAAGCATCGCCCACCATAGCCCCCTTTCTTTCCTTTCTTCCTTTGTTGCGTCGATTTCTCTTTTTTTTTTTTTTTTTTTTTTTTTTTTGTGGAGTTAGCTTTGTTTGCCTTGAGACATTAGTGCCATATTTCTTTTTAAAGGAAAAAGAAAACTACCAAGTTTAGGTAGGATGGGCAAAGATACCTCGTTTAGGGACTTCACGGTTAAAAAAAAAAAAACAACAAAAAACAGTGGCATTCAGGCTTTCAAGAGTGAGATATTTAACCAACATGTTCTAAATGCCGAGTTCACTAGTGCATTTCTGTAAAAGATGGGGGTACTGATAGGAAGGGAGTTGAAGACTCTTGATTACTAGGAGTATTGTAAAACCACTGTAATAGGATTATTTTGAGAGCTTGTAGGCAGGATATAAAACTTAAGGAAAAATAGAAGAAAGTGAGGCACAGTGATACACATGTTTTTGTTGTTGTTGGTGGTCTCCTTGCTGCTACTGCTTCCACCTCTTCCTCCACCTCTTCCTCCTCCTCCTCCATCCTCCTTCTCTTCAGCGTGGGGCTGATTTTTAATGTGTGCCCCCCCCCATTGACTCTTATTTTGAATTTTTCTTTTCCTTCAATAGATTCTAAAGCTCCACTCCTTTATAACTGGTAAAAACTGGGGAAAGAATGTGAGGCAACTGAGTTGCTGCCTCTTCTTAGGGTACGATTTTCTTCCTTGAATCATTTGACAGTTAATTTAGAATAACAGTTTTTAGCATATATTGGGTAAACTGAGGTGAAAGCTGAATGCATACTCACTCATGTTAAATGAAAGAGCCTCTGTTCTTACAGCCCTAGGAGGGGGAAAAAAAGGCCAGCAGTGGCAGGAGCAGATGTGTGGGCTAAGGAATTTGAATGTAGAAAACTCCTCTAGATTTAGAGACTTCGAGATCCTGGGTTGTTTATAGTTACATATAAGAAGATTTGGAATAGAACTGAAGATTATATGAAATCACCAGAACCTTGAACCTTGGACTTTGTCTTTTGCCAATATGTGTGGGTGTGTTTATATTGTTCTTAAAATATAAGGAAACATACTCTGAAAGTTGTTTTGTTTGAAAAAACAGAAATGTTTATTATTTCCTTTGGATGCCCCTTTAGAAGCATCTTGTCTTCCGTACATAATATTCTGATATTTCAAAGTAAAACATGGGTTATTGAATATCAATCTACTATAATACCTCCATTACAGAAAACAGTTGGTTTATTCTTATTAGATTGAAACTCCCAGTTTTTGTGTGTGGTGATGGTGTTGGGGTATGCAGTTTCAATAATGGTATTTATTCTTTGCTTTCTTTCTTTATTTCTCTTCCAGAAGTAAACTCAAGGAAAAAAATGCTTTCACAATTCATCAAGTTTTAGAGTTACATCTCCCTCTCTTTTAGTTAAGACTTAAAATTTCTAAGTACTTAAGACTTACTTACTTACATTATTCAAATAGATATTTGTGGTATTTTGTTTAGTTTTCATTGGTTTTTTTTTCATGAATAATTAAGGATTTGTCCACTGTTGTACTAATTATATTTTTATGAAAATGTTAAAATTTTCTACTTCATTGTGCCCAAATATAATTGTTGTTCTCCTCCTTCCTGTATGGGGGCTGCCTTCCAGCAGCCTAGGAAGTCAAGACTGGCAGGAGACTCAGGACTGGCAGGAGAGGAGAAGCGAGCATGGCATGGCCAAAGAGAATCTTGCAGGGATCCCACACAACGGGAACAGCTGATGGCTAGTTCAACTTTAATACCAGAGAACAAAGGCTATACCCCTAGGGAAGTGGTTAGGGGGCTGCAAGAATAGGTGTACATAATTGGCTGAAACTAGACGTTTCAAGGATGCTTGATTTGCATTACACAGCAAGCTCTTATCCTAAGAGTAGAATTAACATACAGATAAGCACTGGGAGGGGAGAGCTAACAGGGAGCTGTGTCAGAGGCTCCCTGTTAGCTCCCTGTTATCAAGTGTGGCTATGGGAGTCTTGAGTCTGGAGACACTTTCCAGATGAAGTCAGGCAGAGAGCAGGGGACACCTGCAAGGGGAGGGAGTTCTGCCTTTAGCACCAAGCTCCTAATGACTATTGCGTCCAAGCAAAAACTGCAGCTTCAACCAGCAGGTACTTCCAACATGTAAACTTGCAATTCCTTTAAATAGTCCTAAAATAGTACAAAGAAAGTATCTTGAAGGAGAAATCCTTTACATGAATGGGTTGGTGTCTACTGAGAAAGGAAATTTCAGTTTCCAGTACTGAAATTTTCCTTTAAGATAGCAAAAGCATCGTTCTTTTAACAAATGATTTGGAAATTTGGGAGCAAATTTCTGATGGAATCTAAAAAAAATTAAAAAGATACATATCTTTTAGTTATTATATTTCTCGTGAGTATTTAAGGTTTTTTGGCTTTGGGTTGATAACATGTATGTATTAAATGTTTTGCCTGCATATATGTGTACTGTGTGACTTCTCTATGCTCATGGCGACAGAAGAGGATATTGGATCCTTGGAGGTGGAGTTACAGATTGTTGTGAGCCACCATGCAGATGCTGGGAACTGAACCCAGATCCCCTGCAATATCAACCAGTGCTCTTGACCACTGAGTTATCTTTTCATCCCTGATTTTATATTTTTCATGAATATTATAAAAATCAGCAATATTAGGTGGTTAATTGTTTTGTGAGTGATCTAGATCAGCAATAATGGTCAATGTTATATTTATAGAGCAAGACTTACTGTATTTCTCAGCCCAATTAAAAAAAAAACTTTAAAAATGTGTACTCATCTCTGCTCCAATACACATTAGTAGCGCTTGCTTCTCAAGGCTAGAAATAAAATCAAATGTGTTAGACTTTGAAGTGGCTTCTCTGTTGTTTTTGTTTTGTTTTCTTTTGTCTTTTTCCAAGACAGGGTTTGTTTGTGTAGCCTTGGCTATCCTAGAAACTCACTGTATACCAGGCTGGCCTTAACTTAGAGGTCACCTGCGTCTGCATCTCAAGTACTGGGATCAAAGGTGTGTCCCACCACCTCCTGGCTACACTGAATTCTTGATATTAACTACGGTAAGGATTGCAGATGGGGATGATTAAGTTTTCTCTGGCACTACCTTACATTTTCTTGACAATAATCCCATGATTATGGTTTTCTTTTTGTTTCGTTTTTTGTCTTTTTTTTTTTTTTCAGAAAAAGTAATGCAGATATGGAGAAGTTAAGCAACTTCCCCAGTATCCACACAGCCACTAAGCCACAGAGGTTTAATGCAGTGAAAGCTGCTTAAATACAAACTTGTGCAACCATAAAAAAAAGACATGCTGACAGTTATGCAAAGCAGCTAGTAGGCATGAAGACAAAAATATGAACATGACCTTAGATGTTAGGAGAATGAGTAAGTCCCACAGGTTTAAAAGAATTGCCTGGGCATGCCCATATGTGGGAATAGCAAAATAGGGAGCTAGCATGGAAGAGGATGTGTCTATAAGTGAATGTGTCTATAAGTGAATGTAAGTAAGTGGGTTATGTGGCTTATTCACTAAAGGGTAGGAAAGTAGAGAAGTTTTGGAAAGCCAAAACTGATAGATTTTAGATGATGCTCTGACAATTCAGGCCTTAAATCTGTTTCTCTTGGTGAGAACCATCTGGCAAGCATTCAGGTTCCAATTGTCCCTAGAAAACGAATTCTGCATCTTCATGTTTTATTTCTTATCACTTTCTAGATCAATTTAACATCTGTTCTTAATTTTTTTGGGACAGAAACTCATCTCATAGCCCAGGTTAGGCTCACTCACGATCCTCCTATTGTCTTTCAAGTGCTGGGACTACTATAGGTTTGTGCCACCACATCTGGCTTTTTAGTCTTTTATCTGTTTAGAATTGTTTATGTTCACTATTGATGTGATGTCATGTAGGAGCATATGTCTCAATTTAGATTGCAATGTCTTGTAAATTTATATTTAGAAGAAAATGGTATAGTAAACCCAGTGTCTACATAAAACTTAATAAACTGCAGTAACTTTTAACAACAACAACAACAACAACAACAACAACCCCCAGCATTGACCCTTTGTTGAAATTGTTAGAATAAGGAAATATTGGTTAAGTTTTAGTTGGCTAGGAGAATTTTACCCTTAATTCTTTCTCCCAGACCCATATTGAATTCCATTTTATGTACTTTACGCATTCTGTGAGTCTTGGTACAGAAATTTAAAGGGTATGGTATATAAGTGGTTTCTGAAGATTTCATTTAGGGGATGGCATATGCAATGATTTCTCTCTCTCTATTTTATTGTTTTTTTAAGACAGGGTTTCTCTGTGTAACTTTGGGTATCCTGGAACTTGCTCAGTAGACCAGGCTGGCCTCGAACTTACAGAGCTCCATCTGATTCTGTCTTCCTGAGAGCTGGGATTAAATGCATACCCCACCACTGCCTGGCTTTATTTCTCTTATAACTACTAAAACAAAGCTAATCTTAGGGTGGATTCTATGATGGTACGCACTCACAAATAATAAAAACAAGTGAATAAACTGAATACTCTTGATGGGCAAGTCATAACCTACTAGTCATATTATTTTCTTCCTTTGTAATAAGCGTGTAAAGCATCAAGCCTCTGCTCTTTGTCATGAGGTTCTTAAGCAATTTTATTTTAGGTGACAGATTTTTTTTTTTTTTTTGCTGTTCTGTCTTTGTATACATAAATCGAACACTGACTTGAAGCATACTCTGATGCCTACCATAGCTGCAAAGCTTTGTTGGAATGGCATGTATTTAAAGTTATTCGTAAACTAATTAGAAGATCAAAATCAGAAACCACCAAAGGAGTAAACATACTTTCTAGAAACCCCAAGTGTCAAATGCAAAGATTGAATGAAGAATCTATACCTTCAATTTGGTATCCAGTACTTGAAGCTGATTTCCATTGAAATCAGTAGTAAAGCCACTGGAATAATTCAGCCCATCTTAAAAAGGTCTAGGAAATACATTTCCCATCCAAATACTAACCAGGCCCCATCCTGGTTAGCTTCTGAGATCAAATGAGATGGGATGTGTTCAAGCTTATATGACCGTAGACAGGAAACATGTCAGTGGTTGTAGCTCTCGTGCACTTGAAAATGTTTAAAAGTTTAACAGTTATTCTATGGCAGAATGTATTATGAAAGGTAATTGACAGTCATAATCTCAGAAGAAAAGGGTAATGTGAATTCATCTTTAGCATAAAGACTCATTCTGTTGAGGAAGAATAATAGCCTTAAGGTCAACCCTTCTCCCAGAAGCCTAGACACTGTCAGGCTAAATGTTATAATTCTTTGTAGTTACTCTCAGCTGTCTTTTCCTAAAATTGCATTGCACTATCAACTGTGTATCTTTAAATTTGTACGTTTATTATTTGAGAAGTTCATATATGTACTCAATGTATTTTGATCATATTCATTCCCTCCCACTCCTCCCCTTAACTCCTCCCAGCCAGATCTTATCCCCAACCCCTCCCAACTTCTTGTTTCATATATATGTACTTGATACACCCACACCCACACCCACACACATACACACACACACACACACACACGCACAACCTATCAGTCCAATTTGTGTTGCTCTCATTCTAATGGATGTGGGCCTTCCACTGAACATTTTACACCTACTGGTAACTACACCTTTAAAAGAAACTGACTCTTCTGCAGGCAGCCAGCAGCTGTTAGTGGCTTCTCATCTAGGGGTAGGACCATATGAGCCCCTCTCCCATCCATGTTAGAATGTTGATTGGCTTGATCTTGTACAGGCAGCCACAGCTGCTGGCAGCTATGTGTCTTTAAAGTCTGTTTTGCTTCAACTGGATGATCACGGGGTAATTTTGTATTGCGTTTGACTGGTAAAGTTGAATCGATTAGAGGGGATATGTAAGTGACTATTTGACCGTTTGTTGGCCTTCAGTTCTTCCTTGCTACCTACATAGAGATCTTTTGAAAAAAACAATTTAATTACTTCCTCCAATTTAGACCAAGAGGAAACAAACATGCTTTTAGACAAAAAGGCCAGGTCTTTTATGATGACTGCTTTTGTTAGGAGGAGAGACAAAGTGACATTTAACACTTGTCCAACCCAGAAGAGTTTTAAGCAGAGGAATTGTTTTCTAGCTTTATAGTTTGCATGTATGTATTTTAAATGGTTGCAGATTTGTAGAACATAATAAAATTCAAATAAAAGTTTAAAAATACCACAGCGATTCAAACTCTGTATATTTAAAGTGTTCAGTACTGTTGGATTTTTGTTGTCCTTGCACTACTATTTCATTAGCATGGCTGTTCAACATTTGGCTGCAATAATAGGAAAAAAATGTGTTTTTTTTTTATGCTTTGCACATACCAGGTACTGTGCCTAGTGCTTTCAATACATTATCACATTTAATTTAACTCTTAAAGTACTTTGAAGTGCTATTGATAGATCCATTTCTGTGTTTGAGGAAGCTCTCACTGAGATTCAGAAGAGATATTAGTTATATATTGATCAAGATCAAAGATCTAGAAATGGCAGAACAGTTATTACAATGAATACAGGGTGTTGCCTTTAGTACCCTCAGCGTTTTAATTTACATATCCTCCATGTGTAGATTTTGCATAGAAATCACATCTCTATCACACTGAAATTTTGATTTATGATTACAAATACCTCTGTTTTATGATTTATGATTACCAATATCTTTGATTTATGATTACAAAAACCTTTGAGGTCAGCCTGGTCTACAGAATGAGTTCCAGGAGAGTAAGGACTACACAGAAAAACCCTATCTCAAAAAACCAAAACAAACCAACCAACCAAATAAATAAATAGAAAATACAATACTTACAATTTAAGTAAGGAGTGTGGGATAGTTCATTGGGTAAACTGGTAATGCTATCTATGCTGATAACCCGAGCTTGACTTGAAGAATTACCATACAGGTAGAAGGACAATACAAACTTCCAAAAGTTGTCCTCCAAACACGTATCATGAGGTGCCTGCATGCATAAGTACATATTCATATTCATGCACATGTTCACATACAATAAAAATACTTGGGAGATCCTTTTATGAGACGGTTCTCTTCTACAACCTGTACTTCAGAATAAGGTGGGAGGGAGACTAGGGAAAAAGAGAGAGACTAAGGGACAAGAAGGAGTCCAGTAGTAGCATATTTATATGCATACATACACAAATGTGTGCATGCATGCATACACACATAGGCTTTGCCAGGGTTATATTTTAAGTAGTCTTTATCCCGTTTTGTTGTGGCTTAGGCTGAATATTGAACTTCTATGACTTTGATGCTAATTTTACAAAACTTTTTTTTTTTTTTTTTTTTTTTGCTGAGCGTGGCTGTCGAGAACAATTTATCATAACACTGTGGAGTTTGAGATACAAATATATTAAGTTAGAAGCCTGTGTCAAAAAGAAAAAAAAAAAAAAAGAAAAAAAGAAAGAAGAAGAAGAAGAAAAGAAAAAGCATCCCCACCCAAACCCTAAATAAAGGAACAGCAACAAAAACACCTCATTTTGTGGCTTTACATCTGCATGGTTAAAAAAAAAAAAAAAGAAAGGTCGGTTTTTATGAGTCTATGATTAAATAGGAAAGCAGCATATTTATGATTTATAAACTCTGTCTTTATATTCTTTGATTTAGCTCTTTTTGGAAATAAGAAATTATCACAGAGTTGGATTCAAGCCAAAAATTTTTGTTTGGGAGATTTCTAACAATGAGTCAAGACTAATTCACCTTCAGTTTTTAACTACTAGAGAATATTCATCTCAGGGTACAACTACTACCTGAGATTGTTTGATCTGTTTATGTTACCATCACCTCTCATACAATGGTTTCATCACAAGTGTTGCATATTTCTCATTGTTAAAATTATAACAGTATGTATGTATGAAATCAACATTGCATCGTTTTGGAAACCATCATCTGCAGTATAACATTTGGGAGTTCAAATTTAGAAGGAAGACAAAGGTGGATAATTACTTATTGTTTTAAAAATGATAAATTAACTTCCTTTAATTTCTAGCACAAAAGTCAGTTCTAGTTGACAGCACTGTGAAAAAAAAAGACTAGTGGTACAGCTCGGTGGTGGAGTGCTTGTTTAGTATAGCAGAAGCGTTGGTTTTTAAACACTACAAAAATTAAATTAAAAAGTCTAGAAAATAATTTCAAGAGATGCTTTGCTGTCTTTCATGGAGTACTTAAAATATACCTGCATAGCAGCCACAAATGTCCATGTGGGTCATTTAATTCTGTAACAACTAAGTGAAATCAGTATTGAAATAGACTGGCATGGTGGCACACACTTTTGTTCCCAGCACTCAGGGAGGCAGAGACAGGTGGATCTCTGTGAGTTTGAGGCCAGCCTAGTCTACAAAGTGAGTCTAGGACAGCCAAGGCTACACAGAGAAACTCTGTCAAAGAACCAAATATGTATATTATAGATGGGTTTCACCATGTGTCCTAGTATGGGCCCATAACTTGCCTTTTTCTAGCTTTAGCACTGTTAGTGCGGAGATGACAGTTCTGTTCTGACCACACCAGGGCCTACTATCCCTGTTTTTATTTGAGGTCACTCTGTAGTCCTAGTTGCCCTGAAACTCACGATATAGACCAGGCTGGCTTTGAACTCCCAGAGATTCATCTGTTTCCACCTTTCACATGATGGGATTAAAAGAATGCAGTGTGATGCCTGGCCCCATCTTTTTTCTTTCTTTTTAAAATTTTTTTTATTAATTACGGTTTATTCACTTTGTATCCCACCTGTAGCTCCCTCCCTCTTCCCCTTCCAGTCCTGTCCTCTCTCCCTCTTCTCCACTCATGCCCCTCCCCCAGTCCACTAATAGGGTTGGTCCTCCTCCCCTTCCTTCTGATCCTATTCTATCAGGTCTCATCAGGAGTGGCTGCATTGTTTTCCTCCGTGGCTTGGTAAAGCTGTACTCCACTGAGGGGCAGGTGATCAAAGAGTAGGCCAATCAGTTCATATCAGGGAAAGCCTTTGTTCTCATTACTAGGGAACCCACTTGGACAATGAACTGCCATGGGCTACATCTGTGCAGGGGTTCTAGGTTATCTCCATGAATGGTCCTTTGCCCAGATTTTTTGGTTCTGTTGCTCTGCTTGTGGAGCTCCTGTCCTCTCCAGGTCTTTGTAACTCCCCCTTCTTTCATAAGATTCCCTGCACTCTCCCCAAAGTTTGGCTATAAGTCTCAGCATCTCTTGATACCCTGCAGGGTAGAGTCTTTCAGAGTCCCTCTGTGGTAGCCTTTTGTCCTGTTCCCTAATTTTTCCCTCTTCTTCCATCTTCTTTGCTTTTCTGAGTGGATTAAGCATCTTACTCAGAGTCCTCCTTCTTGATTAGCTTCTTTAGGTATACAGATTTTAGTATATTTATCCCATATTATATGTCTAATATCCACTTATGAGTGAGTATATACCATGTGTGTCTTTCTATTTCTGGGATACCTTACTCAGGATGATCTTTTCTAGTTCCCACCATTTGCCTGCAAATTTCAAGATTTTCTTGTTTTTAATTGCTGAGTAGTATTCCATTGTGTAAATATACCACAATTTCTGAATCCATTCCTCAACTGAGGGGCATCTGGGTTGTTTCCAGCTTCTGGCTATTACTACTAACATGATTGAGCAAATGTCCTTGTTGTATAGTTGAGCATTTTTTTGGAGTGGTATAGCTGGATATGGTATATGCCCAGGGGTGGTATAGCTGGATCTTGAGGTAGCACTATTCCTAATTGTCTGAGGAAGCATCTGGCCCCCATTTTTAAGAAACAAAAGGAAGATAGAAAGTTAGCAAAGTCACAGAACTAGGAAACAACTTCAGATTAGTCTGATCAGAAGCTAGTGATATTAATTTCCATGATAATCTACCTACAGTTTTGATACTACTCACTGTAAGTCACTATAATATTTCATTTCTGCTAATCTTGAAAAAATCATGAAAATATTTTGTAACTAATTGGCCTATAACAGTATCAGGCACAATTAATTCTAAGGGTCTTTTGTGTCAAATAGAGAATTTAGAATTCTTCAGACCAGGCAAACAAAGATCTCTTAAGACTGATATTGATCAATTAGAATATAAAATATGTACCTTAGGTCAATATAATAAACTCACCTTGTATTGGCTATTCTAACAACAGTACCATAAAACAAATTCATTTTAGACTGACTTTAAAGGGTGAGGGATATTATTGTTTATTTGACATGAGAAGGCCACTGCATCTTTCTTTGACTGCTATGCTCACCATCTGAATATGAGCAATATAAAATAAAGGCTACTATGGAAGAAAACTTCTATATGTGTTATAACAAATTCATTACTGAAAATTATTGCATCTGATCCCATTATTTCAGAAACTTATATGTAACTGGTCTTTTTGTATTTTTGTATAAGATTTTTTAGGTTCTGAAAACAGATAGTTGAGATGAAGTCTTTCTAATGAGTTTCTATTTAAAAATTAAGAATAGAATAAAGAGGTTAAAATAAAAAATTCTAAGAAATTTTGAGGGAGCAACGTTGCTGGTGGTTGGGGGAGTTAAGTTACTGGTAGTGAGAATTTACCAAATGACAACACAAACACTTGCTCAATTTGAAAGGGTGTAAGTAGGCAGTTTGACAAGATCCAGAATAAGGCCAAATACTTTTGAACTCATGGGGCATTATTTTAAAAACGATGTTGAAAGACATGTATGAAAAAACTGTGATAAAATGATTATTTTGGCAGATAGGTCATTATGATTTAATTTTGAAGTTGAAAAAAAAAGAATGGATCTTATTTTCGCATATTTTAGAATTACTGTTTATATTTTATTTTTATATATTATATTATACTGTTCTATGCTTTTATGGAGACTTTATTTTTACTGTCACATATTTTACTATGCTGTTATATGTTTATATTATGTAGAGGGTTTAAGAGAAAAATGTGTATCACATTGGGAATTTAATCTGATTCTACCAAAAGAAAACTTTATGCCCCAAGGGATCCTAACATTACCCAAATGCCAGAGACTGCAGGTGAAAAACCTGTCGTGTCATCCACATAGGGTATGTCTACTTAAAGTCAGTATTTATACATTTTGTGAAAACTCAAAATAATACAAGCTTGGCTAAATAATTTATGCCTAAATGTTCATGTAGGTTTAGTACAAATCAATATCTAATAAAATTTGAAAATCATTTATTTTCAGAGATAGATTTTCCCCCGCAGTTGAGCATGGAAGTCTCAGTTTGGCTTTAAGGTTTTGCTTTAAGAGTAATTCAAGCAAAATAGTTTATAAAAATACTACTTACTGTATAGAGAACACATCTGAAGCGCAGCAATTGGAAAAAATGCAATATTATATCATGTAGAGGCACAGCCTAAGAGATTCATGAGAAATAAGCAAAAGTGGCCTCTTTAGAGTCTTCAAACATGGATTGCTCTGAAAACAACCAGAAGTAAAAGTTCTTAGATGTTCTCTTAAGATGTGAAGTAACTGGGACTCACCCATCCTTGAAAAAAGGATCATCATTTTAATCATTTATTTTTGTTTTCTGTATATGAGTGCTGTACCTGTATGTATTTATGTGTAGCACATGTGTGTAGGGCCTACAGAGACCAGAAGAGAACATCAGATCCTCTCGAAATCAGGTTGCAGATGGTTGTTAGTTTCTGGATGCTAGAAACCAAAATTGGTCCTCTGTAAGAACAAAAAACACTCTCAGCCACTGAGTCCATCCACAATGGCTTCACAATATTTCTTAGAAATACTTGAAATTGGAATGCTAGGCTCTTTGGTTTTGTTTGTTTTTGGTTTTGTTTTATGGCAAGAATCTCCCAAAGCTCCAAGGCTGAGGGTGACCTTGAACTAAGGTCGTTGAAAGTACTCTGATTATAATATATGCACCACCATGAATGGCTTGTATGTGTGAATCATTTTATGTGAAAGCATATGACAAAAAGATCGGTGGCATATTATAAATAATAATGTTAAGTGTACTTTCCTAAAAATTTTCTTAAGCTATAGAAATTCCTTCTTTCATAGTAACTCTTTCAAGCCATAGAAGGAAGAGGCTTGTATCTGACAGAAGAGATTTTGAGGCTAGGTCAATGTTTGTATTACTTAGATGTATTTTATTAACAGCCTATTGCGTGTTAGAAGTAGTTTGTAGGGCCCTATAAAATGAAACAGAGCCATGAATATTGATTTATTTACTTTCTCTAATTCTTACTATCCAGAGTATAATTAGAATGGAATAGGAAATCTATATATTAGCTGATGCAGCAATAGATGGCATGGTGCAATTCAAATGCAAGTAGGCCACCGATTGGAAATTTATGATTGGTACTCAGAAATGCATGATAAGTGTTGGCCAGTGATAGTAGCTAGAAAGTTAAAAGTGTAGGAGCCATTCACATGATGTTATTTGAAACTATGGAAAAGAACAATTTAAGAAGCAGAAATTACAAAATGAGATGAGAAGAGGGGATAAGGGTACAACCTTGGCAAAAGTTCACACATAGGATGTGAAAGGAACAAGAAAAGAAGGAGATTCATTAAGGAAGATGAGAGAGGTCAAGAATGCAGGCCAGGATAGAGGTGAGTGTTCAGGGAGCATTGTTTGGTAATGCTATACAAGAATTGTGACAGTTGATAAAATGCCATTGCATTTAGAAGGGGGAAATTATTAGTGATCTTGGACATAGTAGTTTCAGTGGAATGGTGAAAGCAATAACCTGGTTGGAAGGAGTAAAGAATAGAATTGTTCTGAAGAAAATGGCATGTATAATTATTCCCTTGCATTTTGACTCTTAAATATAGATTAATGATATTTCTAATTCAAAAAAAAGGACTAGAATACACAAAGAGGAGATATACATGGTCTAATTTTTTACTAGTGTGATAAAAGGAAAGGCTATTTTAACTTACATAGTGAGTAACAGGTCAGTTAGGGATATACAGTAAGATCCCCTTTCAAGTAACAACAATAAATAAATTTCCTTACCATTTTAAGTTTCATATAAAGTATATATTGACTGTGCAAAGAGTTCTTTTATTTTTACTGACCAGATTTACACTGTTTTTGTAAGAGAATAAACAAGAAAGTCACAGTTATTACATAAAGTATGAATGGCTGGACAATTTCCAGTACCCTTTCTTGCCAAACCAATTTTAAATATGGCTCTTTAGAAAATAATAGTTTGCTGGCAGTGCTTACCCTAGTGTGAGCGAGGGCCTGGATTTGATTCCAAGCACTGAAATAAAAGTAAATAAGTAAATAAATCCTGTGTATCTATGTGTTTACACTTTAAATTGTGTCTAAGGGATAGGTTATTTTAGTCATTAGATTTTAAAGTGCAACTATAGCCTGGTGTGGTGGGGCATGCGTGTAGTCGCAGTACTCTGGAAGGCAGAGGCAGAGGCAGAGGCAGAGGCAGAGGCAGAGGCAGAGGCAGAGGCAGAGGCAGAGGCAGAGGCAGAGGCAGAGGCAGAGGCAGAGGCAGAGGCAGAGGCAGAGGCAGAGGCAGAGGCAGAGGCAGAGGCAGAGGCAGAGGCAGAGGCAGAGGCAGAGGCAGAGGCAGAAGCAGAGGCAGACAGATCTCTGTGAGTTCAAGGCCTGCTAAGGCTATAGAGAGAAACCCTTTCTCGAAAAACCAAAAATATATAGTAAGTGCAACTAATGTAATGTTTCTTTCAGTTGAATCATTTATACTTTCATTCCTGATGCCAATGGAGCCTTCTGAAGGCTGCTGAGTATAGGGTTGGGAGATCAGTAAGCTGATGCTTCTGTAACCTTACGATTTGGGGGTTAACTTGGAATGTTGTGAATGAAATTCAAAGAAGATAAAGAGATAATGTAATCATTTGGTATTCCATTTTAGCAAATAGTTAACACTCTAGATTTGAGAGTAAACTTGATAAGGTGGATATATGCAAAACCATATAAATTACTGGAATACATGAGTGAAGAGCCTTGCAAAGAGTAGACATTTTGAACAGATTTAGTTAGGCCAGGTTCTGCCAGGTTCTGCTAATTCTCAGTCTATGATTTGTTTTTGCTGTGCATTTTTTCCTTTCATGCTCTAATTCACATGTTCATTAAGAAAACATTTATGCCAATCACTGAAATAAATTATGGACCTTAGTTCTCAAGGATAAGAAGGGACCTGGAATAAATGCCCCAGACCTTTGGGTGACTCAGAATGAGAAATTATGGTGGTGTCCTTTTAGGGTACTAAGTTATATGGTCTGCAAGTAGGGAGAATATACAAGGTGGTCATAGGCCAAGATACTTTTGAGATATCTCTGCTGTCATTTTGATAAACTCTCACAGAAGACTGTTGTCTAGCTTCCAGTCACATCTTCTTCAATAATTATTCTAAAACTGGCTATAATTAAGCATTTCAGTTGAACTTTTACCCACTTTTGTTGCCATTTCCCTGGAAGGGTACTTAGACCCTAAGTACAATGTTCTGTTTCAGTATTTTTCCCCCCTGTACTTGTAGCAGAGGCACTATTAAGGTCAGTTCTGATTAAGGTCAAATGTTAGCTGCAATGTCAACTGTGGTATTTTTTTTCTGCCAAACTGTTTATGTCAGTTATTTTGGAATTCCAAAGGAAAACAAGAAAGCATTCTTTCATTATCTGAAAACTCCCACCCAGGCTTATCTAGAGTCTCTTCACTTTAGTATCAACCCCTCTGGGACATTTTATATAAATAATTATGCTTTACAAAAACTTGAGGTGCGTCCCTTAGACTTAGCAAATCCTAACTCTCTTAGGTTAGTCTCATCCTGGCTTTTCCTTTGCTTTTCTAAAAGTTACAGGATTTCCAAGTATTTAGTTTTAAGTTTAGTTCAGGTTTTCTACATCAGTTTGCTTTACTATTTATACCACTGCTAAATCAGATAAGGGTTATATCCTTCAATAGAATTTCCAAAGCAGGGGCTATTCTGTGTAAAAGTAACTTTTTTAAATTAAATTTTTATTTTTTATATTAATTACAGTTTATTTACTTCGTATCCCAGCTGTAGATCCCTTCCTCATTCCCTCCCAATCCCACCCTCCCTCCCTCATCTCCTCCCTGCCCCTCTCTTAAGTCCATTGATAGGGGAGGTCCTCTTCTCCTTTCATCTGACCCTAGCTTATCAGGTCTCATTAGGACTGGCTGCAATGTCCTCCTCTGTGGCTTGGCAAGGCTACTCTTCTCTCGGGGAGAGGGGAAGGAGGTCAAAGAGCTAGCCATTGAGTTTATGTAAGAAACAGTCCCTGTTCCCCTTACTTGGGGCCAACTTGGACACTGAGCTGCCATGGGCTACATCTGAGCAGGGGTTCTAAGTTATATCCATGCATGGTCCTTGGATGGAGAAACGGTTTCAGAAAAGACCCCTGTGCCCAGATATATTTGGTCCTTGTGGAGATCCTGTCCTGTCCTCTCCATACAAACTCTCCTTCTTTCACATGATTCCCTGCACTCTGCCCAAAGTTTGGTTATGCGTCTGAGCATCTGCTTTGATACACTGCTAGGTAGAGTCTTTCAGAGGCCCTCTGTGGTAGGCTCCTGTCCTGTTACTTAGACATTGGAAGTAGGAGAAAACAAGTAAAAGTAACTTTTATTCGACCTTTCTAATTGTCATCTTAGAGGCTTACCGACTCCATCTGCTAACCTTGGCTTAGTCCTGAAAGTTTCTAGCTTTATACAATCTAATCTAGGCTTAGAAGGTTTTCAGCTTCTGAGAGTTACTGCTGAATAAGCTCACTTTTTCTAGTTCTTTCTGAATTCTGGCTCGATGGTTTAACTCAGCTGTCTGACTCAAAACTTCGCTCCAAGCTGACTGATTCAAACTGGCTTCTCTTAGCTTCTGAATGAATTTCTCTGCTTGGCCTCATACTAACTTTGGCAATCTGTTCTAATTTTCTCTCTCCTCATTCTCTGACACCTTCTACTTTTTCCTGTGTCTAGCTTGTTCTCTCTGTCTGTAACTTGTCTCTGTAAAACTTTCCAGGTAAAAGTGCCCCTCCCTCATTCTCTTTTTTCCCCCACACATCCCTCCCTCCCTCCCTCCCTTGCTCTCCATCCCTTTCTCTCTAATTTTTTTTCTGTGCTACTCTCCTAAGTCTTCTTTCACTTGTTCCTTCTCATGAGAGTTTGTTGTATCTTATCCTGACTCATTCTCTCAATTTTTTTTGATTTGTCATTTTGCTTCTAAATTAGAGTCACTTTCAAATATGGATGCTTCCTTCTAAAAATCACTTTTACCTTCATTGTTTGGGATTAAAGGTGTGTACTAAGGGCATGTTTGAATTCCAGCCAGAGTAACCACATTGCTGGATTAAACTCCCTCAGCAATTCAGTATGTTGACCTTTGGCCATCCATGTGACAAAAAAGCTAAATGCTAAGATAATTAGTATTTTTTTAAGTTTCCACCAAATAATAGGATAAACACATAATTTTAGTTCTTTCCCTTCTCAACATATTTCTAGCTCAGCTAAATGCACTGATTCAAGTATGAAAATAATTATTGCATTATACCTGGGAGTTAATAAACCATTTGTTCTAGGTAGATGGGCTTTGTATTACAAATAAGGCTGCTCCTTTAGTATAGCATTTTATATATCAATTTTTTTAATAGTACTGCTCTTGGTAGACAAAAACAATGTCATGTAGGAAGAAATCTCATAGATTGAAAGCAATTTGTCTTTTTGTTACTCACACATTTGTTACAAAGGATCCTTGGATGTTTTGGGTCTACTGGATACAAATCAGATTTTATTCTCTTCTATTTTTACAACCATCAAATTGAAAGTAAAATATTAGAAGCATTTATCTAGGCGAGGTCATAGAAGGCCATCCAACCCATCCACGTAAGGACTGCTTGGGAGCTAGCCCAGAAAGATTATCAATTTTCTCTTAGTAAATTCTCCAGAGAAGGAAACATACACCTTTTCATTGGTAATACACTGGAGTGCTACTCTAAGTACCTTCTTTCTCTAGACTCCAGGAGTGGAAATCTGGGTGGAAAGTGAAAGACAGCAAACTCATTCTTTTGTGGGAGAGAGAACAGATTCTTGAAATTAGAAACATGGGACATAAAGAACTATGCACTATAGAAACATTCACCTGCTATCAGCTGAACACATATTTCCCAAGTATACACTAAAATAATATGCAAAGTCTTTTTAAAATGATTGTTGCAAAGAGCTTGCTACATTTATTTTGGAAAAGTTAAAAATAAATTTCTTGATTTTTCTTTCTTCCATTCTGCTTTTCTTTTTACAGGAAGCATTCTGAATATTGCCCATTTGTGTTCAATACATTATGGGTGCACAGCATAAGACTACATTACTGTTATCACATGGTAGTTATTTCATGAGGCTTGCAACTTACTGGATTTAAATAAATTTCAAGATAAATATTTTAAACATTTTCAATGTGTAGTTCTCGAAAACTCAAGTACTGGGCTTGGTTGAATAGCATTGTTAATGAAGAAAATTACAGGACAAGATTAACACCCGGTACAATGCCTTTAAAATGTTCAAATACTAGAAAAAGAGCTATTGTAAAGTTTTGAACTAAACTGCTTCTGTTGTAGAGAAAATACCTGCCTTAGGACTCTAAACTTTAGGTGGTGACTTTTTAAGGCAGGGAAATAATAATTTGTTAGTAGTCTCTCCTATCATCAGTGCACTACTCAACCAGGGGCCCTTCAGTACAGATGGGGAAAGAAAGGAGCTTGGAGAAGTGTGTTAGCCCTATAATGGCCATTTTTGTGTGTGTGTGAAAATTAAAGGCCTTAAACCTGCATCCTGGGGAACCCTAGGTTTCTTTTAAAAAATGAGTAATAATAACTACTTTGAATTTTGTTGAAAGAAGGAAAAATTTCCCCGGCATAGCAACAATTGGTTAAAATTGTTAGCTGAAGAAAATGTCTTTCCCCTTTCTTTGTATAAATTATAATTTTGCCTAGGTTTTTAGTCATTCTAGATGTGGTTCCATAAGAACTACTTGAGTTACTTGTTTGTTTTTTTTTCTTTTTTTTTTAATATTAGCACAGAGCGGAAGCCTGTTTCATTTTCCAGTATAGGTGAATTGGTCTCTCAAGGGAATATAGTCTCAGTCTCCCTCTCTTACTTCCTCACTCTCTCCATCCATTTATCCCTCCCTCTCTATCCTCCTATTCCCCCTTCTTCCTTTTTCTTTCCTTTCCTGCCTGCTTTACTTTTTTGACTCTTACTGTTTTTTTTTTTTTTTGTAAGAATGCACAGTATATGTAGGTCCAGTGGTCATCCGAGAGACAAGGACAGAAGGAAGAGAATGGAAGGAAGTTTAAAGCCAACCTGGTTTACATAGCTGAATTCAAGTACATCTGGAGCTACATAGTGAGATTGTCTCAAAAACAAATAGTTTTTAAAACATGAAAAGAGGACTGGATATGTTCCATCGTCCTTTTTTTGGGAAGCCTCAAATTCAGTCCCCGCAGTGCATGAAGGAAAGGTACAAAAGAATGCACAGTGATTTGTGGTTAACTGAATGTGACATTTGATACAAAGTTTTTGTCCTAAAAAATTATAATTTAGGAAAAAAATGGCACTAAAGTAATTATACAGAATTGAAACTTTAGAAATCAAGCTGCTGTGTGGCCTGTGACAGTGGTATTTCCAAATATGTGTTTCCTGGAAAGAGATCCCATGTTTTTGGAAATGGGCTGCATGTTTTTTTTTTTTTTCTCATTGTTAATCTATTTTTTGCATGTTTTCTTTCGCCTCTTCTATTTCTCTTGAATATGTTAGCTAATATTTTATCTCCACAATATTAAATATCTTCTCTTGATGAGTATTGTTAAGCTATCTTAAATACATCTGTGGTAGGTCTTACTCTCTAGACTATCCTGAAATGATTTTTAAAAATGTGAGTTTCTTCTCTACATGTTTCAAATAAGCAAGGTAATTTTCTTAAGTTGTGGATGGATATGTGTGTGTATGCTCACACACAGGTAATGTATCCTGAGTTGGTGAACACATGCTAGACCAAGACTTTCTTTTCATAATGCAGAATTTATTGAATAGCAATTATGAGTTTAAAATCGTCAGATAATCTGACTACCTTGGCAATCTGGCTGAGGCAAACACTCATTCTTTTATTTGAAACTTAATTATTAATATTAACTCTCATATCTCACAACATAGAGTAAATCTGTTTATCCATCGTCAGTCTGTGTATATGTATTTGTCTATCTTCATATATGTACTTTACAGTGAAATACAAGTAAAGCAATCTTTAAGAGATTTCAGTAGTCTGATAGAAATACAAGTAGAATCTTTGTTGATTAATCTTTGTTTGATAAAGGTTGGGCTTACAAACTTTTGGAGTAGGTGATATGGGTGTCTTTTTATCCCGAGATTATTTTAGTACTTTTGTTATTATTTGAGAGTTTCTTACACAAATATACTAGGTTTTGTTTAAATCTATACCTCATTCTTTTTCTTCTTTACAATTCCTTCCCTATCTTCTACTCCCACTTTTGCCTTCTAATTTCATGCTTTTGTTTTATTTTTTATTTTTTATAAGCCACCATGCCCACGTCGAGCTGCCTGTATATGCATAGATGTAGGACCAACTACTGGAGCATGCATAGCCTCTTAGAGACCACATCCCTGAAGAAAAATGACTATCACCCAGCAGCCAGCAATTGTAAATAGCTTATTAGCTAGGGGTGGGTCTTCATGAACCTTCCCTCATTAATGCTGTATTTGGCTGGTTTGATCTTGTGCATACAGTCACAGCTGTTGGCATACTTTTTAAAAAAAAAACTCCTTTATTTACGGTTTTTGTATATCTTTCTCCCTACGCCACCCCAGTCCCTTCCAACATCCCAATCCCTTCCAACACCCCAACACCAGGTAGGAGAGAGAAAGGGTTAGTGGGAGAGGGAGGTTGTAGTTCTCTTAGCTGCTTCATGCTGGTTAGTTACAGTGGTCAAGTTCCTTGGAGCCAGTCTAATCCTCATTTAAGGAGATCCCCAACTACTTGTCTCACTGCAACATTAGCAACCGGGAGCTGAAAGGGAAAGTAGCAGCAGCCTTCTTCTGTCTCGGAGCTATTCCTCACTCTCTGGGTTTTGGCATTTATTCTCTGTCGGGAGTTCTCAGATTTAAACTATCTGCAGCTGGCAAAGATCTCCTCTCAGAGCCTGCACGAGGCAAATAGTTTGCTGTTGTGAACCATCTGACTCAGTCCCACATCCCACACCTGGGATTAAAACAAAATATGTTAATATCCACAACACACAGCCTATATGAGTTCATGTGTACAATGGACCATATGTGTTCAGCAAATGCTATTTTTCTGTATCTATCAACTATTAGTTCTTACAATCTTTCAGCTCCCTCTTCTGCAATGATCCTTGAGGCTTGTGGAAGGGAGTATGGTATAGATGCCTCATGTACAGCTGACTATTCTACAGTCTCTTATTCTTTGCACATTGTTTTGTTGTGGGTTTCTATATTAATTGCTATCTTCTGTAAAAAAAATTCTCTAATAAAGGTTGAGAATTATACTAATTTATGGATATAAAGATAAGAACTTAGGAGGCAACATATGACTATGTCCATTTATCAGAATACTAGTGTTGCAGACCATGGCTATTTAAACTTTTCCAGTTACCACCTCTTCTTACCTGAGAAATTTTTATGTGATTTTGGGTGTGTAAATCAAGAATTTATGCTAAGGGCAGTACTCATTATTCCCCAGTTCCCTGTCTCTTGGAGAATACTCACTAGGTTTGTTTTTCATCTTAAAAGTTAAATACCGAAACTAAACAATAAATTTATCTTGAAATAATTTCTGATGTGTACGTATCTGTTACCATTTATTAACTATGAAAGCAAATTTGCATACAAGGAGATAGATATGCATGTTTATTTTTATGTAAGCAATTAAATATTGTTTAAATATTTGATGCTGCAGGATGTAGAGCATCTTTCATGTTTTCGGAGCTGATCAAAAGTTTGATTTTAGGAGGGAAGGAACCACAGGGGGGAAACAAAGTGAATAAAGTGTAATTAATAAGGACTTAAAAAAGTTCGATTTTATAAATTAATACTGACTATGTGAATTCATCTAAATGTGCTATACACAATGGCAGATATATGTTTAAGAGCACTTCAGAAATGGTTTGAGATTCTGGCTTGACTGAAGCCAAAATTTATTTAACAGTTTATTTATAAAACTCAAGTTATCAACTCAAAAAGCAATCTTAAAAGTCAAACAGTCTAATGTAATCTAATCCAGTGATACACTAATTTGATCCTTATGCCAAGGAGTGACAATATGAAAATATTATTTTTCTTTTCTATGATTAAACCATTATGTTTCTACAAGAACAGAGAACTTTATAAAACAAAAACACTGAAGTTTATAATGTGCAGTAGTCTCATATCTGGGGCAAGTTATTTTATACGAGGACATGAGTAAGTAGTAAGTATATATGTGTGTTCAGAACCAAGGCTGCAGCTAAGTTGTACATTGTGGCGTAGGCTAGTACAGACAGGAATACCTTGCATTCATTAGGCATTAGATTTTATATTGCTTTGTTCGCGTGTGTTCAGAAGCTGTTTACTGTTCCTAAACTTTTCATATCTAGTGCACGCAGCTACACAATCTAATATGGGGTCATGACCCACAGTTTAAGAAGCTGGATGTTAGAGAAGTTCTGAGCTACATTTCCAAGTTATTACCCACAGTTAAAAAGCTGAATGAATGTTAGAGAAGTACTGAGCTACATTTCCAAGCCACGGCTTCTTTAACAATTAGTCAAGAAGACAAGCTGAGGCACAGATCTTGTATGTAACCCAAATCCACATACTTGCCAAGAAGGCTGAGGATGCGTCACAAATAGCTATTACTTCTACTCACAGCTAAACTGTGATTAAAATAACTGGTATTTACTGATTTCATTTTATACAAAAAGTTTACTTTGAACCTCATTTATAATTCCACTATGCTTACCCTAAACTCCATTTATTGATATAGTATAATAAATGGACCAGGAATCATACTTTGTTCAGATGTTTTAATCAACACTCTGTATTTTCTTCCTTGTCTTCAACTCTGGAATTGGGAATACTTTTAAAGTCAAATCTGATTAAAGAAAGCATGAAGGGTTTTATGGTTTCTTGTGAGATATTCCTGATTAAAAGCTGAATCTAGTGCCATGCATGATAGTCCATGCCTGTGATCGCAAACTGTGAGATGCTGAGGCAGGAAGATGACTGCCAAGTGTGAGGCTTATTTGGGCTACTGATTAAAACTCTACCCAAAGGAGGAAAAAACAAAACAAAACAAAACTGACTCAACTTCAATCTTTTCCAAAAGAAATGGATCATATAATGGCCAGATAGATTATATAGAAAGTTTAGTAAATCTAGCTTCCCTCCCAACCATATATATGTATATGAAACCACATTTTACTAAATATCGTGTCATTCAAGCCACTTCCAGTACCAATCCTAGTAAATTTTTTTGTGTGTTTTTTATTTTCTTCTTTTGAGACAGAGTTTCTCTGTGTGTAGCCTTGGTTTTCCTGGACTCACTTTGTAGACCAGGCTGGCCTCAAACTCAGAGAGATATGTCTCCCTCTGCCTCCCTGCACGTTGGGATTAGGGGCATGTGCCACTGCACCTGGCTCAGTTTGAATAATTTTATGTAATCAAGACTAAGGTGATCATGTTTTATCAAATATATGCTATTTTTATTATATTTTACTATTATTTATTTTATCATATATGCTAATTTTATCATCTCTGGAGAACTCCATGGATTAAGCACATTTTACAGTCGAGCTGCATCTTGTTCACTTTTTTCTATGTTATTCAGCATTTCTGTTATAGTTTTCCTCATAAGTTTGCAAAGTTTCTGATATTGATGTTTGTTGTGTTTTCAGACTACCACCCTGTGATCAGTCTTTGGCAAGTATAATGAATATGCGTTTATGGAATTTGAATGCATGAATGACTGAATGCATGCATGAACAAAGTGATTTTTTAAAGCAGTAATACAGTGAATTCATGGGTTTGATGTGCTAAATGCTCCGCTTTCGTTTACCTATTAACATAAATACATTCGATTGAATAAACATGCTCATTCACATACTAAACACTACCTTAGGTGCTGTCAGTGGAAACACTGAACCAAAGGCACTGTTTGATTCAGACATCTGGGCATATTACTTCTGCATAATCAAGTTTTCTTCTCGCTTCTGTGTATTTACAAGTGGATTTTCTTCCACTTATTTCACAATCATTGGTCTTATCCATTGTTAACCTCTTTTCACTAATAAAGTCTTTCTTAATGCAGTTCTCTTTACCATTGTTTGTCTATACCCTTTTCTATTCAATTAGCTATCCTTGTTTTTCTATAAAACAGGGTGTGTATATTGGCTCTTAAATCAGTATTTATGCACTGCATTCAGCAGTGGAGCACTCTTCTGTTGGACTGGTCAAGGTCAGGTAAACTTCAGGAAGAAGTTTCTTCGTTATCAGATATGAGGACTAATCAGGAGGTGAGTTTTGAGTCTGTTCTTGGGCTCCCCTATCTCATCTCCTTTATAACTTGAGGACAACTAAAGGGCAGAGAACTTTTTTTTTTTTTTTTTTGGTGCTTTGGTTTGTACCCACTTCTGTTACACAGGTCACAGAAGGCATTATCTCCCACTTTAGCCTGCCTCTTGGTGTCCTAATTACTTTCCCAGGGCAAGGGCTGTGCTTAAGATGATCATGGACCTATGGTGGCATGGAGGCTGACAAAGAGTTCAGAGTCTCCTTCTTTGTGTCCCAGAGCATATTCTGGCTGTGGATCTCTCTGTTGCCTGGCTGGCTCTCTGAAACCCTGTAGCCTATCCTAGACCTCATTCCTGGGTGTGGTCTCCACTGATCAGGCTGGTGATGATTTGAGAGGATTTTGCATAATGTGAGTCAGGTGCTGGCAGCCTCCTTGTTTTCAATTGCTGACATTACCCTCATACACCACCAACAGTTCGATTCACTGTGGTTTCCATAAGAAACTGCCCCCTATGTTGATGTGACAGACATCCATAGCTTCTGAGGGGATCTTCTAGTTTCCTGTGGTGATAAGTTCATTTGAGGCCATGGATGAGTCTTGGCTACTAGGCAAAACAGAAGGTTTTGGGAGAAGAAAAGGCAAACTCAGAAAGGTGAGAGCTTAAGTTTCCATGGAAAGGTGAGGAAGCACAAATCTCCCATGAAACTGAGACTCATAAAGTTGGGTGGGTAAGGAGATGGGAAGGACTTTGAGGATTTGGGGGATGGGAAAACATGATCAGCATGTCTTGTGTAGAAAATTCTTTCAGTTAAAAGTTGCAATTGTGTTGGGTTCTACTTGTGTTTAGTTAAGTGGGAAATTGTTTTCATATTTGTCAATTTTTTAGAATATTTTTACTTATTTGAAAATTTCATACCTGTGCACAGTTTATCTTGATTAATATCCAACCCAAATTCCCCTTCTTTCTCCTATTGGACTCTTAAATACATTTCCCTCTCACCTTCATTTTCTTATTTGAAAATAATTTACTGAGTTCAGTTAGTGCTGCCTGCACTTGCATGAGTGCATCCACCAGAGTATGAGCTACGTACCAACAGACACACTCCTCAAACAAAGAAACAAACAAACAAAACCTTGCCCTCCCGCTCTAAGAAACCATCAGTTACCAATAGTTCTTCAACACTGGGTAGACCCATAAGCTTCTGTGTCATTCATGGTTGAATGTTGATTGGCTTGATCTTGTGCAGCTCTTCTGCAGGTTGTCATAGTTGCTGTGAGTTCATGAGTGTTATGGTCCTTTCATGTCCAGGAGATAGAATTTCATTGAATTCTCCCTATCCTCCAGTTCTTATAGTCTAAACCCTCTTAGGTGATGTTTCCTGAGCTTCTTTAGCAGGGCTGGTGAGGTGATGTAAATAGCTTATTTAAGGATGAACCCTCAATAGTAATTCTCTGCACTTTGGACAGTTTTGAATGTTTGCAGGGGCTGCTGTCCACTGCAATAAGAAGAGGTTGAGAGTAGAATTTATGTATGGGTATAAACATAAAATATTTAGAAGGCAGTTTGATAACAATTCCATTAAGCCAAACAACAGTAGTGGGTTCCCCTTAGGGACTAAGACTTCCCCAGCCATGTGCTTCTTACTATGTTTGAAGAGGTGTGAGTTCTTTCCTGTGGATCAAGCCTCAAAACCAATCAGAAAGCAGTTAGTTACCCTGTAATACTTGTTCCAGTAGTGCTCAAGTAAGTAGTCACATCTTGTTTAGTTGGTTGGTATTGTAGCACGCAGATTCCACCATTGGATAAGACTGTTGATAACTTTTGTCCCACAGTGGCCCACACAATACCTTCTAGCACTATGAAAGTTACTCAGCTGGGAGGCAGTTTCCAGGGAAGTTCCAGCTTGCTCTCTGTATGTCCTGCACCAAAGTGTGTGATGTCTTCAGCTGGAGGATTTTACTATCTACTTGCAGTGGGTAACTAAGAGCAATGGCAATAGCCGAGATGCTTTGGGAGCCACTACAACTAGATAATAAAATTCTACAAACAGTGGATAAGTTTTGCTCCTTCCTCAGAAACTCACCAGCCTTTGTGATCATTTGTTTTTGGTTTGTTTGTTTGCTTGCTTTTGTTTTGTATTTTTTCAAATACAATTTAAAAAATATTATTATTTAACTTTATGTGTATTAGTGTTTTATCTGCATGCATGTCCGTGCATCATATGTGTATCTGGTACCCACAGAGACCAGAAGCCTGGGTATCAAATTCTCTGGAACTGGATGGTTGTGAGCTGCCATAGGAGCACTAGAAATCAAACTCAGGTCCTCTGGAAGAGCATCCAGTGCTCTTTACCATAAAGCCATCTCTAGCTCATTTGCTTTGTAGATGATAATCATTCTTGCTTGGGTAAGATGAAGTCTCAACATAGTTTTAGTTTCCATTGTATTTCTTTTTAAACATTTTATTTATTTATTACAGTTTATTCACTTTGTATCCCAGTTGTAGCCCCCTCCCAATCTTACCCTCTCTTCCTCTTCTCCTCCCATGCCCCTTCCCCAGTCCACTGATAAAGGAGGGCCTCCTCCCCTTCCGTCTAATCCTAGCCTATCATGTCTCATCAGGACTGGCTGCATTGTGTTACTCTGTGGCCTGGTAAGACTGCTCCCCCCACCCATGAGGAGGTGATCAAAGAGCCAGCCACTGAGTTCATGTCCAAGACAGCCCCTGCTCCCCTTACTAAGGATCCCACTTGGAGACTGAGCTGCCATGGGCTACATCTGTGCAGGGGTTCTTGGATATCTCAATGCATGGTCCTTGGTTGGAATATCAGTCTCAGAAAAGACTCCTGGGCCCAGAATATTTGGTTCTTTTGCTCTCCTTGTGGAGCTCCAGTCCCCTTCAGGTCTTACTATCTCTCCCTTCTTTCATAAGATTCCCTGCACTCTGCCCAAAGTTTGGCTATGAGTCTCATTTGTATTTCTTCTTTTGAGAATTCTGTTCAGCTGGCAGATGGCTGGGGAGGAGGATCTCCCCTATCAGTAGACTTGAAGAGGGGTATGGGAGGAGATGGGCATGGGAGGAGATGAAGGAGGGAAGGGTGGGATTGGAAGGGAATGAAGGAGGGGGCTACAGCTGGGATACTAAGTGAATAAACTGTAATTAATATAAAAATAAAAATTAAAAAAAGGATTGTTTCTTATGTCCAGTGCCATATTCTCGTTCTATCTACTCTTAAGTTTATTGGATGAACTTACATAATTGTACAACAGCATGACTGGCCTTCTTCTAAAGGAAGAGAGGTAGATTTTCATTTATAAACACTGCTAACTTTTAAAGATTTTTAGATGTCACAGTTTTTAAAAGGTAAAAATTAAGGAATCTTTTTGAAAAATTCTTTTTATGTGTGTGCTCTTGCAGAGGACTAGAGTTTGGTTCCCAGCAGCTTGTAACTCCAGGGCCAGGGGTCCGATGCCTGCTTCTGCTTCCTCAGTTACCTGCACATACACAGATGCACACACACACACACACACACACACACACACACAAATAATAATAAAACAATTATTAAGAAATAGCTATGTGATTTGATTTCATAACTACTACCTAATACTACTTAGTACCTACTACTAATATTCAGAGACTGGAAAAGATGTCAGGGATTATGTGATATGAAGTTGCTGGTAATTAGGGAAATTTTAGTTAAACCATGGTGGAAAGGGCTGTGGACAAGGAATAGGAAGTTTAGTGGTTGAGTTTCAATTCCTTGATTCACAAGTTCCCTAGTTTCTGTTAACTCTCATGACTTCAACTAGAAAATGAGAATACCAGCACTTCTACACTTATTCCATGAAAATGCTGTCATAAGCAAGTAAATTTTAATTATTTTCAACATGCTTGTTTTTCTGTTAGGCCCTGGCAATTATAAGTTGAACAAGATCAATACAGTCCTTAGGTTAAGTGTACATTCCAAAGGAAATCATAGACATTAAAAAGTAAATACATAAATGAAAGAATGTGATTTTAACTTTGTAATTTCAACTTGTGTTAAGTGCCACAAAGGACTAGGACAATGCTTAGTGGGTGATCATAACAAGAGATAGTGTGGTCTGGGAAAGTCTTACTGCAAAGGTGATATTTTAGCCTAGTAGAGAAAGAAGGAAGAATATATGCAGTAAAAGTAGAATTTTTGGTAAAGGAATCACAACTGACAATTCTAGGAAAGAAAATGAGTTTGGCATTTTTTTGAGGAATATGAGCAATATTCTTTTTTTGTGGCTGGAACAGCTTGAAAATATGGAATAAAACTGGTATGGAAACCAAAGGAGAGGTCCTTAGAGCCTTGAGGACAGTGGCAGACATTACAAGCTCTAAATCCTTCTACCCGTTTAAAGATTGCCAGTACTACTGCCGTTTCTGTTGTTTATATTAAGCTGTGTTCTTTCCTATCTGTCATGTGGGACTCCAATTGACTCTTGACACATAAGATAAACTGGTAGATTCCTGTGTTTGCACTTTGACTCTGAGCCAAGCTAGGGAAAACTGAGTTTCCTTTACTGATACAATTTCAAAACTATCCTGTATTTATTTTGTACTGTTTCCCCATATGAACTTTGACACTTGGGAATGTCTAATTAAGTTACTGAGTTACTTCTGCTTAAAACAATATGTTAGCATGATGAAATGAGTCACTCACTAGCTGGTGTTCTGTGTTTCTTCAGGGAGAAGCTAGGAAAGTCATGTTTGATTGTCTTGGAAATTTGTCGTGTATAAATACGCTCAAATTTTTAGTAGAAGCTTATCAACAGAATTTTTGGTAGTTCTTAATCTTTTGGCAAAATTGTTGTCTGGTGAAGAGAATAACATTTCACTAGACTAATATCTAAACTACTGACTTGAAATTGAAAATGTTTGTAAATTTGGAATCAACAAATACTCATAACTCCTAACTTGGTTTATTATTTAAAATAGTTGTACAACAGCATGACTGGCCTTCTTCTAAAGGAAGAGAGGTAGATTTTCATTTATAAACACTGCTAACTTTTAAAGATTTTTAGATGTCACAGTTTTTAAAAGGTAAAAATTAAGGAATCTTTTTGAAAAATTCTTTTTATGTGTGTGCTCAATTATGATCTAAACTAAATAGTAATATGTGTTTTTTTGTCCTTTGCTAAGAAGAGATCATATTGCTTAATAATTTACATGAACTCTTATCTGTTATTAATGTCTAGCAGTTGTCCATTTACCTGAATTACCTTCTTTTAGATGATGATAATCAATTTCTTGATGAACCAGCCAAATTTATTTTGAAAATGTTCAGTTATATTAAAAATAAAGTGTCTAGTTTGTACAAATTATATGCATGTTAACAGTTTTAAAGGTTACTTATTATGGCTTCAGAATACCACTGTGTATATGGAGGGTTGTGTATATGTGTGGGATGTAGGGGTGTGTGGGAGAAGTTGTGTGGGAGAGGGAGCTTTCAATTCCTGATGTCTGACACAAAACTCTTAAAACCCTTGAAATTTTCTCACCAGTAAGAGTACAGACTTTTTAAAATTGATCTGACTTTATGTTAATAAGTAAATGAGTTATGGCTGGATAGCTTCAGGGTGGGGGTGGCCTTCAGAGAATGCCTGGGTTCAGAAATATTCTGAGTCCGATGGCTCCATAGGCTCGGAGGACAAAGTACTTTTACTCTACAGATAGCCTCCTGTACCTAGCCATCTGACTTTTCATTTCAGTTTTAATAGTAAATTGTATTGGTAAGTAGAACATTTTTTTCAGTTCTGTGAGTTGCTGTAGTGGATTATTGATCCAAAATGGAGGCTGTATCAGTTAACTTTCTATTGTGGTGATAAAACACTATGACCAAAGCACCTTGTAAAAGGAAGGGCTTGATTGGGCTTATGGTTCCAGAGAGATAAGAGTCTGTTGCTATCATGGCAAGGGAACACAACAGCAAGCAGCAGGCTGGAGGAGGATGCTGAGGGCTCACATCTTGAGCTGTAAGTAGGCAGCATAAAGCAAATTAAGGATACTGAGAGGCTTGTAAACCTCAAAACCCTTCCCACACATTTTAAGCCTCCTAAGGCAGCACTGTCAACTGGGGTCCAAGTATTCAAATGTCAGAGCCTGTGGGGTGGGGGAATTCCATTCATATCACTACGGAGGGTATGGAAACTCTTGAATATATAATTGTGAGGCCAAAGTATAGTTTATAAAGAGATCATGCTTTGGGCTAGTGTAAAGGAGAGTCTTTCCTGACCGAGAATTTATACTTGTGGAATCTGATATTAACTTCAGACAGTGTAATTTGGTTACTGGATGCCCAGTTGCTGGTAGAGAAAGGAAAACTGGTTTGCTAGTAGAGCAAAATATTTGAAGTTAGGGAAAAACTATGCAATCTTTATAGTCCTTCAATTTGGGATTAAATAGGTTAAGTTTTACCTCTTATACTATTGAATAACTCTAGGGCTTCATACCTGTTGAACAAGCCTGTACTACTGAGCTATACCTCCCTCTCTTCCCTTCTTGCCCTCTGTCCTTTTCTCTCTGCCTCCCTGCTTTCTTCCCTTCCTTTCTGCCTCCCTCTCTCCTTTCCTCCCTCCCTCTCTATGCCCCTTCATTTGGTTTGCTAAGTTCCTCCAGGAACTTATTCTCATTTGATAGCCTAAGCAGTCCTTGAATTTGATTCTTTTGCTTTAGCTTCAGGCCTGAACTTCCAGGACCACCAAAACATATTCTGTATCTAAATTCTAAGTGTCCTCTTCAGTTCTGGTTAGCTTAAGCTGTGACCTAGACTTAACTGAGGGAATCTCAATTGGAGAGTTATAAGATTGGCCCGTGGGTGTGTCTTTGTGGCTTCTTACTGACTGCTAATTAATGACGTATGAGGGCCAGCCTATTGTGGGCAGTGCCATCACTAGGCAAGTGGACCTGGGATGTATAAGAAGGCTAATATTCAACAATGTCACTCTATGATTTTTGCTTCAGTTTCTGCCCTGGCTTCTCTACATGATGTAAGCTGTAAACTGAAATAGACCCTTTCCTCCCCAAGTTGTTTATTTTAACCATAATGCTTATCACAGCAACAGAAAACAAACTAGACGAGATGGCAGCAACCTTCTCCAGGTACTGTCAAGTAAAATTAAACACGATTATGTATGCAATATTGAACTTAATCCTTGTTATACAGAAAATGCCAAGTATTCATAATCATCCTCATATGTGTATATTACTGTCTGTATGTACATGTTACACTCCTGTCCAAACCTCAGTAAAAAAGAGGATATAATACTTTACTATGAAAACATAAAATCAGATAATATGCCTAGTATAGTGCTTAAAATAGTAAGTGTTCAATGGTGTTACTTGATATTGTTTTAGTTATTATTTTGGGTCTATCTGAAAAATTTGTACTATTCTTACAGTCTTTGTCCAGATATGGCATCTTATATGTTATTTCATTTCCTCCAAAACTCAGTAAAGAAAATATAGGTAATATCATAGAATTGGAGCGATTAAACAAGATTAAGCTTGCTCTGTTGTTTATTGCACACAGTAAGCACTCACTAAATAGTCTTAGTGGTGGGTGGTGGTGTGATGATGATAGAGAGAATGATGTTGTCCTTTGCCTTCTGAAAAAAAAAAAATGTGGGCAACCAGGCAGGTTTTCTGAATAACAAGAGTTTACTACTTAACTGACACTCTCCCTGAGCTGTTGCTCTTAGGAAATTCAGCCTTTCCATATAAATACCCAGCCTTCCTCCTTGTGCTGCCTCTTGTCTCTTGTTTTTACTTTCTTACCAAAGGAAGCTTTTTCTCTGTGAAAGCACCTGTCCTGTAGATCAGCTTACTTTTTTGGAGGTTCAGCTGGACATTCTACTTAAAACACTTTTTGTATTGTGAAATGTGACCCAGTCTTTCATTCTGCTTTAGGCATTCCAGGGCAAATCTTCAACAGATTTATGAGCCAGGATAGAATCCCTCTATTGTAGAACTCACCTCTCTCACCTCATCCTTATAATGGTTCTACCATACTTGGCTTTTAAGATTTTGTAACTTTGTCCCATATTTATTTTTGCTTTAAAATTTCAATTCTACTATTTCTGCTATGGTTTCAGTACTTACATAGATTTTTAAAATTTATCCTGAAATTTGTCATTGTGATGTTATTAAGAAGGAGACTTTCAAGTGTTCACAGGTTCCTGCTTTTGTGACTGAGTTGATGCTATTACAGGAATGTGTGTCTTCATCTTTCTCCTCTTCTCTCATTTCCTTCTCCTGCTCTCTTCTGTTCCTTATGATGCTTTTTGCAGAAGGTATTTACCAGATGTTAATGCTTTGATCTTGGACTTTTTAGCCTCCATAACTATAGAGAAATACATTTGTTGTTCATAAAATGTCTGTTCTGTGTTACTGTGTTATAGCAGCACAAACTAAACCAACACAGTTTAAGACATTTTTATCTGCTTATTGAATTTGATGTCTTCTTAAATTTTGTGTTCAAGGTGATTGTCTCAGGACTCTCACTAGAGAACATTGTACAACCTTACAGTTGTATACTGGGATCTATTTTTTTTCTTTAATTTAGAAAGTTTCCCATAGTCGAATTTTTATGATCCATTAATTGAAAGAATAAATAAGAAAATAAAGCTGCCATTAACTTTGGAACACTTCTAAATAAATTTGAAGTTTAGATAAATAATAATAATATATGTACAAATTAGAAATAATAATAGTGTACTTTAAATGAAAACCATATGCTTTGTATTTATACAGCTTCACAACCCCCTTTTAATAACTTGTTCCTATCTTCCCACTTTCTTCTCCACTTCTGCCTTTAACCACTCTCTATAAATCTTACAATTTGTCTGCCACATTCTCCAGAGTGCTGCTATTATAGATTAGAAACCATTGCTGTAATAACCAAGGTATACATTATTTGAAATGTCAAATGGTATCTAACAACAATGGTGTCTATGAACACATTGTGTGCTTAATTAGAATGAAAACAAAAATAAAAAAGGGACAGATTAAAAATAATTTCACAAGTAACACTATATAGACAGACCAGGTTGCATTTATGTATTTTGGAAGACACATTCATGCGCACACACACAGTAACAAAAATTAAAAGATAAAGAGGCCATGAATTTGATAGAGAACAAGTAATGGAGTACATGGGAGGGTTTGAAGGGAAGAAAGGGAAGGGGAAATAATGTAATTATAATATCAAAAATGTGTTTTTTAAAAGTAATCCAAATAGAAAGAAAATAAATGTATTTAAATGTGGTCTAGAGATGATGGGGCTTTGGCAAAAGACTGAAGCACAGGTAGGAGAAAGGAATAATGAGTGTGGAAAGACTTCATACTCACTGAGTTCCTCTTAAGTTCTAGCAACAAAGCCAGACACTTTCCAGTCTTTCCCTCATTTACAAATCCTTACAAATGTATGGATTTTATACAAAAGAAAACTGACTCCCGAGAGGATTTAGGTTGCCCAAGGTCTTATAGGCAGTAATAGCAAAGCCAGCATCCATATCAATGATTTAGCATTTTTGAAGTTAGCACTTGGCTAATGCTGGTAAAGAAAGTATTGCTGCTGGTAAAGAAAGTATTACTTTGAACTGATAAGCCTGGGATGTGCAGAAATTAGAAGTTGTTTGCTTTTGTATTTCTCCATTTGGCAGGCACATCCTATTGCCTCAGTGTTTTTGAATATCCTGTTGAGACATGCTTTTCTTATTCCATCACTTGATGAATTGTTTTATCTTCCATCTACTTTACTTTTATTGTTCAACTGCTTCTCGGGCTCTTGTTAAAAGCAATACTGAGGATTGAATTCAAGGCTTCAGGCTTGCCGGACAAGTGATCTTCTGTTGAGCTATAGCTCCAGCATCCTCACCTGTTTCTTTTGAGACAAAATCTCACTATGTATGTAGTCTGGCCAGTTTTATTAAAACCCAATTCTTCTACCTCAGCTTTCTAAGTGCTGTTGGTATTCTAGGCACATGCTACTACCTTCAGCAACAGTTTTTCTTTCCGTTTAATTTTCTTTTTGGGATTTTAAAGACAATAGACTCAAACATATGTCCCCAACTGGAGTGTTATGCCATTATGGCTGTCTCTTCTTTAGGATTTTGCATGGTTCAAAATGATTTGTTTTTTGTTCTTTGTTTTTTTTTTTTCCCACAGGTTATTGGTTGTGATTGGTCTTTTTGTTTTCAAATAAATTTTGAAGGAGCAGGTTCCTATTACAAATAGTTGAGCAATTTAGAAACGCATTAATACTCCCACTCAAACAAATTGATAATTGGCATAAAATCAATTTTTCATCATGTACTAATAAAATAGAATAGAGAAGATATTTTACTTAATATCTGTTTATTATTTTTGAAACAGGGTCTGATCACATAGCTCTGTCTGGCTATTCTAGAGCTCACTATGTAGGCCAAGCTGGCCTTGAACTCAAAGAGATCTGCCTGCCTCTGCCTCCAAATGCTAGGATTAAAGACATGCATCACTATGCTCAGCTTCCCTTTAATTCTTTAAGGAATTGTTTTTATATTTAGTTTGTTTCTGTGTATCACAGCATGTGTTTGCAGTGTGTGTGTATATTACACACAGCACATCTGTGGATATCAGAGGACAAAAGCAGGAGCCAGTCCTCTTTCTGCTGTGTGGGTTCAGGAATGAACTCAGGTAGTCATGTCTGTCTGTGGCAATGGCCTTTACTTGGTAAGCCATCTCAGTGGCCCATCTTTTCCTTTCATGTCGTGCACAAAACATTTAGGAATAGTTCAGTGTAGATTTTATTTTTTAAAGATTTATTTTTATTTTACATGTAGCAGTAAATGTTTTGCCCACATGTATGTCTGCATATCACACGTGTGACTTTTTCTTGAGTTGCCCAGGAGACATCTCCTGGACCTGGAGTTACAGATGGTTGAGGGCTGTCACATAGTTTTTTGGAACTGAACCTGGGTCCTGTGCAAAGACAGCCAGTGCCTTACCCATTGATCCATCTCTCCAGCCCTTAGATTTTGTTTTGAAGATGTTTTATTTTTGTTTTTTGAGACATTATCTGTGTAGCCCTGGTTGTCCAAGAACTCACTATGTAGACCTTGCTGCCTTCAGACTCAAAGATCTGCCTGCCTCTGCCTGATGGGATTAAAGCTGTGCACTACAACACCTGGCTATTTTTATGATTTTAATAATTCTCTTCTTCCAGTGTTATTTTGATTTACTGTAGTAAATATGGCCAGCAGAGGTAGCCATTAATAATACCGCTTTACCATTTATATTAACAGCAAAGTGTTCTTTATGAACATTTTAATCCTATGACATGGATAAAGTTCTTTTGCTATAAGAGGCTATGTGATATTACTTTACAGGAATTTCAAAGTTCTTAGATGAGGCTCTGCTACAGGATTTCCTTGTCTTCTTTGTCCTCCTCCTCTTCTTTTTTTCTGAAAAAATTCTATCTCCATTTGAAATAATAAGGCATTTAAGCAGTGTGACCAGGACTGTATGTACCTAGTTATACTTATTTCCTGAGTATGTTTACATATCATTATAATGTTTATATATAATTATAATGGATTATAATTTGGGACTTTGGGCTATGTCCCTTTTTCTTGCCCTTCAGATTAATTAATCTTTTAAGTTAGCATACAGTATAATTAATTTTATGATGTTTTCATGCATCATGAATATATTTCTTCATGCATGTGAATATATTTATTCATCCCTCTTCCTCATTCCCTCACCCTATCCTTCCTGTAGTCTTCTTGGTGATTCCCCTTATTGTACCCTGAATAGCCCTCTTTTAGACACATGTATTTTCTTTCCTCCTTACCCTTTTTCCCTGTTTTAATATCTCTTCTTTCCCTCTCATGGTCTGTCTTCTATTTATATGATATACACATGCACATATACAAAAATTTAAATTTGTGTTCCACAAATGAGAGAAAATATATATCATTTGCCTTTGAGGTGTTCATATATCACCTAACATAGTGATTTCTAATTCCATCTATTTTACTGAAAATGTCATTGGTTTTCCTTATGGAAGTTCCATTGTATGTATCTGGCAATCTATTGATGAACCTCTAGATTGGTTCCCTTCACTAGTTATTATGAAGAGTGCAAAAATAAGTAAGGGCATGCAGTAGTTGGATGGTAATGCCTTAAGTTGGTTACAGGAGTTATTGCTGATATTTATTAGCTGTCAAGTGGACATGGAGCATTTTGATTTCCACACACCATAGAATTGAGCAATTCAGAGCAGTCTTTGGCTACATGGATTCAAGTCTGATTTGGTAGTTCAAACTACTCTTCACTGATGATTAATTTTATTTTTATCCTAGAGACTGTCTTTTTGTACAGGATCTTATAGTCCACACAAGCCTGAAACTTATAGTTCAGATTGACCTTGAACTGCTGATCAAAAGCTTCTTTCAAAGTGTTGGGATTATGGGATTGTAAGCATGCTTGGCTTAGATACTATTTCTTTACCAAATAAGGATGTTAATACTAATCTTACAGAACTCTTTTGAAGAATAAAGGGTAATGTGGTTCATTTCCCACTGTGTGACATATATGGTAGCCACTCAACAAATGGCATCATTACGGTGATGATAATGTTTCACCTCAGCACAGAAAATGAACTTAAAAACTTGAGAGTTTAAGATCTTGTAATTTCAGGGAACAGACTGTTCGTTCTTGACCTGTCTCAGAAAGTGAGTGTCCATTGACAGTTTTGAGAGAGTTTATAGTCACCAGAGCTGAGAGCTTAGGTGACAACAGCCATTCTTGTGCTCTGTAGGTAGCTGAGTATGTCTGAAAATTTGTCGTTAAAACTTGCCTCAGTTGAAAATGATAGTAAGGCTAGTAAGAAATGAGAAACAAAACAAAACAAAAAACAATGCCTTAAGTGAGCAGTGAGATACAGTAGTCACCGGCTCCTATCTGTCATTTATTGACATGTAGAAAACTCCTTCAAAAACGGAAGTTTTTAGTGCTAGCTTGACGTCTCATGGCACCTCATTAAGGCAAGAAAATATGTTGGTATAGTGAAAGCAGGTTGATCTCGGCTCAGCTCTGTATCACCTGATGAGTGTCCTCTGTCCTCATATGTAACAGTCTACTTTGTTTCTGCCTACCTTTCCTCACATTTCCAGTATTGTTGTATAACCTATTTTCGTTGTATATATTTAGTTAAGCAGTTGCACAGTCAACCTTCACTTATATCTTTGGTCCGTTGAAGGATTATCACCAACTCTGCCTTACTGAAGTAGGATAATTTTCTGGCTGATAATTCCTTTTTTTTTCCTTTAAATTCTCATCCTCTGTATTTGGTCTTGACATTTACTTCTGGCTGTCTCCATTTTCTTTGTCATCTGAGTTTCTACCCTGACCAGTCATCTGGACAGTATTAATTTTCTTTTATTGGTGTATCTGATTTAGAACATTAGTAGTCAACTCAAGGGCACAGACATTATTATCATTTTCTATTTACTTCTTTGTATTCTATGTAGACAATGTCCTGTATCTTGTTCAGTGTGAAAGAGCACATGCACTAGGTGTGTGAGAAATGGTCCAGGAGACTGCTCTGGAATTGGAGTTAAGAAATTGAGCAAGACTTTCATTATTGGGTGGAGGAAATGGACATTGCTGAAAGCGGGAACAGGAAGAGCAATGTTGAGTGTCATATAAACATTACATTGTCTCTTACTGTGTAATACGAAGACCATCTGCTTTTGAAATCTTGGACAGGACATGTTCAAAATTTTATTCATAAGTACTGTAGACCTATTAGACTAGGATCCATGGGAATGTGGCTGTCCCTTTTCCATATTAAACAACAGGTACACCATGAAAAAAAAGTCAATTAGTTAAATCAGTCACATATAAAGACAGAGACAGTGACAGAGAGACAGAGACAGAGACTGAAAGAGAGACAGAGCTTAGGCCCTGAGAAAACTAAACCACATCTTACAGGGCTGAAAATAGTAGTATCATTTTGGAAACTAGCACTGTCTTTCTAAAAGAAGGGTCCATTTTCACAATTAGTATTGGTTGGGGGAACAGGTTGAGATACAATGCACAATTCTGTAACACAAAAGCAAAGAAATTATTCTAAATAATCTCCAGTAAGATCCGTGGTGGTGGTGATGGTAGTGCTGGCAGTAGCATGTGTAACCAAACAGAAAGAAAAAAAAATAGAATAACAGCTCAAAGAAGCCTGCTACATTTTCGAACTCTCAGAGAATATTTTACAAAAGGCAGCAGAAATGTGCAGCCAACAGATATCTTCTGGACATGACATAGCTGTTGAACTCATGAAGCTATTGTGGCTGTGGTTATCTATGCAAGACTTGCACAATATTAGGCCTGTGAACATTTCATCATGGATAGGCCAGGGACCCAGTAAGTCCCAAGCCTCTCTGAGAGAATATTGGCAATTAGTATTTACTGGGGCAGGTAGTATCATTTTTTTTTCAATGCCATAAACACTGATAAGTTGCCCATGGTCCAGGAAATAACTTCCACCATGTTCATAGAAGCAACTCTGATTAAACTCAGTGGATCACAGACATGCACAAAAAGAAGGACATGGAAGGGCATTTGTCATATCTTGAGATGGGTCCCAGCAAGAGAAAGAAAGTGGGCAATAGAGTATAATGTGGATGAAAGGACAAAAAAAATTCACTTGTCAATTCATGCCAAATAACTTGTTGGACATTCCATCTTTCTCAATTGAATACAGGCTGTGTGCTTGCTAAAAAATGGTTTACATTGAGTTATGCTCTTAGCCCATAGTCCCCATTTTAATTTTGAGACAGGGTCTTCCTGTGAAGACCAATCTGGCCTTGAGCATGTGTTGATCGATCCTCCTGCCTAAGCTTCTTGAGTGTTGGGATTACTGACATGCATGATGGTGGCCAATTCCTCTTCCTCTTTAAAAATAAGTTATTAGTTATAGCATACATCCATTGATATGCATCAGCTCGGTTTATGTAAAATTTAAATTTTTTCTTTCTGGAATGAAAATTTCAGGTCCCAATATGGTTCTTTATAAGGAGCCATACATGCATTTTGAAAACTGCAGAATTTACTTTAAAATTTCTTTTCTCGGTAAGTAGTATTCACAAACAGGTTTGAAGCATGTTTTTTCCAGAGGTACCAAATTTATTGGCATTAGTCATGCAGTGTATATATCCAAAATTGCCCATTCCCTTGGTTGGATGGAAGAGTGTGAGAGCTTTTTTCTGTGCCTGGATATCCTAATGAGTCAGCTGAGGCCAGAGACATTTGCTTTCCAGAGCAGACTGTTCCAAGGAAATATGTTTTCAGTCCTGAGAGACTTGTGACTCTCCCTTCGGTGTAAAGCCAAAAGGGAAAATTACTGCAATGCACAAGGCATCTTGGTAGAAAAGGGCAAAATGATTGCAGCTGTCTTTTGCATGGAAAAGTTTATAATGTTACCAATAACCTCCATACACATGTAGTCGTTACAGAAAATATTTGTACCTTAACTTTTGGCAAAATTGGTTGCATAGGATATGGTAAGAAAGCAGAATTACTAGGTACTCACAAACCATACCTATGTGTAAATGAATCCCACAGGGATGTAGTGACAGAATAGGTATCTAGACTATTCATCTTAACTGAGTATTCATTATAGATGAGCTCTGACTATTTCTAAAATCAAAACTAATTGGAGCAAAACCTGTTTGTATTTTAGTACTGACACCAAATATTGGAGTCCCTATGTCATATGCTTTTACTTTTCATACACATTTTGTAGTGAAAATGGTCTTTTTCTTTGAATAAAAAATACTGAGCAGAATGTGATTTATTTCAGCAAACCATTTTCTGAATGTGTGGAATGTGTGTGTTTATTTGGGGAATGAATGTATTCAGTGTAGCCTTGAGGAAAAAAATTTATTTAATAGCATACCACAAGGCAAAGAGAAAAAATATTACTTGATTATACCGTGCTCCTATTCTTAAGTTTCTGATGTAGATCTTAAAACCTTCCTGGATTTAAGGAACACCAGAAAAAGAAATTTCCTAGGATTTTCCTAGGAAGCAAGAAGCACCTAATACACTTCTAATTATCAGAAAATGAGTTTGGTGTACAATTTTATGAATAGCATTTAAATTTATTTTTAATTTTACATGTGGACTTGAATATAAATTAATACTAGAAAAATTTGACAATATGTATATTAAGTGGGATTAACTATTTAAAGTATGGTTTTCAAGTAAACATGACATTTTTGTTTTAATTGCATGCTTAAGTGTTGATTTGCTTGGTTTGAATTCTCTGTACTACAATTTTTCCAGCTGTGTTGTTTTTGGCAAGACAGTTAACTACTGTACAAACTGTTTGCTCATTAACTAACATGAGATATGCAAAGTGCTTAGTGTAATAGCAGGCATGTAAGTATTTATAAGTATTTTACTGAAGTATGGCAAATTGAAATTTTAAATGTTTATGAAACAGAAATACTATTTGCATATTTTATTCTCCCTACAGAATATGTGGGTGGTGGTTACTTTGATGGATATTTGCATATAAATATGGGCTGGAGAAAAAAAATAAAAATTGCTAGTTATTTTCCAGCTCTAACTTAGGTAAGAACATAAAGCAGGGAATCTTAGGATAGTTTTTCTCAATACTTTCTGTGTTTTTATATCAAGATACAATACAGTTATTTATAAGGAGTTTCATTCATCCTACAAGGTTGTCTTTTTGCTCTACTTTTCTACAAAACTACCAAAGTGTTAGTATTAAAAGCTTACTATACTCTGTAATGAGTCATTAACAAATGTTTGTCATATAGATCTTTTCAAAGATCCATCCATATTTAAGGAAATTGTATATTTCCTGAGAAACAAAACACTTTTTTTTTTAAAGAAACCCATGCTTGTCAGAGACTCCACACCTTTCTGTGGTTAATTATACATATAATACCTTGCAAGCAAGACATGTAGTTTGATGCTGGGCTAATTAGATACATTTCAGCAAATTTAGTATTGTCAAATCATCAGGTAAAACAGTAGAATTAATCACTCCCCTACCTTCCTTCCTTCCTTCCTTCCTTCCTTCCTTCCTTCCTTCCTTCCTTCCTTCCTTCCTCCCTCCCTCCCTCCCTCCCTCCCTCCCTCCCTCCCTCCCTCCCTCCCTCCCTCCCTCCCTTCCTGTTTTGGTGGTTTTCTTTGTTGTTTGTTTTGAGTCACGTTTCTCTGTAGGCTTTGCTGTCCTGGGCTCATTTTGTAGATCAGGCTGGGCTCAAAGTCACAGAGATCCACTTACCTCTACTTCTGCTTCCCCAAGTGCTGGGATTACAAGTGTGTGCTACTGCTCCCAGCTCTGTACATTTCTCAATGAAGAAAATGAAATATATCTTATTGTCTTATTATAAAACAAGCCTAATCTGATTGATACATACATGTCTTCCCATTGGGTCCTCCTTGTTGCTTATCTTCGTGGGTTCTGTACATTGTAGTATGCCCAACCTATACTACATGACTAAAATCCTCTCATAAGTAAGTGGATACCATGTGTGTCTTTCTGGGTCTGCGTTACCTCACTCAAGATGATCTTTTCTAGTTCTACCCATTTGCTAGCAAATTTCATGATTTCTTTGTTTTTAATTGCTGAGTAGTACTCCATTGTGTAAATGTGTCACAATTTCTGTAACCATCTTGGTTGACGGGTATCTAGGTTGTTTCCAGTTTCTGTGAATTATGAGTGAAAATCCTGTGATTGAGCAAATATGGTTGAGCAAATATCCTTGTTGTATAGTGGAGCGTCTTTCGGGTATATACCCAGAAGTGGTATAGCTGGGTCTTGAGGTATCGCTAAGAGAGGGATGAGGGACCTATAACCGAGATGAAAATTGAATTAATCAATAAAAAGGAAAATATTACTAATAGTATATAAAAATTATAACATTATTAAATGATAATTATAATCACTTAAAAAAACCTAGCCTATATGTATACCATCCTCCCTGTTTTGGGTTCCTGTTGAAACCTAAACAGATTTGTGGGTGCATTTACGACAATCAATTGAACATTTTTTAAAACAATAATGTAAAATGAATATTTTAATTCCTATAATTTTATTCCCTGTAAGCTACACATATTGTTATTACTGATAAAATAAACACTAAAAGAAATTTTTTTCATACTATTTCAGTTATTACACTAGGCATCAGAGTGTTTCTTTCCTGCATTATTATTTTTTGTAGTGCTGGTATATGAGCCCAGGACATAGAGCATGGCAGGCAAAATGCTCTTACTGCTTAGCTATACTGCTAAACCCATGTGCTTTACTTTTAATAAGGCTTCCTTTGATAATTGCCAGTTTAAAAAATTGACAAATATATTTATTTTAGTAACTCTACACTGAATCAGGATCAAAATGCCTAAGACGAAAGTGTTTATAGAACGAATAAATGTTTGTCAGCTTGTCTAGACTTTCAGTGAGGTCATAATTCACTTTTGTCTTTAGTTACACACAAGAGATTTGGTTTTAGGGTAAGAAAAGTTAAAGGTGTAACATCACTCACAAGAATTGATTTCACAAATAAACAACCCACCTCACAAGGGACTGTTGAATGAATGCATTATATCTGGAGTTACAAAGTTCAGTCTGCTCCATGAATTTTTGAAGTATCCATGATTTATGGTTTTAATTGAGTTGTTATACAAACTAACTCCCACAGTGCTTTTGCTTAACCAGGTGGTAAAATTACAGGCTTTCATCACCCAGCATAGCATTTGATTCTCAAATTAGCTTCACCTTGAAAAACCTGTAAGACAAGAATAAGAGGCTACTTTGTAGCCAAAGTATATTATAAGTACTGGGTGTTGGCAAAATTGTCCTTTGTTGATGCGCTTGCTTTTGTGCACATCTTGTGGGCAGAGCCACGGATTTCCTTGTCAGTACAAAGAGCATTGAAACGTACTGTGAACTCCCTCCAGAGCAAAGGGCAAGTTGGCTTACTGCTTATTGTAAAAGATATAGGTCTCTTAGTTGGACTGTGTTTATTGCCTCTCTTTCTTTTGTAGAACAGGATGTGTAGAACAGGAAAGAGGTGCAAGGAAATGCTGATGTTATGACTCATGTTGTCTTGGGTATTCTGTTTTCTTGCAGTGCCTTAAAAATTATTCTGACAGCCTTACTTAGTTTGCTGGTGTTTAACTTCTTTAGTTCTTTATATATTCTGGATATTAGACCTCTGTCAGATATAAGGTGGGAGATCTTTTCCCAGTGTGTAGGCTATAGTTTTGTTCTGTTGGCAGTGTCCTTTGCTTTTCAGTTTTATGAGGTCCCATTTATTGATTGTTGGTATTTTGATGGGAATTGCATTGAATCTGTAGATTGCTTTTAGTAGGATGGCCATTTTCACTATGTTAGCCGATCCATGAGCATATCTTCTACACCAACAAACCAAGTAATCCAATTAAAAAATGGGGTACATTTAGAAAGACAAATGGGATATGCATTGAACGTATGACAGGAGTCTACCGCAGAAAGCATCTGAAAGACTCTACCTAGCAGTGTTCCAAAGTAGATACTAAGGCTCATAACCAAACCTTCGGCAGAGTGCAGGGAATCATATGAAAGAAGGGGAGTTTGATATGAAAGAATAGGAGCTCCACAAGGACCAAATATATCCGGGCACAGGGTCTTTTGTGAGACTGACACTCAACCAAAGACCATGAGAAGATAAAACCTAGAACCTCTGCTCCGATGTGACCCGTGATAGCTCAGTAATCAATTGGTTTCCCATAGTAAAGGGAACAAGGACTATTTCTAACAGGAACTCAATGACTGGCTCTTTGACCTCCCCACCTCCCAAGGGAGGAGCAGTACTGTTAGGCCACAGAGGAGGACTTTGCAGCCAGTCCTGAAAATACCTGACAAAACGGAGTCATATGAAAGGGGAGGAGGTTCTCCCCTATCAGTGGACTTGGAAAGGGGCAGGGAGGAGATGAGGGAGGGAGGGTGGGATTGGGGAGGGAATGAGGGATACAGCTGGGATACAGAATTAACAAACTGTAACTAATGAGAAAAATAAAATTAAAAAAAAAAAAATGGGATACAGAGCCAAACAGAGAATTCTCAATAGAGGAATATCGAATGGTAGAGAAACACTTAAAGAAATTTTCAGCATCTTTAGTCATCAGGGAAATGCAAATCAAAACAACACTTAGATTTCACCTTATACTCATCAGAATGGCTAAGATCAAAACCTCAAGTGACAACATATTTTGGAGAAGATGTGGAGAAAGGGAAATCCTCCTCCATTGCTGGTGGGAATGTAAACTTTTGTAACCACTTTGGAAATCAATCTGGCACTTTCTCAGAAAACTGGGAATAATGCTACTTAAGATCCAGCTATACTACTCCTGGGCATAAATCTGAAATATACTCAGCTATACAACAAAGATATTTGCTCACCCATGTTTGTAGCAGCTTTATTCATAAAAACCAGAAGCTGGAAACAACAGAGGTATGGATATAGAAATAGTACATTTACACAATGGAATACTACTCAGCAATTAAAAACAAGGAAATCATGAAATTTGCATGCAAATGGTGGGAACTAGAAAAGATCATCTTGAGTGAGGTAACCCAGAAGCAGAAAGGCACACATAGTTTATACTCACTCATAAGTGGATATTAGACATATAAGATAGGACATACATGCTAAAATCTATACTTCTAAAGAAGCTAAACAAGAAGGAGGACCCTAGAGAAGATACTCAATCCTCATTCAGATGGACAAATGGCATAGACATTGGAAGTGGGAGAAGAGAGGGAGACAGGATAGGAGCCACCACAGAGGGCCTCTGAAAGGCTCTACCCAGCAGGGTATCAAAGCAGATGCTGAGACTCATAGCCAAACTTTGGGCAGAGTGAAGAGAATCTTATGGAAGAAGTAGGAGATAGAAAGACCTGGAGGGGACAGGAGCTCCACCAGGAGACCAACAGAAACAAAAAAATCTGGTCCCAGAGGGTCCTGCAGAGACTGATACTCCAACCAAGGACCATGCGTGGAGAGGACCTAGTCTCCCTACTCAGATGATATCCATAGGCAGTTTATTATCCAAGTGGGTGCCCTGGTAAGGAGAGCAGGTTCTGTCTCAGACATGAACTCAGTGGCTGGTTTTTTGATCACCTCCCCATGGGGGTGCAATCTTTCCAGGCCACAGAAGAAGACAATGCAGATAGTTCTGATGAGACCTGATAGGCTAGAGTCAGGTGGAAGGGGAGGAGGACCTCCCCTATCAGAGTACTGGGGGGGGGCATAGGGCTAGAAGAGGTAGGGAGGGTGGGACTGGGAGGAGATAAGGGAGGCGTCCACAGCAGGGCAACAAATTGAATAAATTATAATAAATAATAAATAAATTTTAAAATAAAGAAAAAATTCTGACAGGCTTACTTTAGGATAACAAGTAGGATAAAGTTTCAGACCCTTCAGTACTTTTGCCAGTAGTACTTATTGCTGGATATGCTATTGTTCTCAATAGTCATAGTCCACATTACTGTCAGCAATTATATTGCACAGAAATTTGCAAGTAAAGTGTCAAGAGTTCTTTTGTCTTAGCAATCTTTATTTACTAGCCTACTAACTATTTTCAGTTCTGGTCTTGCTAAACTAATTAAGCGATATATGACAGCTGTCCTCAGCTGGACTGTTTAGAACATGTTTTATTGGCCTGAGTGTGGGAGTACATTTGTGGTGCTGTCTGGAACATCGTCTGGGGCACTCTGTTGAGCTCAGGCTTCAGACTTTCCCTTTTGCTTATAGCAAATTAATTTGTTATCATAAGAACTGAGAATTTTCTGTTGTCGTAAAGTCTTTTAATTTTCTTTGTAATGATAGCACCTCACTAGCTGTCGACAGGGGTAGGGGGTGGGGGAGTTTATGGAGCAAAATTGTAGCTAAGACAATCAGAAAAAAATAGTATTTGGTATTTTGTTTCTGTTTTACAAAGTGTACTTTCTGCAAAAATAAGGAGGTTTTGAATATAAAGAGTATGATAGAGATTCATTATGAGTTGGTATGTATTTAGCAATTAATTTCTGAGAAAAGCCTAGGGAAAATTACTTTGAACATGCAGAGTACTTTTTTCCTTCTCTCATACAGGATCTCACATATCTGAAACTGGATGCTGATTTTCTGTGTGGTTCAGGATGACCTAAACACCTGATTCTCTTGTCTTTACCTCCCAGTGCTAGACAAACATGCTGCCAACTGAATGACATCTCCAGTCCATTTTGTTTTCTCTGTTTCTGCATACCTTTAGTTCTGTCTGTCTGTCTCTATCTCTGTGTAACTAGAACAGAAATAGTTTCCCAACTCAACCTGTGCAGTGTTGAAGAAGCACTGAAATTAAAAAACTAGATTGTTAAACATTTATCAATATATATTTCCTATGAAATTTTCTAACAAATTTCTTTTAAAAGTAGAACAAATTGCAATGTCAAATGTTTACATAAAGTCACTTGAACTCCTTTATCTTAAATCGACTATACTTGACAAATACATTTATTTGGGCAGCAGCTTCAAAATTCTTCCATGTGCAAAAGTAAAATCTCTGTGAATGAAAATAGTAATAAAAGTCTTGATTTTAACTACACAAGGTTTGCAATGTTGACTACATGACCCACAAAATTGAAAAGAAGTACTTGTGAATACTATCCAGTTACAAAATGTATACAGAGATTTGAGGTCTCCTGCTAATGTAACTTTCACTAAATAGTAATTATAAAGGATAGATACAATGAATTTTAAAAGTGAAACTGAAAGCCAGACAGGACTGCATATGCATGATTTTAATCTTACCATTTTCCCTCCTGAGGCTGAGGTGAGATTTCTGTGAATTTAAGATGATGTGGTTTACATTACTAGGTCAGCAAAGGTTGTATAGCAAAAGCTTGCGTTACAAATAAGCAAAAGCCCAAATGACAACAAAAATTGGATTGGGAATTGTGATGCATTTCTAGGAATTTGATCACGATGGCAGAAGATTGTATTTGTAATTTGTTCCTACAGTTGATGGTTTTCTTCAGAGTGAGTTGGCTGAGATGCTGTCTGTCCTGACTTGATTGATGCAATTATTAGTTGTTCAAATGTCCTTGCATCTTTTGCCTCTCTTTTTAATTTCTTTTTACCATAATGCCTTTGAATTCGAGGAAGCTAATATCTTAAAATATGTTTAATATGTTCGGGAAAATTTTTGTTTGCAGGAAAAGCATTTTACAAAGAATGCAATGACACAAATATGAAACCATCTTTCCCTTTGGAAAAAAATGAAGGACAGTGGTTAATTTTCTTTCAATGAGAAATAATTAAGATCTACATTTCTGAGAACTTGCATATGGCTCCATGTGGGTATTATTGGTATTATTTGTATTATTCACAGAATGGTTTGGGGAACTTTTTGAGGTTAAGACAATGACTTTCCAACTCCTTGTTATTTCACAATATTTCCTGTTACCTGTTCTTCTCAGACATAAATGCTGATGGAATTTTACCATGAACACAAACAACAGACTGAATTGGAAGGCTTTGAGGATTGAGGTTTAGATTGACTTAGGAGCTTTTTCTACTGCTTCATACTTACATTTATGTTGGGGGTGGCAGTTCTTTTCATTTTGCAGTAAATTGTCACACAGTGCATTCAATTTATGAAAACATAGCAATTTTAAAATGTGGCTAGATATTTTTTATGTGATGGTTGACCTTGAGGGTTAAGAATTGTTTTGTTTAACAAAAGTATTGACGAAATTTAACTTGCAGTCATGTTTGGGGCTTAAGAAATATATTGTTTGACAGTAACTTCTGGTCAGGTTTCTGATAGACTGTGTGTGCCAACTTTCTTATAGGCAGTTAGTTTAAAGATGTGACTTCTGAGGCTTGTACTTGAGGAGTTTTGCTGTAAGAGAGTAAATACTTGCATCTTTCAAAGCTTTGGAAAGAGCGTTCGGTTTCTTAGTGGTATTTTACTGGGTTTTTGCTTCTCAGAGCCCTGTGATATGAGTGTGGAAGGCTACTAGGCTTTGTGAATGTTCAGACATTTGCCCAGGATGTCACGTATCATTTGCCTTACCGTGGCTTCCTAGAGACTGCATTGATTCCTTTAAACACCTTATACCCTCATGTGTAGTGTTTTGTACTGGTACTGATAGCATCTTCAGAAAGGTTTTATTCAGTTATGCATATAGATCTTATTATATTTGATTCCAAAGTCTGATTCCTCATTTACACACTTTTATTCTCATACAATCTCTGAAGGACTTTTTTTTTCCCTGTGACTTTTGTACCATGGTATTCATTGTGTTTAGTACCTACCGGGTAAGGATTCTTTCTTAATTTTCTTTATTATACATACACAGAGGTATGCACGAGTGAGCCCATAGATTAGAGCTTGCTTTAATTTGTTTATTAATTCCTTCAGTACATACTTACATACAATATCTTCTGTAGGTCAGATATAATGGCTACTAAATAACACGATGAGCAAACTGTACAAGGTCTTGGCCATGTGAGAACTTGTAACTTACAATCTAGCCATTTTTCTAGCAGTTAATGTAATAGGCTCATAGCTTCTCTTATCTATGACTTTCTGTGCAACATCTGAGAGGTGCGTATTATTATTATCCTCAACAAACAGGTAGATTTGAGGCCTCACAGGGTTAATCACACGATAGGTGAAAGTTCTCTGAGAGTCAAAGCCAAGTCAATTTGGTCCTGTATTGGCTGTCTGTGCTATAGAGCAGATTATATTGCTTTAAATCAACATCAATTCATTATATTATAGTGCCTCTGGGTCAGAAGTTAATATGGCTGTATTCTCTGAAAAACTGCCATCAAGGTGCCTTGACTTTTGACTGGGAGGCTGCATGAAGGCTGAATCTTTATTTTATGTTCATTTGGTTGTTGACAGAATTCCTTGAGACTCCAAAATTTGTTTACTTCATTGTAAGCAAAGAAGACTCCAGTGTGAGGCTTGTAGAGAGTACCTTGTCTAGCATAACATTACAATGACAGCCCATCACCTTTGCCATATTCTCTTGAATATAAACAAGAAGTCCTACCACCCTCCAGTCTCTGGTGGGGTTTCTGAAGAAGAAACATTTTATTCCATGGTGCACAGCCTTGCTTCTATGACATGCTACCACTAGAAAGGCCTTAATATATATAATGTATTTTAGTTATGAAACAATCATAATATTGTTTAAATTGGTAGTCTTTTAAGAATATAAATTTTGCTTTTCACAGTTGAAATTATAAAAATATGTAATTTCCTAGATTTTTCTTTTGATCTTGTATATATTGTCCTTTGTTGTTAACATAATCATATAGCATATGTTTGTTTTCACTGTGAATGTGGTATTCTTTCACAAACATTTACTTAAGTCCGTATGGGTAAATATGCAGACAACTTTCAAATCTCCATTGTCAAAAAAGAAACAACAAAACTCAACAAAATGTCACACACAATTCCTTCAGGCACATCATTTTTCTCTCATTTGTTTACTTACTTAAACAAAGCATCTGGACATGGAATTACAAGATTAAAAACTATGAATATTTCCATGGCTATTAATACACACTGGAAAAAAAAACTTCTGATTTTACTTGATTTTGTCTGAATTAACACCCTTCAGCACTAACACCATATTTGATCATACTAATAGGAACACCATGATCACTGAGAATAAAGATGAAGTCTGTATGTGCTCTTTAATTCTCATGTTTTGCTGTAGAGGAATATGGGTATTGTATTCTCTTGTGGCTGTACAACAGCTCTCAGAATCTGGTTCTACCCTGCATTTGAAGAGAACATGGATCCTCTGAGGACTTAGTCTTATCAAATTATATTGTATCTGTGAATTTTTTTTCCTGACCACAGTGAGATTTTCCTGTAGCGAGACAGAGCTTGTTTCCTGAGACACTTAGGAAATCTATTTGCTTCTTTTGGAGGAGGTAGAATGAATGACTTTACTTATTCAGACACATCATTCTGATGTTATATGCCTACCCCTTGGCCACACATTTCTTAACAGCCTGTCAGTAGAAAAGGAAATGGAAAAGATGGTCAGCTAATGTAACACATTGTAGTCTGGCTAATATTTGTCATCTGGTTAATACTAGTAAGCTTATTGCTTTTCTTGTGATTCAAGAACTGATAGGTTGATGGTTACAGCCTTTTTAAAAAAGGCATCTTGTGAGCTGCAGATTTTAGCTACCATATTTGGTTCTCATATGCCTGCCCTGTTACTTCACATCAGCCTGTTTGAGGATTTGTTTTTGCTAATCCTTATATGGGAAGGTTGTCTGGTGACTTTCTCTGACGGGGATTAGAAGCCCTGTAGCATTAGCAGGAAGTGGCTTTAGGACACAGTTTCCTTACTGCTGGAATTCGTTACATAGAGAAAGACATGAGTTGTTGTTCTTAACGTTCCTTGTAATGATTCAGCTTCTCTTTGTTCTGTTATAACGCTATTCTCTTAAAGGGGATTGAAAGCCATACAGAAAGCCACTGTACTGAGTTCTTAATGATAGTGATTTTAAGACTGGAATGTGGGAGCTGAGATGAACAGTTTTATTTTCAAAATCTTAGTGTGACACTAGTCTGAACTTTTTGTATTGAAGATCCGTAATGTTAGAATAACACTTATACCAATTATTGAACTTTGATAGTTGTTTCTAACAGTGTGAAGAGGTTTTCTCCTTTTTGCATAAAGATTTATTTCTTTGTTTTAGAATATTTACAGTGTTTTGCAATAAGATGATCATAAGATAATCCATTAAAAGGACTCGTAATTATTGATAACATTTTCTCATAACACAGAAAAAAATGAGAGGAGTCAAGGAAGAGTGGATGAGTGTGGAAGGTAGGAGCACAGGGGAATAGAGTCATTGACACAGAATCACAAGCATTTGCAAACTAAACAGTGGACTTTGACTAATATGTTGAAGCCTTGATTATATATCAAAAGGATATTCCCAGAGTCGTGAGAGTAGCCTAGGGTACCTGTTAACCCTGTTTTCTCTGAAAGGCCATTTCCTGTAGCCTGGTGTAGTCATAAGCGGCTGAACTTCTGTGGAAGCATGTCATAATGCTCTTCATTTTGCATTTGCATTTGTCCATATACATGAAAAAGAAGGTTTCAAGTAGAGATAACTTTATGTACAGGCAGTATAATTCATATGACAGCCGTTTCCTGTAAAAATCTGTAGGCACAAACCACTAACAATGCACATAAAATGCTTTAGGTGTGGCATAGTGCTGCAAGCCTGTAATGCTAGGACTCAGGAGGCTGAGTCAGATTATAAGCTGGATGTCAACATGGACCATGTAGTGAGACCCTATCTCAAAAAAATGCAATAAGGGATAGAGATGTGATTTAGTGATAAAACACTTGTTTATGGTACATGAGGCAAGAGCAAGGTAAAAGAGCAAAAATAACAACACATAATAACAACAAAAATAACAACAAAAAATCTTAACGTGATGGTAGAAATGCTGCAATTAAATTACATTCTCAAAAATAAACAACAACAAAAAAAGGACACTAAAAATAATCTCCAGGTTTTCCTGCTGCTACTTTAGACCAGGCTTTGAAATGAAGACTGATACAAAAATTGTTATGAGCCATGTCTGTGCTCAAGAGAACTTCAATAAGTTAACAGATGATCTAATTAGCAGGAGGCCTCAAGCAAGGCAGTACATTATTTGTTATTCTGCATACTTAATTTTTAAGTGGTGATTTTCACTCTATTAGAGGTTGGACAAAGATGTGATTTGCAACAAGTTCTTTAATGCATCTGAGCATTATTTTCTTTGTCAGAGTGTCTGGAATGAAAATATAGCAGCTGCTTCAGAAGATTATTGTGAGAATAAAATAAAATAAACATGTAAAGAGCTTATCACAGTGCCTGGTTCATAGGAAATTCTTCAAAAATAATAATTTTCACATTATAATTTACAGTGAGATTATACATGGTGTAATACAAAAAGGGACATGATACATATAACGTATTGCTAACACATCCAGCATATCTAATTCTTTTCCCTTATTATTCTAGCCTTAATTCATCTATTTCCCTACAGCAGAATTATGCCAGATGTGATAAAGGGCTGTATAGAGCTAATCATTTGCGATCATGGATTAGTCTAAAATTTATATTGTATAATTATAACTTACAATTTCCTTCAGATCATAAAATTGCTATTATGTTACTTTTTTTTATGTGTAAGAGCAGTGAGTGACCTTGAGGCCAAAATGATCCTGTACATCAACAGATTGTCTGGAGGTATCCCCATCCCTGATCTCAAGCTGTACTACAGAGCAATAGTAATAAAAACTGCGTGGTACTGGCATAGAAACAGAATGGTGGATCAGTGGAATCAAATAGAAGATAAAGAAATAAACCCACACACCTACGGATATTTGATTTTTTGACAGGCCAAAACAATAAAATTAAAAAAAAAATAGCATCTTCAACAAATGGCACTGGTCTAACTGGGTGCCTACATGTAGAAAGATTCAAATAGATCCATATTCATCACTCTGCACAAAAGTAAAGTCCAAGTGGAAAACCAGACACACTAAATCTGTTAGAAGAAAAAGTGGCGAAGAACCTTGACCTTATTGGCACGGGAGACAACTTCCTGAACAAAATACCAACAGCACAGGCTCTAAAAGCAATGATCAATGAATGGGACCTCATGAAACTGAAAAGCTTCTGTAAAGCAAAGGACACTGTTATCAGAACAAAACGACAGCCTGGGAAAGGATCTTTACCAACCCTATATCTGACAAAGGGCTGTATCCAGAATATATAAAGAACTAAAGAAGTTAAAAAGCAACAAATCAAGTAATCCAATTGAAAAATGGGGTAAAGATCTAACCAGAGAATTCTCTGTAAAGGAATATAGAATGGCAGAGAAACACTTAAAGAAATGATCAACATCCTTAGTCATCAGGGAAATGCAAATCAAAATGACCCTGATATTTCACCTTAAACCCATCAGAATGGCCAAGATAAAAACTTCAAGTGACAATACATGCTGGAGATGTTGTGGAGAAAGAGGAACATTCCTCCATTGTTGGTGGGAATGTAAACTTGTACAACCACTTTGGAAATCAATCTACATTTTTCTCAGACAATTAGGAATAGTGCTTCCCCAATTGTATTGAAGAGTTATATTTTCTTTTTTTTTTTAACTTTTATTAATTACACTTTATTCACTTTATATCCCCCCATAAACCCCTCCCTCCTCCCCTCCCGGTCCCTCCTTCCCTCCCTTTTCTTCACGCATGCCCCTCCCCAAGTCCACTGATACGGGAGGTCCTCCTCTCCTTCCTTCTGATCTTAGTCTATCAGATCACATCAGGAGTGGCTGCATTGTCATCTTCTGTGGCCTGGTAAGGCTCTCCCCCCTCAGAGGGAGGTGATCAAAGAGCAGGCCAATCAGTTTATGTCAGAGGCAGTCCCTGTTCCCATTACTATGTAACCCACTTGGACACTGAACTGCCATGGGCTACATCTGTGCAGGGGTTCTAGGTTATCTCCATGAATAGTTCTTGGTTGGAGTATGAGTCTCTGGAAAGACCGCTGTGTTCAAATATTCTGGTTCTGTTGCTCTCCTTGTGGGGTTCCTGTCCTCTCCAGCTCTTACTATTTCCCACTTCTTTCATAAGGTTCCATGCACTTTGCCCAACAGTTGGCCATAAGTCTCAGCATCTGCTTTGATAGTCTGCAGGCCCTTTGTGGCAGGTTCCTAACTTGTTCTTGTTTTCTTCTGAAGAGTTATATTTTTAATCAACTAATAATCCCAAAGCGGTACCAGACAGGATCAAATACTGGACCTTTTCTACCAATTGGAAGTAGGTATTTCAGATGTCTTTTTTCTTTGAATGTTGTTGAAATTTGTTCATTTGTATACATACTCATTCAGAAAATAAATTAAGAGTTTATATGCTGTTACATTGAATTTACAATTAACTTTTATAACAAGCACACATAAAAAATATTACCTTTGGAATAAATAGTGTCTTTCACTAAGCTTCTCAGTGTGCTCTCTGGTCTTAGGCTTATGAGAGTGTCAGCTTTCAGTCTCTCAAGTACCAGAGACTACATGTGCATACCACTATGTTAGGGAGTATTAGTCCTTGTAAGATTTTATCAGTCCTATATAAAGGTTTCTTTATAAATTATTTACTTATTTATTGAGTGTGTGTGAATGTGAGAGGACAACTTGTGGAGCTTGGTTCTCTCTCCACTATGTGGTACCTGAGGCTGTCTGGCTTGGCTGCAGTTATCTACCCTATGAGCCATATTGCTGAACTAAGAATTCCTTATCTGGGCACAGGGGTCTTTTCTAAGACTGATTCTCCAAGCAAGAACCATGCATGGATATAACCTAGAACCCCTGCTTAGACATAGCCCATGGCAGCTCAGCATCCAAGTGGGTGCTGTCTCTGTGGATGCTGTCAGCATTCAAGCCAGGCTGTGTGGCTTGGCTGCAGGTATCTACCCTATGAGCCATATTGCTGAACTAAGAATTCCTTATCTGGGCACAGGGGTCTTTTCTAAGACTGATTCTCCAAGCAAGAATGGATGGATTCTTGCTTGGAGAATGGATGGAATGCATGGATATAACCTAGAACCCCTGCTTAGACATAGCCCATGGCAGCTCAGCATCCAACAGGGGCTGTCTCTGACATGAACTCAGTGGCTGGCTCTTTGACACCCCCTCCCACCCAAGGAAGGAGCAGCCTTGTTAGTCATAGAGGAGGACATTGCAGCCAGTCCTGATGAGACCTGATAAACTAGGGTCAGATGGAAGGAGAGGAGGACCTCACCTATCAGTGGACTTAGAGAGGGGCAGGGAGCACATGAGAGAGAGAGGGTGGGTTTGGGAGGGAATGATGGAGGGGGCTACAGCTGGTATACAAAGTAAATAAACTGTAATATAAAAAATTAATGAAAAGAAAAAAAGAAAATAAATGTAGAAAGTAAATTGAGAGAAGACCGGCAAAGTAGTGAAATAATGTAAGATTTTCTGATAAAGAACATCTAAATTTGAATTTTAGTTCTGTAATGTACTGGTTTTGTGAATTTGGGTAAATTTCCTCATTCTCTTTGAGCCTTGATAATCTAATCCATAACATGAAAATAACATGAAAATCAGGATACCTTCCCTACAGGATATTATGAATATCAAGTGAAAAACTATACATGAAATACTAACTTTCACTTAATTGGCATTTACAGTGGTAGCTGTTATTAATAAGAATAAGAAGCAAAATCTGTTTTCCAGCAATTTATTTATTTATTTTTTATTTATTTATGTGTGTGGGTCTTTTGCCTGCATCTGTCTGTGCACAGTGTGACTGCCTGGTATCAGTGGAATCCAGAAAGTACTGGATCTTCACATAGAACTGGAGTTACTTATGATTTTAAGCCACCATGTGGGTGCTGGGAAGTGAAATCAGGACCTCTGCAAGAACAGCAAGTGCTCTTCTCCCCAACCCCTCTGAGAGAGAGCATTTTTCTCTATAGCCTTAGCTTGGCTGTCCTGAACTTGCTTTGTAGAGCAGGCTGGCCTTGAACTCACAGGGGCAAGCCTGCCTCTCCCTCCTCGAGTCCTAGGATGACAGGCACTCAGAGGCTGCAGGAAGTACTCTTAACTGCTGAAACATCTCTCTAACTCCTCTTGGTCTTTCTTTCTTTTTTTTTTTTTTTAGCTGCAATTTGAAATCTGCTAAATTTGGAAATAATAGCTATCCTTTTTCTCTAATCCTGGTGCACCCATAGCTTTTATGAGACCAGAAGCTCCAAACCTTGTGAAATTTTAGGGCTTTACTCTTCCTTCTCCTCCTCTTTTCCTCTCCTCCTCCTTTTCCTCCTTCTCCTCTTCTTCCACATTACATAAAACAGCTTCAACTTCCCTGTTGTGGAATATGTTAACATTTAGGTACTTTATAGAGCTCTCTCTGGTGATGTCTAAAGGTACAAAATTTTCATCAGCTTTGTTCTAAGACTTGCAAGTGCTATTTTGGAAAATATGAGGATGGAAGAAAATCTGTATGCAAGCAGTGATCTTTATCGGTTTCTCTGTGTACAAGAAGTTTTGCTAGAAGAAATGTATGTTGGCTTAAAAGAATGTAGGTTGGCATATTTTACATTTCACAGGCACCACTACTTCAAGAGTAGATGGCATATCTTACACTGGGAAAGGTGGCTAAGATATAAATAAACACCACTAATAAACTTCATTTTAAAGTACCAGTCACTTTAATATGATACTTCATGTGTTTAATCCAAGGTTTTTTTTTTTTTTAAGACATGTTTCCAAATAAACATTGAGGTCTGACTCTCTGAGCTCCGTCTAATGATTGGCTGTGGGACTCCACTTCTGCCTCCCATCAGTTGCTGGATGAAGCCTCTCTGGTTTCCCTGATGACAGTTATGCTAGGCTCTGGTCCCAGAACACCCTACAGGCAGGCCTAACTGGATGTTGAAGGTTTTGTGGCTGGGTCCGTGTCCTAATCCCTTCACTTGAGGTCTTAACAGGTTACAGAATAAGGCCAGTTCAAGCTCCCTGACCCCCATTACTAGGAGTTTTTGCTAGGGTTACTCTCATACATTCCATGGAGTTTCCATTTCCCTAAGTTTCCACCCTGAAATGACCTCCGGTTTCAATTGTTTCCCCTGGTATTTTCTCCCTCTCCCCCACCTGATCCTTCCTGTTCCCAACTTCAACCACCCCCAAGTCCACCCTCAAAATCTATTCTGTTTCCCCTTCCAAGGACATCTTTGTGTTCCCCCTTCAGCCCTCCTTATTATGTAGCCTTTCTGGACCTGTGGACAGTAGCAAGATTGTCTTTTTCACTTTACAGTTAATATCCACTTATGAGTACAGCATCAGGCATACCATAAGAACATGGGCATAGAATCAACTGACCAGAACTCTTGAGAGCTCTTAGGGATCAGGGAGACTGTAGGGGTATAAGCTAGGTTCTCTGTGTAGATGTTATGGCTGAGTAGCTTGGTGTTCTTCTGGGAATTCTAACAGTGGACTCTTTTGCCCACTTGTGGGACCCTTTTCCTCCTACTGGGTTGCCCCATATAGCCTTGATGTGATGGTATGTGCCTGGTGTTATTGTAGCTTGTAATGAACTGTTTGGTTGATGTCTGTGGGAGGCCTGCACTTTTCTGAGGAGAGGCAGAAGGGGTAGATCTGGGGAAGAGAGGAGGTAGGTGGGAGAAACTGGAGGGAGAGGAGGGAGGAGAAACTGCAGTTTGGATGTATATATTAAGAAAATAATGCATATAATATATTAATTATATAATTATTAAATATATTATCAATCATATAATTGTTAAATAAGTATATTAATATTATATAATAATATTATATATTAACATTAATATTATATAATATTAATAAGAAAATAATAAAAGATGAATTATGAAAAGCCTATCCTATTTAACCTCAAAGACCGAGGTATATCACTTTTCAGCAATCTCTCATATGTTGTTTCTTGAATTTCCCAGGATTTCTAGCTAAGAAGTACTGTCAGATTTTCACTATGAAGTTAGAGTTTTATAAAGAGTACTTTGTTCAAGTGTAGGTTGGGCTTACTGACTTCCAAATACATAATATACAGTGTAGAAAAGGAAACGTATTGAAGAAAAATGACACATTCTTCATTTATCAAGTAATCAAGGTTAATATCACCTTAGTGAGTTATGTTCCTATCAGGTGTTCCCTGGTATGAGAAAATGAGAAAATTGTTCATCCCTTTTACACTTTACCCCAAAATTCATAATCTCAGTCTAATTGTCAGACTGGGGAGGCCTTATGATATATTTGACCAGTACACCTCAAAATTGCCAAGATCATGGAGAAAAGGGATCCCTATGTCCAGGTGCTTTGTCACCTCATCGAAAGACTACAACCTCAATGTATGAAATCATTGGCAAGCACTGTGTCCAATAGTCCTCCATTTCCATGATTTCACTTTCTAGTTATTTTTGGTAAGCAGCAGTCCAAAATATTATAGATCCAGAAATAATAGTTCATAGAATTTCAGTTGTCATCCAGGGTAGTGTGATGAAACTTCTTGACATCTTGTTTATCTCACCCAGGATGTGAGCCATCTCTATCCAGCACATCTGTGCTGTATGCACTACCCATGCATGTGTGTGTTAGTTGAGAGATAGCATGTTCACAAAGGATTTGTGGTAATACATTGTTATAATGCTTTCATTTTATTATTAATTCTTATTAATATTTTACTGTGCCTAATATGTATCTTAAACGTTATTATGGTTATGCAATCTCCAAAAAATACACTACATAAAGGCTCGATCTTGTCTACAATTTGAGAGATCAACAGGAGCTAATAACCTGTGGATAAGGTGGGTCTACTCCAAGCTGGATGATGTATACTGCAGAAAATAACAGGGAGAGGGTAGAGACCCTCTGGAGAACTTCACACAGGGAGTAGGCTTGCCTGGGTAAATTAGATTGATATTAGTGTGGACAAGCAGTAATCTCCTTTCTTAAACATCCATCACTACCAGCTTAAAGACTTGGAAATTGTGTCTTGGAATTACCTGGGAAGGTGTTTCTTGTGCCTTTGCCACATGACATGTAGAATTTATACAGGGGGAGCTCTAGGCAAAAATTTCATTTTTTAAAATTCTTTATTAATTACACTTTATTCACTTTATATCCCCTCTGTTGTTCCCTCCCTCCTTCAGTCCCAATCTCTCCCTTCCTCCACCCTCTGCATGCATGTCCCTCCCCAAGTCCACTGGTAGGGGAGGTCTTTTTTTCCTTCTGATCCTAGTCAGTTAGGTCTCATCAGGAGTGGCTGCATTTTCTTGCTCTGTGCCCTGGTAAGGCTGCTCCCCCTACAGGGAGAGGTGATCAAAGAGCAGGCCAATCAGTTCATGTCAGAGACAGTCCCTCTTCCCATTACTATGGAACCCACTTGGACACTGAACTGTAATGTGCCACACCTGTGCAGGGGTCTTAGGTTATCTCCATGCATAGTCCTTGGTTGCTCAGATTTTTTGGCTCTGTTGCTCTGCCCTGCAGACTATCAGTGCAGATGCTGAGACTTATGGGCAATCTTTGGGCAGAGTGCAGGGAATCTTAGGAAAGAAGTGGGTAACAGTAAGATCTGGAGAGGACAAGAACTCCACAAGGAAAAATTTCATTTTTAACCCAGGCTGGCCTCAAGACCCAGTCATTCTCTCTTTCTGCCTCTTGAAGTGCTGGGATTATAGGCATGAATCACTCTGCCTAGAAAGAGGAATTCTTTATTCTCCTTTCCTCCGTCCCTCTCTCCCTCTTTCCCTACTTCCCTCCCTCCTCTCCATCTTTGCTCCATTTTTGTTTTTATGTGTGTGAGTTGCATATGTGTGTTTGTACATTTTTTATTGAATATGGGCACACATGAATATGTGTGTGCATGTAGAAGCCTGAGGTTGATACTGGGAATCATCCTCACTTGTTCTTCTACCATAGTCATTGAGACAAGGTAGCCCAGTCAGACGCATGGTTTGCTAACCAGCTTGCTTTTAGCATAGGTTTTTTTGTTCTTGTTTTGCTTTTTGAGACAGGGTTTCTCTGTCCTGGAACTCACTCAAGGCTGGCCTGGAACTCAGAGTTCTGCCTGCCTCTGTCTCCCTCCTGACCTGAAGAATTCATTTTTTTTTTTGTGTGGGTTTTGGTTTGATTTTTTTTTTTTTTTTTTTGAGACAGGGTTTCTCTGTGTAGCCTTGGCTGTCTTGGACTCACTTTGTAGATCAGGCTGGCCTTAAACTCACAGTGATCAGCCTGCCTCTAACTCTGTCTGCCTCCCTGAATGCTAGGATTAATGGCATGTGCTGCCACCCACCCTCTGGCTTGCGTGAAGAATTTTTAATACTCATCTTAACTCAAAACTGCTGCATTGTTGGTAAACCAGTTTTTTGTTGTTGTTGTTGTTGTTGTTGCTGTTATTGTTTTTGGTTTTTTTGTTTTTTTGTTTTTTGTTTTTTTGTTTTCTTTTTTGATGGGCGGCTGATTGTGACTAAAGGATTTTGAAAGTATAGTGAAACAAGTAAGGAAAGGGAGCTCTCACTACTCTTCGTTCACTGTTAAATCCTTAGCATGGTTAGGCAAAGATGTCTGTTGTTGCTGAGTTGCTCTTTCTGAGTAAAGTTTGAAACAATGAGCTACAGAGAATTTTTATATCTGCATTTGTAATGAGGGAATTGACTGTTATAAAGTAGGATTTTCTAAAAAATACAAACTAATTACACAATTGCTCGTTCATTTGTAGATTTTAGTTATTTCTAAGAAATGTGGTAGCAGAGATTTTGAGCCCCAGTGTAGCACATTACAATGCCTTTATTTTTTGTAATAATAAGTCTTCAGTTTTTAGTATGGTATGTTTTCACTTTTGGTCTAAGTTTTTATACTGTGTGTGTGTGTGTGTGATATGCTCTTACTCTGGCATCTTGTTTTATCTTGAGACGGTATCCCTACCGTCTCAGAGCTTGCCAAGTAGACAAGTGAGTCCCAGGGATCTGCCTATCTTTGCCTTGCCAGTTGCGGGGATTACATGTGGGTGCCATCGTGCTAAGCTGTTTTATTTTATTTTATTAATTACACTTTATTCATTTTGTATACCCCCATAAGTCCCTCTCTCTTCCCCTCCCAGTCCCATCCTCCCTCCCCCTTCTTCACGCATGCCCCTCCCCAAGTCCACTGATAGGGGAGGTCCTCCTCTCCCTCCTTCTGATCTTAGTCTATCAGATCTCATCAGGAGTGGCTGCATTCTCATCTTCTGTGGCCTGGTAAGGCTGATCCCCCCTCAGGGAGATGTGATCAAAGAGCAGGCCAATCAGATTATGTCAGAGACAGTCCCTCTTCCCATTACTATGTAACCCACTTGGACACTGAACTGCCATGGGCTACATCTGTGCAGGGGTTCTAGGTTATCTCCATGCATGGTATTTGTTGGAGTATGAGTCTTTGGGAAGGCCCCTGTGTTCAAATTTTCTTGTTCTGTTGCTCTCCTTGTGGGGTTCCTGTCCTCTCCAGCTCTTACTATTTCCCACTTCTTACATAAGATTCCATGCACTCTGCCCAACAGTTGACCATAAGTCTCAGCATCTGTGTTGATAGTCTGCAGGGCAGAGCCTTTCAGAGGCCCTCTGTGGCAAGTTTCTAGGTTGTTTCCTGTTTTCTTCTACACAATGGAGTATTACTCTGCAATGAAAAATAAAGGAAATCACGAAATTTGCAGGTAAATTGTGGGACCTGGAAAGGATCATCCTGAGTGATCTGTCCCAGAAGCAGAAAGACACACATGGTATATACTCACTCATATAGACATATAACATAGGATAAACCTCCTAAAGTCTGTACATCTAAAGAAACTAATCAAGAGAGATGACCCAGACTAAATCGTTCAATCCCCATCCCAAAAGGCAAAGAGGCTAAGTTGTTTTTAAAACTCAGTTTCTGGGTAAAAATTCAAAATTGTGTGCATGCAAGACAATTTATCTTGCCAGCCCCAGTTTTATTAATCTTTACTAACTTCACCTTTGGCTGAAACCATGAATATTGGTAGAGACACTTACATTGGTGCTGTCTTTATTACATTTAGCCTAAGGGCATCACTAATACCAACAATATTTGTACTTTTTTTTTCCCCTGGCTTTGTAATTCACTGGTTCCTTCCCACTTAACCGTCCTGCGTTGTTCTTAGCATCTAATTTAAATGCTATGTTAAACTGGTGAGCTGGTGCAAACCTGTAATCCCAGCACTCAGGGAGGTAGAGGCAGGTGAATCTCTGTGAGTTCAAGTCCAGCTTGGTCTACAAAGTGAGTTCAGGACAGCTAAGGCAATACAGAGAAACCCTGTCTCAAAAAACATAGATAGGTAGATATATAGATGGATGGATGGATGGATAGATAGATACTGTGCAAATTTGAGTATCTCAATTTAACTCTCCCAGTAGATGGTAATATGCATAGGTTATGGGAGTTACTTTTCTTTAGACATAGAGACTCCAGTAAAGTTCTTTGCTTAGCACTAACCGTGTAAATACTGTTAAATAATGACTATGTAAAATTTCTGACCCTCATTTCAGATTTTAGCTCCTCATAGTCAGAACCTCTGTTAGTACCATTAAAGTATCAGAAGAAAAAATGTGCTTTGTGTTAGGCTGGCAGATTTTTTTTTTTTTTTTCAGGAAAACAGAAACAAAATCTTTTGTTATCCCATATCATTAGCAAAGTTCTGCCCCTTTTCTATTGGTATCCTCTAAAGCAGAAACCCTGTCAATTTCCTTTTAAAAAAAGATACTCAACCTTTGACATAACAGATGAAGTTTCTAGTAAAGATATCCTATTGTACATACTGATACCAGACAAAGCCACTGTATTTACTTAGTACTGTGGGCTCAACATAAAAAAGCATCCAATAAGGTGGCAAAGACCTCAAAGAACTCTTTATTTTAGAGGGCCTCTGATCTGTGTCTACGCAAACACAGTGGTGATAATATGGTAGGAATGTGTATAATTCTTATTGTTGAAATTCTAGGTTACTGAAAGTACCATATGATATATCTACTCATATCAACAAATAGTCTAAATAGTCACAAATTACTTGATCCACTTCATGTTGACTGAATTCCCCTTTGTGACAAAAGTTGAAATCAGTTTAATTTTAACTCTTTTTTCTTTTTTAATTTTAATTTTTTTGTTTTCTATATTAATTACAGCTTATTTACTTTGTAGCCCCCTCCTTCATTCCTTCCCAATCTCACTCTCCCTTCCTCATCTGCTCCCTGTCCCTCTCTAAGTCCACTGATAGAGGAGGACCTTCTCCCCTTCCATCTGATCTTAGTTTATCAGGTCTCATTAGGACTGGCTGCAATGTCCTCCTCTGTGGCCTAGCAAGGCTGCTCCTCCCTCGGGGGTGGGGGGAAGGTAAAGGAGCCAGTCATTGAGTTCATGTCAGAAACAGTTCCTGTTCCCCTTACTAGGGTACCTACTTGGATGCTGAGCTGCCATGGGCTACATCTGAACAGGTTATATCCATACATGGTCCTTGGTTGGAAAATCAGTCTCAGAAAAGACCCCTGTGCCCAGATATATTTGGTCCTTGTGGAGCTCCTGTTCTCTCCAGGTCTTACTAACTCCCCGTTCTTTCATATGGTTCCCTGCACTCTTCGCAAGGTTTGGTTATGATTCTCAGCATATGCTCTGATACACTCTACCTAGCAGTGTATCAAAGCAGATGCTCAGACTCATAGAGGGCCTCTTTCTTTCTTTCTTTCTTTCTCTCTCTCTCTCTCTCTCTCTCTCTCTCTCTCTTTCTTCTCTCTCTTTTGTTCAAGACAGGGTTTCTCTGTGTACCCTTGGTTGTCCTAGACTTGCTTTGTAGACCAGCCTAGCCTCAAACTCACAGAGATCTGCCATTTTCTGCCTCTGCAAGTGCTGGAAATACAGGTGTGTGCCACCACGCCTGGATGATAGTTTAATTTTATATGTCAATGAAGTAATAGTACTGTTAGAAAAATTAATTTCATGGTACATTTTATTAGATTATAATTGATCTTTTTGAAAGGACTTTTATTACTCACCTAAATAGACACCTGAAATTCTGTTTTTACTCGAGTAAATTGAGAAATTTTTCTTGAGTTGTATTATTTAAAATAAATTATGTAACAATAACTAGAAATAATTTGGATGAAAATATAACCATAACTAGAAATAATTTGGATGAAAATATAACCCCAGTGCATGTACACAGTGGTAAAGGAGGTAAATGTGAATTTAAAACATCTTTGTCTGTGAGTTTCTTTTTTCACATTTTGATTTTCATTTTGTGGACTACTTCTTTATATTTTACTTTGAGTTTTTGTTTTGTTTTAAATGCCTTTGTGGCATTTAAAACATTTAAATGCCTTGTGGCCTTTGAGTAAAAAAAAAAAAATAAAATAAAAAATAAAAAACAAAAAAAACATAAAAAACAAACAAAAAAATCCCTTTTTCTTGCATATTCTTTATATAGTTCAGATATGTTAAAAGTGCCTTTAAACATAATTATATGAACAAATATGAACATGTGAAATCAAGTTCTCAAATGAATGCATTTCATAGGAGAATACTAGTAAGCATTAATTTTACTATTTCCAAAGCTCTCTGATTTTGGTGCGATAAGGAGGCAAGTAGGTGATCTCTACTAATAATCTAATGAGGTAGCACGGACATGTGAATGGTGTCTTAACTATGCATATTACGAGATAATGAGCAATACAGGTTATGCTACAAACTTAGTGCACAGGCAGGCCTAGATCTTTTACATTATAGATCATGGCCTGAACCGTAAAAATGAGACTTGAGTGACTCTGAGGCACATGAAGACATTGCAACTGATTAAGATGCTTGAATTAACCATACTTTGTACAGTTAATAATATGCATGATCTGGAATTAGATCGGCATTATTAGATATAGAACTTTAAGTGGGAAAAGGAGAAAGTTAGATGGTGAAAAAGGATCTTCATGGTGTTCATTTGTAAGATCATCAAAAAGAAAGTAATGATAGCAAATGTTTCTTCTGCATTGCAAATTTGATCCATGTCTAAATTCATGTCTGCTGGCTAATAAGCACTGACTTTGTTGATTTTGAAAAATAAAATCCTTTGGTGTAGGAAGTCTCTTTTTAATCTCCAACACTAGAATTGAGTGGTAAATTATTTTGACTTTGTAGCAATGAGTTCATCACTTTAGAAAAACTTTATAATTTCTGATTATTTTTGAGACATTGTAATTCACATTTCTTTCTTCCCTTTCTTCCCTCCAAGCACCATCTTCCTCTCTCCTTCAAATTCATGGTCTCTTTTCCCATCATTTGTTATTGCATGCATATATGTATTTGAATAAGCATATTATGTATTCCTAAATCAAACCCATTGAGTCCAAAAAAGAAGAAAAAGAATAAATACTATTTTCTCAAAAGTGTTTCCTCACCCCCTTTTGGCTTCCAGATTAAGAAGAAACAGCAAGATGTGCTTGGTTTCTTAGAAGCCAACAAAATAGGATTTGAAGAAAAAGATATTGCAGCTAATGAAGAGAATCGAAAGTGGATGAGAGAAAATGTACCTGAGAACAGTCGACCCGCCACAGGGTACCCCTTGCCACCTCAGATTTTCAACGAAAGCCAGTACCGCGGGGTAAGGAAACTACTTAACTTCTTATTTATTGAAATAGATTGTCTCAAAAAAAGTTAACCTTTCAGCTTCACCTCCAAACCCATGTAGAGTCATTTCTTCTGCACAACCAGCTGTCTTCTGCAACCACCCTAAGCAGCTACATAGTATTTTGCTCTCTAGGACCAAAAATCAAATGAACAAGCAAAACATGTAAATGTATAATGACAGAAACTGGATGGATATACAGTAGGCTTTATGTTTCTTCATTTTGATGCCAACCACAGCAACACAGGTTGCCATGGCCTAATTGTTGGCTGTCATCTGGACGTGCCCAGGGTCCTCTCCTGGCTCCTAGAATTTAATTTTGTCACTGGAAGTTGCTCTGCTCTGGGATTTCCTCACTAGTAGAGTACTCTTGTTTTCTGCCTCCGAGTTTTCCTTTATAGAGCCAGCTAGTTTTTTGAGACAGCTGAGACTGGCTTCAAAGTCCTATGTTGCTGAGATGAATTTATACTCCTTATCCTCCTACCTTAATATCTGCTTACTGGGATTACAGGGGCTTTCCTCTACTCCAGGCTTGGAATCCATTTTTTCATAGCGCCTTTACATCATAGATTTATTGAAGACTGAAAAGGCTGTCTTTTCTTAGAGAGCATCTTTTTTTCCTTTTTTTAATTTAATTTAATTTTTTATTAATTACAGTTTATTCACTTTGTATCCCAGCTGTAGCCCCCTCCCCCAACCCTTCCCAATCCCACCTTCCCTCCCTCTTTTTCTCCTATGCCCCTCCTCCAGTCCAGTCCTCCTCCCCTTCCATCTGGCCATAGTCTATTAGGTCTCATCAGGTCTGGTTTCTTTGTCTTTAGAAAAACTTTATAATTTCTGATTATTTTTGAGAGATTGTAATTCACATTTCTTTCTTCCCTTTCTTCCCTCCAAACACCATCTTCCTCTCTCCTTCAAATTCATGGTCTCTTTTCCCATCATTTGTTCCCTTCCATCTGGCCATAGTCTATTAGGTCTCATCAGGTCTGGTTTCTTTGTCTTCCTATGTGGACTGGCAAGGCTGCTCCCTTCTCAGGTGGAGGTGATCAAAGGGCCAGCCACTGAGCTCATGTCAGAGACCCTGTTCCTATTATTGGGGAACCCTTTTGAACACTGACCTGCCATGGGGTACTTCTGTGCAGGAGTTCTAAATTATCTTCATGCATGATCCTCGTTTGTAGTATCAGTCTCAGAAAAGACCCTGTGGCCAGATATTTTTTGGTTCTGTTGCTTTCCTTGTGGAGCTCCTCCCCCCTCCAGGTCTTTCTATCTCCCCCTTCTTTCATAAGATTCCCTACACTCTGCAAAAAGTTTGCCTATGAATCTCAGCATGTGTTTTGATCCTCTGCTGGGTAGAGTCTTTCAGAGGCCCTCTGTGACAGGTTCCTGTCCTGTTCCCTGTTTGGTCCCTCTTTTGATGTCCATCTCATTTGCCTTTCTGAATGAAGATTGATCATCTTAATCAGGGTCCTCCTTCTTACTTAGCTTCTTTAGGTGTACAGATTTTAATATACTTATCCTATATTATATGTCTAATATCCACTTATGAGTGAGTATATACCATATGTGTCTCTTTGCTTCTGGGATACCTCACTCAGGGTGATCATTACTAGATTCCACCATTTCTCTGCATATTTCACGATTTCTGTGCTTTTAATTGCTGTGTTTTTAATTCCATTGTGTAAATGTATCATGATTTCCGTATCCATTTCTCCGTGGAGGAACATCTGGTTTGTTTCCAGGTTCTGGCTATTAAGAAAAAACTCTCCTATGAACATGGTTGAGCAAATGTCCTTGTTGTGTACTTGAGCATCTTTTGGATATATGCCTAGGAGTGGTATAGCTGGTTCTTGAGGGAGTACTATTCCTCAGGACACTCAGCTCTGGAAAAGATTCTGTTTTCCCACAGGCTCCAGGCTCTAGCTACCTGCTTTCTTAGAGAACATCTTACTTCTAATTAGTATTTTCTAGGGGATAGGTATGACCAAAATGGGAAAATTCACTAATATAAATATTTTCCATCAACAATTCTGCTGTAGATTTTTATGTTATTGAATATAGGGCCAATGTGTAAATTATATGTGAAGACAGGTGAAGGAACTTAGGCTATTCTGAATTTTCTGCAAATCATTGAATATCAGTAGCTAGAAGGCACTGCAAAGGCTAGCCAGTTTAAGGAATTTATGCATTTATATATGCACAATTTAAAATACAGGCCATGAATTCAAGGGGGTTCATGGGAAAAGGAAAATAATATAATTATATTTTAATTAAAAATAATTTTCAAAGTAGTCAGTTAACCCAATATAAGCCAATATGTGATCTTGACAGTTCATTTCAGAACTATTATTTTTAGAGGCATAGAAGTTGGTACATATTTGTGTTATACCATATGATGTTTTGATTCAAGTGTGTGTTATGTTCAAGCCACAAAAAAAAAGATAAGCATGTCTTCTTCCAACTGTGTGTCCGTTTTTTTTTTCTTTTTTCTTTTCTTTTTTTCTCTTTTGGTATTGAGCACTTTCAAAATCCTCCTAGTTTTTGGAAAATATAAACCCCATTATTACGTTTTTGAAATGTCTGTTGTTTGATTTTTGAAAACAATCACAGTATAGATCATAAGAGTACATTAGGAAGCCATAACTATCTGATTTTCCTCTTCCTTGGGAGCTGTACTTCAGGGGAATAAAGGCAAGTATCACTCAGAATTACAAAGACAGAAGTGAAACATCAAGAGGTGAGACTCAGGAACCAAATACATATCTGATAGTGCAAAAGGCAGTCATTTTCTATTTAGTGCTACTTTGTGCCTGACACACTTGGGAGTTTAATGACAATGAGAGTTAAGATTTGACTTTATAAACTCTCTCTCAAAGAGAAGAACTTGGACTAGTTATTTACAGAAAACTCATATGCTTGTGATTCTGCTGATTTTGCTATGTACTTTGTACAATAATTTTCATGCCAATCCATATTACCAAACAGCTTTGCTAGCAAGATCTTACTATTCCTCATCTCTGGATGCCCTCACTATTTTCTGTTTGCCTTTTTCACTCTGAAATATTGAGTAAATAGCTTTCCATATTAATTTGCTTTTACTTATCTGAGGCTTTCCGAGCCTTGTACCACTAACCATTTTAGAAGGATTATTGTTTGTTGTGTAGAGATCCCCTGTACATTGTAGGATCTTTCACAGGAATCTTGGCTTCTAGCTAGGCAATGGCAGTAGCACTGTCTTTTTTTTTTTTTTTTTTTTTTTTTTTTTTTTTTTTTTTTTTTTTTTAGGCTGGATTCTTTATCGTAACTGTATCATAGATATTCTTTTTTTTTAATTTTTCATCAATTACACTTTATTCATTCTGCATCCCCCCATAAGCCCCTCCCTCCTCCCTCTGCATGCATGCCACTCCCCAAGTCCACTGATAGGGGAGGTTCTCCTCTCCTTTCTGATCTTAGTCTATCAGTTCACATCAAAAGTGGCTGCATTGTCCTCTACTATGGCCTGGTAAGGCTGCTCTCCTCCAGGGGGAGGTGATCAAAGAGCAGGCCAATCAGATTATGTCAGAGGCAGTCCCTCTTCACATTACTATGTAACCCAATTGGACTCTGAACTTCCCTGGGCTACATCTGTGCAGGGGTTCTGGGTTATCTCTATGAATAGTCCTTGGTTGGAGTATGAGTCTCTGGGAAGTTCCCTATGTTCAAATTTTCTGGTTCTGTTGCTCTCCTTGTGGAGACCCTGTCCTCTCCAGCTCTTACTATTTCCCAGTTCTTACATAAAATTTCCTTCACTCTGCCCAACAGTACAACATAGGACAAACCCACTAAAACCTGTGCATCTAAAGAAACTAAGCAAGAGAGAGGACCCTAACTAAAATGTCCAATCCCCATCCGGAAAGGCAAAGAAGAGGGACATCAGAAGAAGAAGAAAACAGGAAACAACCTAGGAACCTACCACAGAGGGCCTCTGAAAGCCTCTGCCCTGCAGACTATCAATGCAGATGCTGAGCCTGAGGAGCACTGTCTTTTTTGAACTAAGAAAAATTCTTACAGGCCTTACCGGATATCCCCTAGGTGGAAATTACATCCTACTGAATGCCACTGGATGGTGGCACATGATGTTATTATTTCACTAGGTGGTATCAGAGGCTACTATTCTACCCATATTTGTGAAGCTCTGCTATGGAAGATATAAAATTTATAAGAAGTATCCTTGTTCTGAAAGACTTGTACATATGAATAAAATAAGAATTAAGATCATAACAAAATATGGTGTCATATATTCTTGGTTAACGACATTGGAATTCCAATATGTAAATAAAGTTTTTTAATTTTTTTCTCCCTTATGAGAATTGCTCCAGAACACAAACCACCTTGCTTATTGTTGAATATTTAACATCAAGGACACCGCTTATCAGAAAGACACACATGGTAGATACTCACTTATAAGTGGATATTAGACATATAATATAGGATAAACATACTAAAATCTGTACACCCAAAGAAGCTAAGCAAGAAGGAGGACCCTGGGTAAGATAATCAATCCTCACTCAGAAAGGCAAACGGGACAGACATCAGAAGAGGGAGAAAACAGGGAGCAGGACAGGAGCCTACCACAGAGGGCCTCTGAAAGACTCTACCCAGCAGTGCATCAAAGCAGATGCTGAGACTCATAGCCAAACTTTTTTGCAGAGTGTGGGGAATCTTATGAAAGAAGGGGGAGATAGAAAGACCTGGAAGGGATAGGAACTCCACAAGGAGAGCAACAGAACCAAGAAATCTGGGCCCATGTATCTTTCTGAGACTGATACTCAGGATAATCAAGGACCATGCATGGAGATAACACAGAACTCCTGCAAAGATGTAGCCTATGGCAGCTCAGTCTCCAAGTGGGTTCCATAGTAACAGAACAGGGACTGTCTCTGACATGAACTCAGTGGCTGGGTCTTGGATCACCTCCCCCTGAGCGGGGAGCAGCCTTACCAGGCCACAGAGGAAGACAATGCAGCCAGCTCTGATGAGACCTGATAGAATAGGGTCAAATGGAAGAAGAGGATGTCCTCTCTTATTGCTGGATTTGGAGAGGGGCATGGGAGGAGATGAGGGAGGGAGGGTGAGATTAGGAGGGGCAGGAGGAGGGGGCTACAGCTGGGGTACAAAGTGAATAAACTGTAATAAATAATAAATAAAAATAAAAATGCTAATCTTATATGTAAATTCAGTAATTTGAAGTATGGAACATATGGTATTTCTGATGGCTTATTTTATTGAACATATCCCTAGGTTTATTCACGTCACAGATAACAGGGTTTTATTTTAAAGGGTGGATAGTATTTTACTGTGTACACATGCCGAATTTTCTTTTTTCTCCATCCATTGAAGGACACTGGCACTTTTTATGTCTTGCCTGTTGTGACAAGTGGTGAAGTAAATATCTGATTGTAGAAATCTCTTTGACAGACTGATTTCATTCTTCATTTCTTTGACTTTTTAATACTAGGATTCTCTATATGCCAGACTGACTCAGGCAATTCTCTTACTTCCATCATGAGTTCTAGGATTACAGGTGTAAGACCTGTACCCATTACGATTTCACTACCATTGGGTATGTGCCCCAAAGGGAGAGTGCTGGATCATGGGATAGAGGTTTTTTGTACGTTTGCTTTTCTTTCTTTCTTTCTTTCTTTCTTTCTTTCTTTCTTTCTTTCTTTCTCTCTCTCTCTCTCTCTCTCTCTCTCTTTCTTTCTTTCTTTCTTTCTTTCTTTCTTTCTCTTTTTTATTTCTCTTCCTCTTTCTTTCTCTGTCTTTCTTTCCCTCTTTTTCTTTCTTTCTCTCTTCCTTTTGCTCTTTCTTTTTCTCTTTTTTCTCTCTTTCTCTCTTCCTCTCTTTTTCTTTCTCACTCTTTCTCTCTTTTTCTCTTTCTTTCTCTCTTCTCTTTCTTTTTCTCTTTCTCTTTCTCTCTCTCTATCTTTCTTTCTTTGCTTTCTTTCTTGAGTCAGTGTGGCTATTCAGTCTTGTCTGTCCCTGGGCTTGCTATGTATGTAGACCAGGCTCCCCTAAGGTAGTTAGGGGACTACCTTAACTGAGTAGTTAAGGACTGAGGAACCTCTATATATAATTTTCCATAATGGTTGTACCAGTTTACATTCACATGCAATAATGTGGAAGGTTTTACTTTCCTCTACTCCTTTATAATGTTCATTATATTTTTGTCTTTTTGAAAGAAATCATTCTTGCATGGTTAAAGGTGGTATCTCACTGTGGTTTTAATTTGGAATTCCTCAATAATAAACCAGTGTTGTTGGGCAAGAGAAAAGTTAACATTTTTTCGTGATTGCAGCTTCTCTCTCAAGCCGCTTTTTTGAAGGAGACATTTGGAACAACTTGCAGGAGTTAGGGGTAGACAGAGAGCTTTTCAAAATTAAATTTTTATTTTTATTTTTTACATTTTGTTTATTATATATCCGGACTGAAGGCTCCTCCCTCAACTCCTCCCAGCCCCGCTCTCCCTCCCTCTTCTCCCATCCCCTTCCCCTGGACCACTGAAAGGGGGAGTTCTCCCCCTTTGCCATCTGCCCATAGCTTATTAAGTCTCATCAGGATAGCCTGGATCGCCTTCCTCTATGGCCTGGCAAGACCGCATCTTCAGGGGCAACTGATCAAAGAAAAGGCAATCGAGTTCATCACAGAGACAGACTCTGCCTCCTTTACTCTGGCACCCTCGTGGATACTAGGGGCTACTTCTGAGCAGGGGGTCTAGGTCCTCTCCATTCATGGTCCTTGATTGTGGCATCAGTCTCTGAAGGAACCCCTGGGCTCAGACTTTTTAGCTTTGTTGCTCTCCTTGTGGGACGCCTAAATACTCCATGTCCTTCTATCCCCCACCCTACTTCCATAATACTCCCTGAGCTCTGCCCAATGTTTGGCCCTTAGTCTTAGCATCTGCTTCTATCCCCCTGTTGGGTGGAGCTTTTGAGGACCCTCTATAGTAGGCTCCCATCCTGTTTCCTCTCTTCCACACTTCAGGTGTCTATCCTGTTTGCCATTCTGAATGAGATTTAAGCATCCTCCCTAGAGTCCTCCTTAGTGTTTATCTTCTTTAGGTCTGTAGATTTTAGTATGGCTATCCTATATTATAAGACTAATATACACTTATAAGTTAGTGTATACCAGAAAACTTTGAAGAGCTGAATATGAGAGTCAGCTGTATGGCGACTTGAAAAAGGCTATCTACGCAAATAGCCAAACTTTGGGCAGAGTGCAGGGGAATCTTATGGAAGAAGGGGAAGACAGACCTGGAGAGGACAGGAGCTGCACAGGAAGACCAACAGAGACCCAAAAACACTGGGCCCAGGGGCATCTACAGAGAATGATACTCCAACCAAGGACCATGCATGGAGAGGACCTAGAACCTCTGCTCAGATGAAACCCATAGGCTGCTTAGTCTCCAAGTGGGTTCCCTAGTAAGAGGAGCAGGGTCTGTCTCTGACATGAACTCAGTGGCTGGCTCTTTGATCACCTCTCCCTGGGGGTTACAGCCTTGTCAGGCCACAGAGGAAGATGATGCAACCAGCCCTGATGACACATGATAGATGGAAGGGAAAGAGAACTGCCTCTATCAGTGGACTAGGGGAGGGGCATGGGAGGAGAAGAAAGAGAGTGGGTGGGACTGGAAGGAGATAAGGGAGAGGCTAGAACTGGGATACTAAGTGAATAAATTGTAATTAATAATAAATAAAAATTAAAAATTAAATAAATGCTAAAGTGTAAAAAAACAAATATATTATTATAGATTTCTAACATAAAAACTAAGAAAGTTAATTTTAAGTTCCGATTATTAATTATACAACAAGTGATTATATAGGTTTAAATATCATAAATAATTTCTTTTTAAAATACTTTTTTATATTTGTTAAAATTATGTCTATGAATTGAGCAGAGTTAGCTTATACCTTGATAAATGCCAAAATTTGAAAAAGACTAAGAATTATTTTCACATTTTGTTATGTTTCATAAATATTATTAATTTTCTGAACATAATTGGCAAGCATATATAAAGCCTTTCTGTTTGTAACTCATATTTGAATGTTTTTAAATGTATAACCAAGAGTTTCACATTTCAAAAAGTAAATTGTGCATTAACATTTTACTGTAAAATCTAAGCTTCTCATACAGGGCATTATAAATTCTCTTTCAATGCAGAGGATGTTTTGGATTGTTGATTCCAATCCCATGGTACTTCAAGTCGTTATTAATGACAGGTTAATAAACACAACATTGGTGTTGATTAATCACATAAAATAAAATTTGAGGAAGTATATTCTATAAAACTAATTCTGTTACGATAATACCTATGGAGCATACTTAAGGAGTCTTCACCATCATTTCAGTTCTCATTTAATATTTTTTTGTGAAATAGTTCTTTTGTATAAAATAAACAATAAGCATAATTTCTCAATCTGCATAATTTTCTTAGTATACAAACCTATGTTTAACTTTTTATAATAAAAATATTATTTTTCCAAAAAGAATTCCTCAATAATGCATTATTATGTTTATTTTTTCATAAACCTAATGGCCTTTTGTATATTTTTATTTGAGGCATGTCTTATTTGGGCATTTCAGTCCATTTTTAGTTGGGTTAACTTGAATTTATTTTTAATTTGTATAGGTTGTTTTGGCAGCTCCCACATTTAAGTTCTCCCAGCCACTTGGTAGAATACAACACAATACACACCCTCACACACACACATACACCCACACACTCAAGCACACACACACATCCTCCAGTACTTACTTTTGTTTAACTTATATAATTTTGTTTTTGTCATTTTTTTTCTTGAAATGTAATTAGATTATTTATGTTTGTATAAGCTTCATGTTTGAAATTTTAATTTGTGGTAGTGACTTTTGTGGTGTGTGGTTTCCTATGAATTTTAACATATGCATTGGTTTGTGGAACTAGTGCTACGATAAAAATACTATTTTTCAAAGTGTCATGACATTCCTCTATATGTATATACTATGTCTAACCCTAATCCCTGGCAAGCACTAATTTATCTTCAGCACTATAATTTTGTCTGTTTGATAAGGTCATAAAAATTGGTTAATACAGTATGCAGTCTTTCACTGCTGATTTCTTTCAATGAATTGTATATTTTTGAGATCTAGTTGTTGCCTGTATCAACACCTTGTTCCCTCAGGTTGCTGGGTGGCAGTTTATCATTACACAGCTATCAACACTGTACATTGGTAGACATTTTTATTGTTTAAAAATTTGAATCATTATCAATATCAGTGCTTCGAGCATTGATTTTTGTATGAACACTGATTTTCACTTTTCAGTATTGAATGCCAAGGATGTGTTTATTGCTTAACACTGTGAATGTATTTTTTTTTCTGACATAGGATTTCTCTGTGTAACCTTGTATGGTCTTGACTCCCTTTGTAGACCAGGCTGACCTCAAACTCACAGAGCTCTGCCTGCCTCTGACTCCCTGAGGGCTGGAATTGCACAAGTGTGCCAGCACACCTGGCAGTGATTTTAATTTATAAGGGATCTGAAATGTTTCTGGATGGACTCCGCCATTTACCCTATGTGTCCAGTATTCAACCTTTTCTTTCAGTTCTTGGTATTGTCAGAAGTTTGTCTGCTCTTTTTATATGCTCCTGCATATTTTTCTCAGTATTGTACCCATGATAGACAAATGCTGCAGGTCTGAGCCACTTCTCAGCCTTATTGTCAACCTTTTCAACCAATCCCAAATAGCTTGGTGTCTTGATATTTTCCGGTCATTTTAATTTCTGTTTATGAAATGCTCAAAATTATGATATTAACATACATTTATGTGCTTATTTGTCATCCTTCTATTTTCTTTAAATGTCTGTTTAATCAGTATTATGTCTTATGATTTTTATGTAATATAAATGTAAATTTTTTGCCACTTACATGTTTTGCAATTATTTTCTTCTATGTGTAGTTCATCATTTTAGCTCCTTAATATTATCCTTCATAAATAGAAAAAAAGTTCATATTATTCAGAATAATAAGGGGAAAAGACTATGTTTTTAAGACAGGATCTTACATAACCCTGACTGGCCAAAACAACCATATTACCATGTAGCTCTTGGCTCTGAACTTCTAATCCTCGTGCCCCTTCTTTCCAAATGCAGACTACAGATATGGGACACCATTCCTGGCTCTATGTGTTCTGCTATTTCTTGAAGTAGGATCCAAATTGGTAGGGTTCCATTTATGTCCACATCCTCCAAATTCTGGAAAGAAGGAAAGGTGCTTGAAAAGAAGCCTGCAATCTATTGTCGAGACAGTCTCTAGAAAATTCAGCAAGTTTTGAGAATCTCAGCTGTAACAAATCAGCCAAAAAGTCAGGTTCCCTATGTATGTCTAGAAATCACATAATCAAGGCCATGTACAGAAAATAGACATTGAACTATGTTTGCTGTTGATTACAAGTTACAATTGTAGTCAAGTCCATATGTGACTTTTGGTGAAAGCTTTGTGGCCTAGGGGACAAACAATGTAAAGCTCAACCAAATTGAGATGTGTCAAGATTCTCCTGAACCTTCAGGGTTAAAGCTTTTTTTGCTCATTTCAAGAACATTTTACTCTCTTTGAAAACACAGTACAGCCTCACTGTTCTTCTGGTTTTATGCGTGTGTAGCTAATATTGGTTTAATTTAGGGATGAGAAAATTACTATAAAATTTGGCAAAGGGAACTGGAATGAGCCTGTAAATAAGTAATATACTGCTGAAGAATGCTTGCTTTAGGTTGTGGAGGAAGGTGCAAGCAGATGTAAATTCTCTGCGGTGTGCAATAAACCATTCTGCTTTTTCTGAGCCAAAGATCAACTTGTCTTCAAATATATGTTAAATGGTATCCAAAAGCCTTTTCTCCCTTCCTCCATCCTTTCCTCTTTGTATTTATTTAGTTGTTGTTTTTAACTGAAAATAGATTTTTTTCCAAACAATATATGATTACAGTTTCCCATCCCCAAACTCTTCCAATGTCCTCTTGATTTCCTCACCCACCTAAATCCATACACTTTCTTGCTCTCTATTGTTAGAAAACAATTGCCTGAAAACAGTAAAGTAAAATAAAATAAAATATGACAAAATAAAAAAAGAAATCATCATAGGGCAAAACAAACAAAAGGGAAAACAGTCAAAGAGAAAGCACCAGAAACACATAAAGATGCAGAGACACACATTCACACACAGAATTTCATAAAAACACAAAAACAGACTCTATCACAAAATGAATTTACTATTTTTTGGAGGTTTGTTTGTTTCTTTGTTTGTTTGTTTTTGCCTCATAATGCTTTGTCTGGGCATTTTAAATTTTCACTCTTTATTCAAAAGTAAGGTGAATACAAGCCAACATTGAAATATTGCAATGTGGGGCTGGGGAGACGGCTCAGCATTTAAGATCACTGAATGCTCTTCCAGAGGACTTGGGTTCAATTTCCAGCACCCACATGGCATCTCACAACTCTAACTCCAAGATCTGACACCCTCACACAGACATACAGGCAGGCAAAACACCAATGCAGATAAAATAAAATTATAAAGGTGAGAGAGATATTATCCAGGTACGATGGTGCACACCTGTAATCCCTGCACTTGGGAGGCAGAGGCAGGCAGATCTCTGTGAGTTCAAGGTCTGCCTGGTCTACGAAATGCATCTTGGACATCCAAGGCTACACAGAGGAACCATGTCTCAGAAAAAAGAGAGAGAGAGATTGCAATGTAAACATTTTTCCAATTCTACACCAGGCATTAATGCTCCTCACCTAGGAGATGAATAATGGGCTTTTTTTGTGATAAAGTGTTTGCCTGTGTAGCTCAGTCTGGCCTGGAACTGGTGATCTTTCTGCCTCAGCTTCTGAAGTTGGTATATTACACACTTGTCGTTTCAGAAATCCTCCTGGTTTCTGTTTATTACTCCTTCCAGGATTTCAGCGTTATAGAGCTTAGCTCCAAGGGAGACAGCTGATCTTGTCAACCAATCAAGTCATTGTGAGAACATTTCTTTTCTGTTGGATTGTTGATTGCTAATTTTTCTTGTCTTCTTTTCACAAAGGATTATGATGCCTTCTTTGAAGCCCGAGAAAATAATGCAGTTTATGCCTTTTTAGGCTTGACAGCACCACCTGGTTCAAAGGTATGATTCCTCTATGTCCTTTGTTGTTGACTGTCTTATTGCTGCTGTGTTTTTTATCAATAAAAGTTCTGTACAAAACAGAATTTGAAAATCTAAATGAAATGGACAGTTTTCTTGATAGATTCCATTTACCAAAACTGAATCAAGATCAGATAATAAATTAAACAGTCTTATATCTCCTAAGGAAATAGAAACTGTCATCAAGTCTCCCATCCTAAAAAAGCCCAGAGCCAGACGGTTTCATTGCAGAATTCTAAACCAAACCTTCAAAGAAGAGTTAACACCAATATTCTTCAAACTATTCCACAAAGTAGAAACAGAAGGAACATTACCATACTCATTCTATGAAGTCACAGTCACCTTGATATCTAAACCACAGAAAGACCCAACAAAAAAAGAGAACTTCAGACCTATCTCTCTTATGAACATTGATGCAAAAATACTCAATAAAATACTCACAAACTAAATCTAAGAACACATTAAAGATATCATCTACCATGACCAAGTAGGCCTTATCCCAGGCACACAGGGTGATTCAACATAAGAAAATCCATCAGTGTAATCCACCATATATACAAACTGAAAAAACAAAACAAAACAAAACAAAAAACATGATCATCTCCTTAGATGCCGGGAAAGGCATTTGACGAAATCCGACACCGATTAGTGTTTAAAGTCGGAGAGATCAGGGATACAGGGCACATACCTAAACATAGTAAAAGCAATATACAGCAATCTTATAGTCAACATCAAACTAATTGGAGAGAAACTTAAATCAATTCCACTGAAATCAGGGATAAGGCAAGGCTGCCCACTCTCTCCTTAGCACCTAGAATTCCCCTGTGATGGGGTTACACTTGTGTGCCATCCTGCAATGAAAATTTGGCTTAAGAAGCTAAATTTGGCAGGTGTGTGCACTGTGAACATTAGAGGAATGACATCTTATAGTCAGAATTCTATTTTAGGATGCTTTAACAGTCCACAAAAACAATTGAGAGGGCCTTAAGTGAAATAGCTTTAAAAAGGAGAATGATGAATTTAGAAGGAAAATCACATTACAAGCTTTTGCCAAATGAAAAAGATGTTTGTGCATCTAAGAACTGAAGTGGATTACTAAAGCTCTTCTTGGAATTTGGACCTATAATAGAACAAGGAATTAACCAGGGAGAGGGTGAGTCTTTAAAATGAGAAGGCTTATGATCTTCTGGTGAGATTGAAAGATATAAGGAGAGAAGGATTACAAATAGGAATGTTAATATGAGGGAAGGTTACAAGGTTCGTAATTAAAGGTATTCTTCCATTAGTGTGAGATTAGAAGAGTGATTACCTGTGAGGCATGAGAAAAGTGAAATTACCTGTGAAGATTGAGGAGAGTTTTGGAACATCAGCATTATGAGGGGAATTGAAATGATTTAGATTTTGGAGATAAGCCATGCAGTAGACTGTGACCACGAATAGAATTGAGGACCTGAGTTTGGCTCCCAGCACACATTCACAAACAGATGTCACTCTAGAGCCACACCTCTGGCTTCTGAGGACAACAGCACTCTTGTGTACATGCTCACATAAAATTGAAAAATAAAAATAAATCTTAGCTAAAAAGAAAATTAAGTAGTTAACCATATTGGAAAAGAACACTGATGGTGAAAGAGATGTTGTAAGGTGAGATGCAGTTCTCATTTGTGAAATTTGTAAAAATGAAACAAAAAGGTAAAACTCTGCTCTGGAAAAGTATATTGAAACAGTAGCGCTGGCAAGGTGAGTTGTTATTCTCCTTTGAAAATGAGAAGAGCAAATATTTGTCAAAAGACTCAAGAATGTTATAGTCTGACAAAATAACTATATAGTCTCAGTTAGAATGTCCTGTATTGATAAGAGAGAACTGTGTAGCTTGTGGAAAAATATGAAAATGAGTTATAGATTTATTTTCACTGGATAATTCTCTAATCATATTTAGAACCTTTGCATAGGACAAAAAGGAGCCTAAAAAGGATAGCTGCCAATATAATTCATTGCCAATATCATCTGTCATTCTTTATTTTCCAAATAAGTAATAGTGCATACTCTTAAAATTTATTGAAAATGAATGCACTAGAAAGCCTGCTACCTGAAAGAACTGCACTGCAAATATTTCCAAAAAGCACATTCTTGCGGAAGACAAATATGCTTTATTATCCGTTTGTGTACCAAAGATACTTAAGAGGGAAAGGTTAGTACTGATTTCTTGCTTTTATTTTAATTCAGAAAGTACTTCTTAGCTCTGGCAGTTCTTGCTTTGTAGTGAAAGTGATGATTTTAAGATAAAAAATAATAAAATAGTTTATAGTTTGACAAAAATATAAATCCAGTGACATTTGTCTTTAGGGAAAAATGATTTGCCTAGGAAAGCCTTTTGAAGTAATCTTTTAATGTAGTAGAGAGTTATAGTTAGAAAAATGTTTTCATTAATCTTGTTTGAATCATTGTGTATGAAAAGTGGCCATGGAATCTTCCTCAGTTGTGGTATGTGAAAAAATCCTATTTTCATTGAAAATAATCTATACAGGAGATTAATAACAAAGATTAATAACCTAACTGTGGAGTTGGTTTCAGTCAAAAGGAGGAAAGGAGAAAAAGAATTTTTGCCTGTAATGAGGTCACTCAGGGAAACACTCTGTATATATCTGTTTTCATTGTTTTATCCTTAGATCATATTTATAAGCTAAGTGTCTGCAATGGAATTCTGTAGAAGAAACTAATACTTAATTAATTTACTTTGTCCAAAACTACACAATTGAATGGCACAGCTGGGATGTGAATCCTGATTTACTTAACTCAAAACCTCTGCAGGCACAAAATAAAGTTCATATTACATCATATCACATCATATCATACATAATATATTATATTATATATACATATATTGCTAAAAGAACTGCAGTGCAAATATTTCAATAAAGCACATTCTTGTGGAAGACAAATAATCTTTATTATCCTTTTGTGTACCCTGCATACTTTTTAAAATTAAATAAGTCTTTTATTATTGTTGGGTGTGTATGTATATAATGTGTGTGTACATGGACACCTGTGTGTTATTGGAGAACAGAAGACAACTATTGTTATTTAATATATTTTGTTTATCTCGTTTTCTTTATTTTAATAATTTTTAAATTCAGTGTGTGCACATGTGTGTATGTGTGTGTGTTGTGTCTCTGTGTGTTAGGAGGGAGCATTAGAACCACAACGCACATGTGTAGGTCAGAGTTCCCAGATGTGAGCTCAAATCATCAGGCTTGCATCATAGACAGCACACACCTTTGCCTGCTGAGCTCTCTCACTGGTCCTACAATTTATTTTATTCCTAAAATTAAAAAGGAACTTGCTCTGTAGATCAGATTGGCCTTGAACTCAGAGAGACCCACCTGCATTTCCCCTTTCCCCTGTTACTGGGATTGAAAGTGTATGCCACTACCCAGTAGGACAGTTACCTAGAATGTAGAATTTCCTTTTGTTTAGATGCCCATGTTAGTAAATTTCTTTCATTGGGAAATATAGAGTTTGGCTATGGGGAGGTAGGCTGTTTTCCAAATACTTGAAAGTGATGTGCACTTATGAGAAGAAAGACCTGACAAATATATGCACATTATTATGTAACTGCTTCCCCAACTTCATATGCTAGTTGCTATTTCATAGTGTTTTTTTTTTTCTGCTAAGTTTTTTAAAGCATTTTGTGTTTATTTGATTTATTTATTTTGTATTTATTTTGACCCATTGGATTTAAAAAATGTTGCTGATATGATCGGGAGCCATTTACCAAAGGTGCACATCCTTGAAGAAAATTCACCTTCTCCCGTCTCCAAGCATCTCCCATCTCCTGTAGCCATTGCTAACTAACTGTCAATAGCTTCTCAAGGATTGGTGGGACCTTACAAGCCCCTCCCTTAATTACATGAGGGCATATTGTCAGGGTTCTATCTTTTTAGGTGTTCTTTCAGACTTGGAGAGGATAGTACGGATGTCCCATTATGACTGAGCATTCAACAGTCATTTTTCTTAGTATTTTGATTAGTTATCAACTGCTGCTCACTGCAAAAAGAAGTTTCTCTGGTCAGGATTGTAAGCAGCACTGTATGGTCATAAACACAAACATTTACAAGGCAGTTTGATGAATACAACATGACCGTTTAGCAAAATAATAGTAGGCTCCTCCTGAGTACCTGTGACCTCATTGTCGAGGGGGTATTTACTACACTCACAGAACTAGTTCCTCTTACAGGACAGACTTCAAACCAAGTCAGAAAGAAGTTGCTAACCCCCATAACAGTCACACCACTTTACCAATGGGCCCATCTTGCCTGGTGAGTTGGTTTTGTGGTATACAGGGTCCATAGCTGAATCAGAATTTGATGCCCATTCTCTCCCAGAAACCTGCATAGTACTTCATGGCATGATGAAAGTTACTGCTAATTATTTTAAAGCCTTTTCTTCTATGAAAGTAAGTATTCTCTTTTTGAATTATCTTAGTAATTTGAGCTAATTTATGTTAACCAAAATGCACAGGAATATCTGCCTTGTGATATTTAAATGAATTTTTGTTTGTTTGTTTGTTTTATTCCAGGAAGCAAAAGCCCAGGAAAAGCAGCAGGAATGAATGCTACTCCTTCTCCCTTCAGCATATTGAAAAATAATGAATATCCATTGCTTTTAAAAAAATCTTGGCTTTAAAAAATAGGCTTAAATGTTGAAATAGTAGAGTAGTTGATGTTCTTGCCTGCAAACAAGCATAATTAAAATGTGAACATGGTGGTGAGAAAATGAGAGATGAAGTTAAAACTTTAAGTAGATATCATAGAGTAGTATTATCATCTGCCAAGGCATTTTAGGTTCTGTAAGGATTTTGCCAAAAATATGCTCCTTTTTTTTATATTACTGTGTAGCTTAAGGATATCTTCATTTCAACTTAAAGGAATTAAAGCAGGAGAAAGAGAGAGATAGAGACTCTTATTCCAGATTTGCCTCATTTAACTTTAGTGAACATGAATACTTTGATGTGATGTTACTGTTGTTGAAATGTGTTTGCAGGTTATGTTTATGATGTGTTAGACATTGTAATTTCCTATGGTGATTTTGGTATTTTCATTTTATAGAATAAAATTTTATGCCCTGAACCATACGTTTTCCAGGCTTCTAAATGTACCCTTTCATTGCACAGTTAGTGACAGATTCCTTGTTACTTATACAGTTATAACATTATCATTTTTCTAAGTTGCTTGCCTCAGTAAAATATGGGTATATAAGTTATGGAAAATGATTGCAATTAATTTTTAATTGGCCCTTCCTTGCAAAGAGCTCTGACTTTGAATTAATCATTATGCAATATTTTGCCCCTCGTTGTTCAAGATTTATTTTCCTTTGATGTTTGCTAAGAGAAATCTTAGCGGCTCTTTTCTCCTTCTTTGACACTGCTGGTGATTATGAATGCCACTGTCTCTTGATAGGTGAGCTTTTTTTTTTTTTTTTCAGTTTAGGTAGATTGTATCAGCAAATCAGTTCAAGTAGAAAGAATCTCTACCATGCCTTGATTTTGTGAGAAAGCACAAGTATCAAAGAATGAGAATAACCTTGAAAATATTTTGAAGATAAGGATGACCCAAATCACTCAACCAGAAGATATTGATATTATACCTTTGTCTTGTATTACTTTATTTTTTAAAACACACATCTTTGATTTTAAATTATTGTATATCTGCCTTTTGCTAGACTGAACTCTGCAAAAAAAAAAAAAAAAAAATCCAACATATAATGAAGCCATTGCTGTGTTTACTGAAATTCAAACTTGATTTGATACTTTAAAATAAATGTTTTAAAAAATTATCTGTTACTGGACTCTGAATAATATACAGTAATTTTGATGAGTAATTGTTTCTTTATAGGTGTTTAGGAAGGAGAAAAACAAACCAAACAAACAAACAAAAAAAAACAATTTGAAGACAGTTTCTCAGTTTTTTAGTGATCTGAACTTTGAACATTAAATTAGAGTCAAAGCTACCTATTCCTCTTATATTTTTCCTTTTTCTTTTTACCAAAAAAAATTTTTTTTTCAGAGAAATCTGTGGAAAACAGTGCTTTCAATGAAATCTGGAGTAAGCAAAATAATTTTAGCCAATATTTTTTTTTCTGAACATTCCTAAATGCTACAGATGATACTAGCAATATTCTATGTGAGAAATTTAACTTTTGGTTTGTATTAAATAACACTGTTGGGACAGGCATTATTCAAAAATAGATGCATGGAGGATGTTTATATTTATGGGATAATACCTTGAAATCAATTTATCTGTAGCTTTAAAGTAAAAGTTTGGATTGAGTTTTCTCAAATTGAAGGCTTTAGAAGAAAGAAAAGAAAACAAAATTCTGAGAATTAAGTTGAGTTTTGAAAGAACTTTTATAGCCTGGGGAATAAAATCCTTGCTGTTTTTTTTTATAATATGTTTGGAATATTTGTGTTCATAAAACAGATCAGATAATTTGTTAATTTCTCATTTTAGAGCTAATTTGCCTTTTAGAACTTTTGATCTTCAGAAAGAGTTCCATTTCCAAAAGCACTATAAATTGTTAATTGTAATGTTAAATGTGAACACTCCCTTGGGAACCTGAACATAGGTAAACAGAGAATTTTGAAATAAAGATTGTTTTGATTGGGAAAGACTAAGTACAAGGAGTTTGGGTGAAATCAGACTGCATTGTTTAAGTAAAAAGGAAAAAAAGTATAATTCTCATGGATATTATTAATTAACCAGTTGCTGGTGTTTAAAATATACAAAGTATGTCATATTCTATGTAACACCTGTACTTCTTTCCTTCTGATGAATTCTAATAAAACCAATTAAGTGATTCATGTTTGATTCCTTTGATTTTTCTAGTCTTCTGTCCCCCTTCCACAACCGCTGCTTCTGAATATTACTGGTCATCCCTTTGTAACTAATTTTTAAATTTTTATATAAAAAGTAACTATTCTTGGAACTGGGGATATGGCTCAGTATTTAAGATCACTTAGGTCTCTTCTAGAGAAACCAGGTTCTATTTCCAGCACACACATGGTGCCTCACAACTGGCAGTAACTACAGTTCCAGGAAATCTGATGTCCTTTCTGGCCTCCACTGGCACCAGGCGTGAACTTAGTACACAAACAGACATTCAGAATATTTAATTATTATTTTGTTATGGTTGTTTTTATTAACAAGTTCACTGAGATATGTTATATTCCTTAAAATTTACCTATTTAAAATGTAAAATTTCATGGGTTTTGCACAGTCATCAACATAGTGTGAGGCATTGAGCACCTAATATCTTACCTATTAGTTCTTACTCCCTAAGCTATACCAACCAGTAATATATTTTAATTGTTATAGAGTTAACAGTTCTGCAAGTGTCACATAAATGGAATCATAATGCATTTGATTTTTGGTTAATGGTTCCTTTGGTTACCATGCTTTTGAACTTCATCTATACCACATTTTGTAGAAAGTTACTGGTAAATATAGCATCTACTCTTTTATATTGTCTAATAATATTTTATTATATAGATAAAATCACATTTTGCTTCATTAATCATCGTACTGGAATAGAAACAGAAAGGAGGATCAATGGAACTGAATAGATGACCCAGAAATAAACCCACACACCTATGAATACTTGATTTTTGACAAAGAAGCCAAAACCATTCAATGGAAAAAAGACAGCATCTTCAACAATGCTGCTGGTCCAACTGGATGTCTACATGCAGAAAAATGAAACTAGATCTATATTTATCACCCTGCACAAAATTAAAGTCCAAGTGGATCAAAGACCTCAACATAAAACCTGATACTCTAAATTGGTTAGAAGAAAAAGTGGGGATCAGCCTAGAACTCAAATTTACTTTTTGACAGGTTTTCCTAAAAGAATTTTTGTGAAATAATGGAAAAAGTATTACAAAGTACAGTATTATTTTTTAACGAATTTCTGTTTCCAAACCCTTAACTCTGAAGCAATCACTACGTTATGGATTTACAACCTGATTCATTAAAAACTTTTCAAGAAATATGGTGGGTAAGGCTAGTGTTAAAGACATATGGTGGAGTTTGTTGCAAAATTCCATGCATGTGCCTCTCAAGATACTGTATTTAGTAACAAATATTTTTAGCTAAGAAAATGGTAATTTCACACAGTACATAGGTTTCTAAATATTTAATTTTAGATATATGTTTGTGTGCGTGTGTACCACATATGTAGGAGTACCAGAGAAAGCCAGAAGAGCATGTCATATCTTAGGGAGCTGGAGTTACAGGAGGTTATGAGCTGCTGAGGACCAAATTAAGGTTTTTTGCAAATGCAGCAAGCACTCAAATTTCAACCATCTCTGCAGCCTTGATATTAAGTCTTTTAATCATTTTTCGTCTCAGATATCACTGCTTTCTTCAAACATAAAGGCTGATGGACTGATGCTTGAATCACACCTCAAATTAAAGTGATTGACTGTAGAGATGCATAGTCAGATAGCTAAGTTAGATAGTCAGGGGGGGCGGTTAGAATTAGCTCTCTGCTAAGTGATGTTAACAGACATTTGTTACTGATTTGATTCTAATTGACTTAATTGTTATCCTTAATACTGGCTCATTATTTCAGGCATAGGCAACGTTGTAGTTAGGTATGATTATTAAAATACATCAGATCTATGTATTTGATTATTTTCAGAACTTTTACAATATAGTCCAAGCTTAGTGTGACATCTCAATCACTGAAGGAAAACAGAACAAGTCACATATGAAACAGAGTTACTCCCACCTATAATCTCTAAGGATGTAAAGAAGCCTAAACTTAAATATGAACTATTCTACAACTCATTTGATAAAATTAAACTTACTATGTTTACTTTTCTAAACACCTCCAGTAAGGAGTGTATTTTATATGTCATGACCTTAAATATATGTTTGAATGAATATAATTTGTGTATTCATCAATTGATATATGTGAATTTATATACATACATATACATCTTCCCTACATGAATTTTGTTTGTCACTGCTTGCTTTCTGACTTATTTTTATTTGCATATGTTCACTATAAAGGGTTTCTATAAGTATATCATATATTTGACCATGCTTGCTTTCTCCTACTCCTCCTCTTTCCCTTGTCCCTTCATCCCTTTTCCACTAGTTCTTTCCTTCCCCCAGTTTCACATCTAGTTGTTTTTATTCATGATGCATTTCCCCTGAATAATTTTTCTTCATAAAATACAGGGTTTCCAGATGAAAGAAAACAAATATAATATTTGCCTTTCTGAGCCTAGTATTTAACACACCCATATTCCTGACGGTGATATTGTTTCATTATTTACTGCTGACTAGAACTACATCAGGATGGAGATATATGTGTATATGTAGTCACATTTTCTATATGCATTCATCCGTTATGGACATCTGACTGATCCATTAGCAGCTATTGTGAACAGTGCTGCAGTAAACATGGATATGCAGGAAATCTGTGGTCTGTTGACTTGGGGTCTTTATTTGTATGCTGAGGAATGGTATAGCTGAGTCATATGGCACTAACATGCATGCATGCATGTGTATATGTTTAAATCAGGATGAACATATATGCACTAAATTATTTCTTTATGGCAAATATTTGAAAAATTGTTTAGGTACAATACATATCAGAAGACACCATACTGTGTAGTAGCACACCATGACATTACTTGTGCCAAACTATATGTTATGCCAATTACTGAAGATGTCTACATTCGTTACTCCTTACCAGTCTCTGCTTCTGTTGTCTCAATTCCAGTTGTGTTAGCTTTTCAAAAATATCATTGTATCTTTTGAAAAATATTTATACAAATTCCAAGATCATAAAATAACATAATTTCCCTTTTCCTTGACACCCTTGAAAATTTCCCTGTATGCCTCCTTTCTCTCTTTCAAATTCATAGCTTATTTTCCCATTAAGTTTTATTACATACATACATATAACCAACAGCTCTCTAATTGTATTGTTGATCCACTTAACAAAAAGAAAATCAGTCTTAGTACTGGAAACTTTGGCAATTGCTCAGGGTTACTAAAATTTTCTTGGAGGAGGAGCTACAACCACCAGTTTATGAAACCAGCAAAGCCCTAAGTATATTCTAAATATGTTAACTTTGAATTTTTATTTTTCTAAGATGTTGTGTGTGGGCGCTTATGTACATGAGTGCAGGTGTACTCTTCTGGAGGTCAAAAGCATTGATCTGCCTGGAGGGGAAGTTATAGGCCTTATGAGCCAACTGATGTGGGTACAGGAAACTTGAATCAGACCTCCAGCAGGAGCAGTATGTACATGTAAACACTGAGTTATCTCTCCAGCTCCAACCGTGTGTGTGTGTGTGTGTGTGTGTGTGTGTGTGTGTGTGTATTCACACACAACTGGGACTGTAAGTCCAAATAAACTCTATTCAAGTTGAGGAAAGTTATAGGGATTTGCGTGTGTGTATATGTGTGTGCGTGTGTGAGAGAGACAGGAGAGAGACAGAGACAGAGAGAGCTGCCATACATGTGTGGAGGTCATAGGACAACCTGAAGAAATCTGTTCTCTCCACCACATAGATCCTCAGAATTTGACTCAGGTTGTCAGATTTTGTCACATTCAACTCCCTCTGTTTTACATCCTCTTCTCCCCCATGTTAGAGTCTATCCCAGTTTTCTTTGTTTTTCTGTTGCTATGATAAAGTAAAATGGCCAAGGCAAGTTGAAGAGTTTATTTGTGTTTACAGTTCCAGAGGATTATAATAAGAACATCATGGTAGGGAGGTAGTTAAGGGCTGGAAGCTAAGAAATCACATTTTTAGTCATGAACCCAAAATAGAGAACAAACTACAAGAGAGGCAAGGATGTGGATTCTGAAAGTTCACTCCCAGTGATGTATTTCTTCCAGGAAAGAGGCATCATGCCAACAAGGCACAGCAGCAACTGGGGATAAAGTGCTTAAATACTTGAGCCTCTGGGAAAAATTTTTATTCAGATCTCTACATTCTACTTGCTGACCCCTATGGGTTAATGGCCATATCATAATGCAAATTGCATTTAGTCCAACGTCAAATATCCCCATACTTTTTCACATTCTCAACACCTTTTAAAGGTTCAAGATCTCTTCTAAGACTTGAGACAATTTCTGACTAGTATCCTGTAAAATCTAAAGGCAAGTTACGTGTTTCAATATTTTTCCTTTATTATGTTTAAAATATTTTCTGTAGTTTTTGCTTGTGTAATCAAATTTCTCTACATTGTCTTTAAGTCTTGATATTCTTTTTTTTTTTTTACTTTATCTATTCTTGTTTTCCTCTGAGTTTTCTAAGTGAGCTTTTGAGTTTTAATCTCATCTTCATTTAAGAGTAAATTTTTAAAAAATATTTCTACCTCACTCTTGAATTTAATATTTAATCTTCTCAAATCTTTTTTATTTGTTTCATGTATACGAATGCTCTATCTGCATGTACACCTACATGCCAGAAGAGAGCATCAGATCTCAATAGAGATGGTTATGAGCCACCATGTGGTTGCTGGAAATTGAACTCAGAACTTCTGGAAGAACAACCAAGTGTTTTAACCGCTGAGCCTTCTCTCCAGCCCTGAATTCCTCTGTCATTTCATTCAGCCATAAATTTGTATATTCTTGTCTTTAACTTGGACAATTCTTACTCTATTTAAGTCCACTGAGCTGTTTTTGTCTTCTTAAATTTTTTTTTATATATTTAATGAAGTTTATGACTGTTCTTTTAAATTCTGTGCCCTTGGCTTTATCTAAGTAATTCTCATTGGAGAACATTTCACATTCTCATTTAGGTAATTCTCATCAGAGAATGTAGAGATGATGGGTTTGGAGAGGCGCACATACTATCTTGGTCTTTTGTATTTGTGTTTTTATAATGTGACCTGGACAGTTGGACTTCATTAATTGGTTGTACATCTGATGAGAGTTTCTAGCCTATCTCTGTTAAGTAAAGGTTTGGTTTTAATTTTGTTGTTTGCTCAAACTTGATTTCAGATCAGATATAAAGAGTTGGTACATCTATCCTTCAGATACTCAGTGTTAATTTTTGATTGGACAGCTGGGGGTAATACTAATTCAGAGATAGGCAAGAGCGTATGTGTGAATGGGGCAAATGGCTGGATGTGCCTGTGATGGTGCACAAGCTTGATCTAAGAGTGTGAAGTGCTATTCCTAAGAGTGTGAGGATAGCATGGATGAGCTGGAATCTTGAGCACTCATCAGCTTAGGGCAGCACAAAAAGTGTGCAACTGGAGCTAGGTATGGGGGTTGGAGTTGGAACAGGTGAGGAAGGTTCTGAGAATTCACAAGGTGAATAGGTGAGTGACTAAACCTGGTATTCGAGGGTGGCAAAGATGGTCGTGAGTCTGTGAGACACACCAGACAGTGTTGGAACACAGGCTTCACAACTAGTGCTAGGCCTGAAGTTTGGATACGGTTCTACAAGGTCAACTTTTATGAATGCTACATATGGGTATAATTGTGTTTCTGTGCTTGACTGATATCATAGTTTGCTTCCTTGTTGTTGTACAACACCGAACAAAATGAATGTAGGGAAAGAAATATTTTATTTTAACTTACAAGCATATCCATTGCTCAAGGAAAGCCAAGGTGGGAACCTGAAGGCAGGAAATGAAATAGGCCATGGAGGAATACTGGCTTGCTCAGCTAACTTTGTTTTACAGCCAAAGACCACCTACCCATGAATAACACTGCACAGTAAGCTGGGTCTTGCCCCATCAATCATTAATCAAGAATATTCCACACAGACCTGCTACAGACCAGTCTAATTGAGGCAGTTCTTCTATTGAGCACCCTGCTTCGCAGTTTGTGTCTGACCAAATCCTAAGCAGCACAATAGTTTTTGCTGAATCTTTCCTAGGTGTTCAGTGCACACACTTGTATTTACATGCATGAAAAATTGACTTGTTTTCCGATTTAGATGTGCTTCATTTCTTTCACTATATTAATTATTCTTGCTAGGCATCTCCACTATGTTGAATAAAAGGGATGAGCTCAAGCATCTGTCTTTGCCCTGTTCCAGGTCTTACAAAGAAATACTTCAGCTTTTTCTATCGAGCATATTAACTGTGGGTGGGCTTGTAAAGAAAAGGCCTTCATTGTGTTCCTTCTATACTTATTTTTAAAATTTTTATTTTATTAAAGTCAGAGGCCCTTTGTGGAAGGCTTCTGTCCTGTTCTGTTTTCTCCCTCTTTTGATGTCTATCCCTCTTGTCTTTCTGAATGAGGATTGATTATCTTTCCCTGGGTCCTCCTTCTTGCTTAGCTTCTTTAGGTGTACAGATTTTAGTATGTACAGATTTTAGTATCCTATATTATATGTCTAATATCCACTTATAAGTGAGTATATACCATGTGTGTCTTTCTGCTCTTGGTATACCTTACTCAGGATGATCTTTTCTAGTTCTCACTATTTGTCCTCAAATTCCACAATTTCCTTGTTTTTAATTCCTGAGTAGTATTCCATTGTGTAAATGTACCACAATTTTTTATCCATTCCTCCATTGATGGACTTCTGGGTTGTTTCCAGCTTCTGGCTATTACAAATAAAGCTGCTATGAACATGATTGAGCAAATGTCCTTGTATATATGCCCTTGTTGTAGTTGAGTATATTTTAGATGTATGCTTATGAGTGTTATAGCTGGATCTTAAGGTATTGCTATTTCTAATTTTCTAAGTGCACAAGGTATCAAAGCAGATCCTGAGACTCACAGCCAAACTTTGGGCAGAGTACAGGGAATCATACTGAAGAAGGAGGAGATAAGAAACCTGTAGGGGCCAGGAGCTCCACAAGGAAAGCAACAGAGCCAAAAAAATCTGAGCACAGGGGTCTTTTCTGAGACTGATCTTCCCACCAAGAACCATGCATGGAGATAACTTAGAACCCCTGCACAGATGTAGCCCATGGCAGTTCAGTCTCCAAGTAAGTTCAGTCCCTAGTAAGAGGAACAGGGGCTCTGACATGAACTCAATACCTGGCTCTTTGATCACCTCTTGCTGAGGGTGAGTAGAGTTTGGATTTTTTTTTTTTACAACATATCCCGATTGTAACCTCTGCCTCAATTCCTCTCAGTCCCACCTCTTTCCCCCATCTCTTTCCACTAGAACTCGGGATTTCTCCTTTTGCCATCTGCTCATAGCTTATCAAGTATCATCAAGACTGCCTTGATCTTATTCCTCTGTGGCATGGGAAGACCTCATGACCAGGGGCAAGTGATCAGAGAGCAAACAATCACAGAGACCCCCCCCCCCCCGCTCCCCTTATTGGGACACCCACTGAGCTACTAATATGCTACATCTGAATAGGTGGTCTAGGTCCTCTCCATGCATGGTACTTGGCTGGTACATCAGTCTCTGCAGGACCTCTTGGGCTCAGGATTTTTAGCTTTGTTGTTCTCCTTGTGGGTTCCTGTCCCCTCAGTGTCCTTCTATCCTGCCCCACCCCCTTCTTCCATAAGACTCCTTGCACTATGCCCAAAGTTTGAATTTTGGATTCTTTGTCTCTTTGTTTTCAGAAATTACACTTAAAGGATGTAATAGTTTCCTGTGTATTTAAAAGCAAAGTCCCATAAACTAGGCAACTTAAAAGAACACACATTGTTTTCAGTGTTATGAAGGCCAGAAGATTAAAAATAATGTGCCCCACCCAGGCTACAGGAAAAAGTAGATTCTTTGCCATTTTTCAGCTTCTTTTGGTACAAGCAGTCAGTTCAGTTTGCCTCTTTGATCCTTCTCCTTTCCCCTTTGCTTGTCTCCCTCTGCTTCATGCTCCTAAAGGTGCTTGGAAATCAATGTTAGGACGTACTTGGAAGAGGACCCTGGCTAACATGATCAACTCTCAGAATGACATACAAGATTTACTTTGGAAGAGGGAGAAAACAAGAAACAGGACAGGAGCCTACCACAGAGGGCCTCTGAAAGATTCTACCCTGAAGTGTATCAAAGCAGTTGCTGAGACTCATAACTAAACTTTGGGCAGACTGCCAGGAATCTTATGAAAGAAGGGGGAGATAGTAAGACCTGAAGAGGACAGGAGTTCTACAAGGAGAGCCACAGAACTAAATAATCTGGGCTTATTTTCTGAGACTGATCTTTCAAACAAGGACCATTTATTGATATAACCTAGAACCCCTGCTCAGATGTAGCCCATGGCAGCTCAGTATCCAAGTGGGTACCCTAGTAAGGGGATCAGGGACTGTCTCTGACATGAACCAGTGGCTAGCTCTTTGATCACCTCCCCCTGAAGGGGGAGCAGCCTTGCCAGGCCACAGAGGAGAACAATTCTGCCAGTCCTGATGAGACCTGATAAGCTAGGTTCAGATGGAAGTGGAGGAGGCCCTCCATACAATGGACTTGGAGAGGGTCATGGGAGGAGATGAAGGAGGGAAGGGGGATTGGGAAGGAATGAGCAAGGGGGCTACAGTTGAGATAAAAATGAATAAACTGTAATTAATATAAAAAATAAAAATTAAAAATAATATTATCTTAAATATCGAAATCCTAAATTATATCTGCAAAGACCCATTATCCAATTAAGGCAAACTTTCTAAGTTGAAGGATTTATAGTGTGTGTGTGCGCATGCACATGCATCACATATATGGGGGGTTCACCTTTTTTTAATCTGTTACTAGAGAGTCTCTTCTCTGGATGGGTGTTAGATTGTAGCATCGTAAAACTAGTAGAAAGTTTATACTACCCAGATCAAGTAACCTGTGGGTATCTCCAGTGAATAATCAAAATGAGAACCCTCAGTCTCCTTAGTTTGTGTCTGAAAGCTGATAGAATAGATCTTAAAGATAAAGAACTTTTGCACTTGGTGTGCATTGTTTCCTAAGGGAGAAACGGATTATTTTAAAAATACCACAGCTGCTGTATCTCGCTACTTACTAGTCACTAATTTCACAATAACTTTAAGCAAACTTCTATGTCTCTGTGTTCATATATAGTTCTCCAAGAGTGGCTGGATCTTAGATATAAAAAACAAAAACAAAATAAAAAAATACAGAACACTGGCCCATAATTTGTAATGATCAGCAAAGCCAAACCACAGCCTCTGGAACAAATAATTCATAAGTCCGAACCACAGCTTCTGTAGCAATCAGTCCCAGAATTTCAAGACTTCATCAGTAACTGCTAGATTCCTTAACTGTTGAGATCAGTTGGAGAAAAACAATTATCACATAGGATTGCCTATTTAGATATACTGCTTCCACCATCTTAAAGCCAATAGCTGTCAATTGGCACATAACTAATGTCTCCTCTTTAATTTACAAGATTTCCTTCTTTTTTTGCCTGCCCTTGAAAGTCTCTGTAAAATACTAGTGATGAGGGCTAACTTCTAACAAGTTCTGAACAATCAGGTTTTAATTGTTCTCGTTGAGTGGTCTTCATTTATTTTCTCTGGAAGCAAGGGAAATTTTGAAATATTGGGCTCTGTTTAATTATCCTAGACTCACTTAGGTACAACACCCTACTTTCTGCTTTTATTGCCCCTAAAAGGAACTATTTTTCAATATTGCTAATCCTCTATCTTCCAGGGAATTTTTGCCTAGAAGATGCAAATTAGAACAGCGATATGAATAAAGGTGTTATGAACATAGTTGAGCAAATGTCTTTATATGGTGGAGCATCATTTGGGGATATGCACTGTAGTGGTATAGCTTTATTTATAATAGCCAGAATCTGGAAACAACTTGGATGTCCCTCTAGTAAAGAATGGATACAGAGGTTGTGATACATTTGCACACTGGAATACTACTCAGCTATTGAAAACAAGGAAATCATGAAATTTGCAGGCAAATAGCGGGATCTAGAAAAAAATCATCCTGAGTGAGGTATCCCAGAAGCAGAAAGATACACATGGTATATACTCACTTATAAGTAAATATTTGCCATATAACAGAGAATAACTATACTACAATTCACAGACCTAAAGAAGCTAAATAACAAGGAGGACACTAGGGAAAATGTGTAATTTTTATTCAGAAGGGAAAATAGAATGGATATCAGAAGATGTTGAAGAGAGGGAACAGAATGGGAAAATGCCATAAATGTCCTCTGAAAGACTCCACATACGGGATCAAAGCAGTTGCTAAGACTCATAGCCAAACTTTTGGCAGAGCACAGGGAGTCATAGGAAAGAGCCAGGGGAAGGACCCATAGTGGACAAGAGTTCCATAAGAAGAGCAACAGAAGCAACAAATTTGGGCCCAGAAGGTCCTGCGGAGACTGATGGACCAATGAAGGACCATGCTTGAAGAGAACCTAGACCACCTTCTCAGATGTAGCTGACAGATAACTCAATCTTCATGTGGGTTTCCTAGTAAGGGAGCAAGGGCTGTTTCTGACATGAACTCTGTTGCCTGTTCTTTGATCACTTTCCTCTGGTGGTGGGGCCTTGCCAGGCAACTGAGAAAGAAGATGCAAGTAGACCCAATGAGACTTGATGGGCTGAGGTTAGATGGTAGGAGAAGAGGTATCCCCTTTTCTGAGAAATAGGGGAAGGAGATTGGAGAAGGAGATGGAGGGAGGGTGGGAACCGGAGGAGATGAGCAAGAGGGCTAAAATAGGGATGCAAAGTAAACAAATTATAAAAAAAATTAAGAAAAAAATAGTTACAAAAAAATGGAGATATGGTTCAGCAGTTAAAAGCACTTGATACACTTTTAGATGACCAGGTTTCAGATCCTACCACCCACGTGGCAGCTCACCATCACCAATGATCTCTTCTGGTCTCTGGGGACACTGTACATAAATAGTGCACAGATGTACATGAAGGCAAAATGCTCATAATGTTGAGGTCTTTGATCCACTTGGACTTTTTAGTTTTGTCGTATATTAGCATACATTTAGTTTTATGTTCACATACACATAAATATTTTATTTTTTATTAATTACAATTTATTCACTATGTATCCCCCTTGTAGCTCACTTGCTCCTCCCCTCCTAATAATGCCCTCTCTCCCCCTTCTCCACCCATGTCCCTCCCCCAGTCTACTGATAGGGGATGTCTTCCTCTCCTACCTTCTGATCCTACCTAGTCTATTAAGTCTCATCAGGAGTTGCTGAATTGCTGTGTGGCCTGGTAAGGCTGCTCCTCCATCAGGGGGAGGTGATCAAAGAGCAGGCCAATCAGTTCATGTCAGAAACAGTCCCTGTTCCCATCACTATGGAACCCACTTGGAGACTAATCTGCCTTGGGCTACATCTGTGCAGGTGTTCTAGGTTATCAGCATGGACAGTCCTTGGTTGGAGTATCAGTCTCAGAAAAGACCACTGTGCCCAGATTTTTTGGTTCTGTTGCTTTCCTTGTGGAGCTCCTGTCCTCTCCAGATCTTACTGTTTCCCACTTCTTTCATATGGTTCACTAGACTCTGCCCAAAAATTTGGCTATAAGTCTCAGCATCTGCTTTGATACCCTGCAGGGAAGAGCCTTTCAGAGGCTCTCTGTGATAAAGGAGAGGCCTATAAGAATACAAGAGGCCTACAGAACACCTAAATCTTTTTTAAAAACTTAATCTGCAGAACTTCTTTTAGTGGGCCCACACTTATGACTCATTTTGTTGCATTTTCATCTTCTACTTTCTTGCATAGAAGTTTCAAATCCTGATCATCCATTAATGTTGTACAGGGTTTTGCAATTTTCTATTTTGCGATTCATTATCCTCACACAGATCATGCAACTGAGAGAATTTAATGAAGTTTTCATGCAAAGCACCTTAAAACAGGGCTCAGAACATATTGTTTAAGAAATGTTGGCTTTGAACTGACATTGCCCTTTTTCAGAACCAGCTTCAGTGTCTTAGAAAAAAGATACAACCTAAATGGAACTATACTGGCATAGAAGCAGAATGGTGGATCAATGGAATTGAATAGAAGATCCAGAAATAAACTCACACACCTACAGATTCTTGAGTTTTGACAAAGAAGCTAAAACCATAAAATGGATGAAAAGCTATCATCTAAAACAAATGGTGCTGGTATAGAAGTCTACATGTTGAAAAATGCAGAGATGAATATTTATCACCATGGACAAAACTAAAGTCCAAGTGGATCAAAGTCCTTAACATCAAACCAAACACACAAAATCTGTTAGAATAAAAAGTGTGGAAAGGCCTTGACCTCATTGGCACAGGAGACAACTTCCTGAACAGAACACCAACAGCACAGGCTCTAAGAACAACAATCAATAAATGGGACCTCATGAAACTGAAAAGTTTCTGTAGAGCAAAGGACATTGTCAACAGATCAAAAAGCCTACAGATTATCTTCACCAACCCTACATGTGACAGCAGGCTAGAATATATATACATATAAACATATATGTATGTATGTATATATAAAGAACTCAAGAAGTTAAACACCAACAAACCAAATAATCTAATTAAAAACTGGGGTACAGAGCTAAACAGAGAATTCTCGACAAAGAAAAATTGAAGGGCAGAGAAACACTTAAAGAAATCCTCAGTGTCCTTAGTCATCAGGGAAATGCAAATCAAAATGATACTGAGATTATACCTTACGTCAATCAGAATGTCTAAGATCAAAAATACAAGGGAGGACACATGCTGGAGAGGTAGGTTGTGGAGAAAGGGAAACCCTCTTCCATTGCCAGAGGGAATGTAAACTTGTACAACCACTTTGGAAATCAATCTGGCCCTTCCTCAGAAAATTAGGAATAGTGCTAACTTAAGATCCAGCTAACCCAGTCCTTTGCATATATCCAAAAGATACTCAACCATACAACAAGAACATATGTTCAGCTATGTTCATAGCAACTTTATTCATAATAGCCAGAATCTGGAAACAACCCAGATGTTCTTCAACTGAAGAATGGATACAGAAATTGTGGTACATTTACACAGTGAAATACTACTCAGCAATTAAAAGCAAGGAAATCATGAAATTTGCAGGCAAATGGTGGGAACTAGAAAAGATCATCCTGAGTGAAGTGTCCCAAGAGCAGAAAGACACATATCGTATGTACTCACTTATAAGTAAATATTAGACATATAATATAGGATAAACATACTAAAATATATAGTCTTAAAGAAGCTAAACAACAAGGAGGACACTAGAGAAGAGGCTGAAACCTCACTCAGAAGGTCAAACAGGATAGACATTGGAAGTAGAAGAAAAGGAACAGGAGAGGAGCCTTCCACAGGGGGCCTCTGAAAGACTCTATCCAGCAGGGATTCAAAGCAGATGCTGAGACACAAAACCAAACTTTGGGCAGAGTGCAGGGAATCTTATGGAAAAGGGTGTAAATAGAAAGACTTTCCTGGGACAGGAGCTCTACAAGGAGACCAACAGAGTAAAAAAAAAAAAAAAAAAAACCTGGACCCAGACGTTCCTGCAGAGGTTGATAAATCAACCAATGATCATGCATGGAGAGGACCTAGACTACCTGCTCAGATGTAGCCCATGGGCAACTCAGTGTCCAGGTCTGTTCCCTAGTAAGAGGATCAAGGGTTGTCTCTGACATGGACTCAGTGGCATGTTGTTTGATCTCCTTCCCCTGGCAAAGTGAACTAATTAGGCCACAGAGAAAGAAGATCCAAACATTCCTGATAGGCTAGGATCAGATAGTAGGTGAAGAGGACCTCTTTTATCAGTAGACTAGTGGAGGGACATCGGGAAGGGAGAGGGTAGAGGAGTGGGATGGGAGGAGATGAGGGAGGGGGCCACAGCGAGGATACAAAGTGAATAAATTGTAATAAATAATAATAAAGACAAAATTAAAAACAATTAAAAAATTTTAAAAATATTATCTCTGAAAAAAAAAGACAAACACTTACAGCAGAGATTCTGGTCCTTTGGCTTTTAAAATCTTTCTATTACTTCTTCCTAAACATTCCCAGAGCCCTAGGTGTGTGTGTTGTGTTGTCCATGTATTAAGTTGGACAGGTTAGCATTTTTCTGTACATTGACTAGTTTTTATGCTTTCTATAATGATTTCATCTTCTTTGATGGCTGAGAGCTACACTAATCTGTGAGCATAAGATTAATATTTAGAATGCAGTTAGAAATTACAGGTTCTTACAAGACCCCAATCATAGATGAAGAACTAGACATAATTAATGACTTCTGAGCAAGAAAGCATCAGTCCCTCTCAGGGAAGACATTAGGGAAACTACACTCTTCACAATAGCCACGAATTACATATAGTACCTTGGTGTGACTCTAATCAAGCAAGTGAAAGACCTATTTGAAAAAAAAGTCAAGTGTCTGAAGAATGAAATTGAAGAAGATATCAGAAGATGAAAAGATCTCCCATGCTCATTGATCAGTAGGATTCAAATAGTGAAAATGGTCATCCTGTTATAAGCAATCTACAGATTCAGTGCAATTCCCACCAAAATACCAACACAATTCTTTACAGACTTTGAAAGAAAAATTCTCAACTTCATGTGGAAAAACAAAAAAAAAAAAAAAACCCCAGAATTGCTAAAACATTCCTATACAATAACAGATCTTGTGGCAGTATCTCCATCCCGGATCTCAAGATGTACTACAGTACAATAGTAATAGGAACAGCATGGTACTGGCATAGAAACAGAATGGTGTATCTATGGAATGGAATAGAAGTCCCCAAAATAAACCCACAAGCCTATGAATACTTGATTTTGGACAAACAAGCCAAAACCCTATATTGGAAAGAAGACAGGATCTTCAATAAATGGTTCTAGTCTTACTAGATGTCTACAAGTAGAAAAATTCAAATAAATCCATATTCATCACACTGCACAAAACTAAAGTCCAAAGAGATCAAGGACCTCAACATCAAAGCAGACATACTAAACCTGTTAGAAGAAAAAGTGGGGAAGAACCTTGAACACATTGGCACAGGAGACAACTTCCTGAAAAGAACACCAACAGCACAGGCTCTAAGATCAACGATCAATTAATGGGACCTCATGAAACTGAAAAGCTTCTGTAAAACAAAGGACACTGTCATCAGAACAAAACAACAGCCTACAGGCTGGGAAAGGATCTTCACTAACCTTATATCTGACAGAGTTCTTTATATATAAAGAACTCAAGAAGTTGAACAACAACAAGATGCTCAGGTATACAACAAGTTCATTTGCTCAACCATGTTTGTAGCAGCCTTATTTGTAATAGCCAGAAGCTAGAAACAGCCCAGATCCCCCTCAGTTGAGGAATAGATACAGAAATTGTGGTACATCTACACAATGGAATATTACTCAGCAATGAAAAACAAGGAAATCATGAAATTTGCAGGCATGTGGTGGGAACTAGAAAAGATCACCCTGAGTGAGGTATCCCAGATGCAGAAAGACACACAGGGTATATACTCACTCATAAGTGGATATTAGACATATAATTTGCTTAAACATACTAAAATCTGTACATCTAAGGAAGCTAATCAAGAAGGAGGACTCTGGCTAAGATGCTCAGTCCCCAATCAGAAAGGCAAAGAAGATGGACATCAGACAGAGAAAACAGGGAAAAGGACAGGAGCCTACCACAGAGGGCCTCTGTAAGCTTCTACCCTCTGTGGTATTGAAGGAGATGCTGAGAACCATAGCGAAACTTTGGGCAGAGTATACGGACTCTTAAGAAAGAAGTGGGAGATAGCAAAACCAGTAGAGGACAGGAGCTCCACAAGGAGAGCAACATATCCAAAATGTCTGGGCACAGGGGTCTCTTCTGAGACTGATACTCCCACCAAGGATCACTCATGGAGATGGCTTCGAACCCCTGCACAGATGTAGCCCATGGCAGTTCAGTGTCCAAGTGGGTTCCATAGTAATTGGGACAAGGACTTTCTCTGACATGAACAGATTGGCCTGCTCTATGATCACCTCCCCCTGATGGGGGAGCAGCCTTACCAGGTCACAGAGGAAGACAATGCAGCCACTCCTAATGAGACCTGATAGACTAAGTTCAGAGGGAAGGAGAGGAGGACCTCCCTTTTCAGTGGACTGGTGGAGGAGTATGGGTGGAGAAGGGGGAGGGAAGGCGGGATTGGGAGGAGAGGAGGAAGGGGGCCACAGGGGGATACAAAATGAATAAAGTGTAATTAATAAAAATAAAAATGAATTTAAAAAATTGGGTAAAGAGCTAAATGGAGAATTCTCAATAAAGGAATATCGAATGGCAGAGAAACACTTAAAGAAATTTTCAACGTCATCAGGGAAATGCAAAACAAAACGACCCTGATATTTCACCTTACACCCATCAGAATGGCTAAGAGCAACACCTCAAGTGACAACACATGCTGGAGAGGATGTGGAGAAAAGGGAATCCTTCTCCATTGCTGGTAAGAATCTACTTGTACAACCACTTTGGAAATCAATCTGGCACTTTCTCAGACAATTAGGAATAGTGCTTTGTCACCATTCAGCTATAGCACTTCTAGGCATTTATCCAAAATATTCTCAAGTATACAACAAGGACTGTTTCTCAGCCATGTTCATAGCAGCTTTATTTGTAATAGGTAGAATCTGGAAACAACCCAGATGTCCTTCAACTGAGGAACAGATACAGAAATTGTGGTACATTTATACAATGTAATACTACTCAAGAATTAAAAAGAAGGAAATGATGAAATTTGCAGGCAAATGGTGGGATATAGAAAAGATCATCCTGAGTGAGGTGTCCCAGAAGCAGAAAGACACACATGGTATATACTCACTTTTTAAAAAATTATACTTTATTTACTTTATATCCCTCCTCTAGTTCCCTCCCTCTTCCCCTCCCACTCCCTCCCTTCCTCCCCCTTCTCCACACACTCCCCTCCCCAAGTACGCTGGTAGGGGAGGGTTTCTTTTACTTCCTTCTGATCCTAGTCTGTTAGGTCTCATCAGGAGTTGCTGCATTGTCTTCCTCTGTGGCCTGGTAAGGCTGCTCCCCCCTCAGTGGGAGGTGATCAAAGAGCAGGCCAATCAGTTCATGTCAGAAGCAGTCCCTGTTCCCATTACTATGAAACCTACTTGGACACTGAACTGCCATGGGATACATCTGTGCAGGGGTTCTAATTTATCTCCATGCATGGTACTTTGTTGGAGTATGAGTCTCAGGAAAGATTCATGTGCTCAATTTTTTTGGTTCTGTTGCTCTCCTTGTGGACCTCCTGTCCTCTCCAAGATCTTACTATTATTTAAGTGGATATTAGCTAAGCAAGAATGAGGACCCTGAGTAAGAAGATCAATCCTCACTCAGAAAGGCAAATGGGCCAGAAATTGAAAGAGGGAGAAAGCAGGAAACAGGACAGGAACCTACCACAGAGGACCTCTGAAAGACTTTACCCAGCAAGGCATCAAAGCAGATGCTGAGGCACATATGCAAACTTTGGGCAGAGTGCAGGGAATCTTATGAAAGTAGGGGGAGACTGAAAATACTAGAGGGGATGGTAACTGTACATGGAGAGCAAGAGAACCAAAAAATCTGGTCACAGGTATCTTGTCTGAGACTCATTTTCCAACCAATTAACTTGCATGGAGATAAGTTAGAACCCCTGCACAGATGTAGCCCATGGCAGTTCAGTCTCCAAGTGGGTTCCCTAGTAATGGGAATATTGATTTTTCTCTGACATGAACCCTTTGCTGGCTCTGTGATCACCTCCCCGTGATGGGGAAGGAGCCTTAACAGATCACAGAGGAAGACAAAGCAGCCAGTCTTGGTGAGACCTGGTAGGCTAATGTCAGAAGGAAGGGGACTAGGACCTCCCCTGTCAGCAGACTTGGGGAGTGTCATGGGAGGAGATGAGGGAGGTTGGCTTCATAGAATGAGTTTCGTAATGTTCCTTCTCTTTCTATTTTTTGGAATAGTTTGAAGAGAATTGGAGTTAGCTCTTCTTTGAAGGTCTTGTTGAATTCTGCACTGAATTCGTCTGGCTCTGGCTTTTTTTTTTTTTTGGAAGGGTGACATTTGATGACTGCTTTTATTTCCTTGGGGGATATAGGGCTATTTAAACTATTTACCTGATGTTGACATAATTTTGGTAAATGAAATCTATAAAAAATTGTCCCTTTCATTTAGAGTTTCCAATTTTGTGGTACATAGGCTTTTGTAGTAAGATCTAATGATTGTTTGGATTTCCTTGGTGTCTGTCATTATCACCCCCTTTTCATTTATGGTTTTGCTGATTTGGATAGTTTCTCTCTGCCTTTTAGTTATATGGGCTAAGGGTTTGTCTATCTTGTGGATTTTCTCAAAGAACCAGATCTTGGTCTCATTGATTCTTTGAATTGTTTTCTTTGTTTCTAATTCATTGATTTCAGCTCTGAGTTTGATTATTTCCAATCATCTATTCCTCTTGGGTGTATCTGCTTCTTTTTTTTCCTAGGGCTTTTAAGTGTACCATTAAGTTGCTTGTATGAGATGCCTCAAACTTCTTTCTGGAGGCACTTAGTGCTATGAACTTTCCTCTTAGCACTGCTTTCATTGTCTCCCATAAGTTGGGTAAGTTGTGGCTTCGTTTTCATTTAATTTTAGGAAGTCTCTAATTTCTTTTTGTGTTTCTTTCCTGACCAAGCTGTCATTGAGTAGAGAGTTGTTTAGTTTCCATGTATATGTAGATTGTTTGTTATTTCTGTTGTTGTTGAGGTCTAGTTTTAGGCCGTGGTGCTCTGATAGGATACGAGGGATTATTTCAAACTTCTTGTATCTGTTGAGGCTTGCTTTGTGCCCAATTATATGGTCAGTTTTGGAGAAGGTTCCAAGAGGTGCTGAAAACAAGGTATACTCTTTTGAGTTTGAGTGAAAAGTTCTGTAAACATCTGTTAGGTCCATTTGATTTAGGACCTTTGCAATTATCATTATTTCCCTATTTAATTCCATCTAAGTGATCTTTCCCTTGGTGAGAGTGGAGTGCTGAAGTCTCCCACTATTAATATATTAGGATTAATGTGTCCTTTAAGCCTTAATAATGTTTCATTTACCAATGCAAGTGCTCTTGTATTTAGGGCATAGATGTTCAGAACTGTGATCTCATCCTGATGGATTTTTGCTTTGATGAGAATGAAGTGCCCCGCCTCATCTTTTTTGATTAATTTTGGTTGAAAGTTTATTTTTGTTGTGGAATATTTTTCTTTCTCCATCTATGTTGATTGAAAGCTTCACTGGGTATAGTAGTCTGGGTTGGCATCTGTGGTCCCTTAGAGTCTGCGTGACATCTTCCCAGGCATTTCTGGCTTTCATAGTTTCTGTTGAGAAGTCTGGTGTGGTTCTGATAGGTCTACCTTCATATGTTACTTGGCCTTTTTCCCTTGCTGCTTTTAATCTTTTTACTTTGTTCTGTAGAATTAGTGTTTTGACTATTATGTGAAGTGAGAAGTTCCATTTCTGGTCTAGTCTATTTGGTGTGCTGTATGCCTCTTGTATGTTTATGGACATCTCTTTCTTTAAGTTGGGAAAGTTTTCTTCTATGATTTTCTTGAAAATATTTTCTGGACCTTGGAGCCTGGAATCTTCTTTTTTGTCTATTCTTATTATTCTTAGATTTTTACTTTTCATGGCGTCCTTGATTTCTTGGATGTTTTGTGTTTGGAACTTTTCTAATTTTACTTTTTCTTTGAGACATGTATCAATTTCTGCAATTGTATCTTCAGCGCCTGAGATTCACTCTTCCATTTCTTGTATTCTGTTGGTGATGCTTACCTTTGTGGCTTCTAATCTTTTCTCTAATTTCTCCAGCTCCGGGGTTTTCTCTGTTTGTGTTTTCTTTCTTTTTTTTTTTTTTCAATGCAGTTTATTCAGGAACCTTGAACAATCATCAGACCCTGGGGAAAGCCAGCCCACAGCTTATATAGCCTCTGGGTAGCCAACCCCAGCGTGCCACGTGGGCAATGCAGATAGGTCCACATACATGGAAGCAAGCCAGATCCTCAGCCTTATCCAAATGTGGAGTTGTTTGTGACAGAGAGCACTCACCATCGGGAAGGTGGAAGGCGGAAACCAGCTCCATCTTTAAGGCGCAGCATTACGAAGCTCTCTACAGTTCCCCCTTTTTGTTTTAGACACATCAGGCAAGAGTAGAGGTCTGATCTCTGATATTAGAAATAAATTGAGACTTTGTACCGATGTTCATTTAGGTGTCATCCACCCAAAGAGCATCAGACCCGTCCTATACCTTTTTCTCAGAGGCGGGACCTGGGGCATCAACCCGCATGCAATCAGACTTGCTCTTCTCTGGGTCAAAAGCAGCTGACCCTGAGTGCAGTGCTTAGCCTCGCATTCTGAGCATAACATTTTAGCTTTTTATGGTAGCCAACCATGCTTAGGGAGACTGTCCTGCTTCAATGGCTGTAAGGCCTGAATGATCATGGCTGCATTACTCTGTTGTGAGACTCTAATCTTGCATATACACCACAGGCAAACCAAGGAGACCAACACCAGAAGGCCTGCTAACGCTCCCATGCCCGCCCATTCCTTCAGATGATTCATGGCTGCAGCAATCCATGGTGATAATCCTGTGGCTAATCCTGCGTCCACTCTGGTAGAATTTACTGTGATAATGGCCACTCTCAGCTGCTCCATTGTAGTATCGAATTCTCCAGTCCAATTACCTAAAATATAGCTAGACAATTGTTTAGACAGATTTGCAGCACGGGAAAAATTCTCATGTTATATGCTAGTGACACAAAGTCCAGCATACTTCCATTGACAGCCAAGTTGAGCGATTTGCCATAGGGTATCAATTTGCTCCTGCACGAGGTTAATCCTCTGATTGAACACCATCAAGTCTCCTTTTAGTTGAGCATTAATTCCTTTTTGTACAACTAAGGCATGAGCTACATTGGCTAAAAGATTATTCAGGGTCTGAGCAGTCTGCACAGTATGACTCATGGCTAATGCCACGGTGGTAGCTCCAACAGCCGCCAATGAGATGGCAGTAACAGTGGTGGCTGTAGTTCCAAGATCCCTTTTCTGTCTGAAGAGAGTCATAGCGTGAGGGGCATCAACGGGTACAGGCACCCAGCGAGGCATGCGAGTAACCAGGGCATACCTAAATTCACTAGCATTCCAGCATTGGGCAAAAAAAGCAAGTATCATCACCACAATTACTTGGCTCTATCTGGCTAATAATGAATAAAAATGGGGGATATAAACAAACAGGTGTGGGCTTATAGGAAATATTATGAGAAGCCTTAACCCCCTCGTTGGAACATCTTGCATCAGTTCTAGAACTAGCAGTGGTGGTGTCCGAGGTCTGAGTAGGTTCAGGAGACCAATGCTCCCAGGGGCGAGACGTGCTCCATGTAAATTGACTAACTCCATTTTTTCCTCCACTTTTGAAAGTCATTTAAGGTTCTTAAATTATTTTTTCCCTTTTTTTTGGTAATTTTTGCTCAATTACACTTTATTCATTCTGCATCCCCCTATAAGCCCCTCCTTCCTCCCCTCCTAATCCCCCCTTCCCTCCTCCCTCTGCATGCATGACACTCCCCAAGTCCACTGATAGGGGAGGTTCTCCTCTCCTTTCTGATCTTAGTCCATCAGTTCACATCAAAAGTGGCTGCATTGTCCTCTACTATGGCCAGGTAAGGCTGCTCCCCCCCAGGGGGAGGTGATCAAAGAGCAGGCCAATCAGATTATGTCAGAGGCAGTCCCTCTTCACATTACTATGTAACCCAATTGGACTCTGAACTGCCCTGGGCTACATCTGTGCAGGGGTTCTGCGTTATCTCCAAGAATAGACCTTGGTTGGAGTATGAGTCTCTGGGAGGTTCCCTGTGTTCAAATTTTCTTGTTCTGTTGCTTTCCTTGTAGAGACCCTGTCCTCTCCAGCTCTTACTATTTCCCAGTTCTTACATAAAATTCCATTCACTCTGCCCAACAGTTGCCCATCAGGCTCAGCATCTGCTTTGATAGTCTGTAGGGCAGAGGCCCTCTGTGGTAGGTTCCTAGGTTGTTTCCTGTTTTCTTCTTCTTCTGATGTCCATCCTCTTTGCCTTTCCGGATGGGGATTGGACATTTTAGTTAGGGTCCTCTCTCTTGCTTAGTTTCTTTAGATGCACAGGTTATAGTGGGTTTGTCCTATGTTGTATGTCTATATGAGTGAGTATATACCATGTGTGTCTTTTTGCTTCTGGGACAACTCACTCAGGATGATCTTTTCCAGATCCCACCATTTATCTGCAAATTTCATGATTTCCTTATTTTTCATTGCTGAGTAATATTACATTGTGTAGATGTACCACAATTTCTGCATCCATTCTTCAGTTGAGGGGCATCTGGGTTGTTTCCAGCTTCTGGCTATTACAAATAAAGCTGCTACAAACATGGTTGAGAAAATGTCCTTTTTGTGTACTTGAGCCTCTTTTGGATATATGCCTAGGAGTGGTATGGCTGGATCATGGGGAAGCACTATTCCTCGTTGTCTGAGAAAGCACCAGATTGATTTCCAGAGTGGTTGTAGAAGTTTACATTCCCACCAGCAGTGGAGAAGGGTTCCCCTTTCTCCACAACCTCTCCAGTTTGTTAATATGTTGGACCACATTGATGGATTTCCTTATATTGAACCACCCCTGCATACCAGGGATGAAGCCTACTTGGTCATGGTGGATGATATCTTTAATGTGTTCTTGTATTCGGTTTGCGAGTATTTTGTTGAGTATTTTTGCATCAATGTTCATAAGGGAGATTGGCCTGAAGTTCTCTTTTTTTGTTGGGTCTTTGTGAGGTTTAGGTACCAAGGTGACTGTGGCTTGAAGAGAACTGGAGTTAGCTCTTTTTTGAATGTTTGTTAGAATTCTGCGCTGAAACCATCAGGTCCTGGGCTTTTTTTGGATGGGAGACTTTCGATGACTGCTTCTATTTCCTTGGGGGATATAGGACTATTTAATTGATTTACCTGGTCCTGATTTAGCTTTGGTAAGTGGAATCGATCAAGAAAATTGTCCATTTCATTTAAATTTTCAAATTTTGTTGCATATAGATTTTTGAAGTAAGTCCTAATGATTGATTGGATTTCCTCAGTGTCTGTAGTTATGTCCCCCTTTTCATTTCTGATTTTGTTGATTTGGATAGTGTCTCGCTGCCTTTTAGTTAGCTTGGCTATCTTGTTGATTTTCTCAAAGAACCAGCTCTTGGTTTCATTGATTCTTTGAATTGTTTTATTTGTTTCTAATTGATTGATTTCAGCCCTGAGTTTGATTATTTCCAGCCGTCTGCTCCTTCTTGGTGTGTCTGCTTCTTCTTTTTCTAGGGTTTTTAAGTGAGCCATTAAGTTGCTTGAATGTGCTGTCTCAAATTTCTTCTTGAAGGCACTTAAGTGCTATGAACTTTCCTCTTAGCACTGCTTTCATTGTGTCCCACAAGTTTGGGTATGTTGTGTCTTCATTTTCCTTGAGTTCTAGGAAGATTTTAATTTCTTTCTTTATTTCTTCCCTGACCCAGCTGTCTTTTAGTAGCAAGTTGTTCAGTTTCCATGTATGTGTAGGCTTTTTGCTATTTTTGTTGTTACTGAGGTCCAGCTTTATTCCATGGTGATCAGACAGGATACAAGGGATTATTTCAATCTTCTTCAATTTCTGTATATTGAACCACCCCTGCATACCTGGGATGAATCCTACTTGGTCATAGTGGCTGATATCTTTGATGTGTTCTTGTATTTAGTTTGCAAGTATTTTGCCTACAGATTGGGAAAGAATCTTCACCAATCCTTTATCTGACAGAGGGCTAATATCCAGTATTTATAAAGAACTAAAGAAGCTGAAAAGCAGCAAACCAAGTAATCCAATTAAACAAATGGGGAACAGAGCTAAACAGAAAATTCTCTGTAGAGGAATATCGAATGGCAGAGAAACACTTAAAGAAATGCTCAACATCATTAGCCATCAGGGAAATGCAAATCAAAATGACCCTGAGATTTCACCTTACACCCATCAGAATGGCCAAGATGAAAAACTCAAGTGACAACACATGCTGGAAAGGTTGAGGAGAAAGGGGAACCCCCCTCCACTGCTAGTGGGAATATAAACTTGTACAACCACTCTGGAAATCAATCTGGTGCTTTCTCAGACAACTAGGAATAGCGCTTCCTCAGGATCCAGCCATACCACTCCTAGGCCTATATCCAAAAGAGGCTCAAGTACACAATAAGGACATTTGATCAACCATGTTTGTAGCAGCTTTATTTGTAATAGCTACAAACTGGAAACAGCCCAGATGCCCCTCAACTGAAGATTGGATGGAGAAATTGTGGTACATCTACACAATGGAATATTACTCAGCAATGAAAAATATGGAAATCATGAAATTTGCAGGTAAATGGTGAGACCTGGAGAGGATCATCCTGAGTGGGCTGTCCCAGAAGCAGAAAGACACACAAGGTATATACTCACTCATATAGACATATAATATAGGATAAAAGTTCTAAAATCTATACATCTAAAGAAACTAATCAAGAGGGAGGACCCTGACTAAAATGCTCAATCTCCATCCCGAAAGGCAAAGAGGATGGACATCAAAAGAAGAAGATAACAGGAAACAACCTAGGAACCTGCCACAGAGGGCCTCTGAAAGGCTCTGCCCTGCAGACTATCAAAGCAGATGCTGAGACTTATGGCCAACTGTTGGGCAGAGTGCAGGGAATCTTATGTAAGAAGTGGGAAATAGTAAGAGCTGGAGAGGACAGGAACCCCACAAGGAGAGCAACAGAACCAGAAAATTTGAACACAGGGGTCTTCTCAGAGATTCATATGCCAACCAACTACCATGCATGGAGATAACCTTGAACTCCTGCACAGATACAGCCCATACCAGTTTATTGTCCAAGTGGGTTACATAGTAATGGGCAGAGGGACTGCCTCTGACATAATCTGATTGGCCTGCTCTTTGATCACTTCCTCCAGAGTGGGGAGCAGCCTTACTAAGCCACAGAAGATGAAAATGCAGCCATTCCTGATGAAATCTGATAGACTAAGATCAGAAGGTAGGAGAGGGGGACCTTGGCTATCAGTGGATGTGGGGAGGGGCATGGGTTAAGAAGGGAGAGGGAAGGTGGGATCAGAAGGGAGGGGCTTATGGTGGGATACAAAGTGAATAAAGTATAATTAATAAAAGTTAAATAAAAAACCAAGGGAGGTCCTTGGATGCCTTTACAGCAGTCCACAGACCTGGAAGGCCCATATATCCCCCAGCTGCTTCTGCAGAACTGGCAGGTCTTCCTCTGCTGACTCAGTTACCAAGCCTGAAGGCTCAGGCTTGGGACAATCACTGCAGCCTCTGTTGAGCAGGGAGGGCCATGCTTTGATCAGCCAGCACTGCTGGCTGCCTCTGCTGAGGAGGGAGGCCCATGCTTGTGACTAGAAGAAGTGTAGGGGGGCTGAATATTTGCCACTCTCAGTCCCTGGAGACACCTTAGGGTGACATGGATCTCAACTCATGTGTTGTCCCCTGTCAGCCAGGAATCCACAGTGTCCATGTTTTGGCTTCAGCTGGCCCTCCACTCACCAATTTTGGAGTTTTGTGTCCTGTGCCTTTCAGATATGGTGTGCACTGGTTACCACCATCTTGGATCTCCTCAGTTTGATTTTAATGTACAAAAAATCACCTGAAGTTGTCAGATCCCCTGGTGCTGGAGTTATAGGCGGTTGTAAGCTACTATGTGGGTGCTGGGAGCTGAATCCAGTTCCAGTTCCTCTGGAAGAGCAGCCAGCACAGTGAAGTGCTGAGCCATCCTCCAGCTCCCAATTTCTCTTGGGTTTTTGAGATAGTTTGTTTGTGTAACTGATGGGCAGTTTGGTTCTCATGTAGGTCCCCTAGCAACAAGGCTTGCATGGGTCATAGATGACACATGCTTTTGGATCACTTTCTCCTACCTCGGTTGCCTTATCTGGCCCCAAGAAAAGAGGATTACTAAGTCCTGATAGGATTTAGTGGACCAAGGTGGGTTTGTAAGGAGGGGCTCCCTTTTTCTGAGGAGAAGGGGAGGGGAGAAAGGGGGAAGACTTTGGGAGGATGGGACCTGAATGTGAAGAGAGAAGAGTTGTGATTGGAATGTAAAATGAATAAATGAATAGATTTATTTAAAAAATATGAACATAATCACCTGAATGATAAATAAAATCTATTAAGAATGGAAGTTACTATTTTCCCCCGTGTTTCCTTTGCAGGAGAATTTAGGACAAGACACAATGCTTTTGTATTTATTTTTATAAAACGTTACCATTTTTTTGTATGTAAACCTGTAATATAGTGACAAACATTTAAAAAATAAAGCAGAAAACAAACTGAAAATTGTACTAGAAGTCTCTTAAAGGCCTGTCGTTACTAGGAAATTTTTAAAAGCTTCATGTTAATAAATGCTAGCATGTTTTTCCCCCTTGCTCGAAAGTGTTCACAGTTGGATCTGAAGAGATGATATAGCAGCTAAAAATGGTTGCTGGCCTTTAAGAGGACACAGTTTTGGTTCCCAGTCCTCCAGTTGGCCATTCCCAGCACCCTGTAACTAGAGGAGCCTGACACCCTCTTCTGGTTTCTGTAGGCTCCCACACATGTATGTGGGTAGTACACACACATACACACACACAAGAAAGACAGAGAGAGAGAAAGAGAGAGAGGAGAGACAGAGATGGGTAGAAACACACAGAGATACAGAAAATCAAATCAAATCTTTAGATTGTTCACAATTTAAGGAATCACTTTTACTAAACATTGAAACAATATGAGCCTGTTAGTTTTGATGGTTACTCTAGTGGAACAGTTATAATAAAGTTAAGAGTAAATGATGGATTGATTTATCATTTATCACAACTTTTCATTTACTCCATCTTCAGAAACTTCAAAATGTCTTTGTCCTCCTTGGCATCTTGGAGAGTTATAAAATCCTAAAGAATGAAAGTATAGTTAATCAGTACTGACCATTCTTAATTACTAATTAAATTCGAGTGTTGCCTGCTAATTATTTTGGCAGACTTTTGCTAGCTAAGGAAGATGAATAATTTCCCCAGAATACCAGTTATTGTGTATTATAATGAATGATAAAAATATACCTAATTATCCCTCACCAGGAAGTGACAATCTTTTTTAGAATTAAATACCAGTTGTCTTGCTGTCAGAAACACAATTAAGTTATTCTGTAGATGAATAAACCTGGATTTCATACCTCATGCTTTGGTTTTTACCTACATATATGATTTTAAGTTATGAAATATAAAAATTAAAATGAGCATTCATTCATAGGTCCCAATATTCTTGGCCATTGAATATCTGAGGTGGAGCAGCCTTAGGAGAGTCAGACATAGTGAGAATCTCCTGCAGCACATAGTAAATAAAAGCTATATCTATAAACTCATACTTTACTTTGTAAGAGTCTAAAATGTTCATAACTTTATCTTATTTTTTTACCTAAATAGAAAAAACAGAGATAACAAGTTATTCATCAATTTGCCATAATACTTTTATGTTTTGTCTTCCCTATTCATTATGTTATGAAAGAGGAACAGCCATTATTGGTGGTAAGTTTGTTGTTAGACCATGTACATGTATATATATTATATATAGTTCATAGATCATATGCATTGATATATATTCATATATTTAAAGATGTAGAGCTGAACAAGACCACAGATTTTTTTTAAAAAAGATGTGTAGTAATTTAAGAAAACATACACATATATATGTGTTCAGTATATATATTGAAATGTTAGTACAATCAATACATACCAAACAATAACAAAGATGGCTATAGTAAGCAATATCTAGGCCAGCTTGGACCACATAGCGAGACCTTGTTTTGAAAAACAAACAAATTGTATATGTATATATTTACATATAGGAGAGGGAAAAATCAGTAATCAGAAATTAAATCAGGAAATAGAATGAAAAATCAAATATCTCATGGAACTAAGATATAAAGAGAGTAAATTGATAAAATTGTTAATATGTGTTATGTACTCGAATTACCCAATTTTTATCTTATACTAGCAGATTATTCCTAATATTTACCTTTCTTATAAAATACAGTGGCTTAACTAAAATTGTAATGGCTTGTTTTTTTCAACTTAATGTATATTGAAAAACTACAACACAAAGATTAGGTAAAGTTGAGGTTTCTTTGTTTATTTTTTCAATTGTATTTTTAGCTATCTATCTATCTATCTATCTATCTATCTATCTATCTATTTACTATAATTTATTCACATTGTATCCAGCTGTAACCCCCTCCCTCATCTCTTCCCAGTCACAGCTACTCTCCCAGTTTTCCCCCAATACCTCTTCTTTAGTCCACTGATAGGGCGAGGACCTTTACCTCTGCTATCTAACCCCAGTATATCAGGTCTCATCAAGGGCTGGCTGCATCATCTTCCTCTCTGGCCTGGCAAGGCTGCACTCACCCACCCCCCTCCCCAGGGTGAGGTGATCAAGGAGCCTGCCACTGAGTTCATGTCAGAGACAGCCCCTGTTCCCATTACTAGGGAACCCACTTGGAAACTGAGCAAAGGGTCTATGTCCTCTTCATGCATGATCCTTGGTTAGAATATCGAAGTCTGCAGGCTCCCCTGGGACCAAGTTTTTGGCTCTGTTGGTCTCCTTGTGGAGTTCCTGTCCCTCAAGGTATTTCTATCTATCTCTTCTTCTTTAAAGTTTAATCCACTCTGCCCAATGTTTGGCTATGAGTCTCAGTATCTCCTTCGATACGTTGATTGGTAGAGTCTTTCAGAGGACCCCTGTGGAAGGTGCCTGTTCTGTTCCTTGTTTTCTCCTACTTCCAATGTCTGCCTTGTTTGACCTTCTGAGTGAGGTTTCAGCCTCTTCGCTAGGGTCCTACTTGTTGTTTAGTTTCTTTAGGACAATATATGTCAATATTTTTATCCTATATAATATGGCTAATACACACATATAAGTGAGTATATACCTTGTGTGTCTTTCTGCTTCTAAGTTACCTCACTCAGGACGATCTTTTCTAGTTCCCACCACTTGCCTGAAAATCTCATGATTTCCTTGTTTTTAATTGTTGAGTAGTATTCCATTGTGTAGATGTACCACAATTTCGGTATCCATTTTTCAGTTGAGGGACATCTAGGTTGTTTCCAGATTTGGGGTATTATGAACAATGCTGCTATGAACATAGATGAGCAAATGTCCTTGTTGTATGGTTGATCATCTTTCAAATACATTCCCAGGAATGGTATAGCTAGATCTTGAGGTTAATACTCTCTTCACAAAAGTAAAGTCCAAGTGGATCAAATAACCTCAATATAAAACCAGACACACTAAGTCTGTTAGAAGAAAAAGTGGGGAAGATCCATGAACTCAATGGCACAGGACACAACTTCCTGAACAGAACACCAACAGCACAGTCTTTAAGATTAACAATAAATCATTGGGACCCCATGAAACTGAAAAGCTTCTGTAGAGCAAAGGACACCATCAACAGAACAAAATGCCAGCCTACAGACTTAGAAAAGCTCTTCACCAATCCTATATCTGACAGAGGGTTAATATCAAGAATATATAAAGAACTCAAAGAGTTAAACACCAACAAAACAAATAATCCAATTAAAAAACGTGGTACTGATTTAATAGCATATAAACAAACATAATGTTTTTTTTTTTTTTTTTTACCATATCTCTGTGGATGTCAAATTCTAATTCACTGTGAAGAAAGCTTCAATGTAACTAAGAATGCTGACAAAAGGCATTTCAATATATTATGTATATTTCTTACATGTACCACATTGTCCATGGTATGCATGCATAATACATAATATTATATATTTTACTCTACATTATTCAATAATGTGGTAAAATTTAATATTTTATATTTCTGTAAATTAGTTTCTTTTTATGTTATCTATGATAAGCTATCATTTGGATATAAAGACATTTCAAATAAGGTGTATATTCCAAAAAGCTGATTTTAAAATGCCATACCTATAAAAAGGTTCCATTGCTGGTGGGAATGTAAACTTGTACAACTATTTGGAAACCAATCTGGAGCTTGCTCAGACAATTAGGAATAGTGCTTTCTCAAGATTCAGCTATACCACTCTTAAGCATATATCCAAAATATTTTCAAGTATCCACAAGGTCATTTGCTCAACTATGTTCATAGCAGCTTTACTCATAATAGCTAGAATCTGGAAACAACTCAGATGTCCCTCAACTGAGGAATGGATACAGAAATTGTGGTACATTTACACAATGGAATACTAACCAGAATTAAAAACAAGGAAACGATGAAATTTGCAGGCAAATGGTAGGAACTAGAAAAGATCATCTTGAGTGTACCACAGAAGCAGAAAGACACACATGGTATATATTCACTTAAAAGTGAATATTATACATATAATATAGGGTAAACATACTAAAATCTGTACACCTAAGGAAGCTAAACAAGAAAGACGACCTGGGTAACGTGATCAATTCTCATTCAGAAAGGCAAATAGGATAGATATTGGAAAAAGGTGAAAACAAGGAACAAGACAGGAGCCTACCACAGAGAGCCTCTGAAAGACTCTACCCAGCAGGGTATTAAAGTGGATGCTGAGACTCATAGCCAAACTTTGGGAAGAGTACAGGGAACCCTATGAAAGAAGAGGGAGATAGAAAGACCTGGAGGGGGACACAAGCTCCAGTAGGAGAGCAACAAATTCAAAAGATCTGGGCACAGGGGCCTTTTCTGAGACTGATACCCTAATCAAGTACCATGAATGGATATAACCTAGAACCCCTGCACGGATATAGCTCATGGCAGCTCAGGCTCCAAGTGGGTTCCCTAGTAAAGTAAAGAGGGGCTGTCTCTGACATGATTTCAGTGACTGGCTCTTTGATCATCTCCACTTGAAGTGGAGAGGCAGGCTTACTGGGCCACAGAGGAAGACTATGAAAGACAGTACTGATGAGACCTGATAGGCTAGGGTCAGATGGAAGGGGAGGAGGTCTTCTCCTATTAGTGGACTGAGGATGGGGCATGGGAAAAAAATGAAGGAGGGTGGGATTGGGAGGGGAAGAGGGTGAGGCATAAAGCTGGGATACAAAGTGAATAAATTGTAATAAATAAAGTTATATTTTAAAAAGGTGATATACAAAAAAATAAATGGGTACAGAGCTAAACAGAGAATTCTCAACAGAGGAAAATGGAATGGCAGAGAAACAGTTAAGTAAATGTACAATGAACCTTAGTCATCTGGGAATTGCAAATCAAAATGACCCTGAGATTCCACCTTACATCCATCAGAATGGCTAATATAAAAAACTGAAGGAAGGATTCATAATGGAGAGGATGTGGAGAAAGAATTATCGTCCATTGATGGCAGAATTGAAACTTAAACAACCACTTTGGAAATCAATCTGGCATTTTCTCTGAAAATTAAGAACAGTCCTACCTCAAATAATACTTCTAATACTACATGTGAAAACAATTTGGGAACACCCAACCTCAACTTCTTGAAGTGGGATTTTTATAAAAATGCATGTCAATAAGCTGTTTGTTTGGTGTTCAGAAGTTGTAACTCAGTTATACATTAAAAAAAAAGACTAGTCTGAATTTTGGAGCATCTTTAGGGTACATGCCCAAGAATAGTATATCTGAGTCTTGAGGTGGCACTGTTCTTAGTTTTCTGAGGAAATGGCAGATTGATTTCTAAAGTGGTTGTACAGTTCACATTCCCAGCAGCAATGGAGGAGGGTTTCCCTTTCTCCACATCCTCTCCAGCATGTGTCCTCCCTTGAGTTTTTGAGCTTAGTCATTCTGATGGGTGTAAGTTGAAATCTCCGGTCATTTTTATTTGCATTTCCCTGATGACTAAGAAAATCAAGCATTTCTTCAAGAGTGTCTCTGTCATTCCTCTTTTGAGCATTCATTTTTTTTGTTCTATACCCCATATTTTTCTTTTTATATCTTTTATATTAGTTAGAGTTTATACACTTTGTAGCTGTAGCCCCCTCCCTCATTCCCTCCCAATCCCACCTTCCCTCCCTCATCTCCCATGCCTCTCTTCTAGTCCACTGATAGGAGAGGTCCTCCTCCATTTCCATCTGACCATAGCCTATCAGGTCTCATCAGGACTAGCAGAATTGTCTTCCTCTGTGGCCTGGTAAGGCTGCTCTCCCATCAGGAGGCAGTGATCAAAGAGCCAGCCACTGAGTTCATCTCAGAAACAACCCCTGTTCCCCTTACTAGGGAACCCACTTGGATACTGAGCTGCCATAGGCTACATCTGTTCAGGGATTCTAGGTTATCTCCATGCATGGTCCTTGCCTGGAGTATCAGTCTTTGAAAACACTGCTGGGCCCAGATTTCTCTGTTCTGTTGCTTTCCTTGTGGAGTTCCTGTACCCCTCCAGATCTTTCTATTTCCCCCTTCTTTCATAAGATTCCCTGTAGTCAGCCCAAAGTTGGGCTATGAGCCTTAGCATCTACTTTGATACCTTGTTGGCTAGAGTCTTTCAGAGGCCCTCTGTGGTAGGCTCCTGTCATGTTTCCTGTTTTCTCCCTCTTCTGATGTCCATCCCTTTCTGAGATCCTCTTTCTTGCTGAGCTTCATTAGGTGTACAGATTTTAGTATGTTTATCCCATATTATATGTTTAATATCTACTTTTAAGTGAGTGTATACCATGTGTGTCTTTCTGCTTCTGGGATACCTCACTCAGGATGATCTATTCTAGTTCCCACCATTTGCCTGAAAATTTCAAGATAGCCTTGTTTTTAATTGCCGAGTAGTATTCCATCATGTAAATGTACCACAATTTCTATATCCATTCCTCAGTTGAGGGACATCTGGGTTGTTTCCAGATCATAGCTAAGAACATGGTTGAGCAAATGTCCTTGTTGTGCACTTGAGCATATTTTCGATATATGCCTAGGCGTGGTATAGCTGAATCTTGTCACTTGAGTTTTTGATCTGAGCCATTGTTACGGGTGTAAGGTGAAATCTTAGGGTCATTTTGATTTTTATTTCCCTGACGACTAAGGATGTTTAGGATTTTTTAAGTGTTTCTCTGCAATTTTATATTCCTCTATTGAAAAGTCTCTGTTTAGCTCTGTTCCCCATTTTCTAATTGGAGTACTTGATTTGTTTTTTTAACTTCTTGAGTCCTTTATATTTTCTGGATGTTAGCCTTCTCTCAGGTGTAGGGTTGATGAAGATATTTTCCCAGCCTTTAGGCTGTCATTTTGTTCTGATGACAGTGTCCTTTGCTTCACAGGAGCTTTTCATTTTCATGAGGTCCCATTTATTGATTGTTGAACTTAGAGCCTGTGCTGTTGGTGTTCTGTTCAGGAAGTTGTCTCCTGTGCCAATGAGGTTCTTCCACAAGTTTTATTCTAACAGATTTAATGTATCTTGTTTTATGTTGAGGTGTTTGATTCAATCTGACTTTACTTTTGTGCAGAGTGATAAATATAGTTCTATTTGAATTTTTCCACATGTAGACATCTAGTTATACCAGCACCATTTTTTGAAGATGCTATCTTTTTTCCATTGTATGGTTTTGGCTTCTTTGTCAAAAATCAAGTACCTGTAGGTCAGTGGTTTTCTTTCTGAATCTTTGATTCGATTTCATTGATCCACCATCTGTCATGCCATTTTTGTTACTGTTGCTCTATAGTACATCTTGAGTTCAGGGATGAAGTTGCCTCCAGAAGATATTTTATTGTACCTTTTTGTTTTAGCTAATCTGGTTATCTTTGTTTGTTTTTCCATATGAAATTGAGAATTATTCTATATAGGTCTGTAAAGAATAGTGTTGGTATTTTGATGGTAATTGAATCAGTAGTTTGTTTTTGGTAAGGTGGCCATTTTCCCTATGTTAATCCTACTGACTCATGACCTTATGAGATCTTTCCGTTTTCTGATATCTTCTTCAATTTCTATCTTCAGAGACTTGAAGTTTATTCATACACATCTTTCACTTGCTTGGTTAGAGTCACACCAAGGTACTTAATGTTATTTGTTGTTATTATGAAGGATGTTGTTTCCCTAATTTTTTTCTGGACATTTGCTCAACTATGTGCATGGTAGCTTTGTTCGTAATAGCCAGAATCTGGAAACAACCTGGATGTCCTTGAACTGAAAAATGGAGTTTGAAATTGTGGTACATTTAAACAATGGAATACTACTCAGCAATTAAAAACAAGAAAATCATGACATTTGCAGGCAAGTGGTGGGAACTAGAAAAGATCATCCTGAGTGAGATAACTCAGAAGCAGAAAGACATACAGGGTACATAATATATTCACTTATAAGTGGATATTAGACATATTATATAGGATTAACATGCTAAAATTTATAGTCCTAAAGAAGTTAAACAACAAGGAGGACTCTAGGGAAGAGGTATAATCCTCTTTCAGAAGGGCATAAAGGATAGACAACAGAAGTGGAACAAGACAGGGAACAGGACAGGAGCCTTCCACAGGGGTCCTCTGAAAGCGTCTACCTAGCAGAGTATCTAAGCAGATGTTGAGACTCATAGCCAAACTTTAGGCAGAGTGCAGGGAATCTTATGGAAGCTGGGGACTGTAGGGAAGGGATAAAAAGACCTGTAGAGGACAGGAGCTTCACAAGGAGACCAACAGAGCCAAAAAATCTGTTCCCTAGTGGTCACGAAGAGATTGATGAATCAACCAATAACCATACATTGAGCGGACCTAGACCCCTTCTCAAGTGTAACCTATGCAGCTCAGACTCCACATTGGTTCTCTAGTAAGGGGAGCAGGGGCAGGCTCTGGCATGAACTTGGTGCCTGCTCTTTGATCACCTCTGCCTGGCAAGGTGGCCTAACTAGGCCACAAAGAAAGATGATCCAGACAGTCCTGATGAGGCCTGATATGCTAGGGTCAGACAGTAGGGGAGGAGGATATCTCCTATCAGTGGACTAGAAAAGGGAGTGTAAAAAGTTTGAGATCAGGAGGAGATGAGGGAGGGGGCTTTAACCAGGATATAAAATGAATAAATTGTAATAATAATAATAATAATAATAATAAATAGAACACTAAAAAATGCTTGTCTGTATGTAAAGGACATCAAAGAAATTTCTAAAAGTCCAAAATTCAGAATTTCCACTTTCTTACTGTGCTTTTGAAATTGCAAAATATGTTGCATTAGACTTGAGTCATCTTTCATAGAATGTTTATAAACCTTTCCAGACAAACCCGTTAAGAGAACAGTTGCATAGAACAGTGATATTCTGTACATGATTCACAGATTGGCAGCATCAACATCACTTCCACTTCAAATGTACAGTTTTAGAGATGCTGAGGGTTGTACCAGGAAAAATCTGGTTTAGCAACCCTGCCACATGATGGTTATGCAACACTTTGAGTGTCATATATCAGGAGTTTAGTGTTTTGCATTCTTTGTGGTTCTTACTTAAAATTGTTTCCTTTTTACAGATTGTTACACCCAATTACATATGCCACTTGTTTTATTTTTATGTTGTTATTTATTTTTTTCTTCTTTTACTTTTTTTGAGACAGGGTTTCACTGTGTAGCCTTGGATGTCCTGGCCTTACTGTGTAGACCAGGCTGGCCTTGACCTCACTGGGATGCACCTTCTTCTGCTCCCAAGTACTGAGATTACAGGCATATACCATGAGGCCAGGCTTGTTGTTTTTTAAAGTAGTGAAATATTTTATAATATACTCTCTGTAAAAATGCTTTTCTTTGTGCAAAAAGACAAATCTACTTGACAAGGTCTTACAAAAGCTATCTCTTTTTTCTAGGCAGAGATAAAAGCTTATTCTTATGTTCAAATACAGTGTATGGCATGCAGCAAGGATGTGGTGAATAAAATATTGCTTGTCATAAAAGTGAACTTTTTAATTTAATAATTAAATTTTTAATTGCAAGGACAATACAAGCTGGATTTTGAAGATAACATGATAAAAGAGTATGTAACATACTAACATTCATGACTATTACATTTTGCAATGACAATTTGATTACTTTGTATTAAATAAATATACTAAAATTAATCTCACGTTCTCTTTTAAGTGACTCAATACATTTTAAATTACATAGATAGCTCTTGTTTTGTTTCTATTGGGCAGTGCTGTTCTATAATACTTCCTAAATATTGCTGAAAATAATTCATCTAAACTTTAATTTCTGTAAGACATATGTGACCTACGCAAATATACCAACTTATTAGACATAGACAATTAGCCCTTTTATGGGTTGCTTAGTCTTCTTTGGGGATTTTGGCCATACACTATCTTTTTTTTCCCTGTCCCACCCTAAATGGAGTTCACTCTTTCTTGTACACTTGAAATTTTGACAAAATTATTAGATTAATTAAGATAGTTGGGTTCAAGATACCAGAAATTTCCAACATCAGTCAATTCTTAAAGCACAACATGAACATGAGAATTAACGACCATTTTCGTAGGTCCTTTGCATATCTCACTTTCATCCAACATGGGAAAATTAAGTAAAATAAAATAATATTTTGAAAAGGCAGAAAGGGAGCTGGATTGTTATAGCTCACACCTTTATTCCCCACACTCAGGGAAGCAGAGGCAGGAGGATTGCTGTGAGCTTGATGCTGCCTGGTCTGCAAAGAGAATCTAAGACAGCCAATGCTACAAAGATAAACCCTGTTTTGAAAAAAACAAAAAACAAAAACAAAACCAAAACAAGAACAACAAAAAAGGGTAGAAAGGGCATAATAATCTTAGCAAAATGTTGAAGTCCCTAAGTATAGTGTTTTTATTCTAATCCCATTTTGTTGCCTTCCTCCAGCTGAGGTGCTTCTTAACCAACCTGCTTAGAGCCTGACATGCTGGCATAATAAACTTTAATGGTACTCATGGTTTCCAATCTGCAGTTACTCTTCAAATATAATGAGTCTGAACAGGGAGCCTAGCTAAGCCTTACTTTCTTTGTGAGGGTTGCTAAGGGCCTGCACTCAGGATTGGCTAAAGAGCAAGTGCCCCTTGTGGAGCTTCTGTGTCCATTCTGAGGAAAGCTCCTGCCTAGTGACTAGAGGGCAGAAAGGCCCACTCACATGCTCTGAGAGTCTGTACTCTCTAGAGTAACACACACTAGCTAACACCTTACTAGGCAGCCCATCAGCCTAGTGCTGCGGAAAAACAAATGCACTCTACAGGGCAGCTAACCCTTTCCTCTTCGCTGGTTAGGAAGGGAGGCCAGTTGCTTTTATGCTGGCCACCACTGCCTTCTTCGGAGCAGGGACAAGGGAGAAAAGTCATTAAGATACAGTGTGGCATGTGAAGAAAAGAGACAAACATGTGTTGCCTTAGTGTGTAAGAACAGTACAAACAGATCCAGGCAGGACATTAAGAAAGTAGCAACAGTTCCTCCACTCTTAACACAGGAAAGTTCTCTTTTCCTCTCTCTCACCGTGCTCCCTTGTTGAAACCTGCTTTGCAGTTTCCCCTTCCCTTCTTGTGGTCAACCTTTCAATTTGTGCAATAGTCCCTGCCCATCCTGGTACTTCCTCTTCTCCCCCAGTCCCTCTGTGTAAAATGTCTGTTTCCTCTTAGTTCATTTTTTTTTCAGTGTGTAGTTTCTAGTTACAAATTTTTATTATTAAAACTATTTATAATTATATATCTAACCAGTGTGAAGGTGCGTGCATTAATTATATATCTGTGCATTTGTGCCTGTCTGAAGGTGGAAATGCAACCCCTAGAGGCCTGGAGTTACAGTCAATCAGTTGGGAGCCCCCCAGACATTGATGTTGGGAATCAAACTCTGGTCCTCTTGAAGACTGGTACACACTGTTAAACAGCCATCTCCCCAATCCCTAGTTTATTTTCAAGTTGTGGAAGATACTGATACTCTTTGTATTTTGAAGAGTTTGCCAAAGGTGGCTCTATAATCAGAGTTAAGGTCTTAAATACAGTATCCTGATTCTTTTGATAAGACTTGTATTATTGTATTACATGGCTCTACCATGTATAATGCTGTATAAAATTGCAGATAATCATAGCTTGAAGGCTTGCTGTGATGATTAAATAAAAAATATGTATTACATGCATCTCTACCATGTGAGATGCAGCTCACATATATAATGATTGCCTAGTGTTTCTAAGGTCCTGGGTTTATGGCTAGCACTACATATAGCAACACAAATCTGTAATGCCAGCATCAGGAGGAGATAGAAGCAGGATGATGAGAAGTTTGAGGCCATGCTTAGATGCATAGAGAATTACAGCTGGCATACATGAGATCTACTCTTGAAGGAGAAAGAGAGACAAGAGAGGGGTTGAGGGAGCGGGAGAGGGAACAGGGAGAGGAAGGAGAAGGGCATGAAGTGGGGAGAGAGACAGAAAGAGAGGGAGGGAGACGAGCAAGAGCACAGAGCAAGAGCACCAGAGGGAGAGAGAGAGAGAGAGAGAGAGAGAGAGAGAGAGAGAGAGATTTAGATAGAGAGAGAGTGAGACAGAGACAGAGACAGAGAGAGAGAGAGAGAGAGAGAGAAAGAAATTAGGGCACTCAGATGAATTTGGTGAAATTTCATTTTTGTTAAAATGAGGATGATGATACCTATCTAACAACCTAATTTTAAAGATTAAATACGTGAAGGAGTGTGGGTTCACTGTAGGTTGTTCATAAAATCAGTATTATGGATGATAGATGCTAGACTCTGCAAAGTTCTAGTGGTGACAGCAATGGAGAAGACAAAATATTTGTCTTCAGGGAACTGAGGGAGAATTCATAAGATAAACAAAATGCAGATAAAATCAAACCATACTATGTGAGTCAGGGCAGGATTCCAGGAATAACAGAGCTTAACAAACTTGAGGCATCTAAAGCACTAGGAAAACATGAGAATAAAGCATTTTATGGTAGAAGGGACAGTCATGAATGCCACATTTGAGGAATGTGCAGGTTGTAAATGTGTTTACCAAAGATGATCATAGATGGTAAGAGTGAGCATTTATTGAAATGCACGGCAAGGACACAGCTGATCACAAGGCTTGGGAGGATGTGGGAGGCTGCTTGCAACTGAGAGAGAAGTTCCTGATCTTATCTCAAGTGCCGTTAGTATAATTTTCATATCTAAATATATAGGTGGGAATCTTCCTGTGTTTTTAGTTGTAATTATTTAAAGAGTAACATTTTTTTTTTTTGAGACTGGTCATTTTAGTTCAGTTACCACTGGTCAGTAAAAGTTAGGCTCCAAATATTTACATAAAACATCATGAGTCAGTGATACTAGGCTCCAAGCAGATGGCAGGGTTGTTAAAATATGATGATTTCTGGCTTTTTTGTCTCTGAGTTAAGAAATTTGATTACTGGAGAGTTAGGGCACATGGTGTGAACTCACAAACTCACAGCAGATGTGGTTACCTGTATAAGACCTGCACATCAAGCCAGTCAACATTCTAACATGGAGGGCAGAGTGGCTAATGCCCCCTCCACAATAACTGAAAATCTATTGACAGTTAGTGGCTTCTATGGGAAGGGAAGGACAGTTTTTTAAAAGGGTGCAACCCTTGAAAAATTAATAAAAGTAATTTTTAAAGAAATAATTTATTATGTTATGGGTGTATTGCAATTTATTTAATCTTTTCTTTTTGATGCCCATTTTGTTTATTTCAGATAAATAATTTTTACAAAAGATGCTGAGACTGTTCCACATTTGTCCTGCTTAAAAGTGAAAATAACCTCATCTCTGTCTTTACGTACATTATGAACTCTATTGCTGTTAACATTTTCCTACTCACTGTCATTGGGAACTTTTAAGATCCTCTTTCGGTACATGGTCATTACCATACCACACATGTGACCAGCCCACATCATTTTCCTATGAGTGCTTCAGTCCTGGCGTATGACTGGAAAGCAGAACCAATTTATGTGATTAAAATTGTCGTTCTTTTTAAAGATGTAGGCAGAAGCTGAGACACAAACCAGACAGAAAGGACTTTTTCTGACTTTTGGCTGTTGGCATCTCAGAAGACCAAATCTTTGGGTATCTTGATATCTGGAAAAAGTAAGTCTAAATTCTTACTTAGTTGGTTTTGTGTTGTTTTAATTTCTTCTCAATTCTTTCAAACATTAAAAAATGGATTTCCTGGAAACATGTATAATATATACCATTATATATATGTATATCATATAATTATATATTATATACGGTATAATATATATTATGAGATGAAAGCTGTATCTTGAATAAAGGCGAATAATCTTTTGCATTATTACAGAGTTTCTTTTTATTTTGCTACGTAAGAGGCAGGTTTCACTATTTAGCCCAGACTGACCTTGAATTTATGATTGTATTGCCTCAGCCTGCTGAGTGCTGAGATTACAGGTGTGAATCATCATGCCTGGCTTTTTGAATAGAGTTTATATGGAAATTGGAAACTCTTCGAATTGTATTAATAAATGATGTTAAAGCATGAAATAATTGAATAAGGAAGGAAGATTTGCATCCAAAGGAAAAAAAAAGAAAAAAGAAAACGAAAGAGTTAAAAAGAAAGGGGAAAGAAAAAGTAGTAAAATTGAGAGACCTACAATATTGAAATAATAGTCATGATTAGAGTTTTTATTTTCAGAAAAATTTCATGATTGTATGTCTTTATTTTAAGTGGACTTTAAAACAGTAAAAGTCTAGGCATTTCAGTAATTTCTATATAAGTAGTAAAAACAGTTGAACATAGAGAGTTCCACATGTCCCCAAGTTTGTAATTTGTAAACCCTTACAAACCCTTTTAAACCCTTACTGTATTACACCGTACACCTTACATGTGTACTGTATAATAGTCTCATAATATTCCGATGCAGAAGGCAGGGGGTTATATACTATAATTTAACTGTTGAGAAAATTGAGAGCCAGAAATAAGTAAATTCTCCATTGTCTAACAGTGATAAAGAAATCAAAGTATTTCTAGTCTCACTCTCTATTCATTAAGCAACAGTTCTTCCCTAAAATATGGTTCATGTAGGAGACAAATTTTTATGTTTCATCTTAGTTTCAATTGCCCTAATTATCTATTTTATAATTTTTTCATATTTTTAGAAGAATTTGTCTAAGAATATGCTTGGAGAAGCCTTCCTAACTGAATTCCTTTACAAAGAACAGAAACATGTAAACTTTTACAAACCAGTAAGATGTAAGAAGACATCAAATGATGCAAAGGGAAATTGTGAGAATAAGCTTTTAGATATGAAGGGCAATTCACCTCCCCCTTTTAAGACTGGAAATCAAGAGAAAGTTATAGAAGGAAGTCTAACCAAACAAGAAAATTATACAACTCAATTGAAATCTGGGGATGAACTACATGCTGCAAAATTCAAAAGTACAGCTCTTCCAGGAAATGTATCCATTGCATTGCCCATTCCAAAGAGGGGACATGATGAAACACAACTGGATTTATATCGATCCTGGTCATGTACAAGTATTTGCCAGAATTATCCTGACCTACAGATAGGAGGTGACCATGTTAGAAACATGTATGACTCTGGCTGCTTTGTGGAACACACCCATGATGATGTTTGCAATGGTCCTCTTTTACTTTCGGTGGATATACCATTGGGCCACTCTACTAAAATTGAGCCTCCAGAGAAAACCTCTACCTCAAAATTATTAAATGGTGATGAAATACGAGAAAAAAGCATGCTATTACATAAGCAACCTCTCTCTAATTCTATGCTTAACAGTTACATGGAAAAAAAGGTGGAAGAACTTTACAAACAGTTTTTGGAAGAAAGTCTTACCAGGTGCCTCTCCATAACCAACCTCATGGCTTCTAATATACTGATGAATAATGTCAATCAAATTAGCCTTCAAATCTCTCAAGAGCAGAACATAGAGTCATCCAAAGCCCGAGAAGCCCTCCTCCACTCTTTAGCACTATGTAATTTTCTAAATGTTTCCCACAGAAACAGTTCTGAATTAAGCACTCCTAACTTGCAAATATCCAGCCAGATTAGTCGGAAACTTGTATGACATTTATAGTAGGAATCAAATAAAGATTGGGTACATTGAGTAAGAGACTACAATAAAAATTATGTTCTCTTGTTTTTCATGTCTCATTGAGTTTCCTCTGCTTTTGTGACTTTTTTGAGAAATTATTTTGGTACATTTGAATTCTTGTGGAAGATAAGTAAGATTTATGACCAATTATGTTTTCTTTTTGTTTTGATACCTCTGGTATTTACTGTGTTCAAATTGGTGTGCTCTGTATGTATATATTATCACTAAGATTTTTTTTTTTTACCACAAAAGTGGTATGAGGAAGGAGTCTGTAATTCTAAGCTACTGAAGCTGCCAAAGGAGCTGTATCAGAAATGTGTACAGGTATATAATCAGTGTTTAAATAACCTTATTATTTGTGATACAAAAGACCATTTACACTGACAATCAGAATAGCCTGAAGGAGTTTTTCCATGTACAAAGACCATTTTCATATGTAGGTTGTGAGAACCTATAAAAAGAAAAATAAGATTTAGGGGAAATTTGTAAGAGACATAGAGAAAAAGATTAAGAAAAAATGAAGAATTTATTGGTTCCATTTGAATTAAACTTGATATTTTAAACTCTACTTGCACAAGGATTAGCTCTTTCTGTCACTGTGCTATGCCTGGTTGTTTTTAATGCTTAGAGGAAGGAAGGTGCACAGGTTATGTGACTGAAGTGTATAGCGAACCACAATACACTTCTGAGATTCTCTTGGCAATGTTTTACAATATTCAGATTTTATACAATTATGATCTTGACTTAAAAGAAAAGCAAATGTATAAAGTTTTAAAGTTAAATTACATTAACATGATACATCTTATAAAATGTTGTGTTTTATTACCAAAATAGAAACAAGACCTCATGATTCACAGCTCGCATTTCTCCTATGAATAGTGAAATGATTGTTACATACTATTGCTTGTAAAAGAGTGCTGTGGACTTATGTTGTAAAATTATTTTGAATGTATTATATATTAGTAAGTATTTTTGTATCAATAATCTCCTCTGAATAAGTACTTCTTTATTAAATTCTATAGTATGAAACAATTCAATGTCTTCATATTTTGTTATTTTAAATCACATTTGCATTTCTGTAGCTTCAACTTTTATGATATAATAGTAGCTAAAGAAATGATCTTGCTTAACTCTTCATTACTCTTATCCTTGTCATCATCTGTTATATTTTTCCAATCAGTTTCAATCACTCAGATGTTTGATTACAAAAAGACAATGAACAAAAATTTTGAAAAAACTGAATTACTGTCATGCGAAGACTGAAAATATTGTATATGTTGTCTATTGTTTGATTTTAACATTTCAATGCAGATTATTTGCATGAAAATGCATTATATTAAAATTTATACTTTTCAAATTGAATAAGATATATTTAGACAGCACTGTTGTCAACAATTTTCTTAGGTAGAGTTATATGTATTAATATTGCATTTATGCAGCAGATGTAGGCATAATGTTGGGATTATATAGTAGTATATAAAATTAAGCTAGTATCAAATTTAAAAGTGCATTTATAACTTCTGATTTTAAAATTCTACTTTATTGTGCTTATTTTTCAGTTTCATCAAAATGTCCATTATATGCTGATGCTCAAATGATTAAAATGACCTAAAATTAATGCAATAATTAAATAAAGAAAATGATACATGGTGTGCTGCTTTATTGTGACCTCATATCTGCTTTCTTCAGTGTTTGAATAAAATATTCATATATGCATATGATTTTGCAGTTTGCATTTAAATAGACTTCATATCATTTTTCATTATGGGTATCACGCATATGACAATGCCCTCTGTTTGAAAGCATATATTTGAAATATGTGGAATAATCAATTTCTGTCTCCTTGTTCCAGGTATATAAAGTACTAATTTGTGTTTCTGTGGAAATTGACAGTATATGTGATTCAACAGATAGGGACAATCACCATGTTTCATGACAGGGAATAATTTTAGGAAGTTAAGAATGATTCCTAATTTTTATGTGCTTGTATAGATCAGTGTAATTTATACTCATCTGTGGATATTTGTTACCAGTTTTAGGGCCCAGAAAAGGCTTTACCCAATCTTGGGTTAATTTGTCTTCCAGGAAAGTCTGGAACAGTAATCATAATGGATAGAGTTTATCCCAGATTCTTAGCCAAAGAAGCCATTTCCCCTGAAGTTCCTAATATTGAAACTAACATTGAATTAAAATGGCACATTCAATTAATATAGCATTATTAACTAATGTAGGATTGGATGAAGAATGAAAGGTGAGTTTGGTAGAAATTATTATGGTAGAATAAACTGAAATAATTGTGTAGTAAGGTGCACAATTGTTTTTAGTACAAACAGGAAGGAAAGAAATCAGCCAGTTAAATATAAAATGATTTAACAGCTACACATGAATGAAAACTGTGAAAATGGAAAAATTATTTGTAAGTAAAATGAGAGAGGAGTATTGTCTAACAACTTATCATAATATTAAAACTGATATAATTATCATCTTAAAAGTACCTGCATATAGTTTGGAACTTTAGATCTCTAATCACATTGCTGTGTGTTTTTCTTCAGGGGCTAGTAGTCTTTCGGCTTTTGTGTATGTGGTATCCAGACCTATATAAGTCTAGGCAAGTTCTCTTCAACCGAGTCACATCTCTATCTCCAAAATGGTATTATTATATCTTGATTTCATAGTTGTAAACGTGCAACATCACATTACAATTTTACAAAACAGCCTTTAAATAAGTATTGCTAATAATATCTCTAAACTGATGAGAACCAAATCAAGGCATACTTACTCCAGCTTCAAAACTACTGAATCACTGTTATGAATACCTAGGTTCTTCAATTGTTCTGTAATTTTTCCTTAAAACCGAGAAATTGGTAGCTCACAGACTTGTGATCTTGTTCTTGCTTTCACTTCCTTACTTCACAAATTAAGGTAGTTTTTATCGTGTGAAGCATCAGTTGTCAGTGAATTTGTTTTTACTGGAGAGTTAGAGACTCATGGATAGGCTATTTCCTGAACTTCATCTCTCTATAATTACAATTTCTAGTACACAGACTTTGAGAAAAATTGAAAAAGTTAAAGAAAAAGGTCAGACTCCTAAGAACTTATCTGGTTCTTATCCTTTCCTTTAAGGGTTCAAATCTACTTTATTATATATGTAGAATGCTCTTGTAGGATTTTCATTAGATGACAAATAGCAGCAGGACATTTTCACCACATAGTGGTTAGCATTTTCCTTTAGGCAAGGCTTTCTATCTTAAGGCTCAGGAGGATGGAGTTAGATGGCTTTCGTGAGTACAAGACAACAATATCAACAGCATTTTTCCTCTAGAGGACAAATAAACAAGATATTACATGCCCTAAGAAGATAATTGTTTTCTATATAAATCTTGCTTTCAAGTCTTCCAGAATAATTCCCTGAACTATTGCTTCTAGCCACCAAACACTATCATGTTATCCTCATGCTGAGAATAAACTTTGACACATTATGTATGTTGTAGATTTATTCAGCTTGGGGGGGGGCATTTTTTTCTAATAGAAAAACCACTGAGGAACGGACGGTTGTGTTTTCGAGACAAGGTTTCTCTGTGTAGCCTCAGATGTCCTAGACTCGCTCTGTAGACCCGAGTGGCCTGGAACTCACAAGAGATTAGACTGTCTGCCTTTGCCTCCCCAAGTGATGAGATTATAGGCTACCAATGGGGAATGTTTTAATTGTTTTGACCTAGTAGTTTTGAGGAAATAATTAAATGGGAAATATAAAATGAAAAATGGAAATAATATTGATATGCAACATATACAGACCCTGCATAAGAAAGAAGAAAATATCCTACCAATCAATATAAGCAACATTGTCTGTTTGAGTAAGCAGTTAAACACATTTATTTTTCTTCTTTTTGGCCACTTCAAAACATTAAACTCCTCTTTAATGTATGGATACAAATGAAACAACTCTTTAATGAAGTCAATATTTATGCTGTTGGGTACATATTTCATTGTGAGTGACTCTCTATCAACATCCATGTTTAAGCTTATAGTATCAGACCTTTAATAAAATCCCAACTCTGCTTCAAAATAAAAGCTATAAAGAAAACATTCACTTTATAATTGCTAATTAGACAAAGTAGGGACAAAATATATCTTATTACTTGTCACAGTTATGAATCTAGATGTTCTTACTATGCCAAATGATGTCTAGCGAAATAATAGTATGAAGAATCCAAACTTAAAAAGATTTGATAAGACTCCAAAATTATCAAATGGTCTATGTAGGAATAACATGTATATACATTGGAAGATTTCTTATAGCCTATGTCTCAACGTGGTACCTGCCTCAAAACCACATGAGGAACATTTCTGAAATAAACTTTCTTGGACTTCAATTATTTTTAGTCAAAGTTCTGTTGCTTTGAAGAGAAACCATAGCCATGGTAACATTTATAAAGGAAAGCATTTAATTGAGGGTTGCTTATAGTTTCAGAGGTGCTGGAGAGGTAGCTGAGAGTTCTTAATTGACAGGTCTAACAATGCATCTTGTTGGTGGAATGTGCCTCTGTGGATTTTGGATTGGGAAAGCAGTCAAATGTTTTCAGTGGTGTTTTAATAAGCCATACTAAGAGCAGGGAAGACAGTGATGCTGAGAGCCATGTAGATTATGACAGTGGTCTGGATCAAGGGGTTTCAGAGGAGGAATATAGGAATAAGTGACCTCGAGATTATTTTTGTGATATTTTGGAAAATAATGCGGCTGAGTTTTGTCCTTGTTTGAAAACTCCACAGAGGAATGGATACAGAAATTGTGGTACATTTACACATTGGAATACTACTAGGCAATTAAAAACAAAGAAATCATGAAATTTGCAGGCAAATGGTGGGATCTAGAAAAAAATCATCCTGAGTGAGGTATCCCAGAAGCAGAAAGACACACACCGTGTATACTCATTTATAACTGGATACTAGACCTATAATAGAGGATGAACATACTAAAATCTGTACACGTAAAGAAGCTAAGCAAGAAGGAGGACCCTGGGTAAGATGATCAATCCTCACTCAGAAAGACAAACAGGATGGACATTGGAAGCAAGAGAAAACAGGAAACAGGACAGGAGCCTACCAGACAGGGCCTCTGAAAGATTCTACCCAGCAGTGTATCCTGAGACTCATAATGAAACTTTGGGCAGAGTGCAGGGAATCTTATGAAATAAGGGGGAGTTAGTAGGACCTGGAGGGGACAGGAGCTCCACAAGGAAAGTAACTGAGCCAAGATGTCTGTGCCCATGTGTCTTTCCGGAGACAGATACTCCAACTAAGGACCATTCCTGGATATAACCTAGAACCCCTGCTCAGATCTAGCTCATGGCAACTCATTATCCAAGTGGGTTCCTTAGTAAGGGGAACAGGGACTGTTTCTGAAATGAACCTAGTAGCAGGCTCTTTGCACCCCCCTCCAGGAGGGAGTAGCCTTGCCAGGTCACAGGGGAGGAGAATGCAACCAGTTCTGATCAGACCTGAGAAGCTAGGGTCAGACGGAAAGGGAAGAGGACCTCTCCTATCTGTGGACTTGGAGAGGGTCATAGGAGGAGTTGAGGGAGGGAGGGGTTAGGAGGGAATGAGGGAGGGGGCTACAGTTGGGACACAAAGTGAATAAACTGTAATTAACATAAAAATTTAAAAAAGAAAAGAAAAAAGAAGAGAGGAAAGAGAAACAGAAAATTAAAAAGCTGAAAAAACAGTGGATGAAAACTACATAAAATACATAAGGAATAGTCAATCTCAGATAAAAATGAAGCTAAAGAAATTCATGCCTATATATGCACTTAAACTGTTAAAAAAGAAACATTCTACCAGATAGCACCAGGACAAAAATATTTTTATATCAAAGGTATACCAAGATATGATATGTTAGGACATTAAATTTTTTTCAATATAACATAGAACTTCTGCTTGGATGTGGCCCGTGGTAGCTCAGTAACCAAGAAGTTTTCCAAAGTAAGGGGAACAAGGACTATTTCTAACAGGATCTCAAGGGCAGGCTTTTTGACCTCCCCCCCAGGGGAGGAGCAGTCCTGTTAAGCCATAGAGGAGGACTTTGCAGCCAGCCCTGAAGATATCTGATAAAACAGGGTCAAATGAAACAGGAGGAGGTCCTCCCCTATCAGTGGACTTGGAAAGGGGCAGGGCGGACACCAGGGAGGGAGTGTGGGGTTGGGAAGGGAATGAGGGAGTGGGATACATTTGGGACACAGAGTTAACAAAATGTAACTAAAAAGAAAAATTAAAATTAAAAAAAAAAATTGAAAAAAGAAAACTCTACCTAAGGCCAAATTGAAGTATTTTGCAATGATCCTATTCACAGAAGAAATTCCAAAACAACCTAGTATTTACTGTATTACTTACTTATTAGTGGCTATCATTATATAAATCTATAATGAAAAGGAGCACAGTAATTAAGGAAAAATACAAAGTGTATAGTGTGAGGAGAAAAAGAGCACCAGGAAGTACAATAGAGCTAAGTCCAGGTCTCAAGATTATAAAAATATTTAAAGAAAAGCCTGAGGCTAAATGGGATAAAGTGGTGAGCTCAGGGCAAGACCCTATCCAGCTGAACTTCCTAATTATGAAAAGTAGTTCAAGGAAAATTTTGGCTGGGTGTGGTGGCTCAGGCCTTTAATCCAGAGGCAGAGGCTGTCAGATCTCTGAAGTCAAGGCCAGTCAAGCTTACACAGTAAAGGAAATCACTGAAAATAGTAAGTTGGTGAAAATGAATTTGAATGAGGGTTTCATGTTCTAGCTCTAGCAAGCAGCAGAACTTGGCAGCTTTGGCCATGTGTTTTTGGCTTCGGAGTCAAAGATGCAAGAAAGGGGTTGTGGAGTCTCCTTCCATGGCCAAGGAAAGCCCTTGAGGCCAGGTGTGTGGCAGGGGTGTTCCTGCATGGAGGCCCAGAGTGTTAGGATCTATAAGCAAGCATCTCAACAGCCAACCCCCAAGGGACATAAGGCATCTGTGAGGCCACTTGTGAACCACCTGCAACCAACTCCACATGTCCTGGGTCACCTTATAAGTGGACTCACCTCTCTCTCTCTCTCTCTCTCTCTCTCTCTCTCTCTCTCTCTCTCTCTCCACCTTGACCAGAGACAGTCTCTATGACCCTTCCCCTAATAAACCTCACATTTGGAACCAGTTGCATTGAGTGATTTATGAACCTGCTGTATAACTCTGCAGCACAATCCTAACACAGAGATAAGTGAAGGTGAAATCTGGATTTCCTTGGAGACCCCAAGATGGTGGATATGTCAGAGTTGTGGGATACCTGTCAAGAAGAGCTGCTAATGGGAGTGGAACCAGTCCAAGAGAGAGAAGTGTGTTGCAGTCAACAGAGCTGAAAGGAATTGGAGATCTGAAGTGGGCTTTAATATTGAACATGGATATGCAGAATGTAGAGTTTTCCCAGTTGGTTTTCTGTCTTGCCTTGATCAAGTATTTCCTCATTATGTCTCCTTTCTTCCCTTTTGGAATGGTAATGTGTATTTTGTGCCTTTGTATGCCTGAAATATGTGATCTGATTTTCAATTTTTTATTTTATAGGAGGTTACAGTTAAGAGATTGTCAAGTCTTTAGAAGAAACTTTGACCTTTGTATTTTTAAATAGTGTTAAAGAGTGTTAGTGTAATGGTGACCTTTGAAGTTGGACTGAATATAATATGGCCCCAAGCCTATGGGGGCCATGGAGTAGAATGTGGTGGTTTGAATAAGAATTGTCCCGTAGACTCATGTGTTTGAATTCTTGGTCATTAGGGAGTGATGCTACTTGACAGGGACTAGGAGGTGTGGCTCTGTTGAAGTAGGTGTAGCCTTGTTGGAAGAAGTGTGTCACGGGGGTAGACTTCAGGGTTTCAAAAGCTCAAGTCAGGCTCAGGCTATCTCTTTCTTGCTTCCTACAGCTCTGGATGTAGAAATTCACAGAACCTAAAGCACCATGTCTGCTTTCAATGCCACTTTGCTGATAATAAATGAAACCTCAGAAACTGTAAGCAATCCCCATTAAGTGTTTTCTTTGATAAGAGTTGCCATTGTCATGATGTTTCTTCACAAAAATAGAGCAATGACTAAGACAACTCCAGATCTGCCAAGTTTGACTGTGGTGTTTTGTCTTGTAAATCTTTTCTATGTTCTAATACATACAGATCAACTTTTTCAATGTAAAGCTAATAAAACAGAACCAGAAAGGATGAATGACTTGCTGAATGTCATCGGCCCCCTTTTATCTATGTTTCTGTGCAACCAATGTTGGAAGACAGAGGAGGTAAGTGATATAGAAGAGTGCTTCTAAGCAGGTTACAGTCTCAGTAGATAAAATGTACCCAATAAAGAAGTTGAAAAACAGTATCTTTTTGTTGTTGTTGTTGTTCAACAAGTGGGAGATTTGCTATTGGACAATAAGGATATTCATGCTTATCCTTGCTTTTCAGAACTAATCATAAAGAATTCAGGAGAATGTACAGAGACTGAAATGTAGGTGTAATTTTAAGATTTTTTAAGTTAATGTATTTATTTTTTTAACCTTTAGATATAGTTACTTTTAGCTTATTATTGTTATGCCCAGATCACAAAGTCCCCAAAGACCACCAGGAAATCAACCATGCATATAAGAATGGAGAGCCTTTTTTTCAGGGTTAAGCTTGGTTCTCCACCATCCAACACAGTGGGTTAGGGTGGGAGTCCTTAGTAGCTGCAAAGATGGATTTTTATTGTAGTTCGGGCAAGGAATGGGACTTTCAGTTACATGATTGGTTTGCATTTAGCAGAAGCAAGCTTGTCATAAACTGATTGGTTGGTGCTGATCTAGAGGTTAGGGGGTACTTCACAGAGTGTCCAAGTGACAAGGTATGCCCAGGTAACAAAGCATGTTAATAAAAAATGCCCAGGTATTGGTCAAATGCTTGGGGAACTTTTAAAGGTGCTGACTAGACATTTGTTTCTGATTTTCAGGGAGATTATTGAGTTATTGTATCTCTTTCACATGGACTATAGTTTTATGTTCTGAGAAATGAAAACCTGATCTAAAGCAACTGTGGGAACTTTACCAGAAAACAGAAACTCAGGTTGACGATATCTTCTGAAGCCTGTCATAGCAGCACAGCTGCTGCAGCACAGCTGCTTGGGCCCAATTACACTGGGAAGGCTAGATGTTTAAGATCTCCTTACACTGGACAATTCTTAGGTTGGTGACTTAACTTGCCATTTTTTATTTAATCATTTGTGGCTTCCTGCAGCCACACTTGGATACCACCTGAGAGAGGGCTGGGAGGTAAAGAGAACAAGGTGACATGAAGAAGGACACCACGTCATTGATCAAGGTGCCAATTTATTGAAGGGAGAGCCAACTATATAAAGGCAGGAGAAAACAAGGAACTTTCTTTATTGTAACATCCATATGCGTCAGCTGGAAGCTTCTCCGAGGATTCACTCAAGGTTGCATGGAACCAGCGTTGCACGGGACCAGCTATCTGGCTCCCAGGCTAGCGCAGAGCCTGTTTAATCTTGTTCCCAGGAACCGCACGGAGCTCGTCTATCTTGCTCTCCAAAACAGAGCTCCCTAATGCAAAGCTTGCCAAGGTCAGTCTTGCAGAGGCTGACTGACTGTCAAAGTCAGAAGGCAAAATTCTATTTACCAGAGGCCACTACTCAGCACCAAATATGCACTCCATTTTGGCTAATACAAATCCACTCTGGCTGACACAATCATTAATTTTTTAATTATGAATATTCTTTTGTACATTTGCCTTGAGAGTATATAGATAGTAATAATAGTAGTAGGGCACTTTTGATATACATCATTAGTACTGTTTATTGATATTTAGTGTAAACCACAGAGTAATTACACCTGATAGGAAACAAAATATGGTACAAAGTTAAATTTTCCAGTATATTGCTTTCAAACTTCTGAAAGTCTAAATCTTTAGTTCAGAATAGTAGATATTTTATTGTTTTAGTATTATAATATTCATGAGGAATGAATGCTTAGTTGTGTGTTATGCTGTTTTGTTACTCAGTTAGTGAAAAAAATATTTCTTATATGTTTATTGTTTTTATTATATGCCAACTAAAAATAAATATTCAAAGTACCCTATAAATAGTCTTTTTAGAGTCTAAACATTGTACAAAAGCCATTTCCACCTTCATCTTTAGTATTGATTGGCTCTGATGTGAAAAATTTAGAAGACTTAAAAAGTATATACTTTGTACTCTCATAAAATATAATTTTAATAAATTTGATAAAAAATTGTACAAGTATTAGTGTAATGTAAAAGAGCCAAGTGGAAGCACTATTTCCTTTGTGAGTATGACAGAGTATTCTTATCACAGAGCAAAGTATTTGGCGACAAAGACAAAAGAGATAGTGTGTCTCATGCACAGAAAGAGCAGATTCTCATAGGAATAAGTCCACTGAAGAAAGGAACAATAAAATCAGTTCTGAAGAAGAGGTATCAAAACTAGGAAGTGATCCAGAAAAAGTCTCCCTTCAGGGAATTTTATAAATCAATTTTACCGAAGTTAAGAAGACCATAATAATAAGGTTCTGAGTGATAATTTTAGACTTATTTATCATTTTAACTTAAGATATTTGGACAAGTTCCCTGTTTAGCTGTTTGCTTGTTTTTTTTTGTTTGTTTGTTTGTTTTGTTTTTGAGATAAGGTTGCTCTGTGTAGCCTTGGCTGTTCTGGACTCCCTTTGTAGAGCAGGTTGGCCTCAAATTCATATCGATCCACCTGCCTCTGCCTCACCAGTGCTGGGGTTAAAGGCGTGCACCACTGCACTCCACTGACAACTTTCCCTTTTAGGGTTCTCATGAAGCCAGATGACTCAGGCTCACAGCTTACTTCTTAATAGACTTTTTGGGAATCACTGCCTTCCCCAGCAATACTGTCCATGTTATTTATAGTTCACACAACTCTCTCTCTCTTTTTTCTCTCCATTGCCCTCAGCAAAACACACACACCCACACATAATGTTCATGGATGTTCTATATAAGTGTTCATATATTGTTGCAGTTTTAGCTTGCTTACAGTTGTCTTTTTACAACCCAGATTCCTAGGGCCCTTCTGAATGTTGTGACTTTTTTCAGAGACTGAATTTAAGATAATGGTAGTGTACTAGTGATGATAATAGCAGTGATAAAAATAAGTTATTGAATGCTTATAATATGCCAGAAAAATAACTTAAAATAAGTCATTAACAGTGAAAAGATTTAAACTGAAGGTATGGTGTTCATTGATATTCTTGGTTGATGTCTTTGCCTGCTGGTTCTGCTGTAATTAATTACCACAGATTGGTGGAATAAACAACAGGCACTTATTTTCACACACAATATTATGAACAAGTTACCAGTAGATTCACCTGCTGGTTAGAGCTTTCTTTTTGATTTACAAGACTGTAGGAACCAGGATCCAGGAGGTGGTAAGGGATACAGAGTCACCAACCTGCAAAACAGACTCCAGAGAGCAGCATCAAGAACAGATCTACTTTTATTGCTTAGCAGCAAGCATTTTTATACAGCCTTTGTTATGCCTAATCACAAGATCCCCAAGAGACCACCAGGAACACAAATCTAATGCAAAGACAAAAGGGTCTTTATTCACGCCCAAGCTTGGGCCTGTCATTTGTCCCTGAAGCGGCAGTTCAGAAAGAGCAGCCCCAAGCCTCAGGAAGGCAGAGTTTTTAAAGGGAAAACCTGCAAGCAGGGAATTCCAAGCCTTAGTGTTACAAGATTAAGTAAAAAGGGGTGGGGTGGGTAGGTTGACCTTTAACCTGATTGGTTTGGGCCAATTGGCCAAACTGCAAGAGGTAAACAGGCCATTGAAAAGGAGCATCTTAACCTGGGAACTGTGTATGTATTTTTATTTCACTGGTTGTCTCCAGGTGCAGGGCCTAATTATTCTTGCCAAGTTCCTCCTGTGGGCCTTTTTGCTCTTGCCAAGTTCCTTTTGGGATTTTTTATTTGCCAGTTTCCTTCCATGGGTTCTTTTACTTGCCAAGTTCCTGGTGGGAGAACTTAGGTCACCTGAAGGACAGGGCCATTCAAAATGGCGTCTGAAAAACAAGATGGAGATAGCTTTGCTCTTGCTCTCTCACCTTTGCACCAATGTGAAGTAGACATGAGCTCTGAGGCAGCCAACCATCCCACTGTAACTATGAGGAGATGCGAAGCCTGTCAGCACCCACGGAACTTCCATGCAGACAGGAAAGCAGCTACCTTCTTGTTCTGAGCCCATTCTCAGGCTCTACCAGTTTGCTGGGATCTCCCTTTCGTGTCTCATGGTTTGCCAGTGGACATGGGCACTTGTACTATTGAGCAGTATGGAAGGCTCTCTCACCATCCCCTGTGACACTTGTGGGGGCCGCAGTACCCACACAAGACAACTGTCTTCCCTTAGTCATCAAGGAAATATAAAAGAGCTACTTGTGTTCTTATTCTTAAGAGCATCCTCTTTATCCCCACCTTCACCAGCATGTGCAGTTACTTGAGATTTTGATCTTAGTCATTCTGACCCTGTGTGAGATGGAATCTCAGAATTGTTTTGATTTACATGTCCTTGATGACTAAGGAAACTGAGCATTTTTTAAGTGCTTCTCAGCCGTTTGACACACCTTTGTTGAGAACTCTCTATTAGTTCTCTGCTCCCTTTTTAATTGGGTTATTTTGTTTATTGGTGTTTGATTTATTGAGTTCATTACATATTTTGGATATTAATCTTTTGTTGGATGTAGGATTGGTGAAGATATTTTTTCCCAATCTGTAGGTTGATGTTTTATTCTATTGACAGTATCTTTTGCCTTACAGAAGCTTTTCAGTCTCATGAGGTCCCATTTATTGATTGTTGCTCTTAGAGCCTGTGCTGTTGGTGTTCTGTTCAGGAAGTTGTCTCCTGTGCCAATGAGTTCAAGGCTCTTCCTCACTTACTCTTTGTGATGCCTAGATCTTAGGGTCCTCAAAGACGACCAGGATCCAGACAACATAAACAAGAGCAAAGACCTTTATTCAGGCTTAAGTTTGGTCTCTGCACCATCACCAATGCAGTGTATCAGAAAGGAGAGCCTCCAGCAGCTTCAAGGCAGGGTTTTTATTGGGGTTTGAGAAAGGACCAGGAAGTTTCAGCTTAGTAGTTGTGTGATTGGGTGACATTCAGCAAGGGCAATCTTGTTATAAAATGATTGACTAACTGACATAACTAACATTGTTAGGTATTTTCTTGTGCCGTAAATGTTCTACTACAAGGTCATTGGCCTTCCCAGCACAGATGCCCCAATCTGAGATCAGATACTTTCACAAATCTTATGGGAAGCCTCAGGCTGTTTCTTGAGTGGGGGGATTTTATGGTCTTGTTGTTAGAAATTGTGACCTATTTTAAAGTCAGGCTTGGGGAGGGGGCTATGGCTGGGATACAAGGTAAATAACCTGTGATTAATATAAAAAAATAAAAAGAATATGTTTGAAAAAAAAATAAAGTCAGGCCTGGTCCTAAAATGAAGACAAAATGAAATTTATGTCATCCTCTCACTCTTCTAATAGATTTAGTGTATCTGGTGTTATAAGACCAACAGAGCTAACTAACCAGAGGTTTTTGCTGAGCCTGAAGCATCAAACAAGGACCATGCATGAACTGGACCTAAGCCCCATACAAAGATACAGCAGATGGACAGCTTAAGCTTTATGTAGGTCCTCTAGTAACAAAAATGGGGACAACATCAGACATATACTTACCAGCTTTTTGATCACTTTCTCCTGGAAGGACTGCCTTGCCACAGTCCACAGGGTATGAGGACATGCTCAGTCTTGATGCAATTTGATGAGCTGGTCTGGATGAGAAAGGGAGCTCCTCTTTTCTGAGGGAAAGGGAAGAGGCAGGTTTGGAGAGTAGGGCTGGGAAGGGAGGAAGGATGGAGCTACAACAAGGATGTAAAATTAATTAAAAAATTCAAGTTTAAAAAAACTGCATTCCAACAGGGCAACCTTATCCACATGATTACATCTAAATGAAAAGACTTCCCAAAATTTTACCTCCAAATACTACCACAGTGGGTTTAGACCTTAAAAAAATCAATTGTAAGGGGGAATAAGAATTTAGTCATGACAATTGAAAGTAGAGAGACCAGATCAACTGCAGTTTCAACTACAGAGATGGCATTATTGAAATATGCCCCTAAATGTTCTACCTTTATCATATATCCTATTTCTCAGAATGTTCTAACTTCCTAGAGTCTTTATACAAATATTGCCACCATAATTATTCTTTAACAAATGATCCATTGAAACCTCTGACTAATTTCTATCTAGCATCCTTCACCTATTTTCACAATTTTATTCATTTACCTTAAATTGGATGGACAATATTTCAACAATGATCTTGCTAAATATTTGTAAAAAGTTTGTTGAACTAATTAAAAAAAAAGAAGACATGAGTTCAAAAGAGAGCAGAAGGGGTATATTGGAGAGTATAGAGAGAGGAAAGGAAGAAATGTAATTATAATTTTGAAAATAAACATAAAAATTATAATTTTATTTATAAACCATGGCTATAGAAAACCAAGAAAAAAAATCAAGTTTTTCACCGTAAAATGATGCTGCCCAACAGATATTATATGAAAGAGATTTATTGCATGGAGATGAAGAGAGAGAGAGAGAGAGAGAGAGAGAGGACAGAGTGAGATGTGATAGGGAGAGGGGAGTAGGTGCCCTGACAGAGAAAAGGGAGAAGGTAGGAGAGAGCAAAAGAGTGCAAGAGCAAGAAAGCAAAAGAGAGACAAAGTGGTAGGTTGGTTCTTTTATGGAGCAACTGAACCACGCCTGCCAGGTGAGACTCCCTTGCCAATGATTGAAGATGACATCATAAGCTGCTAGGCAACCCAGAAACAGGCTGTCTAAATACTAACATTCCTCTCTTTTTCTATAATAAAAATGAGGAGCTTGGGCTGTTTCTCTTGTAAGGCAAGTTAAAATATATAGATATATTTCATTGAAAGCAGCTCTTGATTCCCATGCAAGGGGGTTAAGGGGAGGCAAGTAATAGCACCAAAATATCAGATTACATGGTGAGGAGGAGAGGAAGTCCCTGCCCTGGAAAGTACATGGTAGAGGGTGGAGTTGTCAGCTATTCACTGCAGCAGATAGTGACTGAGGAATGCTGAGAGAACCTGGAGCTACTTGTCCTGGGCCTGAAGCACACCATTCCAGCCTTTTGCTAATCATAAGCGAATAACAGTCTGAGGTTCTCTTCAGACTACTTCCTGCTGACACTGGGGGTACTTTAGGGAGGTCAAAAGGCTGAAATGCTGGCCAAGTCCAGGAAGAACAGGCTGTTTTGATGTTGTCCAGGGTCTGTGAGAACATCAGTGGTGGGGAGGGAAAGTGCAGGTCCAGCTTGATGGAAGTCTATGAGGTCAGACTGGAACACCTGTGGTAGCTGCTTTGGCACTGTCATGGATGTAGGAAACACCTGGGACTGGCAGGAAACTAGAACATATATATAGGCAGAAGACAAAGTTAAGTAGATTATGGAGAAGATTCCTTTAGGTGTACATTTAAAACTTTTTGGAAAGCAAACAGAGGTGGAAGGTTTGGATCAAAGAAACTTGAACATGGGAACCTTCATTTACCCAATCACTGACAGTAATTAAGAATATTTTATGTTGGATCTGTAATCTAAGAGAACTTTAGACCAAGTTTGGTCACAGCGGTGTGTAAGTTTAGAGGCCCTTAAAGCAGGCTCTAGGTGGAGAAATTTGAAATCCTCCTGAAGATATCCCAGAGGAGTCTGGAGGAATGGATGAATGGATTATTTCCATAGGACAGGTAGGAGTCAGTGACCTGTCAAGGTATCCCAAGAGTAAGGTTTAAGTCAGTAGAGTAGTATGGTACTATCTGTTACAATAGCTCGTCAGCATTGGCCAGAGACCAAGGACACAGTTGCCCATAGCAGACATGGTTTTCCTAGGGCTAGGATTTTCACAGATGATTGAGAAGGGGAGGGACTGAAACTATGTAAGGAGAGGGAAAAATCTTACCCAAGGTCCTAGATAAAGGGTTTTCATGTAGGTTGGCAAGAGTGATAGGAAGTGTTTGTGCCAACCAAAAGGGAAGACTCACCAATCCACTGGTGTTAAGTGTAGGAATGTAGCAATCGAGTAGCCAGGAAAGGAAGTTCCCAAAACTAGGGAAAGCACAGGAATCCCAACCTCTGAGATAGGCAATAGGTAGGAAACTTATCTGGGGCCCAATTGACCTGAGAGGTGGATTTAGGTGGATTTCCTGCAACTTATAAGAATCATTTTTACGTTTTACAAAGGAGATAAAACTAAGTTGTGACATGTTACAGTCACAACTGTAATTTGCAATGAAATATTCATAATGGAAAAAGACAGTAGTCATAAAAATTTGTGTTAACAGCATAAACATTTTAAGGTGAACTTTGAAAAGACAGAAGCTTTTCATGAAGTAGAAGGGACAAAAGCTCACTTGATCTTCACCTTTAGTATGATTACACATTATGGAAGAGAGGTTTCTCTTTATCCAGAAGACTGGATATATGTAAGTCTAGCACAATGAAAAACAATATTTACATCTATATTTATAAGATAAACCAAAGGAGATTTAAAATCTTGATCTAGGAGCCATGATAGTGGGTGGTATAGTGGAATTTTCTTTATTAGAGTTAGATTAATAAGTCAGAGCTCCATTGATAAAGGTCAAAGCTTTGGACAGTAGCATAGCAACAGGAGGAAATATTAAACCTTTTTACCTATTTAGGATATCTTAAATCATCTTAGACCTTTATAAATTGCATTTATCAGCCTTAGTACACTTTTTTAGTCCCTCAAACAACATTTTTCTTAGGCCTTTGTGTTTAGTTATTTACTGTTAGACATAGGTGAGACTGTTATGAATATTTATTGTCCTTTAGCTAAAGGGATGGTAAAATGTTACATCTGGGGCCTGTTTTTTGAGTCTGGTAGCAAACTAGATTGTGTCTAGACTAGACAGTAGAAACTCTAGAAGGCTTAAGGCCTGGTTTCCTGCATATGAAGAGGACTAAGAAGAAATCTGAAGTCTCCCAAGACAGAATTGGCAATATGTTTGTGGGACCCCAGTGTGAGGACAAAGCAGACCTGCAATGTTACCCTGGGCTGGGAAAGGGTGGTGGAGGTCACTGAATCACTGAATTTAGGAGCCATTTGTCCTCCACCAGGCCAAGGAGCTTGAGAGTTGGAAGTGTCTGTGGCTCTTGGGCACAGAGGAAAAGCCTACATGGGAGCATTTTGACTTCCAGAGGTTAGTCTGCCAATAGGCAGTCATGGATTGTTGAGGCAGCTGCCGGACCAGAGTCCCCTCTGGCTGCATTTGAAACAGTTGCCTGATAGAGTTGACTTTTGATTATACCATGGCATGATGGGGCACTTTAGACCTCTTGCCTTTTTTTTTTTTTTCCTGAATGAATGCCAACAGCTTCAGAGCAGCAGCCAAATTCTGGAGCATAGTTTTTGCTGTAGATGAGCCTATCAGGAAGATTCCTCTGTTCTTATTTTTACCAACTCCTATATGGTGACTCAAGGGCCATCTTCAGCTGTTTAATTAAGATAGATGAGAGGCTATGTTTGCATCTATAGGACTATAAATACATTTTTGAACATGTTAAAGAACTTGTTCATCATAAGATGACTGAATTATTAATTTACATTTGTTAACTAGTATATATTAGGACTCCAGGTTTTGTTCTTATTAAGTTGGAGCCTTAAAAGTCATAAATATAGTCCATTAAAGTGTGAGCTTAACATTTTCCTGAATGTTTAGCATATAAAAATTTTGTAGCTTATAAAAGTCTAAGGATAAACTATAGATTAATAATATTACCATTTTAGAAAACAAGACCAAGCATATTTTAATTTTTTGATAGTGAAGATATAGCACAATCATCAAACTTTCACATAAATAAATGCCTCTAAAATTAATAGATCTTAATTTAGTGTACCTTAGAATTAAATCATATAGTTTAAGGGTATGTAGGCAAAAAGTTTTATTTAGTAATCCCTGAGTTATGAGATTTAGAATAAACAACATAGTAGAATAGTACAGAAGAATTTAAAAATTATATTTGAATTTATTCTATCAAACCTATTAACCAGAAAGCCTCCTGGTTAATCCGGATCACAGGCAGCTCATGGTGGGAGAAACAGCATTTATTAATTAATTTAGGAACTGATAAAGAATAGGCAGTTAGACATGCATTTTAAAATGACTTAATTTGCATAGACCTTCATAACCTTGAAATTTTAGCAGCACATAAAAATTATTTTGAACCAGGGTTGAATCATGTATGTATAGCATGTTGTAAAAATGTAAATTTAAATTTATATAAAAATCCATACCAATTTAAAATGAGACTTGTTATTTTTAGTCTAAAGGGAGAGAATATAAACAGAGTCAATTATGACTAAGTAAATCTTATGAATATAAACACAATGAGCAAATTATAAAAATTGTTAGATATAATTTACAGCATTTTAAAATATTTTTTAAAGAGCAGAGTGCGCAAGAAGAAAAGCTTTTAAAATCTTGGAAGCAGGGCTTTAGAGGTCAGAAATATTTTGAGAGCCAGTGTTCAGAACTTGTGCCTTAGAGTTTTGCAGGAGTGGGAGAGGAGCGAGTGCATGGCATAACTTCTCTATTTTAAAACCAACATGGCTGCTTGCCACGTGAGGTGCACAACTATGGGGGCACAGCTAGACCAGGTGCTTGCTGGTGTGAAGGCTGCCCTGGCCAGTTCAAAATTCTCTGTGCCAGATTGATTTCCAGAGTGGTTGTACAAGTTTACATTCCCACCAGCAATGGAGGGGTGTTCTCCTTTCTCCACAACCTCTCCAGCATGTGTTGTCACTTGAGTTTTTCATCTTGGCCATTCTGATGGGTGTAAGGTGAAATCTCAGGGTCATTTTGATTTGAATCTCCCTGATGACTAAGGACACTGAATATTACTTTTAAGTGTTTCTCTGCCATTTGATATTCCTTTATTGAGAATTCTCTGTTTGGATCTGTACCCCATTTTTTAAATTGGATTACTTGATTTGGTGGTGTTTAACTTTTTGAGTTCTTTCTATGTTCTGGATATTAGCCCTCTGTCAGATATAGGGTTGGTGAAGATCCTTTCTAAGTCTGTAAGCTGTTGTTTTGCTCTGATGACACTATCCTTTGCTTTACAGAGCTTTTCAGTTTCATAAGGTCCCATTTATTGATTTTTGATCTCAGAGTCTCTGCTGTTGGTGTTGTGTTCAGGAAGTTGTCTCCTGTGCCAATGAGTTCAAGGCTCTTCCCAATTTTTTTTTCTTCTAACAGATTTAGGGTGTCTGGTTTTATGTTGAGTCAGGGTGATAAATATGGATCTATTTGCATTTTGTACATGTAGACATCCAGTTAGACCAACACCATTTGTTGAAGATGCTGTCATTTTTCCATTGTATAGTTTTGCCTTTGTCAGGCAATTAGGAATAGTGCTACCTCAAGATCCAGCTATACCTCTCCTAGGCATACATCTAAAATATGCTCAAGTATACAATAAGGACATTTGCTAAACCGTGTTTGTAGCAACTTTATGCATAATAGCCAGAATCTGGAAACAACCCAGATGTCCTTCCATGGAGGAATGGGTACAGAAATTGTGGTACAGTTCCCAATGGAATACTACTCAGCAATCAAAAACAAAGAAATCATGAAATTTATAGGTAAATGGTGGGAACTACAAAAGATAATCCTGAATGTGGTATCCCAGAAGCAGAAAGACACGCATGGTATATACTAACTTACAAGTGGATATTAGACATTTTATATAGGATGAAAAACCTGTACACCTAAAGAAGCTAAGCAAGAAGGAAGACCCTGGGTAAGATGATCAATCCTCACCCAGAAAGGCAAATGGGACAAACATTGGAAGAGGGAGAAAACAGGGAACAGGACAGGAGCCTACCATAGAGGGCCTCTGAAAGACTCTACCCAGCAAGGTATCTAAGCTGATGCTGAGACTCATAGCCAAACTTTGGGTAGAGTGCAGGGAACCTTATGAAAGAAGGGGGAAATAGAAGGACCTGGAGGAAGACAAGAGCTCTAGAAGGAGAGCAACAGAACCAAAATACCTGGTCACAGGGGTCTTTTCTGAGAATGATACTCTAACCAAGGACCATGCATAAAGATAACCTAGAAGCACTGCACAGATGTAGCCCATGGCAGATTAGTCTCCAAGTGGGTTCCTTGGTAATGGGAACAAAGACTGTCTCTGACATGAACTCTGTGCCTGGCTCTTTGATCACCTTCTGCTGAAGGAGGAGCAGCCTTACCAAGCCACAGAGGAAAACAATGCAGCCAGTCCTGATGAGACCTGATAGGCTAGGGTCACAGGGAACCGGAGGAGGACCTCCCTTATCAGTGGACATGGGGAGGAGCATGGGAGAAGATGAGGGAAGGGACGAGAGAGGGGGATACAGCTGGGATACCAAGTGAATAAACTGTGATTAATAAAATAAGAATTAAATTTTTAAAAAAGAGAAAAGAAAACTTTCTTTGCATGCGTGGCACCATTGATTTCATAGTCTGCAAAACTGAAAACCCACCTCTGCAAGCAAGCCTCTTGAGGCAGGCATTCAGTGGGAGATTTGAAACCTTGCCCGTGTGGCCTGAGACAGCAAGAGGCACAATCCAAAATCATCTCTGTGTGCGGGGTCCCCAACAATTGCTTACCTAATAGCAATAGTTTAGAAGCAGGCAATTTCAGTAGCTAAAATGAAGTCTGAGTGAGCATCCCAGTTTTCCCAAGCCGATTGGAGAACATGGCAGGATGCTGAGTCTGAGCAGCCGCTAGCAGAGGGACAGATAAGGGCAGGGCAGTTGAGAGAAAGTATAGGTTTTAAGGCATATGGGGTTGGGTGGTGTTAGGGATAAGTGGATCAGAAGAATCTGTTGCCAGCATTGCTCCTTTAAAGGGATCCTGGCTTGACCAGACCATGTACTACCAAGAGAGCCCTTCCCAGCCCAATGCGCCAATGAAATGATGATGTGCAACAGATATTATATAAAAGAGGTTTATTGGATGGAGATGAAGAGAGAGAGAAGGACAGAGTGAGACATGATAGGGAGAGGGGAATGAGTGCCCAGACAGAGAAAAGGGAGAGAGTAGGAGAGAAGAGAGTGCAAGAGCAAGAAGGCAAGAGAGAGACAAAGTGGTAGGTTGGTCCTTTTGTGGAGCAACTAAACCATGCCTGCCAGGTGAGACTCCCTTGCCAATGATTGAAGATGACATCATAGGTTGCTAGGCAGCCCAAAAACAGTCTGCCTAAATACTAACACACTGTAGTTTACAGGCTGACTTTTTTTTTCCTTACTATACTTGCTTATTTTATATTTCCTTTCTATACTTGCTGCTACTTCTGTGCCTGGAATGGTAGCTTTTGCATGTTTATTCAATGAATAAATAATCTATACAGAAAGTAGACTAGTTGGTGTATGTTAGAAATTGATTTTGTAACATGAAACCTAGAAGCTGGGAAAATAGCTCAGCAGTGGCTAAGAGGACATGCTAACCAAACGTTAGAGTTCAGTGGCAGCCCTCACATAAATCAGCTCACAACTGCCTCTGGGTACAGTTCCAGCAGATCTCATGCTCTCTTTTGGCTTCCACATGTATTGTGCTTATATGCACATATTCACGTTTATATACAGATATATGTATAATTAGAAACTAAAAAACAATTAAGGATGCAAACAAGATGATGACTTAGTAAGAGCTTTGAGGCAATATCTCTTCATGGATGCAGAAATTATGTGTCATATAGTTACCTTTATATGAGCTAAAATAATCCATGGTGACTAGTTTCAGTATGCCAAAGTGAAGACATTAAAGAAATGAAGAGATAAGAACCATATCTTACCTCCCTGAACTCCAAGCAGCCTAGCTTTAGGAGAGGGGCTTTATATATCCTGAGACAGGGATAGATAAGTAACTCCAGACTGTAGACTCAATATCCAGGGTGGATATGGTGAGACACATATTTTTGGCAAAGCACCAGCACTCAGACTATCAGGCCTATAGCCACACATTGGACCACTGGTGCTAACTGCTTATCCCTCTTCTCTGATACCTAGTAGTAGATCAGGAAACATGAGACCCTTCAATGGGGATCAGGCTACAAAATTTACATATGTGTTTGTCTTGAGATTCTTTCTCTAGTCTATTACAGTGAGGTCCAACACTCACTAGAAGTGAAGATACATAGATACATAGCTCACAAATCAAGCCTCTAAACCAGTACTCACATCAAACAAAGGTCTGATAGACACAAGTTTACCATACTATACCATGTCTACCTGTAGAATGGGCCTGGAAAAAAAACCTGTCATTTTACTGAAATTGTGCAGGTGCCTATGGCTGTGAGAAACAGTCAACATCAGTAGCATTAGTCTTGGTAGCCAAGGAATTTCACCTACCAGCCATCTTCTGCTAGTGTATGTAATCGCAGGAGATTGCCTACTGACAGGTCTAAAACTACTGTTACCAGACAGTGGCTAGCACCCTAGCTGAACATTTTAATATTTATTATATATGGTACATTGCACAATCCTGAGACTGTGGATTCATGAATCTATAACATTTAAGGTTAACATCAGCCTGTGTTTGTGAAACTCAAGATCATTTGAGCTTAGCATCAGCTGAGATGTTCAAATAATTGTCTTCACCAACACTAATCTTGTACAGTGTAGTTACAGGATAAGTCTTTGCTGTGGAATTTGTGTTTGCTTGATGAGACCCATGACAAAGGAGATCTTAATGACCTTAGTCTTTAGGATTGGGCCTGTGTAAACATACAGCCTCTTGGAAGGCATAAAACCATAATCATCTGTGATTCATTGTGGCATTGTTGAGTTCTGTAACCCCATCAGTGTTTGGCAGCCCATAATAATATAGGCCTTGGCTCTCCCCCAGTGTTGTGCTGATTTTGTTCAGCTATGGATATTAGTGAAACAGAGGTTGATGGCTTTGAAGGCTACAGGAATGACATATCTTGGAGATAAGGCATTTGCCCACTAAATATGAGGCGTGTAGAAGTACACCATCCCTAAGGAGAGATTTGTGTGGACAGACTATAATTTCCAGCTATTCTCTTAGTTCATTGTAAACAACAGAATATTTAGGAAAACTTGAGCTTGGAGTGTGTTTTCTGATGGCTAATATGATTGTCTGCTTCACAGTATCTAGAGTTACCTGGAAATAAGCTTCTGAACATGTCTGTGAGGGATTTTCTAGAATGAGTGTATTTGAACAGGAATATGCTTCCTAAATGTGGGATGCAACATTCCATGAGTAAAAGTACTAGAGTAAATCAAAAGCAGAAAATATGCTGAAGAGCAGTATTCATCTCTCCATTTCTTGGTGATAGGCATAATGTGACCAGCTACTTGAGACTTCTGCTGTTATATTTTGTTTGCAATGGTCTTCTATACCCTTGAACTAGGAGCCAAAGTAAACCTTCTTTTCTTAAGATGCTTTTGTCACATATTTTGCTAGAGCAAGAAAAGAAATTACTATTGCCTTCTATCTATAATACCAAACATTGAGAATATACCTTCACTATACTCCCAGAAAAACTAAATCTGTGGAAAAACTACAACAATGCTGAGAGCGAAAGTAGCTCAAGAGGTAGGGAAAATAAGTAGCCTACTTATAATTCTCATAGATACAGTTACAAACAAACCAGATTAGAATGATCAATAAATAATGGATCATTCAATGTCTGGGAGATGTTTCATGCCAAGAAACCATGATCTCATATAGTAGTAAAAATTAGGTTACGGAAACTGAGTAGATAATATCAAAGAACTTTCACAAAATTTAAAGTGGTTGATCTAAGAAAAGAAGAGCTTAAGCGAGACATGATGATGCATACCTTTGATCCCAGCACTCAGGGGGCAGATCTCTGTGATTTCAAGCCAACCTGGTCTACAGAGTGAGTCCATGACAGCCAAGGCTACACAGAGAAACCCTGTTTCAAAATAATAATAATAATAATAATAAACAAATGAAAAAGAAGACAAGCTTGAAGAAAATAAAAAGCTGTTTCCAAACCTGAACAGAAAAACTTAACAAAGAGATGGAAGTGACTTAGCTTGGTGTAATGGTTCATATCTGTTACTCTAGCCCATGGAAGGCTGAATCAGGAGAATCTTAGGTTTCATGTCATCTTGGTCTACATAGTTCAAATTCAATCTGGGTTACATGCTGACAGACTTTTTCAAAATAAAATAATAAAATAAAATACAACATTTTAAAGGAATGATTTCAAATGAATCAAAATAAAAGCAAAAATGACGTTGTATTCCTAATTTTGTACAAAGACTTGTACTACAGGCATATATATGCCAATGTCATTGTGGACCCCTCCTTAGAGCAGAGGTTTGATTCCTACTACAACTACTGGAATCTCTTCAACTACATCCTCCATGCTGATGGATCTGCTCCCCTGGAACTCCCCAACCAGTGGGGTATCACTGATGAGTTAATCTACCAGTTCCAGTCATTTAGTCACAACAGCTGCAAGACTGCCAAGAAGTCAGTGTAGATTGACTTCCTTAGATCCATTCCGAAAATCTGTAACATTCACAGCTTCTTCAGTGTAGTTCATTCTCTGGTAGACAAATCCAACATCAACCGGCAGCTGGAGCTCTACACACGCAGAAGTGACCCTGAAAGTGCGGCTGGGGAATATTGATGACCCTCCCTCTACAAGATGCTCTTTTACTTTAGCCTGGTGGGGCTTCTGTGCCTGCAATCTCTCCTGGGGGTTTTACACCAGGCAATCAAGATGCTTCAAAATATCGAGCTGAAAGAGAAGAGCATGTATTCCTATGTGCCTGTGTGCTAGCTCACCACCTGCTACTATGTTGGTTTTGCATATTTAAAGGTGGGGGTGGTTAGCTCATCCTTGAAGATCAGGGCTGCTGGCTTTTGGCTGGAGGTCAGGAGCTACTCAGAAGAAGGATTGAGGCCATCTGGGTTGGTTGCTAAGAAACACTCTCTCGAAGACAAGGGTCTGGTCGTTTTTTTTGCTGAGTGAAGGTCATTGCTTGCTCGCTTTTTGTTTTTTATATCTGTCCTCACAGATAGGGTCACATTCCTCCATTCTTTGGAAAGGTACTAAGAGGCTTTAGCTTAACATGGACCTAAAACTCAAAACTATAATCTTTAGAAGACATATAGGTTACAAAGTTAGTTTGATCCTTTCAACGCCTAGGTCTATCTATGAGGAACATTTTTGCTATGCCTACTCCAAGTTCCTGTCGCCTGTGGTACCCAACTATGGCAATGTGTATCCTAACTACCACAAATCTCAGCTCTTCACCATCCACAGCTTCCTCAAGCTCTAAACCACTATGCCAATGGCTGGCTTCCTAGATCTTACAGAGCAGGAGTTTTGCAACCAACTGCTTCTGTTCAAGTACAAAATAAAGAATCTGGTGTGGACCAGTGCCATTTCTCCTCTGGATAGCTAATTCCTGTTGGCCTCAGAGGTGGACTTCTATATTGATAAGGACATGATCCATTCTATGGGAATTTCTTTATCCGCAGATCCACAAATTTGAAGAGCTTAATAGAACCCCAAAGAAGATGGGACAGAGGCCCCTAGGATACTCATACATCAGTCAAGAACCTGTTTTGGTATTACAGATCTGAAGTATTTTTGTCACCAAGAAGTCTTACCTAAGTCAGCCATCAGCTGAGTTGAAACTTGTTCAAACCAAGGACTGGATGTTTTAGGAAGTTCTCAGTAATGGATCTTTGTTGGAAAAAAAAAAAAAAACAGAAACCTCAAAAACATGTATTTCACGACTGAAAAAAAACTGCCAGATGACATGAATATCAATAGGTGAAATAGAAGAATAAAAGAGTTCAAAGGCAGGCCACTGGAAATGATACTATGAAAAAATGAGAAAAGTAAGAGAGAATGAGGATAAATCAAGAAACCTCACAGTAAGCTTACGGAAGCACTAAAAGAAAAAAATTCTCACATTACTTTGGATCAAGAACTTGAGAATGCTGAAGGAATAAAAGTCTTCTTTAATCAAACAGTAACAGAAAACTTTCCAAAGTTGGTGGAGGGCATACATATGCCTAAAAGACTTAACTCAGTTGAGTATATCACAAAACATTTTATAATAAAAATCTAAATATGGGAAATAAGTGAAAATTCTAAGAGAATATGAGAAAAGAAATAATACATTATAATGTCTGAGTTTGCCAAATGGTACACTGTCAATAGAGAGTTCCCTGTGAATTTTACAGCACTCAATGAAAAAAAATCCATTAATCAAGGAGATTGTATCTTTTAGCAATGGAGAAAGAAAGACATTTTCAGATAAAACGAAGATGAGAGAATAAATCTCCCCATTCTTGTCCTAAAAAATTGCTAAAGTTGACTGGGAATATAGCTTAGTGAAAGAATGCTTGAACTGGCTATCCCTGTACCATCACCAGAAAAAAAATGAGAGAAAGAAAGGGAAAAAAATAAAACAAGGCAGGGAAAGATGGAAGGAAGGGTCAGAGGGAGGGAGGGAGAAAGGGAAGAAGGAAAGGACAAAAAAGGAAAGGAGGCAAGGAGAGAGTAAAAGAAATACTGAATGGAACTGTTCCAGTTGAAATAAACACTAATAAGAAATACAGGTTTGCTATAGATGTCCCATCTAGGGCTGAGCACTCAGCTATCTCTTACTCTCTGCATCTCTGCATGTTGACCAGTTGTCAATCGTTGTCCTGTTTTTGTTTGTTTGTTTTTGTTTTCAATCTGACACAAGTTAGGGTCATCTTGGAAGAAGTAACCCCAAATGACAAAATACCTCTAGCAGACTGACCGGCAAGTCTGTGGGGTCATTTTCTAGATTAACAATTCATGTGGGAGGATCCAGATCACTAGGGAATGTGTTGCTACTGGGAGACTGGCATTGGGGTATTTAAGAAAACAAACTGAGGAAGCTATGGGGTGTATGCCAGTAAGCAGGTATGCTCCATGACTTCTCTCCGTGTGTGAGAGTATGTGTGTGTGAAGCCCAGAGATTGATGTGAGGTATTTTCACCAACCACTCTCCACTGGATTCTTTTTAATATAGGATCTTTCACTAAACCCTAAAGCTTACCAATTCAGTTATACTTGCAAGCCTCAGAGGTCCTCCTGCCTTGGTCTTTTCATTACTCTTTTTAGAGGTGTTTGTCATAGTATCTGGGTTTTTATTTTTATATGAGTGCTGGGAATCAAAACTCAGATCTTTATGATTATGGGTCAAGAAGTTTACTTACTGAGCCATCTCCCTCATTCTTCATTGTTATGTTTAGTTGTGATTTCAAAATTGCCTATTATAATCATAAGATGATTTTTGTAAGTTCAATGGTATTCATAAGTAAATCATTATACTAGACAAACCAAAAGGAAGAAAAAGCATAAAGTAATAATGCAAATCACTTAACAAATAAATAAATAAATAAAGCAAGCAAGAAAGAAAGAAAAAAGGAAAGGAAAGGAAGGAAGAAGGAAAGAAGGAATGAAGGAAGAAAAGAAAAAGAAAGAAAGAAAGAAACAAAGAAAAGGCTGTAAAAGAATGGTAAAAATATTTTTAGTAAAACCAGAAAACAAGCAACAAAATGAATGTCACATGTAGCCTTGCATACCAATATATTTAGGCAAGTATGATGGACAATTGGAGAATTTCCCAATACAGACACAATGCAAGCATAAATCATGGTACAAACCATAAGTTCAACTAACTCTTCTCCCCAAGTTTCAGTGATCCAAAACAAAGCTGCTCTAGCACTTATCTTTTTTTTTTTTCTTCTTGGGGGTTTTGCTTTTGTATGTCATATTTCCCTCCATGTATTACTGTCTTTTTACTTTATTATATCTTAAAATAGTTTGAATTCATATATATATGTATATATATATATATATATATATATATATATATATATGCAACTCTGTTTAAGCATTTAAAATACACATTTGCACAGTACAAACTCATTTTATAAATCTAGTATAAGCCTGATAATAAAGCTGGATAATAGCACATCAGCACAGTAAAACTATAGGCCAGTATCTCTTCTGAACACAGGCACAAAAATTCTCAACAAAATACTTGAAGACTGAATTTAAGAACTGATTACAAAGATCTTACACTATGAACAAGTTGCTTTCATACAGGTATAGCAAGGTTGTGTTATAATACGCAAATGAAATAAAATACAACAAAGAAGTGGACATATAATCAGAAATCATATAATCTTCTCATTACAGAGAGTAAAGTCATTGAAACTGTTCAATATCTTTTTATGTCATTAATCTCTGGAGAAAATAAGAGAAGAAAAGTAACATAATAAACACTATATGTGATAAACCTGTAGCTAACATTATACTGAGTTGGGAAAAAAAAATGAATCAAGAAAGAAAACCAATAATGTCTAGCCTCAAAACTATTATTAAATATAGTACTCAAATCTTAATTAAATAATAAAAAAAGATGGTTATGGACTGGAAAGTCTGAAGTAGAAGTGTGCTGATTAGCAGATGGCCGATGCTATACTTCAAAAACTGAACCAGAAATTTACTAGAATTTATGTATGCTTTTAGCCATGTAACAATATTAAAAAATTCAACATATCAAATAGTTTTCCCATATACCTGTCATGAACTTACCAAGACAGAAATTAAGAAAAATATCATTCATAAAAGCTTCTTAAAAATATCTAAGAAATAAATACAACCAAGGAGGTAAAAGATCTCCTAAAATGAAAGTTTTAGATCCTCGTGAAAGTTTAAAAGACACTAGGGCATGGAAAACCTCCTATGTAAATGATTTAGTAAACTAATACTATAAATATTGCTATATTTTCAAAATTCAGTTACGTATTCAACAAAATTCCTATCAAAACTCCAATGATATTCCTAAAGTAACCAGAAAAATAGTTTTAAATTTCAAAAGAATTCACAAAAGACCCTGAATAGCCAAAAGAATCACAAAAACAAAGAACAATGCTGAAGTTATTACAGTACCAAAAAATTACTATAGAACCATTGTAACAAAATTTATAGTACTTGCACAAAAATAGATGCATAGATCAATGTTCTAGAAAAGAGACTCCAGAAATATAAACAACAACAACAACACATGATTATATTCACCTAATTTTCAACCAAGCTTCCAAAACCTTCGTTGGAAAACTAAACAAAACAAAACAAAAACCTCTTCAACAAATGATGCTGGTAAACATAGGTATGCCCAAATAGAAGAATGAAATAGGAAATAATATCAAGAAATGTCAAATGGAATTGCATGAAATAATAATTCTGCACAGCAATCGGCATAGTAGAGGGAAGAGGAAGACTACAAAACAAAAAAGCCATAGGTATGTGTGTGGTTGGTGTAGGGGTAAAACCAGAAAAGGGATCATGAGATCTGAGGAAATAATCCAAGATATGGGCAAAGAGAAGGTAATGGAATACATGTGACATGAAAGCAGAAGGCCTACTTGTAATGCGGGTGGAAACTAGACACGGAGGGGCACAAGAAAGGCACCGTGGAGTGCATCAAAAGAAGGCATGATGGCAGGTATGTGTAAAAATGCATAACAAAACAAACACATTATATTGTATCTAATGATTTAAAAAGCAAAACTACCTCTATAAACATAGAGAAGAATCTATATATTAAAAGACGAGAAGGAGTCTGAGGAATCAGATGATGACATGAGATTTGGCTTGTTTGATTAAATTCCTGCTCCCCTGAAAATAAAACTGTTCTACATATCTTGAAAAAAAATCCAAATAAACTCACAAAATGTAATTAAGACAAACATTTTCAAAACATTTAAAAACATTTCAAGATATAAATCAATATTGAAAACAGATTGTCTACTTGCACATATTTTGGGTATATGCCTAGGAGTGGTATGGCTGGATCTTGAGGTTGCATTATTCCTAATTTTTGGAGAAAGCACCAGACTAATTTCGCAAGTGGTTGTACAAGTTTACGTTCCTACCAGCAATGGGGGAGAGTTCCCCTTTCTCCACATCCTCTCTAGCATGTGTTGTCCCTTGAGTTTTTGATCTTAGCCATTCTGATGGGTTTAAGATGGAATCTCAGAGTCATTTTGATTAGCATTTCCTTGATGACGAAGGACTTTGAACATTTCTTTAAGTGTTTCTCTGTTGTTCAATATTCTTCAATTGAAAATTCACTGTTTAGCTCTGTACCCCATTTTTAATTGGATTACTTGATTTGTTGGTGTTTAACTTTTTGAGTTATTTACATATTCTGGATGTTAGCCCTCTGTCATATATAAGGTTGGTGAAGATCCTTTCTATGTCCATAGGCAGTTGTTTTGTTCTGATGACAGTATCCTTTGCCTCACAAAAGCTTTTCACTTTCATGAGGTCTTATTTATTAATTGTTGTTCTTACAGCTTGTGCTGTTGCTGTTTTGTTCAGGAAGTTGTCTCCTGTGCCAATGAGATCAAGGCTCTTCCCCACTTTTTCTCCTAACATGTTTAGTGTGTCTGGTTTTATGATGAGGTCTTTGATCTGACTGAACTTTAGTTTGTGCAGGATGATAAATATGGATCTATTTGCATTTTCTACATGTAGACATCCAAATTACACCAGCTTCAGTTGTTGAAGATGCTGTCTTTTTTCCATTGTATGGTTTTGGCTTCTTTGTGAAAAATCAAGTATCATAGATGTGTGGGTTTATTTCTGGGTCTTCTCTTCGATTCCACTGATCCACCATTCTGTTTCTATGCCAGTACCATGTTTGCAGCAGCTTTATTCATAATAGCCAGAATCTGGAAACAACCCAGATGTCCCTAAATGGAGGAATGGATACAGAAATTTTGGTACATTTACTGAGTAGTGGAATACTACCCAGCAATTAAAACAAGGAAATCGTGAAATTTGCAGGTGAATGGTGGGAACTAGAAAAGATCATCCTGAGTGAGGTAACGCAGAAGCAGAAAGACACACATGGCATATACTCACTTATAAATGGATACTAGACCTATAAGATAGGATAAACATACTAATATCTATACTCCTAAAGAAGCTAAGCAAGAAGGAGGACTCTAGAGAAGTTGCTCAATCCTCACACAGAAAGAAAATGGGATAGACATCGGAAGCAGGAGAAAACAGGGACCAGGACAGGAGCCTACCTCAGAGGGCCTCTGAAAGACTCTACCCAGCAGGGATTGAAGCAGATGCTGAAACTCATAGCCAAACTTGGGGCAGAGTGCAGGTAATCTTATGAAAGAAGCGGGAGAGATAAAGACCTGGGGAGGAAGGAACAGGAGTTCCACAAGGAGAGCCACAGAGCCAAAACATCTGGGCTAAGGGTTCTTTGTAAAGACCAATACTTCAACCAAGGACCATGCATGAAATATCCTAGACTCTTTGCTCAGATGTAGCCCATGAAAGGTGTGTCTCCAAGTGGGTTCCTTAGTAAGGGAGGCAGGGGTTGTCTCTGGCATGAACTCAGTGGCAGGCTCTTTGATCACCTCTCCCTGGAGGGAGTGTAGCTGTACCAGGTCACAGAGGAAGACAATGCAGCCAGTCTTGATGAGACCTGGTAGACTAAGGTCAGATGGAAGGGGAGGAGGGACCTCCCCTATCAGTGAACTGAGGTAGGGTTATGGGAGGAGATGAAGGAGGAAGGGTAAGATTGGGAGGGGATGAGTGAGGGGGCTATAGCAAGGATACAAAATGAATAAAATGTAATAATCAAAAATAAATAAATTTAAAAAAAGAAAATAGATTGTCTTTCTATATATCATTGTCAACTACTGCTTTAAATAGAATAAGCAACAGTTTATTTTGAACTAAAAATGAGTATCCATGAGTACTAGAACAAAGAGTTCAAATTACTGTGAAGTACATGTTTCATTGTGCAATATGTCTCATGAAATTTTACAGTCACAGAACAAAAGAATGTTAGGAATCTATGGACTGGGGATCTAACGCATCTGCCTGATATCTTCAACAGTAAGTGTGGTAAATTCTTATTCATGCTTTTAATTTTTTTGAGAAAGTGTCTATGTAGCTCAGACTGGCCTTGAAATTGATATATAGCAAAAGAAGACTTTAAGCTCTTGTTTCTCCTTCTTCTACTTTCCTATTGTGTTACCATACCAGTTTCTCCAGTGCTGGGGAGTGAACACAGGGACTAGTGTATGGTAGGCAAGAACTCAGCTAACTATTTTATAGGTATCCAATATAATATTCATAGTTTTATGTAAAAGTCACAAAGATGGTGAGTCTAGTGTAAGTATATAAATTGCTATTAAATAAATTTTAGGGTTAATCATTGTTGGATTGGGCAAAGCCTTTTTAGATATGATATTGAAATCACAATAATAAAATAGATAAATTTGCCTTTCCTAGTAAAAGAAAACAGGAAACAAGCTAGGAACCTGCCACAGAGGGCCTCTGAAAGCCTCTGCCCTGCAGACTATCAAAGCAGACGCTGAGACTTATGGCCAACTATTGGGCAGTGTGCATAGAATTTTATGTAAGAAGTGGGAAATAGTAAGAGCTGGAGAGGACAGGGTCTCCACAAGGAGAGCAACAGAACAAGAAAATTTGAACACAGGGTACTTCCCAGAGACTCATACTCCAACCAAGGACTATTCATGGAGATAACCTAGAACCCCTGCACAGATGTAGCCCATGGTAGTTCAGTGTCCAAGTGGGTTCCATAGTAATGGGAAGAGGGACTGCCTCTGACATAATCTGCTCTGTAATCACCACCCCCTGAGGGGGGAGCAGCCTTACCAGGCCACAGAGGATGACAATGCAGCCACTCCTGATGAGATCTGATAGACTAAGATCAAAGGAAGGAGAGGAGGACCTCCCCTATCAGTAGACTTGGGGAGAGACATGCTTGAAGAAGGGAGAAGGAAGGTGGGATTTGGAGGGGAGGAGGGGGACTTATGGGGGGATAAATGTGAATAAAATGTAATTAATAAAAATAGATAAATTTGACCTTATCAAATTAATTTGTGCATCAGAGAACATAATCAAAAACTGGAAATTGAACACATTATTTAAAAACTACTTGTAAATAACTTACAAGTAGTTTTATCTGTAGTGGAAGTTTTGATTTCCCTAAAAATCTCATTTATATTACATAGTATGTTTTTGTTTTTATCCCGTGTGGTATATGAAACTGAGTAAGTTTGTCCACAGCTGATAATTGCCCCTTTCTGGGCGTGGTCTTTGCCAGCTGCAGATGGTGGAATTCTGAGGACTCTGAGAAGGTATAAATACAAGTGTCCAGAGAGAGAGAAAAAGAAGTTCTTGGAGGAGATGGACTGCAGAGGAAGAAGGCTGCTTGTTTGTCTTGCTGTATTTACTATTTGCTGTACTGCTAGATATCAGGATAGCTGAGATTAATATTTTCCAAAAAACCCCAACAACCATAACCAGCCAGAACTAAGTCTAAAGAGGTGTATGTCTCCTTCCCTTCTAACCTTTCTCTCCTATTTGGGTTGGGGAGTTGGAAGGCAGGTAGAGGCTTAAGGAACCTCAAATAAAGTAGAGTTTAAAAACTAGTGCTAAAAGTTTCAGCAATAAAAATATTAAAATTTCAATTTAACAGTGAAAACTATTGTTAGACATTTAAAAAAGAAAATCTATAGAAACTAATATATTAATAAACAAGTAGTCAATATAATTAGTTGCCAAGAAAATACAAAATTAAAAAAAAACCTATAAGATATCACAGAACTCTAAAATAGTGTGTATTCATGAAATCACCCCTTTCAGAACTCAGGGAATCCCATGGAAGAGGAGTTGGAAAGAGCATAAAAGCCAGAGGGTATGGAGGACACCAAAGAACACGGCTCTTGGAATCAATTAAGCAAGGTGCATATGAACTCACAGAGAATGAAGAAGCATACACAGGGCCTGCATGGGTCTGTGCCAGGTCATATGCATATATATTATAGCTTTCAGTTTAGTATTTTTATGGGACTTCTGAATGTGTGAACAAGTGGGACTCTGATTCTTGTGCCTTCTCTTGGGCCCATTTCCTTTGCTGGTTTGCCTTGTTCAACTTGGATGTGGAGGTTTTTGTTTTAACTTACTTTACTTTGTTATGTTTTGTTGTTATCTCTTAGAAGCCTGTTCTTTTCTAATGAGAAATAGAAAGGGAGTGGATCCAGATGGGAGAGGAGGTGGGAAGGAACTGGCAGGAGTACAGGAGGGAGGGGAACTGTAATCAGGATATATTTTATGTGAAAATAATTTATTTTCAATAAAAGTGGAAAAATTAAAAAAAAATACAAGGTATCAATTTGTACCAATAAATACCAGATCATGCCTTTTAAATTAGTATTTAAAACTGATATAGGGCCAGGCATGCTGCTTAGTGGTAGAGCATTTTAAAGTACATTGGACTAATTTTTGGCATTTCAGTAAAAAAAAAAAAAAAAAAAAAGACTCATAGATTACAGAGGATAAGGATCATAGAGAAATAATAGTGTTTGATTTTAGTTGTTTTCTTAGCATGGACCCTCAAAATAGAGCATTTGAGGAATAAAGAAACGTACCCACCTTTTCACATTTAGAGTATTGGAATATAATAGTGTTCCTGAAGCTATCTATATTAATACACTATCAGGATGAAAAGGAGAGAGAAGCAAGATGGGGAAAGAGGGAGTTGTAGGGAAGAGGAGAATTGTGATTCCCATTTTGAATATACTGTGGATAGGGGAAATGAAATATAAGGGTAACTGAAGCCATTTTCTGCCAGATCAATATCAGGCAGGTGGAGCTGAAAGGAGGGTGGCCAGTCCAGCTGGACGCCCTCCATGGCTGAGCTGGATGATGAGTGTCGAAGGCCTGAACCTTCCTGGATGCCCCAGGGAATAAAACACCACTGAGCTGGGAGATCTGTGGAAGCAGGAACTTGGTTTATTGAATAAAGCAATCCTTTTTATAGGTTTGGGTCAGGGGTTAAGGAAGTGAGGTAAGATGACGTAGAGGGCAAGGTTAGGTAGTGAAAGGAGAGGTGGGCCAGCAACAAAACTCCACGTAACAGTTACCAGGCAGGGTTGATTTTAAAGTAGATATGCTGAATCACTTTTGCCAGGAAGTGGTACCTCTTAAATCAGAAGCTAAAAACAGGTCTCCAAACTGGAGCCAGGCTCAGGTAGATACAGCAGGCCTTATCAGGCCCAACAATCTTCTTAGCCAGTGCTGACACAGTGGGAAGGCATTAGTCCAGGAGAAATGGATTTCCTTGCTTAAGTATGCTAATATTCACAGACAATGATAAGTCAGCGACTCTCTCAGATGCGATGGTACTATTTCAACATTTAGGCTTACCTAAACAACCCTTGAAGGATTGAATGAAGTGAGGAAACAATTTTAAATGGGCAGAATTAAACTCTGAAATAACCTAGAATTTAAAAGCAACTTAAGCTTATCTAGAATTAATAGCAAACTTCGGCCACTAGGTGGGATCATGGTCTAAGTTTGAAATGACTGTGGGGTAGAAAATAATGACTTTTAAACACTTAAATGTTGTTTGAAATCATAGTTACTGCATGAAGTTTGTTGAGATAATAGAACAACAATTAATAAATTTAAATGTACAGTCAAAGTTTTCTCCTTCCATTATGCAAGTTCTAGATAAAAGGATCCAGACTTAGATAACAACTCAAAAAAACAGCCCATCAGTCTCAGCATCTGCTTTGATAGTCTGCAGGGTAGAGGCTTTCAGAGGCCCTCTGTAGCAGGTTCCTAGGTTGTTTCCTGTTTTCTTCTTCTTCTGATGTCCAGCCTCTTTGCCTTTTGGGATGGGGATTGAGCATTTTAGCCAGGGTCCTCCCTCTTGATTAGTTTCTTTAGGTGCACAGATTTTGGTAGGTTTATCCTATGTTGTATGTTTATATGAGTGAGTATATCCCATGTGTGTCTTTCTCCTGGGACAGCTCACTCAGGATGATCTTTTCCAGTTCCCACCATTTACTTGCAAATTTCATGATTTCCTTGTTTTTTATTGCTGAGTAATATTCCATTGTGTAGATGTACCACAATTTCTGCATCCATCCTTCAGTTGAGGAGCATCTGGGTATGGCCAACTGTTGGGCAGAGTGCAGGGAATCTTATGAAAGAAGTGGGAAATAGTAAGATCTGGAGAGGACAGGAGCTCCACAAGGAGAGCAACAGAACCAAAAGTTCTGAGCACAGAGGTCTTTCCTGAGACTGATACTCCAACTAAGTAGCATACATGGGGATAACCTAGACCCCCTGCACAGCTGTAGCCCATAGCAGTTCAGTGTCCAAGTGGTTTCCATAGTAATGGGAACTGGGACTGCCTCTGACATGAATTCATTGGCCTGCTCTTTGACCACCTCACTCTGATGGGGGATCAGCCTTACCAGGCCACAGAGGAAGACAATGCAACCACTCCTAATGAGATCTGATAGATTAGGATCAGAAGGAAGGAGAGGAAGACCTCCCCTATCAGTGAACTTGGGGAGGGGCATGCATGGAGAAGGGGGATAGAAGGTGGGATTGGGAGGGGAGGAGGGAAGGGTTTATGGGGAGATACAAAGTGAATAAAGTGTAATTAATAAAAATTGAAAAGAAAAAATCAGCCCATCTAAGTTAGGGTGCATTGTGTTCTCTACTTAAATAAACATTCACTAGGAAAGCATAATTCAGTCAAAACTGAGGTTAATTTTTTACTGTTTAAGTGATACAAAACTATGAAAGAATGAATACATTTATGAGGGTATATGAAGTGTTGTAGAGCATGTGTACATTGCACAATATTTACCTAAGGTTAGAAGGATCTATAGTCTTCAATTCCTTCTCTTCTAGAGTTTGAATATACAGTGCAACACCTATTTGATTATGTAGACTTTTTTTGTAGTTTTTGTTTCGCTGTGGTCTCTGCTTGAGGTTCCTGCTTGAGTTTCTACCTCGACTTCTGTCAGTAATGGATTGTTACCTAGAAATGTGAGCCAAATAAATGCACTTTCTCCCTAGTGCATTGATATTGGTAGTTTTTTTTTTTTTTTTTAATCACAACAACAGAGAAGCAAAGTAAGATCTCAGGTTTTAGAAAAAAATTTTTTTTTGCTATGCAAGTTTTTAACATATTCCCTAGTGAATCACTTGATTGTATAGAAATCTGTAGTGACCTCTCCTCTTCTCTCTCAGTTTTATTAATTTGTGTCTTTCTTTTGGTGAGTTTGGTTGTACCTTTTGTCAGTCTTGTCCAATACCTTGATTTTCTTAATTTCTATTGACTGAATTTCTCTGTGTACTGGCCACATTTTTGTTCTTGTTGTTTCTCTTCTCTGCAATACGGAGCCGGGCTGTTGATAACTATGCGTTATTTTTCAATATTTCTTTGTATCAAGTTCCAAACACAAAAAATACCATAAGCAATATCTTTGGATATCGATGTTTCATGATCAAACACACAGGTTTGAGCATGCATGCAACCATACATGTGCATGTAGCACTGTATATTTTCAGGACTATATCAGAGTTATTTAAAAAGCCCCATGGAAAGCTCACCATGAGATTTTTCACTTAAAATTTTGGTTAGTCTTTTTTGCCCCTGTCCCAACTAGTATTGTTACCTCAGGAGGCACAATTTTAACAAATTGCTGTTATTTTCTTTTAAAATAAATGCCCAAGAATAGGCTGTTTCCCACTGTGTGAGCTCTGTGTCAATCAAACAAATTACAGCCTGTAATAGTTTTCATGGGGAGCTGGTACTCTGGTCAAATAGTGACATTTCCTTAGAAAAGGCATTTTTGGGGGAGTGGTCAACCCTCTTTAATCTCTTCAGCGTTTGTAAAGCTGAGTATTTTTACAACTATCACAAATACACATTGTTGGATTTTAAAGCTATTATGGTGTGAGGAAAAGTAGGAAGAAAATAGCGAAAATTAAGATACAACAAAGATCATTGTTCCTATTAAAGTTTAGCCTATTTTCCTGAATAAGTAAGTGCTCCTCAGATTGCTTAAAGCCTGCTGGTATTTGGTAAAATTATGATGAAATTCATATTGATAGTTTCTAGTGTTCTTTTGGAAAGGAGTTTATTTTAGCATATATATATATATATATATATGCTAAAATAAATGCCACTACTGGAGAAGCATTGTAAATACATAGTTCTAACATACAAATGTCTTTTCTTTCATAAAACGGTTTAGTAATGAGTTTCAAACTCTACTTTGCAATGCTGCACTATACACAAAAGATACATTGATTAAGTCCTTGTGCCATGGAGTTATGCACTGTAAACATTCAAATAATTCTTTAGACTCTAAGAAGAAATGAATACAAATGTATCTATAAATTATATTCTTGTTTTATCTACTTATCTTTTGTCTTTAATTGTCTAACTGCATTTTTCTTTTTTGTACAATATAGTACAAAATAGTACAATATAATATACTCTTGTATACTGTATCAGGGACTATGATAAGGTTCAGAAATTAATGTGGTGTCCATGACACTTTTACTTTAACATTTAGTAGAAGGTCAGAGATACATAGCTAAAGGACTTTTAATCAGGAAACAAAAATGACTATTTTTAAAAACAAGTAGTTCACAGTGTACTAGATGCATTAGACTATGGCAAGGTTGCAAGAATTTGATGTCGAAAGTTGTGCAATGATTTGCACAGAGACAGGGCAGCTTTTAGCAAAGCTGTGACAGGAAGGTGAGAAAATCAGACAGTTTCTATAAAAGTACAAGAAATGATGGAAGCTATCCAGTGAAAAAATTGTGCCCCAAATGTATTGATTCAGTGGCTATGTGTGCTAGACAAAGCTTATGTTTTTTGTACTTCAGTTTTTAAAAAGTAAACTAAAATTTAAATATTTGTCAAGTTTTCTTTTCTTCCTTGACCCTTAAGCTCCATTTACAGTTTAGCTCGAAACTCACTGGAGAATTTCATAAGACAGAGTGTGCTTATATACTGCTTGTAGGGGAGACTTTAGCCCCCTCCTTTGTATGTTTTTTGGCTGCTTGTGGGTGAGTGTGCAGCCTCCTCCTCCACTCTTTCCCCACCATCTCTCGTTCCCCCTCCACTTACCCACTACGGGTAATATTCTAATACCATTCACCTCCTCCCACCATGACAAGAAGGTAGATTCTTTCCCCACGCAGCTGGAATCACCTCAGGTATTTTCCTCCTAAACCCAAATGGAGCTTGCTCTCACCTATCTATGGACAGAACTCCACCCTTAACTGTCCTCCATGACACAACACCCCCTTCTTCCTTCTACAGCCACACCTCTCATACTTTGTACGCCCACTCCTGCTCACCAACCACAGTCTCCCCCACATAATACCTATGGGGTAGAATTTCCACCATGTTGCCTTCCACCTGCAGCCTACACTGCTAATGTTGGACAGGACACAGCCTAGCCCTGGTATCCCACCTCACTTGCTGATTTGGCTCTCATTTGGAAGGCATCCTGAGAGTATGTTGTGGACTCCCCCTATTTTGAGCAGGTTCTTCTGCAATGCGCTATTCACTTGCAAATCCATTATGATTGATATTCCCTCTTAAAGAAGGTATTTGCACCTAGTGAGTTCCTTCAATGGAAAGCGGTCTATAATGACCTGGCTGAATCCCAGGCCCATAGCAACCTCCAACTTGGGGTTCCTATTTCCCTGGGTATGCTTATGGGTATGGATCCCTGCATGGACCCTGTCACCCAGACCACCATTGGTCTCCATGGGTACTTTGACCAAGTGAAATCCATCTCTTTATATGCCCTTAAGGAATGCCTTCCTAATAAGCCAGCAACTTTTTTTCTGCAACCTTGCACAAAGGCCCTCAGAGGGTTTTACTCATGTGATAGAGTCAGTGGACTGATGTACCCCTGGTCAAGTTAGAGAGGCTCTGATTAAACAAGTTGCTTGGGAAGGAGCCTCCACTGCACCCTGCAATGCCATTGCAGCAGTCCATAATGAAGACATCTGTAAGTGGACCACTGCTGCCGAAGGTATTAACTTTATGGTGGCACCATTTGAGGCTCTTGCAGTCTCTTTGCAGACCATAGCTATTGATAACAGACAAACTTCTCAAAAACCATGCTGGGAGTGCAGCCAGCTAGGCCATTTCTGCAGTGCCTGCCCAAGGGGAGCCTCAACCCCCTGACCCAGCACCCCATGCCCTTGAAGCAGCAAAAGCTATCATTTGGCTAAAGACTGCATATCTGCCCCTCTTTTTAAACTTTCCCCCAGGGCAACCCTCAGCCCTGCCAGTAAGAGGAGAAAACCCCCACATTCAATGGACCCTTCCCATCTTTGAGCAATCTGCTTGAATGAGTGTGTTCCTATATAAGGTTGAGATCAGAAGCATTGTGAATGGGGCAGATTGCTACCATTGTCACTTCTAAAGATGCCTGCCGCCTGCCTTACACTTTGGTCCTATAGGCCTGGTCTCAATATCAAGGGAGCTGGTGACTTACAAACTACTTGCCAGGTAAAACACCCTATTAGATGTGAGGACCATGGGTGTCCTTTCTCCTCTGGTAATTCTCTCAGGGGAAAAGACAACTCACGCCATTATGGTCACTAAAACTGTTATGTTGGTTATAGGAGTGCCATGGCCCAGACTGACAATGGCCGAGCTTAAATCTCTGATCAGTTCAATTCATTCATGGATTCTTGGGGCATTAAACAATCCACTGGAGTCCCCTATAATCCATAGGGTCAAGTCATAGTGGAGAGAGGTAATAGAACTTCAAAGAATTGATCCTCAAAGAGAGATACCTCAGAGGGCCTAAGGATCCCCATTTGACACTGGTAGAGGCCCGTTGTACAAACAACTTCCTCACTTTTGACACAACTGGGGTCTCCTCCACATGTAAACATTGGAGGTCCTGTCCTGCTGTGACCCCCTGCAGACCCTCTCACTGGCGCCTGGCAGGGACTACACCCTCTCCTTACCCATGACCAAGGATTTGCTTGTGTCTTTCCAGAGACCTCACAAACACCCATCTGATTTCCAGCCTGCAATGTGTGCCCAGCGACCGATGGATGGTGGTGATGAGCCCTCCTGAAGGAATCATAAAGGTAGGTGACAATGGTCCAGAACAATCAGGTTCTCCTTTGTAGGACTGCGTACCAACAGTTTCAGCACCAGTCTTGGGAAGTTACATATGACATCCTCTCAGCTCTTTCCCATCCATGTTTGGTTCCCTCCACATCAGCTCCCTTCAAGTCGACCCAATTATCCAACTGCCATCACTATAGGTCTGACTAATAAGGGCCTGCCCTTAAAAAAAAAAAAAAAAAAAAAAAAAAAAAAAAAAAACAAAACAAAACAAAAAAAACCCACTTATTTCTTTTTTGAGACTGATACTCCAAATAAAGACCTTTCATGGAGATAACCTAGAACCCCTGCACAGATGTAGCCTATGGCAGCTCAGTGTCCAATTGGGTGTCCTAGTAAGGGGAACAGGAACTGTCTCTGACATGAACTCAGTGGCTGGCTCTTTGATCACCTCCCCCTGAAGGGGGAGCAGCCTTGCCAGTCCATAGAGGAAGACAATGCGTCCAGTCTTGATGAGACCTGATAGACTAGGATCAGATGGAAGGGGAGGATGACTGCCCCTATCAGTGCACTTGGAGAGGGGAATGGAAGGAGGGAAAGAGAGAGGGCAGGATTGGGAGAGAATGAAGGAGAGGGCTACAGCTGAGATATAAAGTGAATAAACTATAATTAATTTTAAAAAATAAAAATTAAAAAATAAACTGCATATGTAATAGAGCGATCCTCGGGGAGTACTCACCAGGAAGATGGTTAGCAAATGACAGGTAATACCCCAAAGTTGGGACAACCTAGGATACGCACTGTTGCTTAAGGTGAGCCCCGGAGGCATGGGGCCAACAATGGCAGGGCAAAGGGTCCCTTCTTTCAAGGTCACAATAAATAAAACAAAAAGATAGATATGTGGGCAATCCAGGTAAGGGACCACTGAGGCTCAAGGGCTGGAGCGACTTCTGCTGAAACGACTGTGGAAGCAGTTAGGCACAGGGTGGGTGGCCTGATATTGGAAGCCTGCTCAGAGACTCCTGGTATCTGTGTAGTGACTCCGGTGCCTCTCACCTGCTTGGCTTAGAACCCCTGTCCTAAAAAATGGCCTGGACCCTTGGGAGGAGGACCAAATGAGTACTTTCTCAGAAAATTGGGAATAGTTTTACCTCAAGACCTATCTATCTCACTCCTGGGCATAGACCCAAAAGCTGCTCTACCATACAATAAGGACATTTGCTCAACTATGTTAACAGCAACTTTATTTGTAATAGCCAGACACTGGAAAAAATCCAGATGACCCTCAACCAATGAACGGATACAGAAATTGTGGTACATTTACACAATGGAACACTATTCAGCTATTCTTTTAAATGACATCATGAAATTTGAAGGCAAATGGACAGAACTAGAAGAGATCATCCTGAGTGATGCAATCCAGAGTCAGAAAGACAGACATGGTATGTACTCACTTATGAGTGAATATTAGTCATAAAGTGTAGGATAACCATATTACAATTCACAGACCCAAAGAAGCTATGTAAGAAAGAGAGCCTAAGATGTACATTTGCATCTCACTGAATAGAGGAAATAGAATAGACATCTGGGGTGGATGGATGTAGGGAACTGGATGGGCAAGGGATTGTGGAGGAACAAAGAAGAAATCAAGTGGGAGAAAGACAAAGGAAAAGAGTACTTGGGGAGAGGACTGGAATCAGTGGATGTGGGGTCTTCTCTGGGAAGAGTTAGAAATTTTGAACAATGGAAACTTCCAGGAATATATGAAAATGACCTTCACTAAGACTCCTAGCAATGGGGGATATGGATAATGAAGGTGGCTGTATTCTGTAACCAGAAAAGTCTTCCAATAGAGGGTATGGAACACCAACCCAACAACAAAATCTTCCATCCACAATTTCTCTTGCCTACAAGAGGTTTTAGGGGTAAAGATGAAGCAGAGATTTGAGCGAATGGCAAATAAATTACTGGCCCAACTTGAGACTCACCCACTGGAAGAGAGCCACTCCTGTTACTATCATTGATACTCTGCTATGCTTGCAGACAGGAGCCTAGCATAACTGTCTTCTGAGAGGCTTCATCCAGCAGCTGATGAAAACAGATGCAGAGACCCACACACAGCCAAACATTAGGAGAGGTTTAGAGGAATCTTGTGGAAGACAGGGAGGAAGGATTGAAGGAGAGGTCAAGGATATCACAAGAAAACCTACAGAATCAACTAATATGGGGCCATAGGGGCCCACAGAGGACTACACACTGCCAAACAGAGGGCATGTATGAGACAGAACTATGTCCCTCTGCACATATGTAACAGTTGTGCAGCTCAGCCTTCATGTGGGACTTCTTTTCTTTTTCTGTTACTACTTATTCATTTTATATCCAGATTGTAACTCCCTCCCTCATCTCCTCCCAGTCCCACATTCCCTCTTAATCCCCCCTATCCCCTTCCCATAGTCCACTGAATTGGGAAGTTCTCCCCTGCCATCTGCCCATAGCTTATCAAGTCTCATCAAGATTGCCTGAATCTTCTTCCTCTGTCGCCTGGCAAGGCCTCATTGCCAGGAGGAAGTAAGCAAATCGAAGGCAACAGAGTTCATGCCATGTGGATCTTCTAACAGCAGGAGCAGGAGCTGTCTCTGACTCTGGTGCCTGCCTTTGGAAACCTTTCTGCTATCTAGGCTGCCTTGTCTAGCCACAGTGAGAGAAGATGTCCTACTGTGACTTGATATGCCAAGGAAGCTTGATATTCATGGGAACCTCACCTTTTCTGAGAAGGAAGGGAGAATTGGAAGAAGTGGAAGAAGTGAGGTATGTGGGAGGTACTGGGAGAAGAGGATGGAGAGGAAGCTGCAATTGAGATGTTAAATAAATAAATAAATTCATTAGTTTAAAATGAAAGCAAAATCATACATTGTTTTAATGAAGCTAAAAGATAGGTCACAGAAAATGCACAAAAAGGAGATAATGCAAGCTCCTATTTTAAAATTTTGTTCTGTGAGCCACATTAAAAAACAAAAACAAAAACGTGGGATTTTAGACCTGTTTTTCAAATTGATATTTTAAACACATATTCAAGGAAATTTGATTTCATATTTCTGCTGCTGAGTGCTTAATTTAAAACCCACAAATTATTATACATCCAAATAATTTTCATCTCTTTCCTAAACTGACATTTTCTGTTTTGTTGCTTCAGATTTTGCAAATTCATTCACTTAATTGTACCTTAAAGCCAAATGTACCGTGTTTTAATCCTCAGTCTCATTATCTGCTTTGAAAATGTGTTCCAATTAAGAAAACAATTATGTACACATGCTATAGTTTGTAAAATAATGCCAAAATTGTTATACTGTCTTACTTACTAGTGTCACCTAGTGGACAAAAGTGGAAATTGTGAATTTGTCCTCAAGGAAAAGATCTATTTTCTTCCCCAGTTGACCATATTGACTTCTACAGGTTGCTTTTTAATTTAGACAACGGAAAAATTCAAATACTTTCTATAAAGATTAATATGTAACTTATTTTTCTCAGTTTATCTCATGTTGATACTGCAACATGTTCTGTTTTTCATAATGAAAAGGACTTTTGAATAAATCAGTAGATTCAAATAATACAGTCATATTATAAAATATATCGTTTATTGAGTATTTATATTGTACCATTGGAATTAACCATTTAAAACATTGCTATTGCTATTGTTATTCATTGTATATCAAACTGAGGATCATTGGAATGAAACAACCTTTTCTTTCTAGGCATTAGACATTATTAGCTTGTGTTATCTAGTAGAGGCATCATTGTTCGTTGGAGGTAACTCCATTTAAACTCTTTTTCTGTCTCTATCTGTACATGCTTTAGTAATATTGTGTAATAGAAAATTTCCATATGACTTTTTTGAAATGCCTATTGTGTTAGTTATCCCTCCTCATATTACTTCTATACTGCCTTTCCACCTACTTTTGCCCATTTAAACCTTGTTTTTCTCCTCTAGAAACAACATTTTCATATTTAGTAATTTGGGAAAGAGGAGATAAAAATCTTGAATCCAATTTTAAAACTCCAAAACAGGTAGTCTTAAACACTAGCCTTTACTCATTCCTCTGTTTGTTGGGTGAGGTTAGGAAAATGAAAGACAAAAAAACATGTATCTTGATGAATGGAGATATAGATTGAGAAATGACACTCCAATTTATTATTTGTTCTTTAAACTGCTATTAGTTAAAAGCCAGAAAATATTTTAAATCTCTTTTCTATGCATGAAATGAATGTATTCCTTTGTACTCTAACAAATAAAACATGCACAAAATAGAAAGTAAATATTGGTTCATAGCAAAATCTCTTCATTTCCTGTCCAAATGGAACCTGAAACAATAGTCTTGTCCCTTTGCTTTCTTAGTCATCTTGTGGATAAGTTTTTCTTCTTGATCGTTGAATTTGTTTGTAAGTCTCATTCTGTTTTAGGTGTGATGGAAAGTTAATTGTTTGTCCATAATCAAAAGTCTTTGTTATAGTATGTCCATTTTTTTCCCTTTGAGAAAAACCTTCATTTGTTATACTTAAAATTATGATATAAAATGTAATCTTAGTCTTATGTAATAACCACTGCTCCTTTCTAAAACTAGATATGAACAATAGGTATTTTCTCTTTTATTCTTTTAGAGATGTTTACCACGTATGCATGGACTCAAAGATAAAGAACACCCATACTTTATTGTATGCTTTCTCATTTCATATGAATTCTAGTTGATGCTAGAGATACTTAAGAACTGTCTGGGTTTGCTTTCCATTTTAGTTGCTGTGGAAAAATACATGGGAAAAACATATGAAAAGGGCAAATGTTTTTTTTCCTCTCTCTTAATTTTAGATATTTTAATATATAGTTGCTTATTTCTTTTGCTTTGAACCCATAGTTCATAGAAGAGAGTGTGTGGCAAAAGAAAGCTACTCACTCTGTAATGGATGGGAAATCAGTATAAGAATCATCTTGTGCCCCAGTATCCTCTTTAGGAGTGTGCCTCCAATGGATTAACTTCCTTCTACTAGGCCCCATCTGACAAATATGCTATTACTTTCTAATATCACAAGTTGGCAATGGAACATTTAATATGGATGGTAGTTAGTATAGGGTTTCACTAGTGGTCAATCCTAAGTGAGACATCTATATTACCATCTATCCATAAGGTCCAGTGACTATAGAGGAGTTAAAAAAGGACCACTATGAAAGAGTGTCCTCTGAACATGGCAGGGATTTTGAACATATAAACTCACAGTGGTTGTGATTGCTTGCACATGAGATCAAGTTAGACAAAATACCATCATAGGTTAGGAAAGGGCTTATTAAGTTTCCCCAACCATAGCTGAGGAGCTGTTGGCAGCTGATAGATGTTCGGAGAATAGAATTAAGTTTTTTTTTTTCCCAAGAATGGGGCCTTTCATAGGATACCTATATGTCCATGGATGGCCCTACACCCATGCATATACTTACAAAGGTGCAAATCCATGTTTAGTTGTTGCTATATTCAAAATAGGGAGAAAATGGATGAAATCTAACTAGATATCTATCAACAGATGAAAGGACAATGGAAATACCATACACATTCATGAAATTTTATTTTGCCTTAAAAAATGAAAATAGGAAATTTGCAGGAAATGGATGGGACTGGAAAACATATTAAGTGCTGGAACTCGGCTTTAGAAATATAAAACCCACATGCTTCATTTCATATGTGGGTTCTAGTTTCTACCTTTTATGTATGTGCATTTATGTAGGAGTGAGCGTATATAGAGCCCTTGAAACTAAAAAGTGAACATGAGTTTCTTTAAAGGAAGAGGTGGTAGGACAATACATGTAATATGAAAGTAGAAAGGGACATAATTGGTATGGATAGGTTTAAGTGGTGAGGGGGCACCAGGAGATTGGGTGGAGCAGATGGTTGGAAGAGACGGTCAACCAATGAACAATGCATTATAAATCTCTAATGGAAGTTGGTATGTGGTTAGATAATTAAAGATGAAGTTAAGGGTTGGAGAGATGGTTCAATGGTTAAAAGCACTGGTTGTTTTCCCAGAGGTCCTTAGTGAAATTCCCAGCAACCACATGGTGTCTCATAACCATCCATAAAGACATCTGGTGCCCTCTTATGTCATGCAGGCACCATGCAAACATAGCAGTCATATACATAAAATACATAAATAAGTAAATCTTTAGAAAAAATGTAAAAAAAAAAAGAATTTGAACAGAGTTATGCCATGTGGGTGGATAAGGCTGTTTTTAGAAGCTGCAGGACTAGAAAAGTCAAGCTGTAATTAGGCTGGAAGCTAACTCCCTTGTACTTAAGTCTTCACGGGGTCAAAAGGTGTGCAAGTTACTGGAGAACTGTCATGAGAAGTCTTACTGAGCTGTGGACCTTGTGTGTAATAATAATGACTGGCCAGAAAGCAGATACCTAGTGTTTGCAATAGTGTCAAGTTTATTATAGGTGTAAGAAATTGCCTTTTGATTGGGTTTGAGGTCCATTCCAGAGAAGAGAATTCAAACCTAGCAATATAAACCTAGTCAAAGCCTATGGGTGATGGAGTCATAGGCCCCACTGGAGTAGCAACTGTTGTTTTGCAACTAGACATGATGTAACCTGTCAAACTGCATTTTAAATAACTATGTTTGTGATCAGAGATTAGTGCTACTGTCACTCTGAGCAGGTGAAGTTTATTTATGCAATGAGAACTGCATAAAATCACAACGAGTTGAAGTGCTGAGAAACAAGTGATTTTTGATACATGATTAGGTCATTTATGACATCAATGCTAGAGGAATATTGCTGAAGAAACCGTGGAAATAACCTAAGAGCTGGAGGAAGTGTGTATGTGTGTGTGTGTGTGTCTTTCAGTTGTGACATGGTTCCTGCACTCTTGAACTCAAGCAATTGTGACTACCTGCATAAGATTTCTACAACAAGGAGCTCATCCAAATCCTATCATGGAGGGAGAGGGCTCATGGGATCCCACCTCTCCCTGAGGGTTTACACACATTAAAAGTGGTGTAGCCACTGCAAAGATGTTGCTATTCCTGGGGAACAAACACTCTTTTCCATGTTTATGTCAGCAGTCTTAATGAAACTTACTGGATCACCAAAATAAATGAAAAACCAAACAAACAAGGCCTGAAAATAAAAGGGATACTAGTTTAAATGAGTAACGAGATTAGTGCATGTGTGTAGGGGACAAGAGAAGGTAGCAGGGGCAAGGATGATTGATATGCATTAAGTACATGTATGAAAATATAAAGTGTTAGACATGATGGCACATACCATTAAATCCCAGCACTCAGGAAACAGAGGCAGAGGCAGAGGGAGATAAATTTCTGTGAGGCCAGCCTAGTTTCTGTATAGAAGAATGAGCATTTTTTTTTTTATTTTCAAGGTGAAACATTCCTCCCCGAAGGGAAGCTTCTTAAGATGAAGGATGTTTTGAAGCAGATTCCTTAAGACTGAGGAAGTAAATAACTCAGAATATAAATTTAGGGAGTCTCTGAAACTGACTAGATGTAGTAGTTCCTTCTTTTCTCAAGTATTTAATAGAGATTCTTAGATAAACCAAGCTGCCAGGAAGTGCCAAAGACTTGCTTATGGAGCTGCCTGGAAAGGAGATTCCAACCTGTTGAACCACCTGCAATTTGTGCTGTGAGCTCTAGGTTTCCAGCTTTCCTGAGTCATCATCCATACTGGTGTGGGCTTTGGAGGCACTGCTGTCTTTGAGTCATTTCTGCTCTTGTAAGTAACCCCAATAAACGCATTGGTTCACTAAGCTGTAGTGAATCTATGTAAGAGGAAAAGGAAAACTACCTACCCAGAAGTATTCCTCATGGCACTTTGCTTCCCGATAGTGGGTGTAATGTGACCAATTGCTTCAAGCTCCTGCAGTAGTAATTTCCCCACCATGATGGACCATTCCCTTGAATGGTAAGCCAATCCCTACTTTCTCCTTTGAGCTACTTTTGTCAGCGTATTTTATCACAACTATGGAAAAGAAACTAAGATAATGCTACTAGCTATCACATTAAAAAAATGCAATGGCTTCTCAATAGAACCAAGTGAAAACTGGTAGAAAATTACACACAACTCCCAACAGGAGGCACTTGAGCAGAATCATGCTGAGTCATGGTCAGTGACCAATCTTATCATATCAAGTTGAAAATGACAGTAATTTCTGAAATGTTGGTCATGCTTAACTAGATATGGCTTTTTTGTTGTAGTTGCTCTTCACTGGTGGATTGATTCTGTAATAAATCTGAACAGCTATCTGAATTGTAAAAAAATTAAACTTAATAGAAATCCATGTGTAGTGGCACATACTTGTGATTGCAACACATGAAAGGAAAAAGCAGGAGGATTATGAATTCAAGGCCAACCTAAAAAACAAAACAAAACAAAACAAAACAAAAAACTGTCTCAGAAAATGATTGAGAGGTGAAACTATATGCTGCAAAGGATTTTAAATCCATAGGATATACCTTGAACACTACCTTGGTGTATCCCATCTTCACCTCCAATTCCAGCAAGACAGTGATACTTAGTTGGTTAGCTCAGCCTTTCAGCAATATGTTGAATAAATGCTGTAAAAGTAACAACCTTTGCATTATTCCATGCTTTAGATGGAAAGGTTAGTTTTCCTCCATTTAGTATAAATTTTATATGTGAGTTTATTATAAGACTTTTATTATGTTGAGTCATGTTATTTCAAGATCTAAATTGTTCATGTTCTTAGTATGGAAGTGTGTTTAATTTTTTAATCAATTTTCTGTAGGTGGTAATTATATGACTCATGTTCTATTATCTTATTGTTATACTTCCTCATATTTATTGATTTATATATAACAGACCACCCTTGCATCAATGACATTAATTCCGGTTGATTAAGACTAACATTTTAGTAAGCCTTTAGTTTCAGTTTATTAGTATTCTTGGTGAATCTAGATGTAAAACTGAATAAACTACTAATAAACTTAATCTAACAGTATATTAGCAATGTTTTTCATGTCAGGATCATGCTTGCCTTGTTTTGAGAACTCTGTACCTTTCTATATTTTTTAAAATAATTTAAGGACCTTTGTTCTCCTGTAAATGTTTGCAGTTAGTTGGTAAAACTATCTGATCATGACCTTTGATTTGATGGCAGACATTTTTAGCAATTTCATTACTTTTTTTTTCTAAATAATTTTTCTATTAATTTTATTCATTTTACATCCCAATTGTAGCCCTCTCTCTCATCTCCTCCCAGTTCCATCCTCTCTCCCACTTCCCCGCATCCCTATTTCCTATTCCTCACATAGGGGGAGATATCCTCCCTTACCAACTGACTCCAGCCTATAAAGTCTCTTCGGGACTTCCTGCATCCACTTTCTCTGTGGTCTGGCAAGGTCACTTCACTCCAGAAAGTGATCAAAGAGCAGGCAGCAGAATTTATGTCAGAGACAGCCCCTGGTCCCCTTACTGGGTGACTTACATAGAGATTGAGCTCCCTATCAGCAACATCTCATCAGGGGTTCTAGGTCCTTTTCCTACATGGTCCTTGGTTGGTGCATTAGTCTTCCCAGATCCCTGTGGACCCAGATTTATTGGCTCTGTTGGTCTCCTTGTGGAGCTCCTGTCCCCTCTGGGTCCTTCTATATCCCTCTTCTTCCATAAGACTCCCTGCACTCTGCCCCAAATTTGGCTATGAGTCTCAGCATCTCCTTCGATACCCTGCTGTGTAGAGTCTTTCAGAGGCCTCTGTGGTAGGCTCCCATACTGTCCCTCTCTTCAAGCACGTTCAGTGTCTATTCTATATGCCCTTCTGTTCATTGTTTAGTGTTTTAATGAGATTTTTTATTTCTTCATGATTAAATTTTATGGGATATATGTGTACAGAAATTTGCCTATTTAATTCAGATTACACATTTACTGGTACAGTTATAATCACAAATTATCCATTTTATTTCTATGGTATTTGTTGTGATTTCTCCTATTCATGTCTCTTTTATATTTTATTTATTTCAATGATCTCTGTCCTTTTCACAGTTTAGCTGAGGGTTTGTCTATTTTTTTCTTTTTAAGAACAAAATCTTTGTTTTCTTGATGTATCATACTGCTTGTTTGGTCTGTATTTCTCTCTAATATTTATCTTTTCTTCTCTTTTATTAATTTTGTGTTTAGTATGTTCTTGTTTTTCTATGTTCTTTAGATGCAGCAATGCATTTTTTTCACTTATAAATCTTTAAATATTTTATTCACTTTCTATCCTGGTTGTAGCCCTACCCCTAATCATGTCTCAATCTCACCCTCTGTACCTCTGTTTTCCCTCTCTTCTATCCCTCAGAAAAGGGGAGCCCCTCTTTCCATCCACCCAAGCTTGTCAAGTTGCATTAGTACTGACCTCTTTCCCTGTGTCCTGATAAGGAGAGGGAAGTGTCCTCTTTCCCTGTGTCCTGATAAGGAGAGGGAAGTGATCAAAAAGCTGGCAAGAGAGTCCATGTCAGATGCAGTTCCTGCTTCCTTTACTAGATGACCCACATGGAGGCTTAACTGCTCATCTGCTACATCTTTGTTGGGGGGAGTCTAGATCTAAATCATGCATGTCCTTGGTTGATGCTTCAGTGTCTGCAAACCCCTCTAGTCTCTGGTTGTTTGGCTTTGTTGGCCTTTTTCTGGAGCTCCTGTCACCTCCAGGTCTTTTCAGCAATACATTTTTTTTTATTTGACCATTTTATTTTTCTATTATAAGCAGTAGTTGTTATAAACTGCCCCCTTAATACTAGTTTTTCTATCTATTTTGTTTTGATGTTTGTATGTTCATTTTCCATTTTAAGAAAAATATTTTTATTTAATCCTTTACTAATTGGTTTTGTAGATTTATACTTTTTGTTTTCTATGCATTTTTATATTAAATTATATTATTTATTGATATTTATTGCATTAGGGTTACAAAAGATATTTGATATTATTGTAAATAAAATTTATTGAATTATATTTTGTGGATAGTTATATAGCAAATGGTCATGGCAAACTTGAATATTCAGAGGCATTTGGATGAAATGGTCTCTAGTATTGACTAGGTTCTTCTAGAAATTTAACTATTGGTATTTCTTTACTTTTTGTCTGAATGGGATGTGACAATTTTTCATTGCTTCTTTGTGTATGTGTTTGCTTGTGCATGTGTGTGTGACTTTGCACATTATGTCTACATGGAAAGCAGATAAAATCATTAGTCATCTTCCTCATTCATGTCTCCATTTTATTTGTTTACTTATTTTGAGACAGAGTCTATCGCTGACTCTGAAGCTCTTTGACTTGCTAGACTAGTTAGCCAGAAAGTTCAAGAAAGTCTCCTTTTCCTTTCTGTTCACTACTGAGATTATAGGTACACATTTCTTTTTACATGAGTTCAGAATAAATATGCTGGGGCTGGGTAGATGCTTCAGTGGTTAAGCACACTGGCTGTTCTTTCAGACAACCTGAATTTGGTTTCCAGCACTCTTATCAGGCACCTTACAACTGCCTGTCACTCTAGTTCTATTGGACCTGGCACCTTCTTCTGACCTTCACAGACACCAGGGATGTGGTACATAAACATTGCATGCAGGCAAAACACTCATACGCATTAAATGAGCTGAATTTTTATTTTTAAAATTTTATTTAAAGTTGAAAATTTAAAAAAGAATCCAGGTTCTTCAATTTCCCAATTAAGCCATTTCCTCAGCCTTGTTTCTATTCTTTTATACCAGTGAATCTTCTGTTTATCTTGCACCTTGGAAATAATAATTTGCACTGTGATAGATTTTGTTGTGTTAAAACAGAGTTATGATCTTTTCAACTTTCTGTATTTGATTACTTATGTCTTTGTTTCTGTTATTTTTTTTTTTGAATAAGCATTATCCCACTGATGTTTTCAGGCTCCCGTGAAACCCACACTTTCGAACACTTTTGTTGTTTTTATTATTTTCTCTTCTGAAATAGTATTTTTAAATAGCCCTCCATTCGAGCTGACTAGTTTTCTTTCTTTCTGTTTTTCTTCAACCATTACCATCTATCACATTTTAAAATTCATTGAACATATTTTTCATCTCAAGATTTTAAAATGTTTTTCAAATTGTTTCCAGGGTATTATTGTGCTTTTCTGTTATACGACCTCATCTTTTCTCCAGCTTGTTGTTTCCTTAAAGCAGTTACTAAAAAATTCTCTAAGACATGCTAGATATTTGGCTCCATCCTGACATTTTCATGCATGTTTCAATGTAGTTTGAGAATATTCATGCTTCCTATTATCATTCTTTATTCTCTTTCTCTCCATCACTCTCCATTTCTCTAAGAGCTCCCCTTCTGTTTTGTCTTTTCTTTTTTAATTTTCCTTGTGATTCTACTTTAATTCACTTAGTACGATGAACTCAGTCTCCATTCATTTTCTTATAAAGCACTATTTTGTTAATTTTTATGCCTGAATATCACACATACACACACACACACACACACACACACACACACACACACATTCAGATGGGCAGTCTCTGCACATGCACAGAGAGAAAGAGGTGGCATTTTCTTTGTCCAGTCATTTTTTAATGGGAATTTGGGTTATAGAGTGTAGCACCTTCTCAAAGTAAAACAAAACATAAACAGAACTGCGAGTCTGTTCCATCTATGATCAGATGGTTTGTTAATGGCTACAACAGGCTTAGAAGCTCATTCTGTGATCTTTATCTTGTATATTGAGAAATTTTTGGTGTTTTCACTATGTTCAGGTTACTTTTGGAGTCTTTCACTGTGACTGTGGCTTTCCACTCCAAGAAAAAATTCTGGTCAGTTTTATATTCTTAATTCCCACTGGATGGGATCATATCTCTAGTCGTTCTTGAAGGACAGATGATTTGAAACACTCAGCTACTTGGCTGAACACTGTCCCTGTTACTCAGTCTGTGGGGCTGCCTTTCTCACACATGAAATTCACTGTAGCAAGCCATGAACTAATTTAACATTTTATTTTTTTTAACTTGACTTGAAATTTTTATATTATTATTATCATTTATTACAATTATTCAATTTGTATCCCTGCTGCGTTGTCCTCCTTCCTCTCCTCCCAATACCACCCTGTTTCCTTCTTCTCCCCCTATACTCCTCCCATAGTCCACTGATAGGTGAGGTCTTCCTCCCCTTCCATCTGACCCTAGCCTATCAGGACTGGTTGCGTTGTCCTCCTCTGTGGCCTGGTAAGGCTGCAGCCTCACCCCGGGGGAAGGTGATCAGAGAGCCTGTCACTAAGCTCATGCCTGAGAAAGCCCCTGCTCCCTTGTTAGGGAACCCACTTGGAGACTGAGTCTAAGGTCTATATCTGAGCTGGGGTTTTAGGTACTCTCCATGCATTGTTCTTGGTTGGGGTATTAGTCTTTTCAGGGCCCCCAAGGGCTCAGTTTTATTGGCTCTGTTGGTCTCCTTTTGGAGCACCTGTGCCCTCCAAGTCTTTTTATCTTTCCCGTCTTTCATAAGATTACCTGCATTTTACCCAAAGTTTGACTAAGAGTCTCAGCCACTGCTTTGAAACCTTGATCAGTAGAGTCTTTCAGAGGCCAACTGTGGTAAGCTCCTGTCCTGCTCCCTGCCTTATCCTGCTTCCAAAGTCTATTGCATTTGTCCTTCTGAATGAGGATTGAGCATCTTCCTTAGGGGCTTCTTTCTTGTTTAGCTTTTTTAGTATAGGTTTTGGTATGTTTATCCTATATTATATATGGCTAATATCCACTTATAAGTGAGTATATACCCTGTGTGTCTTTTGGCTTCTGGGATACCTCACTCAGGATGCTCTTTTCTAGATCCTACCATTTGCCTGCAAATTTCATGATTTCCTTGTTTTTAATTGCTGAGTAGTATTCAATTGTGTAAATGTACCACCATTTCTGTGTCCATTCCCTCATGAGGGACATCTAGGTTGTTTCCAGCTTCTGGGGAAAAGAGATGCTACGTACATGGTTGAGCAAATATCCTTGTATAATTGAGCATATTTTGGATATATGCCTATGAGAAGTATAGCTGGATGTTGAAGTAGCAGTATTCTCATATCTGGAGAAAGCTCCAGATTGATTTCCAAAGTGGTTGTACAAGTTTACGTTCCCAACAACAATGGAGGAAGGTTTCTCTTTCCCCAAATCCTCTCCAGCATGTGTTGTCACTTGAGTTTTTGATCTTAGCCACTACTGTGTTGAAGAGGGTAGGTATCCTTGCCTTGTTCCTGATTTCAGTGGGATTGATTTAACTTTCTCTCCATTTAGTTTGATGTTGGCTATATGCTTGCTGTATATTGCCTTTACTGTGTTTAGTTTTGTGCCTTGTATCCCTGAGCTCCATAAAACTTTAAATATGAATAGGTGTTGGATTTTGTCAAATGCTTTTCAGCATCTGAGATGATCAAGTAGTTTTTCCTTCTGTTTGTTTATGTGGTGGATTGCTTTGATGGATTTTCATATATTGAACCACCAGTGTATGCCTGGAATGGAGCCTACTTAGTTATGGAGGATGATACTTATTATGTATTCTTGGATTCGGTTTGTGAGTATTTTATTGAGTATTTTTTGGTCATTGTTCATAAGAGAGATAGGTCTGAATTTCTTCTTTTTTTGGGTCTTTGAGTGGTTTAGGTATCAAGGTAACTGTGGCTTTATAGAATGAGTTTGGTAATGTTCCTTCTGTTTCTATTTTGTGGAATAGTTTGAAGAGAATTGGAGCTAGCTCTTCTTTGAAAGTCTGGTAGAATTCTGGGCTGAAACCATCTGGCCCTGGGCTTTCTTTTTGGAAGGGAGACACTTGATGACTGCTTCTATTTCCTTGGGGGATATAGGACTGTTTAATCTAGTTACCTGATTTTGGTTTAGCTTTGGTAAATGAAATCTATCAAGAAAATTGTCCATTTCTTTTAGATTTTCAAATTTTGTCAAGTAAAGGCTTTTGAAGTATGACCTAATGATTTTTTGAATTTCCTCAGTGTCTGTCCTTATGTCTCCCTTTTCATTTCTGATTTTGCTGAGTTGGATAGTTTCTCTCTGCCTTTTAGTTAGTTTGGCTAAGGGTTTGTCTATCTTGTTGATTTTCTCAAAGAACCAGCTCTTGGTCTCATTTATTTTTGAATTGTTTTATTTGTTTCTTATTTGTTGAGTTCACCTCTGAGTTTGATGATTTCTCACTGTCTACTCCTCTTGGGTGTGTCTGCTTCTATTTTCCTAGGGCTTTTAAGTATACTGTTAAATTGCTTGTGTGAGATATCTCAAACTTCTTTCTGAAGGCACTTAGTGCTATTAACTTTCCTCTTATCACTGCTTTCAGTGTGTGTCCCATAAATTTGGGTAAGTTGTGCCTTCATTTTCACTGAATTTTAGGAAGTCCAATATCTTTTTTCATTTCTTCGCTGATCCAGCTGTTGAATAGAGAGTTGTTTAGTTTCCTTGCATGTGTAGGTTTTTTTGTTATTTCTGTTTTTATCTAGTTTTAGGCCATGGTGGTCTGATAAGATGCAAGGGGTTATTTCACTATTCTTATATTTGTTGAGGCTTGCTTTGTGTCCAACAATATGGTCGGTTTTAGAGAAGGTTTCATGAGGGGCTGAGAAGAAGGTGTACTCTTTTGAGTTTGGGTGAAAGGTTCTGTGGTCATCTTTAAGATCTGTTTTATCTAGGACCTCTTTAAGTGTCATTATTTCCCTATTTAGCTTCTCTCTTGATGATCTGTCCCTTGGTGAGAGTGGAGTGTTGAAGTCTCCCACACTGTTAATGTGTTGGGATTAATTTGCTATTTGAGCTTTAATAATGTTTCATTTATGAATGCAGGTAATCTGGTAACTGGGGCATAGATGTTCAGAATTGTGAGGTCCTCGTGGTGGATTTCTCCTTTGATGAGAATGAAGTGTCCCTCTTCATCTTTTTTGATTAATTTTGGTTGAAAATCTATTTTATTAGATATTGGGATAGCTATTCCAGCTTGTTTTCTAGATCTGTTTGCTTGAAAAACATTTTTTCTAGCCCTTTACTCTAAGGTAGTTTTGTCATTGTTGCAGAATGTGGTAGTTTCTGTCACTCTCAAATTAATGTTGTTTGTTCTCAAAGTAAACTGACTATCTAAATTGTAGGTAAATCATAATGATAACTGGAACTGCAGACAGGGAAGGTTATAAGGAAATTAAATTTTAGGTTCTCAGGTTTTCAAATGTTTCTTCACTTCCAAAAAGGACACTTAATTAAAAAAATACCTACACTACTAGGTAGAGTCTTTCAGAGGCCCTCTGTGGTAGGCTCCTGTCTTGAAATTGAGACTCATAACCAAATCTTGGGCAGAGTGCAGGGAACATATGAAGAAGGGGGAGTTAGTATGACCTGGAGAGGACAGGAGCTCCACAAGGACCAAATATATCTGGGCACAGGGGTCTTTTATGAGACTGTTTATCCAACCAAGGATCATGTATGGATATAACCTAGAACCCCTGCTCAGATGTAGTTCATGGTAGCTAAGTATCCAAGTGGGTTCCCTAGTAACGGGAACAAGGACTATTTCTGACATGAACTCAATGGCTGGCTCTTTAAACTCTCCTGCCTCCTCCCTGAGGGAGGAGCAGCCTTGCTAGGCCACAGAGGAGGACATTGCAGCCAGTCCTGAAGATATCTGATAAGCTAGGGTCAGATGGAAGGGGAGGAGGACCTCCCCTATCAGTGGACTTAGAGAGGGGCAGAGAGAAGATGAGGGTGGGATTGGGAGGGAATGAGGGAATGGGATACAGCTGGGATACAAAGTTAATAAACTGTAACAAATATTAAAAAAATAAATTAATAAAATTACCTACTTTGCTGTCTTGAAGGCTCATGTCAGTGATCCTACCCCTTGTGAGGGTGCAGGCAACAGGATCAGGAGTTGAATGCTGTACATGCATCGTGAATATGAAGCCTAAGCCACATGAAATCTTTTCTCACCTTTTCTTTTCCCTCCACAAAAGTAGGCTCCTTAGGAAATCAAAATCATATTTACAATCTAGGCATTGTAGCAATTGTTACTCTACTACACAGGGGCTGAGGTAAAAGGATTGTGAGTTGATTACTAGTCTTGGATATACAGTGAATCTCTTGTTCAACAAACAATCAAAACATGTAAAAATGTTCAGTGGCAAATCCGTATTTATAAAATTTTAATGTTTTACTAAAAATGTGCAATTGCTTTATCATTAACTGTTAGGTTAGATGCTGTGGAGGCAGCTGAGAAGAATGGGCCATCTACAAAGGCTCCCACATTTTAATTACCCATGCTTTCTGTGACTAAGCAGTTAGTTGTGTTACTTTTGTTCCTTCATTCCCTTAGTTTCTTTGTCTCATTTTTCTTCCCTTTATCTCTGTGTTTGTCCATTTTCAGAAATGCAAAACCTATTTTTATTGATATTCAAGAAGTTCCCAGGAATTTTTTTTGTATGTTTACTTTGCAATATTCTAAAAAAATGGCCCCCTATCCTGCTCTTTTCACTTTATTTTAGTTCTGTTTATTTTGTTTTGTGAGACAAAATTTCAATGTGTAGCACAAGTTGGTCTGGAGTTCACCCTTTAACTCAATATTCTTCTTGTGCGGCGATTACAGTCATGACCTGCTCTGCCCAACTTAGTATGTTTTAAGTTTAGAAGCCACAAATATAACATATTTATAGAAAAGAGACAATATTAATGTCAGATTTAAGATAATTCATGACAAATATTAAGATATAGTATTACATACAATTTTCAGCAAAATCCAATATCATTTTTTACATGTGATAGTATTTTTATGTGTATATCTATGTGGAGTTCATTTCATAATGTGTACCTATAATATCAATACATGATACAGCTTGAACACGTATGCTTTATTTATCAATTATACCTTTGCAGAGATGGGAGAAATGAAGAGAACATTAGTATAGCAGAAACACTACAAAATTGGAGATTTATAAGGAAAATACTATAACAGAGCAGACAAAAATATGAACTTATGCTTAAATGATATATGGGAAATAAAGTCTTCCAAGTACTGATTTGCTTGAGGAAAATAAAGGATTAGTTTGTTTTTTAATCTGTTTTGATATGTAGTGTAAATGGGGGCACATTACTTATGCCTTCATTTTCCAATTATTCCTCTTCCCTTCAAGCCAACATAAGCTTATAGAACACATAATGTAAAAAGTAAAATACAGATATTGATTCTGTGAAATCCAGCTTAACCTGATCTTTAAAAATTTGCAGAGGATGAGTCCAGTCCTGATAAATAAAAATGAGCAGACACTATACCACATCCTGGGCATTGGCAAGGGATTTCCCACTTACTGTTCCATATGGTTTTACAAAACCTAATTTACCCCTGAGATGGAGAGGTTATGAGATGAAAGATCTGTTAAGTTTTTTTTTTTTTTAATCTCAGTCTGAGACTTGAATAAGTCTCTTTCCTTCTGGTTATCCTCTTTCCCTGTTTTTCAGTGGTTTAGAAAAACAGAAAACCTGCTGGTTGCAGTACCAATAGAGAATGATTTGCAAATATTCTAAATACCAGTATTACTAAGAAATTTTCAGTGAACTTAGTTTTCTTTTTTTTTAAATTTTCTTTATTAATTACACCTTATTCACTTTGTATCCCTCCTGTGGTTCCCTTCCTCCTCCCATCCCAATCCCTCCCTTCCTCCACCCTCTGCACGCATGCCCCTCCCCAAGTCCACTGATAGGGGAGGTCTTCCTCTCCTTCCTTCTGATCCTAGTCTATTAGGTTTCATCAGGAGTGGCTGCATTGTCTTCCTCTGTGGCTTAGTTTTCATCAAATCAGTGCATGTCAGTCTCAGTGAAACTCCTCTGATTGTAAAAACAAGGAGCTAGCAGTGGAATTGATCAAGGCTCTTTCCTGTCAAGTGTTCTTGACATGGTTAGTGTTCTTCTGTGTAGAGGCTTTAATAATCTTTGACTGATTTAGGGATACTCTCTGAATACCTTTTCCATATTTAAAGAATGAAGATGGATTACTGCAACAAAAATATGATAAAAATATGTTGCACAAAAATAATTTAATTTCAAAAAAGACAGAAAAAACCCTGGAATTTTCATGGGGAAAATCCAATTCTCAGTGATTTTTTTTTTTGTCTCTCTTGATAGTTGTGATTGAGGCTAAAATTCTTTTTCATTTTGATCAATGAATTTTCCACAACTTTCTTTCCTTCCTGGCTCCTGGGTCTAAATCTCAAGCCAGGGCATAGCATTCTATTATGTTTCTGTAGGGACTCAAGAGGGGAGGCTATTCTTTTGCTAAGTACTAACCAGCAGGTTGTGTTTGCTTAACTTATTTCTAATCCATTTTCCCATTTAATGTGGCATTTAATAACTACAATATGGTTATTAAAAATGTTAGTTCTAAAAGAAATTATGCTTTGCATGCCAATGTCTTAAGTCACTTTATAAATACCATAGCAATTATTATTATTATAGAAATTATTATTAAATTTATTATTATTATTAAGTTTTATTAGTAAGTATTATTATTATTAAGAAATATGAAACTAAAAGGCTTCTGTAAAGCAAAAGACACTGTCAACAGAACAATATGGCAGCCCACAGATTGAGACATCTGATAATATCCAAAATATATCAGGAAGTCAAGAAATTAAACACCAACAAACCAAATAATCCAACTAAAAAAATGGAGTACAAAGCTAAACAGAATTCTCAACAGAGAAATCTCAAATGGCCAAGAAGCACTTAAAGAAATGCTTAACATCCTTAGTCATCAGGGAAATGCAAATGGAAATGATTCTGAGATTCCATCTCACATCCAACAGAATGGCTAAGATCAAAAATTCAGGTGGCTGCATGTGCTAGTGAGGATGTGGAGAAAGGGAAACCCTCCACCATTGCTGCTGGGAGCGCAAACTTTTCAACCACTTTGGAAGTAAGTCTGGCACTTTCTCAGAAAACTGGGAATTGCTCTACCTCAAGACCCAGTTCTACCAGTCCTGGGCATATACCCAAGAGATACGTCACCACACAACAAAGATATTTGTTCAACTATGTTCATACCAGCTTTATTTATAATAGCTCTATTTATAATATAAACTAAAAAAAACCAGATTTCTCTCAATGGAGGAATAGATACAGAAAGTGTAGTACATTTACAAAATGGAATACCATTCAGATATTAAAAACAAGGAAATCATTAAATTTATAGGCAAATGGATGAAATTAGAAAAGATCATCCTCTTGGACTTCAGTTTTGTGCAGGGTGATAAATATAGATCTAGTTTCATTTTTATGCATGTAGACATCCAGTTGGACCAGCACCATTTGTTGAAGATGCTGTCTTTTTTTCCATTGAATGGTTTTGGCTTCTTTGTCAAAAATCAAGTATTCATAGGTGTGTGGGTTTATTTCTGTGTCTTCTATTCGGTTCCATTGATCTACCTTTCTGTTTCTATGCCAGTACCAAGCAGTTTTTATTATTGTTGCTCTGTAGTACAACTTGAGATCAGGGATGGAGATACCTCCAGGGGATCTGTTGTACAAGACTGTTTTGGAAATTCTGGGTTTTTTATTTCTCCATATGAAGTTGAGAATTTTTCTTTTAAGGTCTGTAAAGAATTGTGTTGGTATTTTGATGCGAATTGCATTGAATCTGTATATATATATATATATATATATACATATATATAGATATAGATATAGATATAGATATAGATATAGATATAGATATAGATATATATTTTGGATGAATGACCATTTTCACTATGTTAATCCTACCGATCCATGAGCACTGGAGATCTTTCCATCTTCTGGTGTCTTCTTAAATTTCTTTCTACAGAGACTTGAAGTTTTTTTTTTTTTCAGACAGGTTTTTCACCTGCTTGGTTAGAGTCACCCCAAGTTACTGTATGTTATTAGTGGCTATTGTGAAGGGTGTTGTTTCCATGATTTCTTTCTCGGCCCTTCTGTCTTCGGTATAAAGACCTCAATATAAAACCAGATACTCTAAATCAGTTAGAAGAAAAAGTGGGGAAGACCCTAGAACTCATTAACACAGGAAACAACTTCCTGAACAGAACACCATCAGCCCAGGCCCTAAGAGCAACAATCAATAAATGGGACCTCATGACACTGAAAAATTTCTTTAATGTGAAGGACACTGTTGTTAGAACAAAACGACAGCCTACAGATTGGGAAAGGATCTTCACCAATCCAACATCTGACAGAGGGCTGATATCTGGAATACATAAAGAACTAAAGAAGTTAAAAGGCAATAATCTAAGTAACCCAAATAAAAATCAGGTATGGAGCTGAACAGAGAATTTTCTGTAGAAGAATATAGAATGGCAGAAAAACACCTAAGGAGATGATCAACATCCCTAGCCATCAGAGAGATGGAAATCAAAACGGCCCTGAGATTTCACCTTACACCCATCAGAATGGCTAAGATCAAAAACTCAAGAGATAATGCATGCTGGAGAGGCTGTGGAGAAAGGGGAACCCTTCTCTAATGATGGTGAGAATGTCAACTGGTACAACCACTATGGAAATCTATCTGGAGCTTTCTCAGATAATTAGTAATAGTGCTACCTCAAGATCCAGCTATACCACTTCTAGGCATATACCCAAAATATGCTGAAGTACACAACAAGGACATTTTCTCAACCATGTTTGTAGCAGCCTTATTTGTAATAGCCAGATCCTGGAAACAACCCAGATATCCATCAACAGAGGAATAGATACAGAACTTGTGGTACTTTTACACAATGGAATACTACTCAGCAATTAAAAACAAGGAAATCATGAATTTTGCAGGCAAATGGTGGGATCTAGAAAAAAATCATCCTGAGTGAGGTATCCCAAAAGCAGAAAGACACACATGGTATATACTCATTTATATAGACCTATAAGATAAGATAAACATACTAAAGTATGTACACCTAAAGAAGATAAACAAGAAAGAAGTCCAGGGGTAAGATGATCAATCCTCTTCTAGAAAGACAAAGGGGATGGAAATTGTATGTAGGAGAAAACAAGTAACAGGACAGTAGCCTACCACAGAGGGCACCTGAAAGACTCTACCTAGCAGTGTATCAAAGCAGATGCTGAGACCCATAACCAAGCCTTCGGTAGAGTATAGGGAATCATATGAAGGAAGGAGGAATTAGTATATCCTAGAGGGGACAGGGAGCCCCACAAGGTCCAAATATATCTGAGCACAAGGGTCTTCTATGAGACTGTTTATCCAACCAAGGACCATGCATGGATATAACCTACAACCCCTGCTCAGACATAGCCCATGGTAGCTCAGTCTCCAAGTGGTTTCCCTAGTAAAGGGGACAGAAATTGTTTCTGACACGAACTCATGAGCTTCCCCTCCCCCTGAGGGAGGAGCAGCCTTGCTAGCCCATAGATAAGGACATTGCAACCATCCTAAAGATACCTGATAAACTAGGGCTTGACGAAAGGAGAGGAGGACACCCCCTCTCAGTGAACTCAGAAGGGGGCAGGGAGGAGATGAGGGAGGGAGGGGAGGATTGGGAGGGAAAGAGGGAGTGGGCTACAGCTGGGATACAAGTGAATGTATAAAATTATTTAAAAATAAGTAAATATAAAAAAAGAAAAGATCATCCTGAGCTATATAACCAAGGTCCAGAAAGACACACAGAACATGTACTTACTTTTAAGTAGATATTAGTCATAGAATACAAGATCATCATGCTACAATCCACAGATCCAAAGAAGCTAAGGAACAGAGAAGACCCAAGGAGAATTCTGGAATCTTACTGAGAAGGGGAAATGGAATAGTTAGTAGCATAAGTGATTGAAGATAGGGAACAGGATAAGAGAGGGAACACTGAGGGAAATGAAGGTGAGGATCAGATATAGGGTGAGCTCAGGGGAGAGGACAGAGGACTTGCAGAGAGAAGAGCATCCATGGGCGGGGACACCTCTTATTCAATCCAGAGACCTGCAACCTGGTGGACTCCCCGGGATGAAATGCAGGTGACCCTATCTGAAACCCATGGTGGCAGGGATCATGTAGACAGGAGAGGCCACCCTCTTAACCAGACAGGATTTCTGGTGTAGAGAGGAGAGCACCAACCCACCTACAAAAATTTCCATCCAGAATTTATTCTGCTATCAGGATATGTAGGGATTAAGATAGAGTAGAGATCAAGGGGATGTACAACAGATGACTGGCCCAATATGAGACTCACTCCATGGGAGAGAGCCTCCTGTCATTATTGATGATGTTCTGCTATACTCTGTTTGCAGAAGGCAGCCTAGCATGGCTGTCCTGTGGGAGGCTTTTCCCAGCAATGTATTGAAACAGAGACCTAGACTCACAAACATTCGGTGGAGAGCAGAGAGCATTTTAGAAGAGTGGTGGAAAAGACAGAATGACCTAAAGGGGGCAGGAGCTCCACAACACGACCAACAGTCCCAGTTAACTTGGATTCAGAGGAGCTTGCAGGGACTGAAGGACCAACCAAGGACCATTCATGGACCATACATGAATGGCCCTAGACCTAGGCTCTCTACAAATACATACCCAATGGGCAGCTTAGCCTCCATGTGGGTCCCCCAGAAAGGGGATGTAGGCTGTCTCTGACACGGTCTCTGTTGCATGCCTTTTGATCACTTTACCCTGGCATGGGTGCCTTGCAGGACATTGTGAAAGAGGAAATACATAGTTCTAATGAGACTGGATGTGCTGGGGTGGGTTTGTGGGTGAGTGTATGTGTGTGTTTTGAGTGTGTGTGTGTGTGTGCGTGTAGTGTCCCCCCTGTTCTGAGGGGCAGGGGAGAGGGAATAGGGGGATGAGGGAGGAACAGAGGGGAGCAACAGGGAGGAGTAGAGGGAGCTACAATTGAGCTACAATTAATTCACTTTACAAATGTAAAGTGAAATAACTAAATAAAAAATTAATAAAAAAGAAGTTAAAAGCCTCATGTGCTTGTAAGAAACCGCTTTATGATCAGAAACATTTTTTCTTAATTTATTATATGACTAATATCTACTTATGAGTGATTGTATTCCCTGTATGTCTTACTGCTTCTGGGATACCTCACTCACGTTGATCTTTTCCAGTTCCCACCATTTTCCTGCAAATTTCATGATTTCCTTGTTTCTTATTTCTGAGAAATATTACATTGTGTACATGTACCACAATTTTTGTATCCATTCCTCAGTTGAGGGTCATCTGGGTTATTTCCAGCTTCTGGCTATTACAAATAAATCTGCTACAAACATGGTTGAGGAAATGCCCTTATTGTGTACTTGAGCCTCTTTTGGACATATGCCTAGGAGTGGTATAGTTGGATCTTGAGGAAGCACTATTTCTAATTGTCTGAGATAGTGCCAAGTGGATTTCCAAAGTGGTTACACAAGATTACATTCCCATCAGCAGTGGGATTGGGAAGATCCTTTCCCAATCTGTAAGCAGTCGTTTTGTTCTGATTACAGTGTCCTTTGCTTTACAGAAGCTTTTCACTTTCATGAGGTCCCATTTATTGATTGTTGCTCTTAGAGCCTCTACTGTTGGTATTCTGTTCAGGAAGTTGTCTCTTGTGCCAATAAGTTCAAGGCTCTTCCCCACTTTTTCTTGTAGTAGGTTTAGTGTGTCTGGTTTTATATTGAGGTCTTTGATCCACTTAGACTTTAGTTTTGTGCAGGTTGATAAGTATCGATGTATTTGCATTTTCTTTTTTTTTCCATTTTATTTTATTTTTTTTTATCAGTTACATTTTATTAACTCTGTATCCCAGCCGTGTCCCGATCCCTCATTCCCTCCCAGTCCCTCCCTCCCTCCCTCATCTCCACCATGCCCCTTTCCAAGTCCACTGATAGGGGGGACCTCCTCCCCATTCATCTGATCCTATTTTATCAGGTATCTTCAGGACTGGCTGCAAAGCCCTCCTCTGTGGCCTAACAGGACTGCTCCTCCCTTTGGGGGTGGGGAGACCAAAGGGCCAGTCATTGAGTTCCTGTTAGAAATAATCCTTGTTCCCCTCACTTTGGGAAACCAATTGGTTACTGAGCTACCACAGGCTACATTTGCATTTTCTACATGTAGACATCAAGTTAGATAAGCATCATTTGCTGAAGATGCTGTCTTCATTGTATGGTTTTGGCATTTTTGTCAAAGATCAGGTGGCCATAAGTGTGTGGGTTTATTTCTGGGTCTTTTACTTGGTTCCATTGATCCACCACTTGGTTTCTATGCCAGTACCATGCAGTTTTTAGTATTGTTGCTCTATAGTACGGCTTGAGATCAGGAATGGAGATACCTCCAGAAGATTTTTTTTTGAAGAGTATTGTTTTAGCATTCTGTGTTTCCTGTTATTCCATATGAAGTTAAGAATTTTTATTTCAATGTCCGTAAAGAATTGTGTTGGTAATTTGATGGGAATTGCATTGAATCTGTAGATTGCTTTTGGTAAGATGGCCATTTTTACTATGTTAATCCTGCCAAGCCATGAGCACTGGAGATCTTTGTATCTTCTGATATCTTCTTCTAATTCTTTCTTCAGAGACTTGAAATTTTTTCATATAAGTCCTTGACTTGCTTGGTTAGGGTTACACCAAGGTACTTCATGTCCTTTGTGGCTACTGTGAAGGGTGTTTTTTCCCTAATTTCTTTCTCAGCCCTTTTGTCTTTTGTATACAGGAGAGCTACTGACTTTTTTGATGCAATTTTGTATCCAGCCACTTTTCTGAAGGTGTTTATTAGCTGTAGAAATTCCCTGGTAGAATTTTTGGTGTCACTCAGGTATACTATCATATCATCTGCAAATAGTGATACTTTGACTTTGTCCTTTCCAAGTTACATCCCCTTGATCTCCTTTAATTGTCTTATTTCTCCAGCTAGGACTTCAAATACTATGTTGAAGAGATATGGAGAGAGTGAGCAGCCTTGCTTTGTCCCTGATTTCAGTGGGATTGACTTCAATTTATCTTTATACTTAGCAGAATACTATAAAAGTTTTTTATGATTACCAAGAGTTTGTGAATCATCCTAGGTCTGTGCACTACAGTTTAAATGTTGTTTACTTAAATAACACTGTTTACTTAAATTTCACACTGTTAAACACAATTTATTAGTCTATCACAGTCCGTTTTTGCAGTCATAGCCATACCTGACTTCTCTAGATCATTCCTGGTGAAATCTCTAATAACCAAATATTATTTACAAAATAAAAAGTTTAAGTGTTTTTCTCTCCTAATAAATTAACCTTTATTTTTATGCGCTATCTTATTTTTTTCATGTTTTTTCTTTCTGATTCTCAGACTCATTAAGAATAGACTGAATTTTAATTAGAATTACAAGTATTGACTTGCCGTATGAGTAAAAGAATTCGTTAGTAATTAAATTCTAAAACAAAAGGTCACGTCTGCTATTGACTCATGTAGATCTTTAGAAAATTCGCTCTAACTTCTTTCTTATGTATAGAAATGTAATGAGACCATCTAATTAGTTCTTAGATTTATTTTCTATGTTGTAAGATGTGTGAGTCATAGAATCGTGAATAATATTAGTAATTTCTTTCACAGAAGTGGCCTCATAATATTCTATTTAGAACTACCCTAGCCATTTGTGCACTTACTTTGACATTCATTTAAAAATGATAATTAAGAGCCACTGTGTAGATGTGAGATGGCCTAACAGCTATAGGCACTTCCTGCTCAGCCCTTATAACTTTAGTTATAATCCTGGAGACCTACATAGTGGAAAGAGTGAACCTCCTCTGGCAAACTGTCCTGTGACCTCTACACACAAGAAAGAAAGAAAGAAAGAAAGAAAGAAAGAAAGAAAGAAAGAAAGAAAGAGAGAGAGAGAGAGAGAGAGAGAGAGAGAGAGAGAGAGAGAAAAGCAAGACAAAGAAAGTGAGTCTTGGTCCAAATCATGTTGTTTATGTTGTGCTCTGGAAAAAGTAGTGGCTTTTTTCTGAGAACATCATTGACATTGTAAGTTCACCTACTGAAAGAGCTAGGCAAACCTAACTCTTTACTAACTGAGAGGCATTACTAATGACCAAAAAACAAAACAAAACAAAACAAAAACAAAAACAGAAAACAAACAAACAAACAAAAAACAAAAAACCAACCCAGTACTCTTTTTCCTCCTACTGGGTTGCCTCATCCATCCTTATATGAGGGGAGGTACCTAGTTTTACTGTAGCTTTATGTGTTATGTGTGTTTGATATACATGAAAGCCTGCCCTTTTCTGAAGAGAGGAGGATTGGAGCAGAGGAGTGGGTCATGATGACACACTACTGGGAAGAGAGGGGGAAAGGGAAACTACTGGGAAGAGAGGGGGGGGGGGACCATAAAACCGGTCTTGGAAAGTTTTAATTGAAAAGGAGGAATGGTGAGCAATAGTAACTTTGTGATAACCTGTTGTCTTAGTTGTGGTTTCTTTTCTTGTGATGAAACACCATGACTAAAATTAGCTTGGGAAGAAACAGTTTATTTCATCTTACAGCTTGTAGTCTGTCACCCAAGTTGATCAGGGCAATAACTCAAACAGGGCAAGAACCTGGAGGTGGGAACTGATGCACGGAGGTACACTGCTTACTAGGTTGCTCTTCATGCCTGCTCAGCCTGTTTTCATTAGCACAAAGGTGGCGCTGCCCACAATGAGCTGGACCCTTGCACATCGATTATGAAAGTGCACCACAAGCTTGCCTGCAAGTAAGTCTGCTTGGAGGCATTTTCTGAAGTGAGGTTTCCTTCCTTTTCCAAAATGACTCTAACTTGTGTCAAGTTGACATCAAGCTACTTTAAGTGCTTTTTCTATAAATGTAAAAATATTCCTTCAGCTACTCCAAAGGTGGACATGTTTCACCAACGCCAAAAACATGAGAACATATTTCTGTGATATTCTATGATTATATTTGGTAGCTTTAAGCATACTCTTAAATAAGAATATTTATCATTGAAATGAAATATATGCTACAGCTCTAATTTCTAGTTTGATTTATTCTGTAATGTGATCCTAGCTTAATGTTAACTTCAGTATTTAAAGTATATGATTAGGCTAGAAAGTAAACATGACTTTCATGGCAGCTACTAATAATAGGGATTACTGTTGGCAAGTAACATCATCTGTATGTCTGGTAAATAGAAGGAAAATCCCATCTAAAACTGGGAAGTTCCATGGACCTATAGTGTTCTATCTTTTTTGAAAAAGGGAAACCCACTAGATTCCAAGTTTTGAAAGGTAGTTAGTGTTACAATTCAGTATGAAAATTATTTTTTATACTAAATTTTTAAACTTTTATTAATTACACTTTATTCACTTTGTATCCCCCAATAAAGCCCTCCCTCCTCCCCTCCCAATCCCACCTTCCCTCCCTCTTCTTCACACCTGCCCTTCCCCAAGTCCACTGATAGGCGAGGTCCCCCTCTCCTTCTTTCTGATCTTAGTCTATCAGATCTCATCAGGAGTGGCTGCATTGTCATCCTCTGTCATCTGGTAAGGCTGCTCTTCCCTCAGGGAGAGGTGATCAAAGAGCAGGCCAATCAGTTCATGTCAGAGGCAGTCCCTCTTCCCATTACTATGGAAGCTACATGGACACTGAACTGCCATGGGCTACATCTGTGCAGGGGTTCTAGGTTATCTCCATGAATGGTACTTGGTTGGAGTATGAGTCTCTGGGAAGACCCCTGTGTTCAAATTTTCTGGTTCTGTTGCTCTCCTTGTGGAGTTCCTGTCCTCTCCAGATATTACTATTTCCCACTTCTTTCATAAGATTCCGTGCACTCTGCCCAACAGTTGGCCATAAGTCTCAGCATCTGCTTTGATAGTCTGCAAGGCAGAGCTTTTCAGAGACCCTGGATGGCAGGTTCCTAACTTGTTTCCTGTTTTCTTCTTCTTCTGATATCCATCCTCTTTGCCTTTCAGGATGGGGATTGAGCATTTTAGTCAGGGTCCTCCCTCTTTTTTTCCCCATTTTTTAAATTAATTACACTTTATTCACATTGTAGCCCCCATAAGCCCTTTCCTCCTCCCCTCCTGATCCCACCCTCCATTTGCCTTCTTCACGGATGCCCCTCCCCAAGTCCACTGTTGGAGGAGGTCCTCTTCTCCTTCTTTCTGATCTTAGTCTATCAGATCTCATCAAGAATGGTCCTTCTTCTTGATTAGTTTCTTTAGAAGTACAGATTTTAGTAGGTTTATCCTATATTATATGTCTATATGAGTAAATATATACCATATGTGTCCTTCTGCTTCTGGGACAGCTCACTCAGGATGATACTTTCCAGTTCCCACCATTTACCTGCAAATTTCATGATTTCCTTATTTTTCATTGCTGAGCAATATTCCACAATTTCTGTATCAACTGCTGTAAAGCAAAGGACACTGTCATCAAAACAAAATGAATGCCTACAGATTGGGAAAGAATCTTCACCAACCCTTTATCTGACAGAGTGCTATTATCCAGTATATATAAAGAACTAAAGAAGCTGAAAAGCAGCAAACCAAGTAATCCAATTAAAAAAATGGGGAACAGAGTTAAACAGAGAATTATCGAAAGAGGAATAAATATCGAATGGTAGAGAAACACTTAAAGAAATGCTCAATCTCATTAGCCATCAGGGAAATGCAAATCAAAACAACCCTGAGATTTCACCTTACACCCATCAGAATGGCCAAGATCAAAAACTCAAGTGACAACACATGCTGGAGACAACTCATGCTTTCTCACATGCTGGAGTGAGAAAGGGGAACCCTCCTCCACTGTTGGTGGGAATGTAAACTTGTACAACCACTCTGGAAATCAATCCGGTGCCTTCTCAGACACCTAGGAATAGTGCTTCCTCAAGATCCAACCATACCACTCCTAGGCATATATCCAAAAGAAGCTCAAGTACACAATAAGGACATTTGCTCAACCATGTTTGTAGCAGCTTTATTTGTAATAGCCAGAAGCTGAAAACAACCCAGATGCCCCTCAACTGAAGAATGGATACAGTATGAAAACTGTTTTACAAAGCATCTTTGTCCTGCTTATAACACTGTTTTTGGTAAAGCATTATTATGCTGTAAAGCTCATAATGAAATTTTCCACACAATTTCATTCAAACTCTGAGACCTGTAAATCTATAATAGAGTAGTTTTAAATTCCAGTGCCTTGATTTTATATTAACAGTTCACTTTAATTTAACAAAATATCTTTATGCTGCATTTCTGATATTATAATAATATTGTTTGTCAGAAAAAGAATCTTTCTGGATTGTAGTGCTTTATAGGGAGTACAATTATTGGTATGGGAAATGGGTGTATAGGAAGAATGCATCTTGAATAGTTTAATTGTACTTTCAAAAACAATTTTATTGAAATATGAAAAAGTTCTGGCTATTACAAATAAAGCTGCTACAAACATGGTTGAACAAATGTTGTTGTGTACTTGAACATAATTTGGATATATGCCTAGGAGTGGTATAGCTGGATCTTGAGGAAGCACTATTCCTAATTATCTGAGAAAGTACCGTATGGATTTCGAAAGTGGTTTTGCAAGTTTACATTCCCACCAGCAATGGAGGAGGGTTCCCCTTTCTCCACATCCTCTCCAGCATGTAATGTCACTTGAGTTTTTTTATCTTAGCCATTCTGATGGGTGTAAGCTGAAATATCAGGGCTGTTTTGATTTGCATCTCCCTGATGGTTAAGGACATTGAGCATTTCTTTAAGTGTTTCCTTGCCACTCTATAGTTCTCTACAGATAATTCTCTGTTTAGCTCTGTACCCCATTTTTTTTTAACAGGATTGCTGGATTTGTTTCTTTATAACTTCTTTACTTCTTTATATATTCTGGACATTAGCCCTCTGTCAGATGTAGAGTTGGTGAAGAGCCTTTCCATGTCTGTAGGCTGTTGTTTTGTTCAGATGACAGTGTCCTTTGCTTTACAGAACCTCTTCAGTTTCATGAGGTCCCATTTATTGATTGTTGATCGTAGAGCCTGTGCTGTTGGTGTTCTGTTCAGGAAGTTGTCTCCTGTGCAATGAGTTCTAGGTTCTTCCCCATTTTTTCTTCCAACCAATTTAGAGTATCTGGTTTTATGTTGAGGTCTTTGATCCACTTGGACTTTAGTTTTGTGCAGGATGATAAATATGTATCTATTTTCATTTTTCTGCATGTAGACATCCAGTTAGAAGAGCATCATTTGCTGAAGATGCTGTCTTTTTTCCATTGCATGGTTTTGGCTTCATTGTCAAAAATAAATTATTCATAGGTATGTCAGTTTATTTCTGGGTCTTCTATATGGTTCTGTTGATCCACCCTTCTGTTTATATGCCAGTACCATGCAATTTTTATTTCTATTGCTCTGTAGTATAACTTGAGATCAGGGATGGAGATACCTCTAGATGATCTGTTGTTGTACAAGATCATTTTGGAAATTCTGGGTTTTATGTTTTTCCATATGAAGTTGAGAATTTTTCTTTCAAGGTTTGTAAAGAATTGTGTTGGTATTTTGATGGGAATATTTAATCTATTAATTGTTTTTGGCAGGATGGCCTTTTTCACTATGTTAATCCTACTGATCCATGGGATCTATCCATCTTCTGATATCTTCTTCAATTTCTGTCTTCAGAGACTTGAAGGTTTTTTTTTTTTTTTTTCAAACAGGTCTTTCCCTTGTTTGGTTAAAGTCCCACCAAGGTAATTGTACCTTTATGCTATTAGTGGTTATTGTGAAAGGTGCTGTTTCCCTAATTTCTTTCTCCACCCTTTTGTCTTTGGTATACAGGAGGACTTCTGATTTTTAATGTATTTTTTTATTAATTACTATTTATTCACTTTGTATCACAGCTATAACCTCTCCCTCATCCCCTCTCAATTTCACCCTTCCCCCCTCTTCTTCTCCCATTCCCCTCCCCAAGTCCACTGATGGGGGAGGTCCTCTTCCTCTTCCATCTGATCCCAGCCTATCAGGTCTAATTAGGAGCGGCTGCATTGTCTTCCTCTGTGGCCTGGCAAGGCTGTTCTTCCCTCTGGGGTTGGTGATCAAAGAGCCAGCCATTGAGAGTTAATTTTGTATTCAGCCACTTTGCTGAAGGTGTATATCAGCTGTAGGAGTTCTCTGGTTGAAATTTTGTGGTCGCTCATGTATACTATCATATAATTTGCAAATAGTGATACTTTTACTTCTTCCTTTCCGATTTGTATCACCTTGATCTCTTTTAGTTGTCTTAATGCTCTAGCTAGGACTTCAAGTACTGTGTTGAAGAGATATGGAGAGATTGTTCAGCCTTGCCTTGTCCCTGATTTCAGTGCGATTGATTTAAGTTTCCCTCCATTAAATTTGATGTTCGGTATAGGATTGCTGTATATTGTTTTTACTATATTTAGGTATGTGCTTATCTCCCTGATTTCTCCAAGACTTTAAACATAAATGGTGACTATCCAGATATCCCTCTGTGGAGGAGTGGATAAAGAAATAGTGGTACATTTACACAACGGAATACTACTCAGCAATTAAAAACAGGAAAATCATGAATTTGCAGGCAAATGGTGGGATCTAGAAAAGATCATCCTGAGTGTGGTATCTCAGAAGCAGAAAGACACACATGGTGTACACTCACTTATAAGTAGATACTAGACCTAAAAGATAGGATAAACATACTAAAATCTGTACACCTAAAGAAGATAAAGAAGAAGCATAACCTGGGGTAAGATGATCAATAATCACTTAGAAAGACAAATGGGATGGACATTGGAAGAAGGAGAAAGTAAGAAACAGGATAGTAGCCTACCATAGAGGGCCTCTGAAAGAGTCTAGCTAGCAGTGTATCAAAGTAGATGCTGAGATTCGTAAGCAAACTTTGGGCAGAGTGCAGGTATTCTTAGGAAAGATGGGTGAGATAGTAAGACCTGGAGAGGACAGGAGCTCCACAAGGACCAAATATATCTGGGCACAGGGGTCTTTTCTGAGACTGATTCTCCAACCAAGAACCATTCATGGATATAACCTAGAACCCTTGCTCAGGTGTTACCCATGTCAGCTCAGTATCCAAGTGGATTCCATAGTTAGAGGAACAGGGACTGTCTCTGACATGAACTCAGTAGCTGGCTCTTTGCCTCCCCCCCTCCCCCAGGGAGGAGTGGCCTTGCTAGGCCACAGAGGAGGACATTGCAGCCAGTCCTGATGAGACCTGATAAGCTAGGTTCAGATGGTAAGGGAGGAGGACATCCCCTATCAGTGGATTTAGTGGGCATGGGAGGAGATCAGGGAGGGAGTGTAGGATTGGAAGGGAATTAGGGAAGGGGCTACAGCTGGGATGCAAAGAGAATAAAATGTAATTAATGTAAAAATATTTGATAAAAAAGTGTAAAATACAAGTAAGTGCAAGTTTCAGACAAAAATATGAAAATGTGTTTATGCAAAAATTCTGATTAAGAATCATAAACAAGCTTACCATTTGCCTACAAAGATTTACAATATGAATGAAAAACACAAAAAGTGAATTGACTTGCTAGTTTCTGCTCTGTTACTTTGATATGATGTTAGTAGTTTTCTTTTATTTGGTGGAAAAAATTTTGAATATCAAAATGCTTTATAACTATGATTAAAAATCATTTTAATTGAAGTGTGAAATTGCGTTTTTTTTCAAAATCCCGAATTGAAATCAGAAACAAGTTTATCACAAAATAATTTTCTGTAGAAATCATGATCCTTCATGCAAGAAATTTTATGATTTAAAGGCAAGATATATAAATAAAAATATTAGATCCTGCCCAGTTAAATATGTTATCTCTGGAATCACTTCACTAACTGTATATAGTAACAATACTGCACAAGTGCAGTTGCTCCTGTCTCCTCTGCCAAGAAGGAGTGTCAACCTGATATTTCAATAACAAAGTCTACTCTAATTCTGAAAATCTCAAGAATATTATTAAGCAGTCACAGTCTTATCTAACCTCACAGTAATTAAAAAAAAATGTTCTCCTTCTTCTATGTAGACAATAGTAAAATAGCAAAGTTTTCAGTCTAAAATACAGAATATTTTGTAACCCAAAGGGGAAAAAAGTTATGCTTTGCAGAACCTTAAAACAAATAAAAATTTTCAAGCTAAATACAGTTTTCTTGAAGTATGGCCACTTCAGTCTTTGACTGAAAACAGTGTTCAGTCTCAGCTCTCCTAATAGAGTTTTAATTATTTTTCATGTAGTGTTGTGGCTTCATCCTCCTCCCCCAGAAGAAACCTGCTACAAATGAATCATGCTACTGACCAGTCTCAGAACTAATAATTCTCCAGATAGAAACTAATCCGTGCATAACTCATTTCTGAAAAGGTGATCAATGCTTAAATAAGTGTAGGTGTTTCATGCCTCATTTCTTCAAATTATTCAATAGTAAAATAAAAGGAAAGGCAGAGAAACTTTTCAGAGAAATGTTACAGCTGCATTACATTCTTGTTTAGGTCTTTTCTGTTTTACTTACATTTATTTTCATATATTTTCACTATGTTTTTCCTTCCCCCAACTCTTCTGAAATCTTCCCCTTCTCCTTACCATCCCAACTTCATTCTCTCTCTTTCCCATTTTCTCACCAAAAACAAAATAAAAACAAACAACTAATAGAACCAAGGTTATAAAAAATATTTTTCATATAAAATACCATTCAGTTAATACAATATTTTATTACCTATACTTACATTGAAAATAGTTATTATTATTATAGACAATTAACAGACAATGGAACTGAAGCTCTGGGGAGGGGCATATGTTTCCTTTGGAAAAAATACATGAATATATAATATAACAGCAGAAGTAAAGCCATGTGAGTAGTAGTACATGGGGGGACAAAAAGGGAAAGGACAAATAGTTGATACAAGAAAGGGAAAGAAGGGGAATGGATGAAAAAATGATCAACATGAAATATATACTTGTATAAAAACATTTTTAAACTTAAAACTACATTAAAATAAATAAAAGATAAAAATTTAAGATTTAAAATTTAATTCATTTTTAAAAATCTGAATTTGATTGTTTTATTTTAGTTTTTTTAGTACTTGGATAGATTTATTTTTGTCATCACTATTAAAAAACTACTGTATCCTTCTTTGTGGTCTATGCTATTATTATCTCCACTGACGAATAGAACAACGCTCCTCATCATAATCCATAGAAATCAATTTCATGTTTTCAAATGTTATTTTAACTTACATGTTGTATAAATTTTCCTGACAGGTGAGGACAAACATCCATTTACCCTAGATAGGGCACTGATGACAAACCAAGGAATCGCTCCACCTTAGTCTAGCTTAGTGACTCATGAGATTATTGAGGTTACTTACAGAAGTGCATGGGGGACTGCTTACAATAACACTGAAGACTCAAAAAAAAAAAAAAGTTACATCACCAAAAAGTTCACCCATCATGGATGACAGTTCTTAAAAAACTAATACCTTGGAGCACTTTGCATGTCTAACTGACAGTTCACTGGCAATTTATTTATATTGATTTTTTAATAAGATTTTATATTTTTATATTGATTACAGTTTATTTACTTTGTATCCCAGCTGTAGCCCTCCCTCATTCCCTCCCAATCCTACCCTCCCTCCCTCATCTCCTCCCTGCAAATCTCTAAGTCGACTGATAGGGGAGGTCCTCCTCCCTTCCATCTGACTCTAGCTTACCAGGTCTCTTCAGGACTGGTTGCAAAGTCCTCCTTTGTGGCCTAGAAAGGCTGCTCCTCCCTAGGGGTGGGGGAGGTCAAAGAGCCAGCCACTGAGTTCACATCAGAGATAGTCCCTTTTCCCCTTACTAGGGTACCCACTTGGATACGGAGCTGCCATGGGGTACATCCGAACAGGGGTTCTAGATTATATCCATGAATGGTCCTTGGTTGGAGAATCAGTCTCAGAAAAGACCCCTGTGCCCAGATATATTGGTCCTTGTGGAGTTCCTGTCCTCTTCTTTCATGTGATTACCTAGACTCTGCCCAAGATTTGGTTATGAGTCTCAACATTTACTTTGATACACTGATAGGTAGAGTCTTTCAGAGGCCCTCTGTGGTAGGCTCCTGTCCTGTTTCCTGTTTTCTCCTTTTTTCAATGTCCATCCCATTTGTCTTTCTTACCCTGGGTCCTCCTTCTTGTTTAGCTTCTTTAGGTGTACAGATTTTAGTATGTTTATCCTATCTTTCATGTCTAGTATCCACTTATAAGTGACTCTATACCATGTGTGTCTTTCGGCTTTTGGGATACCTCAGTCAGGATGATCTTTTCTAGATCCCACCATTTGCCTGCAAATTCATGATTTCCTTGTTTTTAATTGCTGAGTAGTATTCCATTGTGTAAATGTACCATAACTTCTGTATCCAATTTGATTATTTTAACTTATTATGTCTACATTTAATAACCTATTCAACTAGTTTCATAATATATATAGATTTGGGTTTTTAAATGGCCCAAATATCAGCACTCAGGCAATTTTTTTATTTATAAATTTTGGTTATGTGAATGGGTGTGCATGCCAAGGCACATGTGTGGTGGTAAGAGGATAATTTCATGGAGTAGATTCTTTCAACCCTTATGTGGGTTCTAGAAATCAAGCTCATGTTTATGTACTTGTTCAGAGCCATACCAATGCTGAATATTTAATCCAGTAATTTCTGTCTCATTAGTTTTCTAATTAATGCAATGTCTCTAAATAGTTATAAATCATGCTTGTGTTGTTTTTAATTCCTTCAAAATAATTGCATGTTAGGTAAATAAATTAACAAAATAAACATAGCTTATGCATGCTTGTATATTTTATAACTATTAATATGAGTTTTTATTTATTTTTTTATTAATTACAGTTTATTCACTTTGTATCCCCCCATAAGCCCCTCCCTCCTCCCCTCCCAGTCCCACCCTCCCTTTCCCCTTCGCTCATGCCCCTCCCCAAGTCCACTGAGAGGGGAGGTCCTCCTTTCCTTCCTTCTGATCTTAGTCTATCAGATCACATCAGAAATGGCTGCGTTGTCATCTTCTGTGGCCTGGTAAGGCTGCTCTTCCCTCAGGGGGAGGTGATCAAAGAACAGGCCTATCAGATTATGTCAGAGGCAGTCCCTCTTCCCATTACTATGTAACCCACTTGGACACTACACTGCTATGGACTACATCTGTGCAGGGATTCTAGGTTATCTCCATGCATGGTACTTGGTTGGAGTATGAGTCTCTGGGAAGACCCCTGTTTTCAAATTTTCTGGTTCTGTTGCTCTTCTTGTGGAGTTCCTGCCCTCTCCAGATCTTACTATTTCCCACTTTTTTCATAAGATTCCCTGCACTTTGCCCAACAGTTGGCCATAAGTCTCAGCATCTGCTTTGATAGACTGCAGGGCAGAGCCTTTCAGAGGCCCTCTGTGGCAGGTTTTTAATACGAGTTTGAAAAAATAAAAATGCACCTAAACGTCAAGCTAAAATAGTCTAAATAAAACCTAAATTACAACATTGATGAAAGAAAATATTTGCAAACCAAATCCAAGATCACATAAAAGATATCCTTTTTACATGACCATGTAGGTTTCATCCCAGGCATGCAGGGGTGCTTCAGTATATGGAAATCCATCAATGTAATCCAACATATAAACAAACTGAAGGAGAAAAACAACATGATCATCTCCTTAGATGCCAAAAGAGCATTTGACAAAATGCAACACCCATTCATGTTTAAAGTCTTAGAGATATCAGGGATACAAGACACATACCTAGTAAAGACAACATACAGCAAGCCTATAACCAACATCAAACTAAGTGGAGAAAAACTAAAATCAATCTCACTGAAATCAGGGACAAGGCAAGCCTGCCCACTCTCTCCATATCTCTTCAACATAGTACTTGAAGCCCTAGCTAGAGCAAAAAGACAGCTAAGGAGATCAAGGGAATACAAATAGGAATGGAAGTGGTCAAAGTATCACTATTTGCAAATTATATGATTGTACACATGAGTGACCTTACAAATTCAACCAGAGAACTCCTTCACCTGATGAGAACCTTCAGCAATGTGGCTGGATACAAAATTAACTCAAAGCCCTCCTGTATACCAAAGACAAAAGGGCTGAGAAAGAAATCAAGGAAACAACACTCTTCACAATAGCCACTAATAACATAAAGTACCTTGGTGGGACTTAAACCAAGCAAGGGAAAGACCTGTTTGGAAAAACAAACAAACAAACAAACAAAAAACTTCAAGTCTCTGAAGAAAAAAATTGAAGAAGATATCAGAAGATGGAAAGATCTCCCGTGCTCACGGATAGGTAGAATTAACATAGTAAAAATGGCCATCCTGCCAAAAGCAATCTCCAGATTTAGTGCAATTCTCGTCAAAATACCAACACAATTCTTTACAAACCTTGAAAGAAAAATTCTCAACTTAATATGGAAAAACATAAAACCCAGAATTTCCAAAATGATCTTGTACAGCAACAGATCATCTAGAGGTATCTCCATCCCTGATCTCAAGCTATACTACAGAGCAATAGTAAACAAACAAACAAACAACAACAAAACCTGCATGGTACTGGCATATAAACAGAATGGTAGATCAATGGAACCATATGGAAGACCCAGAAATAAACTGACATCCTATGGATACTTTATTTTTGACAAAGGAGTCAAAACCATACAATGGAAAAAAGACAGCATCTTCAACAAATGGTGCTCGTCTGCATGTCTACATGCAGAAAAATGAAAATAGATACATATTTATCATCCTGCACAAAACTAAAGTCCATGTAGATCAAAGACCTCAATGTAAAACCAGACACACTAAGTTGGTTAGAAGAAAAAGTGGGGAAGAGCCTAGAACTCATTGCACAGGAGACAACTTCCTGAACAGAAAACCAACAGCACAGGCTCTACGATCAACAATCAATAAATGGGACCTCATGAAACTGAAGAGGTTCTGTAAAGCAAAGGACACTGTCATCTGAACAAAACAACAGCCTACAGACATGGAAAGGCTCTTCACCAACTCTACATCTGACAGAGGGCTAATGTCCAGAATATATAAAGAAGTAAAGAAGTTATAAAGAAACAAATCCAGCAATCCTGTTAAAAAATGGGGTACAGAGCTAAACAGAGAATTATCTGTAGAGAACTATAGAGTGGCAGGGAAACACTTAAAGAAATGCTCAATGTCCTTAGCCATCAGGGAGATGCAAATCAAAACAGCCCTGATATTTCAACTTGTACCCATCAGAATGGCTAAGATAAAAACTCAAGCGACAATACATGCTGGAGAGTTTGTGGAGAAAAGGGAACCCTCCTCCATTGCTCGTGGGAATGTGAACTTGTACTACCACTTTGGAAATCCATATGATGCTTTCTCAGATAATTAAGAATAGTGCTTCCTCAAGATCCAGCTATACCACTCCTAGGCATATATCCAAAAGAAGCTCAAGTACAGAGCAAGGACATTTGCTCAACCATGTTTGTAGCAGCTTTATTTGTAATAGCCAGAAGCTTGAAACAACCCAGATGTCCCTCAACTGAAGAATGGATACAAAAATTGTGGTACATCTACACAATGGAATATACGGAGCAATGAAAAACAAGGAAATCATGAAATTTGTAGGCAATTGGTGAGAACTAGAAAAGATCATCTTGAGGGAGGTATCCCAGAAACAGAAAGACACACATTGTATACAATTACTTATAAGAGGATACTAGACATATTATATAGGATAAACCTGCAAAAATCTGTACACCTAAAGAAGCTGAGCTAGTAGGATGACCCTGGATAAGATGATCAATCTTCATTCAGAAAGGCAAACAGTATGGGCATTAAAAGAAGTAGAAAGCAGGAAACAGGACAGGAGCCAACCGCAGAGGGCTTCTGAAAGATTCTACCCAGCAGTGTATCAAACGAGATACTGAGACTCACAAACAAACTTTGAGCAGAGTGCAGGGAATCTTAGGAAAGAAGGGTGAGAGATAGTAATATATGGAGAGGACAGGTGATCCACAAGAAGAGCAACAGAACCAAAATATCTGGGCATGGGGGTCTTTTATGAGATTGATACTCTGACCAAGGACCATTCATGGATATAGCTTAGAACCCCTGTTCAGATGTAGCCCATGGCTGCTAAGTCTCCAAGTGGGTTCCTAGTAATGGGAACAGGTACTGTCTCTGTCATGAACTCAGTTGTTGGGTCTTTGATAACCTCCTCCTAAGGAGGGAGCAGCCTTGCCCGGCCACAGAGGAGGGCAATGCAACCAGTCCTGATGAACCATGATAAGCTAGGGTCTGATGGAAGGGAAGGAGGAACTCCGCTATTCGTGGACTTGTAGAAGGGCATAGGAGATGATGAAGGAGGGAGGGTGGGATTGGGAAAAGTTGGGAGGTGGGGCTACAGGTGGGATACAAAGTCAATAAACTGTAATTAATATAAAAATAAAAATTTAATTAAATAAAAGAACTTTCATCAGTATTTTTCATTTGGTTTAGAAAAATTTGAGCATATAAGAGTATGAAATATAAATAAATAAAGCAGTGCATGTTGTATCCAAAAATAATAATAATAAAAAAACAACAAAGGGGAAAGAGGACAGGTGTGGTAGCACATACTTTTAATCCCAGCACTTGGGAGGCTGAGGCAGGCAGATCTCTGTGATTCTAGAACAGCCAGGGCTATAAATAAACCCTGTGTCAAAGAAAAGAAAAACAGAGCAAAACAAAATGAAACAAAAACTAAAAAAGGAAAAACAAAAGAGGTTATTTTCCTGAAATTCTTTTCTCAGCATGTTTGTTATTGGTATAAAGAAAAGGTGTTTAGTTTTGCATATTGATTTTGTGTATGGATGCTTTGCTGAAAGTTGTTATTTGTTCTAAGGATTTTCTGTTGAAATCTTTAGGGCCCCTTATATATAGAAACTTTTTTTTTTTCAATGCAGTTTATTCAGGAACCTTGAACAATCATCGGACCCTGGGGAAAGCCAGCCCACAGCTTAAATAGCCTCTGGGTAGCCAACCCCAGCATGCCACGTGGGCAATGCAGATAGGTCCACATACATGGAAGCAAGCCAGATCCTTGGCCTTAGCCAAATGTGGAGTTGTTTGTGACAGAGAGCACTCACCATCGGGAAGGTGGAAGGCGGAAACCAGCTTCATCTTTAAGGCGCGGCATTACACAGCTCTCTACAGTTCCCCCTTTTTGTTTTAGACACATCAGGCAAGAGTAGAGGTCTGATCTCTGATAGTAGAAATAAATTGAGACTTTGTACCGATGTTCATTTAGGTGTCATCCACCCAAAGAGCATCAGACCCGTCCTATACCTTTTTCTCAGAGGCGGGACCTGGGGCATCAACCCGCATGCAACCAGACATGCTCTTCTCTGGGTCGAAAGCAGCTGACCCTGAGTGCAGTGCTTAGCCTCGCATCCTGAGCATAACATTTTAGCTTTTTATGGTAGCCAACCATGCTTGGGGAGACTGTCCTGCTTCAATGGCTGTAAAGGCCTGAATGATCATGGCTGCATTACACTGTTGTGAGACTCTAATCTTGCATATACACCACAGGCAAACCAAGGAGACCAACACCAGAAGGCCTGCTAACGCTCCCATGCCCGCCCATTCCTTCAGATGATTCATGGCTGCAGCAATCCATGGTGATAATCCTGTGGCTAGTCCTGCGTCCACTCTGGTAGAATTTACTGTGATAATGGCCACTCTCAGCTGCTCCATCGTAGTATCGAATTCTCCAGTCCAATTACCTAAAATATAGCTCGACAATTGTTTAGACAGATTTGCAGCACAGGGAAAATTCTCATGTTGTATGCTAGTGACTCAAAGTCCAGCATACTTTCATTGACAGCCAGGTTGAGCGATTTGCCATAGGGTATCAATTTGCTCCTGCACGAGGTCAATCCTCTGATTAAACACCATCAAGCCTCCTTTTAGTTGAGCATTAATTCCTTTTTGTACATCTTAGAACCTTATATGTAAATAGAAATACCTTGAATTCTTTCTTCCCTATGAATATAAACCCTTTTATTTTCTTCTTTTTTCTTATTTCACTTACTGGCTAAGACTTCAAGAACAATATAGAGAAAGAGTAGAGAGAAACTAGAAAGCATGTTTGCTACATTTCAGGAGTATCCAATTTTGGCATCCAGTGCCTGTATTAGGCATTTCACAACCAAGTGAAACTCCAGTTTGAGGGGATCCAAAGTTTTCTTCTGGCCTGTGTGGGTACTTAGTTTCACATGGTATACATTCACACAGATACTCACATACATATAAATAAAAAGAAAAATGAAACTATCAAAATAATGGAGAAAATATACACCATTCACTTATTCTTGATTTTAGTTGAAACACTGAGCATTCTCTGTTTTTCTTTCTTTTTTTTTCAGGTATTTTATCAGGTAGATCAAAGGCATTTTCTGCATCTATTGAGACGTCTACTTTCCTCCTTGAATCTGTAAATATGATATATTACATTTACTTGTTTGCATATGTTCAACTTTCCCTGGAATTAAACACTTGTTCATGGTGATAAATCTGTTTTATGTGAAGTTAAATATGATTTGAAAGCATGTTTATGCTAACCTTGGCATGTGCTTTCATCAGACTGGCTTGTGATTGTATTATTTTTAATTGTGTGCTTATCTGGTTTTGTTACCAGAGGACTATTAATTTCATAAAATCAGTTTAGTGGCATTTTTCTATTTTATAAAATAATTTTGAAGAACATTGGTGATTTCCTTCTTTTATGGTCTGACAGAATTCAGAAAAAAACATCATGCCTCGAGTTTTTGGTTGGCAGAATTTTTATTACTATCATTACTTATTATTTATCTATTAAAGTTGTCCAGTTTAATTTTAGTATGACACATGTTTCTGAAAGATTATCCGTTTCTTTTAGATTTTTCAATTCACTGGAATATGTTTGCATACTATGCCTCAATAATCCCCTGAATGTCACTGGTTTCTGTTGCAATGATTCTCTTTTCCTTTTGGTGCTCATTAGTTTTACTGTCACCTTGACACATCTGGGAAGAGGGACCTGCATTTGAAGAACTGTCTTAGTTAGATTGGCCTATTTGTTAGTTGACATATTAGGGTGCAGCACATTGTGGGCTGTACCATTCTTAGGCAGGTAATGCTGGGCTATATAAGAAAGAAAGCTGGGTAGAATCCAGAGAGAAATGCAACAAGGATCATTTCTCTATGATTTCTCCTTCAAGTCTTGCCTCTAGGTTCCTATTCTGATTTCTGCTAGTGATTGACTATTACTTAGAAGTATAAGCTGAAATAAAATCTTTCCTGTCCAATATTGCAGGATATTTGATCCCATGGTGAACCCCAAATTTGTGAATTGTAAAAACTTATTTCTTGTTTGATGTGGTTGAGCCCTAACACACATCTTTAATCCAAGAACTTCCTGTTTATTGTAAGCAGGTGATTGTGGTGTTGTTCAGCCAACCCTATATTACACCTTTATCCAAGAACTTTCTGTACACAGGATTTAATAAAGTTAACCCTAGGTCAGAGGTGGAGCAAGAAATCATCTGACAGGAATTAAAGAGTAGGAGGGATTTTGAGTTGAAGGGTATTAAAGACAGCATGGAGAAGAAGAGCTTTCAGTTGAAACTGGCATTAGCTTAGGCTTTAGTTCCTTAGCTTCCTGGATTTTTGGGTTTTGAGCTAGTAAGCCTTTGGCCTAGGGTTTTTTGGCCTTTTGCTCCTGGGCTGTCAGTTGTAGTAGTGAGACTTTTGGGGTTTGTCTGAGACTATTTTTCTTGTTCTTTGAAGTCCTACAGTTGCCCACACCTTAGTTGGCCTTAGTCCCATCAGAAGCTTATCTTGACCCTGATCAAATGCCAAGGATGGAGCTGCCCTTTGCCATGATAGAAAGATTTCCATTGACATATTTAGAGACTACCTTATTATCTTCTCTCAGAGTCTTTCTGACCTGGTGGGAGAGTGCTCTTTGCCACTGTTGAAGATCATTTTTGTCTCTGGACAAATCTCCCATGCCTATGAATAGAGAATGTATTAGTCTCGTCTCATACCTTCACTCTAGCCTGGTAAGAGACTTGTCTTGGTACTACTGGAGCCTCTCTCAGATCCTGAAAAACTTCATTATTCAGACCTGGTGGGAGAGTTGTAGGCCCACTTAAGAGCCTCCCTTGATCCTGTTCAGGGTTTTCCCTCTACACTGCTGGAGGCTTCCCTTGGCCATGGTCAGAGATGGACTTCAACTCTGGTGGCAGCCTTCCTAGTCATCAGTTCCAGACAATGCTTTGCATGTAGAATAATTCTCCTAGACTGTTTTACAGTTTCCTTCAGCTCTGTTGGGAGACAACCCTCATACCCTGCTTATAGACATTGATCAAAGCTTCCCATGGCTGTGGCAAAAGATGCCCTTGTTTTCTGGCCTTTTTATCCTTCCACTTTCATATAACAGGCTGTGTGACTTGAATAGCTTCTCAGGGATTAGGTCAGAGTGTGTCATTGGCTTAAATCAGAGTACTCCTTTGGCTGTGCTAGAAGCCACCACTGGTCTTGGTCAGAGGGCCCATATTTCTTCTCATAGCCTTACACCACTCATCCCTGAACCACTCTTGTCCACCTCAGAGTCTGCACTTGGACCAAACTCCAATACTTCCAGATCTTCTCTCTTCACCCTTGAAGTCTCTGCACACCCTAGTCTAAGAGCTCTGGGCCTCTTAAGTGTATCTTTTGACCCTGTTCAGAGTCTGCTCTTTCCCTTGCTTGTACTCTCTTCTTGATGGTCACAAACTTCTTTCTGTATTCATGAAAGCCACTCTCTGAAGCAGTAGAAGACATCCCCAGGCTCTTTTTGAGAATACATTTGGCCCCAGCCACAGACTTTGTATGCCAGTGGCCATAGAAGGCCTTCTATTCCCACCCATCTCTTAATCTATCCTCACTAGGGACCAAAATCTTAAGCTTCATGTTGACTCTTCTCTTGGCCTTGGTCAATTCCTCCTGGTCCTTGATCACATACCTCCTGGGTTTCTGGTAGCCCTGGTTAAAGATTTCCTTGGGTCTTTTTCCCAGATACCCTCAACAATGCCAGAGTTAAAGTCTCCTTTAGGTTACCAACAAAAAACTCCTCAGACTCCCTTGAAACTACTTAAAGCTATGCGCTATCTTCTGACAGCTCTAGTTACCTAGTCAAAGACTGTCCTGGGCCAACTTCTGGTTGCAGAGTTCATCCTGCCATGGTGTGAGAATATGTAGGTCCTAGTTGGTGTCTCCCTGAAGTTTTTCTGAGAAATTTTTTTCTGTTACATGCAGCACTACAGTGCCCATACCTGAGCCCAAATTCAGTCCCATCAGATATCTCTCTTGAGTCGGATCACATCCTGCCTTTGTCCATCCTAATAGACTCCAGTGACAATGGTCAAAACTGTTTTGACTCTAGTACATCTTTCTTAGGTGTGATGGAGGATTTCCTTTGCCCTGTTCAGCCACTACCTTGTTGGAGGGCCCTCTTAGTCCTATTTACAGTCTTCTCCAGCCCTGTTGAAAGACAATACTCATACCCTGCCTCAAGCATTATTTACTCTGGTCAAAGTCTTCCATGTCAAGGTAAAAGAGCTTCTTGGTTCCTGGTCCTTTTATCCCTGTGCCTCTATCTGTGTGTCCTGATTATTGCTTCCTAGGACTTTGCTTTGAGAATATCATAAAGCTCTATCAGAGTGCTCTATTGGCTCTTGTAGAAGTCTCCCTTCACTCTGGTTAAGCAGCACTTTGTACCTTTTCAGAGGCCCTCATTCTCCACTCTCTAACTATCCCTCCTACTACTTCAGAGACTTTAATTGATACAGAGCCTCCCTATTTGGCCTTGAAATGTCTCTCAAGCACTGGCACAAGGTCCCTAGCTTTGCTTAAGAGCCTCTTGTGACGCTGTTCAGAGTCTGTTATTTGTTGTTTAGTCTCCCTTGACCTCAGTAACATAGCTCATTTCATTCCATGCTCATCAAAGTCACTTTTTTTTATCAGTAGCTGATCTCCTTTGACCTATTTTTGAGACTTATTTTGGTCCCAGTTGGAGCTAAAGTCAAAGATGAGGCTTCTATCAACACTGGTCTGAGAATGGTTGTCATTCTTATCCATGCATTTCTATCATCTCATCAGAGAAGCCCTCCTAAGTTCCAAATGGCCATACCCTTTGGAGGTGGTAAGGTTACTGCACTTTGTTCACACACCTCTTGGGTCCTTGGTAGCAGTTTTTGTCTGCCTGGCTAAGGGATTTTCTTGGGTCTTGCTCTTAGACATGCTCAGACATTCAATAGTCTAATACTGCCCCAGGTTCACCAACTAACAATGCTCTGGGTGCCCTTGGAATTGCCCTCATCCCTATATCATCTTCTGATAGTAATAATCATCCATCTAGAGACTTTCCTGGGCCCCATTGAAGTTCCTTACCCCCATCACACTGATTATAAAACCCTCTCTGTGCTAGTCAGTCTCTAGGGCCTGATTGGAGTCTCCTCATAACTTTGTCTAAGACTGCTTTCTGCTTCCCTGCATCCTGTTCATTCAGCTCTGTGTTTGTTTTTTCAGTAAGCTCTGTGTTTGTAAATATACCTATATTCCAGTCACACCTCATCCTGCACTCATCAAAGCCAATTTCTGCAGCAGTAGCAGAACTCCCATAGTCCCATTTGGTAACTGTCTTTGTTCCTACAAACACTGGTCTAAGGCCACTTCCGTACTTTTCCATGCCCTTATTAGAGTGGTCCTCCTAGTTTCCAAGTGGATACTTCCTTTGGCCCTGGTCAAAGCTTCCTGGGCCATGGTCATACTCTGGCTCCTTTGGAGCAGCTTCTATCACACAGTCAGAGATTGCTCTCAGTCTTCTTGAAAGTCCTTTCCCCCCACCCTGATTACAGATATCACTCTTCCCTAGTTTGAGAAGCTCTAGGCCCAGCTTGTTGCTTCTCTGGTGCCTTGTCTGAGGTAACTCTATTCCTCTTTGCAGCCCTGCAGTTCTCACTGCAGATAATGTCCCCCATAATGTCAGAGGTCTCCTTTGACCCTAATCACTTCAACTATCCTACTAGGCTTCAAGAACAGTGTTAGAAAATGCTCTTGTGTCTGGATGGAGATTATTCAGCCTTGATCAAGGCTTACTTTTGTCCTGTTTAGAGACCGCCTTATTCTCTTGTCCCAGCCTCTCTATGCTCTGGTGAGAAAATACCCCCTGCTTCTTTCTGCTTGTGATCACCCTAGTCCTTGGCAAAGACGCCATAGCCCCTGCCAAAGAACGTGTTTCTCATTTTTCACACTCTCTCCCTACCCTAGACAGAAAGTTGGCTTTGTCCCACTGGATTTCCTTTTAGCCCCTTTGAAACCTCCTCACTTAGGCCTGGTGGGAAACTGCCCTATGCTCACTTAAGACTTGCCCTTGTCCACTTTCAGTCTGCCCTCTGCCCTGTGCTCTGCTTGGAACTTCTCTGCCTTGGGCCAGAAATTGCCTTCTGCCATGGTGGATGTCATTTCTGTTCAGCTCTCTCTGTTCCTAGACCTTTCTCTAGTTTGTTGTGGTTTCTTTGGTCCCTATGCAATGCTTCTTTTTCCCTGGTTTGGGGCTACCTTCTGTCTTTTTTCAGTCTTCCTTCATGATCATAAAGACTGTCTTATTGTCTTTTCTTTTTCTCCCTATGTTCTGTTTCAGATTGGCCTAGTCCACTTTCTGAGACCACTGTGTATTCTAGTGGAATCCTTCCGGGGTCCTTGTCAGTGATACTTGAGTTTCTTGGCCCTTGCTCCTCTGTATTATCTGAGACCCATAGGTCTTGTCACAGCTTCTCAGACTTTGGTCAGGGAATGCTCTCAGTCCCTATCAGAGTAATCTCTCTTATGGTCCTGGTAGAAGCTCTCCTAATCTCTATTCAAACATTCCTTGGTAATTCCTCACAGCCTCATTCTACCTTTGGTACCATCCACAACCCTCTCTGAACCTCCCATATTGTCATATAAATCTCCCTCAGCCCTGGCTAGAGAACATTAGGCGCAAAAGCATACCTTTACCCTAGTCAGAATCTTCCCTCTAGCCTGCTTGGAGCCTCCCTATGGACTGGTAAGAGAAAGCCTTCTACCTTCATAAGAAAACTCCTTTGAATCTTGTCAACATTCCCTGGGCCCTGCTAATTGCTTCTTGAGCCATGGTCACAGACCTCCTGTGTCCTTCATAGCAACTTCTAAACAAGGCTAAGGAATTCTGTAACTAGGGTGAAGGGAGGTCTTTCAGAAGGGCAGACTGAGACTGTTATGAGGACCATAGTTGATCTATGAACAGGATCCACAGAAACACCTCTTTGGCACCTCTGTTCTAGTTAGACATCCACATAGGTCAGGTCCTGGTGGGAGATTGCTCTTAGCCCACATCAAAGGCCTCTTCAGGCCCCTTGGAGCCTCCTTCTTTCCCTCCTGTTAGAACGTCCTAAGTGCCAGGCAGAAGATTTTGATTTTCTTTTTGTTTGTTTGTTTTTGTTTTCCAAGGCAGAGTTTCTCTGTGTAGCACTGGTTATTCTGGATATGCTTTGTAAACCAGGCTGCCCTTGAACTCACAGAAATCTACCTGCCTCTGACTCCTAAGTACTGGGATTAAAGTGGCACCACCTTAGCCAGCCTGTCCTTGTCCTTTTTTTTTTTGGGTATCCCTTCACCATGGTTGGAGATACCACTCTACCCTGGCATGTGCATATCTTAGACCTCATTGGAGTCTCTGGGGCTATGGTAGTATAATGCTTTGGAGTTATTTTGAGCCTTCCTCTGCCCTTATGGAGACCACCTTAAGGCCCGCAAGAGACTGCCTTTGACCCTGGTCAAGGGTCCACCTAAAAGAATCCCTGAATACTTGCCAGATGAACTTTTTGGCCCTGAAAGGAACTTCCATTAACCCTTCTTGGAACATCCTTCAGCCATAGTGAGAAAGCTCCCTTAGCCTCTGTAAGAAGAAGCATTTGTCTTTGTTCCAGACTCCTTCAGGCCTGGTAGGAGACTGACTTTTTGTTCCAGTTGGAAACCTCTTCTAGTCCTCATCAAAGCCTTCTGTAACCCTAGTCAGAGTGTTAGGCCCAGCATGAGCTTAATTTTCAGAAAGGATGAAAAGAAATCAGGAGACCAGATATCATCGATGCAAAATCACAAGAGGTTTATTTTAACCATTGCACAATGGGATCACCCCTGCCGGTCAGCAAAGAGTGGCACTGGGAGACAAAGGCCTTGGGTTTTTAAAAGACAAGGTGTGGGAATTTTGAAGTTGCAGTCTTGGTAATTCAGGAATGGATGAGGAAGCTATAAAGTAAGATAAATGGTTAGTCTTAGGTGCTCAAGCTTCGCCAGTCCTGCCAAGTGTGGATGCACCTGCAATTAAATGTGGGGGTGGTTAGCTCATCCTTGAAGATCAGAGCTGTGGGTTTTTGGCTGGAGGTCAGGAGCTACTCAGAAGAAGGATTGAGGCCATCTGGGTTGGTTGCTAAGAAACACTATATCGAAGACAAGGGTCTGGTCGTTCTTTTTGCTGAGTAAAGGTCATTGCTTGCTCGCTTTTATATATATATATATATCTTTCCTCACAGATAGGGTCACATTCCTCTGTTTTCTGGAAAATTACTAAGAGGCTTTAGCTTAATTTGGACCTAAAACTCAAAACTATATGCTTTAGAAGACATACAGGTTACAAAGTTAGTCTGATCCTTTCAAGAGAATTCATTGGTCCTTTCTCATATTCTCACTCAGGTCTAGTCAGAGACCACCCTGAGCCCCACTAGTAACTCTCTCAACCCCTCTGAGGCCTGGCCTGAGATAACTCTAGGCCCTGTTAAGAGCCTACCAGATCCTGGTCAGATTCTGCCTTATGTAGTGCTTGGGGCTTTACTTGGTCATCATTGGATCCTCCCTGGTCCCTGGTCAGAGGCATTCCTCTGACTCCTCTGGAGACCTCTCTTATCCCTAATCATGGCCATACTCTGCACTCTTAAAAAGAAAAAAAAAAAAAAAAGGCCTTCAGTCTCCACCAGGAGACACATCCAAACCACTGCTTCCAGGCTTTGATAATAGCCTTCCATAGCCTTCCAAAGCTGATCAAAGACCAACTTTGTCCCTGGCCACAGTCTTTGTCTGCCTTTACCAGACACCACTCTAGGCTCTGATCACTGTTTCCTAGGGATTTAGTTGGACAATACGTATAACTTCATCACAGTCCCCCTTTCCCATGGTGGAAGGTTCCCTTCACCCTTGTCAGAGGATACCTTGGTAACTTGTCAGAGTCTCTCCCTTCCCCTTTCAAATAATATTCTCAGACCCAGTACCAACCTTATTAGAGCCTTCCCCAGTCTCCTTGAAGCTTTCCTTCCTCAGACCTAGTTAGCTACTTCAGAGACTTCTCTAGGCCCTCTTCAAAACTCCTGCTGAACCTAGTCATAGTCTTTCTTTGGACCTGCTCAGAGCCTCTCTGGATCCTGGTCAGAAACTGCCTTCAGCCTTCACTCTGGCTCAGTAGAGACTGATTTCAACCCAATTGGAGCCTCTCTCATGGTCTGATGGGAGACTCCACAAGGGCCACTTGAGAGCCTCCCTTGACTCTTGATAAAATGTGCCCTCTGCCTTTATTGGACCTGCCCTGCGCCCTGGTCAAGAAAATGCCTTTGACTTTCACCACAGACTCATTGTCAATGGCTGGGGAACTTACTTGGTCATATCAATCACTTTGCTCTGCTTACTTTTAGAGATAGCCCTCAAAACCCATTCAGAAACCACCCTCTAGGTTCTGGCTAAAGATTTCTTGATCCCTGGTCCAAGTCGCTCTCTGCTTTCATCGGAAGACAGTTTTCTGGGTCTTTGATTGGAAAACACTCTCCCACCCCCATCAGAGTCTTCATTAAGCTTTGTGGAAAGTCTCTTTTCTCCTTGGTCAGAGGAAACTTTGTTTATTCTTGAAGACTTCTGCTCCCCTCCTCAGAGAGTTGCTCTTATACCCAGCTCTGACCTTATCAGATCCTCTCTCAGACCCTTTGCTGCTTCACTCAGCTGTGATCACAGACTGCCTTTGGCCCTCTTAGGAACATCCCCTGACCCTGGTCAGAGTGTACCCTTTGGTCAACGTGGAGACTCCTAGGGCCCTAGTCAGAGACTGCCATTTGTCCTCATGGAAGCCCAACATTTTTTTTCTCATTGGAAGCTTCGTTTGTCTTGGTCAAAGCTCTGGTCACAGATTACCTGTGTTTCTCCCAGCAACTTTGTCTTCCCTAGTCAGAGATAACCCTCAGTGTGTTTTCAGGCTTCATTTATTGGCTATTTATGCCAAATCAGGGATCAGGGAAAGTCTTTCCTGTGGTGGGCATATACTTCCTTTGTAAACTTTGTATATCTTGTAAACTTTGTAACTCTCCAATGCATTCAAGTGGCCAGGCTCTGGCCAACCCCCACCCCCCCAATTTTCCTAATTGTCATAACTGTTAAGTTTCCAGCCCCGAGGAGGCAGGAGAGTGGCCAAGGCCACTCTATGGAAAAAAAATCATCAATCTCTGAGATTGCCCCAAGATCAAGGCACAATAATTCTTCCAATACTAGAGCATATTGGAAAGACAACGCCCCCCCCCCCATGAAACACTATATAATCCCTGTGTTCTGCCATGTTCTCTGTTGCTTCTTGTCTAAGCACAGGCAGCCATTCTGAGTTTTTCTCTCCTAATAAATCTCTTCTGTGAGGTTTGTGGTGTGGTATGTCTTTGCGGTATTCCTTGGCTCCTGACTACCAAAGTACCAAGCTGTAGCTATAACACTCACACTCTCAGCCATTACATGGTCAGATAATACCATAGGAGTATCATTAGAGATGTCCCTCTGTCTCAATGACTCCTTCTTCAGATCAATTGAATCCTCCCTCAGCTCTAGTTTCAGAGAATCCTCAGACTTCTAGTGAGACTTCACCCTTTATCCTCCCACTGTGTTGTGGTCACAGGATGACTTTCGCCCTTGTCACAGTCTCAAAAAGTAGTGATTGAAGCCTTCCTTAGCTCTCTTCAGAGACTGCAATTGTCCCCTATTCTAACTCCTCCTTGTGTTCTGCCTAGAACACTTTAGGCCATGGCCCAAGCTTCCCAGGTTTTGGATCATGACTGCCTTAGCTTACAACAGAGCTCCACTTTGACTCTTGTCAGAGAACATTTTGGTTGCTCCTCAGTATGTCTTTGTCCTTTTCAGAGACACCCCATAGCCCCTTGCCTGTTGAATCCTCCCTCACCCCTGGCTGAGAAACCCACTAAGCACTCCTAAAAGCCATCTTTCACCCTGCTTAGAGATTGTCCTCTAGCTGAGTAGGAGCTTCCACAGACACTTGTCTGAGTCTCCTTGTACCTTAGCCCCAAACTGATTTTTGCCAATATCAAAGCTTTTCACTTCCTTCACTGGAGACAGACCACATAGGCACCAATGGGAGACTTCTTTGCCCTGGTGTAAACCTCTAGAGATCCAAATTAGAGATTTTCTAGGTATCTCATTGCACCCTATGATTGCCTTGGCTAGAGCCCTTTGTAAGCCAGGTACTAGTGGAAAACTTTCCTTGGGGCACAGAGACCTTGATTGTCTCTCTTGGAACTTGTCGCAGCCATGTTAGAGCCTCCCTCATTCCCAAGCAGACATTGACTTAGGTCTTGCTAAGAGCTTCTGTTGAATCTGGTGAAAGCCTCTTCTGGCTTGAACATCCCTCATCTCTGCTTTCCCCTCTTCGTAGTTTCCCTCTGCCCTCATCAGAGACCATTCTTATATTCCTTTAGAGACATCTCTTGACCCTTGTCAAAGTGTGTCTTCAGCGTTCCTAAGATGTTCTATGGAATGTTGTCAGAGATCTCCATTGGCCCTAATATTAACCGTCTTCTGCCGTGGTCAGAGAAATTTCTCAGTTCCAGTTAGAGACTGCTTTGATCTCTTGTCCCATATTCTTTCATGTTTGGAAGGAGACTGCTCTTGCCTTCTGCTAGAGAACTTTCTAGACCCTGTCAAAGGCCTTTATCTGCCCTGGTAGGAGAATACCTTGATCCTCCTTCATACCCTCTAGTCAGAGACCACTCCCAGGCATGTTGAAGACCCCTCTTGGCCCCCATTGGAGACTTCTTTAAACTTTAGTCAAAGTCTCCTTTGATTCTAATTAGATACCACTTTTTTCTCCTTTTGTTATTGTTGACTATCATAAGGTTATAGCTTCTTGGGGCTTTGTTCATAGACTGTCTTAGGCACCCATTAAGACCTTCCTTTTCCCCTGATCAGAGTCTACACACTGCCCTGGTCATATCTTATTTCAGGTCTGTTAAATCTCCCTGGATCTTGGTCAGAGACTTCCTTCAGACCTCATCACAGCCTGCCTGAACCCCTTTTGGAGACCTTCCTTAGTCATTGTACCAACCAACCACCTCTTCACCTCTTTATGCCTTTGTTGGAGACCACTCTTTGGCCTTTGTGGGAGACTAAGGCACTGTGGTACATACCTTTAATATCAGCACTCAGGAGGGAGAGGCAGGCAAACCTAGTCTATAAAGTAAGTCCAGAACAGCCAATGCCAGACAGATAAACAGTGTCTCAAAACACGAGAGAGAGAGAGAGAGAGAGAGAGAGAGAGAGAGAGAGAGAGAGAGACTGTGGTCTATAATGTATAGAGTTTATTAATACATTTCATATTAGAACTATGGATTTTGCATATGAATATAATAGTTTTGATCTCATAAAACACTTTTATATATTTTTAGACAGTACAGGTATCAAAGACAGGGAATTTTTTTTGTTTCATTGCTGTCTCTTACATTTTCAAAGACAGAGTATAATATTCATCAGTACATACTGTTAGTTATGTGAAGAAATGTCACCAAGTCTTGTTGGTTTGTCATCTTTATGTTTAGGAGGCATTCATTCTCATCTCTTCCTGGTAGACCAAGTAGAATGAATTAAGGCAAGTGAAGATGGAGTATAGAATGGATAGGTTTAAAGACAAAAATAAGAAACTGCCCTTTTCAAAGAGGCAGGACATCAGAAGAAGGAGAAAAGAGGGAACAAGTCAGGAGCTTGACACAAAGGACCTCTGAAAAGCTCTGCCCTGCACACTATCAATGTAGATGCCGAAACTTATGGGAAACCTTTGGGCAAAGTGCAGGGAATCTTGGGAAAGAAGTGGGAAACAGTAAGATCTGGAGAGCACAGGAACTCCACAAGGAGAGCAACAGAACCAAAAAATCTGAGCACAAAGGTCTTTCCTGAGACAGATACTCCAACCAAGGACTATGCATGGAGATAACCTAAGATCCTTGTACAGATGTAGCCCATGGCAGTTCAGTATTCAAGTGGGTTTCATTGTAATAGGAACAGGGTCTGTCTCTGACATGAACTGATTGGCTTGCTCTTTAATTACCTCCCCCTGAGAGGGAGGCAACATTACCAGGCCACAGAAGAAGACAATGCAGCCACTCCTGATGAGACCTAATTGACTGGGATCAGAAGGAAGGAAAAGAAGTCCTCCTCTATCAGTGGACTTGGAGAGGGGCATGCATGTAGAGGGTGGAGGAAGGGAAGGATTGGGATGGGAGGATGGAGAGAACCACGGGGGGGGGGATTCAAAGTGAATAAAGTGTAATTAATAAAAAAATATAAAAAAAATAAAAGCACAAAAAAAGAAACTGCCCTTTTAAAAAGATCAGGTTATTAAGCAGATGTTCTTAAACTGTGAAGCTTTTTGTCTGTGATGTGCGTGGTTGAAATAATGCATTTCCCATGAAAACAATGGCTGATATTTTTTTAAATGTCAGAATGCATTTAGTGGAACCTTCCAACTTAAATGCCACGCAAACTGTAAGATGAGCACAAATTGCTTCAAGAAACAATTTGAATAGAATGATCCTTTGACTTTGAAGAATTTAAATGCATTTAAAAAAGTTATACAGAAATCATGCTTTGGGTGTGACTTGCACCTTTTGCACGTTAAAGAAACTTGAAGTATGAGAGACATTTCTCTTATGTTAAATGAACTTAAAAGCTGATAAAGGGCTAAGACATCACAATTTTTAAAGTTTGAATAGAAATTATTATTTGCTTCCTTTCACATTTATAAAAGAAGATAAAAATAGTACCATTTGCAGTGCTGGCAGCTCCTGGTTTTGCCCTTGCTGCACCATGTTGGTGCTTGCAGAGCTGTCAGTGCTGTTGGCTCAGCTGCTGGCCATGGCCTCAAGCTACTATGTCAATATTGATGTGCATTCTGAGAAGTGCTTCTTTGAGCTGGTCACCTCGGGCACCAAGATAGACTTCATCTTCAATGTGGCTGAGAGTGGCTTCCTGGACATCAATGTGGAGATCACAAGACCAGAAAATAAAGGGATCTATAATGAAGACCCAGAGACCCCATGGAAGTACACATTTGCAACCCACATGACTGTGACACCCAAGTTCTGCTTTAGTAATAGGATGTCCACAATAACACGAGTGATAGTAATGTTCATCATTGATATTGGTGAGGTTCCCAAAGAACAAGACACAGGGACAGAAGCTCCTCAGAACAAGCTAGAAAAAATGATTTATGAGCCATCAACAATAACACAAAGAGCAGAGTGGCAGTTTGGTTTTTCTTTGAAGCTCTTCTTCTAGTTACCATGACTCTGGGACAGATCTACTATCTGAAGTTTTTTTTTTTTTTTTTTTTTTCTGTACAGCAGAGGGTTATTTAAAAGGCATTTTTCTATTGATCCAAATTCATGGTTGACTTGTTTATCAAATGCCTTGGTCATAATAATGTCATTAGTTTACTCATTTTTATTTTCTGAATGTTCACAATAGGTACCGGAGAAAACCTGTCTCCACAAGGAGAGCAACAGAACAAGAAAATTTGAACACAGGGAACTTCCCAGAGATTCATACTTCAACCAAGGACTATTCATAGAGATAACCCAGAACCCCTGCACAGATGTAGCCCAGGGCAGTTCAGAGTCCAATTGGGTTACATAGTGATGTGAAGAGGGACTGCCTCTGACATGAACTGACTGGCCTGCTCTTTAGTCACCTCCTCCTGAGGGGGAGCAGCCTTACTAGGCCATAGTAGAGGACAATGCAGTCACTTTTGATGTGAACTGATGGACTAAGATCAGAAAGGAGAGGAGAACCTTCCCTATCAGTGGACTTGAGGAGTGGCATGCATGCAGAGGGAGGAGGGAGTGTGGGATTGGGAGGGGATGAGGGAGGGGCTTATGGGGGGATGCAGAATGAATAAAGTGTAATTGAGGAAAAATTTTAAAAAAGGGAAAAAAATAATTTAAGAACCTTAAATGACTTTCAAAAGTGGAGGAAAACATGGAGTTAGTCAATTTACATGGAGCACGTCTTGCCCCTGGGGGCAATGGTCTCCTGAACCTACTCAGACCTCAGACACCACCACTGCTAGTTCTAGAACTGATGCAGGATGTTCCAACGAGGGGATTAAGGCTTCTCATAATATTTCCTATAAGCCCACACTTGTTTGTTTATATCCCCCATTTTTATTCATTATTAGCCAGATAGAGCCAAGTAATTGTGGTAATGATACTTGCTTTTTTATCCAATGCTGGAATGCTAGTGAATTTAGGTATGCCCTGGTTACTTGCATGCCTCGCTGGGTGCCTGTGCCTGTTGATGCCCCTCACGCTATGACTCTCTTCAGACAGAAAAGGGATCTTGGAATTACAGCCGCCATTGTTACTGCCATCTCATTGGCGGCTGTTGGAGCTACCACCGCGGCATTAGCCAGGAGTCATATTGTGCAGACTGCTCAGACCCTGAATAACCTTTTAGCCAATGTAGCTCATGCCTTAGATGTACAAAAAGGAATTAATGCTCAACTAAAAGGAGGCTTGATGGTGTTTAATCAGAGGATTGACCTCGTGCAGGAGCAAATTGATACCCTATGGCAAATCGCTCAACCTGGCTGTCAATGAAAGTATGCTGGACTTTGAGTCACTAGCATACAACATGAGAATTTTCCCTGTGCTGCAAATCTGTCTAAACAATTGTCGAGCTATATTTTAGGTAATTGGACTGGAGAATTCGATACTACGATGGAGCAGCTGAGAGTGGCCATTATCACAGTAAATTCTACCAGAGTGGACGCAGGACTAGCCACAGGATTATCACCATGGATTGCTGCAGCCATGAATCATCTGAAGGAATGGGCGGGCATGGGAGCGTTAGCAGGCCTTCTGGTGTTGGTCTCCTTGGTTTGCCTGTGGTGTATATGCAAGATTAGAGTCTCACAACAGTGTAATGCAGCCATGATCATTCAGGCCTTTACAGCCATTGAAGCAGGACAGTCTCCCCAAGCATGGTTGGCTACCATAAAAAGCTAAAATGTTATGCTCAGGATGCGAGGCTAAGCACTGCACTCAGGGTCAGCTGCTTTCGACCCAGAGAAGAGCATGTCTGATTGCATGCGGGTTGATGCCCCAGGTCCCGCCTCTGAGAAAAAGGTATAGGACGGGTCTGATGCTCTTTGGGTGGGTGACATCTAAATGAACATCAGTACAAAGTCCAATTTATTTCTAATATCAGAGATCAGACCTCTACTCTTGCCTGATGCGTCTAAAACAAAAAGGAGGAACTGTAGAGAGCTGTGTAATGCCGCGCCTTAAAGATGGAGCTGGTTTCCGCCTTCCACCTTCCCGATGGTGAGTGCTCTCTGTCAGGAACAACTCCACATTTGGCTAAGGCTGAGGATCTGGCTTGCTTCCATGTATGTGGACCTATCTGCATTGCCCACGTGGCATGCTGGGGTTGGCTACCCAGAGGCTATTTAAGCTGTGGGCTGTCTTTACCCAGGGTCAGATGATTGTTCAAGATTCCTGAATAAACTGCATTGAAAAAAAAAAAGAACATTAAAGTAAAAATTTGACATTTCCTTGTTCTATAATTTTTATTTGAATGCTTCACAATTATACATATCCTTTGAAGAGTTCAGAGGCTGGACAGACAATGCCTGCCAAAACACCAGATCCCATCTGTTTTGCCACAACAGACTCTAAATATTCAAACATAGCTGAAGAACAAGAAAAAAGACCTTAAAACTAATTATATGAAGATTATAGAAGTCCTTAAAGAGAAAATGGATAAATCCTTCAAAAAAAAAGTCAGGAAAACACAAACAATTGGAGAAAATAAATAAATCCCTCAAAGCAAGTCAGGAAAACACAAGCAAATATTTTGAGGAAATGTATCCCTTACAGAAAGACACACACACACACAGAAAGAGAGAGAGAGAGAGAGAGAGAGAAACTTACAGTTGAAGGAGTCAAAACTGTTCAAGATCTGAAAATGAAAATAGAACCAATAAAGAAAACACAAACCGATGAAAGCTTCAGTAATAGAATACAAGAGATGGACAAGAGAAGCACAGGCATTGAAGATACAATAGAAAAAATGTGTATATTGGTCAAATAAAATGTTAAATCTAAAAAATTGCTGTCACAAAACATACAGAAAATATGAGTACTCTGAAAAGATGAGGCCTTCAAATAATAGAAATAGAGGAAGGAAGAGAATATTATCTTAAAAACCCAGAAATTATTTCAACAAAATCATAGAAGAAAAATTTTCTAAACCAAAAAGGGACATGCCCTATAAAGATACAGGAAGCACGCAGAACCCCAAACAGATTGGACCAGAAAAGAAAGTCCCCTTACCACATAATAATCAAAAAACTGAATGTACAGAACAAAGAAAGAATATTTAAAACTGTAAAGTAAAAAGACAAAGTACCATATAAAGACAGATCTACTAGAATTACACCAAACTTTTCAATGGAGATCAACAAAATAAAACCTAGTGAAATAGAAGCAGCCATTAAAAGTCTCCCAAACTAAGGAAAGTCCACGACCAGATGGTTTTAGGGCAGAATTCTACCAGAATTTCAAAGAAAAATTAATACCAATACTCCTCAAATTATTCCACAAAATAGAAACAGAATGAACATTGCCTAATTTATTTTATGATGCCATATTATCTTGACACCCAAACTATATAAAGACTCGACAATGAAAGAAAATTACAGACAAACTTTCCTTATGAACATAGATGAAAAAATATGCAACAAAATACTTGCAAATTAAATCCAAGAAAATATCAAAAAATAATCCACTATGATCAAGTAGGCTTTATTGCAGAGATGCAGGGAATGTTAAACATATCAAAAATCATTGAATATAATTCAAAATAAAAATATACTGAAAGAAAACCCCACATGATCTCTTATTAGATGTTGAAAAGGCCTTTGACAAAATTCAACATGATACAAGTAATGGATACAAAGTAAATACCTAAATATAATCAAGGCAATTTACAGCAAGGCTATATCCAACATCAAGTCAAATGGAGAGAAACTCAAAGCAATTCAACTCAAACCAGGAAAAAGACATGCTTGTTCTACTCTTTCTGTGTCTATTTAATATAGCAATTGAAGTTCCTGCTAGAGTGGTAAGAAAATTCAAAGAGATGAAGAGGATGCAAATTGAAAAGTAAGAAGTCAAAGTATTTTTAGATGATAGGAATATATATATATATATATATATATATATATATATATATATCACTAGAGAACTCCTACAGCTGAAAAGTACTTTCAGAAAGATGGCTGGATACAAGATTAACTAAAACAATTATATACAAATGATAATTGGCTGAGAAAGAAATTAGGGAAACAACACCCTCTACAATTGTCACAAATAATATATAATATGTTGGGTAAATCTAACCACGTAAGCAAAAGACATCTATTATAAAACATTCAAGGACTTGAAGAAAAAAAGACGATATCAGGAGATGCAAATATATTGAAGAAGATATCAGAGGATGGAAAGATCTCCATTCTTATAGATCAGTAGAATTAACATAGTAAAAATGGCCGTGCTATCAAAAGAATTACATAGATTCAATGCAATCCCCATTAGAACTCTAACATAATTCCTTACTAACCTTGAAAGGACAATACTTAACTTCACGTGGAAAAAAAAAAAACAAAAACCCTAAGATAGCTAGAGCAGCCCAGAACAAAGAAATGGTATTGTCATCTTTGAATCTTTGAATTGAAGTGTACTACAGAGCTATTGCAATAAAAAGCTCATGGTATTGGAATAAAATGAACACTCAGATTAATGGAAGTGAACTGTAGACCCAGGCATAAATCCTCACAATTATGGAAACTTGATTTTGGTAAGCAAGCCAGGAATATACACTGTAAATAAAGAAGCAACTTCAACAAATGGTGCTGGTTTATTTAGACTTTTCATTTAGAAGGATGCAAATTGATCCATGTTTATCACCCTGCACAAAACTCAAGTTTTTAAATAGATCAAAGACCTCAAGATAAAACCAGATACACTCTTGTCCCCTCCAGGTCTCTCTATCTCCCCCTTCTTCCATAAGACTCCCTGCAATCTGCCCAAAGTTTGGTTGTTAGTCTCAGCATCTGCTTTGATCTCCTGTTGGGAGGAGCCGTTCAGAGGACCCTCTATAGTACGTTTCCATCCTGTTTCCTCTCTTCGACCTCTTTCAGTGTCTATCTTGTTTGCCATTCTGAACTAGATTTAAGCATTTTCCCTAAGGTCCTCCTTAGTGTTTAGCTTCTTTAGGTCTGTAGATTTTAATATGGTTATCCTATATTATACAGCTAACATCTGCTTAAAAGTGAGAGTATACCATGCCTGTCTTTCTGTTTCCGGGTTCCCACACTCAGGATGATCTTTCCTAGTTCCATCCATTTGTCTGCAAATTTCAGAATTTCCTTGTTTTAAATAGCTGAGTAGTATTCCATTCTGAAAATGTGCTATGATTTCTGTATCCATTCCTCAGCTGAGGGACATCTAGGTTGTTTCTAGATTCTGGTTATTATAAATAAAGCCGCTATGAACATAGTTGAGCAAATGTCCGTGTTGATAGCAACAAAGCTAAAAATATGTGAGCCCAGGGGATCCTGCATAGACTGATGTGCCAACCAAGGGCCATGCATGGCGAGGACATAGACCCCTTGCTCAGATGTAGCCGATTGGCAGCTCAGTCTCCATGTGGGTTCCCAAGTAAGGGAAGGGAAGGAAGTAAGGGAAGCCAGGTAAGCAGAGCCTGCCTCTGTCATGAGCTCGGTTGTATCCTCTTTGATCACTTGCCCCTGGTGATATAGCCTTACCAGGCCACAGAGGAAGAATATACAGGCAGTCCTGATGAGACTTAATAAGCTATGGGCATATGGCAAAGGAGGCGAACTCTCCCCTTCAGTGGACTAGGGGAAGGGGATAGGGAGATGGTGGGACTCAGAGGAATTGAGGAAGGGACTTCAACTGGAATATGTAATGAATAAATTGTGAAAACAAATAAAAATTAAAAAAAATACAGATACACTGAACCTCATAGTAGAGAAAGTGATGAATAGCCTTGAACACATAGACACAGGGGGCAACTTTCTGAACAGAATACCACTAGTACCAGTAGCACAGACACTGAGAGTAATGGTTAATAAATAAGACTTCATGAAAATGAAAAGCTTCTGTTGGTTTAGATTTTTCACCAAACCTACTTTATTGAGGGTTCTTAAGCACCTTTACCTCCCTTTTAACCATCTGCAACCTTAGGTAGGAGATTAATAGAGAAAAAGACTGTAGTTCTCTTTTATCAGCTTCCTGTGGATCAAGGTGAATGGGTCCTTAGGGCATTATAAGACTCAGTTGTCAGGATAGCAGCAGTCTAGTCCAAAGGCCAACACAGAGTAGCAACACAAAGGCAACACAAAGTCAGTGAAAGCCAAAAGACCAAGTTGGATTGTCTGGAGAATGTTTCTATAGGATGTTTCTCTCCACAAAGTCAAGTGTCAAAGCATGAAGATTGGCACAGTGATGTTTATCCAAAAAGCACTGTCCCACTCTGCTTTGGCCTCTATACATGTCCTTTCCTCAAAGTCTACCCACAGATGTTCTCAGCTTGCCAAAGTTTTGCTTCTTGCATATGAGAGAGTCACAGCTAAACATCACGGGCCTTCTCACAAACCAACCTGGGCAATACATCACATGCCCAGATTGGTTAAATCATCACATGACAAAATTCAAAGGAACCAGAAATTTCCACTTCAAGCTTCTATAAGACAAAGGACATTGTCAATTGGACCAAGAGTCATCCTACAGAATGGAAAAAGATTTTTGCCAACTCCACATCTGATAGAAGCCTAATATTCAAAGTATACAAAGAACTTAAGAAGTTAGTTACCAGGAAACTAAATAATCCAATTAAAACGAGGTACACATATAAACAGAGAATTCTTAATAGATGAACTATATAAATGGCTGAGAAACACTTAAAAATATTCAACATTTTAAACCATCAGGGAAACACAAATCAAAACTACTTTGAGATTCCAGGTACACCTGTAAGAACAGCTAAAATCAATAACACAAGTGACAGCCCATGTTGTAGAGGATGTGAAGTAAGGGCAAAACTCCTCCATTCCTGGTGGGAGTGAAAACTTGTCCAACTACTATGGAAATCAAAATGGTGGTTCCTCAGAACATTGGACATCAATCTACCTCAATACCCAGCTATACTACTTTTGGGCCTATACCCAAAAGACACAACCCTACCCCAAGGACACTTGCTTAATTATGTTCACCAGGGCTTTATTCATAATAGTCAGAAACTGGAAACAACCAAGTAGTCCCTCAACTGAAGAATGGATAAAGAAAATATAGTACATTTACACAATGTGGTGTTACTCAGCCATTAAAAGAATGACATCATGAAGTTTGCAGACAAATGGATGGAACTAGAAAAAAATACTGAGTGAGGTAACCCATATCCAGGAAGACAAATATATTATGTATTCACCTTTAAGTGAATATTGGCTGTTAAGTAAATGTTAATTGAGCTAAAATCCATATACCTAGGGAGGTTAGGTAAAGAGGAGGGCTGGGAGTGGGTCAGTTTTGGACTTCCCTGGAAAGGGAAAATGGAATAAATTTGCAGGTTGTGGAAGAGAAACATAGATACCAACCTAGCCATATAACTCTCAAATTTTCTTCCTTACCTATAAGATGTGTTGGGGAAATGGTGGCAAAGAACATGTGTGTGTGGGGGTCCCCAATCAATATTTGTTTTAACTTGAGGACCATCCCACAAGAAGGGAGCCCATGCACTACACTGCCTGGATAGCCAGGAACTGGATATTGGATAACCCAGAGACCTAGGGTAGCACAAAACACTATTGGAAAAGAAATCAATGAAATGATTCATAATGATATCCTGCTATAATCAGATTGGTGCTTTGTATGGTCATCATCAGAGAAGTTTCCTCTTGTAGCAGATGGGAGCAAGTGCAGAGATTCATAGCCAGTCATTATGCAGAGAGAGTGTTTAAATTGGAACTCTCCAACAGGTCCCTCCCATTGGAGATCAGGAACCCATGGAAGAGGGGGAGGAAATATTGGATTCAGAGGTGATAGGGGACACCAGGAGAATATTCCCTACTGAATTAACTAAGCAGGGCTCATACAGACTCACAGCACGCACAGGCCCTGCATGATCTGCATCAGGCACTCTGTGTATCTGTTATGGCTTTTAGCTTGCTGTTTCTGTGGGATCACCTAGCAGTGGGACCAGGTGTGTCTCTGACTCTTACCTACTCTTGGGACTCTTTTCCTCCTATTGGGTTGCTTTGTCCTGCCTTTATATGAGGATATTTGCCTTGTCTTATTGTATCTTGTTTTTGTAGTGTTTGGTTGTGGTCTCTTGGAAGCTTGTTTGTTTCTGAAGGGAGACAGAAATGGAGTAGATCTGGGGGAGAGGCAAGCTGGGGAAGAGAGGTGAGAGGAGTGGAGGGAGAGGAGACTGTTGTTGAGTTAGTTGTATGAAGGAAGAGTATTTTCAATAAAAATTTTAAAAAAAGAGTACAGAGGCTGTTAATGATATATGGGACTGTGGTCTTTATTTTGCTTTCACCTTTGGTTTTCATAATAAAATGCAGTTTGTTCTAGAAGTAGCTCATAGTCTGATTGCACTTAGCTAAATGATTGCATTCTAAGGAGTGCCTCAACTGTGGTTCATTATCAGAGAGGTTTACTTTGTTGAGTCATTACAGCAACAACAATCTAAATCTTGACCCTTTTGATCTATCCTCAGGGAAGAGTGCCCTGACTGGGGTATGTTACCAGGGATGGCGCTCATACTTTCTCTTAGGTTTTCTTTAAACTAAAGACTCATCCCAACACTTTCTTCCTGAAGTTTAATATTGAACCACAGAACTGAATAACCTTTATTTGAATTAATACAAGCAACTGATAACTGTTAGTAATTTGTTGAAGCCAGTTTCCCAGGTGTCAGAAGGAACAGACTGTTCTCCTTTCTGTGTTGCATGCTCTGTACATTGTTGGCACATAGGAAGGGGGAATTCTCTCAAGTGGAAGCCTCTATTTGCAGTCCCAAGGGTTAAGCCTCTTGTATTGCTTGCAGTGATAGGCAGCCACAATTCATTTTTTTTTCCAGTGGCTTTTAAACCCTGATCTTCATTGTTGACACTAGGGTTTTGTTTGTCCTCTGGGATTTTTCTTTTATTTGGCACATGCCAGTTTTGTTCATATAAAACGAGATTCTCTGATGATGAGTTTAATGAAAGGAGCTCTGCTTTAATGTGGGTGATCCAGGATTATGTGGTGGTGACTGGTATCTCTTAGTTATCTGGATATTTTATTTTCCATTTTGGATATTCCAGGGGAAAAAACGACAAATAACAAGTTTTATAAAATTAATTTAAATTAGTTACAGGTTTTCAACACAAATAATCATGGATGAGTATTTTTACAACAGTTCGTTGGAAACAGTTGGGACAGTTCCTTGAACCTTAGGCAGCTAATTTGCATGTCTCTGTGTGTATGTGAGAGACAAAAACACGTCAGAATTGAATTAAAATATGAAAATTTAAAACTGCTTGTGTACCTAATATGCCTCAGGTTCAGTATTTAATTCTTTAACCTCCCTCCCCCCCCAAAAAAAAAAAAAAAACCAATCAGCTGAACAAAACAATATCACCTGCTAAGGATACATTTTTGTTTTGAGATAGTATTCCATGCAGCACAAGTGGACCTCAAACTCCTTGTGTAGCTGAGATTGGTCATGAACTGCTCCTTCTGCCTCCATCTCATGAGTGCTGGGATTATAAGCATTCGTCACCATACGGATAGGGATGAATTTTCTTTTTACTTATTATTTATTACAATTTATTCACTTTGTATCTCTGCTGTAGCCTCCTCTTTTTTCTCCCCCATGCCCTTCCTCTAGTCTACTGATAGAGGAGGTCCTCCTCCCCTTCTATCTGACCCTAGCCTATCAGGTCTCATCAGGGCTGGCTGCATCATCTTGCTCTATGGCCTAGAGGGTGATCAAAGAGTCAGCCACTGAGTTCATGTCAGAGACAGACCCTGCTCTCCTTACTAGGGAACCCACTTAGAGACTGAGCTGCCTATGGGCTACACCTGAGCAGGTTTTCTATGTCCTCTACATCCATGGTCCTTGGTTGAAGCATCAGCTTCTGCAAAGATCCTTGGGCCCAGATTTTTTGGCTCTTTTGGTTTCCTTGTGTAGCTCCTGTCCCCTACAGGTCTTTCCTCTTTCATAAGATTCCCTATACTCTGCCCAAAGTTTGGGTATAGAGTCTCAGCATATGCTTTGATATACTGCTGGGTAGTGTCTTTCAGAGGCCTTCTGTGGTAGTCTCCTGTCTTGTTCCCTGTTTTCTCCCACTTTCGATGCTGATCCTGTTTGCCCTTCTGAAGGAGGATTGGGCATCTTCCCTAGGGTCCTCCTTGTTGTTTAGCTTCTTTGGGAGTGTAGGTTTTAGTATGTTTATCTTATATTATAAGTCTACTATCCACTTATAATAGAGTATATACCATGTGTGTCTTTCTGCTTCTGGGTAACCTCACTCAGGATGATCTTTTCTAGTTCCCATAATTTGCCTGCAAATTTCATGGTTTCCTTGTTTGTAATTGCTGAGTAGTATTCCATTGTCTAAATGTACTACAATTTTTGTATCCATTCCTCAGTTGAGGGACATCTAGGTGTTTCCAGATTCTGGCTAGTTTGAATAAAGCTGTCAAGAACATGGTTGAACAAATGTACTTGCTGTATACTTGAGCATATTTTGGGTATATGCCTAGAAGTGGTATAGCTGCATATTGAGGTAGCACTATTCCTAATTTTCTGAGAAAGCAGCAGATTGATTTCCAAAATTTTTGTACCAGTTTACATTCCCACCAGCAATGGAGGAGAGTTCCCCTTTCTCCACATCCTCTCTAGCCTGTGTTGTCACTTAAGTTTTTATCTTAGTAAACATTTAATTTTATTTGAAATTATAAATTGTATAACCTAAATTTATATATGAGAAAAGGAAAAAAACAGACTTGATTGATGATCAAGGAATATTTATTTTTAAATATAAATTCAGATTCTCTCTCATTTGAATTGATGTTTTAATTTTCCAGATTACAGAGGAGTAAAAAATTTTAAAATTATGAAATTTTTCAAATTGCTATTATAGGCAGAATAGTTGAATAGTCAATAAACTCTCCCCTCTTTAATTAAAATTCACATTTTCTCATTAAATGAAAATAAAATAATCCAATTCCTGCTTATAAATTGATCATTCAATTATTAAATGTAAAAAAATTCAGGGTTGTATTTGTCATGTCATATATATATATTTATGCTTAGATACATGACTATTAATAAAACATATTTTGCAAATATAAACTCATTTTGTATGCTAAAATTTTGTTCCAGAAAATTGTTAATTATTCCAAATTGATGTTATAGGCAGAATAGTTTAATTGTCCCTAAACTATTCTATCTTTGATTAAAATTCATAATTTTACCCAATATTGATAAATTTAAGAGATTCTTTTTGTGGTTTTGTTTTGTTTTAGAGCGAGGGTCTCACTATGTCGTACTGACTGGCCTGAAACTCAGGTCCACTTGCCTCTATGCTTTGGGGTTGAAAGTATGTACACCCACACCTGTCTTGAAATCATTCTTAATATTCCTTATATTTCAATAATTTATTGATATATTTTTCTTTAGCATATACGTAGAAACCAGTATAATACATTTCACTTTCATAAAAAAGCAAGTATTTTAATTTGCATATTTAAATTGTTATTACTTTCTATTTTCCTAGATTTCAAACATCTAAAATGCAATGGAGGGGTTTTCCTTTTTATCTCAGAATATTTTTAGAAAATCAGTTTTAAATATCAGATATTACAATTACATTATTCACATCTGGAATACCTGGGAGATCCAAGATGGTGGCGACCAGCATGCACCATATCTGAGGGGCAAAGGATCTAAAACTCCTAAATTGATAGGTGGAAGGGCTGCTGAACCCAGAACAATTATATCAAGGCCTCCAGGAAGAAAGGGGACTAACCATGAACTGGGACAGCGTTCTCAACACAGAAACCCCTGCTCTGTGGATCTACCAGTGAATTTGAGGCAAACAATTCCTGGAACCCAGACATATCTGCATACCAGTGGCCTGTAGGCCACTGAGGTAGTCAGGGAATCTGTGCTTACACACTGTGCCAGCTAGCAGCACCTCCAAATAGTGCCAGGGTCACATTCCTCACTAGGTACAGCTGAAACACCAACACACAGTCTCAAACCAGTGAACCTCTCTCATCTTCCTGAAAAACATCCCAGAAAACAGAAAAAAGACAGACCTAGTCTGAAGTACAGACTCCAGGAATAAACAGTGAAGGTTACAGATAAGCAGATGGCCAGAGGCCAACATAAGAACACACCCAACAAAAATCAGAACATCATGGCTTCATCAGCAGTCCCCCAACTCAATGGACATTTCAATTCATCAGAAACACAAGGAAAAGACTTTAAAACTATGCTTATCCAGTTATTAGAGGCTAATAAAGAAGAAATGATTGAATCTCTCAGAGAAATAACCACACAAATAGAGGCAAATAAAGAGGAAATGAACAAAGCTGTCAAAGAAATACAGGCATATACAGCCAAACAAGCAGAGGTACAATTAGTGACATATAGAGAGGAAACAAATAAAAATATGGAAGCCATCATAGAAAAGCAGGACTCCACATTCAAACAGATGAAGGAAATGGTGCAAGGCATGAAAACAGAATTAGAACCAATAAAGAATACACAAACAAAGAAAACCTTGGAGCTGGAGAACTTAAAGAAAAGATCAGGACCACAAAGGTAAGCATGACCAACAGAACACAAGAGATGGAAGAGACAATCTCAGGTGCTGAAGATGTGATACACTTGCAGGAATTGATATGTCTCTCAAAGAAAAAATCAAATCAGAAAATTTCCAAACACAAAACATCCAAGAAATCAAGGACACCATGAAAAGACAAAAATCTAAGAATAATAGCAGTAAATGAAAAAGAAAATACCAGGCTCCAGGGACTGGAAAATAATTTCAAGAAAATCTTAGAAGTAAATATTCCTAACTTAAAGAAAGAGATGTCAATAAACATATAAGAGGCCTACAGAACACCAAATAGACTAGACTAGAAAAGAAACTCCTTATGTCACATCATAGTCAAAACACTAAATATACAGAACAAAGAAAAGATACTAAAAGCAGCAAGAGAAAAAGGCCAAGTAACATATAAAAGTAGACCTATCAGAATCACACTGGACTTCTCATCAGAAACTATGAAAGCCAGAAGGACCTGGGCAGAAGTCATGAAGCCTTTAAGAGACAACAGATGGCAACCCAGACTACTATACCCAGCAAAGCTTTCAATCAACATAGATGGAGAAAACTAAATATTCCATGACAAAACCAAATTGAAGCAATATCTACACAGCAACCCAGCCCTACAGAAGATACTAGAAGGAAAATTTGAACCAAATGAAAACAACTACATCCAAGAAAACATAGCATGTATATAACTACACAACAAAAAATCTAAAGAATACAAGCAACCAAACACAGTAACACCAACAACCCCACATAAAAAAATTAATATTCATTAGTCACTAACATCTATCAACATCAATGGACTCAGCTATCCAATAAAAAGACACAGACTACCAGAATGTGTGCAGAAACAAGATTCAACATTCTGCTGCATCCAAGAAACACACCTCTGCAACAAAGATGAAAATTACCTCAGAGTAAAGGGCTGGAAAAATATTTTTCAAGCAAATGGACACAGATAACAAGCTGGGGTAGCTATCCTAATATCTAATAAAATAGACTTTCAACCAAAATTAATCAAAAAAGATCAGGAGGGGAACTACATTCTCCTGAAAGGAAAAATCAACCAGGAAGACATCACAGTTCTGAACATCTAGACCCCAAATACAAGAGTGCCTACATTTGTAAATGAAACATTAATAAAGCTTAAATCACACATAGATCCCTACACCTTAAAAGTGGGAGATTTCAACCCTCGACTCTCACCAATGGACAGATCATCTAGACAGAAGCCAAATAGGGAAATAAAGGCACTTAAAGAAACCCTAATTCAAATGGACCTAATAGATGTCTACAGAACTTTTCACCCCAAATCAAAAGAGTCTACCTTCTTTTCAGCAGCTCATGGAACCTTCTACAAATTAGACCATAAAACAAGCCTCAACCGCTACAAGAAGATTGAAATAATCCCCTGTATTCTATCTGACCACCATGGACTAAAGCTGGACCTCAACAGCAACAGAAATCACATAAAGCCTACATGCACAAGGAAACTGAACAACTTGCTACTCACTGACAGCTGGGTTAAGGAAGAAATAAAGAAAGAAATTAAAGACTTCCTAGAATTCAATGAAAATGAAGGTGCAACATACCCAAATTTATGGGACACAATGAAAAAAGTGCTCAAAGGAAAAATCACAGCACTAAGTGCCTTAAAGAAGAAATTTGTAACATCTTACACAAATAAATTAATGGCCCAACTGAAAGCCCTAGAAAATAAAGAAGTGGATACACCCACGAGGAGCATATGGCTGGAAACAATCAAACTCAGGGCTGAAATCAATAAATTATAATCAAATAAAACTATTCAAAGAATCAATGAAACCAAGAGCTGGTTCTTTGAGAAAATCAACAAGACAGACAAACCCTTAGCCAAACTAACTAAAAGGCAGAGAGAAACTATCCAAATCAACAACATCAGAAATGAAAAGGGGGACATAATAACAGACACTGAGGCAATCCAAACAATCTTTGGATCATACTACAAAAGCCAATATGCCACAAAATTTGAAAATCTAAATGAAATCGACAATTTTCTTGATAGATTCCATGTACCAAAATTAAGTCAAGCTAAGGTAAAAAGATTGAATAGTCCTATAACCCCCCAAAAAATAGAAGCAGTCATCAACAGTCCCCCTTCCAAAAAGAGCTCTGGGTCAGTTGGATTCACTGCAGAATTCTACCAGACCTTTGAAAGAAGTCTTAACTCCAATTCTCTTCAAACAATTCCACAAAATAGAAACAGAAAGAATATTATTAAACTCATTCTATGAAGCCACAGTCACCTTGATACCTAAACCACACAAACACCCAATAAAAAAAGAGAACTTCAGACCTATATCACTTATGAACATTGATGTTACTCAACAAAATACTTGCAAACCAAATCCAAGAACACATGAAAGATATCGTTCACCATGACCAAGTAGGCTTCATCCCAGGCATGCAAGGGTGGTTCAACATATGGAAATCCATCAATGTAATCCACCACATAAACAAACTGAAGGATAAAAACCACATGATCATCTTCTTATATGCTGAAAAAAAAATTGACAAAATCCAACACCCATTCATTTTTAAAGTCTTGGGGAGATCAGGGATACAAGGCACATACCTAATCATAGTAAAGACAATAAACAGCAAGCCTATAGCCAACATCAGTCTCAATGGAGAGAAACTTAAATCAATCCCACTGAAATCAGGGATAAGGCAAGGCTGCCCACTCTCTCTGTATTTCTTCAACATAGTAATTGATATCCTAGCTATAACGATAAGACAACTAAAGGAAAACAAGGGATTACAAATAGGAAAGGAAGAGGTCAGAGTTTCACTATTTGCAGATGATATGATAGTATACGTGAGTGACCCAAAAAATTCGACCAGAAAACTCCTTCAGCTGATAAACACCTTTAGCAAAGTGGCTGGATACAAAATTAACTAAAAACAAAACAAAACAAATCAAAACAAAACAAAACAAGACAAAAAAAATCAGAAGCCCTCCTGTTTACCAAAGACAAAAGGGTCAAGAAAGAAATTAGGAAAACAACATCCTTCACAATAGGCACTAATAACATAAAGTACCTGCGTGTGAGTCTAACCAAGCAAGTGAAAGTTTGAAAAACAAAAAACAAAAAATCTCCAAGTCTCTGAAGAAAGAAATTGAAGAAGATATCAGAAGATGGAAAGATCTACCGTGCTCACAGATAGGTAGGATTAACATAGTAAAAATGGCCTTCCTGCCAAAAGCAATCTACAGATTAAATGTAATTCCCATCAAAATACCAACACAATTCTTTACAGACCATGAAAGAAAAATTCTCTAACCAATTGGTTTCCCAAAGTGAGGGGAACAGGGACTATTTCTAACAGGAACTCAATGACTGGCTCTTTGGTCTCCCCACCACCGAAGGGAGGAGCAGTCCTGTTAGGCCACAGAGGAGGGCTTTGCAGCCAGTCCTGAAGATACCTGATAAAACAGGATCAGATGAATGGGGAGGAGGTCCCCCCTATCAGTGGACTTGGAAAGGGGCACGGTGGAGATGAGGGAGGGAGGGAGGGACTGGGAGGGAATGAGGGATCGGGACACGGCTGGGATACAGAGTTAATAAAATGTAACTGATAAAATAAATAAATAAACAAAAAATAAAAAATAAAAATAAAAAAAAAAAGAAAAATTCTCAACTTCATATGGAAAAAAAAAAAAAAAAACAAACAAACCAGAATTTACAAATGATTTTCTACAACAGATCGTCTGGAGGTATCTCAATCAATGATCACGAGCTATACTCCAGAGCAATAGTAATAAAAGATGCATGGTATTGGCATAGAAACAGAGCATCAATGGAACCAAATAGAAGACCTAGAAATAAACCGACACACCTATGGATACTTGATTTTTTACAAAGAAGCCAAAACCATTCAATGGAAAAAAGACAGCATCTTCAACAAATGGTGCTGGTCCAATTGTATGTTTACATGCAGAAAAATGAAAATAGATCTATATTTATCATCCTGCAGAAAACTAAAGTCCAAGTATATCAAAGACCTCAACATAAAACCAGATACTCTAAATCGGTTAGAAGAAAAGTGGGGAATAGCCTAGAACTCATTGGCACAGGAGACAACTTCCTGAGCAGAACACCAACAGCACAGGATCTAAGATCAACAATCAAGAAATAGGACCTCATGAAAATGAAAAGCTTCTGTAAAGCAAAAGACACTGTCATCAGAATAAAATGACAGCCTACAGACTGGGAAAGGTTCTTCACCAACCCTATATCTGACAGAGGGCTGATATCCAGAATATAAAGAAGTAAAGAAGTTAAAAAGCAACAAATCAAGCAATTTATTTAAAAATGGGGTACGGAACTAAACAGAGAATTCTCTCTAGAGGAATATAGAGTGGCAGAAAAAAACTTAAAGAAATGCTCAACGTCCTTAGCCATCAGGGAGATGGAAATCAAAATGACGCTGAGATTAAAAACTCAAGAGACAACACATGAGGGAGAGGTTGTGGAGAAAGGGGAACCCTCCTTCATTGCTGCTGGGAATTTAAACTTGTATTACCACTTTGGAAATCAATCTGGAGCTTTCTCAGACAATTAGGAATAGTACTTCCTCAAGATACAGCTTTACCACTCCTAGGCATATACCCAAAATATGCTCAAGTACATAACGAGAGGACATTTGATTTAACCATGTTCATAGCAGCTCTATTCCTAATAACCAGAACCTGGAAACATGGTATATACTCACTTATAAGTAGATACTAGACTTATAGGATAAACATACTAAAATCTCTACATCTTGAGGAGATAAATAAGAAAGAGGACCCAGGATAAGATGATCAATCCTCACTTAGGAAGAAAAATGTGATGGGCATTGGAAGTAGGAGAAAATAACAGGACAGGAGCCTACCATAGAGGGCCTCTGAAAGACTCCACCTAGCAGTGTATTAAAGTAGATGCTGAGACTCATAACCAAACCTTGGGCAGAATGTAGGGAATCATGAAAGAAGGGGGAGTGAGTATGATCTGGAGAGGACAGTAGCTTCACAAGGACCAAATATTTTTGGACAGAAGGGTCTTTTCTCAGACTGTTTTTCCAACTAAGGATCATGCATGGATATAACCTAGAATCCCTGCTCAGTTGTAGCCCATGGCAGTTCACTATCCAAGTGGGTTACCCAGTAAGGGCAACAGGGACTGTTTCTGACATGAACTCAAGTGACTGGCTCTTTGACCTAGCCTCACCACCCTGAGGGAGGAACAGTCTTGGTGGGCCACAGAGGAGGACATTGCAGCCAGTCCTAATAAGACGTGATAAGCTAGGGTCAGATGGAAGGGGAGAAGGACCTCCCCTATCAGTGGACTTAGAGAGCGACCAGGAGGAGATGAGGGAGGGAGGATGGGACTGGAAGGGAATGACAGAGGGGATACAGCTGGGACATAAAATAAATAAACTGTAATTAAAAGAATTATTCACATTCCACTGTCTCATCCACCAAATAATAAAGTATCCCTCCAAATTGAGTGCATTTTTAACATTTCACTATATAACCAATACTTGTAGAATGCCAAATGAAAAAAAATCACAATTTAAAAAATTATTTAAGTCTAGTATTATGACTTAGTATGATAAATAAATAAAAACTCTTAATAAACTCTTAATAAACTTATGTAAAAATAATCATCATTATGATTATTTAATTTCAATAACCTTGAAGTTCATGTGATAAAAGAATAATTTATTGATTTAGAAACCAAAAGTATTACAAAGCAATAATGTGTGGAACTGTGTCACAACACAAAAAATATTAGAAATCAGATTCTTTCTCATCTGAATTGATGTTTTGATTTTACAAATTAGAGATTAGAAAAAACTTGTAAACATCATCCTGTAAATCAGAAAATTATATCTGATTTTATAAAGGAAGAAATCCCAGAATAGAAACACTTTCATGTAAAGGTTAGTTCCATTCTATATGATCAGCTAGATGAGGTTAACGACAGGTTAACCTCAGAAGAATTTGTTCCCCCCCACAAACACACACAAAACAAACACTCTCAAATTCATGGCCTTCTTTACTTTGTCATTTTATATATAAACATATTGTATTATATTTAGTATGCTATGTTATATTCTATCTCTGCACTTTATCAACTGTGGTTTTCTGTAATGGTCTTTATCTGCTGTAAAGAGAAGTTTCTTTGATGAAACGTGAAAGGTATACTTACCTGTGGCTATAACAATGAATAGAACAGAGTTAGGATTTAAGCTTGTTTTGTTAAAGTCATTGTAGAATCTCCTCCAAGATCGAGGACCTCAAGTCAATGAAAAATTTAAACTTTATACAAAAATCTACAGCACTTTATAAAACCTAAAGAATCAAGGTCTAACGCGATATTTCAAGAAAAGCAGGTACTAAAATCACAGGAACAAGTTACTACAATGGATTTTTATTTAAATTTCTGACAATTCATTATTTATTATTATTCGGAATTTTGTATATATTTTAATCACAATCATCCCAACTCTTTCTGGATCCACTCCCTCTTCCCTAACCACCAAACTTTGAGTCATTTTTTAACCCTTCATGACCAATTTCCAATATAGTATTTATAGATGTGTGACCTCCCACTGGAGTGTGGTCCACTTACCTGTGTCTACTCTCCTTAAAAACCCTCTGTCTCTGTCTCTCTCTATTTCTCTCTGTCTCTCTCTGTGTGTCTGTTTGTCTGTCTCTCTCTTTTCTTCCCCTCCCTCCCTACCTCCCTTCCTTCCTTCTGCCCTTCCTCCCTTCCTTTTCTCTCTCACCCTGCAGCTAAACACTGCCAATAGCTCCTCATATAGGGGTAGGAGTGTGTATCCAACCACATTTGTTCATTTTGGGATTTGGTCTGGTTTATTAGGTGTACAGGTCTTTTACATGCTGTCATAACTACCCTGAGTTCATATGTACAGCAGCCATATTGTGTCCAGAAACTCCTTGTAGTCATCCTCCACCACTGGCTCCTATGTACTTGCTACCTCATCTTCTACATCTTGGGTGTGTGGGCACAGTATATGTGTTCCATTTAGGACTGAGCATTCTCCAGTCTCTGCACTGTGACTGGTTCTGGGCCTCTGTATTAAGCCATCATCATTAAGCATCATCTACTGAAAATAGAAGCTTCTCAGATAAGGGACTGTGAAATGCTGAATATTATGATAAACCATTAGGAGTTGGTATAATACTATGTTCATTTCAAGATAGTATAGTTGGCTTTACCCTATGACCTGTGGTCTATTACTTTGACATTTTCTTAAGCCAGGATGGAGCAAGCATTCTATATAAATAACCATTTGTTAACTTGTGTCAAAATATTCACTGAGAGTCTACTCTGTGCTAGACTCTATACATTAGTTGATGGTGTCCCAATGTGGAACTAAAGTAGAATAAGGTCATAGAATTATGAAGCTGCAAATTTTATGATTTCTTTGTTTTTAATAGCTGAGTAGTATATACCTTGTTCTAAACTATCTTCTGTCCCCCATGATGCTTCTGTTTGTCAATAACTGATAAAGTTCTTTACATATAGTCTTTATTTAGATACACATCTTGCTCCATCTTACTTATGTTCTTCTTGGGAATAGTTCATTTTTATTAATTAGCATTCAATAAAAAATACGGTTGGTGAAAACAAAGGCAGAGATCTATCTAACCTTTCTCTTTTACATGCCGTGCAAAACACGACTGACTGATACCAAATTAAAATTTGCATGTTAAGCAATATGTCTTAAAATTATCAGGGCATTACTTTTCTTAGGGTATACTATGCACAGGTTTTGAGAAGGTATTTTTTTTTTACATTAGGTTATATTATCATCACAATTAAACTTTTTAATACAAAGATCTCCACCATCGAGGAAGTGCAAAAATTTTCTTACTGCTCTCATAACATTCTTTGTCATTTTCTCTACTGCAGTTATTATTCTCTTGTTTATTTCTTCCACTTCTTAAATGCAGCATTTTTATCTTAATGTATGTTCATCTTGTTTCCTCTACCACATACCTACTACTTTCTTGTCATTTATCTTAGTTTAAATGTCATGCCTTCTGATATCTCTTCTCCTGTTATTTAATATTTCTTTATTGTGTCAATGAACTATATGTAATTCTCATAATTATATGCAACTATCAGGTATTTTATTATTTCATGTAGTTTATTGATTAATTGGTTGTTGGATTGCAACACTAGGGATTAAAATCATGGCTTCTTGCATGTTAGGCAAACACTCTAGTATCATAAACTAATTAGATTACCATTTGAATATATTTATGTGGTTTCATACAGTGCATCTTGTTTGTGAGGAACTACAATGCCTTGGAAAACTTCATGGATGAACAGATTTTTATTACCTCCTTTACATTTTCAGTCCCTTGTTTTTATCCTTTATATAATATAGCCACCTCTTATTAAAGTAAATCTCTTCAAAGTCCCATAATTTGTTTTGTTTATTTAGTTTTCTCTTAAATACAAGTTGCTACTGCAACAATTTAGACAGGTTTTATTTTTGAGCCCAATACTGCCACCTACTGTCCTTCCAAATTCATTTTAGGCTGAGAGCCTGAGTCTAGGTTCCAAGAATTCTGAAACTCTGGGGACATACATATATGCTGTTTAACTTGGAAAACATTTATGGATGTAGATCTCAATAAAATGTATTCTTTCAGAATACATCATAATTTTTTACACTGTTACTTAGTAACTACTAATATATATTAGTAAGCATTTTCACCCAGGGACTGTGAAACTGAAAATTACCATGACTTTTCCTTTTATTTTGTAAGGTTAAAATCAGGTTCTTGAAGCAATCTGTGCACAAAGGTGCCCTATAATTCCTCAGTCTTTGAACATAAATTGTATCCAGTTTACTTTTTGTGGGTTTCTTTGTAATGTGTATAGTATTTGACTAGTGTTATTGACATTGATAAATAATTTTTTTTTCTTTATGGTTTGATTTGTCTTTGCCTGGTTGACTCTGTTGTGTTAATCTTGCTTAAAATTTCTTCACTAGCACTTAGTAAAAATCAAATTAGAATTTTTTATGAATTTTAATTTTGCTTTATCATACGTTTGATTTTCATTTACTTGAAATAAAGTTAAAATAAAGTGTAGGTGAATTGGAACTTTAGACTGCAGTGTGAAATCCCCTGTGTTAAATTAATTTCTGTCTCTATCTTATTTCTTTCATAGACTGAAATATTAATCTTCAAGATATTTTGTTAGCTGAGAGTGGTAGAACACACCTTAATCCCAGCACTTGGAAGGTAGAGGCACATGCCACTTACCCCAACATTTGGCCAGCGTGGTCTACATAGTGAGCTGCAGAACAGCCAGGGCTATGTAGAAAGACCTGTTTCAAGAAGACCAAAAATTTAAAAACTTGTTTTATATGTATGGGACTTTTGTTTGTTTACCATGTGCACAACATTGTTGGATGTTTTCTGGCTGTATATCAGCAGCAAAAAAAGAGCAACCTTAGGACTTTGGGTTGTGAGTTCAATTCCCAGTAACCACATGGTGACTCATAGCCATCAATAATGAGATATGGTGCCCTCTTCTGGTGTTCAGGCAAACATGCAGGCAGAATAATTATACATAATAAATAAATATTTTTTTTTAAAATAAAGAATTTAAAACTCATTTCTAGGGCTGGAGAGATGGCTCAGAGGTTAAGAGCACTGAAGTTCTTGAGTTCAATTCCCAGTAAGCACATAGTGGCTCACAACGAGTATAGATGAGATCTGGTGCCCTCTTCTGGCATGCATGTGTACATGCTAACAGAACATTGTATACATAATGAATAAATAAATTAAAAAAAAAAGAATGACTTTTAACCAAGAAAATAAGAACACAAACAACAAGAGCTAGGGCAATATGGCATCACCGGAACCCAGCTACCTCAGGATATCTTAATATAGCTGAGGCACAAGAAAATGACCTTAAATTCAATCTTATGAAGACGATAGAGGCCTTAAAGGAGAATGGAATAAATCCCTTATAGAAATACAGACAAGGGGAATCCAAGATGGCGGTTCTGGGAGGACACTGTGTCTGAGAAGCAGGACAGCAAAGTCAGTACAGTGACCAAGAGACTGAACTCTGGGCCCTAAAACACCAGCTATTGAGTTTCCCAGGTGAGAAGAAACCCCAGGGTGTGGGAATCAGTTGGCTCCACTCTCAGGTCACCCAGCCAGAACCCAGAAGAGATCCCGGGTCATGCAGGCACTCGGTAGCCAGACCAGAGCCACACGCCTAAGTGACCTGGTCACCTTCCCAGGATGAACTGTGGGCAACAAAACAGCGGAGACTGGGAGTTCCAGGCCCTAGAAAACCCCACAGGGAAGAAAGCAAAGGGACTGATCTCCGGTCACCCAGTCTATCCATGGAAAAGGTCCTGCAGACCGGCAGGGGCACAGCCACCAGCCCAGAGTCCTGATGCGCACCTGACTCTCTGTCACAGACAGAACTGTGGGCCTCAGGGCACCAGAGACTGGGTTTCCCTGTCAGAAGAAAATCACACAGAGAGGGAAACAGCAGGTCCCAGCTTAGAGTACTCAGCCAACCCCCTTTCCGACCACACACGGAAAAGTTCTCTGGAAAAGTTCCCAGGTCACCACCTTGGAGCCACCACCACCCAGGGTGTGTGCACTCTACATGTCACCTCAAACACCACAGACTGGGTCTTCCTGTTGGGAGAAAATCCCATGGTAGGGGAAACATCTGGCCCCACCTCATGACACCTAGCTCTGGAGAAGTTTCTGGTTATCCATAGGCTTAAGACTCTAGACTCTGCTGCATGCATGAGAGCTATGCTCATCTGCCACTGAATACTGCTTGGGTACTGGTGCATAGAGCTCCAACCTCAGACCTACAGAAGTCTTGAATCCCTGAGATCAGTCCCCAGACACTACTCCAAGGGGAAATCAGTTATTCCTAATTAAACTGAACTAACCATGGGGCACCCAGGTTACAGCAGCAGCTCACTAAATTTACAGCAAGAAAAGAAACCCAGAAGCAGAGCATCTATCTCCAGGACTTCTCTGGGTGAGAGGAGAGCCACCTTGACTAACAAAGACCACAATTACCACTCAGGTCTATATGCCTGAGGTGAGCTGTGGCATTTCCTGAAAAACACTTGCCATTCAGTGACCATACTCCAAAAGCAAAGGAGGCCTCCTTCAGGAAAAATCATCTTCCTGCCAAGGGGATTCTCCCCACCACAGGATTGCAGGAAGCACCATAAACTAACACCCAACACCTAAGATAGCTCAATGGGTAGAGACCAGGGTAAAAGCTCAACCAACAAAAGACAGAGCAATATGACATCTCTAAAACTCAGTTATCCAGGGGCAAGCAGCCCTGAACACCCCAGCATAAATGAAATTCAAGAAGATGACATTACATATATGCTTATGAAGAAGATACAAGAGGAAACAAATAAAATGTGTAAAAAACTAGTGGAAGATAAAGTCAAGCAGATTGCAGCCACGTGTAAAGAAATGGAGGAAGATAAAGTCAAACAGATTATGACCATCTGTAAAGAAATACAGAAAGATGCAAATGGACCCAGAATGCAAGCAGGAGTAGCCATTCATCTAATAAAAGAGACTTTCAATCAAAATTAATCAAAGAAATAGGGAAGGATACTTCATACTCATCAAGGGAAAATGCCACCAAGAAAACATCACAATCCTGAACATCTATGCCCCAAATACAAGGCCACCCACATTTGTAAAACAAAACATTAATAAAGCTTAAACCACACATAGATCCCCACACATTAATAGTGGGAGACTTCAACACAGAGCCTGACTATAAGAAAAGCTCAGTCCCTCAGTGTTGGACAGCAGGCTGTGTAGCCACCAAAGTCCAAAAGACCTGCAAAACCACCCAGGTTCACCAAGCACAGAGCCACGGTAGTGACTCCACACAGCTTCCTGGCAGGCACCTAGACATTATGAACATTATGTAAAAAATTCAATAAAATACTCACAAATCAAATCCAAGAGCACATAAATGATGCCACCCACCATGACCAAGTAGGCTTCATCCCAAGCATGCAGCGGTGGTAGAATGTATGTAAATCCATCAATATAATCCACCATATAAGCAAACTGAAGGAGAAAAACAACATGATCATCTTCTCAGATGCCAAAAACATTTGAAAAAATCCAACACACATTCATGTTTAAAGTCTTGGACAGATCACGGATACAAAGCACATACCTAAGCATAGTAAAGACAATACACAGCAAGCCTGTAACCAATATCAAACTAAATGAACAGAAGCTGAAATCAGTCTCACTGAAATCAGGTATAAAGCAAGCATGCTTTATACTCTCTTCTTTCTCTTCAACATAGTTCTTGAAATCCTAGCTAGAGCAATGAGACAACTAAAGGAGATCAAGTGGATACAAATTGAAAACGAAGTAGTCAAAGTATCACTGTTGGAAGATGATATTATAGTATACATAAGTGACCACCAAACGCCCATTAGACAACTCCTTCAGTTGATAAACACCTTCAGCAAAGTGGCTGGAAAATTAACTCAAAAAAATTTGAAGCCCTCTTGTATACAAAAGACAAAAGGTCTGAGAAAGAAATTAGGTAAACAACACCCTTCACAATAGCCTGAAAAATACATAAATTATCTTGGTATAGCTCTAACCAACCAAGTGAAAGACCCATATGAAAAAACTTCAAGTCTCTGAAGAAAGAAATTGAAGAAGATATCAGAAGATGGAAAGATCTCTCATGCTCATGGATCAGTAGGTTTAACATAGTGAAAATGGCTATCTTACCAAAAGCAATCTAGAGATTCAATGCAATTCCCATAAAAATACCAATAAATTCTTTACAGACCTTGAAAGAACAATTTTAAATTTCATATGAAAAAAGAAAAAAAAAGAACAGAATAGCTAAAACAATCCTTTACAGTAAAAGATCTTCAGGATGTATCTCAATCACAGATATTAAGCTGTACTCCAGAGCAATAGTACTAAAAACTGCATGGTAAAGGCATAGAAACAGCCTGGTGGATCAATGGATCCAAATTGAAGACCCAGAAATAAACCCATACACCTGAGAATACTTAATTTTTGACAAAGAAACCAAAACCATACAACGGAAAAAAGACAGCATCTTCAACAAATGTTGCTGCTCTAACTGGATGTCTACATGTAGAAAAATGCAAATAGACTCTTATTTATCACCCTGCACAAAGTTAAAGTCCAAGTGGTTCAAAGAGCTCAACATAAAACAAGACACACTAAATCTGTTAGAAGAAAAAGTGTGGAAGAGCCTTGACCTCATTGGCACAGGAGACAACTTCCTGAACAGAACACCAACAGCACAGACTCTATGATCAATAATTAATAAGTGTGACCTCATAAAAATGAACAGCTTCAGCAAGATATGGCTTAGTGGTTAAGAGCACTTTCTGCTCTTACAAAGGACCAAGGTTCAATTCTCAGCACCCACATGGCAGCTCACAACTGTCTCTAACTCCAGGGATCTGACATTGCCAAACTAATGCACATAAAAAATAAGAGTAAATAAATTATTTTAAAAAATGAACAGCTTTTTAAAGCAAAGGACACTGTCATCAGAATAAAAAGACAGCCTGATGACTGGTAAAAGATCTTCATCAACCCATCATCTAACAGAGGGTTAATATCCAGTTTATATAAAGAACTGAAGAACTTAAACACCAACAAATCAAGTAAAGTAATTAAAAATGGGATCCAGAGCTAAACAGAGAATTCTCAATAGAGTAATATCAAATGGCAGAGAAACACTTAAAGAAATACTCAATGTCCTTAGTCATTTGGGAAACGAAAATTAAAGTGACTCTGAACTTTCATCTCATACCCATCAGAATGACTAAGATCAAAAACTCATGCAGTTATGCATGCTGGAGTGGTTGTGGAGAAAGGGGAACCCTCCTCCATTGCTGGTGAGAATGTAACCTTGTACAACCACTTTGGAAATCAATCTGGAGCTTTCTCAGACAATTAGGAATAGCGCTTCCTCAAGATCCAGCTATACCACTCCTAGGCATATATCCAAAAAATGCCACACCATTCACTAAGGCTATTTGCTCAACCATGTTCATAGCAGCTTTATTTGTAATAGTCAGAATCTGGAAAAAAAACCTTAGTTGTATCTCAACAGAAGAATAGCTACACAAATTGTGGCACTTTTACACAATTTTTACACAAATTGTGGCACTTTTACACATGGAATACTACTCAGCAATTAAAAACAAGGAAATCATGCAATTTGCAGGCAAATGGTGGGAATTAGAAAAGATCATCCTGAGTGGGGTGATCCAGAAGGGGGAAAGACACACCTGGTATATATTCACTTATAAGTGGTTATTAGCCATATAGTACAAGATAAAAATAGTATAATCAATAGTCTTAAAGAAGCTAAACAACAAGGAGTACCCTAAGAAAGATCCGCATTCAGAAGGGCAAACTGGATAGACATCAGAATTAGGGGAAGCAAGGAACAGGCAGCAGTATTTCACAGAGGACCTTGAAAAGACTCTACCCACCAGGGTATCAAAGAACATACTAAGACTCATAGCCAAACTTTGGGCAGAGTGTCGGAAACTTTATGGAAGAAGAAGGATACAGAAAGACCCGGAGGGGACAGGAATTCCACAAGGAGAACAACAGAGTCAAAAAAAAAAAAAAAACCTATGCCCTTCAACCAAGGACCATATATAGAGAAGACCTAAAACCCCTGTTCAGAGGAAGCCCATAGGCAGCTCTGTTTCCAAGTGGGTTCCCTAGAAATGGGTACAGGTGTTGTCTCTGACATGAGCTCTGTGGCTAGTTCTTTGGTCACCTACCCCTGGGGAGGGCAGTGCAACCTTGCCAGGACACACTGGGTGCAGCCAGCTCTTATGAGACCTGATAGGCTAGGGTCAGATAGAAGGGGAGGAGGTCCTCCCCTGTTAGTGGAATAGGAAGAGCACGTAGGAGGAGAAGAGGGATGGTGGTGGGACTGGGAGGAGACGAGGGAGGGAGTGGGGATACAAAGTGAATACATCGTAGTATATAAATAAATAAGTAAAAAAAAAAATTAAGCTTCCTGCAGGCATCACCAACAGAATTCAGGCATAGAAGCTAAGATAGAAGTTTATACATCAGTCAAAGAAAATGTTAAATCTAAAATAATTTCTGACACAAAACATTCAGGAAATCTAGGATACTATGAAAAACCTAACCTAAGAGTGATAGATATATAGAAAAAGGTGAAGAGTCCCAGCTCCAAGGACAAGAAAATATTTTGAACAAAATCGTAGAAGGGAAATTTTTCAACCTAGAAAAAGCTGCCTATAAAAAATAATACTTAGATTGGATCAGAAAAGAAAAATCTCCCACCACATAATAATCAAAATACTAAATCCACAGAACAAGGAAAATTATGAAAAGCTGTAAGGAAAAAGGCTAAGTAACTCACAAAGGCAGACCCATGAGAATTACACCCAACTTTTCAACAAGACTCTAAAACTTATCAGGGCCTTGACAGGTGTTTGCAACCTCTAAGAGACCACAGATGCCAATATAGAGTACTACACCTAGCAAAAACTCCATCTTTATTTTTTGAGATAGTGTTTCTCTGTGTAGCCTTAATTGTCAGAGTCACTTTGTAGACCAGGCTAGCCTGGAACTCATAGTGATCTGCCTGCCCCTGCCTCTCTGAGTGCTGGGATTAAAGGTGAGTGCCACCAAAGCTCTCTCCCAGTAAAACTTTTAATCCTCATAGATGGAGAAAACAAACTATTACAAAAAAAACAAAAAAAAAAAATTAAACAATATCTATCCACAAATCCAGCCTTACAGAAAATACTAGGAAAAACTTCAACCCAAGGGGGTTAACTACATTGAAGAAAACATAGGATTATTTATTACACAACATCAAAAAACAAAAGAAAAGTAGCATACACAAACATATATCTCCAACATAAAAATAACAGGAGTTAACAATCATTAGTCATTAATGTCTTTCTCAAATACATTGAACTCAATTCACCAATAAAATGACACAGGCTAACAAAATGGGTGCAAAAACAAGTTCCATCATTCTGCTGCATGCAAATAATACACCTCAGTAACAATGATAAACAGAGTAAGAGTCTGTTTTCAAAGCAAACAGACCCAAGAAGCAAAGTAAGAGTAGCCATTCTAATGTATAACAAAATACTCTTTCAACCAAAATTAATCAAGAGAGATGGGGAAGGATATTTCCTATTTATCAAAGGAAAAATCCACCAAGATGACATCTCAGTTCTGAACATCTATGTCTCAAATGCAAAGGCACCCACATTCATAAAAGAAACAACATTACTAAAGCTTAAATCACACAGGGAACAATACACATTAATAGTAGAAGACTTTAACACCTTACACTCACCAATGTACAGATCATTAAAACAGAAATTAAACAGAGAAATAATGAAACTAACTGACCTTATGAATCAAATAGACATAAGCGATATCTACAGAATATTCCATCCAAATACAAAGGAATATATCTTCTTCTCACCACTTCATGGAACCTTTTTCAAAACTGATTACATAGTTTGTCACAAAACAAGCCTCAACATGTACACGATAATTGAAATAACATGTTGTATCTTATCAGATTGCCATGAATAAAAGCTGGACTTCAAAAATAATAGAAGCAACAGAAAGCCTACAAACTGTGAACAACTCTTTACTCAGTGACCACTAGGTCAGGGAAGAAATAAAGAAATTGAAGACTTTCTAGAAGGCAAAAAATACCCAAACTTATGTGACACAACAGAAGCAATGCTAAAAGGAAAGTCTACAGCACTGAGTGATGTAAAAGGAAATTTGAGAGATTTCATACAAGCAATTTAAAAGCATACATGGAAGCTTTAGAAGAAAATGAAGCAAAGACACCCAAAATGAAGAGACTGCAGGAAACAATCAAACTCAGGGCTGAAATTAATAGATCAGAAACAAGAAGAACAATACAGAGAATCAACCAAACCAAGAGCTAGTTCTTTGAGAAAATCAGTAAGATAGACAAACACTTAGCCAAACTAACCAAAACTGCAGAGACACACTACCCAAGTTAACATCAAAAATTAAAAGGGGAGCAAACAGACACTGAGGAAATCCAAAGAATCATTAGATCTTACTTCAAAAACCTATACTCCAAAAAAAAAAAAAGGAAAATTTAAATAAAATGGTCAATTTCTTGATAGATACTACTTACCAACATTAAATGAAGATTAGGTAAATAATTTAAATAGACATGTAAACCCTAAGGAAATAGAAGCAGTCATCAAAAGCCTCCCAACCAGAAAGAGCCCTGGGCCAGATGGTTTTAACACAGAATTCTACCAGACTTGCAAACAAGAGCTAATACCAATATTACTCAAACAATTTCACAAAATAGAAACAGAAGGAACATTGACAAACTAATTCTATGAGGCTACAGTCACCCTTATACTGAAATCATACAAAGATGCAACAAAGAAAGAACACTTCAGACAATTTTCCTTTATAAACATTGATGCAAAAATAGTCAATAGAATACTCGCACACTGAATCCAAGAACATATTGAAAACATCTTTCACCATGATTAAGTAGCCTTCATCCCAGGCATCCAGCAATGGTTCAACATACGAAAATCCCTCACTGTATTCCATCATATGAAACACTGAAAGAAAGACAACTACATTACCATCTTATTAGATGCCAAAAATGCCTGTGACAAAATACAACATACTTAATTTTAAAAGTTTTGGAAAGATAAGGGATATAAGGTGGATACCTCAACACACTAAAGGCAATTTACAGCAAGCCAATAGCCAACACCAAATTAAATGGAGAGAAATTAAAACAATTCCTTTAAAATCATTGATGAGGCAAGGCTGCCCGCTATCTCCATATCATTATATATATGTAATATATATATAAGCTGCCCGCTATCTCCATATCATTATATATATATGTAATATATAATATATATATGTAATATATATAATATATATAATGATATATATTATATATAATATATATATGATATGGGAAAAAGATATTCATCAACCCTACGTTTGACAGAGGTCTAATATCCAAACTATAGAACTCAAGAAATTAAACATCAACAAACCAAGTAACCCAATTAAAAATGGGGTACAGAGTTAAATAGAGAATTCTCAACAGAGGAATCTCAAATGCCTGAGAAGCTCTTAAAGCAATGTTCATTGTCCTTAATCATCAGGATAATGAAAATCAAAATGACGCTGAGATTTTATCTTACACCATCGTAGTGCCTATGACCCAAAACTCAAGTAAGAGCACATGTTGATGAGAATGTGAAGCAAGGGGAATATTTGTCCACTGCTGGTGGAAGTGCAAACTTGTACAACCACTTTGGAAATCAATCTGGTGCTTCTCAGACAATTGAGAATAGCTTTAACTCAAGACCCAACTATATTCCTGTGCATATATACAAAAGATGCTCCACTACAACACAGGGACACTTAATTGTTCAGCTATGTTCATAGTAACTTTATTAATAATAGCCAGAAACTGGAAATAACCTTGATGTCCCTCCTCCAAAGAATGTATAAAGAAATACATTGGTACATGATGGGGTAGTATTCATTTGTTAAAAACAAGGAAATCATGAAATTTGCAGGCAAAAGGATTAAACTATAAAACATCATTTTGTGTGAGGTAACTCGGACTCAGAAAGACACACATGCTTTGTACTCATAAGTGAATTTTAGCCACATAGTACAGGATATGCATACTAAAATCCACAGACCCAAAGAAGCCAAGGAAGGCCAAAGGGAGGACTCTTCAATCTCACTCAGAAGGGGAAATAAAATATACAACTAAAGTAGATGGAGGGAGGAACAGGGTAGGAGAGGGGGTGGAAAGGGTAAACCAGGATAGAGATCAGGTATAGGGAGAACAGAGGTGAGGGATTGGGGGGGATGACTAAGAGAGAGAATGGACATTGGTATGGGGCATCTCTGGAAATCTAGTGAACTTAATATAGTATTTAGGTTAATGGAATACATCCTTGTACTAAAGAGTGTTTCCACCAAAATATCTAAATTCTGTACAACATTCTGTTTCTATATTGATAAATAAATTGTGCTGTTATGTGACCTAAATATTTATGTTCCCTCTTTTTTCAATTGTCAGCATTCATTTGTAAATGTTCAAGTATATTTCAATTTATTTATTTTTTATTACAATTTATTCATTTTGTATCCCAGCTGTAGCCCCCTCTCTTGTCTCCTCGCTCCCACCCTCCCTCCCTCTTCTCCTATCTGCCTGTCTCCTAGTCCACTGATAGAGGAGGACCTCCCCCCCTTCTATCTGACCTTAGCCTCTCAAGTCTCATCATGGCTAGCTACATTGTCTTCCTCTGTGGCCTGGTAAGGCTGCACACACATCAAGGGAAGGTGATCAAAGGGCCAGCCACTGAGTTCATATCAAAGACATCCCCTGCTCTCCTTACTAGGAAAACCACTTGGATATTGAGCCTCCATGGGCTACAGCTGAGCAGAGGTTCAAGATTATCTCCATGCATGGTCCTTGGTTGGAGTATTGTTCTCTGCAAAGACCCTTGTGCCCAAATTTCTTGGTTCTGTTGGTCTCCTTGTGGAGCTCCTGTCCCCTATAGGTCTTTCTATCTCTCCTTTCTTTCATAACGTTCCCTGTATTCTGCCCAGAGTTTGGCAATGAGTCTCAGCATGTGCTTCAAAACCCTTCTGGGTAGAGTCTTTCAGAGGTCCTCTGTGGTAGGCTCCTGTCTTGTACCTGTTTTATACCGCTTCCAATGACTATCCCAACAGACTTTCTAAACGAGGATTGAACAACTTCATTAGGGTCTTCCTTGCTTAGCTTCTTTAGGTGTACAGATTTTAGTATGAATATCCTATATTATATGTTTAATATCCACTTGTAAGTGAGTATATACCATGTGCATCTTTTTGCTTCTGGATTACCTCACTCAGGATGATTTATTCTAGTTCCCACCATTTGCCTGCAAATTTCATGATTTCCTTGTTTTTAATTGCTGAGTAGTATTCCACTGTATAAATGTACTACAATATTTGTAACCAACACTCATTTGAGAGACATCAAGGTAGTTTCCAGATTTGATTGTGTTGGATGATATCTTTTATGTGTTCTTAGATTAGGTTTGCAAGTATTTTATTGAGTATTTTTGGATCAAACTTCAAAAGAAAGATAGGTCTGAAGTTCTCTTTTTTTGTTGTTGGGTCTTTGTGTGGTTTAGGTATCAAGGTGACTGTGGCCTTATAGAATGAGGTTCCTTCTGCTTCTATGTTGTGGAATAGTTTGAAGAGTGTTAGAGTTAGCTCTTCTTTGAAGGTTTGGTAGAATTCTGCACTGAAACCATCTGGCCCTGGGCTTTTTTTTTTTTCTTTTGTAAGACTAAATATTTCTATATGCCCCATGGATGATGACTGCTTCTAGTTCCTTGGGGTATGTTGGGATATTTAATCTATTTACCTGATCTTGATTTAATTTTGGTAAATGAAAACAATCAAGAAAACTATCCATTTCATTTAGAATTTCCAATTTTGTGGCATACAGGCTTTTGTAGTAAGACCTAATATTGTTTGATTTCCTTGGTGTCTGTTGTTATATATCCCCCCCGTTTTAATTCTGACTTTGTTTATTTGGATAGATTCTCTCTGCCTTTTAGTTAGTTTAGATAAGCGATATCTATCTTGCTGATTTTCTCAAAGAACCAGCTTTGGTTTTAGTGATTCTTTGAATTGTTATCTTTATTTCTAATGTATTGATTTTAGCCCTGAGTTTGATTATTTCCTGCCATCTACTCCACTTGGGTGTATCTGCTTCTCTCTCTCTCTCTCTCTCTCTCTCTCTCTCTCTCTCTCTCTTCTAGTGTCTTCAGGTGTGCCATTAAGTTGCTTGTATGAGAGGCCTTAAATTTCTTTATAAAGCCACGTAGTGCTCTGAACTTTCCTCTTAGCACTGCTTTTGTTGTGTCCACAAAATTAGGGTAAGTTGTGCCTTCATTTTTATTTAATTTTAGAAAGTCTCTAATTTCTTTTTTCATTTCTTCCCTGACCAAGCTTTCCTTGAGTAGAGAGTTGTTTAGTTTCCATGTGTATGTTGGATTATTGTTATTTCTGTTGTTGTTGAGGCCTAATTTTAGGCCATGTGGTCTGATAGGATACAAGGTTTTATTTTAATCTTATTGTTTCTGTTGAGGATTGCTTAGTGTCTGACTATATGGCCAGTTTTGGAGAAGGTTCCATGAGTTGCTGAAAAGAATGTATGCTTTTTTGAATTTGGGTGAAAAGTTCTGTAGCATCTGTTAGGTGCATTTGATTTAGGACCTGTGTGTCATTTTTCCCTATTTAGCTTCTGTCTAGATGATCTGTCCCTTGCTGAGAGTGGAGTGTTGAAGTCTTCCACTATTAAGGCATTAGGATCAACGTGTAGTTTACGTTTTAATAATGTTTCATTTACAAATGCAGATATGTTTTTATTTGGGGCATAGATGTTCAGAATTGTGATTTCCTCTTGGTGGACTTTTCCTTTGATGTAGTGCCCCTGCTCATCTTTTTTGATTAATTTTGGATGAAAGCCTATTTCATTAGATATTAGTATGGATACTCTAGCTTGTTTTCTGGGTTCATTTGCTTCAAAAGTTTTTTCCAGCCCTTTACACTGAGGTAGTTTTTATCTTTGTTGCAGATTTGTGTTTCTTGGAAGCAGAAGAATGTTGGATCCTGTTTCTGCACCCATTCTGTTAGTCTGTGTCTTTTTATTGGAGAGTTGAGTCCATTGATAGACAATACTGACTAGTGAATGTTAGTTCCTTTTATTGTGGAGTTGGTCATGTTACTCTGTTTCTATGCTTGCTTTCTTTTATTTATTTATTTTTGTTGTGAAGTTATCTATATTCTTTGTTTCCTTGGGTGTAGTTGATTTCATTAGGTTGGAGTTTTTCTTGTAGTATCTTCTGTAGGGCTGGGTTGCTGTGTAGATATTATTTAAGTTTAGTTTTGTCATGGAATATATTGTTTTCTCAATATATGTTGATTGAAAACTTTTCTGGGTATAGTATTCTGGGTTGGCATCTGTGGTCCCTTAGAGTCTGCATGATATCTGACCTGGCCCTCTGGCTTCATAATTTCTGCTGAAAAGTCTGTTGTTGTTCTGATAGGTCTAACTTTATATGTTACTTGGACATTTCCCTTGCTGATTTTTAATATTTTCCCAAGTTCTGTGTATTTTATGCTTTGACTATTAGTGATGCGTGGAGTTTCTTTTCTGGTGTCGTCTATTTGGTGTTGGGAAAGCCTCTTATGTGTTTAAGAACATCTCTTTTTTTAATTTGAGAATTTTTTTCTATGATTTGAAATATCTTGAAAATATTTTCTAGGCCTTGGAGCCTAGAATCTTCATTTTTATCTATTCCTATTATTCTTAGGTTTTGTCTTTTCATGGTGTCCTTGATTTAATGGATGTTTTGTCTCAGGGCCTTTTCTGATTTTATGTATTTTTTGAGAGATGTGTTGATTTCTTCAATTGTGCCTTCAGCGCCCAAGATTCTCTCCTCCATATCATGAATTCTGTTGGTGATGTTTACCTCTGTTCTTTCTGATCTCTTCATTAGGTTTTCCATCTCCAAGACTCTCTCTCTCTCTCTCTCTCTCTCTCTCTCTCTCTCTCTCTCTCTCTCTGTGTGTGTGTTTTATTGTTTAGTCTGTGTTTGTTTGGATATTTTTCCACTTCCTTTTTTTGTTATTGTTTTGTTATTTTCTTCAATTGTGTTTTGTGGTAGAAGAAATGTATGGTAGACTCACCAAGCACCATGTCCTGAATATAAAAGGAGGACTATAAAGACCTAGGGATACAACCCCTCATAAAGGAGAAGAAATATAATCACACATTGTGATAGCTATTATTGGTTGTTAGTTTGACTACATCTGAAAATAACTAAAACACAAATTGCTCATATACCTGTGAGAGACTTTTAAAAATATTCAATCAGTTAAAGCGTGAAGATCCAGTTCTGTTTCTTTAAAGAACCTTGACTAATATATGCATCAATGTCACCCCCTCCCCTACCCATAAGGGATCATCGTGGAAGAGTCAGGAAGAAAGAATGTAAGAGCTGGAGGAAAGGGTGGACTGTCTTGTATGTAACTGTTCTCTGAGTAAAAGAAACTGCCATCATAAAACATTTAGTTGTACCCCCTTTAAAAAAGTTCATCCAAGCTGAGCTTTTTGACAGTTTGCCATATCCCCAGCATCCAACTGCTTCCTACTACGTAACTGTGCATGTGGTGTAGGAGTGTGTGTGAACAAAAGTACATATGGGTCTTGGAAGGCTAGAGTGGAGGGCTTCATTTATGCTGCTATGGAGAAGCTCTCATTGTTGCTGGATAAGGTTTTCTAGACACAATAGGTTATGGGGAGGAGGGTCCACATTCCTGTAAGAAAGGCCAAATAAACTAATCACTTGCAGAGTGAACTTTGGTAGAATCATGCCATGGTTAGTTGTTGGAACCTTAGAAGAAGAGGTAGACATTGCTTATATCTTCCTCCTGGGAAGGAATTTTTTTTTAATAATTTTTTTTATTTTTTATCAGTTACATTTTATTAACTCTGTATCCCAGCCATGTCCCGATCCCTCATTCCCTCCCAGTCCCTCCCTCCCTCCCTCATCTCCACCGTGCCCCTTTCCAAGTCCACTGATGGGGGGACCTCCTCCCCATTCATCTGATCCTGTTTTATCAGGTATCTTCAGGACTGGCTGCAAAGCCCTCCTCTGTGGCCTAACAGGACTGCTCCTCCCTTCGGGGGTGGGAGACCAAAGAGCCAGTCATTGAGTTCCTGTTAGAAATAGTCCCTGTTCCCCTCACTTTGGGAAACCAATTGGTTACTGAGCTACCACAGGCTACATCTGAGTGGAGGTTCTAAGTTATATCCATACATGGTCCTTGGTTGAATGTCAGTCTCAGAAAAGACCCTGTGCCCAGATATATTTGGTCCTTGTGGAGCTCCTATCCTTTCCCCATCAGACTAACTCCCCTTCTTTCTTATGATTCCCTGTACTCTGCCAAAGGTTTGGTCATGAGTCTTTGCTTTGAAAACACTGCTAGTTAGAGTCTTTCAGATGCGCTCAGTAGACTCCTGTCATACGTTCAATGCACATCCCATCTGTCTTTCTAAACAAGGATTGATCATCTTACCCCATGTCCGCTCAATTGATTATCTTTTTTAGGTGTATAGATTTCATTATGTTTATCATATCTTATAGGTCTATATAAGTGAGTATATCCCATGTTTGTCTTTCTCCTTCTGGGATATTTCACTCAGAATGATCTTTTCTAGATCCCACCATTTGCCTGCAAATTTCATGATTTCCTCCTTTTTGATTGCTGAGTAGTATTCCATTGTGTAAAAATACCACAATTTCTGTACCCATTCCACCGTTGATGGACATCTGGGTTGTTTCCAGGTTCTGGCTATTACAAATAGAGCTGCTATAAACATGGTTGAGCAAGTGTCCTTTTTGTGTACTTGAACAAACTTTGGGTATATACCTAGCAGTGGTATAGCTGGGTCTGGAGGAAGCACTATTCCTATTTGTCTTAGGAAGCGCCAGATAGCTTCCTGGGAAGGAATTTTAGCAATAGCATATGTATTAAAGTTGTTTTTGGAAAAGCATTATCAACATTGTATATACTTCTTTGATTTATGTGGAGCATGCAGCAGTTCAAATTACAATTTTGTAACACTAAGAGAAAGAACTGCTCTCTGAAATGTTCTTGCTCATCTGCCTATTAAAATATATATTTAAATATTTCATCAATATCTGAATTCACTATGTTTAATGTTTTATCTATTTTGATTTTGAGAAAAGGGGCTTGCTTTGTAGTCCAAAATGGCCTTGACTTAACTTTCCTGCCTGAGATTCAGACATGTGTCATCCCGCCTGAAAGTAAGGTTGGTCCCCCAGAATTAGAACAAGACATAGCCAGACACCAAATTCTTGGCACAAAGATTTATTACCTTAGAGGGGCAAGTGTGTGTGTGTTTGTAGGTGGAGGCTGCAAAGGCAGCAAAAGCAAGCACAAGCAAGCAAGAAAATCAAGACAGCAAAAGAAGTAATAGCAAGAGAGACAAGAGAGGGCATTTGCAGGAGTAGGTTTTTAAGCAGGAGAAGTGGAGTCTGTGCTAGCGTGAGTTGGTAAATCCTGACTGGGCATGTTGGCCAAATAATGAATTTTGATTGTTGGACCTTGGGATTTTGTCTCAGGAATGAGTCAGTGGCCAAATAAGAGAATGGACCATGGGGGCTAATTTTAGGAATGTAATCTAATGGTTTTTAGCAGGGAAAAGAAAATGGTAAAGTGCAAAACATGCCTGTAATTTTTGCCATGATTGGGCCTGCTAGAGTTCTTCACTGCCCGTCATATTTATGCTTTTCAATGTGCTTTTTCTATACTCTTCACTTCCTTTTGTAGGCTGAGTAAGCATTTGAAAGTTTCCTTGGAAGACATTTATTTGTTGATTATTCAGCTTTGGTGATTATTGAATTTGTATATAATTTTTATCTTAACATTTTAATGTAAAATAGATTTAAAAATTATTCATTTTTTTATTAATTACAGTTTATTCACTTTGTATCCCAGCTCTAGCCCCTTCCCTCATCACCCCCAATCCCACTCTCCTTCCCTCATCTCCTCCCATGCCCCTCCCCAAGTCCACTAATAGAAAAGGAACTCCTCCTCTTCCCTCTGAGCCTAGTCTATCAGATCTCATCAGGACTGGCTGTGTTGTCATCCTCTGTGGTCTGGTAAGGATGTTCTCCCCTCAGGGGTAGGTGATCAAAGAGCCAGCCACTGAGTTCGTGTTAGAGAAAGTACCTGTTCCCATTACTAGGGCACCCACTTGGATATTGAGTGCCATGGGCTACTTCTGTGCTGGGTTTCTAGATTATCTCCATGCACGATCCTTGGTTGGAGTATCAGTAGCAGAATAGACCCCTGTGCCCAGATTTTTTTTTGTTTTGTTGTTCTCCTTGTGGAGCTCCTGTCCCTTCCAGGTCTTTCTATCTCCCCCTTCTTTCATAAGATTCCCTGTACTCTGCCCAAAATTTGGCTATGAACCTCAGCATCAGCTTTGATACCTTTCAGGGTAGAGTCTTTCAGAGTTTCCCTCTGTGGTAGGTGCCTGTCCTGTTTTCTGTTTTCTCCTTCTTCCAATGTCCATTCTGTCTGCCTTTCTGAGTGAAGACTGAGGATTGACCATCTTACCCTGGGTCCTTCTTCTTCCTTAGCTTCTTTAAGTGTACAGATTTTAGTATGATTATCCTATATTATTTGTCTAATATCCACTTATAAGTGAGTATATACCATGTGTGTCTTTCTACTTCTGGGTTACCTCACTCAGGATGATCTTTTCAGGATTCGACCATATGCCTGCAAATTTCATGATTTCCTTGTTTTTTTTTTTTTCTTATTGCTGAATAGTATTCCATTGTGTAAATGTACTACAATTTCTGTATCCATTCCTCAGTTGAGGGGCATCTGGGTTGTTTCTACTTTCTGGCTATTATGAATAATGCTGCTATGAACATAGATATATACCCGTAGAAAATGCTAATAAAACCATATTTATCATCCTGCACAAAACTAAAGTTCAAGTGGATCAAAAACCTTAACATAAAACCAGACTCACTAAACCTGTTAGAAGAAAAAGTAGGGGAGAGCTAGGTAATCATTGGCACAGAAAACAATTTCCTGAAAAGAACACCAACAGCCCAGGCTCTAAGATTAACAATCAACATATAGGACCTCATGAAAGTCAAAAGTTTCTGTAAAATAAAGAACACTGTCATCAGTACAAAATGTCAGTCTACAGACTGGGAAAGGATCTTCACCACCCTTATATCTGACAGAGGTCTAATATCCATAATATATAAGGAACTCAAGTTATAAAGAAACAAATCAAGTAAGCCAATTAAAAATGGAGTGCAGACCAATTATCTAAAATATAGCTCGACAATTGTTTAGACAGATTTGCAGCACAGGAAAAAATCTCATGTTATATGCTAGTGACTCAAAGTCCAGCATATTTTCATTGACAGCCAAGTTGAGCGATTTGCCATAGGGTATCAATTTGCTCCTGCACGAGGTCAATCCTCTGATTGAACACCATCAAGCTTCCTTTTAGTTGAGCATTAATTCCTTTTTGTACAACTAAGGCATGAGCTACATTGGCTAAAAGATTATTCAGGGTCTGAGCAGTCTGCCCAGTATGACTCATGGCTAATGCCCCGGTGGTAGCTCCAACAGCCGCCAATGAGATGGCAGTAACAATGGTGGCTGTAGTTCCAAGATCCCTTTTCTGTCTGAAGAGAGTCATAGCGTGAGGGGCATCAACGGGCACAGGCACCCAGCGAGGCATGCGAGTAACCAGGGCATACCTAAATTTACTAGCATTCCAGCATTGGGCAAAAAAGCAAGTATCATTACCACAATTACTTGGCTCTATCTGGCTAATAATGAATATAAATGGGAGATATAAACAAACAGGTGTGAGCTTATAGGAAATATTATGAGAAGCCTTAACCCCCTCGTTGGAACACCCTGCATCAGTTCTAGAACTAGCAGTGGTGGTGTCTGAGGTCTGAGTAGGTTCAGGAGACCATTGCCCCCAAGGGCGAGACATGCTCCATGCCAATTGACTAACTCCTGGAGAATTCGATACTACGATGGAGCAGCTGAGAGTGGCCATTGTCACAGTAAATTCTACCAGAGTGGAGGCAGGACTAGCCACAGGATTATCATCATGGATTGCTGCAGCCATGAATCATCTGAAGGAATGGGCGGGCATGGGAGTGTTAGCAGGCCTTCTGGTGTTGGTCTCCTTGGTTTGCCTGTGGTATATATGCAAGATTAGAGTCTCACAACAGCATAATGCAGCCATGACCATTCAGGCCTTTACAGCCATTGAAGCAGGACAGTCTCCCCAAGCATGGTTGGCTACCATAAAAAAACTAAAATGTTATGCTCAGGATGCGAGGCTAAGCACTGCACTCAGGGTCAGCCGCTTTGGACCCAGAGAAGAGCATGTCTGATTGCATGCGGGTTGATGCCCCAGGTCCTGCCTCTGAGAAAAAGGTATGGGATGGGTCTGATGCTCTTTGGGTGGATGACACCTAAATGAACATCGGTACAAAGTCCCAATTTATTTCTAATATCAGAGATCAGACCTCTACTCTTGCCTGATGCGTCTAAAACAAAAAGGGGGAACTGTAGAGAGCTGCGGAATGCTGTGCCTTAAAGATGGAGCTGGTTTCTGCCTTCCACCTTCCCGATGGTGAGTGTTCTCTGTCACGAACAATTCCACATTTGGCTAAGGCTGTGGATCTGGCTTGCTTACATGTATGTGGACCTATCTGCATTGCCCACGTGGCACACTGGGGTTGGCTACCCAGAGGCTATTTAAGCTGTGGGCTGGCTTTTACCAGGGTCAGATGATTGTTCAAGGTTCCTGAATAAACTGCATTGAAAAAAAAAAAAAAAAGAAAAAAAGTGCTGCTGGACAATGATATGCAAGAGCTATTTCATTGAAAACTACAAACACAAAGCTGTTTGCTGCTGCTGTTGTTCTTTTTGTACCAAAGCAAAGGATGTAGAAATTAAGCTGTGACAGGTAGCAGCGCTTGAGATAGTTGCCGTCAGTACTGAAGGATCTTCGAGCCACAGCAACCTGATCATTGAGTTAACTTCTTCATTACAGGCAAGAGGAACCAGGCAAGATGAAGTGGCAGGCATTTAAGGACCCTAGAGTCAGCTACATCAACCAAGAATTAGAGTTATAGTGTAATCCATGCAAATATTAAGCATTAAGTACTGTGTGATAAATTTGCATAATGGCTAAAGGAATAAGCAAGTTCTTAAACTGAATGAACTAAATGAAAGTGAGATTTCTGAAGAATTGACTTTTATGAATGGAAACATACACTGTAATCAAAAAATAAAGTTTATTAACACACACACAAAAAATGGAGTGCAGAGCTAAACAGAGACTTCTCAATAGAGGAATATCAAATGGCAGAGAAACACTTAAAAAATGCTCAATGTCCTTAGTCATCAGGGAAAATGAAAATCAAAACAACCCTGAGATTTCAAGTTACACCCATCAGAATTGCTAAGATAAAAAACGCAAGTGACAAATACATGCTGGCCAGGATGGGGAGAAAGGGGACCACCCTTCCATTGCGGGTGGGGATGTAAAATTGTGCAACCACTTTGGAAATCATTCTGGAGCTTTCTCAATTAGAAGTAGTTCTACCTCAAGATCCAGTTATGCCACTCCTAGGCATATATCCAAAATATGATCAAGTACACAGCCAAATGACTTAAATTTAAAGCACTTCATTTCTACAGATATGAACATGAAGTGAATTTGATGACATGACTGTTTAGGAAAATAATAATAGTAGGGTATATCCTAGGGCCTATGACTTACCTAGTTTCAGGCTTCTGTCTAGGATAATAGCACCAGACATACAAAGAGGCAGTTTCAGTCTATTTGGGATTGCTTTCTCTTATGTTGTCTCTAGTTTTTGCTGTTTACTGCAATAGAATCATACTATGTAGCTGCAAAGGCAGTGGAAATAGTCTGTGTTCTTTTAGAGACCTCTGTCTCATGTCTTTTACTGCAATTTTCATTTAATACTCTGTTCATGGGAAGCAACATTGTCTACTCATGAGGCATAGTTCTGTCTGGACTCTTTAAAAATTTTATTTTATTACATTCTTTTTTTTATTAATTACAGTTTATTCACTTTGTATCCCCCCATGAAGCCCTCCCTTCTGAACTCCCAGTCCCACCCTCCCTCCCCCTTCTTCACGCATGTCCCTCCCCAAGTCCACTGATAGCAGAGGTCCTCCTCTCCTTCCTTCTGATCTTAGTCTATCAGATCACATCAGGAGTGGCTGCATTCTCTGGTAAGGCTGCTCCCCCCCAGGGGGAGGTGATCAAAGAGCAGGCCAATAAGATTATGTCAGAGGCAGTCCCTCTTCACATTACTATGCAACCCACTTGGACACTGAAATGCATGGGCTACATCTGTGCATGGGTTCTAGGTTATCTTCATGCATGGTATTGGTTGGAGTATGAGTCTCTGGGAAGACCCCTGTGTTCAAATTTTCTGGTTCTGTTGCTCTCCTTGTGGAGTTTCTGTCCTCTCCAGATCTTACTATTTCCCACTTTTTACATAAGATTCCCTAAACGTTGCCCAACACTTGGCCATAAACCTCAGCATCTGCTTTGATAGTCTGCAGGGTAGAGCCTTTCAGAGGCCCTCTGTGGCAGGTTCTTAGGTTGTTTCCTGTTTTCTTCTTCTTTTGATGTCCATACTCTTTTCCTTTTGGGATGGGGATTGAGCATTTTAGTCAGGGTCCTCCCTCTTGATTAGTTTCTTCAGGTGTACAGATTTTAGTAGGTTTATCCTATAGTATATGTCTATACGAGTGAGTATATACCGTGTGTGAATTTCCGCTTCTGGGACTGTTCACTCAGCATGATCTTTTCCAGTTCCTATGATCTACCTGCAAATTTCATGATTTCCTTGCTTTTTATTGCTGAGTAATATTCCATTGTGTAGATGTACCACATTTTTTGTATCCATTCCTCAGTTGAGGGGTTTCTGGGTTGTTTCCAGCTTCTGGCTATTACAAATAAAGCTGCTACAAACATGGTTGAGCAAATGTCCTTATTGTGTACTTGAGCCTCTTTTGGATATATGCCTAGGAGTGGTATGGCTGGATCTTGAGGAAGCACTATTTCTAATTGTCTGATAAAGGGCCAGATTGAATTCTAGAGTGGTTGTACAAGTTTACATTACCCCCAGCAGTGGAGGAGGGTTCCCCTTTTTCCACAACCTCTCCAGCATGTGTTGTCACTTGAGTTTTTGATCTTGGCCATTCTGATGTGTGTAAGGTGAAATCTCAGGATCATTTTGATTTGCATTTCCCTAATGGCTAATGACGTTGAGCATTTCTTTAAGTGTTTCTCTGCCATTCGATATTCCTCTATCGAGAATTCTCTGTAATTTACTTCAAAATAATGTATTCTTTCCCATTTGTTATTTTGTTTCCCTTTTGATATTCTCCTTTAATTTAAAAATTAATTGATAGACAGATTGATTTATCAATTAATTTAGTTAAATCCCAATCACAGCTTCCCCGTCCTCCTCTCCTCCCAGTCACTCTCTCTCCTCTTCCCTTCCCCAGTCTTCCCTTTCTCCTCAAAAAGGTAAGTACTTCCATGGATATCAACCCAACTTGTCATATCAAGTTGCAATAGGACTAGGCTTATCTCCTATTGTAGTTAGAATAAAGCAATCCCTTTAGGAGGAAGAGATCCAAAGGCAGACAACAGAGTCACAGACAGCATCTGTTCCTGGTGTTAGAAAGTCCCACATGAGGACTGAGTTGCACAACTGCTATATGTGTGCAGAGGGTGTAGTTCTCTCCCATGCATGCTCTCTATTTGGCAGTTCAGTATCTGTGAGCCCTTATGGGATCAAGTTAGTTGATTCTGTACATTTTGTTTTGACACCTCTGAAACCTTTGGATCCTTCCTTCTTTCCTCCTCCTCTTCCACAGGATTCCCCAAGCTCTGCTCAGTGTTTGGCTATGGGTATTTGCATCTGTTTCCATCAGTTGCAGGGTGAAAACTAGAAGATAACAGTTATGAATCTGTCTGCAATAATAGCAGAATATCATTATGTCAGGGGTGGGCTCTCTCTCATGGCGTGGGTCTAAGGTTGGGTCAATCATTGCTTATTCTTTCCCTCAATTTCTGCTCATATTTACATCTGCACCTCTTGTAGGCAGAAGAAATTCGATGTTGAAAGTTTTGGGGCAGAGTTGATGTTTCAGTGTCTCCACTGGAAGTCTTTTCTGGTTAGAGAATATGCCCAGTTCAGATTCTGTATCTTCTACTGATAGGAGTTTTAGCTAGAGTTCCCCACATAGATTCCTGAGAGTTTCAATTATCTGAAGTTTCTAGCTCATCCCAATGATGCTCCCCCTGGCCTATGCTGATTCTAGTTTTTTCTCCCAGTATTCTCTCCCTCTGTCTTTCCCTCACTTGATCTCTCATGTTCCCTTCCCTAGACAGTTCTTTCGCTCCATTAACCCCACCCCAAGTGTCTATTTTATTTCTCATTTTTAGTGAGAATCAAATATCCTCCCTTGGGCCCTTCTTGTTAATTAGCTTCTTTGAGTCTCGGATTATAGCATGGTTATCTTGTACTTTATGGCTAATATCCACTTATAAGTGAGTCTTTCTGGCTGTGAGTTACCTTACTGAGGATGATCATTTCTAGTTCCATCTATTTGCCTGCAAATTTCATGGTGCCATTGTTTTCAAAAGTTAAGTGATATTCCATTGTGTCAATGTACCACAATTTTCTTTATCCATTCTTCAGTTAAGGGATATATAGGTTGTTTCAAGTTTTTGGCTATTAGGAACAAAGCTTCTATGAAAAAGAATGAGTAAGTGTCCTTGTGGTATGGTGGAGACCTTTCAGAAGTGGTATAACTGGATCTTGAGTTAGAACACTTTCCAGTTTTCTGAGAAATACCCCAAATTATTTTCAAAGTGGTTGTACTAGTTTGCACTCTCACCAGCAATGGAGGAGTGTACCCCTTGCTCCACACCCTTGCCAGAATGTGATGACACTTGAGTTGTTTTTATATTAGCCATTTTGATGTTTGTAAGATGTAATCTCAAGGTTGCTTTAATTTTTATTTCCATCATTAGTAAAGATGTTGAACATTTTAATTTTTTTCTTTTTATCTCAGGTTATTTATTTTCTATTCCAGCCGTAGCCCCCTCCCTCATTCCCTTCTAATCCCTCCCTACCTCCTTCATCTCCTCCCTGCCCCTTTCCAAGTCCACTGATAAAATGTTGAACATTTTAATTGCTGAGTATTATTCCATTGTGTAAATGTACTGTAATTTCTGTATTCATTTCTCAACTGAGGGACATCAAGAAAATCATGAAGTTTGCAGGCAAATGAGAAAAGATCATCCTGAGTGAGGTAACCCAGAAGAAGAAAGACACACATGGTATATACTCACTTATAAGTGGCTGTTAGACATATAAGATAAACATACTAAAATCTGTATATCTAAAGAAGCTAAGCAAGAAGGAGGACCCAGGGTAAGTTGATCAACCATCACTCAGAAAGTCAAACGGAATGGAAATTGGAAAAATTAGAAAAGGGAGAAAACAGGAAACAGGACAGGAGTCTCCCAAAGAGAGACTCTGAAAGACTCTACCCTGCAGGGTATCAAAGCTAATGCTGAGGCTCATAGCCAAATTTTGGGCAGAATGCAGGGGATCTTATGAAAAAAGATGGAGATAGAAAGACCTGAAGGGGACAGGAGCTCCACAAGGAGAGCAACAGAACCAAGAAATCTGGGCGCAGGGGTCGTTTCTGAGACTGATACTCCAACCAATGACCATTCATGGAGATAACCTAGAAACCCTGCACAGATATAGCCCATGGCAGCTCAGTGTCCAAGTGGGTGCCCTACTAAGAGGAACAGGGTGTATCTCTGACATGAACTTAGTGGTTGGCTCTTTGATCACTTCCCCCCTGAGGTGGGAGCAGCCTTACCAAGCCACAGAGAAAGGAAATGTAGCTAGTCCTGGTGAGACCTGATAGACTAGGATCAGAAGGAAGGGGAGGAGTACCACCCCTCTCAGTGTACTGGGGGAAGGACATGGGAGGGGAAGAAGGAGGAAAGGTGGGAATGGGAGGGCAAGAGGGAGGGAGCTACTGCTGCGATACAAAGTGAATAAACTGTAATTAATAATAAATAAATACATTTTAAGAAGGTATTCATCATTTCTTTAAGTGCTTTGCTGGAGCCTGCCTGCAGAGTTGAATAGTTCTTGATTGAGGAATAAGGATTAAAAGAAAATAATGACAGATCCCCTGGAGAGGGCTGTCAGTAGAAATTATAACACCTCCTTTATTCCACAATTCCTTTTCTTTAGTCAGAGCAAAGCACCTCAATACATTGAAGGGGTTCAGTCAGAGGTCAAACTTGTTTAGCTTGACCACCTCTCTGTGTTAAGGAAAGAGCTTGACAAAACATCCTGCTTATCTTTGTCTCCAGGTAAAGGCGAGGGTGAAAACATGTTTTTCACTGAAAACTCAATAACAAATCATCCTGACACAGAAACAGCTCTCCACAAGTGCTTCTTGCCTTACAGAAGATTTTCAGTTTCATGGGGTTTCATTTATTAATTGTTGATATTAGGGCCTGAGCTGTTGATGTTCTGTTTAAGAAGTTGTCTCCTGTGTTAATGAGTTTAAGGCTATTATCCACTTTCTTTTCTACTAGATTTATTGTCTCTGATTTTATGTTGAGGTCTTTGATTCACTTCTACTTGAGTTTTGTGCAAGGTGATAGATACGGCTCTACTTGCATTCTTCTATATGCAAATATACAGTAAGAGTAGCACCATTTGTTGAAAGTGGTTTCTCTTTTCTATTGTATGGTTTTGACTTCTTTGTAAAAATTAAGTGTCCATAGATGTGAGATTTTACTTCTGGGGTCTTTGATTTGATTCCACTAATCAATCTGTCTCTTTTTATGCCAATTCAATGAAGTTTTTTTTTAACTATTGATCTCTAGTACATCTTGAAATTATATATGGAAATACCTCCAGAAGTTCCTTTATTGTATATGATTGTTTTAGCTATACTGTTTTGTTTTTGTTTTCTATATGAAGCTGAAAATTATTCTTTCAATCTTTGTAACAATTGTATTAGAATTTTTATGGGAATTGTGTTTAATCTGTTGACTGCTTTTTGAAAAATGGCTATTTTTACTCTGCTAATCTTACTTATCTATGAGCATCTTTCCATCTTTGACACTTCTTCAATTTCTTTCTTTAAAGAGTGAAGTTCTTGTCATACAGATCTTTCACTTGGTTAGAGTTACACTAAGATATTTTACAATATTGTGGCTGTTGTCAATGGTGTTGTTTACCTAATTTCTTTCTCAGTCCAGTTATCATTTGTACATAGGAGGGATACTGATTTTTTGAGTTAAATTTGTATCTAGCCACTTTGCTGAAGGAGATTATCAGCTGTAAGAGCTCTGTGGTAGAACTTTGGGGGTCACTTATATATACTATCATAACATCTGGGAATAGAGATACTTTGACTTCTTCCTTTCCATTTTGTATCCCCATAATCTTCTTCAATATTTTTATTCTTCTAGCTAATACCTCAGGAACTATATTTTATACATATGGAGAGTATGAACTGAGAGACCAAAAAGTTTAAAGCCCCAGCCACCTGGGAAAAGAAACTAGCTTTAATGCATTCTTTTCTCGCCCACTAGAGATACAGTTGCTAGGAAACTGACCCAGATAGACAGGCCAGAACTGTTTGTGGTCTTGGAGCCTACTGTAACCCAATCATTTCAAAAGTCAGTCTCTCTTACCCAATAATATAACGCCAAAGCAGGTAAGTCCCTGCTCATGGTTTTGTCCTTTGAGTTGAATGAGATCTCACTAATGTCTTTATGAAGACACTTACTGCTATGAACCTATTAACAATGCTTTCATTGTGCCAAATAAGTTTGGGTATGGTGTACGTTTGTTTTCATTGAATGCTAGAAAGTCTTTAATTTCTTTCTTTCTTCTTTCCTTCCTTTTGAAGAGTTTAAGTTAGCTTGAATATAACTCCATTTTGAAATAAAGAACTATTTTGACTGAGAGCTGAATTCAGGTATCAGGAAATATCACAGAATGTACACATTGACAGAAAACAAAGTTAACTCTCTTAGCAACAGCCTCCAGGAAATATCACAGAATAACCATTGTGAAATAGATACAATCTCCCTGGCAATAATCAATGAGAATTGGATGGGAATCGGGTGGAAAAATTCTCCCCAATGTTTCAGATATAGTTTAGAAGAATAGCAACTGTGATCATATGCTTTAAGCAATTGTGATTATGTGCCTCAGAGGAGGTCACCTCCCCACTCTAATTTTTACCTAATCCTGTAATGTCAAGACATGCCTCCCTCCCCCAGCTGGCTGTCATGGAAGCCCCATGCTCACAGACTTTCTCTTTAAAAACCCTGCTCACTCAGAGCTCGAGGTTCCACTTCTCTACTGATGCATCAGTGAGACTTGGGTCCTGAGTTCGATCACTCTCATAATAAAGCTCTCTTGCTCTTGCATGGAGTCACCTCCTGGTGGTGACTGGTGGTCTCTGAGGGTCGCGTGATCCTAGCATTACTCTTTTTCTTTTCTTTTCTTTTCTTTTCTTTTCTTTTCTTTTCTTTTCTTTTCTTTTCTTTTCTCTCCTCTCCTCTTTTCTCTCCTCTCCTCTCCTCTCCTCTCCTCTCCTCTCCTCTCCTCTCCTCTCCTCTCCTCTCCTCTCCTCTCCTCTCCTCTCCTCTTTATGAAACTGATATTCCAACCAAGGACCATTAATGGATATAACCTAGAACCCCTGCTCAGATGGAGTCCTCCATGGCAGCTCAGTATCTAAGCGTGTTCTCCAGTAAGGAAAACAGGGACTGTGTTTGACATGAACTCAGTGGCAGGCACTTTGACCATCCCAACTCCTGACAGGGAGCAGCCTTGCCAGGTCATAGAGGAAGACAGTGATGCATCCAGTCCTGATGAGACCTGATAAGCTAGGATCAGATGGAAGGGGAGGAGGACCTCCCCTATCAGTGGACTTGGAGAGGGGAATGGGAGGAGATGAGGGAATGAGGGTGGGGTTGGGAAGGAATGAAGGAGGGGGCTACAGCTGGGATACAAAGTAAATAAATTGTAATTAATACAAAAAATAAAAATTTAATTTAAAAAATATATAAATAAAACGCCATGGTGCAGACATTTAAAAAAAGAAAAGAAAAGAAAAAACAAAAACTCTACACCACATCTCCTGAACTTCATTTTCCAGCCCACAACTCTGCTTGATTTCTGAGAGAGCTGCCAGCACCAGGAAACTGAGGCCACTCTCTTAGTAGTATCCTCAGAGAAAAAGTTACCACCAAAACACCACACATAGGCCACAAAACCTCAGGGAAGACACCCTATTGGACCTGAGGAATCTCTAGTCACCAGGGCCCCAGGACACTCAGGCCTAAAGATAGGGGGGAATCAGAAACCACGGGGAAAAAAAACATGCAAAAAACACCCATCCAACAAAGAATTCAGGATCTAAATTCATAATAAACACAAAACCTAGATGACTAAAGCCCAGCAAAAGAACACAATCAACAACAGACAGGACAATGTGGCACTGGCAGAACCGAGCTATCTCCTCTCCTCTCCTCTCCTCTCCTCTCCTCTCCTCTCCTCTCCTCTCCTCTCCTCTCCTCTCCTCTCCTCTCCTCTCCTCCCCTCCCCTCCCCTCCCCTCCCCTCCCCTCCCCTCCCCTCCCCTCCCCTCCCCTCCCCTCCCCTCCCCTCCCCTCCCCTCCCCTCCCCTCCCCTTTCTTTTCTTTTCTTTTCTTTTCTTTTCTTTTCTTCTTTCTTCCTTGACCCAATGGTCAAAGAAGCTGTTCAATTTCCATGAGTTTGTAGGCTTTCTGTTGTCGAAGTCCAGCTATAATCCATGGTGGTTTCATAAGATTCAATGTGTTATTTCACTTTTCTTGTATCTGTTGAGCTTACTTTGTGATTAAGTATATGGTCAGTTTTGGAGAAGGTTTCATGAGCTGAGAAGCTGGTGTGCTCTTTTGTGTTTGGGTGAAATGAATATGTTACATTCATTTGATTCATAGCATGTGTTAGTTTCATCATTTCTCTTTTTACTTTATGTTTGGATGACCTGTTTATTGGTCAGAGTAGAGTGTTTAAGTCTCTGACTATTAATGTGTGTCATTTGTTGTTTGGTTTAAGCTTTAGTAATGTTTCTTTTACAATGTGGGTGCCTTGCATTTGGGGCATAGTCACACAGAATTGAGATATCATCTTGGTGGATTTTTCCTTTGATGAGTATAAAGTGTCCTTCTTCATCTATTTCCATTAATTTTGTAAAAAAATAAAAAACCCTATTTTATTAGATATTAGAATGGATAGTCCAGCATGTTTCTTGGATCTGTTTGCTTGGAAAGTCCTTTTCCAGCCATTCACACTGAGATAATGTCTCTTTGATACTGAGGTGTGTTTCTTATATGCAGCATAAGGATAGATCCTGTTTTCACATCTCTTTTGTTATATTGTGTCTTTTTATTGGTGAATTGAGTTCCTTGATGTTGAGAGATATTAAAAACCAATGAATGTTAATTCCTGTTATTTTGATGTTTTTAGTGGTAGTATGTGTGTTTGTGTGTTGGTGTTAAATTACTTATTTCTTGTGGTTTTGTAGGTGGAGTTAACTTCCTTGGGTTGGAGTGTTCTTCTAGGATCTTTTGTAGAGCTGGATTTGTTGATAAATATTGTTTATATTTGGTTTTGTTGTGGAATATCTTGTTTTCTCCATCTATAGTGATTGAAAGTTTTGCAGGATATGGTAGTTTGTATTGGTATTTGAGATCTTTTAAAGACAGCAAAGCATCTTCCCTGGCTTTTCTTGCTTTTAGAGTCTCTGTTGAGAAGGTGGGTATAGTTCTGATAGGTCTGCCTTAATATGTTATTTGTCCTTCTTCCCAGGAAGCTTTTAATATATACTTTTTGTTATGTCCATTTAGTGTTTTAATTATTATTTGGTGGAAGTATTTTATTTCTGACCCAATCTATTTTGTGTTCTGTAAGCGTCTAGTATGTTTATAGACATCTCTTTCTTTAGGTTTGGGAAATTTTCTTCTATGATTTTGTTGAAAATATTTTCTGGACCTTTGACCTGGGACTCTTCTTCTTCCATTCCTATTATTATTATTTTTGCTCTTTTCACAGTGGCACAGATTTCCTGATGCTTTGTGTAAGGATCTTTTTAGAGTTAACATTTTCTTTGATGGATGTATTGGTTTCTTCAATCATATTTTCTATGCCTGAAATTTTCTCTTCCATTTCTTGTATTCTGTTAGTGATGGTTCCACCTGCAGTTCTTTTCTTACCTAGTTTTTGATCTCCAGCGTTTTACTCAGTTTGTGTTTTCTTTATGCCTTCTATTTCCATTTTCATGTCTTTAAGTTTTATTCATTTCCTTTGCCTGTTTGATTTTATTTTTCTGTCTCTTTAAGGGATTTATTAATTTCCTCTTTAAAGGGCACTATCACATTCATAAGATTGGATTTAAGGTCATTTTCTAGTGTTCCAACAGTGTTAGATTATCTAGAGCTTATTGTACAAAGATAGCTCGGTTCTGCCAGTGCCACATTGTCCTGTCTGTTGTTGATTGTGTTCTTTTGCTGGGCTTTAGTCATCTAGGTTTTGTGTTTATTATGAATTTAGATCCTGAATTCTTTGTTGGATGGGTGTTTTTTGCATGTTTTTTTTCCCCGTGGTTTCTGATTCCCCCCTATCTTTAGGCCTGAGTGTCCTGGGGCCCTGGTGACTAGAGATTCCTCAGGTCCAATAGGGTGTCTTCCCTGAGGTTTTGTGGCCTATGTGTGGTGTTTTGGTGGTAACTTTTTCTCTGAGGATACTACTAAGAGAGTGGCCTCAGTTTCCTGGTGCTGGCAGCTCTCTCAGAAATCAAGCAGAGTTGTGGGCTGGAAAATGAAGTTCAGGAGATGTGGTGTAGAGTTTTTGTTTTTTCTTTTCTTTTCTTTTTTTAAATGTCTGCACCATGGCGTTTTATTTATATATTTTTTAAATTAAATTTTTATTTTTTGTATTAATTACAGTTTATTTACTTTGTATCCCAGCTGTAGCCCCCTCCTTCATTCCTTCCCAACCCCACCCTCATTCCCTCATCTCCTCCCATTCCCCTCTCCAAGTCCACTGATAGGGGAGGTCCTCCTCCCCTTCCATCTGATCCTAGCTTATCAGGTCTCATCAGGACTGGATGCATCACTGTCTTCCTCTATGACCTGGCAAGGCTGCTCCCTGTCAGGAGTTGGGGTGGTCAAAGTGCCTGCCACTGAGTTCATGTCAAACACAGTCCCTGTTTTCCTTACTGGAGAACACGCTTAGATACTGAGCTGCCATGGAGGACTCCATCTGAGCAGGGGTTCTAGGTTATATCCATTAATGGTCCTTGGTTGGAATATCAGTTTCAGAAAAGATCCCCGTGCCCCGATATATTTGTTCTGTGCTCTCCTTGTGGAGCTCCTGTCTTCTACAGGTCCCACTATCTCCCTCTTCTTTCATAGGATTCTCTGTACTCTGCCCAAAGTTTTGTTAAGAGTCTCAGCATTTGCTTTAATACACTACTGGGTAGAGTTTTTCAGAGTCCGTCTGTGGTAGGCTCCTGTCCTGTTTCCTATTTTCTCCTTCTTCTAATGACCATCCAGTTTGTCTTTCTGAGTGACGATTGATCATTTGAGGGAGGGTCTTCCTTCTTGCTTAGCTTTTATAGGTTTACAGATTTTAGTACGTTTATCCTATCTTATAGGTCTAGTATCCACTTATAAGTGAGTATATACGTGTGTGTCTTTCTGCTTCTGGGATACCTCACTCAAGATGATCTTTTCTAGATCTCACTATTTGTCTGCAAATTTCATAATTTCCTTGCTTTTAATTGCTGAATAGTATTCCATTGTGTAAATTTATCACAATTTCTCTATCTGTTCCTCCATTGAGGGACATCTGGGTTGTTTCCAAGTTCTAGCTATTATGAATAAAGCTCTGAATATGGTTCAACAAATATCCTTGTTTTGTACTTGAGCATATTTTGGATATATGCCTAGGAGTGGTATAGCTGGATCTTGAGGAAGCACTATTTCTAATTGTCTGAGAATGTGCCAGAATTTTTTCCAAAGTGGCAGTATAAGTTTACACTCCCACTAGCAATGGAGGTGGGTTCTCCTTTCTTCACATCCTCTCCAGCAAGTATCCCAGCTGTAGCCTTCTCCCTCCTCCCCTCCCAAACCCACCCTTCCTCTCTCATGACCTCCCATTACCCTCCCTCAGTGCACTGACAGGTGAGTTCCCCCTCCCTTTCCATCTGATCCTAGCCTATCAGGTCTCATCAGGACTGACTGTATTGGCTTCCTCTGGGGCCTGGTAAGGCATCTCCCTGCTCAAGGGAAGAAATCAAAGAGGGAGCCACTGAGTTCATGTCAGAGACAGCTCCTGTTCCCCTTACTAAGGTAACTACTTGGACACTGAACTGCCACGAGCTATATCTGTGCAGGGGTCCTAGGTTATCTCTATGTATGGTCCTTGGTTGGAGTATCAGTCCAGGAAAGACAACTGAGCCCAGATTTTTGGTTCTATTGCTCTCCTTGTGAAGCTCCTGTCCCCTCCTGTGCTTTCTATCTCCCCCTTCTTTCATAAGATTCCCTGCATTACCTTTTAAAGTAAAAAAAAGAAAAAAGAAAAAAGTTCTTTAATGATTTTTGCTTCAGAAATATGACTTAGTCTTTGATGCAGTAGATACACATAAAGGATAATAGGAGTTATATACATTTCTGAATCTTTAAAGAATTTGATACTTTTCATGTACTATAAGTTTTTATCAAAGTATTATTAGTAAGTGGAATTTGCTAATTTAATTACTTTTTGGTGTTATTGACACTTTAATTCTGAATCTTCATGTTGTGAATTTTCACTAAGCTCCAATACAAAACAGGAAAAATCTTCCATAATTTATTGATCCACTAGAAAATGCAAAGGATATACCTCATTCACAGATCTAAGGGCATCCCACTCAGTCTTTCTTTATATGACTCCACATGACTCTGATCCAACTCATGATGTTATGCTTCAATTCTGACGCTTCACTTTGTTTTACAAATTTCTCCTTTTTTTCCTATTTCCTTGTCTTGATTTACTACTTGGCATGTGCTATGCTTATTGAATATATATGTTTGGATTTGTAGAGATACAACCTGAAAGTTAACAATACAGAGAGTGTCAAAACCTTGTGGTTACACAGGCTTTCTCATGTGACTATTAACTTACTCATTTCAAGCCAGTAGAAGACAAGAATTGGGGTAAGAGCCTAATAGTTTTTCATTAGTTTCACTGTGTAGTCCAAGTATGCTGCATTTAACTTTTTGTAGAGAAAATCAAAACAAAACTGTGATTATGTTTGTTTTTCTATTTGATCTCTAGTACCAGCAATACTGAAACTCATACATCTGTTTTCATGCTCTTTTTATACATGAAAAACTGGAAATAAGAATGGTATGGTAATTCATCCGAAGAATTGGAATTCAAATACATTCACTCTAGATGTTTGAAAAAAACAAAAATGTGTGAATGAATGGACAGATTTGACGGTTTTTACAATGACTGATCACTGCTGTGAAAGGGAATTACTTGGTTCCCAAGTATATTAATGCAGGATATGGTTTTTCTTTTGATAGAGTGTTGGCAATTGAACCTAGAGTCTTTCACATGATAGGCATACATTCTACCATTATGCTATATTTGAAACCCCAGTGATTGATTTTAAATGATGATATAGTCCAATGTACATCTCATTATGCATTCCATCCGAGAGTAGCTGCCAGCATAAGAACAAAAATAAACATGTCTTCTTGCTATGAATGCAGAGGCTAAAGATACAATGGGAAAAAAGGAGACATTTTTCAGTTTATCATTTTTAGAAGGATGACATCATACTAGACCGGTAAGAGTGCCAAGATAGCTTGCCTGCAAGCAGAGCAATCTGTATGGTAAATAGAAGCAGCACAGTTGGTGGTCTGTCCACACTGAAAACCTCATGAAGAATTAGTGAATGGAAAGATCTTTATAATTTAGTTTTTAGCTAAAGGGTAAACATGACTGAACATGGTTTATGAGTGTGTGAGAATGATGGTAGAAGTTTTCTATACTTGATATTTATCTCTCCATGAAAGAATTATGAAGCCTTTGAAATAATTTATAAATCAATGAGTTCTCCATCTGTACTGTTCAAAAGCCAAGCTAATATAATTGGATATATTGAAAGGGTTAGGCTAACTTTGTAACCTATATGTCTTCTAAAGCCTATAGTTTTGAGTTTTAGGTCCAGGTTAAGCTAAAGCCTCTTAGTACCTTTCCAGAGAGTGAAGAAATGTGACTCTATCCGTGAGGACAGATATAAAAAAAGGGGCAAACAAACAATGACCTTCACTCACCAAAAGAAGGACCAGACCCTTGTCCTTGAGATAGCGTTTCTTAGCAACGAACCTAGACTTCTTCTGATTAGCTTTTGACCTCCAGCCAAGAGCCTGCAGCCCTAATTTTCAAGGATGAGCTAACCACCCCCACCTTCAATTGCAGCTGCATCCACACTTGGCAGGACTGGCCAAGCCTGAACACCTAAGACTAACCAATTATCTTACTTTATAGCTTCCTCATCCAATCCTAAATTCCCAAAACTAGAACTTCAAATCTCCCGCAATTTTTCTTGGCCTTTGTCTCCTGGTGCCACTCTTTGCTGACCAGCAGGGGTGACCCCGTTGTACAATGGTTAATAAACCTCTTGCTTTTGCAACGAGTCTTGGTCTGGGGGAGTTTCTGGGAAGGGCACGATTGAACTCCTGAGCTGTGAGACCCCAGGTCTTACATTTTTGGTGCGTTTGGCCGGGAAAGGGCGTGCCCCTTCCCCAACCCTCATCAGACTGAACTCGGAGGTCGAGCTCGGAACAGGTTAGTCTGTTTCTGTCTTACCAATCTGTTTCTTGTCAGAGATGGCTGCCATGAGGCAGCCTCTCAATTAGATTTCTGTGGTACCAATCTGTTTCAGTTTAGGCGCCTATCTGGACCTTTTTGGTCATCTGATCAGTCATTGCGATTGACAGACGTGTCAAAATATCGCTTGACTGGGAACTGGGGATGCCCACTTTCCGTTTGGGAGGTTGGATCTGAGACAGTCCTCCTCCTGTCTGATTTTCGTAGAGAAGGACCGCCACCAGGCAGCCGTTCTATCAGAGCACTGTGGTACCACTCACAAGGGTGTCCTTGTTTGTTATTTGCCTGATTCTTTGTGTTTCTGTTGTTGTTGCCTCTCTGACTCTTTTGACAGGGAAATAGTCTAGCTTGAGAGCATCTGTAGAAGGGGTTCGAGTCCCCTGAGTGGTTCGAGGCCACTCGCCTGGAACGGTTTCATTAAGGCAGACAGACATGTCATTAATGCCAAGTCCATGGGACATCCTGTAAGACACTCAGCTTGCCCCTTTCTGTGAACAGGGAGGAGCAGAGAGATTCTGCTCCCCCAGCAATTTAAATCCTGTGTTTCTCATGTATGTATGTATTTTTCTATGTCTGTTTCTTGGTAGACTTGGACTGATAAAAATTCGGACAGAGGAGAGTTAAAATTAGAACTTGGCCCGGGAGTGCACATGGCTGCATGGCAGGACACCAAGCAGTGTGCTCTCCCTCCCGAGGGAGCCAAGGAGGAAGTGCTTTCGGGTGGCTGGGGAGACATGTGGAGCTGGGGCTGGAGCTTGGGCAGGTGGTGCTCAGGCACTTGAGCATCTGTGGAATAACAATGCACACCCAGCAGGGCATGGGCTTGATGTGGCCCCTTGTTGGGATGGACAGCCAAAGAGCACGGGGGAAGGGAGAGGCCCAGCCAGGAAGCAGGTTCAGGACCTGCGGGGGAGGTAAGCTACAGTAGAGCTCACTTGGCACCGTAGCTGCTCCATGATAGGAGCTGCTCTGGCTGCCGAGAGTGAGGAAAAACTCCTCCCCCTTGCCTTCATGCCAGTTTAGCAGGGAAGTGAGCAGCAAGAGCTCACCACGCCCTCTTGCTCCTCTCTTCCCTCCTCCCACCTAGGGGGCTTGCAACTTACAGATCAAACAGTAATTTAAAAAAAAAAACTGCACTTGCTGTAATGTTTAGAATTACAGCTGAGTCCGTCTGTTTAAATATATGGCCATTATACAATTGTTTTCAACTTGTCTTAAATGGTTGATATGATAAAAAAATAATTGGGTATGTTTTAAGGTTAAATTCAAATTCTTGTTTTAAACACGTATATGTGCCTATGTGTTTGTAGGGTCTATAAATGCATATGTTTAAATAACAACAATGTAAATTGCCACATGGTGTGGCTCAGGAAAAGAACAAAGGTTGCAAAATCTCTGAGTCAAAATGATTTTATTTCCTTTTAGGATAAAAAGAAAGTCTTATTCTAAGTTGATATTGGTTCTAAAGATTGGGTTGTTTTCACTGATAAATTTTGGTCTTAAAATCTGGTTTCGACTTTTAAAATTATGGTTATGCTTTGTAAATTCACTCCTAAAAAAGATACTTTGCTTTAATATTGCAGAGACGAGTTTTAAAAATTGTTTAGATGTCTAAGAGGATAAAACATTCACAGTTTATCAGATTTTTTAAGCAATAACTCTTGGGCAGTCTAACAACGAACTTAAAACAATTTCCCAACCCTTGGAAAAAAAATTAATGAGAGTTTTCCTGTTGTCTAAAAAAAAAAAAAAAAAAAAAAAAAAAAAAAAAAAAAAAAAAAAAAAAAAAAAGTGAGCAAGAGATATTAAAAAAAATAGCTTGTCTAAAGCAAAAATGTCAGTTAAGCCAAAAAAAGAAAGCTAGAAACCTGAAGGTATATAGGATGTTGCAGAAGGTTATTGGATGTATTATATAAAGCCAGAGAGTTAATATGATTTAAAAAAAAAAAAAAAAACTGTATTTAAATATGTTATAATTCATTTAAAAGGCTGGTGATTCTTCATTGCAAAATGTTTTTTATGCTCTTTTAAGGGGAAAAAAAATTCTGGCTGATAGGTTTGGTATGGCTAAAATAATTCATACATTTTAAAAGTGTTCTGTACTGTTCTGTTATGCAGTTGGTTCTAAAACTTATTTGATCACTATGTTAAAACTTCGTTTGTGGGGGATTATGGATGCTCCACAGTATTTGCTGTGTCATCAACAGCACCTAATGGCTATGTTTGGTATTGTCAGTCACAGCCTGTGCTAACACATGGCTAGCTGCCATGATGGTTCAGGGATAGAGAGCACGTGAAGCTGTAGTTTTGCTGCCATATTTGTTTAGGACTTCCAGCTGAGTTCAGTTACACGTGGCCAGCCGCCATGCTGGTTCAGAGATAAAGAGGGTGGAGACATGAGTTTACCACCATTTTGTTTAGGTCTCTCAGTTATGTTCAGTCCTCTGATTAGTGTTAAGTGCAAAGCTTTTTACTGTTCAATTTTAATACAAAGTGGTAGGATCAGCAAGATTTGCTAGTCCCTCTATAAACTGTATCTGATTAAAATGTTTGCTTTAATTTTAGTTCAGAAAGAGCAGACTTAAAGCTATGCTAACGACTGCAGTTGGTTAAGATGTTGAGCTCTACCTAGTGTCTTTGTATAGGGTTTTTTTTAAGGTTAAGCCTAGGATGGGTAACTATAAAGTTTGCCTATTTGTCTTAAAATATATAGTTCTAAAACATGCATCTCAGAAATATGCTAAAACTAGATTAAATAGCATTCTGTTTTATAGGACACAGTTTAAAACAGATGATAAAAACAAAGAGTAACTCAGCTGGCCCTCAAGCTTATCAGAGATCTGATGAATGTGGCATTTTAACATATGTAAGTTTATTGTGACAGAAAGTCCCAAAATCCTGGCAGTAGCTCCCCAAGGTCTCCAAGAAGATTTGGACAACGACAGATGACTGCAACTCTGGATTGTGGTATGCTAACCACTGGGCAATACTGCCCCAACTGGCCCACTGCTAAGGCCCAGCCTAAACTGTGGACAAAGCCGGGGACACCTGAAGAGCCATTGTCTCACATTGTGAGAGGCAAGGTGAGGTCAATCTCTCCTGTTCCTCTTTCCACAGCAGCAGTTTCTCATTCTTTATGCCTGATGGCTGGACTGCCTCTGCTCAGAAAGCCAGGAGACCACAGGAGCAAGGGACACTGCCTAGGTGATGGACTAACTAGTCATCTCTGTCATTTTGATCGATACATTTACTTAGCTCATAATTTATCCTTCTCAGGTCTCTGAGAACATTGACAGCTAGGCTGAAAGGCTAGGCTTAGTTAACAGTAACTTGGCAGTTAAAGAGCAGACAGTTAGGTTCACTATCAGCTCATTGGACAGTTCATTAGTTAGTTAAAATTACTGGGTACTATATCTTTTTTATAAAAAAAAAACAAAACAGGTTTGCCCTGCTCACAGGCTTTACATCAGTTGCCAATGTCTTATATTAATAGTTAAATAAAAAAAATATAAGGTTTATATAGGGTCTGAGGATATAGGAGTTCAGGTTATAAAAATCTAAAAAATGTTGGTCTACATACTGATCAAATTGTCAATTTAATGGACGTCAGGTTAACACTTAAGTAAAAAAAAAGTACAAGCAGTTTCTCACGCAGGCAATTTTACTTAGCCAAAATATAGGAGGGTTTACTCAAGGTTACACAGAGCCTGCTGTCTGGTTACTATGGTTGCACGGAGTTTCTCAGGGTCAGAGCAGTCCACTGTAAGACCACCAAGGTCAGTCTGTGAGAGACTGGACTTTAAAAAATAGCCAAGAGGCTGAGTTCCGCTGCTCAGATGCCGTTAACTCCAAAAAGGCTGCCACATGGACACACTTAAGTTGTTTATAAAAGATATAAAACAAACAGCTGACTGGTACCAATTCTGTTGGATATAGTTTTTATCTGTTACTCTCAAAATGTTGCTGTATTAGATTTGCTGATGTTACTTTTCTGAGTTTCCTTTTGTGTACCAAAAATTTATATAAGTTTATAAAAATCAAAAGGTCATAAGACCTAGATCTGGCATAGCTCAAATGGATCCCAGAAGAGTTTTTCCCTGGTGTTGGGATTCCTCACTTTTTCCATTTAACAGACAAATCTTAACTTCTGTCTCTAGTCTGAATTTGTCTCAGCAGATTTTCACCTGGTTGACTCTGGGCTGCAAACTGAAATCTGGACTTGTTGGAAGCTGACATGACTGCTCCCTGTCTCTTCAATTGGATCAACTAACCAGAGACTGTTAAGGACTGCCTCATTGACCAGCCTTTGACTGCCTCCTAGTAATCTTTACCCATGTACTCTCCCCAACTTTTGACCAGCATTTCAGCCTCTTTTAAACTGAGATTTCAACGATCCATCATCAGCATGAAGAAATTCCAGAAGACAGATCATCGGCCCATTGTCCCATTCTACAGGCTGAAATGTTGAGTCAAAAAAAATTCTTAAGATAAAATTCTCATTCTGCAGCTGCTTCATGATTGAAGCAGTTACAAGGAGAAGGGGGAAATGAAAGGGTTAGGCTAACTTTGTAACCTATATGTCTTCTAAAGCCTATAGTTTTGAGTTTTAGGTCCAGGTTAAGCTAAAGCCTCTTAGTACCTTTCCAGAGAGTGAAGAAATGTGACCCTATCCATGAGGACAGATATAAAAAAAGGGGCAAGCAAACAATGACCTTCACTCACCAAAAGAAGGACCAGACCCTTGTCCTTGAGATAGCGTTTCTTAGCAACGAACCTAGACTTCTTCTGATTAGCTTTTGACCTCCAGCCAAGAGCCTGCAGCCCTAATTTTCAAGGATGAGCTAACCACCCCCACCTTCAATTGTAGCTGCATCCACACTTGGCAGGACTGGCCAAGCTTGAACACCTAAGACTAACCAATTATCTTACTTTATAGCTTCCTCATCCAATCCTAAATTGCCAAAACTAGAACTTCAAATCTCCCGCAATTTTTCTTGGCCTTTGTCTCCCGGTGCCACTCTTTGCTGACCAGCAGGGGTGACCCTGTTGTACAATGGTTAATAAACCTCTTGCTTTTGCAACGAGTCTTGGTCTGGGGGAGTTTCTGGGAAGGGCACGATTGAACTCCTGAGCTGTGAGACCCCAGGTCTTAAAATATCAAATAGACATCATGTTCTTGGATGACCAACACCAACATTACAACACTGCTAAAAAAGAATTAGGGACTGGAGACTAAGAGTTACACTATACTGTAAGGTACAAAAAGCTCAAAATATTGTAGATGAGAGGTGAGATTAAAGGATAAGGGTAAACTTGGTAAGATAGTTCATATATCTATGATATATATTTTGTAAACATTTAATCAATTTCAGGAAGATGAATCCAAACTAGTTAACTGAAATGATAAGTTAGTGACAACTCACTCTTTTCTGTGGTATTTGATTAGTGATTTGTTAACCAATATTTAATTGTCAATCAAGATTATATAGTTATCTATCTATCTATCTATCTATCTATTTGATTGAATTCCAATTCCAAATTACTTAAATACATGTTTTATAACTTAGGGCAGTGTACATAATTAGGTTGACTCTCATTTTACTTATTTGAAAAACAAAACAATCATTTTATTTGGACTAATAATTTGATAATTAAATATTATAAATATATGTAAAGTATGTAGCTAATCTTTTCATGCATCCTAAGGCTTTTTTTCTCAGTGAATTACAAGAAAATTTCCTAGCATTGTCCTCCAAGTCTTCCAATTTTTTCATTCTTTTCATTGACCTTAACACTTTATTATGACTGCTAATACTTTTAGATTTGAGTTGTTAAAAGATCCTTTATTAAATTTATAAAAGATAAATTCTCATACTGTTCTATTTTTTGTCAACTTGACATGTCAGGGTCATTTTTGAAAAGGAGGCTTCATTTGAGAAAATACCTCCATTAGATAAGCCCATACACAAGTTTGTAGGGGCACTTTCTTGATTAATGACTGATGTAAGAGGGTCCAGCTCAGTGTGTAGCACCAGCCTCAGGCAGGTGATCCTGGTGGTATGAGAAAGCAGGCTAGAAATCTGTGGGGAGTAAGCCAGTTAGCAGTATTTTTCCATGGTCTTTGCTTCAGTTCCTACTTCCACGTTCTTTCTTGCTTGAGTTCTCTACCTTCATAATGTACTATAAAGTGTGAGCTAAAAAAGCTGCACCTCCCCAAGTTATGTTTGGTAAATGTTTTATCACAGCAATAGAAACTTAACTAGGAAAGATGTCTTTCTTATGTTGTTTCTGTTCACTTTTGTCTTTATCACGGTAAGTCCTATTCATTAATTTATTCATATGAATATGCCAGACATACTTATTTTAACACTTTAAATATATATTGAATTAGACACTGTTCTTCATATTTTCTGTTTCTACATTTCCCTTTATAAGAGGATTGAAGAACCTGGGTATTATCACCAAATTCTTTCAGTCATTGTTTGAGAGCTATTCTTGGGCACATTAATTCATAGGAATTTTGGCCTTAGCATATGGATATTAAATGGGACTTTCAATGCAGAAAAAGCTTACCAAAAAAAGCTCTGCTTTAAATAGTTAATTATTTGGAAACGAGACCACTGTGGTACACACATAGTGCTTGCTTTGCTATACATATTAGTGGTTCCATGTTTGTTGTTTAATGGTCATGTTGAGGTTGTAGTATCAGTTCAAGTAGTAGACCACCTGCCTAGCAGGTACAAGTTTAAGCACAAGGAAGAAGTTGGCACTGTCATGTTGAACATATTTCAGATTCAGTCACTTAGTCTAGAGGGGTTTGTCTCAGTTTTTGTCTCTGATCCCTAGTCTCTTGATTCTCCCAAGGAAGGTTATTTCAAAGATTCTACCTCTGGAAAAGATTGTTAGCAGCATTTTTCAATATACTTTATCAGTTGAATGTAGGAGGAATATCTCTGATCTTAGCTTTAGTGACTAAGCCTGGCCTTAGTGTCTAAATATAACTAAGAATTTTCATCTCCCAGGAACCTGTTGGTGATAGGTTCTTCCTGATTTGGAGCTCAGAGAGCAGCAAATTCTAAATCTTTTCCAAGACAAAATAAAAATTCCAATTTTTTTTTTCAAATGTGCTGTAGATTTTTCCACATTTTATTATTTTAATAATTTATTTAATCAATTTACAACTTAGGTGTAGCCCTTTACCTCTTCTTCCACCAGCTCCTCTCTCATACTACCCTCCCCCAGAGAAGGGGTGGCCCACCATGAGCACCAACTCATCCTGGCACAGTTGCAGCATGACTAAGAGCATCCTCTTTCACTGTGGCTAGCCAAGGCAACTCAGCCAGTGGAAAGGGTTCCAAAGGCAGGCAACAGATTCAAAGACAGCCCCTGCTCCAATTGTTACAGGACTCACATGATGACTAAGCTTTCTATCTTCTACAAATGAGTATGGGGGGGACTAGATCCAGCACATATACGCCCTTTGGTTGGTGGTTTAACCTCTGTGAGCCTCCATGTGGCCAGATTAGTTCATTCTGTAAGTCTTCTTGTGGCATCCTTGATCCATTCAGCTCCCTCTATCCTTCCTCCCAATTCTTTCAGAAAACTCCCCAGCTAGGGCTGTTGTTTGACTATGGGTCTCTGTATCTATTTCCATCAGGTGATGGCAGAAGCCTTTCAGAAGACAGTTATGCTAGTTATGCTATGTCTGCAAACATAGCACAGTATTGTTAATATTGTCAGGGATTTATTCTCTCCCATAGGTGAATCTCAAGTTGGGCCATCTTGTCTTAGAAGATATTTCTTTTTTTTTTTTTTTTGTTTGACCTTAATGCATGTTAATCATTTACATTTTATCTAATATATTTTGTGTTTATTTTAAAGTACTGCTTCAAAGGGTGAACTAATAATATCACATCAATTTGAAGTGAGGGTCTCTCTATTCTCCCTTCCAGTCCTCATTTCAGCAGCTCTTTATTATCTTTAGAAAGTGTTAAAAATAAAATGAAAGTGTTCAAACTACTTCCCTTCTCCTATCTCTTTTTCTTGCTCTTTATTGGACTAATTTTGTGTATATGTTCTCTGTTTAACTCTCTAGTTTGACTCCTGATATTTGCATCAATCCCTCTCTTTGAATGCAGTTTTAAAGGCATATTTCTTTTAAATAAAGATTTCTAGTATTTGCTTTCTCTAGTCATGTAACAGTGGTCCAGCATCCCAATCCAGATCGTAAAAAATAATCAAATAATTTATCATATCATATTATGATAAACCAAATATTTATATTATATTATGTTTGATGTTTCATATAGTCAAAAACTAAAAAACAGTAGATGTTTCCTATGTGTCATTATGACAAACTCTTGATTAAACATTTTCTCCATATATGTCATATTTTAATGAATTACTTACTTATTCCTCTGTTAGTTATGGATTTCACGGGGTGAGAAAACTATTCAGTCACTTCTGGAAAAACAAAATTTCTTAACTATTTTTTTTTACTGTGGATTTTGTAAGTAAACACACACACACACACACACACACACACACACAAATCAAAATGTACAGAACCTATTCTGATTTTCACCACAAGATGGAACCATTAGAATTTGAATCATAAAGAGAAAAAAAAATAAGTAATTTGAAACTGAGTATATGAGAACTTCGTGATTTTAAAATCTGCTCAATTAAAGATATCTTGGATAAGAATTCTCTTCTCATTGTGTGAGGTACAAAAAAAATATTTAGGGTAGGATCCAAGTGGCTGTGCCTGAGAGCACACTGTGTCTGATCAGCAGGGTATCAGGGACTTTACAGAGATCAACAGACTAAACTGTGGACTTCAAATCACCAGCAATTGCATTCCTCAGGTGAGAGGAAACCAGAAGGTGTTGGAAGGAATTAGGTCAATCTCAGGTCACCCTGCTAAGCCTGGGAAGCATTGCTGGGCTCCCTACAGGTTCTCTGTTGACACATGCCTGCATGCTCCCATCAACATCTCAAATGGAACAATGACCACAACACCAGAAACTAGTTTCCCAGTCAAGAGGAAACCCCATGATAAAGGAAGAAATTGGGTCCAACTGACCTCAGAAAATTCCCAGGTTTCTTTAGGTCCTCAGTTGCCAGCCCAAAGCCACACTCCTGCGAACCACCCCCTTGCTTGAAAATCTTCCCTAAGCTACTCCCTCACACTCCACCCTTCCAGGCAGAAACACTTCCGTGCACATGCATTTGCACACATGCTACAGCTGAAACACCAACATCCACACTTAAACTGGTGTACTTCTCTCGACTTCTTAATGAATACTCCAGACTCCAGAGACAGACAGAGCTACTCGGCAGTACAGGCTACAGGAAAAAACAGCAAAGGTTATGGATAAGGAGATGGCTAGAGGCCAGAGTAAGAAGACATCCAACAAAAATCAGGACACCATGGCTTTACCAGCAACCACAGAAATGAATGGATATTTTAATTAATAGGAAACACAGGAAAATTATCTCAAATATATGCTTACCCAATAATCAGAGGCACATAAAAAGGAAACAAACAAAGCTCTCAAAAAAAAAATACAAGCAAGTTAAGGCAAACAAATAGAGGAATATAGAGAGGAAACAGACAAAAAAAAAAAGAAACCATCATGAAAATACAGGAATCTAAATACAAACAGATGAAGAAAATGGTGCAAGACATGACAAAAAAATGGAATTTGAATCAGTAAAGAAATCACACACTGAGAAACTCCTGGAGGTGGAAAACCTTGCAAAGAGATCAGAAACCACAGAGGAAAGCATCTCCAACAGAATTTAAGAGAGCGACTGCCTCTGACATACTCTAACTGGCTTGCTCTTTGATCACCTCCCCCTGGCTGGGAGCAGCCTTACCAGGCCATAGTAGAGGACAATGCAGCCACTTTTGATGTGAACTGACAGACTAAGATCAGAAAGGAGAGGAGAACCTCCCCTATCAGTGGACTTAGGGAGTGGCATGCATGCGGAGGGAGGAGGGAGGGTGGGATTGGGAGGGGAGGAGGGAGGGGCTTATGGGGGGATGCAGAATGAATAAAGTGTAATTGATGAAAAATTTTTAAAAAAAGGAAAAAAAAGAAAAGAAAAGATCATTTAAGAACCTTAAATGACTTTAAAAACTGGAGGAAAACATGGAGTTAGTCAATTTACATGGAGCAAGTCTCGCCCCTGGGGGCAATGGTCTCCTGAACCTACTCAGACCTCGTACACCACCACTGCTAGTTCCAGAACTGAGGCAGGATGTTCCAACAAGGGGGTTAAGACTTCTCATAATATTTCCTATAAGTCCACACCTGTTTGTTTATATCCCCCATTTTTATTCATTGTTACCCAGATAGAGCCAAGTAATTGTGGTAATGATACTTGCTTTTTTGCCCAATGCTGGAATACTAGTGAATTTAGGTATGCCCTGGTTACTCGCATGCCTCACTGGGTGCCTGTGCTCTTGATGCCCCTCACGCTATGACTCTCTTCAGACAGAAAAGGGATCTTGGAATTACAGCCGCCATTGTTACTGCCATCTCATTGGCAGCTGTTGGAGCTACCACCGGGGCATTAGCCATGAGTCATACTGGGCACACTGCTCAGACCCTAAATAATCTTTTAGCCAATGTAGCTCATGTTTTAGATGTACAAAAAAAATTAATGCTCAACTAAAAGGAGGTTTGATGGTGTTCAATCAGAGGATTGACCTCGTGCAGAAGCAAATTGATACCCTATGGCAAATCGCTCAACTTGGCTGTCAATGGAAGTATGCTGGAATTTGTGTCACTAGCATACAGTATGAGAATTTTTCCCATGCTGCAAATCTGTCTAAACAATTGTCTAGCTATATTTTAGGTAATTGGACTGGAGAATTCGATACTGTGATGGAGCAGCTGAGAGTGGCCATTGTTACAGTAAATTCTACCAGAGTGGACGCATGACTAGCCACAGGATTATCATCATGGATTGCTGCAGCCATGAATCATCTGAAGGAATGGGCGGGCATGGGAGCATTAGCAGGCCTTCTGGTGTTGGTCACCTTGGTTTGCCTGTGGTGTATATGCAAGATTAGAGTCTCACAACAGCGTAATGAAGCCATGACCATTCAGGCCTTTACAGCCATTGAAGCAGGACAGTCTCCTTAAGCATGGTTGGCTACCATAAAAAGCTAAAATGTCATGCTCAGGATGCGAGGCTAAGCACTGCACTCAGGGTCAGCTGCTTTTGACCCAGAGAAGAGCATGTCTGATTGCATGCGGGTTGATGCCCCAAGTCCCGCCTCTGAGAAAAAGGTATCAGTTGGGTCTGATGCTCTTTGGGTGGATGACACCTAAATGAACATCGGTACAAAGTCCCAATTTATTTCTAATATCAGAGATCAGACCTCTACTCTTGCTTGATGTGTCTAAAACAAAAAGGGGGAACTGTAGAGAGCTGCGTAATGCCACGCCTTAAAGATGAAGCTGGTTTCTGCCTTCCACCTTCCCGATGGTGAGTGTTCTCTGTCACAAACAACTCCACATTTGGCTAAGGGTGAGGATCTGGCTTGCTTCCGTGTATGTGGACCTATCTGCATTGCCCACGTGGCATGCTGGGATTGGCTACCCAGAGGCTATTTAAGCTGTGGGCTGGCTTTCCCCAGGGTCAGAAGATTGTTCAAGGTTCCTGAGTAAACTGCATTGAGAAAAAAAAAAAAAAGAGATTGAAGAGAGAATCTTGGGCACTGAAGACACAATTGAAGAAATCAATACATCTCTCCAAAAAAAGACATAAAATCAGAAAAGGTCCTGACACAAAAAATCAAGGACACCATGAATAGAGAAAACCTAAGAATAATAGGAATAAACAAAAAGAACGTTCCAGGCTCCAAGGTACAGAAAATACTTTCAAGAAAATTATAGAAGAAAATTTTCCCAACTTAAAGACAAAGATGTCTTTAAACATGCGAGAGGCTTACAGAACACCAAGTAGACTAGACCAGAAAAGAAACTCCTCATCTCACATCATACTCAAAACACTAAATCTACAGAACAAAGAAAAAAATATTAAAAGCAGCAAGGGAAAAAAGGCCAAGTATTAAGGTAGTAGAATCACACCAGATTTCTCAACAGAAACTTTGAAAGTCAGAAAGGCCTGGGCAGATGTCATGCAGAATCTAAGAGACCACAGATATCAACCCAAACTACTATAGCCAGCAAAGCTTTCAATCAACAAAGATGGAGAAAACAAAATATTCCATGATAAAACTAAACTTAAACAATATCTACACAGCAACCCAGCCATACAGAATATCTGAAAAAGAAAACTCCAGTCCAAAGAAACCAACTACACCTACAAAAACACAGGGTGTAGATAAATTCACAACAAAAATTAAAAGAAAACAAGCACAGAAACACACTATCACCACCAAGTCCACAATAAAAGGAACTAACATTTTTTGGTCACTATTATCTATCGGCATCAATGGACTCAACTCTCCAATAAAAAGACAGATTGGTTGCTGAAACAGAATCTAACATTCTGCTGCATTCAAGAAACATACCTCTGCAACAAAGAGAAATATTACCTCAGAGTAAAGGGTTGGAAAAAATATTTTTCAAGCAAATGGACCCAGAAAACAAGCTGGAGTAGGCATCCTAATATCTAATAAATAGACTTTCAAACAAAATTAATCAAAAAAGATGAGAAGGGACACTTCATTCTCATCAAAGGAAAAATCCACCAGGAGGACATCTCAATACTGAACATCTATGTCCCCATAGCAGGATCAGGTGTTTTTGTAAATGAAACATTATTAAAGCTTAAATCACGCATCAGTCCCAACACCTTAATAGTGGCAGATTTAAACACATATGTCTCACCAGGAACAAACCATCTAGACAGAAACTGAATGGGAAACAATGACGCTAAATCAAATTGACCTAATAGATGTCTACAGAACTTTTCACCAAAACTCAAGAGTATACCTCCTTCTCAGGACCCCGTGGAACCTTCTTAAGAATTGTCCGTATAGTCTGGAAAAAAAGCAAGCCTGAACAGATACAAGAAGATCAAAATAATCCCATTTATCTCATAAGACCACCAGGGTCTAACATTGGATCTCAACAACAACAGAAATAAGAAAACACCTATATGCACATGGAAACTAATCAACTCTCGACTCAATGACAGCTTGGTTAGGGAAGAAAAGAAAATAAAAAAATAACGACTTACTAAAATTCAATGAAAATGAAGGCACAACATACACAAGCTTATCAAACACAATGAAAGAATTGCTAAGATGAAAAATCATATCACTACGTACCTTCATAAAGAAGTTTGTGACAAAACAACTCAAGGGCACAGCTAAAACTCCAAGGAATAAAAGAAGACACACCCAAGAGGAGTAGACAATTGGAAATCAAACTCAGAGCTGAACTCAATAAATTAGAAACAAACAAAAAAAAAAATCCTCTCCAGCATGTATTGTCACAGGAGTTTTTGATCTTAGCCATTCTGATAGGTGTAAGGTGAAATCTCAGGGTTGTTTTGATTTGCATCTCCCTGATTACTAAGGATTTTGAGCATTTCTTTAAGTGTTTCTCTGCCATTCGATATTCTTCTAAAGAGAATTCTCTGTTTATCTCTGTACCCCATTTTTTAAATTGGATTACTTGATTTGTTGCTTTTGAAATTATTAGTTCTTTATATATTGGATATTAGCCCTCTGTCAGATATAGGGTTGGTGAAGATCCTTTCCCAGTCTGTAGGCTGTCGTTTTGTTCTGACAACAGTGTCTTTTACCTTACAGAAGCTTTTCAGTTTCATGAGGTCCCGTTTATTGATTGTTGCTCCTTAGAGCCTGTGCTGTTCGTGTTCTGTTCAGGAAGTTTTCTCCCGTACCAATGTGTTTTAAAGTCTTCCCCATTTTTTTCTTCTAAGCGATTTAGTGTGTCTGGTGTTATGTTGAGGTCGTTGATCGACTTGGATTTTAGTTTTGTGCAGGGTGATAAATAGGGATCTATTTTCATTTTTCTGCATGGAGACATCCAGTTGGACCAGCACCATTTGTTGAAGATTTTGTGTTTTTTCCATTGTACGGTTTTGGCTTTTTTTGTCAAAAGTAAAGTATTCATAGATGTGTGGATTTATTTCTGGACTTCTATTCAGTTCCATTGAGACACCATTCTGTTTCTGTGCTAATAGGATGCAGTTTTTATTACTATTTCTCTGAAGTACAGCTTGAACCCTATTCCATTGCTGGTGGGAATGTAAACTTGTACAAACACTTTGAAAATCAATCTGGCACTTTCTCAGACTATTAGGAATAGCGCTTTCCCATGATCCAGCTATACCACTCTTAGGCATATATCCAAAAGATGCTCAAGTACACAATAAGGACATTTGCTCAACCATGTTTGTAGCAGCTTCATTTGTAATAGACAGAACCTGGAAACAACCCAGATGTCTCTCAATGGAGGAATGGATACAAAAATTTTGGTACATTTACACATTGGAACACTACACAGTAATTTAAAAAAAAAAGGAACTCATGAAATTTTCAGGCAAATGATGGGATCTAGAAAAGATCATCCTGAGTGTGGTATCCTAGAAGCAGAAAGACACACATGGTATATACTCACTTATAAGTGGATACTAGACCTTTAATATAAGATAACCATACTAAAATCTGTACACCTAAAGAAGCTAAGCAAGAAAGAGGACCTTGCATAAGATGATTAATCCTTACTCAGAATCACAAACTGGATGGTCATTGGAAGGAGAAAGCAGGAAACAGGACAGGAGCATACCACAGAGAGCCTTTGAAAGGTTCTACCCAGGAGGGTATCAAAGCATATGCTGAGACTCACAGCCAAACTTTGGGCAGAGTGCAGAGTATCTTGTGAAAGAAGGGGGAGATATTCAGACCTGGAGAGGAGGAACAGAACCAAAATATCTGGGCACAGGGTTCTTTTCTGTGACTATACTCCAACCAAGGACCATTAATGGATGTAACCTAGAACTCCTGCTCAGATGTAGCCCATGGCAGCTCAGTATCTGAGTTCTCTAGTAAGTGGAACAGGGACTGTATCTGACATGAACTAAGTGGCTGGCTCTTTGATCACCTCCCCCTGGAGGAGGAGCAGCAGCCTTGCAAGGCCACAAAGGACAATGCAGCCAGTTCTGTTGAGATCTGATAAGTTAGGGTCAGATGGAAAGGGAGGAGGACCTCCCCTATCAGTGGACCTGGAGAGTGGCAGGGAGGAGATGAAGGAGGGAGGGTAGAGTTTGGAGGGAATAAAGAAGGGGGCTACAGCTGAGATACAAAGTGAATAAACTGTAATTAATATAAAAAATTAATTAAAATAGAAAGAAAACAATTTAAAGAATCAATGAAACCAAGAACTGGTTCTTTAAGGAAATCAATAAGATAAACAAAACCTTAGCCAAACTAAGAGAGAAATTATCCAAATCAGCAAAATCTGAAACAAAACTAGGGATGTAAACAAAGATATGGAGGAAATCCAAACAATCATTAAATCTCACTCCAAAAGCCTGTATGCTACAAAATTTGAAAATCTAAAAAAAAAAAAAAAATTATATAATTTTCTTGATAGATTTCATCTACCCAAATTAAATCAAGATCAAGTAAATAGATTAAATACTCCTATATCACCCAAGGAAATAGAAGCAGTCATCAAAATTTTCCCCTCCATAAAAACAAAAAAAAAAGAAAAAAAACAAAACAAAACAAAAAACAAAAAAACCACCAACAAGAAAAAAAAAAAAAACAAGGCCAGATGGTTTCAGTACAGAATTCTTCCAGACCTTCGAAGAAGAGCTAATTCCAATTGTCTTTAAACTATTCCATAAAATAGCAACAGAAGGAATATTACCAAATTCATTCTATGAGGCCACAGTCACCTTGATACTTGAATCCCACATAGACTGAATAAAAAAAGAGAACTTTAGACCTATCTCTCTTATGAACATTGATGTAAAAATACTCAGTAATATACTTGCAAACTGAATCCAAGAACACATAAAAGATATCATCCACCATGACAAGGTAGGCTTTATCCCAGACATGCAGGGTGGTTCAGTATATGGAAATCCATTTATATAATCCACCACATAAACCAACTAAAGGGAAAAATCACATGATCATCTCCTTAGATGTAAAGAAAAAAAAAACAACAACTTTTGACAAAATATAACACCCATTCATGTTGAAAGTCTTGAAGAGATCAGAGATACAAGGCACATACCTAAACATAATAAAGACAATATACAGCAAGTTTATCACCAACATCAAACTAAATGAAGAGAAACTTAAATCAGTCCCACTAAAATTAGGGACAAGGCAAGGCTGCCCACCAATTTTGCATCTCTTTACATAGTACTTGAAATTATAGGTAAAGCATTAAGACAACTAAAGGAGATCAAGGGGATACATACAAATCAGAAAGGAAGAAGTAAACATATCAATATTTGCAAATGACATGCTAGTATACATGACTGATCCCAAAAATTCTACCAGAGAACTCCTGAAGTTGAAAAACACCTTCAGCAAACTGCCTGGTTATAAAATTAACTAAAAAAATTAAGTTGCCCTCCAGTGTACAAAAAACAAAAATGCTGAGAAACAAATTAGGAAAACTACACCCATCACAATAGCCACAAGTAACATTAAATACCTTGGTGTGACTCTAACCAAGCAAGTGAAAGGCCTGTTTCAGAAAAACTTCAAGTATCTGATGAAAGAAAATGAAGAAGATATAAGAAGATGAAAAGAACTCCTATGCTCATGGACCGGTAAGATTAGCATATTGAAAATGGCTATCTTGCCAAAAGCAAGCTACAGATTCAATGCAATTTCCATCCAAATATCAACACAATTCTTTTTTATTAATTGTTATTTGTTTTTACAATTTAGTCACTGTGTATCCATGGTGTGGTCTCATCCCTGGTCTCCTCCCAATAACACCCTCCCTCCCTTTACTCCCCCTATGCTCCTACTCCAGTTCACTGATAAGGCAGGTCCTTTTCCCCTTCTATCTGACCATAGCCTATCAGGTCTCATCAGGAATGGCTGCATTTTCTACCTCTATGGTCTGGCAAGACTGCACCACCCAGGTGGAGATTATCAGAGAGCCTGCCACTGAGTTCATGCCAGAGACAACCCATGCTCCCCTTACCAGGGTACTCACTTGGAGACTGAGTCTATGGGCTACATCTGAGCAGGGGTTTTAGGTACTCTCCATGCTTGGTGCTTGGTTTTGGTATCAGTCTCTGCAGAGCCACCACCAACACAATTCTTTACAGAACTGGAAAGAACAATTCTCAATTTCATATAGAAAAACAAAACAAAACAAAAAAAGAATTGTTAAAACAATCATGTACAATAAAGAATTTCTGGAGGTATCTCTAGGCCTGATATCAAGCTGTACTACAGAGCAAAACTGCATAAAAACTACATGATACTGGCATATATACAGACTGGCGGATCAATGGAATCTAATAAAAGACCTAGATATGAACCCATAGTCCTAAGTATACTTGATTTTGACAAAGAAAGCAAAATAGTACAATGGAAAAAAAATTATATTCAATAAAGATTTCTGGTCCAACTGGATGTTACATGTAGAAAAATGCAAATAGATCCAGACTTATCATGCTGCACAAAACTAAAGTCTAAGTGGATCAAAGACCTCAACATAAAACCACACACTAAACATGTTAGAAGAAAATGTGGGAATGAGACTTGAACTCATTGGCACAGGAGACAACTTCCTGAACAGAACACCAACAGTACTGAGCAGACTTGATAGAATAGGGTCAGATAGAAGGGGAGAAGAACCTCCCCTATCAGTGGACTACAGGAAGGGCATAGGGGGAGAAGAGGGCGTCAAGGTGGGACTGGGAGGAGATGAGGATAGAGACTATAGCCAGGATAAAAAGTGAATACGTTGTAATAAATAATAATGAAATGTATGCTAGGGACCTCCTCTCCTTCTATCTGACCGTAGCCTATCAGGTCTCATCAGAACTGGCTACATTGTCTTTCTCTGTGGCCTGAGATGCACGAGGGGAGGGGCATACTGGAAGAAGAGGGAGGAAGGGAGGGTGGGATTGGGAAGAGAGCATGGAGGAGGCCACAGCCAAGATACAAAGTGAATAAATTCTAATTAATAATAATAAATTAAAAATAATGTATGAGAAATCAAATTCTGGTATATATACACAATGAAATATGCAGACATAAAATAAATCAAATATTTTTGTACATAATAATACTAACAAATATTAAAATATGCATTTTTAATATTTATATATAATTCAAAGTAATGTATAATGAAAGGACACATAAATGGTGATCTCTGAAAGGATAATTCTTAGGTGGCTACTATCTATTAGTCATATATTCATATGAACAGTACAGATAAGGTTACTATTATTTGGAGATGTACTTTGCAGCATAATGAAGAAGCAGATAATAAGCAAGAGAATGAGTGAAATTACAAAGTGTTCAACTATCTATGATGAAAGAGAAAACAATGAAAATCAGGTAATAGAGAGCCCATGTTGGTTTCTGGAGCCATTGCTGCATCCAGAGGCTAGACTGATGTATCTGATCCAAGATGCAGCAGGAGGCTATGTCGATGCCTCTTGTCTGTGCTGCCTCTCAGCGGTAATGTTAACATTGATGTTCACCATCCATGTGGCCACTGGGGACCATGTTAAAGTACATGATCCATGCCACCACTGGCAGCTATGGGCAAGGAAGCTTCTTTTGCAGTGAGATTGGTAACTGCAGACTCATAACTAAGAATGAGAGACATTGAAGGCTTCTGTGGTATCCCACATAATCCGAAAAGAAAGAAACAGTCAAGAGAGGAAGCTGACTATTGAAGATAGTCCTTAAAATATGATGAAGATTTTGAAGTATAACTCTTCATAGTTAACAGTTTCTAGCAGAGTTTAGAAGGACTCACTTTTCTTCAAGGGGCTAACCACTGAGATACTCACTGCTCTAATGAGTGAGTATACAGGCAACACAAATTGTACTTGATGGGATTATTGAGGCTGGGGGGAAGGTAGTAGAGTGGACCTTGGAGGGATGAGAAGTAAGTGTGATGGGTAACATTGTACAAAATCCCTAAACAGTTAAGAAAAATATTATGTTGAGGAAAATAAAGTTCGTATTTTAAGAATGGCTGACCTGAGTTCACAGCAATGAAGTAAGACATCAAGGATGAGCATGGTACAGACATGCTGGTGTTGTGGAGCAATAATCTGTCTATAGTGATGATCACAAGCCAATTTTGAGTTGAAAAATACTTTGATGTATTTTAAAGAACAATGTCGTGTCTCAGAAATTAGTGTGTATACATGTGTATGTGTGTGTTTGTGAAGTGAGTTAAGAGTTAGTCCTAGATAAGGTCTTATAAATTTCTAAGATAAAATTGTATTTATAGTAAAATGTTACGTGATGAGGGCTCCAAGAAGAGTGTGGCATGACCATATATCAGCTTCTAGAGAGATATTATACTACTGTGCAAAAATACAGAGGGAAATATAGAAACACGGTTACTCTCAAAGTACATTTTAAAAATCAGTATATCTATCCATCTATTATTTGTTTATGTGGTTGTATTCTTGCATGACTGAGCATACATGTGGACAATTTGCAGAAGTGGGTTTTCTTTTCTTACCATATGGGTCCTGGAGGATTTAATTCAGGACTTCAGGCTTGGTAGCAAGAATCCACACGCACTGAACCACCTTCATGGCCCTCCAAGTACATTTATGAACAGAAAATAAGAAATTTCAGAGATGGTTTTGGATTTACTGGAATAGAGCCAAAAAAAAAAAAAGTTGAAGGGAAATCTCCTTATTAGAGGCTCTTAAAACAGGCGCAGGGAAGATGTTTACTACTCATGGAATTCCAGGAAAGCAGCTAATTCCTACCACACAAGCTAGATTATGAAACATACTAAAAGAGTTTAACTTATCCCATACATGCAATTTCAAAAAAAAAAGAAAAGTTTCTGGGTCTCACAACACCATACCCTCCTCCTTTGCTATCCTCAATTAAAAATGTTCCCCTTAGACTTGGGATGGGACATTCTCCTGCACCCTTGGATACTTGCTGCTCGGTCTTGAGGTCCCCCTCTCAGAGCAATAAAAGTCTACTCCTGCCGTTGAGATTGATTTTAATTTTTATTCTTTCATTTCCCTCTGCCAGTTGATAACTCTTCTACAGATGAAATTGTAGAGAAAAGTTCAGTCCAAGTAATATATTTATGTTTTTAAAATGTAAAACATGGCAGTCTTACATTGCATAGACATGTCTTGAACAATAAAAATCTTTCAACGAAGTTGATGCAGTAATCTAAGTTATTGTTTGAGCTAAATTGGTAGTGAAAAACATGGAAGTAAGTAAATTTATTCAATATTTATTGTGATAGTAGGTCAACCAGCATTTGCAATTAATTGGTCATGGAAAATGTTATTGTAGTGTAACATTCCATTCCTGGATTATGAATCAGCAGAGCATGTTTTATATATAATTTCCAAGTGAATTCTAAATATTTAAACTTTTATCCACAGATAAGTGTAATTTTCTTCCTTTACCAAAGAAGCTGGTCTTTGCATAAGAGGGAAGGTAACACAGAAATCCACAACTTGTCAAAAGTAGAGAATAAGTGACTTTGGGCTGCCTATTCTCAACTGATACATCTTTAACATAACCCCTATACCCGAGGCTCAGGAAATGTCATGGAAGAGAGAGCATAAAAGTTTTAAATGCCAGAGGACCAGCATGCCTGGTACAAGAAAAGTGTTTTCTTGGTATGACAAAGAACCAGCATCCAAGAAATATCAATGATATGGTTCCTTAAACAAGATCTGCATAATGAACACACTGGTAAACGTGCTAACATAGATAAGAAATTTTTATAAGGCACCACCATTAGATAAATATCTATAGGCAGCCACTGACTGCTGAGAGAAAGAGAATCCATTTTCTTTAGGGACAAGGTCCCCTGTATTCAATCCCAAGCGGTCAGCCCTAAACACATATGCATATGAAAAGTAATGAATGGACTCAGTGTTTGTGTGTGTGTAAAGCAATAATAATTAAGAAGTCAAAATTTTGAGGGGGCCACAGGAGGTGTTGGATGGAGAAAGAAAGAAGGGTGGAAGTACGGTAATCATGTATGAAATTCTCAAGAAGACAAAACATTTAAATAAAAAAAGAACACATAAAAATTGAATGAAAAGGTGGTAGTGGAGATAAGGAGTAACTGGAGTGGAACAAATAGTGCTAGATTTGATAGGAACACATTGTGTGCACATGTAAAATTCTCAAACAATTAAAATCCTATCTTTTCTGGGTGTGGTGGTGCATAACTTTAATTCCAGCACTCAGGGAGGCAGAGGCAGGCGGATCTCTGGATCTCTGAATTGAGGCCAGCCTGGTCTACAAAGCTAGTGAGTCCAGGAGAGCCAAAGCTACACAGAGAAACTCTGTCTTGAAAAACCAAACCTACCAATCAACGAACCAACTAAGCAAACAAACAAATAAATGAACCAGAAAAATCTCCACAAAGCAAACTTCCCAATACCTTCTACATGCAAACAAAACCCAAACGAAATTGTTTTCTATTTTAAGAAACTTTAATGAATTAATTGTGAGATATATATATATATATATATATATATATATATATATATATATAGTATTTATGCAGACATAATTGCATGTACATATGGATATGGAGACTAGCCATCTATGTTGGGTCCCTTCCAGTATGAATATCTACATTGTTTTTAAAGATATGGTCTCTCAGTGAACCTGGAACTGACCTTTTCAGCTAGCCAGTGAGCTTCCTTGCAACCATCTATCTGTCTCTATTCCTATCCCCAAGAACTGTACTGTATGCACCTTTGCACACTGCTTTTATATAAAGGTCGGGACTCAGATCTTCATGCTTATACAGCAAGTACTTTGTCCACTTAGCCAACCTTAATTCTTTTTTTTTTTTTTTTTTTTTTTACTTCATTCACCAGTGCTACAATTGATCCACGTTATATATAAGGGTTTAAAAATTACCTTTGGATTTAACTTCACACTGTTTTTAAAAATGTTTTACTACTGTAGATACTTAACATTGAATATTTGTATTCAAATTAATGTCACTTAATAATTTTAATTTTTTCTAAATATGTCAACATAATAAATATAACCAGACAGGAAGAAAAATGTCAAAAGAGACACTTTATATTTGGATTTAAATTGAATAAATTGATTTTATTTTAAAAACTAACATTTCATTTTTTGAAAATTTCATTAATGCATGTGATGTGTTATGATCATCTTCACCTCCACTACTTCCCCAACTCTTTTTTTAATTCTTTTATCTTTCACAATTTATTTATTGTATATAGCCTGCTCCCTAAATTCCTCCCAGTGCCATCTTCCTTCCTTCTTCTCTTCTATCTCCCTCTCTTCGTCCACTGAAATGCAGTTCTCCTCCCCTGCCATCTGCCCCTAGCTTATCCAACTATCTCTAGATCCACTTTCCACATTCCCACTTCTTCCCAAATTTGTGTCCTCATTTTTTTTAATGTCCCGTGGACTCCAGTTTGTGCTGTCCATGTACTCACGGGTGTAGTGCCATCTACTGGAGTGCACTGGTCCTACAAATGCGGGCCACCTACCAGAACCCACCCCTTTAAAGGAAACTAATTTTCCTTCCATCTGCTACCTCAAGCTGTCAGTGACTCCTCAGTGGTGAGGATTTCTGAGCCCTTCTCATCTCCATGCTGTAATGTTCTGATCTCTTACACACTGGCCTTAATTAGAGGTTAGTTCTAGATACAAAAGTGAAATCTGTGACCAGTGCTGTGTACTCATTAGATAGACACATTTTTACCCTAGTCTTAGGAAGTTTCTCTTCAGTCAGATACTCTTCTACTCAAAGAAAAACTGCTTATAGTTTGATGATAAAGGAATATATTAGCTCCTTTCTTTCCTATTTGTACACCTTTTATTTACTTTTCTTATTGCTGTAGCTAATACGTAAAGCTTCATATGGAACGAGTGGAGAAAGTGGATACCCCTGTCTTGCTTCTGATTTTAAAGGAAATGTTTGAGTATTTAAAGAAAATGTTTTAGTATAATGCTGGACTATAGGTTTTTTATATAAAGCCCTTTACTATGTTGCCATGTTTTTTAAATTTCTAATTTGTTCAGGAAGTTTATGATGAAGGGATGTTGTATTTTGTCAAAAGCCTTTCTTCATGTGTTGGGATGATCATGTGATTATGTAATGTTTGTTGATTTGTGTATGCTGAACCATCCCAGTATTTCTGGAATGATTTCAACTTGATCATGTTGAATGATCTTTCTAATATGTTCGTGAATCCAGTTTGCGAGTATTTTGTTGGGAACTTCTGAATGTATGTTCAACATGGAGATGAGTCTTTAGTTTCACTTCTTTCTTTCTTTCTTTCTTTCTTTCTTTCTTTCTTTCTTTCTTTCTTTCTTTCTTCTTTCATTCTTTCTTTCTCCCTTCTGTCTGTCTTTCTCTAAATTTCATTTAATTATTTATAATTACAATTCATTCACTTTGTATCCTAGTTGTAGACCCCTCTCTTCTCCTCCCATGCCCCTTCCCTAGTCCACAGATAGGGGAGGACCTCCTCCCTTTCTATCTGACCCTAGCTTATCAGGCATCATCAGGGCTGACTGCATCATCTTTTTCTGTGGCCTGGCAAGGCTGAATCCCCCAGGGGGAGGTGATTAAAGAGCAGGCCACCAAGTTAATGTCAGAGACAACCCCTGTTCCCCTTACTAGGAAACCCACTTGGACACTGAGCAGCCTACAGCCTTCATCTGCGCAGGGGATCTAGATCTTCTCCATGCATGGTCGTTGGTTGGAGTATTGCTTCCTGCAGGGTTTTTTTGGTTCTGTTGGTCTCCTTGTGGCGCTCCTGTCCCTTCCTTGTCTTTCTATCGTCCCCTTCTATCGTAAAGTTTGTTTGTTTGTTTGTTTCTTTCTTTCTCTCTCTTTCTTGTTTTTGCCTTCATCTGGTTTTGGTAATAGAGTAACACTTATTTCAATAAATGTTTGGCAGTATTCATTTCTGTGCTATTTTATGGACTATTGTATTAATTCTTTTTTAAGGATCTGGTGGATTTCAACAATGAAACTGATCCTGGACTGTAATTACTTTGGAGGATTTCTGATTGGTTCTTCAATCCCATTGTTTCTTATACATGTAAACATTTTCAACTGTGTGAATCTCACAAGTACCATGTTAAATTGATTGGAAATCTTATTACTTAAATTTTATTTACAAATTAAGGTTTAAAAATATACTTTACATAAAAATCAAAAGCAAATTTCAATAAAATATCAACATTTATTAATATTTATAATTGTACACATAAGAATTACAGCTAGGTTAGGAACAGTACTTTTGTCTGTGTATAAACAGTGGCAATTTCTAGGTGTTTTTCTCTGAATTAAAATTCACTAAATTTCTACTGTTTTAGTGATGTTTAATGAATGTTAGTCCTATTTATAGTGTCCAAGTGGGTTACACAGTAATGGGAAGAGGGACTGCCTCTGACATAATCTGATTGGCCTGCTCTTTGTTCATCTCCCCCTGAGGGGGGAGCAGCCTTACCAGGCCACAGAAGAAGACAATGCAGCCACTCCTGATGAGACCTAATAGGCTAAGATCAGAAGGAAGGAGAGGAGGACCTCCCCTATCAGTGAACTTGGGGAGGAGCATGCGTGAAGAAGGGGGTGAGAGGGTGGGATAGGGAAGGAGGGGCTTATGGGGGGGATACAAATTGAATAAAGTATAATTAATAAAAATAAAAATTAAAAATTAAAAAAAACTTACATCTTAAATTATGGTCAGCTATGTTACTTCATAGTGACTCCCAAATAGGGGGTAAAAAGGTAAAAATGTGCCCTTATTTGGTAGGTTTCCATTCTAATAACTGTGACTATTGCTGTGCATCATTTGTCATATAGAAAATTAATTTGGGCAAGACATTCTGAATGTCAAGATGTTTCACTACAATGCTTTTGTAAATAAAGGAGCCAATATAATATATATTTTATAAATATGGGTGAAAGAAAACAATCTACACTAGCAAAAGCATTTGTGTCTTAATAGTAAATGTGCAAAAAAGGCAGATTATTTTGGCTAAAGACATATTTTCAATAGTTTTGCATTTATATGTATTTTCCTTGTCTGGTCAATAGCTAATAAAATAGGTCTCATCAAAAGTAAGAGCTAGGGTATTACATGAATCCTTACTTATTATTTTAAAGAATTTGGGAATAAACTTGAAGCCTTGTTCTGTACACAGCAGTAACTTATTCAAGGAAGTAGGGAGAATGCCATTTCCTACATGTTTGACAGAAATTTGAGACAATCTCAGATACTGTAATATTTGGAAACAATTCTAGGTACTCTTTTAAATCTCATTTTTGTAATTATATTGCTTATTCACAAAATGAAAAGCATGAGTCATGAGGCTAGTAGACATTGCTGGTTTGTCTATCAAGTGCATGCTTCTTAGGATTGTTTTATCTTTAGTATAGTCTTTCCAAAAATATTCTTACTGTCTCTACGGCATCTGAGGTGTTGTTCTTTTCCATATTAGAAACTTCAGGCTTATGGAAGTAATTTATGATAAATATAATACTCACCATTTTATTTCTGTTTTAAATAACCAGTAATTAAGAGATAACAAAAAGAAAATAGTGACACATCATTTTGTGATCCTCCCAGTCCTCGTAAGGAAGCCCAGGAGCTTCCATCTCTTTGTCAGCTGATTTTTTTTTCCTGTTTCTACTACTTGGCACATTATCTGAAGATAATTCTATACTGGTAATTATTTTAAGATTTAAGAGGACACCTACACTGCAAAAAAAAATGTGAAATAAGGTGTTTTAGTGCTTTGTTGGAGATCTCTATTTACAGTGTATCAAATAAAAAATTTAGAAGTTTTGTGTATAGAATGACAAGATTTCCATCTGAACTTCTATGCTGTAAATAATTTATAGTCTCTGGAGAAATAAATGGAGATGCAATATATGGCACATTAAGGGTGTATTCTTTGTTTCCTTTTTATCTTTAAGAGGAGGAGTTATAATCTCCCTCCAGCAGCCAGGCCCTTCTTTCTACAATAGCTTATTATCTACATCACATTATGTTGTCAAAGAAAGAATCAATGAGCATTCACAATATGGTAGATGATGGTTTTCTAACATGCAGCTTCTGTTGTTTGCCAGGGAGTATCATCACAGCAATTAGCAATTTCTGAAGAATAATGTGGTTCAGTTGTTATAAAAGCACTGGTGTTTAAAAGCTCAGCTACACCATTTTTTACCCTGGATTGTTACTGACTGGCTATTTAATGAGCTTCCATAAGAGCCGTTTTGAATTTCATTTCATGATAAATGTGATACTTTTCTTTGAACCTAAATTGCATTCCAAACATTGTTTCTACCAGTACTATTCTAGAGAAGAGGAAGAAGTGTAGATGAGCTTTTAAAAGTGAACCTTTGAGTGCAGGGGGGCAATTTTATACTACCACAAAGAGTCAGTACAGGCTTTTCTTTGAGATGTAATTTCAAAGAAAAGAATTTCTCCATTATTTATATCCCTGACCAAATTCACAAGTACATGGAGAAAATGAGTGGATCAAATATATCTCAAGTCAAATAGAACTAAAAACTTTCCAACCTTTATTTTCTTCTAATTACAGTTAGTGTAAGTAATTTTGAGTGTCTTGAGTCTTTTTTTGTCTCTGTTTTCCTGCAGATCCCTTTATTTCTTTCTGATATGACATACAGTTGATGCAAATCAGAGTGTTATATTACTTCTAAGAATGAAAGCCATGTGGGATAAGTAAATGAAGATGAAACAGAACAAAGCAAAAAAATAATTGGAGCAAATTTGGTGCTTTCTTGCTTCTTGGAGTTACCAGTCATTGGATTAATTCATTCTGGATAAATAAATATTTTAAAAAGTTTTTTATATACTGAAAACTTTTGTGACAATAGGGCAATTAATAATAATGATAATGTCTTAAAAGTGAGCCAAATTCGATGGCCACGATCAAAAACTCAAATGACAACACATGCTGGAGAGGATGTGCAGAAAGGGGAACCCTCCTCCATTGCTGGTGGGAATGTAAACTGGTACAACCACTTTGGAAGTCAATCTGGCGCTTTCTCAGACAACTAGGAACAGTGTTTCCTCAAGACCCAGTTATACCACTGCTAGGCATATATCCAAAAGAGGCTCAAGTACACAACAAGGACATTTGCTCAACCATGTTTGTAGCAGCTTTATTTGTAATAGCCAGAACCTGGAAACAACCCAGATGTCCATCAACAGAGGAATGGATACAGAAATTGTGGTATTTTTACACAATGGAATTCTACTCAGCAATCAAAAAGGAGGAAATCATGAAATTTTCAGGCAAATGGTGGGATCTAGAAAAGATCATTCTCAGTGAAGTATCCCTGAAGGAGAAAGACACACATGGTATATACTCACTTATATAGACCTACAAGATATGATAAACATAATGAAATCTCTACACCTAAAGAAGATAATCAAGAAAGCAGACACGGGGTAAGATGATCAATCCTCACTTAGAAAGACAAATGGGATGTGCATTGGACTTATGACAGGAGTCTACTGCAGAAGGCATCTGAAAGAGTCTACCTAGCAGTGTTTCAAAGCAGATACTAAGACTCATAACTAAACCTTCAGCAGAAGGTGAGTTAGTATGAGGTGGAAAGGATAGGAGCCCCAGAAAAACCAAATATATCTGGGCACAGGGGTCTTTTCTGAGACTGACACTCCACCAAGGACCACGTATGGATACAACGTAGAACCTCTGTTCAGATGTAGCCTGTGGTAGCTCAGTAACCAACTGGTTTCTCATAGTAAGGGGAACAGGGACTATTTCTGATAGGAACTTAATGGCAGGCTCTTTGACCTTCCCACCACCCAAGGGAGGAGCAGTCCTGCTAGGCCACAGAGGAGGACTTTGCAGCCAGTCTTGAAGATACTTGATAAGCTAGGGTCAGATGGAAGGGGAGGAGGACCTCCTCTATCAGTGGACTTGGAAAGGAACAGGAAGGAGATGAGAGAGGGAGGGTGGGATTGGGAGGGAATAAGTGAGCGGGATATAGCTGGAATACAGTTAATCAAATGTAACTAATAATAAATCATAAAAGTAAAAAAACAAAAAACCCAAAAGTTTATGTATTATAAAGCAAAATGTAAATTTTTGACCCAAAGCATTTTGTATGGAGTTTTAAGTTTTTTTTTAAAATATATTTAGGTATGAGTATTTATAAATACATATTATGCATATATAGACATATTTATCATTATACTGGATTATTTAAGGCTGTGTGGAACTTTAAAGTTTTTGGAAGTTATTTTCATATTTCTAACAACCTTTATATACTCTCAAATTAAACAGGTAAATGTAGCTATGTTTTATTTTTTATGTTTTTTTAAACCTCTTTTGACATTGCAGTATAATTAAAATATTTCTCCCATCCCCTCTCTCCAAACCCTTCCATATAATCTTTCTTGCTCTCTTTCAAATTTCATGGACTCTTTTTTTTTCATTAACTGTTTTTGGAATGATTAATTGTAAATAAATCCTTGTATATGGACATTGGTTAGGAGCTATTCTTTGGAGCCAATGGAATAACAGTTTGGCAAACAAATAAAGACAGTAATTCTTCTCTCAGAAAAAAAAAAAAAAAAAGGTGAGCCAAATTCGAAAATCATCACTTTAGGTTCATATATGTGTTTCCTATTATCTTTAAAATACGTACTTATTTCTATTTTATGTGTATGTATATTTACATGCATGCATGTATATGTACAACACCTGTATAGTTGGTGCCCATGAAGACCAGAAGAGGCTATCAGATTCCCTGGAACAGAAGTTACAGAGGAGTTGTGAGTCACCATGTGGTGCTGGAGGTTATGTCCTCCTCAAAAGTAGCAACTGTTCTTAAATATTAAGACATCTCCCAGGCCATCATTTCTTGTTTTTCAACATAAGTTTCAGGAATAATAGGTAGATAACAAATGTTAGCATATCTAATAACCATTGTAAGTTTTATTTATTCTGTACTTTACTGGAGTAATTCTTTACTGGAACAAGACAAGATTCTCCAATCTTTCCAAACCTGCTTAGCACAGTGCTTAATGACATAGCTAGAGCAGTAAAATGGGTGAAGAAGGAATGACGAACACAAAGTTGGGTGGTTAGGAAAAAGGTTTGATCTAAGAGGAAGAGAGGGAGGGGATGAATATGATCAAAGTACACTGAACAAAATTCTCAAAGAACTAATACAAAATAAGAAATGTACGTACAGAGAAAACACCAGCTGAAATAGTGACTTCTAGTTTCACTTTTTATTAAAAGTAGATTCTTAGGTTGTTTCCTGTTTTCTTCTTCTTCTGATGTCCATCCTCTTTGCCTTTCGGGATGTGAATTGAGCATTTTAGTCAGGGTCTTCTCTCTTGATTAGTTTCTTTAGATGTACAGATTTCAGTAAGTTTATCCTATGTTATATGTCTATATGAGTGAGTGTATACCGTGTGTTTCTTTCTGCTTCTGGGACAGCTCACTCAGGATGATCTTTTCCAGGTCCCATCATTTACCTGCAAATTTCATGATTTCTTTATTTTTCATTGCAGAGTAATACGCCATTGTGTAGATGTACCACAATTTCTGTATCCATTCTTCAGTTGAGGGGCATGTGGGTTGTTTCCAGCTTCTGGCTATTACAAATAAAGCTGCTACAAACATGGTTGAGCAAATATCCTTATTGTGTACTTGAGCCTCTTTTGGATATATGCCTAGGAGTGGTATGGCTGGATCTTCAGGAAGCACTTTTCCTAGTTGTCTGTGAAAGTGGCAGATGGATTTCCAGAGTGGTTGTACAATTTTACATTCCCACCAGCAGTGGAGGAGGCCATAAAGGCCTCTGAAAGGCTCTGCCCTGCAGACTATCAAAGCAGATGCTGATACTTATGGCCAACTGTTGGTCAGGGTGCATGGAATCTTATGTAAGACATGGGAAATAGTAAGATCTGGAGAGGACAGGAACCCCACAAGGCGAGCAACAGAACCACAAAATTTGAACACAGGGTCTTCCCAGAGACTCATACTCCAACCAAGTACCAGGCATGGAGATAACCTAGAACCCCTATACAGATGCAGTCCATGGCAGTTTATTGTCCAAGTGGGTTACATAGTAATGGGAAGAGGGACTGCCTCTGACATAATCTGATTGGCCTGCTATTTGATCAACTCCCCCTGAGTGGGGAGGAGCAGCCTTACCAGGCCACAGAAGATGACAATTCAGCCACTCCTGATGTGATCTGGTAGACTAAGTTCAGAAGGAAGGAAAGGAGGACCTCCCCTATCAGTGAACTTGGGGATGGGCATTCGTGAAGAAAGAGGAAAGAGGGTGGGACTGGGAGGGGAGGAGGGAGGGGCTAATGGGGATACAAAGTGAATAAATTGTAATTAATAAAATAAAATTAAATTAAAACAAAACAAAACAAAAAAAGTACAGTCTTCTCTCATACAATAAATCCCAATCAAGTTTCTCCTCTCAACCAGTCCTCCAAGTTCCCACCACCTCCATTCTCCTCCCAGATCCACTCCCATTCCATTTAGCTTCAGAAGAGAGCAGGCCTTCAAGAGACAACTGATGTACTAATGTCACACACCAGATTTTTGTATTTTATTGTTATGAGTATCAGAAGAAGAGATGATAAATAGATTCAAATTCAGTGTTACAGTGATGCAAATAAATGGTGTGTGTGTGCGTGTGTGCTTCGTATATTTAATTAACTACTTTATTTTTTCATTCTCCAAAATTAGTTAATTTTCTTTGTATCCTTGACCTATAGCTTTTGCTTGTTGCATATTAATATCCATTCATAAATGAAAATATATTATAAAATCTAATTTTAATAAGAGATTTATGAATTATATTCAAGAATATATGAGAACTTTTCCAGTATTTAAATATAAGTCATATTTCCATTAAATGAGTTCCAAGGTGATGTTGAAATCACTTGGGGCTTTCAGAATTTTATTATATATTAAGGAAAATGATAGATCATTAGCTAAAACTTATAGTGTTTGCTTTTTTGCATTTTATATGTGTTGCTACTTTCTAGTATTGGAATGTATTATTCAATTTGTAAATTTTTTTACATATTTTTACTTCAATATGTGGTATTGTTTTTCATAGAATTATTACTTGACACATACAAACATATTCACACCTACTCAAAATATCCAAAAAATCTAATGCCAAACATTCAAAACATTATTTTTCTTTATATAATTTTCTAATGTTCTTCTCTATGTATCTAACCTCTCAATTGTTATGGTTGATAGAAAGTTATGGTTGATAAATAAATAAAAACATACATAAATACATAAATACTTTTTTGTCCTTATTATTTCAAAGTATCACATCTAGGCTAATATCACAAAGCATTTTCTAGTTGCTTTCTGGTTCTAATACAATTCCAAGCAACATTTTTAACTCTACGTATTCATTTGTTTTTGTTAAAGCCCATTGTTGGTGGTCAAAAACTCTACAGCTGAGTGGAAAACTGTTAAATGCTTGGGCTTAAGCGTGGATAATGAATTCTTTGCAGAGTTCCAGTCCTTTAAAAATATTTGAAACATACTTTCATGCTGTCATTGTACATTGCATGGTTTTATGGAAATATATTTTAATAGTTTTATTTTGGTACGCAGTTCAAAAAGATTACCCCACAAAGATTCCCCTGCCCTATTTAATGCAGTTTCTTTCTATCTTTTCTTATTCTTTGTCTTTCTCTTGTTATTTTAACCTTTGCATATTTAAATATCCTTTTATAAGATAAATCCAGCCTTCTAAGGGGTTGGGATATCAGTTGTTAGTTTTGAATAACTAAAATTATAGCAAGATTCTGATACAAGTCTCACAATAAGGACTTTAAAAGTTGTTGTTTCTAGGGGATGCAATTAATGCTAGGTGTACATTTGTTGAATAGAATTCAATAATAGAATGATATATTAGACATATACAAGGTACATTGTTTTGAGAATAGCAGTGATTTTTACAAGTAACAATTAAGTTTTTTCCATGAAAATAAACATTAAAAGAGAACTGATGAAAAGGTCTAGAAAAGAGGCTCCATATATAGTGAGAAACCCAATACTTCTGTGAACTTAAGCTAGAGAAAAGTAAACAGATACGAAACTACTTAAAGTATACATTTTTCTACTTTGTTCTTTTGATGCATCATTAAGGAACTCCCTGTGTCAAATAACTCAGACCATATTGAAGAAATCTTACACAAGGCAATGGAAATTATTTCACTGGCAAAAATAATTCTGTTTAAGTACCAATGAAAGGTGGAAGAAATCCTTTCTCAAAAAATATTTAAATGCAGAAATTCCCAGAGAAATAGAGCTGTTGCTTCATTACTATGGACGGTAAATCATCATAGCACACTGCAAAATCTTCAAAGATTAATACTCACTGTGTAGTATTAAGTTGGAAGATTCCTAATCATTCATGCTTTCCAATCCTAGCAAAGATGTCCTGCAGAGGAGCCATATGTAAGCAATTCTACCATGTGATTTAAAAAGTATATGGGAGGAATAAGGCACCAGCATTTGCCCTTGTTGAGGTATGTGCACTGTTTCCCAGGGGATTTTGACACAGTGCTTCCAGAAAGAAAATACTTGTAGGTAGCTTAAATATTTTACAGAGAATATTAAGGATAATGGGGTTGTTTTCGCACTGACCCAAACTATTTTAGTGTAAATTTGAAAATTCAGTACACATAATATATTTGCTTCAGTAATGGACTTCCAATGTTCTTGTAGGAACAACTACAGGAAGTCATATAAATTACAAATTATAGAACAAATGAATAAGAAAAACATAGCAAACTGAATGTAAAAAAATTTGAGAACTGGGGAAACTTTGGTTTGAGGAATTTGAAATAAAATGTTGCTGTTGAAAGTTCTAATTAAAATGTCTCTGTCAATCTGTCTCAGGAAACAAAAACTTTATTTTATTTATTTATTTTTTGTTCAGTAATTTTCCCCTAGACAGGTCAATTTATTTAGAAAAGCTTCAAATTGGATCTAAGGCTCTGTGATTCCAAAAATGGGACGACTATGACCTCATGGAATTTTGGAAGAAAACATGAATAACTAAGTGATATTTTCAACATCTGCTCTCCTATATTTCAAATTTAAATTGTACTAGATTCTTCCAGTGTATACTCAAGTCCATGTAAATATGTAGAACTTCTGATAGCATCTCTGATTCAGGAGACATAATGTAATTAACTACATTACACTGCATGGAATGTTTGAAAATCAAAAGGAAATGAATTAGATCTTGTTCAACAGGAAGTAAACCACTAACAACTTATTTCAGAAATTTATCACATTTTAATTAAGTAATCTTATTGCCTACTCATTATAAGAAAACAATTTTCAGGATTTTATTAAATAGTTTTCTTTAGAACTAGAGAGTCACAAGTGTTGAATTTTTATTTTTTAACATAGAACTGGATGCACATTATTATATTTGTTAGCAAATTGTCAGCTCTATACTCATTTGATCTCTCGGCAAAGAATCACCCTTCTTTCTCTTTATCAAAATTTAAATATGTTTAATGACATCTTTTAGTGGGTAAAACAAAGGTATGAACTCAATTATAAAGCCTCACAGTAAAAGCATTTTGAGAGAACTAAGAGGAGAATGTTCAACCTCTACTGATGAACAATATGAATAAATATACTGTAGCAAGAAAATATTTGTATTTAAGCAAAAATGGTTTGGAATGCAAAACCTAGGGGGAAGGGAAGCAAAAGAGTCAGAAGAAATGCAAAATTATTAAAATTAATAGAAAGTGACACTATAGAGATAGTTGAAAATATTAAAATTATGAGGAGGTTTCATGATTCCAATTTAGTCTACTATACTTTACGCATTTCATACGACTTGCATTAAAAATATTTGATAAAAGGCTCAAATCACCAGTTCCAGTGGGTGCTTAAGTTTTATCAAGCTTATATGTATAAATAACCCTTATCATTTGATGCAGTTACCTTATCACAAAAACGTTAAGCCTGGATTTAGCCCTTAGCTTTACATAGCATGCCAGAATCCACTTACCTATTATTCATATTTATGAAATTGTCAGAGTAGTGTAGTTAAAGAAGATTTCCAGGGAATGCATTTAAGTTATCTTAATTCCTTTAAGTTTTTGAAAATAATTTTTGTTTCAATTTAGTTCAGGATCTAAAACTTAGATTTAGAGAAGAAAATGATCATGTTTAACTTCATTTGAATTCATTTTTTTCTATAGGATGAAGGAAAAGAACATATGATATCAAATTTTTTCTTGCCATGATGAAATATATTGATGATTATATGACTCAAAATAGCCAAAAATGAATTGCATTTCAAATGGTTTTTATTGCCAATGGTGAAGGCAAAAGTTGTACAAAATAATAATTAGTTGTATATTCATTGACTGTGCCCAGCTTACGGATGCAGCAAAGAAAGTGCTACTGTGAAAATAGTGGCATCATTTCTTGGTCACTTTAAACATCTGTTGTAAACACAACAGGCAGGTCACTTATGACTAAAATCATATTTTCCCAGGTCTTTCATGCACCCACTTGCAGCTTTCTACTCAACTACAGCTGTGATACAATAAGAATTCTCACCAAAAATGAAGAACAAGAAACCTTTTTTTTTCCTGTTTTTCATAGTCTTTTCACTACTACTACTGCTGCTGCTACTACTACTATTTATTCACTTTGCATCCAGTTGCATCTCCCTTTTTCATATCCTCCCATTCCCACCCTCTCCTCTCTTTCCTTATCTCTTTCCGCTAGCGCACTGATAGGGGAAGTCCTCCTGCCCTAACTCTCTGACCCTATCGTATCAGATCCCATCAGGACTACTTGGATCCTCTTCCTCGGTAGGCTGGCTAAGTCACCCCACGAGGGAGAAGTGATCAAGGAGCAGGCAACAAGGTTCATATCTGAGACTGTTTCTTCTCCCTTTACTAGGGAACTCACATGGACACAGAGCTGTCTATGGGCTACATCTGAACAGGGGGTCAGGTCCTCTCTATACATGACCTTGGTTGATGCATGAGTCTCTGATGTCCCTTCTGATCCCAGAGTTTTGGCTTTGTTGGTCTTTTTGTTGAACTTCTGTCCCCTCCAGGCCCTTTTATATTACACTTTTTCCATAAGACTCCCTATGCTCTGTCCAATGTTTAGCTGTCTCTGCATCAACCTTGATCCCCTGCTGGGTGGAGTCTTTTAGAGGACATTTGTGCAAGGCTCCCATCCTATTCCCTGTCTTCTACTGCTTCCGGTGTCTATCCTGTTTTCCCTTCTGCACGAGAATTAAGCTTGGTCCCTAAACTTTTTAATATGAGATTAAATGTAAGATAACATAGAATAATATATCTCTATGTGACATATATCCTTTTATGCTTTGTGTCATAAAATACTGGCTTCCTAATTAATAGCAAAGAAGACAGTTTAATCTCCTACTGTGTTTGAATGCCATAAAGAATATGTTGAATGAAATGTTTAAACTGAGTGATAGGCTTGTTATGATATGCTTGTAATTGCTTTCATCTACAGTTTTAATTAACAGATTAAATAAGGACCTATGTTGACAAAGTGGCTCTCATTGAATGAAGTGGATGAGTAATAAAAATATACTCAAAATATTTATGAAAAATCCTGCAAGAAATACACAAGAATTTTGATAATGAACTTCTGACAAAATTCAATGAAGAATAAAAATAAAATAAAAATCATATACCTGGAATATTCACAAAAATAAAACCACCAGGTGGTGGGGGTGCAGGCCTTTGATCCCCACACTCAAAGCCAGAGGCAGGCAGATCTCTGAGTTCTAGGCCAGCCTGATCTATATAGTGAGTTCCAGGGCAGCCCAGGCTATGTAGAGAAACCCTGACTCAAAACCAATAACAACAACAACAAAAAAAACCCTCCAACTTTCTCAGCTAACCTTTTATGTGACAATTGACATTTATGCATTAGCCTTAATAGTGCATACTCTATTTTTTTAACTATTGCTTTTACTGAAGGCTTTATGTTATCCAAGTTAATCTTGATAGCCTGGATTCTAGTGATAGTCACTCTTCAGCCTCATCAGTATATAGACTACCGGGGCATAGATACATTCCTACTTTAGTTTGTTTTGTACAAATATAAAATCTGCAAATAATGAAATTTTCACCTGGTCATGGTGCATGTTATGATCCCAGCGCCTATGAAGCAGAGGTATTAAAGAAAGTAAATATTTGAGGTCAACTTGTCCTAATTAGTGGCCCCTATGCCACTGTCAAAACAACCACAACAATATCCCAAACAAAATAAAATAATTAAGTTTTATGTTTTAATTGCCTTTGTTTCTCCTTGTCATTCTGTTTCACTGGATAGGATCTTCAACAAAATATTGTAGAGAATTAATAATAATGGTTTATTGTTTCTTTTCCATTCTGCTTTCCTTTTGTCTCTCTCTTTTTTTTTTTTTTGCTGGAAGTAAAACTCACATACTAACACAGGTTGAATGAACACAATACTATTGTGCTGTACCTCCTTGTGCATACCTTTTAGATACTTCCGTTATGAAGCATTGTGCTCCCTATTATTAGATAACAAAGTCTCCCTTACCCCTAGGATAATATGTGTTTTTTGAAATATGGTTGTTAAAGAATTGTATAAAATTGCTTTGTCTATTTAATAAAAGGAACATATGAATTAGAATTTATATCTTTACTTTTATAAAATAGATTTGTCTGTAATCTACTTTATTAATGTACAGGATTTCCTTCCAATCTTCTGCTAATTTCCCAAAATATATTTTGAAGCATTCCCTCTTTTGCTCTCTTCTGTATAGGATTGTATATTTTTCTAAGCCTTACTGAAGGAGTGCCATATAGATTTTTCATTTGTTAATGAATATTTCAGTCACTTATCTCTTCACTTTGAACAGTTGTGAGTTCTGCATTAACCACCATTACACTAAGAATGTTCTCAAACTGAGAGCTACATGTAGAGAAATAGAAATTTACATGTAGAGGGATAGAAATTTAGAGAGAACTTTGGGACTTTGGCTATTTACCAAAATATAATAGTAATTGGTTGACCTCTAAGGCCTTTGAGCTCCCAACTATGAGTTCTCGGCCAGATTTAGAGGGCTGAGATTTCTATTTTTGAGTGAGACTTAAATCCAACCAGAAAGCAGTTGGTTATCTCCTTAATATTCGTGCCACTAACACATGATGGAAATATACTTCCAAACCAGCATTTTGTAGTTTACAGAGTCCACATCT